>NC_134208.1:64354166-65618333 GCF_965140235.1 Caretta caretta | reverse complement strand
GAACCTATCCTTGCAGCAAAGTCCGTTGCCAACTGTGTCCACATATCTATTCAGGGGACACCGTCATAGGGCCTAATCACATCAGCCACACTATCAGACGCTCATTCACCTACACATCTACCAATGTGAAATATGCCATCCTGTGCCAGCAATGCACCTCTGCCATGTACATTGGTCAAACTGGACAGTGTCTATGTAAAAGAATAAATGGACACAAATCAGACGTCAAGAATTATAACATTCAAAAACCAGTCGGAGAACACTTAATCTCTTTAGTCACTCGATTACAGACCTAAAAGTTGCAATTCTTCAACAAAAAAACTTCAAAAACAGACTCCAACGAGAGACTGCTGAATTGGAATTAATTTGCAAACTGGATACAATTAACTTAGGCTTCAATAAAGACTTGGAGTGGATGGGTCATTACACAAAGTAAAACTATTTTCCCATGATTTCAAAAAGTTAAAGCTTCATAACTGTTAAAGCACAAATTGTCAACATCATGTGTCAAAATATGTAGAGTAAATATCCTTAAATCACACTCTACTTTCTCAAGCAGCATTTTGCTTACTTTGCCTATCTTTACATTTTGATTGTTATTGATGGAAAGACTTTTAAGTTGGTTTGTGGCTGTGAAATTGACAGTTACGGACAAAAACCTAGTCCTTCCAACCCTACTCATATATCATCACCAGCCATACTTAAAATGAAAAATTTGAATCAGATATTGTCATGTGTCCCTAACCTGTTTGCCAGAAGCTGGAAATGGGTGACAGGGGATGAATCGCCCGATTACCTGTTCTGTTAATTTCCTCTGAAGCACCTGGCATTGGTCACTGTCAGAATAAGGATGCTGGGCTAGATGGGCTTTTGGTCTGATGCAGTATGGCTGTTCTTATGTAATTTTGTTGCTCAACAAGACAGAATAAAATATTGTAGCTTTTTTCCAGCTGTATTGATTCTTCTGGGAGGTGAGGCAAGTTTGTTGTGTGGAGCTTAGAGCCCACTCAGGGATTGTGGAGTCTGTAGTCTGAAATTAACTTAAAAACTTTTTTGAATTTAAATTGTTTAGTGTTGGCAAAATGCCAGTTCTGGGCTGCTTCTGTGTTCTTATTGTAGTCTCCATGGCTTCTTATATCACACCCATCACTGGTATCTGAATACCTTTTAGGTAGGCCGTTCTCCCCATCCTTTCTTTCCTACATAACAGTCAGAAGAGAAAACGTCCATCCCTACACTGGTGGCCCTGCCTATCACATATATCCATGTCTCTCTAATAATAATAATAATATAATATAATTAATGACTTCTTGTTACAGTATTCATCCGTTTCCTCTGGAAATGTCTCTAAAGTGAAATGGAATGTTTGTGTCATTAAGATTAGCTATAGCTGAATAGCGACATGCTCTCTCACTATACAGCATATGTGTTGCTTAATGATAATTTTGCTTACATAGCCATCATCACAGAGGGCTTTACAGAATACACACAGGCATTGCATTTCAGATGAAGTGCAACCATCTCTAGGTGAAACATAACTGTTCAGTAGTATACAATAACTCTACACAACGGGTTAGGATCGGACATAAAGAATTCCTTTTCCATCTGAAACTGTAGGGAATTTTGTGTTTGCAGTGAATAAGCACTGAAGTTAGAATTTGGCCATGACACCATGGTTAATGCCCATACCTATACAATGTCATCATATCTTTAATGAGCTCACATAGTCAGGAGGTCTTGATTTTATGTTTAAGAAAGATGGTGGCTTCCATAGCAAATGAATGACAGGCTGAGTTGTTTGCTCACAGTTACCACATAGTAAAATCTTAAGTAAAGCAAAATGCTCTGGGATCTGAGATACCATAGTGTGGTGATTTTGGGTTATAGTTTTCTTTTTTTCCAATGGTGATCCTGGCATCAACTTCCTGGAGTCCTTTGCTTGTGTCTTAGTGACTGGAAGCTTCTTGGGTCAATGCACTGGGTTTTGGCTGTGGGGAACATGACTCTATGCTTTGTTGTCATCTCTGCACTGTTCACTCATACTCTAAACACTCATATGGTACTGACTAAACTCTGAAGGGATGAGAAAAATGGTCCAGCGGTTAGAGCACTAGCCTGTGACTCTGGAGATCCAGGTGCAATTGCTCTGCCAGAGGCTTCCTTTGTGACTTTGGGCCAAGTCACTTAGACTCTCAGTGCCTCATCTATAAAAAGGGGTAATAAGTACTTTCCAGCTCATAAGGGTGCTGTGAAGATGAAAATGTAAAAGATTTTGAGATACTGAGATACTCTTAAGTGTGGGGTCATGTAAATACCTTAAATAGAAGTGTAATGTCTATTGAATTATCAGTCGTCTGCTAACTCATCAACACCAAATCTGGCAGCACCTAACACAGACATTCCTTGGAGGACTCCCATCTTGTTACCGGCCTGGCCTGACCTGCTTATGATATAAGATGTAATGAATTCACAGCGCAAGGTGGTATGACTGCACAATTATGTGAATATTGTTTTTTGTGGTTTAAGCCGTTTGCTGCTGACTTTGAATGTTGAAGTGCTATGCTTTGAAAGGCCAAAATTTCATATGCTGAGTAAGTGATACAGCACAGAGTATGTTTGTATGTTTTATCTGGTACATTGAAATCAGGCAAGAAGTTAATGATGAAATATAATTCTTCTGTAATTTAATTTTGAAACCTATTCCTATGTCTTCGGATAGTAATTTGATCTTTTATTCTTTTTCTTATCACATTTCTAGTTGCCCTTCATCTATTCACAAGTGAAATGAGTGCCAGGTGTTCATGTGTGTGTTCCTCTGTATCCCTGATTCCCTCGTGTTTCTTTTCTGGGTTTTCTTTTTCTGAAGACTCATGTTACCTTGGTTACATGTTTTAGTTATAGGAGTACATTAACAGTTTTGAGAAAAAGTGCAATCAGGTCATTTTGCATGAAGAGGTTTTGTTGAATGTCTTACCTGGAATAATATTTTGTAATTGATATTTATTAATATACTTCTGTGAAAATGTAACCCATACAGTCAGTCTCAAAACTGTATAAAATAAATTGGTTCTTGTACTCTGCTCATTACGGTTGTAGCTAAATTCCCTTCATAACAACAAAGTAGTATTTGAGTTCTTAGGTGTCTTATGGCCAGGGGAAAAAAGTGACAACCTTAGATTCTGAAAATGAAGTGAGTATTGTGACTCAATTAGAGCAGAACACAATGATTTTCTCTGAAAAGGCAGTTCACAATCCCTGCAGCCTCACTTTTTCCAATTCTTGGTTCTCATTTCCTACCTCCTTTTCTTGTGATCTTTATTCAGGATTCCTTAACCTGGCCCCTAATAAGTATAGTTAAATACATACAGGCTAATTTAAATTCCAATTTCGATACATACCGGGCATTACCATGTGTCTTGAAAAATACACTTTGCATGTGTATGCATGTGTTTTTAAAGGCTTTATACCACCCATTGCATGCTATTAGACTGCTTTGTTTTCTTGGGCCCTTATTAGGAAATGGAGTGTATTTTGCTCTGTCTGACATTTTGATATTCTCTCTCTAATTCTGCAACACCTGCAGCAACAAGTCATGCACTGTAACATTTTTCAAGAGATTTAGTGATGCATTCCACAGGCAAGGTCTTGGCTCCAATGTTAATGTTTACCATAGATTTCAGTGGGACCAAGATTTCACTCTACAAATCTGATAACGTAATTTAGCTACAAGACCTACAGCACTGTACAAGCTATTTCTTCTTGAGTTTTCTGTCTGGGCCATGTAGTAAATACTTGGGTCCTCTTTTAGTTGATAGCAAAAAAACCTCCCCACAAACCCTTATGTGACAAGGGTGGTGGTGGTGGTGTGTTTTGTACAATCAAATGCACTCAGTTCAGGTTAGCATTTTAGAGTATCTGCTTTTCACCATGTTGTGTAAATTATAATTTTAGTCAAACATTCAGTCAATCTAATGCTATATTTCAAATCCTGTTGTATTAGATACAGGCATCATCCTGATCAAAATTGCATTTCTCAAAATATCAACATGTTATAAGATCTAAAGCTCATTTGAGCTGTTGCTAAGCACATACTATCTGTAATGTTTGACTATAGGTATTGTGCTATTATTACCTTTGTAAGCACTTTAGGACACCTTGCTTATAAAAACTGCTACTTAAAACAGCATTTTTTTCCAATTGAATGTCAGAAATTGTAATTTAAATTGAGGTATAAACCAAAATGGAACAATTATATATTTATAAAATGTTGCAAGTAGTACACAGTTGCTTTGTTTAAAGTGCCCCAATTCAAAAGTCTTCCAGCAGTTTTAAATTCCTTCTCCAAAAGATCACTTTACAGAATTTGGAAAACAGGATTGCTCTGAATAATAAGATTGGAGAATGGAAAGATCATTTGGGGTTTTAAATAACAGCAACTGATTTCAAAGAAAGTGGTAATAAAAAGAAATATGGGGAAGTGTTCAGAATCAGAGACTGGTTCAGTCATCTAGCTTCCATGCATGCCTGAGCACTCTGGCATTAACCAACCCAGGTTATTCATAACAAATTCTCCACCTGTCACTTTTCAAGATCCTGTGGAAATGAAATACATATCTCCAAAAATTCACCTCAGTAAACCTGATATATAAGTCAGAGTTGAGGATTATGAATGGATCAGTATTTTGGAGTAGATGGTAGGACAATCATATAAATTAAAAATATGCTGATTTACTTTGTAAAGAAAACTCGTTCGGAATTCAAAAGAGTATAATGATATATGCTAAATACAAACAGAGCAGTGGATGTTAAAAGATGGTAGGTATAGACACTTAATAATACACATATGATAAGTATTTTTGAAAATACTTGTAGGAGAAAGGAATAAATGTATACAATTAACTTTCTTAATATTTGATATAGAATTGTTTTTTCGTATTTTAAAGGGTGATTTATGGCACTTCATTATGATGCTATTCATATTGCTCTCATGTTTTTTATTTAATTATTTCAATTTCAAAATAAAAAAATGCCCATCTGAGGCCCAGAGTGCCCTTGACATTACAAAATTTAAAAAAATTCAAAAAAGAAGCAGCATTGCTTTTCTTCCCCAGTCATGTCATCACTTGAATTTATTACGTTGGAACTCCCAGCCCACTCTTTCCATTGGACAGGTTAAGGGTGAATACTTTAAAATAGCAACAACAACAACAAAAGTTAGAATATACAAAATTAAGATTTGTTTACCAATGTTAATGCAGCAATGTTATACATGTGGACTATTTTCTATTCTTGTTAAATAGGAATCTTAATATATTTTGGTTTATTCTGGTAAATATATGAAATAAAATATACAGGATGTACAAAATGTTGATGTCGGAAAGCTTAAGTTTTTGAGTTTCCTGACTCTTAGTTTTAACTAATCAACTTTAATAATTCGTTAAAATGGCTTCCCCCCTCCAATTGATCAATTATGGGACAGGAAGAAATTCTCAGTGCTTAAAGTTGGCATTTAAGTAGTCCCAAGTGGATTTTGACATTCACTTTATTGAAGTGAATTGGGAAGGATGGGGGATTGTGTTTCATTAAGGTGAATGGGATAGGTAGGAGCAAGGTCAAATCTTTGCTGCTGTTTTGTTGAAGACAAGTTTTATGCAAAGCATTACTAAGATATTAAAAAACAAAAAAACACCACTGTAAACAAAATATCCATAAATATATATTTACATGAGCCAAAACAACTTTGAAGGGAAATATTTAAATGTACACACACACACTTTCTCCCCCCGTTTCTCTTTTAGTTAAATGTGTGCTGTAGCTAATATCTAAAAATATTTGCACAATGTGCATTTTAAAGTTCTTGACTACAAATAATGTCTTATTCATTGTGAAATAGGTAAATATATCTTCTTACATTTGGGTTTTTAATTTAAACTAAGTTTGTTTTTAGTATTTTCTAAGAAAAAGTTAATTAAAAGTTCACTCTACATAAACTAAGTGAATATAGTGAGGTCAATGTTAAATCCACAAAAATTCAATGTTAAGGTTGAAAACTCTGGGTCATATCCTAAGCTGATGTAAACTTGTGTAGCTTACAGCTATGGAGTTACTAGTTTATACCAGCTGAGGATCTGATCCTCAATCTTTAAATCACCCTTTTATGCTTCACTTCAGATAAGGTTCTCTGTTGGGATCCTGGAACAGTGATAATTTAATTTATTGTGTGTGTTTCTTACAATTGGTGAGCAAAGAAAGATGAGTTCAATATGGAATCTCATTCTTTCCTTTTGCTATCCTAATTTAAACTGATTCTTCAAAGCTCTGAAATTCAGAGCTACCATTGATTTCATAAGGAGATAAAGTACTTTTGTGGGATTCAGTAGGAGCCAAGGAGGACTGCAGGATCAGGTGTTTTGTATGTGTGACAGTATTGAAATCTATTAGTAGAGAGGTATGGAAAAACTAACATTCTCATTGGATTGGGAGAAATTTCTTAGTGGTCCAGAGTAGAAAAATGAAACTTTAATTACCCCCTCCAGCAAATTTATGATATCCCACTCAAAATGCAACATTTGGCATGTATGGATTAAGGTTTAAATTGGACCCATTTTGCTATTTTAATGCAAATGTAGCACTTTATGTCTGACAGGAATTAGCTCCCTTCCTGAGCATGTCAACTGTCACCTTTGCAACATTTTCAGCTTCTGTCTACTGTCTGGCTCAAGTTTGTTATCCTTTAGAACTGAAGCATTAGTGCTACTAAGATATGGTTAAATTTAAGTACCCTGGACCAGAGAGAAACTTTGTCTGGAACAAACAGAGCTTTAATTAATTCTCTACATATCTATTTTATTTTTTAACTATTTTAAGTGTTCACTTGGACACCTGTCTAATTATATTTAATTCTCCACAGATACATTCTGTTAATGGGTCTTCAGGATCGAAATGAAAAGCTTTTCTATAAAGTGCTGACGTCTAACATTGAAAAGTTCATGCCCATTGTTTATACTCCCACTGTGGGTCTGGCTTGCCAACAATATGGTTTAGCATTTCGGAGGCCAAGGTATGTAAGTTTATACTTCAAATAAATGTAATTGTATCTTTTTTTCCCTTCTTGGCAGCTTTCTGTAGGATTTTTTTTTTAAACATAGTTGAGTGTAACCCAAAACTGGAATAACGGAGATAATTCAAACTATATTAACTACATTTTTAGTCTAAATTAAACTGTAATTTGTATTGCATTGCAAAGATAAACTGTTGTTTCAGTATGTTAAAACATAGATGAATTTTATAATCTTACTAAGCCTAAGTGGGCTTTCCTACAGGCACAATTGCATTTGTTACATGTCAGCAAAAGGATGAATTGACCCTAATCCAAATTTAGTTTGGATAGCAGTTTGAGGAGCATTGGCCTTAGAATATGCGCGTGCATCCACCACCCCCATATATACATAGAGAGAGAGAGAGGAAAAAAATTCAGGAATGTGTTCTAAATGTTTATAGCATTTTCTCATTTTCTTTCTGGAATGAATTTTTATTTTGAACAATAATGTGTGAAGATGCAGCATATATAAAACTTTTTAGATAGGAAAGACACTATCTGTCATATCAGGCAGCCCCTTAAATACACTTCAATTTTTCTGCCAACTGTGGTTTTTTTTTTGTTTTTTTTTGTTTTTTTAGTTTCCTTTTTAGGTTATCAAAGTACTATCGCTCGATACATCAGTATTTATGAGGCCTGCCTGTCTCTTTCTGACATTATAAACTAGCATTTGAGAAGGGCTTCAGCCACATAATTAAAATGTTACTATTCAAAAAGATTAACTTTTTAACATTTCAACCTAAAGGGCCAAATTATCTGCTGGTGTAAATCAATGTAATTCTACTGAAGTCAGTGGAGCTATGCTAATTTATAAGAGCTGAAGATCTGGTCCCAGAACTTAAATTCTTTATAGGATAATTTCAGGCTCCTTTATTTTACCTACACTGACACTTGGCAGAAGGTGGAGGGAAGGGGAGAAAGGGAGAAGTAGGATGTTACTTTTGTGCTCCTCTCTTCCCACCAAATCCATGGCGTTAGTTCTCCACAGGTCTGCTGAGGTTTAGCAGTTCCACAAGTGGTCCACACACATCCATCCTTCCTTGCTGTGATCACAAGCATAGGTCCTGGGGGTGCTGCTGCACACCTTGGCTTGAAGTGGTTTCCACCATATATAGAGTTTACAGTTTGGTTCAAAGGGTTTCAGTACCCCCACTATACAAATTGTTCCAGCATCCCTGATCACAAGTGCTCCTGGCAGGAGTAATTTGAGTTGCTGTTCTGGGGCTTTGCCTAAAGTGAACAGAATGTAAAACTGTGTTTTAGAAAGTTTGATTTTGTTTTGAGCTGTATGTGAGTTCCCTATTAACAGATCCAGCCTTTCTGATCAAAGCCTTGAAGACAACAGTGTAAGCCAAATGCGAGGGGTTAAAGAAGAAATCAGCTAGGCTCCATTTTTTTTTTTTTTGCAGCAGGAGTCTTTGTGGTGAGGAGAGGGCTTTATTTTTAGGTGTGTGTTGCAGTAATTGAGCCTGGAGGTCATGAATGAAAAGATAACTGTGGGCAGCCTGCCCCCGGTCTCTGACCAGCATAAACTTGCCCACCCAGCTCCACCCCAGACTTTGAAGAGCCTGAAACCCTATTCCTCAATCTGACATCACTCCACTCTTCAAGATACCAATTTAGGATTCGTGGGGGGAGGTGGAGAGAAAATATCTTACATTGTGAACTTTTGAAGAGCTGCCTGGGTAAAACTTTGGCAGCACATCACTGGCAGATATGGCCTGAGTTTTTCCCATACTCCTAACATAAAAATACTGTTGAATTTTAAGATTAATCCAACACTAGTAAATGCATGGCCATATATAGAGTTATTCTTTGGTATCATTTGTTTCAGGTATATATGATCAGAAATGCTGAAATGCCATTGTCATGCTGCTAAATGAAAACTTTTCCAAGTGTCCACTATGCAACTATCTCTGGCATGTCTGGTAATGTTAATTCAATAGGATCATAAAGCGTTATGGATCTTTGCACTGTATCTCATATACTGTTTAATTCCTGTTTTCCCTATGTTTAATTTTAAAAAGGCACAACACATTAGCCAGTCGTAAAGGCCTTTTATCAAAGGAAGGACATAGTGACAGCAATTAATATATCATGTAGTATTTATTGTGTTGGGTGGTTAAGCATTAAAGAGGCAGCTGTTGGTGGTATCGAGCTGAACACCATTTTGCTTTGAGACTTTGAATAGGCTAATGACATTGCCTTTTTGGCACGGTTGGGTGAAGTGCTGCAGCTGATGGCTCATCTGGCTGGGTAAGATGCAGCACACATTGCTTTGGTTATCAATCAGGACAAAGCTAAGTGCTGAACAATGTTTGAAAGATGTGGATGCTTATATAACAACAGCCACCACCATGTTTGGAGGTCTTCAGTGGCCTCTGTGGAGATGTCGTGATATCAAGCTTTCTGTGAAGCTGCATATCTGCAGGTCCACAGTTATACCAGCTTTAACATATGTCAGTGAAACATTGGGGCTAGGGAAGGCTGAGGAGCTGTGGACTGACTTTTTCAGTCCTCATTGTCAGCTGCTCCATATTAAGTGCCAAGACAAGATCAGCAATGAGGACACTTGTAGCAAAACATAGCACCACCACCATCAGTCTGTTTTGGTTTAGGCAGCAGATATATGTTATTAAGATGGAAGATGAATTAATTATGAAGTGTGTTTCCCAAGAAATTTCACTGCTCCCTCAGGGAGCATGAGGTCACCAAATGCCTTGTTGGTGCAATAAGATTGCCAGTGATGGACCTAGACTGAACATCCAGCCAGACTGTCTTAAGGACCTAGCTAGAGATCGATCTATGTAGCACTTGATCTGCAAGAAACCTTCCCATTGGGATTTGCCTTGATGATGATGACGATGATTTATTGTGTTGGAGTAATTAACTGAATTTTATAGACCCAGCAAATGACAGCAATATAAACAACTGCAGGTATAAAACAAGGATAATTTTCCATCATTTTACTTTCTTGTGTTTCTTCTGTATTTTGTTCAACAGAGTTTTCGAAAACACAAAGGTTATTAAACTGGTATGTGGATAGTGAACGTATTTAATTTTGATTTGTTGTTTAGTACTACTAAAAATTGTCAGATCACACTGTGGGGATAATGATTACTTTCTCCTGAATCAATTGGCATTTCTTCTTCTGAACTACAAAAGTTACAAAGTAGGGACTGGCTATTATTAAACTAATAGTTAATTTCCAAGTGAAAAGGATACCTTGTTTGACAGGTACCTATGAATGCTTTTCTGGTTTAACACTAATCTCTACTCAAATCTAGCAGGACTTCAATCTGTAGGGAGATAGTTGTTTTCTTTTGTGAGATGACCCTGTTGTTTCATGAAACAAGATTAGTTTCATGGGGGGGAGGCGGAGGGAGTTCACGTGATTTTTATGGAGAACTGGGGCAGGTTGTAACCAGAGAAGTTTTTTTTTTAATCATTACTTTATTGACAATAAAGAAATTAAATGTCAGCGGCTGAAGGAACTCTGTATGGCAGGCCACACACAGAGACAGAGAGAGTGCCTTGTAAATTGAGTATACAGTTTACACTGCTGAACTTCTGAGTTACAAGCGAATTGTGAGCCACTGGCTTATTACAGTATCACATAATAGATGCCCTGTCCACGGTATTATCAATGGATGTATTCATATCAAGATGTCCTTCAAAGTGAGGTGTGACAAGCTGAGACTTTTAAAAGTGCATATATCTATGACTGCACTATAAATCTACATTGTATATGCAGAATACTGCTGTGTACACACACATAAACATGCTGGGTCAACTGAAAAAAAAAACATTTACAGGTGCCACACTGTCATAACTGAAATACCACAACTATTGACTATTCTAAATGTAGCTGGACATGATGGTATTGCAGATACTTTAGTATGGTAAACAATATGGTTAAGCAAGCTGGAAAGTTATTTGTCTCTGCCATCTCCGACCAGCATGTTTATCTTTCAATGTTCCAGAAGAATAGGTATGTCTTATGACCACGGAAATGTTCATCTGCCAGGATGGGGTATCAAAGAAAAGAACAGGTTTCCTTTGTTCTCCCAAAAGCTCTCCCACTTTAGAGCCAAAGAATCTAACCACTGTCCACTTGTTTTCCAAAATCAGTTTTGGCTGGCTTCAACATTCACCTCAGTCCCCAAAACATATGGCAATGAACAATATCCACTTTGAGAGACTAGTGACTATAGATGAAGTACTGCACTTCGTGATCCTTCCTCTTTTATTAAGTTCTGAAGAGCTGCATGTGGCTCCGGAGTCACTGGTGGCCACCCCTGCATTAGATGTTTTCTGTTTTATTTTCTATCCCTTTCCTAATGCTTCCTAATATTCTGTTAGCCTTTTTGACCACTGCTGTGCATGGAGTGGAAGTTTTCAGAGAATTATCCATGGTAGCTCTAAGACCTTTCTTGAGTAGGAACCCCTAATTTAGGACCAATCATTATATGTGTGTAGTTGAGATTTTTTTCCCCCAGTGTGCATTACTTTGTACTTATCCATATTGAATTTCATGTGCTATTTTGTTTCCTAATCACCCAGTTTTGTTAACTCTTTGCAGTCAGCTTTGGACTTAACTATCCTGAATAATTCTGTATCATCTGTGAACTTTGTCACTTGATTGTTCACTCCCTTTTCCAGATCATTCATGAATATGTTGAACAGCACAGGTCCCAGTACATATTGTTGTGGGGCTCTGCTGTTTACCTCTCTCCATTGTGAAAACTGACCATTTATTCCTACCGTTTGTTTCCTATCTTTTAACCAGCGACTGATCCATTACTGAAAATATCTAAGTAAGTCTAGGTTCTATAGTGCATTTTACATGTAACCATTTGTTTCCAGATCTTCTACTTCTTGTATGTTGGCAACAAGAAGAAAGCCAAGGAAAGTGTGGGCCCCTTAATGAATGAGGGAGGCAACCTAGTGACGGAGGATGTGGAAAAAGCTAATGTACTCAATGCTTTTTTTGCCTCTGTCTTCACGAACAAGGTCAGCTCCCAGACTGCTGTGCTGGGCATCACAACATGGGGGATAGATGGCCAGCCCTCTGTGGAGAAAGAGGTGGTTAGGGACTATTTAGAAAAACTGGACGTGCACAAGTCCATGGGGCCGGATGAGTTGCATCCGAGAGTGCTAAAGAAACTGGCGGCTGTGATTGCAGAGCCATTGGCCATTATCTTTGAAAACTCGTGGCGAATGGGGGAAGTCCCGGATGACTGGAAAAAGGCTAATGTAGTGCCAATCTTTAAAAAAGGGAAGAAGGACGATCCTGGGAACTACAGGCCAGTCAGCCTCACTTCAGTCCCCGGAAAAATCATGGAGCAGGTCCTCAAAGAATCAATCCTGAAGCACTTACATGAGAGGAAAGTGATCAGGAACAGTCAGCATGGATTCACCAAGGGAAGGTCATGCCTGACTAATCTAATCACCTTCTATGATGAGATTACTGGTTCTGTGGATGAAGGGAAAGCAGTGGATGTATTGTATCTTGACTTTAGCAAAGCTTTTGACACGGTCTCCCACAGTATTCTTGTCAGCAAGTTAAGGAAGTATGGGCTGGATGAATGCACCATAAGGTGGGTCGAAAGTTGGCTAGATTGTCGGGCTCAACGGGTAGTGATCAATGGCTCCATGTCTAGTTGGCAGCCGGTGTCAAGTGGAGTGCCCCAGGGGTCGGTCCTGGGGCCGGTTTTGTTCAATATCTTCATAAATGATCTGGAGGATGGTGTGGATTGCACTCTCAGCAAATTTGCAGATGATACTAAACTGGGAGGAGTGGTAGATATGCTGGAGGGCAGGGATAGGATACAGGGGGACCTAGACAAATTGGAGGATTGGGCCAAAAGAAATCTGATGAGGTTCAATAAGGATAAGTGCAGGGTCCTGCACTTAGGATGGAAGAACCCAATGCACCTCTACAGACTAGGGGCCAAATGGCTAGGCAGCAGTTCTGCGGAAAAGGACCTAGGGGTGACAGTGGACGAGAAGCTGGATATGAGTCAGCAGTGTGCCCTTGTTGCCAAGAAGGCCAATGGCATTTTGGGATGTATAAGTAGGGGCATAGCGAGCAGATCGAGGGACGTGATTGTCCCCCTCTATTCGACATTGGTGAGGCCTCATCTGGAGTACTGTGTCCAGTTTTGGGCCCCACACTACAAGAAGGATGTGGATAAATTGGAGAGAGTCCAGCGAAGGGCAACAAAAATGATTAGGGGTCTGGAACACATGAGTTATGAGGAGAGGCTGAGGGAACTGGGATTGTTTAGTCTGCAGAAGAGAAGAATGAGGCTGCTTTCAACTACCTGAGAGGTAGTTCCAGAGAGGATGGTTCTAGACTATTCTCAGTGGTGGAAGAGGACAGGACAAGGAGTAATGGTCTCAAGTTGCAGTGGGGGAGGTTCAGGTTGGATATTAGGAAAAACTTTTTCACTAGGAGGGTGGTGAAACACTGGAATGCGTTGCCTAGGGAGGTGGTGGAATCCCGTTCCTTAGAAGTTTTTAAGGTCAGGCTTGACAAAGCCCTGGCTGGGATGATTTAATTGGGTATGGGTCCTGCTTTTGAGCAGGGGGTTGGACTAGATGACCTCCAGAGGTCCCTTCCAACCCTGATATTCTATGATTCTATGATTCTATGATACTTGCCATCACTTGAGTCTCTCTGCTTTGTTGAACTTTTACTTGTTTTCAGTATAAACATGGAGCGGTTATCTGAGGTTAAACTACTAAGCTGGGGTATACTGCTTCTTTGGAAGCAGCAAATCTGTGCATACTGGGAGTTTCCAGTGGAACAGGGGCTAGACCACTCCAAGGAGATGCTCTGAGGTCTCAGGGATGGGAGCGTAGACCTAGAGGGTAGTGCTTGTGTTGCCCGTGGCTGGTGGAGTCGGGGAGCTGACCCACAGCTGGCACAGACAAGGCTTCCTCACATTAAGGGCAGGTGGTAGTGAGGTGTCTCAAAGCACTGGGTACGGGGAAGCATCACAGTCACGTAGCCGGAAGGATCTATACCCTGTTTGCTAGTTAACCAAAGCTCACGCTCCAGGAACAGATATACCAGATCATATAATACTAGGAGATTCAAAAGTAAGAAGGTTGGAAACAAGTATAGAAAAAGGTTATGCTTTGTTAGTTTCCATTCGTTTATTTTGGATAAGGGGAGAAGAACAAAGAATGGACAAAATGAGTAACCTGGAGACATATGCTAAACATACCAAACTGCAGCTGGAAAAACTGTGTGCTGACCATGGCTTGGAAACAACAGTAAAAAATGCAGAGGGGTTAAGAGCTTTACTCATGGAATATGATGAGCATCAGGGATAACTGACTGATCCATCAAAGGTACCTGAAGTCAAGGGAACAGGTGTGGTGGGCTTAGGAAACCAGCCTGGCACATGTTCCAGAGAGAGACCCATGCAGTTAGAACTGGCCAGAGTAGAGATCCAAAAGCTGGAAATAGAGATGAGAGCCCGAGAAAAGGAGCTGGAAGCAAAGAAACACCAGGAAACGGAGATGTTAGCAGACATGCAAAAGCTTGGAAACAGAGGAATGAAAGAAGGTAGCAGAAGCCCAAGAAAGGGAAATTGCAAGAGAATGGTGATCTGAGGTGAAACTGATAAGCTGGGGGGTACTGCTTTGGAAGCAGTGAATCCTTGAATACTGGGAGTGGAACAGGTGCTGGACACTACAGGGAGACGCTTAGAGGTGGTGGGGCTCATAGAATCATAGAATATCAGGGTTGGAAGGGACCTCAGGAGGTCATCTAGTCCAACCCCCTGCTCAAAGCAGGACCAATCCCCAATTAAATCATCCCAGCCAGGGCTTTGTCAAGCCTAGCCAGGGCTTTGTCAAGCCTAGCCAGGGCTGGAGTACACCTGTCGCTAACTGGTGGAGAGAGAGCAGGGTCTGTGTAGACACAGAGGGGAGTTGCTTGTATTGCCCGTGGCTCATGAAATCAGAGAGCGGACCCACGGCAGGCACAGACAAGGCTTCCTCTCACTAAGGGCAGATGGCACTGAGGTGCCTCACAACCCTGGATACCCCCCGGGAAGTATCACAGACCTTGTTCTCAGTTGAGCCCTTTAAGCATTACTGTAATACATATAATAGTAAACTCTAATGAATTTGGCGTGCAGGAGAAAATCTGGATTAAATAGAAAATTTATTTAGAACCTGTATTTTTGCAAAGTATAATAAAGTATAATTAAATATATGGTGTAAATTTACTGAGGAAGGCTAACAGAATATAAAAGACCACTCACACTTTATTCTGAAGAGGAATATAATTAAACAGTCACGATTATGATAAATAATCAGATTGGATTATGTAAACCAAGAAAGGATAAGCATGACGGTCTGGTTGTGCTGTACATCATATTTCACATTCATTGGTATAGAAATGTCTGCGAGGTTCTTTTTTATTATGGCAAATTCAGCTTTAATAACATATGAAAAAATACAAACATTTTGAGCTTGAGTCTGTGCAGCAATGCAGACAAGTAGTTTCCCTGCTCAAGTGAGGGCTTTATATACACACATTGCCTTTAGTGGGACTCTGGTGAGTTAGGGCCTGCTTGTCCTGAAGAGTTTTCAGAATCAGGGTCATATTTAATAGGGAGTTTAAGTGCACTGTCAAACCCTGAGATAGGTAGTTAGATAGCCTTAGAGGATAGAATTAATTAAGAAAGAGATTTGACCTATCTATACTTTTGATGTTTTTCAGTAATTAGGTTTTTAAGTGGCATCTAATTGACAACAAATAATAACTCATAAAGCAGTCTTTGTGAAATATTGAATGGAGACTATCGCCTGACCATGAAAAATATTTAATCTCAAGGAGACCATCTGGAAAGTATCTGGACCATTGGTTTGAAAGCTGACATTTGTTTGTAAAATGTTGAGTTAAGGGTTCTAACCTTATTATTCATAGAATCATAGAATATTAGGGTTGGAAGAGACTTCAGGAGGTCATCTAGTCCAATCCAATCCTGTGCTCAAAGCAGGATCAACACCAACTAAATCATCCCAGCCAAGGCTTTGTCAAGCCAGGCCTTAAAAACCTTAAATTATGATGGTTACTCTGAAGATTTAACATGCAAACAAAGAGTATGCGTTCTCATTCAGCTTTATGTCCCAGTAGTGGTTAGCAGTTGATGCTGCTGGTTTCTGAAACATACCATTTTGCTATGAGGATAATCCAGAATCTGTTATGAGTACTGGTGGCATCAACTAATAACCACTACTGGGACATAAAGCTGAATGAATGTGAACAAATGTCAGCTTTCAAACCCATGGTCCTCAGTTACTTTCCAGATGCTATGTCCAGGTACTTAAAATAAGATATGAATACAGTTAAGAAGTTAGGAATGTAATGGAGTTATGATTTTAGTTGCAATGATCAGCATATCCTCTTTCAGAAGCATTATCTCAGAATTTGAATTGTGAAAATATTTTTGGTGAATTTTTTTTTACTGTCTTAAAAGAAAGTCCTAACATCAAAAATAGCTTATTTGAACAAAAACATGCATATTACACTTACTGCTACTTAACAACCAGCAGAAGTTATCGTTTGCTGTAAATGAATTTAAAAAAACCCTAATAAAATAACAGTTCCTTCTGCTGCTTTATTCATCCATCAAGTATAAAAGTGGTAAGGTTCAATGGAAATTCCCATTAAGAATCCAAAAATAACTTTACTGCACAGTGTGTGGAACACCCAGGTGTTTTGGGTTTATGTGTAAACTCAACATGTGGAGAATGGAGAAAAACTGTCAAATATTGTTATAGTTAAGACTTTAGAAACTGTTTAAATGTTGGATAACTATGTGTTTCTATCTCTAAAAGGAAAAGCAATTTCAAACAGAATCACAAAATTAAATCCAGGTAGGTATTAAACAGCGTCACATTCCTGTTCATCAAATTGCTTCTGAAATTCCTCGCTGTTGGAATCATGTGCCGTCACATTGACTGGGAAACATTAAAAAAGAAAAAGCGCAGTTAGTTGCAGTCACATGTCTTGAAGCATGTCCCGAATCTCATTAAAAAGGAAGAAAGAAAAGGAGGACTTGTGGCACCTTAGAGACTAACCAATTTATTTGAGCATAAGCTTTAGCTTACGAAAGCTTATGCTCAAATAAATTGGTTAGTCTCTAAGGTGCCATAAGTCCTCCTTTTCTTTTTGCGAATGCAGACTAACACGGCTGTTACTCTGAAACCCATTAAAAAGGAAGGTATGTCAGCGTTACCTTTCAGTTCCTGTTTCTTCTGCATGTTGTTTTATATAGAACCAAATCTTCCATAATTACAAGATCTTACTTGTCATCAGAAGATTTTACCTAAAAAGTTATCTTTTTCATGTGAACTAATGTGCCTTGTCCTTGTCCTCATGTTTTGGTCCTTGCAGGGAAAATATTCCTTCCCAACTTGAATGTCAAGCATTCTCTCAACTTCTGTATTAACAAAGACCCACAGGTCTGAGGGAGAGTCCATTTCAAAATTGATAGTTTCATGTATTGTGAACTATTTAAATGTATTGTGTCTATTTCAGATCTTAATGTTTATTTTCCTAGTGCTATGGCAGCATACCAAATGTGTTTTGTTAAAGTTTCTGGGCTTGATTTTTGAAAATATCCATTTTGGGGGCATATGTACTTATTTTGTTTATTTCAGCATCAAGATCCCTTAGTATGGAAAAAGGTGCCTAGAAGTTTGGAAATTGGTCCCTTAGTTCTAATATTTGGAAGGCAGCAATCTACATTTAGCTTCTGAGGATAGGTCAGATTTTTATGTTGTAAGATAGTGCTGAAAGTCTGCTTTCATTAACATATTCATTGTTCACTAGAAAGGGGAGACTGTTGAATTCAAGATGGTTTTACAGTTCCCAAGAAAACTATATCAGGCCAGAGAGCAGTGATTGTCTTGCATTAATAGAATTAATAGAATCTTGAAGTTGGAGGCAGACGTTGCAGTTCATCTGCCTGCCGATACAAGATCGTTCCCTGCAGTGTGTGTGTATGCGTGTGTTTGTGCATGCGTTCGCGCAGGGGTGCAGATACATTTCTTGGGTGGGTGTAACCAGCTGTAATAGGGCTTTCACCACATTACTTTGGAGACTATTCAACACCCTAATAAGATTTGCATGATTTTTTTTCAGCATAAATTTTCCATTTGTTAATTTATTGGATGTCTTCCTGATACACATCCCTTCAGAGACTGATGTCTTGTCTACATGAACTCTTAGTTCACAGCAAACTGGGGTGTGAATTGACCCCATACTAGCCTTCTGCAAACTAACTTGTCTGCAAGAACCCTGCTGAGATGCATTAACTCTTAAACTAAGTGTTTATGTAGACAAGCTCTGGGGATAGTTTGTCTGATTATCAAAGGACCAGATATTTTTTAAGTTGGCTCAGTTGGATCATCAAGGCCAAGAAAGTCTTTTTTGGTCCCTTGTGGCCCTCCATGAACTCTTGTTTTAACACACAAATAAGCATTATTTTTCTCATTAAAGACCAGACTCTTGAAGTTCTGGGTCCATTTGACTCTTAACCAAGATAGCATACCTCCTTCCCACCTTGAATAGCCTCTTCCTCTCTTCAGAAAGGATGGAATCATGTAGTATTTTCAGTTATGAGTGACTGTCTATTTTCAGGAATAACAGAGTCTTTTCTCTTATAGCAAAAATATGACCGTTTATTATTTGTATCTGCTTTTGGGCATGTGCACTGCTGTCTCAGTGAGGCATCTGGGCATTTATTTCATGCCTAAGCCCAGTGCAAACCTCAAACCGGGTGAAGGTAGGTGTTCCCTTGCTTAGCTTTCTTGTGGGGCCAAATCCTGTAGGTATACTCCCAGCACACCTGGCTCCACACAAAATAGCTGGGGGAGAACATTTAGCCCAGTGTTAAGGGAACTTACCCATGATGTGGGTCAATTCCCCCCTCAGTGTGATGAGAAGAGATTTGAACAGGTGTCCCTTGCTTCTTAGGTGAGTGACTTAATCATTGGACTATGGAATGTTCTGATGTAGGTTTCTCTGAATCTCCCTTGTTGAAGCCATTCCACTTTGTATAAAATAATTATTAATTGGGCCAGAGAAAGAGTGAGAATGACTCTATACTGGATCAAACTCAAGGTTTGTCCAGTCCAGTTGTCCTGTCTCTGACAGTGATTAGTACCAAATCCTTTAGCGGAAGGTGTAAGAAATCTGCCGTAGGAAGATGTGGGATAATCTGCTCCATATAGGTTTTATCTCTGATCTCTAATAGTTAGAAACTGACATAAGCCCATCAGCACAAGGTTTAACATCCATTCTAAAATTTGTTGATATTTGTTTGTTAATAGTGACGACTCTGGATATTCTTCATATTCATTTAATTATTCAGTCCCTCTCTGAATTTTGTTAAATTCCTGGTTTCAGCAACTTCCTGCGGTAACAAGCTCCTCAGTTTGTTTACATATGTGAAAAAATATTTCCTTTTATTGGTTTTGAATTTTACACCTTTAAATGTTATTGAAACTCCCCTTGTTCTTGTTTTATAGGAAAGGTAGAATGGAAGTTCCCAATCTACCTCCTTTATGCCATTCATTATTTTTTTAATATAAGAGATTTTCCAGGCCTTTGATCATTTTCATTGCTCTTTTTTGACCTCCCCCTTTTAGTTCTGAAATATCCTTTTTGAGATGAGGGGATCAGAGCTATGTATAGTATTCCAAAGGAAGCCATACTATTGATTTATGTTAAATCATTATAATCTTATCCCATTCCTTCTGCATCCTAACATCTGGTTAGCTATTTTGACCAACATATCTAAAGTATTTTCTTATTTCTTTGGGAGTATGCTTGCCTTAGAGCTTTTCTCTGCTGCACATTTGCTCTATTCGGCAACACCCAGATCTCTTGATTACATAGTCAATAACCTTTCCTCCCAGCTGGTAAAATTCCTTTGTCAATTTTTTAGCACTCTGTAGTAAGGTTTTGTTTCTGCATTTCTTAAAGGTATAATGATCTCTCTTTCTTACCCATAAAATGTCAATTCTTCTCTTTTTTAATATCAAATCAATCCCATAAGAAATATACCCCAAAGAGGTTTTATTTGAATCAGGTAACCATTGTGCTGCTGCAGTCACTTAAGTATTCTGCCATCTTCATGTACTACTACATTTGGAGAATGTATAAGCAAACTACATGGGGTAAGAAATAAAGTACTATCATGGCTTCAAAACAAACAGTACCTCAAAGCTTTATAGTAGGACTTGTATTCTTTAATGATAGGGGGAGCTGGTAGTGAACGATTTAGGTCTTAATACTCTCCATTATAAACGATTCTAGTAAACTTTTTTTAGAAGCAGGCTATTGAAATTTGTTAGAGACAAAGCTCTGGGGTTAAGTTGTGTCTTTCATTTGTCCCAGGAAATTGCATTCAGGCTTGGCTGAGTTATAATCTTCTTAAAACTACCTTTTCCCTTCTCTCACTTTCATTACTCAGGAAAATTTTGGCAGCATGCAAAAATAATTGAACATGAACAAGAGTCCAGCCTTCACCCTTCCAAAGCAGCAACAGTGTCACATACTGTACAGGGAACACACGGGAGCTGCTGGAGCATCTGTAATAGTAGAGGGAGAAAGCTGGGCTGGGTTCTCCCACCTGGACCACAATCCCCCTGACATATGGCCCTACTGTCCCATCATCTCTCCTTCCAGCCTTTGCCTGCTGACAGCTAATATCCTGTAGCTCCAGTGGTAGAAGTGTGTGCTGCTGTGCTGAAAATACACAGTTTGAATCCTGACGATGGTACATGATTGGGGGCTTAGGGGTTGTTATAGTAAGGGGTTGTACTTAATTTTGTTTTTACCTCTTTCTTTTAAAACAAAGTAATAAGAAATTACATTAAAAGAATCCTATAATAAAGATATTCTTCACATTGCAAAAACAAGAACTCAAAAATTAGGAAATGCTGGATTTAAGATTGTCTGTGTAACCTTAATTCTGTACTTTATGTATATGCGTCATGATAAAGTCTTTAATTACATGATCATACTAATTTTTCTCACAGAACCTCTGCTTCGTTCCGTGTTGTGGATGGACACACAAGTTTGCATGAGCAACCTTTAATCTGGCATTTCGTAATTTCTGAAGGCTTGACTTTGGCAACCTAAATAACCTTCAATTAACCTACTCTATTTGTGTGCAATATATTAATAATTGATCTGAGAAAGGTAAATAGAGAGGTGGCAAAATTTGCAGATGATATAAAGTTATTTCGTTTAATTGCAAATAAAAATACTGAGGAACTAAAGAGGGACTTAAGAAAGCTTAAGTGAATTGGAAGTATTATGGTAAATGAAAGTCATTGTTGACAAATACAAAGCACGACACGTAGTCTGAACTACTGAGCCTATTAATGGCTTCTAAAATCACTATAGCCACTGGAGGAAAAAACTTGTGAACAGCTTAGTGAAAAACTCTGCTTAATGTGAAGCAATGGTCAAAAAAGCATACCTGATATCAGGATCTACAAATAAGGCTGCGAGTCTGTTGTGGAGGTCACAGAAGTCACAGATTCCATGACTTTCCATGACCTCTGTGACTTCTGCAGCAGCTGGTGCTGGCTCAAGGGCTGCCTGAGCCGGGCAGCCCTTGGGCCAGCAGCAGCAGTTTGGGTATGTGGGAGGGGGTTAGGGGCAAGGGGTTGGGGGGTGTGGGCGGCTCTTACCTCAGGGTGAGGGGCTCCCACTGGCATGACCTGCAACTCCTAGGTGGTGGAGGGGGAGGGAGGCTCCACGCTGCCCATGCCCGCAGACCCCGCCCCTCAGCTCCCATTGGCTGTGGTTCCCAGCCAGTGGGAGCTGTGGCAGCTGGCGCTTGTGCCCCTCCACCGCCTAGGAGCCACAGAGATGCGGAGCCAGGTAGGGAGCCCCTGCCAGCCCTGCCAACCCCCCTGCCCCCCGCAGCATCAGCAGGGGTCCTGGGCCACCTCCGCCAGTACCTGCGGCACCCCAAGACTGCTCCCTCCTCCCACAGCCCCCCTGCCCAAGTTTCAGTCACAGGTATTTTTAGTAAAAGTCTTGGACAGGTCACGGGCTGTGATTTTTTTTGTTTACTGCCTGTTACCTGTCCTTGACTTTTACTAAAAATACCCATGACTAAAACGTAGACTTATGTATAAATAACAGTATCAGAAGTAAGACTGAAAATATTATTATATAACTTTGTCACACTCTCACCTGAAACAGTGTTCAGTTCTAGTCACCCTATCTCAAAAAGGTTTAAAGCAGAAATGGAAGGACTTCAGAGGTGGATTCCAGAAATATTGGAAGACATGGAACTTCTGAATGAAAAGAATATGAAAAGATTGGGACTATTTAGTTTAGAGTAGTGGTTCTCAAACTTATTTGATCATGCTCCCTTTCTTTGTGTGTGTAGTAGTTTAGCGGCCCCCCCCCCCTTTGAACACTTGGCTAGCAGCCACCAGTCTCTGACTGCTCAGCTCTGAAGGCAGAATGGAGAGCAGCGGCTGCTCATCGGGCACCCAGCTCTGAAGGCAACTGTTACTTCTCTGCTGGTGGTGGTGGTGGCGCTGCCTTCCGAGCTGGGCACCCAGCCAGGAGCCGCTACTGTCCAGCCGCTGAGCTCTGAATGTGGGCAGTAAGTTTTTTTTCCTAAAGCTTTTCCGGCCCCTCCTGCACAAATATATTCTGCACCCCCCAGGAAGGGCACACCCCAACTTTGAGAGCATCTGGTATAGAGGTATGGCATGACAGACACACAAAAATAATGAATGGTATAGAGAAGGTGAATGGGGCACTCCTGTGTACCTTTTCTAATAATGCAAGAAGGAGGGAACCTCCAATGAAATGGAATGGCATCAGATTTAAACTAGATAAAAATAAATACTTAAATTGCATAATTGTCCTGTTGGTACTCATTGCCTCAAAATTTTATAGAGACCAGGAGTTTAGTAGGATTAATAAAGAGTGTCATTTTTATGGAATGCGAATATTGAAAGTTATATTTAGAAGAGACTGAACAAGAAATTGGAGGTACAAGCCAACAGTGAATTGATGGATATTAGGATAGAAGTTTGCCTGTGAGCAGTTTATTCTGTGACTGTCCAATATGGGATTTCTTGCATCTTTCTCTAAAGGATGTGGTACTGAGAGATGCACTAGTCTGATATGATTCTATGATTCTATGATGCAGAAAGGGAGGTCTTTTATTGTCATGACGTTTCTGAGGGAAGTTCCTGTTCATTTTCACACTCTGAAAGCTCTAGTTTTGATGACTCTTTGTTCTCTGATATGTGTAGAATAAATGGAAGGCTCTGTCTTGTGGGACTCCTACTTTATTTTTATTTTTTTTAATCAAGGGGACAAAGGCTCATTCTCTCTCTTGTCTTATCACTTGAAATAATAATTCTGTTCCAATCCTAAGAATACAGAGGAAAAGAAACCATTGTATTGACTTTGAGAGGCCCCTGAATGTTTACCTCAAGCATACCTTAGAGTTAAGGAAAAAAGAAAAGGAGTACTAGTGGCACCTTAGAGACTAACCAATTTATTTGAGCATAAGCTTTCGTGAGCTACAGCTCACTTCATCGGATGCATTCAGTGGAAAATACAGTGAGGAGATTTATATACACACAGAACATGAAAAAACTGCTGGAAATGGCCCACCTTGATTATCACTACAAAAGGTTTTCTCCCCCGACCCCCCTCCCCCGCTCTCCTGCTGGTAATAGCTCATCTTAAGTTATCACTCTCCTTACTGTGTGTATGATAACACCCATTTTTTCATGTTCTGTGTGTATATAAGTCTCCTCACTGTATTTTCCACTGAATGAATCCGATGAAGTGAGCTGTACCTCACGAAAGCTTATGCTCAAATAAATTGGTTAGTCTCTAAGGTGCCACTAGTACTCCTTTTCTTTTTGCGAATACAGACTAACAAGGCTGCTACTCTGAAACCTTAGAGTTAAGGAAATCTCACTACTTATTTGTTCCATTTAGGGCTCTATCCAAGCAAATAGTTTCCGTTTGAGTGATATAAAGCATTAGTATAGCCTACAGAGCCAGAAGAAGACCATCTCCATTTAAAATTGAACCTTACCCCACTAAGCAGTATTTCATTCCAAAAGACAGATGTGTTTCCTCATACCTTTGTTTGGCTTTACAGATTGAATATATCCATATCTACACAGAATCTGGTAAAAAGGTGGGTTTTTTTCTGCTAGCCCTAGGCAATAGTATCTGCCTTTGGGGACTTTTTATCCCAAGCTATATACACATTGAGTCACACATATGCAGCCCAGGTGTATTTGCTTCTGAAAATCCAGACATTTGTTTACTTTGGACCATTCCGCTCATAAGAGGAATCATGATTCTTATCTGAGTCAAAAAAGTATTTCTAACACACAGGTTTCAGTATTTGTTGGGGTAGGAATTTAAAGTTGTCTTTTTATTATATAGTGGTAAGCTTGGAAGGAAAATCTAAGATCTAGCTTATCACTGGTGTATGACTGAGTTCTCAGTGTGATGTGGCTGTGATTACAGCAAATGCAATCCTAGTATGTATCAGGTGAGTAGAAATAGGGAAGTATTAATGCCATTGTACAAGGCACTGGTAAGTAGAACTGGTTGGAAATTTTCAGATGAAACTTCGTTTAATCAGAAATTGCCAATTTGCTCAAGTGAAATGTATTGCCAAATCGATTGCAGATTTAACTTAACTTTTGCCAAAACAGAGGCAGATTTCCATTGGTAACCTGCTGGTGTTCTAGGCCTGACAGTCCGGTAGCAGAGAGTCTGCCAAGCTCTGGAGCCCTGCATGGAGCTTTCCAGACCCAGAATGGCAGCTGAAACTGGGTCTCTTGGGGCTGTTAGTCTCCTTGCTCTGCTGCAAGGTGCCTACCAATTCATAGAGCACCCACTGGTTCTGGGGTTCTCAGGGCATCTGAGCTCCCTGCTCAAGGGGGCTTTTCAGGGCTTCTAAGGTTCTTACCTACTTCCAAGTAGGCAGCCCGGGGAGCCAGCTGTCCTGTGAGTGTGGAAGCCCTGAGGTCCTCAGCCTGGGACACACTACATGGCAGGGCTGCCCCATAAGTGTTTCCAGTACTTCCAGACTCCCAGTTCCATGAAAGAGCCCTGGAGCAAGCCCCAAGAGTCTCAGCTCAGAGGGGAGCCTAGCAACCTGAGAGCCCTGGCGGGAGCTGTGGCTCCTGTTGCTGGCAGGCTTCCTGCTGGTAGAGCAACTATGTGAAATTGATAGTCTCCTGGCATGAATTGCAGCTGTGAAACCAACAAGAATGTCAATTTCACATATTTCAGGAACACTATATTTCAGATTTTGAGAAACAACATTTTCGAGGATCTCTGGTGCACTAAGAAATTTCTGTAAATTTGCTTTTGTTCCGAATTGGAACAACAGCAAATTCAGGAATACTTCATCTTCTGGCAAACCAAAACCCTGAGTTTTGGCCAGCTATACTGGTAAAACCTCTTCTGGAATACTGGGTGCTATTCTGATTCATTCGTATTCAAGGAAGGTAGGTTCAAACTGGAACAGGTGCCAAAAAGGGCTTCTAGGATGATGGAGGAATGGGCTCCTTATCTTACAAGCAGAGACTGAAAGAGCTTGGCTTGTTTTGCTGAGCTAAACGAAGGCTGAGAAGGGATATAATTGCTCTTTATAAATACATTGGAGGGATAAACACCAGGGAGGTAGAAGAGCTATTTAACTTAAAAGGCAATGTTGGTGTTGTGCTGTCTGGAGTGGCTCACTACTTTGAGTGCCAGCCTCAAGGCAGACTGTCAAAAAGCAGGGCGGAAATCCCAAACTGGCTATATGTTCTATAATTAGTTTTTAGCAACCCAGTAACAAGTGTGAACTCCTAAAGCTCTATAACAGTCTTACCATGGAGTCACAGACAGTCCCCTTGAGCATTCCAGTCTGTCTATCCAAGCAAGCTGGACTATGTGGTAGGTGGTTACCTTACACCAAAAATCACAATAATATTCAGGTTTCATAGTAACAGCCGTGTTAGTCTGTATTCGCAAAAAGAAAAGGAGTACTTGTGGCACCTTAGAGACTAACCAATTTATTTGAGCATGAGCTTTCGTGAGCTACAGCTCACTTTATCAGATGCATACCGTGGAAACTGCAGCAGACTTTATATACACACAGAGAATATGAAACAATACCTCCTCCCACCCCACTGTCCTGCTGGTAATAGCTTATCTAAAGTGATCATCAAGTTGGGCCATTTCCAGCACAAACTCCCAGTCTCAAAGAACAAGTCACTTACCCAGGTCAAATGTATTCACATCTCTAACCCAAGACAACACCTGTAGCCAATCCTATAATAAACTAACTAAAAATTGATTAACTAAGAAAAGAAATAAGTTATTTACAAGGTTAAAATAGGAAATATAGACACAAATGAGTTACAGTCTTAGATTTCAAAAGGTAATATAAGCTTCTGTAATAAGCAGTTATATATGTCCTTTAGGGCTGACCCATGCAAAACAGCACTGGGATCTCTTGCTTACGTTTACAAAGCCTTGCCCCTCAGTGTCAAAACAGCATAAAGACCCTGGTTTCTCTTTGTCAAGAATTTTTATCTTCCCTCAACCCAGAATCTAAGCTGATGGGATGAGTTCATGAATAGGTTTCCCCTTTCTGGAGGTAGTTAGGAATGCAATCAACAAGGTCTCTGTCCTTTTATGCTACACAGTGCCTTGTTTACCTTCAACAGGCCATCTTGTGTGCAGGACGAGCACTTTACAGTAATGCATTTCTTGTTTGGTGACTTACACAATTAGAGGTTTACAATCCAAACACTCAATATAACTTTATACCATGGGATACAGATATTATAAGTAGGATTAATATGTGCAGCATCCTACAAGCATTTTATAAAGTCTTAACATTAAACACATTATTATAACACTAATATCTGTTTTAACTATACTAACCCACCAGTAAGCCAGACTAGTTTCCAGCTATGCATTTGTCAGTGTTCAGTGAGGCCCTGGGTCTTGGCATTAGCTGGTACCTGGTATGCCAGGTGGGTTGGCACAAGAGCAAGAGGGTATAAGCAGCCCATGAATAAATTTAGGCTGGAAATTAGAAGAGGGTTCTAACCATCGGAGGAGCATGGTTCTGGAACAGTGTCCCAATAGGAACAGTGAGGGCAAAGAGCCTAACTAGTTTTAAAATGGAGCTTGATAACTGTATGAACAGGATTATATGATGGGGTTGCCTGGAATAGCAGGGGACTGGTCTTGAAGACCCAGGAGGTCCTTTCTAGTACTATATTTCTATGTCTAATTTTACAATATTGGAGTGCATTTATATAGGTTATTACACATTTTAATAGCCAGTTTGCCTCTTGAAGTAGAAATGTAAATGTATATTAAATTGCATGAATAGTGCCTGGCACAAAATGGGGTCCTGGTCCATGAATGAGATTTTTAGGTGCAACTGCAATATAAATTATAAATAAATAATGATGCTGTAAAATCAAATCTCCTATAACACCTGGGGTAAATTTTTCAAAAAACATATAAGACCCTTTGTCTCAGAAGTGACTTAAGAACTTAAGTCTGTTGACTTTCAATAGGACTTAAATTCCTAAGCCCTGGTCTACACTAGGAGTTTAGGTCGAATTTAGCAGCGTTAAATCAATGTAAACCTGCACCCGTCCACACGATGAAGCCCTTTTTTTCGACTTAAAGGGCTCTTAAAATCAATTTCCTTACTCCACCCCGACAAGTGGATTAGCGCTTAAATTGGCCTTGCCGGGTCGAATTTGGGGCACTGTGGACATAATTAGACGGTATTGGCCTCCGGGAGCTATCCCAGAGTGCTCTATTGTGACCGCTCTGGACAGCACTCTCAACTCAGATGCACGGGCCAGGTAGACAGGAAAAGGCTCACAAACTTTTGCATTTCAATTTCCTGTTTGCATGGTCACCTGCAGCTTGCCACGCTGGCCAGAGCTCATCAGCAGAAGTGACCATGCAGAGCTCATCAGCAGAGGTGACCATGATGGAGTCCCAGAACTGCAAAAGAGTTCCAGCATGGACCAAACGGGAGGTACTGGATCTGATCGCTGTATGGGGAGAGGAATCCGTGCTATCAGAACTCCGTTCCAGTTTTTGAAATGCCAAAACCTTTGTCAAAATCTCCCAGGGCATGAAGGACAGAGGCCATAACAGGGACCCAAAGCAATGCCGCGTGAAACTTAAGGAGCTGAGGCAAGCCTACCAGAAAACCAGAGAGGCAAATGGCCGCTCCGGGTTAGAGCCCCAAACATGCCGCTTCTATGATGAGCTGCATGCCATTTTAGGGGGTTCAGCCAACACTACCCCAGCTGTGTTGTTTAACTCCTTCAATGGAGATGGAGGCAACACAGAATCAGGTTTTGGGGATGAGGAAGATGATGATGATGAAGTTATAGATAGCTCACAGCAAGCAAGCAGAGAAACCGGTTTTCCCGGCAGCCAGGAGCTGTTTCTCACCTTGGACCTGGAGCCAGTACCCCCGAACCCACCCAAGGCTGCCTCCCGGACCTGCCAGGCGGAGAAGGGACCTCTGGTGAGTGTACCTTTTAAAATACTATACATGGTTTAAAAGCAAGCATGTTTAATGATTAATTTGCCATGGCATTTGCAGCTCTCCTGGATGTACTCCCAAAGGCTTTGCAAAAGGTTTCTGGGGAGGGCATCCTTATTCCGTCCACCATGGTAGGACACTTTACCACACAGGCCAGTAGCACGTACTCGGGAATCATTGTAGAACAAAGCATTGCAGTGTATGTTTGCTGGCAATCAAACAACATCCGTTCTTTATCTCTCTGTGTTATCCTCAGGAGAGCGATATCATTCATGGTCACCTGGTTGAAACAGGGTGCTTTTCTTAAGGGGATATTCAGAGGTGCCCATTCCTGCTGGGCTGTTTGCCTATGGCTGAAAAGAAATGTTCCCCGCTGTTAGCCACAGGGAGTGGGGAGGGGCTAGCCATGTGGTGGGGGGAGGCAAAATGCGACCTTGGAACGAAAGCACATGTGCTGTGTATGTAATGTTAACAGCAAGGTTTACCATGAAAGGGTGTAGCCATTGTTCTAGAAAATGTCTTTTTAAATACCATTGTCTCTTTTTTTTTCTCCACCAGCTGCATGTGTTTCAAGGATCACAGGATCTTCTCCTTCCCAGAGGCTAGTGAAGATTAGAAGGCGAAAAAAACGTACTTGTGATGAAATGTTCTCTGAGCTCATGCTGTCCTCCCACACTAACAGAGCACAGACGAATGCGTGGAGGCAGACAATGTCAGAGTGCTGGAAAGCACGAAATGACCGGGAGGAGAGGTGGCGGGCTGAAGAGAGTAAGTGGCAGGCTGAAGAGAGGGCTGGAGCTGAAAGGTGGCGGCGGCGTGATGAGAGGAGGCAGGATTCAATGCTGAGGCTGCTGGAGGATCAAACCAATATGCTCCAGCGTATGGTTGAGCTGCAGGAAAGGCAGCAGGAGCACAGACCGCCGCTACAGCCCCTGTGTAACCAACCGCCCTCCTCCCCAAGTTCCATAGCCTCCTCACCCAGAAGCCCAAGAACGCGATGGGGGGGCCTCCGGCCACTCCACCCCAGAGGATTGCCCAAGCAACAGAAGGCTGGCATTCAATAAGTTTTAAAGTTTTAAACTTTTAAAGTGCTGTGTGGCCTTGTCCTTCCCTCCTCCACCACCCCTCCTGGTGCTTCTCTCCTCCACCACCCCTCCTTGGCCACCTTGGTAGTTAACTCCCTATTTTTGTGATGAATGACTAAAGAATGCATGAATGTGAAGCAACAATGACTTTATTGCCTTTACAAGCGGTGATCAAAGGGAGAAGATGAGGGTGGTTAGCTTACAGAGAAGTAGAGTGAAACAAGGGGCGGAGGGTTTCATCAAGGAGAAACAAACAGAACTTTCACACTGTAGGCTGTCCAGTCATGAAACTGGTTTTCAAAGCTTCTCTGATGCGCACCGTGCCCTCCTGTGCTCTTCTAACTGCCCTGGTGTCTGGCCGTGCGAAACCAGCAGCCAGGCGATTTGCCTCAACCTCCCACCCTGCCATAAACGTCTCCCCCTTACTCTCACAGATATTGTGGAGCGCACAGCAAGCAGTAATAACAGTGGGAATATTGGTTTCGCTAAGGTCTAACCGAGTCAGTAAACTGCACCAGCGCACTTTTAAACATCCAAATGCACATTCTATCACCATTCTGCACTTGCTCAACCTGTAGTTGAACAGCTCCTGAATACTGTCCAGGCTGCCTGTGTATGGCTTCATGAGTCATGGCATTAAGGAGTAGGCTGGGTCCCCAAGGATAACTATAGGCATTTCAACATCCCCAACGGTATTTTCTGGTCTGGGAATAAAGTCCCTTCTTGCAGCTTTTGAAACGGACCAGAGTTCCTGAAGATGCGAGCGTCATGTACCTTTCCCGGCCATCCCACGTTGATGTTGATGAAACGTTCCTTGTGATCCACCAGTGCTTGCAGCACTATTGAAAAGTACCCCTTGCGGTTTATGTACTAGCCAGCTTGGTGCTCCGGTGCCAAGATAGGGATATGGGTTCCGTCTATGGCCCCACCACAGTTAGGGAATCCCATTGCAGCAAAGCCATCCACTATGACCTGCACATTTCCCAGGGTCACTACCCTTGATATCAGCAGATCTTTGATTGCATTGGCTACTTGCATCACAGCAGCCCCCACGGTAGATTTGCCCACTCCAAATTGACTCTCGACTGACTGGTAGCTGTCTGGCGTTGCAAGCTTCCACAGGGCTATTGCCACTCGCTTCTCAACTGTGAGGGCTGCTCTCATCTTGGTATTCTTGCGCCTCAGGGCAGGGGAAAGCAAGTCACAAAGTTCCATGAAAGTGTTCTTATGCATGCGAAAGTTTCGCAACCACTGGGAATCGTCCCAGACCTGCAACACTATGCGGTCCCACCAGTCTGTGCTTGTTTCCCGAGCCCAGAATCGGCATTCCACCGCATGAACCTGCCCCATTAGCACCATGATGCCCACATTGCCAGGGCCCGTGCTTTGAGAGAAGTCTGTGTCCATGTACTCATCACTCACGTCACCGCGCTGACGTTACCTACTCGCCTGGTTTCGCTTTGCCAGGTTCTGGTGCTGCATATACTGTTGGATAATGCGCGTGGTGTTTAATGTGCTCCTAATTGCCAAAATGATCTGAGCGGGCTCCATGCTTGCCGTGGTATGGCGTCTGCACAGAAAAAAGGCGCGGAACGATTGTCTGCCGTTGCCCTGACGGAGGGAGGGACAACTGACGACATGGCTTACAGGGCTGGCTTACAGGGAATTAAAATCAACAAAGGGGGTGGCTTTACAAGAAACTGAATGGCCCCCTCGAGGATAGAACTCAAAACTGGGTTTAGCAGGTCGTTGATTTCACAGAGGGAGGGAGAGAGGGAGGGAGGGAGGAGAAAATGAATACAAAAGAAATCTGGTCTATTTCTTGTTTTGAGCCACTTCATCTATCTTTATACATCTTGCTGGCAGCAGACTGTGCAGTACGACCGCTAGCCATGATCATCTCCTGGGTGCTCTGCAGAAGACGATGCAGTATGACGACGAGCCATCATCTTCTGCTAGCTGGAGGTTAAAAAACAGTGCACTACCGGTAGGACTCAATCGCCACGAGACGAAACAAGGGAAATGACCTGGCTGAGTCACTCCCATGTTTGCCCAGGCGCCCGGTTAAAAGAGCACCCAGGACTATGTCGATGATAGCTACCAGTCATACTGCACTGTGTGCTGCCAAAAGGCAATAAACTGCTGCTGTGTAGCAATGCAATACCGCATCTGCCAGCACCCAGGAGACATATGGTGACAGTTAGCTGAGCGGCTCCATGCTTGCCGTGGTATGGCGTCTGCACAGGTAACTCAAGAAAAAAGGCGCAAAACGATTGTCTGCCCTTGCTTTCACGGAGGGAGGGAGGGAGGGTGGGAAGAGGGGCCTGACGATATGTACCCAGAACCACCCGCGACAATGTTTTAGCCCCATCAGGCACTGGGATTTCTACCCAGAATTCAAATGGGTGGCGGAGACTGCGGGAACTGTGCAGTGCTCCGGAAGTCGACGGTTGCCTCGGTACTGTGGACACACTCCGCCGACTACATGCACTTAGAGCATTTGTGTGGGGACACACACAATCAACTGTATAAAAACGCTTTCTACAAAACCGACTTCTATAAATTCGACCTAATTTCATAGTGTAGACATACCCTTGGTGCTTAAATCTCTTTTGCAAATGGGGCTTAAGTTCCTAAGTCACTTAGATATTTTTGAAAAAAATATTTCTTTATTTTCAAGATGCTAAGCACCTCGTAGAGGCAGTCCTCTCAGGGGCAATAGAAATTGCGAGTATTCAGTACCATCTTAAGTTAGCAAAAACTACTAAAATGGTTTTCCTCATTTAACGTTGACTGCTTATCTTGTTTTGTTCCATCTAGATATAAATTTGTGTTCTATACAATAAACATTGTGACAATATTTTTTGTGTGTGATATAGCTGATATAATTAACAGCTGCATTTGTGCTAAAATGTTGATTCTCATTTTATGAAATGAAAATTTTGTATAAATCCATGAGGTAATTTATTTGAAAAGGAAGAAAAGTGTAAGAATGTTGTTTTTCCCAATGGATTATATTAATTGTTGACAGTGGGCCAGATAAATTCCACATATATTGCGTTTGCAAATGTTACCTTAGGATTCCATCCAATACTTTTTTCTGGAATTTCCATGGAAGGCTTTTGACAATTCTCCATTAAGTCAGCAAATCACTGATTTATTCTAATTCGTTTCAGCCCCTATTATAAAAACATACCATGTACTGTAGCTAACATAAAAATTAACAATGATATAAATTTAAAATATGTCCCTGTTCTAGTTTTTTTCTCTCTTTTATCCTCAGAAGGGAAAGCTGATATGTTGGGACTTCAGTATCATAATGAATTTTAGTATATGCATATTTCTACTACATACCTATCTATTTCTCTGCATGACAAGACCCTTGAAGTAAGGCTCCTTTCGCATGCTAAAAGTTGTAGTAGGACATTCTCCTAAGACTTGTGTCTAGATAATACATACATATGTACATGCATACTGTAGTTTAATTGGAAATTATACTGAGGATCAAGTCAGTCAGGTCTCATGTACTACTTTTGGTAGGATTACCTGTTGGTTTCTGAAAAACATTGGAATAAAAAAATATTACCGTAGAACTGGACCCCTCAAAATCAAAACTCCCAATGAAAACAATGGGCTTTTGGGTATGCAAGGAATGCAGGATTTAACCCTAATGTGGTACCTTTTTATATTAAAGGGGTTTATTAAAAGGATACTGTCACATTAATAATCATATTTTTCTTATTGTATTTAACTAAAAAGGGCTGCAACAGGTGCCACTAGTGTCCCTTCAAAGTTCCATTGACTTTCTTGGGATTCTGTGCTGGCATAAGGGTCTGTGTTAAGGCCCCTCCTGGAAAGTAGGAGTCTAGAATAGCAAGGAGTCTGATTATGCAAAGACTTATGCATGTGTTGAACTTGAAGCTTGTGAGTACATTAAATGAAATCAGTGGAACTACTCAGGTGCTTGAAGTTAAGAACATGTGTAAATCTTTTGCAGGATTGGAACCTGATTTTTAAATTTTACTTTTCATTATTTCTGGTATTAGAACCTTTTGTGTGTTTGCACTTTTTGTACTTGTAAAGTAAAAACACACAAGTAAGCTTTACTTAGTTTACAGTGAGTTTCTTACTCTAACTTTCAGGTTATCATTCCTTAATGCAGTGCTAAGTAGGGTTATAAACATTGCAAGAGAATCTTTATAAATTTAAAAAACCTGTTCCTTTTGGAGGATAAAAATAGTTTATGGAAACATTTTTATTGGTTTTAGCTGTTTTTTACAGTATCTAAATTTTGGGTCTCTATGTCATTCTAAAGTTTTATTTTTTAAAATAAAACTTTGACAAAGAAAATATTCAGATATGGTTTCTAAGTGCAATATATGTACAAGCAAAGTTGCAAATTGTTCTGATTTTCATTATGTTTCTCCATACCACTGAATAGACGTAGTACATGGAAATAATTGAATACAGTGTTTGGTGTTTATCTACCATAGCCAAGTTTGTTATTAATGTAGTTATGTGATAACTTGGTCCTTGCTTGGACCAACAGCTACCACATTTGTTTTAATCTTGGAACTCAAATGTTAATTTTAGCAGTAACACACTATTCTTAGTCTGGGAAATGTAAAGGAATGTTTTTTCATATGAAATTGGCAGTGGTAACTTCATGTAAATTAAACCCTCATTAAACTGGCTAAATAAGCAATACAAGAACAATATAAAAAATCAGTTTTCCCACCATGCTTTAAGCACTTCTGAGCACTTCCTGTGAGGTGCAGAACACTTTCAGCTCCTCCTGACTTTTATGGAAATTAAGGGCATTCAGCCCCTTGAAGAAATGAGCCATAAGTTTTTCTTTCCATCCTTCCTTCTGTTTTTAGTGTCAAACTGTTTTGGTGTTTTGTTTTTGTTTTTACCAGGCATTAGCACTTTACACCAAACTATCAAAAAGGTTCTAGGTCCGTTCTTCATGTACAGCATCAACACCTGCTTTATAAATAGGCAAATGAAAATGGCAGATCAGATGCTAATTTTGAGATCTGAACTCAAATTAGACATCTTACAGACAAATTTATCTATGGATCATTGCAAAACTACTGAAGCTGTTTTAATTTCAAAGAGCTATTTATATATAATACCATTAGAATCTGTATGTTCTCTTTTTTCTCCTTTTATTTCATTGTCAACTTGTTCCTTTTATTTAGTAAAAAGGGCTATTTCGTATTTACATCTGCAAAGAGATGGAAGAACAGGAAACAAGGAATTCTTAGTAGTGATATATGCTCCGAGTGACTTTAGAGAATCCAAACAAAATATTTTGCGAACACTTGGAGTGACAGTGAGCAATTTTTATGAATGATATTTATGGATTTTTTATGCAGCTATGAGAAAGGCAAATGGAATCCTAGGATGTACAAGGCAAGGTATTTCCTTTAGAGACAGTGAAGTATTTATGTCGTTGTACAAGGCACTGGTAAGACATCATTTGGAATACTGTGTAGAATTCGGGCCACCAATGTTAAAAGAAGATTAATGCCAACTGGAACAGGTACAGAAAAGGGCTAGTAGGATGATCAGAAAAATGGAGGGTCTATTTTATGAGGTGACAAAAACAGCTTGGCTTGCTTAGAATAGCAAAAAGAAGGCCAAGAGGGGATATGACTATTCTTTGAGTGATTGTCTACATAGAGTCCACTGGTAGTAGGTATGCACACCATGTGCATGAGGTAGGATTCTTTTGAACAGCAGTGTCTGTGCCGGCACCCCCTATATCTTTGCAACTACGGTAGGTGAGGGAATAAGGCGTGGGGTAGCTACAACCACCACTCATGGGGTGTGAGACATGCCTTAGTGAGACATAGCCTTTCTTCACTTGTGTATTCTTCATTTCTTTTTTTCATATGTTTTGTTTATCCTTGTTTTCATTGGTGAAAAGAAAGGGGGGGGGGAGGATCAAGAAGAAGACACCTTCTATCCAGGCAGGTTTTCCTTCCTAATGGCAGACACCAAATCTCCTGTCTTCAAGATTTGTCTGTCATGTTATTCCATCATGTCCATTAACAAAAGACAGTCCGAATATCTCCTCTGTCTGGGAGAGGGGCATATTCCAAATTGTTACTCTGTATGCTGTTCCTTTTCCAAAAGGACCCTTAGAACACAGAGGCAAGATTGAAATTGTTCTTGATGGAGAAATCTATGAAATCTCAGCCCATAATCTCTGAGTAGCATGGGAAAGACTAATCACACCCAGCCTTGGCACTGGCCACCTATGGTACCATCTCCACCTCCATCATGGTTTCCACTTATCGTTCTAATTTAGCAACTGGATCAGTTCCATCTGAGAGAAGGTTGTAGAGGAGCATCACTCCAGTCATGACTCCATGAGTAGATTCTCCTCTCCAGCCCCAATTGAGAGACTGAAATCTTCTCAGGCAAGGGAGGAGAAGTCCTCTTCTAGGGCACATAGCCTGGTAACTCTCCCTGCTGCCTCAGAGCCTAAGGGTAACTTGAGATCTATTGAGTTAAGTGATTCTGAACGGGCTATTCACCTTGGCCTCAGACCAGCTTGCACCATGCAGGCACCATACTCCTGACAGGATTGGTCCTCATCTATAGAAAACCTATTCCTACTCCTCTTTCTCTCCTGAACACACTGGGAAATCTCCCTCCTCCCAGACCCCAATCTATCCTGGGTGTCCCAGTGGGATACTGATGCGGAGCCAAAAGAGGATTTTCCCAGTGAATGTATAAAGAAAGGTGCAAACCTGAAGAAGGGCTCACTTCCACTGTTTTTCACCTTGGCCTCAGACCAGCTTGCACCATGCAGGCACCATACTCCTGACAGGATTGGTCCTCATCTATAGAAAACCTATTCCTACTCCTCTTTCTCTCCTGAACACACTGGGAAATCTCCCTCCTCCCAGACCCCAATCTATCCTGGGTGTCCCAGTGGGATACTGATGCGGAGCCAAAAGAGGATTTTCCCAGTGAATGTATAAAGAAAGGTGCAAACCTGAAGAAGGACTCACTTCCACTGTTTTTCATCTGAGATCATCTTCTCTGAGAAAACTACTAAAGCATACTCCAGCTCCACCACTCCCCCAGTCTCTTCTGGTGTGGGAGGAGAAGTACTTCATTGAGGATGATCTCTAGCCCGGGAACCACCAGTGCCTCAAGGAGCCTTTTCATCTTTCCCTGATCAAACAGTAAATCCACCTTCTACAGCCTCCCAGCATGAATTCAGATTTTTCAGGATCTCCTCAAAAGGATTGCTGAGATTCTAAATATTTCTCCTGAGGTTACTCAAGAGAAACAATATAAACTGCTGGACATTCTCCATGCTGCAACACAGGACAGAATAGTAATGTCCATAAATGAGGGCCTTCTGGAGCCTGTTATGGTTCTGGCATACTCCAGCCTCCATTCCACCCATCTCTAGGAGGGCAAGTAGAAAATAAGCTCCTGCGAAGGGATTTTAGTATTTTTTTCAATACCCAACTGATGGTTCCCTGGTGGTCCAAGCAGTCCAGAAGAAGACTAAACAATATGGAGCTGCTAATAATATGCTGTGGGAGAAAGATAAAAAAAGACTAGTCCTCTTCAACCACAAGAGGGAAACTGAGTTATAAGCAAAAGAACCAACAAAAATGCAGTAATGGTAATTACAAGACTTGCAGTATTTTACCACTGTATTATGTAAATCAATCAGAAAAAGTATAAATGTCAAAATGGTTTAACATGCTCCAATTTAACACTTACTGGATGTGCACAATGAATGTGTCAATCTAGTAGTCTCTGGGGACAATGTTCTGTCTTAGCATAAGTGGACACAGCTCCTATTGATGTATTGTTGAAGGGGTGAATTTGGCCCTGGGTGTATTGGGGTCTGGTGCAGATATAATTTTAACAGGGATGTTCTGGTATTATCTTGCACCCTCTTTAATATATTTTCCTGCTAAAACACTCTACTCTGGTCTGCATATTTAGGCCTCAGTTTTCCAAACATTTAAACACATGAGTAATTTTATTCATATGAATAGTCCCACTGAACTCCAGTACTAAGGTGTGAAGTTACTCACGTGAAAAACTGTTGGCAGAATTGAAGTCTTGGCAAGTAAATTAACTTCTTTTGATCTTGTATTAGCAATAGTAGAAAATCTTAGGGGTGAAAATGTTACAGAATTAAAAAGATTCTCTTTGGTTGTTCCTCCTCCTCATTTTCATCTCCATTACCCACATTCTGTCTACCTAACAAGTATTTAATGCTGACATTTCAACGTTCTTATTGTTCTCTTTTCTTAACATTGGCATAATTGTCCTGATCCATATACTTTGTTTTAATAATTTTTAAAGACAGCTGATTACACTTTTGTCTTATATGAGTTTAGGTCAAGTTCTGCCTTCTATAAGATATGCCAATAGGAAGTTTAGCTGAAATAAGTTTAGTTTAGCTTCTACTGAGCCAAGGAAAAATTCTGTTTCAGCTCGCTTGGCAAAGCAAAACTGTTTCCTGTCTGTTCAGGAGGGCCATGATTCAAGGCTTGGCTATGATAAAGTAATGCAGAGGATGCACAAACAGTAATATATGGAGGACTACTATTTTTACATTAACTTTGAAATAGAAAAGATAACAAGCAGGTTATAACAAATAACACATATATGACAAATATATAACAAATATCAGGAAGTGGAACTAAGAATGGCTATTTAAACATCATGAAATATTTCACTAGACAAACAGATGGCATTAAAGAATTTTAATGCTTTGACCTGCGTTCTCCTTTAGGGGATATGTAAAACAGTTGCTACACTGCTGATGTGGACTGGTTAGCCTGGTTTCCTCAAGCAGATAATTCTGATTTGAAATATCTACCTATCCACAATTACAAAAGAGATATTTGGTAGATCAGTGGTCATTTTCCTTATTTAACTCCAAAGACTCTTTTTTTCTAAAACATTAACATTTGAAGAAAGAAAGTTTAGAGGGAGCATTCCTTATAGAAACTATATCCTCATATTTTCCATACACATAGTGAGACATACAGAGAGGGTCCCAACCCCAAAGTCCCATTGCATAGTACTACTATTTACAATTTCAGTTTTAAAACTGGATTGCACAACCTGTGTATTGTACTTTTTCCCATCCTCTAAGAGCAGCTGGTGGTGAGGGCATTAAATAAAACAACAAATTAGCGTCTACAATGTTAAATGGAACAGAATAAAAGAGAAAGCTAGGTAACCAAAAATGAGCAAATTCCAGTGCTGGTGACTTTCACATATCTAGAGTCCCTGGAATAGGGGAAGCCACAGAAATCTCATTGAATTGCATTGTACAAATCCTAAAACTAAAAACTCCTCCACTGCTGTAGGCAAAATGAAAAAAACCTGTTTTGGGGATTTTTTCCTTTGCAGAATTCATATTACACTGTATTTACTGAAAGCACACAGACAACAGTGCCCCTCTGTTAACAAAATTAAAGACTTCTATAGAACCTGAACATCTAAATAAAACATTTCTTTAGCAGTGGGGTAGCATCTAAAATCCTCTGAATGGACCAGATTTCCTGCTCTGGTCATGTGATTTGTTTTGTATTTAAAATAGAACCAGTACGAATAACTGATCCACTTGTATGATGGAAGATGAAATCAGAAGAAATGTAATCTACTCGTGGTATTCATAGACGTATTTTTTCCCAATAAATTGACTTGTATTCTGCACTCATAATTTTCTACCATGTGGGTGAAATTCTGACCCTTTTGAAATCATTGGCAAAAGTCTCGTTTACTTCAAAGGAGCCCGGATTTCACATTCAGTTAAGCTTCATGCCTTTAATTGCATTATGGTATGCCTGTGTACTTATAATAATTAATGGTAACCTCCTTAAATCATGGTTTTCTTTATCTTACTATGCTATTGAATTAGGCTTTTGAATTGGCTACTTCAGTACTAAAAATTGACATGAAAACCTTTTCCCCTTTTTATAAGCAAACATTGGAATTTTCCAGACAGTTGACCTATACTCTCCAGATGCTTCACAATTTAATTTTAATAATTTGTGTTAATATTATGTATAATGAGAAGAAAAGATAGGATCTCCTTATTTTATTGTGAGACTAGATAATAACAAAAATATGTTGTTTTGTCTAATTTCAGTGAATTTGTGATGGATTAGAAAAAGAATCTATGTAAAATAAATAATTCATGTTGTGTTGTATGTAGTTATATATATGTGCCCCAAAATAGGTCATGGTTGACATGGAGGGCAAGAGAATGTTTATATTGCAGGAAAGGAAATGTAACCAGCAAGTAAATTTCACAGGAAAAATCCTGGCTCCAGTGAAGTCAAAGGGACTTTTGCTGTTGATTTCAATAGAGGCAGAATTTAACCGCTGTTGTTTATTATAGCCCCTCTTTTTTTATTTTCCTGAAATCCACAGCAAAATGCTATAGATTTTTCTAATAAAGGGGGAGAGGACATTTTTTTCAATTGTCAATTTCTATATATTGATATAGTTTATGTAGGTTTTTTGGACCAAATTCAACCCTGGTGCAAGTAATTCAACTCCCTTTGAACTCTTTCAACTTTCAATGTGTTGAATTTGGTCTTTCATCTTTAAATTACTCTAAATCATTATACCTGTATTACATTACAGCTATGATCCTCTCTTAATACCACTTAAGCATAAATTCTTTTGGTCCTAGAATATTGGCTATATGCATAAATTTAGCCAAAATAGTGGGTGGATGGAACTTTGGAAACATCTGATTCAAGCAGCAGTTCTTCTCTGTGATTTGGAAGGTCTGTGCTATTGGCTTGTAGTCAAAGCATGTCCTCATTTTACTCTCATAAGATGAATATCTTGTGCTTTAGTGCTTTTCCATCATGTGTGACTTATAAAATAATGCTCATCATTTAGGTAGCACAAGAATCTCAATGCAGGTTACAAAAGTGGATATCTCCATTTCACAGATAGAGAATTTGAGACACTAAATGGTTTAGTGTCTTGCCTGACATCAGTATCATCTGGTAAATTACTGTAGTAGTAGAGTTGGGACTAGGATCCTGGCCTCTTCACTCCCAGTCCTCCCTTTTAACCGCTAGAAAACATGGATTTATGTAAATCACCCCTAATAGAACAACAACAAAAAAGTCAGAATTTTCACAGAACAGCAGTGTCCCCAACAGCCAGGGAGCTGGGTAGCCCATCTTCCCTATAGGAGGGCTCCTCAGGGTGCCGGTCAGGCTTGTAACTGATGAAAGAGCCAGGGACTCCTAGGAGAGCAGTCTGGTGGGCTGTCCCAGAGCCAAGGACCTTGTGATCACTGGCTGCGGAGGACCTGTGAGCTCAGGAGCCAGGGCTTCCAGGCTTCTTGTCTCCCTACCAGGCAGGCTGCCAAGGAGCTGGGTGAGTGAGGTTTCTCACCAGAACCTGCCTGGTTTCCAGCAGAGTTTTGTTGAAAGTAGATTTCGACAAGTTGGCATTTTCTGATGGAAAAACTGTTCATTGGAAAATTTCCAACCAGGTATATCTGAAAGCTTATTCAATCATGCCTTTATTTTGAGTCACTGCAAACTAGTGTATTGGGAACTGTGACAATTGATGCCTTAGGGTTTTCAAAAAAGGATTGTCCACCTCTGCCAATACAAACCACGGTGCTGAGCAGTTAGAAGGCAAGCCAGTGACTGCTGCTCCTTTTCCCTTCCTTATCCACATTTCCCAGCTCCTCCTGCTGTCTAACAAGAGTGGCCCAGGAACATACAGGGGAAGTGAGCAGTCAGCAGTTGCATTGCAGTGACATCAGCCCCAGTTCACTTCTTCAATGAGAGAATGATAATAGAATGGACCATCTTTCTCCCTTTCCATTTCTCTTCCAATCTAGGAAACAGGGACACCATTGACTTTCTTTGGGGATAGAAATGGGTGGAGCTTAGTATAGGTGAGGGAAGAGAAATAAAAATACCAGTGATCCTAGAGGTAGAAAGTCAAAGTGAGACATCATTATCTTTTTTGAGTAGGAAGAGAAGCAGAGACATCAGTAATTTCTGTGGAAGAGATAAATGGTAGAGAGAAACAGGAAGATTTCAAGAGGAACAAGAGAGAGTTTGAAAGAGTCCTTGCAGAAGAAGATGCATGCTTCCTTGGGTGTGGAAGAGAAGAGTCATTTTCCATGTTACGTAGAGAACCCTGATAATACTTGAGTGGGGACTAGTCCTTTCAGTCCCACGTGAAAACACTGAAGGAAGGGAAAAGTAGCCCATATGGTCCCCGCACAAGATAATAGATAAAGAGAGTGTTAGCACATAGGATCCCCCGTAGGTTCAGTGAAGAACTCATACTTCTGGGTGTTATCTAAACCTCAAATATTTTGAGGATCTGAATAAAAATATCTAATATTTAAAAATACTTGAAACTCATCTGACTTTACAAAGAGATCTCTGGAGCTCTATCAAGACCCCAGCTTATTTAGCGATCTGTCCCTGGATTTTTTTGTCAAATGTTGACAACCACAACAATGGATAAGAGCAGAAGGATGTGTACAGGAATAATTTTAGCAATGTGTTGCTTTTAAGAAGTGGCCAAACTTAATCCATTGGAAGTGGAGGGAAGAGAAAGCATAGTGGCTACATGTTGTCATGAAGGAAATCATATGCAAAAGTAATGTATCCCTTTTATTATTTTATACTGTAGTTTGTATGATCTTTGGGGCAGAGGCTGGGCCTTTCTTAAATATCTGTAAAGCACCATGAACAGATCTGGTGTTGTATAAATATTTAGTAACAGGTAAATATCAATATTTCAGACAGTTTTTAAATTCTGAAAAGCAGCTCTGATTCTTAGGATTTGAAAGCTCCTCCCTTTAGACTCTATTTCTGAGTTCACTCCCTTTCAGAATAATTGGATTAATTTATATCTTTTAAGTCATTGATGTGTATAACAAGCAAACAAGGATTCTGTAGCCTTATGTAAAATAGGAATATCTGATAATTTAAATGTTTTGATCTGTCCAATCTGACTGTATAGACAGCTGTGTACCTGCATCTCCATTTATGTACAATTTATAAATAATCATGTAAAGTCAGCCAAATATGTAGGTTTTGATAAGACACTTGCATAGTCCAGTTCACACACCTTCATACTTGTCCATCTTACATGCTAATTCATAAAAATGATCTAATTTATATATCTTTTAAGTCATTGATGTGTATAACAAGCAATTTGTCCGGCAATTTTTTCTGAGCCACAGAAAATTCCTTCGATTTGTCATAACAGAGCATCTGTTTGGCCTCTCTTCTGTTCCTTGTATTTTTATCAAATGCTTGGTCATGGTGACAGTGTACCTCAGGAAGAAAGGAATCTACATCTTCCTGTGCCTGGATGACTAGTTACTGAAGGGCAGGTCCAGAGTGGAAGTCCTTTCCCATGTCAACACTACACTTCACTTGTTCAACTGTCTGGGTCTCATCCTAAACACCAGAAAGTAAACTTTGATTCCCACTCAGAATATCGAGTTCATTGGTAGGCCCTAATAGACGCTACAAGTTGGAGAACATTTTTGCCGACTGACCATTTTCAAGTGATTTGCCACCTTTGAGTCTGTCTACAATCTCAGCCTTCCAAGACCATTTGGATGTGCCTGAGGCCTCTTGAGCCACATGTCCACTTGCACGCAGCTGGTACAGTTTGCAAGGTTTTGTCTTCGCCCCATTCAAATATGGCTCAGGACAGTTTACTCTGTGACTCTTCACTCCGTGGATCAATTTTTCTGTCTCCTTCCACTGATCCTGGAATCCTTTCAGTGGTGGATGCTTCCAGAGAATGTTTGTCAGGGTGTTTCCTTCACGTGGCCCTTTTTACCAACCATGTGTATTGTCACTGACACCTCCCTGATTGGGTAGGGGGCACATCTGGAGTCACTGAAGTTCAAAGTCTGCACTCGGAGCAGGTGTCCTCACTGCATAACAATGTGCTGGAGCTTTGGGCCATCTGCAATCCATGTCAGACTTTTCTGGATCATATCGGGGCTCAGTGAATCACATACTTATAAACAATACCACCACAGTATGTTATGTGAACAGGCAAGGGGGAGCATGCTTCAGGATTCTCTGCCAAGAGGTAAACAGGTTGTAGCAGTTCTGCATTGAAGAGAGTATCACTCCAATAGTTGACCATTTCCCCGGGGTCCAGAATCATCTCATGGACCATGTCAGCAGGAATTCTTCCCTGAGTTGCAAGTGGTCTCTGAAGACCAGTGTCCCCTGGGTCATCTTCACAGCTTGGGGCATTCCAATGTTTTACCTGTTTGCTACGAGGAACAACAGGGAATGTCATCAGTTCTGCTCTCAAGGGGGCTTTTGGCCAGATTCACTGTCTGACGTTTTCCATCTCAGCTAGCAGCTGGCTCTGCAGTATACGTTTCTGCCAATCCCAATCATCCCACAGGTCATCCTCAAGCTGAAGGAGGATCAGGCCAAGCGCATTCTCATTGCCCTGACATGACAAGTGCTGGTTCTCCAATCTTCTTGTGCTGTCAGTTCAGCCTCCAGTACCCCTTCCTTTCTATCCCAACCTACTCACACAGAATCACGAATGCACTTTACATCCCATGCTCAGCTTCCTGCATCTCACAGCATGGCTACTTCGTGGCTAAATGAGGGGAAGTATGGTGTTTGGAGGCTCTTCAGCAGGTCCTACTCAACAGTTGAAAGCCTTCTGCCAGAATGGCCTAGTCATTAAAATGAGCCTTTAGCTCATTCAGAGTACATCTGGCAGCAATATCAGCGTTTCATCCCCCTATTCAGGTAAGATCAGTCCTTTCTAGTGCTATGGTAGCAAGAGTCTTAAGAAGACTTCTACATCTCCATTCTCTGGTCTGAGAGTTGGTTCCTTTGTGGGACCATAACTAGTGGTTTTAATGGGACCTCCATTTGAGCCCCAGGCATTTTGTTCCATTCCGCTTTTGTTCAGAAGACTGCTTTCCTCATAGTTAACGTGACTTTGTGACAATACCAATTTTTTTTGTCTAAAGTGGTTTTTCAGTTTTGTTTGAATCTGGTGATAGATTTACCTATGTTCTTTCCTAAACTGCGGTCATCTCCAGAGGAGCAGCATCTCCATACATTAGATGTCAGGTGATGTCTAGCCTTCTGTCTGGAGAGGACTATGCTTCATGAATTAAGAGTTCACTGTGGTGGATTGCAATTCTCAGTCACAGTTTCTATATCACACTTTTCTGTCCTTATATAGCCATTACTCTGAAACCGGTAATCAGTACCATTGTTGTATCCCTTGTAAAGTTGTAATTAGCAGCTGTGATGGGCAACAAGCCTGGAATTAGGATTGTGTTTAATGTTTTCTTCTCAAAGAACAACACTTTAAAGCTTAGCTGTCTTTAACCAGGTTTAACATGACTGAAACATAACAATACTTGCATCCCAGACGTAAAACATTAAAAGGTTCACTAAATTCTGAAGGTAGCTATACTGTAAAGTATTTTCAATTTAGTGATTGTATAATCTCTTTTTATGCTTCAAATTCCAATCCTAGACCAAGTTAGTGTCCACCCGCATTGATATTCTTGCTATCCAACAAAGCTGACAATGTTAGTTTGATACCTGGCTTCAAAGTCTGAGTGTATCCTAAACCAATCAGACTGGAGTTGTTCACTTTAGCAGAGAAAGATGCATTGGGGTCAATCTGATATTTGGCTGCTATTCTAAAGTGCGTGTTGCTATTTCCAGCTGTCCAAGCAAGGTTGACAGAAGTTTCCAATTTATCATTCATCTTCTGATAAATGGAGCCTCCAAATTCTGTGCCATCATTCACATGAGTGTGAAGCTGGAATTCATCAGTCTTATAACCAGCAGCGAAGTTGCTCTGGGTTACTCTGGATTTAGTCATCTCAGAAGTCATTTGGTAACCTGCCAACACAAAGGCTCCACGTATTGAAGGTCCAGCAATATCAAAATCCATGTCACAGCCAAGGTTGATGTGTTCCCGTTTATATCCGGTCTTAATTTTAACATTTTTTTTCCTGATCTTCAAGAGTAATCTCTATGCCTAGTGTGTGGTCGGTCCACTTCTCTGTGAACATATATATATATATATATTTGTATATGCACATCTTCTCTTATTCATAATTCATTCTGTAGGACTTCTTCAATCTTCTCAGACATCCAACAGAAGCAGACAAGATTGCTTAATTTGATTATGTACCATGTGAAATATTTTGTTTAAAATAAGCAGAATATAAAGACCAAGTACTGTCACAAGACATAAACAAATATTCCATTAAAGGTTGCTACTTACAGAAATATTGTAAATATTTTACATTTGAAACCAGTAGTATTATCTCTTGAATATACATTTTAAAGATCTAAATAAATAGATAAAATAAAACAAGTGATGACATTTTTAATTATGTGTGGAGATCTGTGGCTGTGTGAAAGTGAAAATAGATGTGTTTTCAGTTTCTTTTATATTATGTAAAATGGTGTCGTTGCCACCAGAATTAATAATAATTTTATATCATTTGGTTTATTTTATTTTTGGAAAGTGTTACGTGACTAGTTAGTTTGAAATTGGCTAGTTTTAAATAGTGTATTGCTGAGGAAGAATGGCACACAATAAAAGAAAAGCCTCTAGTATAATACTATACTATTTTTGTCAGAAGTATTGTAGATCAAGAGTTCCTTTCAATGAAGCACAGCAAAGAATGGAATAGACCTATTTGCTTTTCAATTTAGGCCAGGTCTACACTGTAAACTTACATCGGAATAAATATGTCACTCAGTGGTGTGCTGAACAACGCAGTTATACCAACCTAACTCGTGGTGTAAAGCAGTGGTTCTCAACCTTTCCAGACTACTGTACCCCTTTCAGGAGTCAGATTTTTCTTGCATACTCCCAAGTTTCACTTCACTTAAAAACTACTTGCTTACAAAATCAGACATAAAAATACAAAAGTGTCACAACACACTGTTACTGAAAAATTGCTTACTTTCTCATTTTGTCTGAAATTTTAGTTTGTACTGACTTTGCTAGTGCTTTTTCTGTAGCGTGTTATAAAACTAGGGAAATATCTAAATAAGATGATGTACCCCCTGAAAGACCTCTGTGTTACCCCTAAGGGTACACGTACCCCTGGTTGAGAACCACTAGTGTAGAGAGAGAAAATCATCCAAAGCACAGGACTTGGAGGTAATGCGGGACTTCAACTATGCAGATATCTGTTGGGAAAATAACACAGCAGGGCACAGATTATCCAACAAGTTATTGGAATGTATTGGAGACAACTTTTTATTTCAGAAGGTGGAGAAAGCTGCTTGGGGAGAGGCTGTTCTAGATTTGATTTTGACAGATAGGGAGGAACTGGTTGAGAATTTGAAAGTGGAAGGCAGCTTGGGGTGAAAGTGATCATGAAATGATAGAGTTCATGATTCTAAGGAATGGTAGGAGGGAGAACAGCAAAATAAAGAAAATGGATTTCAAGAAGACAGACTTTAGCAAACTCAGGGAGTTGGTAGTTAAGATCCAATGGGAAGCAAGTCTAAGGGGAAAAACAATTGAAGACAGTTGGCAGTTTTTCAAAGAGAGATTATTAAGGGCACAAGTGCAAACTATTCAACTGCATAGGAAAGATAGGAAGTATGGCAAGAGGCTACCCTGGCTTAACCAGGAAATCTTCAATAATCTAACAATCAAAAAAGAGTCCTACAAAGAGTGGAAACTAGGGCAAATTACAAAGGATGAATATAAACAAATAATATAAGTATGCAGCGACAAAACTAGAAAGGCCAAGGCACAAAACGAAATTAAACTAGCTAGAGACATAAAGGGTAACAAGAAAGCATTCTACAAATACATTAGAATCAAGAGGAAGATCAAGTACAGGGTAGGCCCATTACTCAATGGGGGTGGGGGGAGAATAACAACAGAAAATGTAGAAATGGCAGGGGTGCTTAATGACATCTTTGTTTTGGTTTTCACCAAGAAGGGTGGTGGTGATTGGACATCTAACAAAGTGAATACCAGTGAAAATGAGGTTGGATCAGAAGAGGCTAAAATAGGGAAAGAACAAGTTAAAAATTACTTAGACAAATTAGATGTCTTCAAGTCACCAGGGCCTGATGAAATGCATTCTAGAATACTCAAGGACCTGACTGAGGAGATATCTGATTGAGGAGATATATGAGCCGTTAGCGATTATCTTTGAAAAGTCAGGAAGATGGGAGAGATTCCAGAAGACGGGAAAAGGGGAAATATAGTGCCAATCTATAAAAAGGGAAATAAGAACAACCCAGGGAATAACAGACCAGTCAGCTTAACTTCTGTACCCGTACCTGGAAAGATAATGGAGCAAATAATTAAGCAATCAGTTTCCAAACATCTAGAAGATAATAAGCTGATAAGTAACAAAAAGAAAAGGAGTACTTGTGGCACCTTAGAGACTAACAAATTTATTTGAGCGTAAGCTTTTGTGAGCTACAGCTCACTTCATCGGATGCATTCAGTGGAAAATACAGTGGGGAGATTTATATACATAGAGAACATGAAACAATGGGTGTTACCATACACACTGTAATGAGAGTGATCACTTAAGGTGAGCTGTTACCAGCAGGAGAGCTGGGGTGGGTGGGAGAAGAAAACCTTTTGTAGTGATAATCAAGGTGGGCCATTTCCAGCAGTATTTTTCATGTTCTGTGTGTATATAAATCTCCTCACTGTATTTTCCACTGAATGCATCCGATGAATGTTATAATTCAAAAGCCAGTTGGAGAACACTTCAATCTCTCTGGTCACTCGATTACAGACCTAAAAGTTGCAATTCTTCAACAAAAAAACTTCAAAAACAGACTCCAACAAGACTGCTGAATTGGAATTAATTTGCAAACTGGATACAATTAACTTAGGCTTGAATAGAGACTGGGAGTGGATGGGTCATTACACCATTACACAAAGTAGAACTATTTCCCCATGTTTATCCCCTCCACCCCCACTGTTCCTCAGACGTTCTTGTCAACTGATGGAAATGGCCCACCTTGATTATCACTACAAAAGGTTCCCCCCCCACCCCGCTCTCCTGCTGGTAATAGCTCACCTTAAGTGATCACTCTCGTTACAGTGTGTATGGTAACACCCATTGTTTCATGTTCTCTATGTATATAAATCTCCCCACTGTATTTTCCACTGAATGCATCCAATGAAGTGAGCTGTAGCTCACGAAAGCTTATGCTCAAATAAATTTGTTAGTCTCTAAGGTGCCACAAGTACTCCTTTTCTTTTTGCGAATACAGACTAACACGGCTGCTACTCTGAAACCTGATAAGTAACCGTCACCATGGATTTGTCAAGAACAAATCGTGTCAAATCAATCAGATAGTTTTCTTTGACAGGGTAATAAGCCTTCTGGATATGGGGGGAAATGGTAGACATGGTATATCTTGACTTTAGTAAGGCTTTTTATACTGTCTTGCATTATCAGCGGTTCACAGTCATGCTGGAAGGACGTAATGAGTGGGGTCCCGCAGAGATCAGTTCTGCATCCGGTTCTGTTCAATATCTTCATCAATGAATTAGATAATGGCATAGAGAGTACACTTATAACGTTTGTGGACAATACCAAGCTGGGAGGGTTTGCAAGTGCTTTGGAGGATAGGATTAAAATTCAGAATGATCTGGATAAACTGGAGAAATGGTCTGAAGTAAATAGAATGAAATGCAATAAGGACAAATACAAAGTACTCCATTTAGGAAGGAACAATCAGTTGCACATACACAAAATGGGAAATGACTGCCTAGGAAGGAGTACTGTGGAAAGGGATATGGGGGTCATAGTGGACCACAAGCTAAATATGAATCAACAGTGTAACACTGTTGCAAAAAAACCCAAAACAACATTCTGGAATGTATTCGCAGGAGTGTTGGAAGCAAGACACGAGAAGTAATTCTTCACCTTTACTCTGTGCTGATTAGACCTCAACTGGAGTAATGTTCAGTTCTGGGCACCACATTTCAGGAAGGATGTGGACAAATAGGAGAGAGTCCAGAGAAGAGCGACAAAAATGATTAAAGTTTAGAAAACATGACCTATGAGGGAAGATTGAAAAAATTGGGTTTGTTTAATGTGGAAAAGAAGACCAAGGGGGGACATAATAACAATTTTCAAGTACGTAAAAGGTTGTTACAAGGAGGAGGAGGAAAAATTGTTTTTCTTAACTTCTGAGGATAGGAGAAGAAGCAATGGGCTTAAATTGCAGCAAGGGAGGTTTAGGTTGGACATTAGGAAAAGCTTCCTAACTGTCAGGGTGGTTAAGCACTGGAATAAATTGCCTAGGGAGGTTGTGGAATCTCCATCATTGGAGATTTTTAAGAGCAGGTTAGACAAACACCTGTCAGGAATGGTCTAGATAATACTTTGTCCTGCCATGAGTGCAGGAGACTGGACTAGATCACCTCTCAGGAGCCCTTCCAGTCCTATGATTCTAATTCTATGTCAATAGGAGGGCTTCTTTTGTTGACATAGCTATCATCTCTTGCAGAGGTGGATTAACTACACCATTGGGAGAAACACTGCACGTTAATATTTTTTGTATTATTTCTTTTACTTAAAGGGAATTTAAACTTAAAAGGAGAGTGCCATTTTCCAGTAGCACTTACCTTGTTTTACCTTCCTTTCTGACTTCCTTGATTTTTATATTATAATTTGATACTGAGACTATTGTTGTCACTGAGGTATAAATTAAGTTTGTTCCCTGCATGGTTACATGTAAAACAAATCAAATATGGCCAGCCTCACACAGGGAAGATCATGTCAAACCTATTTACACCTTTTTGTGTGTTTTTGGAGGTGATTCCTTTTTTATTAAAGTGGAAATTGAAGAGAAAATTCAATCACAGTAAGTCTATTAAATATGTTTTCATCTACCTTTTTTAGAATGTAGGCTTTGCAGGACAGGGACTGTGCCTGTTTTTTGGGAACTACCATAAACAAATAATGGCAATATTTTACTGTTAGAGCTAAACAGAATGTAGCAATAGATATTAGCGTCCATATACTGGACATTTTGCTATTTTAATGAGACAGAAAATCATAAAACATAAAAAATATCCAGTGATCTGAATTTTCATACATTTAACATTTTACATGGTTTGTATTAGTTTTTCCATGTCATTAGCATAGCAAGATTCCTACTAGATGGGTGTAAATATTTTTTTATTCGTAGTTCCTCTTACCTTAGACAGAGTAGAAAAATAAAACAAATGTGTGTTTTGGTGATAACCCACTGTTTTGCTTCAAAAGCTAATTTGCCGCTCTCTTGGTAATGAATATGCTCCTCCCTGCTGAACTGTTTTGTCATTCACAATCTTTAAGTAGCTCTATTTGTGCCTATTTGTGTGTAAGTAATTAAGTTATTTATTGAGCAGCTGTCAAAATAATTTAGTGGCCATTGGGGCAGAACTCCTCAAAGACCCCTTAAAGCAGAATGTTTCCCAAGGTCTGCCTTTTCAAACAGGATTCCATCTAATTAAGATATCTGTTACTTATGGTTTGGTAGAATAATTTGGGACTATAATTAGATCAAGCAATAAACAGAAATGTACTTATCATCATCTTCCTTTCCATGTCTTCCCTGTATTATAGCAATTTTAGTCATCTGAAATATTCAGGACTACAACTTGTGGTTTGTTTCTGTAAACAAAGGAGATAGTTATTTTCTGACAGTCAGTGTTATCTATGTTCTTATTATGGGTAGGTTTCTGAAATATATTGAATGGCAAAAACTTAACATAAAACAGATATCAAAACACCTTTTTTCCATTAATGTAAAAAATATATGTCTTAAATAACAGTTTGTACTGAATTACACAGTTTAATCGCTGAAGCCCTTAATATATTACAGTGAACTGCAGATTGTGCAACAGTGAATAAAAGACCAAAATAAACAGGAGCAGTTGTGCTTTGTGTACTGAATATACGTTTCCTTGGTATTAAAGTCTTCCACACCAAGGGCTTTGTAATATTTTACTCAGATTATTCTCAAAATAGCCATGTTTGTTCAGTGTCTTCTATTTTATTTTTTGAGTGTAACATATTAAATGGAATGAGTTCTAATATTACCTATTTTCTTTCGTCCAATTGTGTATATTTTGATCACTCTCAGTATTGTTGATTTTTTTTGTGCAGTCATGTGACCATAATTCACCTAGCTAACATGCTGAAATAGTGTGAAAAGAACAGAATTTATACTTTTCAAACAAAAGTGGTGTTTTTTTCCAAAATGCTTAAAATAGTAGTAGTTTAGCCAGACCTAACTAGCACATCAAAAAATGCTCACCTCTCTAGCCAAGATACATACTTTGATGGGGGCTGGGAGCAATAGAGATGGGTGGGGAGATGAGATCTGAACTAGGAGCTGCTGGAGTACTGCTCTCTCCCACTTCCCCTCTCATTTGTGGGAAGGGGAGCTGCTTCCTTCTTTTACCCTTCCATCCCTCCCTTTTTCTTGTGCTGCAGGGATGGGGGAGAAGGGGTATTGTATGCAGCATCTGGGCACTAGAGCCTGTCCTGCCCACTGCTGCTGACACTGGAGGTGATAGTGGGGCTGGATGATTGGCTCCTGCCTGGACGGGGAGGGAGGTTGCTATAGTTAACTGCATATAGACCTGTTTCAGCCCTACACTTCACACCCTTAAACTACTATGCTTGAACTTCTTTGATATTGGGGGCTCAGCTGATCACCAATTTTGGGGTCTGGAAAGGATTGTTACCATATGGCAAAACTGGCAAACTGCTGTATGGGTTTTCCCTTACATCCAGCATCCTGAAGGTCTAGTTTTGAGGGTTTGAATGACAACTGTAGCAACTTTGGCATGACTCAGTGCACTTAGTGGGTTAGAAAGTGTTTAATTGAAGTCCCTGTAACCTAGTGGGGACTGCCTGGGCATTGGTCCAGGGCACAGCAATACATGATAAGAGGGTATGCCTCTATGCCCAACTTTGGTTCCCCTCATCTTATCTCTCTTACTTCCAGCTGTAGGAGGTCAATGGATGAGGACTCTGGCTTCAGGTCAGAGTCCTTTGGCAATCCTGAGAAAGTAGAGGGGGCCTTCACATTCACTTTAAGGTATATAGTCCACTGAAGTCATTGATGCCAGTTGAAATCTGTCTGGAACAAATCTTGAGGGAGAAACCAGTGTGGTTGGAGGGTTTAAAAGGGTCCAATTTGACGCTTCTGCTTGGATACTGATCCTGAGCATGGTGAGAGATATTCCTGTATATCATTCAGTATATGGCTTCCATCATCTCCTCTCTCCAGGTTGGACAGGTTTCTGGCTTCTCTCTGTACCCTTTCAGGTGACACCTTCACCTCTCTGATTGGAATCCCCTGATTCTCCCACTCTTAGACCAGGTCTCCAGGCTACAAAACCCTTTTGTATCAACCATGATTGCTCAGCAGATTTGACTGGGTTTGTCTACCTATAAAAGTGCCTTTCAGGAGTTGTGACCAGTGGTGAATAAAGTGACCCAAAACAGCCTTTTCAAAACAAAGTATTGTTTAATCTCAACACTACAAATAAAGCATAAGGGGAAAGGATTTTCAGCACAATGAAAAGTCTACATGTATATCTGTCTTACCTGTAGGCTTAGGTAGGCCCAGTTTATCCCAGACCCCTCTGGGGACTGGGGCTTCAGTCTGCTCCTCAGCAGTCTCTGTCTCCTCTCTGCCTTGTCCTTCAGAGACTGTCTTTTTATCCACCCAAATATTTTTGTTCCAGTTTTTTCCTGTTGAGCCAAACTATTAACATAAGAACATTAAGAATGGCCATACTGGCTCAGACCAAAGGTCCATCTAGCCCAGTATCCTGTCTTCTGACAGTGGCCAATGTCAGGTGCCACAGAGGGAGTGAACAGAACAGGTAATCATCAAGTGATCCATTCCCTGTCCCTCATTCCCAGCTTGTGGCAAACAGAGGCTAGGAGACACCCTGAACATTTCACAGTCACTATCACAGGTTGGTAATATATCCCTACTGCTATATTCTTATTAGTAGAGCATGGAATTACTATCCATAGGGATCCTATGGTACAGTTTGATTCATTTAAGATTTTTACTTCTTTTGATTCTATGCTTTCTTTCACATATAGTGCCACTCTCCCACCAGTATGACCTGTTCTGTCCTTCCGGTATATTTTGTACCCCGGTATTACTGTGTCCCAGTGATTATCCTCATTCCACCAAGTTTCTGTGATGACTATTATATCAATAACCCTATTTAATACAAGGCACTTTAGTTCACCCATCTTATTATTTAGACGTCTAGCATTGGTCACTTTTTAGCTATCTGCCATTACATGATGTAATTGACTGTTTCTCACAGGGTGGTGTGACAAAGTTCCTCCTCTGCCTTGCTGGGTCCTGCACTTATTGGCAGATTTTCTCGCCTCAGAGGTTCACTGCAGCACTCGGTTTGGCCACTTTTGTGGCTCAAATCTGCTGTTCACTCAGTTAGCCTCATCACTGGCTAGCATGGGGAAAGGAAGAAAAACAATCCTCGCGGTCTCTGCTGTTCCACCAGTGGATCGGGGAACAGGCCAGAGACCTTCCCCTCTGGGGGGAACCCACAGTCCAGTTCAACTCCTCCGGTATCAAGTAGGGAGTTGGAGGGATGGGGGGAACCTGGGCCCGCCCTCTACTCCGGGTTCCAGCCCCGGGCCCTGTGGATTGTAGCTGTCTACAGTGGCTCCTGTAACAGCTGCGTGACAGCTACAACTCCCTGGGCTACTTCCCCATGGCCTCCTCCCAACACCTTCTTTGTTCTCACCACAAGACCTTCCTCCTGATGTCTGGTAATGCTTGTACTTTTCAGTCTTCCAGTAGTATGCTTTCTCACTCTCAGCTTCTTGCGCCTCTTGCTCCCAGCTCGTTGCACGCACCACAAACTGAAGTGAGCTCCTTTTTAAACCCAGGTGCCCTACTTAGCCTGCCTTAATTGATTCTAGCAGCTTCTTGATTGGCTGCAGGTGTTCTAATCAGCCTGTCTGCCTTAATTGTTTCCAGAAAGTTCCTGATTATTCTGGAACCTTCCCTGTTACCTTACCCAGGGGAAAGGGACCTACTTAACCTGGGGCTAATATATCTGCCTTCTATCACTCTTCTGGGCTTTGCCCGCCCACTTCCCGGATCCCAATAGGATCACTCTCCTGTAGCCATCTGGCCCGACCCTGTCACAGTGGATTTGATTTAAATCACTAGTCAGGAAGACTCGATTTAATCATGGCTTTCTACAGAAAAGTGCATTCTTGTTGGTTGTTATAACCTTAATACATATTCTTCACAACTCGGAGATAGATGTAGGTTTCATTTTTAGAAGGTACACACTGTACATTTTTAAGTGATATAGTTTAAAAAATTTTCAGATTAGTTTTACAGCTATATCAGAGAATGAATGACTGTTCGGTTATTTCATTTACCAAAGATAACTGAAGCAGATATTTATGAAGTCATTGGGAGATGAACTATCTCCAGTTTAACAGGTTAATCATTAATATTTGGAGGATTTTCTTGCCATGCTGTATTAGGAGAACATCACCAGACAGACATTTTAATTGTTTTATTTAACTGAAACAACAATGTTACGTATTTTTTTCTTCAACAGCAAACACATAATATTTTAACAAAACAAGCATATGAATTTTTGAATTCAGTTAAACATTCAAGTTTTTTAAAATCAGGTTTGTTTTTGTTGAAATTGTTTTTAACTAAAATAGTTAAATGAAATATTTAAAAAATACAACAAAAATTAAATAGACTGTCAGCCAGGTCAACATGAAAAACTTAAAATATTGGCTTCTGCAGCTAACTCAGTCATCTTCACCTTCATTTTCCTGTTTGTTCATAATTTGGAAAAGAAAAACAAGCTTTCCTGCTTTTTCAGGACCCAAGTGATTTCTCAATTTGGAATGAATTAGTCTAAAGGAAGAAAACATTCTTTCTACACTGGAAGAAGAAGCTACTGCTGTTAAAAGTGAGATTATCACTTCAACAGTCTCTGAATCCAAGTGCTTAAGTAACTTCCACCAGTGAACTGGTGTGACTTTCTTAAAAACATCATCAGCAAACATATATTTCTTGAATGATTCACCCTTAGCTCTGAAGTCTATTATAGTTGGCATCATGGAGGGATGTTTGCTGGATGTCCATGTCATAGCCAACTCCTCTTCGTCAGCAGTTAAGGTTTGACCCTGGTACCAAGTATTGATAATATTTGCAAGAAAATGAGCTGAGATAGTGCTTGTCCCATTCATTTTTTTAATGCTTGTAATTTAACTCGGTCATTGCATATTTCTCTTTTTAAGATCTTACTTGGTTCCTTCCAAATTTCAACAGCATCAGCAATAAAACAGCTATTTCCCTGCATTTTGTTCAAGGCTACAGAAATAGGCTTCAGGGTACTCAGCATGTGTTCAACATGTCTCTTAAGCCCAATATTGAGAGCTTTGGCTGTGAGAGTGCCATCTATTTTGTCACGATTTTGTTCACAAACATCAGATTAGGCCAGTTCTTGATATAGTGCTCAAAACAGTCCACTCCTGAGTTCCATCGCATGTCTGGTGGGAGAGTTCGCTTGGTTCCTCCCACTTTTTTCAGAGCAGCTGCTGCAAAGTGGTTGTTACAGAGGTATTTTGCAATTTCAGCAACATTAGCCTTTATTTCTGGAACACTGAAGTCTTTGGCTAGGAGGTGCATCAAACGAGCACTGCAACCATATGATGTTAGCTTGGGACTCTCTTCTAAATAATTTCTTCTCGGATACATTTGCAGCATTGTCTGTGACCAAGCTGCGTATTAGACATTTGATTTTTCCCCCCACAGTTTGTTATAGCTGCTGCTTCTTGTAAGTATTCAAGTAAATGTGTGTGTGTGCATTTCCTGATGTATCAATTGTTTCTGTAAGGAAGACTTTTCCTTCTTCTGTTGTCACACAAGCACATACACCAGGATCATTGTGGACATTGCTCCACCCATCAAGACTCAGATTAACTACTTCACCCTCTAGACCTTTTGCACACTGCTTAATTTCTCTTTCATACACTTTTTCCAGCAATTTGCCTGCGACATCTGCTCTGTTGGGTGGACTGTATTCTGGTCTTAATGACTGAACCATGGTAATGAAGTGTGGGTTCTCAGTCATACGGAAGGGAGAGTTTGTTGCATAAACAAACCGGGCAATTTTTTCATCAATTACCTCTTTTTGTAATCTGCTGGTTCTTCTCACAAATTTATCTATGGTTGTTTCTGAATGATGGAGATTTTTTTTTCTTTTTGCTACAGATGATATACTGTGGCTATGTGACATGCATGATGTGACTGAAACACTATCCTTGGCAGATAACTGAAACTATAGAAAATGATGGTGATCTTGAAGGTGGATAGTCTTCAGAATCCTGTATGTTGAGGATGGATTCTCCTAAACAAAATAAGTCAAATGCAGTTATTTAATTATTATTACCATAGTGCTCATTTAGTATTACTCATTGCACTCACTGACACTCAGTACTACTTTAAAGGTGAAATTGTAAAAGGAAGATCTTCCTATTTCAGCTATTTATTTTGTATCACATCTGCATCTAAAATGATAGTACCATAGAGTAAAAACTATATTTTTTGCTCAAACATGAGAATTCAAGAATAGTCCAGAAGGAAGACAGGCAGTCCTTAAGAAAGAAGTATGAAATAAAAAAAGTTTACCAACTTGAAGTTCCTTCATGTTCAGACATGTCCCTTTCATCATCTTCAATGCAGCTTCCTCCTGAGAAGGAACACTTCTCATGATGTTGTTTCATTCGGACAACCAGGCCTTGCATTTCTTTGTTGCACTGTTTGCATTTTGCATGCATGCCTGTCTTACCCACAGGTAGAGGAACTTCATTAAAATATTCCCAGACTGGGTCTCTTTTACGGCCTGCTGCCATTATAGGTTTTCCCTTCTAGTGAGGGAATGGTATGATAGATCTCAAATCAATGAAGGTTACGTGCAGAAAGACCTCAAGACTTCTGTAATATGCTGGTCAAACAGTTTCACTTTTGTTTCTACTGCCTGTCCCTCCCTTCTCACATTGATCTCCAGACTTCTTCTCCTTGTCCAGAACTATTCCACCCCCAACAATCTTCTATTCATTGAACTTTTTGAAACTTTGCACTTTTAGAGAGAGGTAAGGAATTGACTCCGTGTACACAAATTTTCAGAGGAACAATAGGGTTGAGGTCTGTTATTTCTCAACTCTATATATTATTTATTTATTTTAAAACATTTTTTCTGTTAACAAGCATTTTATCTCTGGAGACACAAATCTACAGTTTAAGAACTGGAAAACTAAGCGTCTCTGGTGTCTTCTAGACTGAGCACTGAGTCCCATTGGGTAGATAGATTATTTAGGTTAATCTTTCTATACAGAAGCCCCTGGAACACCATAAGATTGGGTCCCTAATCCATGAACTATTGGAACTCATTTACAAAACTTTTCTTAAACATTACATGAATATAGTCTCATGCTATAGAATTAGAATTCATAATCCCTATTCGATGATGAGATGTCTTTGAGCTATAATGTATCTTAATTAAAACTATCTTTAGATAGGTTTTTTCCTCAAAAGGCATTTTATAAAAAAAATCTGATTTAAAGCAAAAAAATCCGATTTTTAAAAAAAAATCATTGATTTTTATCTACCCTGGTTTCATCAGATCCTACCTGTATTTTTATCTTCCATCCTCTCCTCCTTACTAGGACTTAGAGAATCTCCATTAATAGATCATCTGCTAAGGGATATCTCTGTCTGAACCACGTGCTCCTCTGCACCTGTCGGCTTTCCCCCAGCCCTAAGTTTCAAAACTGCTCGACGACCTTTTTAATTTTAAGTGCCAGCAGTCTGGTTCCATTTTGGTTTAGGTGGAGCTCATCCTTCCTGTATATCTCTCTTTCCCAAAAGTTGCCCTAGTTTCTAATAAATCTAAACCTCTCCTCCCTATACCATCATCTCATCCACACATTGAGACCCTGCAGTTCTGCCTATCTAACTAGCCCTGCGTGTGGAACTGGAAGCATTTCAGAGAATGCTACCATGGAGGTCCTGGACTTCAATCTTTTAACTAGCAGCCTAAATTTGGCCTTCAGGACCTCTCTCCTGTCCTTTCCTAAGTCGTTGGTACCTACATGTACCATGACCACAGGCTCCTCCCCAGAACTACACATAAGTCTATCTAGATGTCTCGAGATCGGCAACCTTCTCACCAGGCAGGCAAGTCACCACTCCTGGTCATTGCAAATCCAGCTATCTATGTTTCTAATGATTGAATCGCCCATTACTAATACCTATCTCTTCCTAATTACTGGAGTTCCCTCCCCCGGAGAGGTATTGTCAGTGTGAGAGGATACCACAACATCATCTGGAAGGAGGGTCCCAACTATGGGATCGTTTCCCTCTGCTCCAGTTGGATGTTTTCCTTCCCTGAGACTTTCATCCTTCTCAAAGGCTGTCAATCCGGTGGTGGGACCGTTCTTCTGTGTTTCGGAAAGTCTCATCTATATACCTCTCTGTCTGCCTTAGATCCTCCAGTTCAGCCACTCTCATCTCCAAAGCCCGTACGCAGTGTCTGAGGGGCAGGAGCTCCTTGCACCAAATGGACACATATGTCACCTGCCCATAGGGCAGGTAATCATACATGCTGCATTGGGTACAATAAACTGGATAATTCCCACTCTGTTGCTGGACTTCTGCCTGCATTCTCTTTTTACTCCTGAAGCTCGTTCCTTTGTTGTTGTTGGATGTGTTTGGCTTTAAGTTTAAAGAATGTAAAGTTTATCTAGCCCTGTAAACTCTCTCTCAAAACTCCCTTTAGCTGCTCCTGTTCCCTAGCTGTTGAACTCAGTATGGTGTGAGGTAAAACTTCAAAGCAATTGACGTGTATTGTCCATTAAATATCAGTCAGTGGAGCTATCTGAAGCTATTGTCCACTTTCCTGTGAACATGCAATCCACTCCTACTTGAATTAACCACTTGTAATCATATTGCAAACACAATAATAATCAAACAGTATAATGTTCATAAATTAGACAACATATCAGATCAAAAGAATTTTATATTTATAAATTGTTGCAGGCAGCTTTGATATCCTTCTCTTGCTTGCCTGTTGTTGTCCTTTATTATTATCATTATTACTTATCATCCATTAGTATGTAACTCCACAAAACAGTGAGGCATGTTCCCAGATCTCAAGAGTCTACAATCTATTATCTATAATTTTTTTATTCTCATGACTGGTGTTTTCTGCCTTTGTCCTTCATTTTGTTTCTTACCAGCACTCTGGTTTTGGTGATATTTGTTTGACTATAGATTGGAAGCGATAGAGGCCAGCTTGGTACTTTAAAGTCCACGTTTCTCTAGCTGGGGTCTTCCACATTGCTGGATGCAGGGTAGAGGGCTGGGATAAGGCCTACGAACCATTTAATTCTTCAAAATAGGGCCTTAGTGGGATATAGCTGGCTCATAGGCCTTGTGCCAATTTTCTGCATGGGGATGAATTTCAGTAGACAGGATTGAAAAAAGTGAGACGTTTAAAATTTGGGGTTATTATGAAGAACAGAAAATAATGCTGAACTGAAACAAAACACACTTTTCGTTTAATGGGCATGGTCATTCATAACAGTTTTTAGTACAGTATTTACACTTACAGAGGTTTGATCCACTTCCTCTGTGTACTTTTAAACACTAATATATAATGGATTGCATTACAGGAATTAAGGGACTAGCTTGTCTCTTCCTTGTAGGTGAAACATACAGGAAACTGGCTGGTGATGACTGAGAAACATTGGTGAATTGAACTGAAGCTGTTCTATGAACTAGTGTTTTTTAAGGTTGTTGTTTTAGGCAGCATGGGGAAGTTACCTCTGTTACTCTATATCCTCTTTATGAGTGTATTTGTTAAAATATTTCGGGTTATGAGAAAAGTTTGAACTTTGTTCTATTGGAAAATGTTTGAAATTTTTAAAGAAGTCTTAGTGAGTACCTCCCATTATGATAAGAGAATGAAAAAGGATGATTTCTATTGCTGTGATTCATATATCCTTTTATAAACTACATTTTAATGGAAAATAGACTAATGAGCTGTCACTGGAATAATCTCCACTCTAAAATATCATAAACAATATATTTAAACCTTTTTACTTTATCGTGACTAAACTAAGGGCCAGATTCTCTCATGTAGCATAGCCTTTTTGTACCACACTCCCAGCACAATTGGCCCTTGTACTGACATAACTGGCTCAAGGAGGATCACCTCCCGCGATGCTTAGCTGGTGAAAGGGCTCTAATGTCAGTCCCCTTCCTTTCTCCTGGTATGACTGAAGGATAGGGGGCATGTCTAGGGTGCTCCTGTGCCATGCTGGTCCTTGGCTGTAGTTTCAGTCTCTCTTGGCTATTTGCAGTTGGCATAAATTAGAATACTTCTCTGGCTGCTTTAACTTGGTGTAGTGGACCAGTCCTTGACAGAGGCTGTACCAGGATCAAGTAGGTGCAAAGGTAAGTTTTAAGCCAACGTTGCGCATACACACGCTAAACTACTCTGTGCAGATCAGCAACACCCCCAGGGTCTGGTCTAAAAAGAAGTTTTTTATCTGAAAAGTAATTCCCACAACAAGCTTAGAGCCAGCAATTATTAATTACTGCCAAGATGAGTCACCTTTGGAAGCCCCAGTGGTCCCAGTCTATACTGTCCCTCAAGGAAACATAAATATACATAACTCCCTTTAAGGAGTCTGTTTAGTTTGGTGGGAGTCTCCGTTCAGTTTGTGAAGAGTGCATTAAATTCCAAATTTTAGAATGTGTGTTTACAATAAAGACTTCTAAACTAGGCTGGGCTCAACATGGGTACAGGAGAATTCTAGGAGCTTGATTCTGCCCTTCCTTTGTTGTTGTAGTTGTTGCTGCTGTTATTTTTAAGTGTCTAATTAGAAAGCAGCTGTACATATGCATGCTAAAAGACCAGCAGAATTTATACTGTGTATTTTCCTCCACCCTTTTTTAAAAGCAGATGTGTCCATGATGAGGGTTTCCCTTCCATATCCTGGCAAAATATGGTCAATATTTAACTACTGCTTCTACCCATGAGTTAGTACTTCTTAATTTGAGTGTCCACCTTGTTGTGGCCTGTCCACTCCAGAGTCTCATTCCTAGTCACTTTTCTGCCAGAGATGACACGCTATAGACAAGTATAGAAAGTGTCTTATGCTGCTTATCAATTTGACACAAAATCTTTATCTGACATTCTAAATTAGCCAGTAAATATGCTGGCATGATTAATAAAACATTTAAACCAGATTCTTTCCCAGCCCTTTTGTGCTGCTCTGGCAGCTCAAAGGGCCAAGAAAACAAAGCCATTTCCTATCCTGCATTGTGGGCAGTTCCCAGCAGTAGAGCCAACATTGGGGTGGGGGTGGGGTCATTGCAAGAGCACTACTGCTCTGTGGCAATTCCTGTCCTGGCTGATGGATGACCCTTTGAGTCTAGAGCTTGATGAACATTTTCTGACAAATGTTTCATGAAAAAGTGCCGGTTTGTTAAACCTGAAATGTCTCAGAAAGCAAGTTGGGATTCAGCAAACTTTTGTTGAATCACAGGCAAGATTCCACTGGAGCCCTGCCTGGTTCCCTGCCAGGTTGCCTGGTGGACTGCTGGAGACCTCAGGCCTTCCAGCTACAAGCATGTCAGTTTGAGTCTGCAGCTCTCAGTTCCAGCGAGCATATTTTGTTTCCAACACACCATGTGTCAGAGGATTTCAAGTTCATAATAATTTTGAAAAAATTGGTTTTGATCAGATTTGAAATGAAATTAAATTTTGAAATCTTGAAATTTCTCACAAACCAAAAATCCTGAATTTTGGTCAGCTCTTCTTGGGAGCTGTAGGCAGTGGATTTACTTAATTGCAGCCCCCAGCCTCCTTAAAAATGTTCTGGAACTGTACTAGCATAAACTGGATTTAGGATCATGGAACTGCAACCTGTTTGTGCCCCCTCAAGCTGCACCCACTGATTTTTGGGTACAGCAGAGTATCAAGCCCGATATGAGAATTCTGCCATCTCTATTATCACTTCTTCATTTACCAAGGAGATGAGCAGGGTGTAAATGCTCTTTGTACACTTCAGCCTCATTTCACTTGCCCTTCATGTTCCCCCTTCCCCCCCTTTTGTATTCTCTGTTGCCCTTACTCACTCTCTTCTGTGTTTTCTCTCCCTTTCTTTGTCTTTTAGTTTAGTTAATCCCTTCCCACAGAACCCCACCTGAGAAATGAAAAAAACAAAACAAAACCATAACAAAAACTGTGGTACTAAAATGACATTTGCAAACCATTAGTCTATTCACTTTGGTTGTATGTTATAGCCTTACTGCTTGATGCTTTGTCTTGTCTATAGTGTAAGCTCTTCAGGGGAGAAACTGCTTAGTATTCTGTGTTTGTAGAGTGTCTAGGTCTTGGTCGGGGTCCCTTGTCCCTGGAATACAAAAAATTGCCTGTTTATTATTTTTATCATATTTATTTCTGTTAAAGATATAGAAATAGCATGTCAATATGATATTTAGCCAGGAGGTATTCCATTGTTGTACTTGGAGTTTCAGCATTTTGTGGCATATCATATAACTGGTTAAAAGATAGGAAACAAAGGATAGGTGTAAATGGTCAGTTTTCAGAATGGAGAGAGGTAAATAGTGGTGTCTCCCAGGGGTCTGTTCTGGGACCAGTCCTATTCAACGAATTCATAAATGATCTGGGAAAAGGGGTAAACAGTAAGGTGGCAAAATTTGCAGATGATACAAAATTACTAAAGATAGTTAAGATCCAGGCAGACTGCGAAGAGCTACAAAGGGATCTCTCAAAACTGGGTGACTGGGCAACAAAATGGCAGATTGCATTTAGCAACATTAAATTTCAAGTAATGCACGTTGGAAAGTATAATCCCAACTATACATATAAAATGATGGGGTCTAAATTAGCTGTTACCACTTGAGAAAGAGATCTTGGAGTCATTTTAGATAGTTCTCTGAAAACATCCACTCAGTGTGCAGTGGCAGTCAAAAAAGCGAACAGAATGCTGGGAATAATTAAGAAATGGATAGATAAAAGTTCAGAAAATATCATGTTGCCTCTCTAGAAATCCATGGTACACCCACATCTTGAATAGTGTGTGCAGATGTGGTTGTCCCATCTCAAAAAAGATATATTGGAATTGGAAAAGGTTCAGAAAGGGGCAACAAAAATGATTTAGGGGTATAGAACGGCTTCCATATGAGGAGAGATTGATAAAACTGGGGCTTTTCAGCTTGGAAAAGAGACAGCTAAGGGGAGATATGATTGAAGTCTATAAAATCATGACTGGTGTAGAGAAAGTAGATAAGGAAGTGTTTACTACTTCTCATAACACAAGAAGTAGGGGTCACCAAATGAAATTAATAGGCAGCAGGTTTAAAACAAATAAAAGGAAGTATTTCTTCACACAACGCCCAGTCAATCTGTGGAACTCCATGCCAGAGGATGTTGTGAAGGCCAAGACCATAACAGGGTTCAAAAAAGAACTAGATAAATTCATGGAGGGTTAGGGTTAGAGTTTTCCACTCTGCTGTGGGCATGAATCAGGGTTGTGTACTTGAAGGAGGCTGTCTGCTGTAGTACTCCATCTCGTTTCTTGCAGTTGTTGGGAGGTGTGCAGTGAATGAGGCAGAGGAAGGCAGTAAGGGAGAGTATGATCTGATGATTAAGGTATTTGAATGCCGCCTTGGAGAATTGGATCTTTTCCTGCCTTCTGCTATAAAATTCTTATGACATGCGAGGCAAGTCGTTTAAAATAAATTTTTCAGAGGTGGTCACTAATTGTATGGTCCTCATTTTGTGGGTACCCAACTTGAGATTTTAGGGCCTGATTTGCAGAAGTACAAATCTTATAACTACAACTGAAGTTAATGGGAGCTGTGCTTGAATATATAAAGTGGTATAAAATGCTAAGTACTCTGAAATATCAGCTGCTAGGTCTCTCAAATTGGGCACCCAAAGTTAGCAGTAACTTTTGATCTTAATCCCTCTTTGTATGTTTGCCATCTGTAAAATGGGGATAATAATACCCACTCATCTCACAGGAGTGTTGTGAAAATAAATTCTTTACAGTATATTATAGTGACGATACAGCATATTATAGATATTATAGTGATGAATGCCATAGAAAAGCCCAGGAGGAAATTAAAATTCTGTCTTCTGAGCAGGGTTTGAGCAGTGTGCATCAGATAAGGCATGGGAGAAAATAATGAGGAAAAAATAAAATATCAAACAGTTGCTTATTAAATTCGCATTGTCCAATCTGTGGACTAAATGAGGTGGGGTCCTGTGGAAAAAATAGTATTTGATCTTATGATTAAAGACTGTATCATAATCCATAAGCACAAGGGGGGTGAATTAAGGTTTCACAGGTTGCCTTAATTCTGGTGTGTCCTAACTTTTCAGTGCTTGACTTTGAAACCTTAATAATGTTCTTTTAACATAGTTTTTTGTGTGCACTCAGTTACTGAGCGTCAAATCCTGAACCCCTGTTACCTTTTGTTAAGGCAGTACAATAGAATAACATATGTGCTGACTCTTCACTATGCTGCTTGATTCTGAAGACAATCATACCCAATGAGCAAAGAGTTATGTAGATTTGAATTTGCTTCACAGGTGAGTAATGCAGAACTAATCAGGGAGAAGAGTTTATTGTACAAATGAGCTTCCAACCCGCAATCAATGCTCCATTGATTCTGACCCACCCTACAGGGCTCACTGAGCTATTGCGAGGAAGGAGAAAGTGGAACGGGAATGTGTGCACTGTTGGTCCACAGGGCAGTAAGGTCAACAAAGAACTGGCTAACCATATGGTGCTGCTGTTCCTCTTTGTTTCTAGCTGTGACATTTAATTAAGAAGGCTAAAATACATAGTTTCCTAATATTATTTTTCCCTTTAAACAATTGCTGTAGTAGGTTCAGGTAACTGTATTATGATATGGGTTGTTAATGTGGGGATGCAAGTGCTGACTGAACACCTTGGCTGATGAGTCAACATCTACGTTCAAAGGATAGAAAAAAAGTGGTTAAATAGCCCAAAGGTGTCTGATTTTAAACAGTATTTTCAGAGATACTGGGCTCTGTCCGAAAAGTGGGCCATTTCCAGCACAAATCCAGGTTTTCTTACCCCCCCACCCCCCCTCCAAAAACCACACACACAAACTCACTCTCCTGCTGGTAATAGCTTATCCAAAGTGACCACTTTCCTCACAATGTGTATGAAAATCAAGGTGGGCCATTTCCAGCACAAATACAGGTTTTCTCACCCCCCCCCCTTTTTTTCAAAAAAACACACACACAAAAACTCACTCTCCGGCTGGTAATAGCTCATCCAAAGTTACCACTCTCCTTACAATGTGCATGATAATCAAGGTGGGCCATTTCCAGCATAAATGGGTTTCATGCTGGCAGCATTTGAAGCAAACTCTCAGACCTTAATATTGCTGGATTCCTTTTATCTGGTGTTACAGCTACATAGTGGAAAAATTTCTAATATTCCTTTCTCAGATGGTAGCATGAGGATAACTGGCTGCAGGATGAAAACTTCTCATTTTTTTTCAAACTAGCCCACATTTCTGGGAACTTCGAGCAGGGTTACAACGTATATGCTTTTCTGACTGAATGTGTCTCATTGAGGATGGCAAGGTCTCTGCTGAACTGCATAGTTAAGAGACTGTTGTCCCTTAACAGACACAAAGGGAACTGTTAAAACAGTTTCAACCCTAGCAGTATGCTCTGAATATCCCCTTATATAGCGTTACATTAATGTAAAACTGGTTTGCGATCAGCATTAGACTTTAAAACTAACTGCTTGTGGAAGAAGGTGTTAGAGAAGAGTGATTTGGGGAAGAGGATTCTGGAAAGTCTGAGAAAAAAGGGAGATGAGAAAATCACTGAGAAGAAAAGGAGAGAGAAGACTGAATATAGAGCTACAGAGACAAGAAATGAAAAAGACAAGAGAAAATTCTCTCTCTAATACCATGGGTATCTGGACAGTCAGAGAAATGCTGCCTTCAGAAACAAGTGGAAAGAAGCAAGAAGGAAAAAAGGGGAGAAAAAATGTTGGGGTATGACTCTTATGTTTACATTTTGATCCCTATTTGTCATTGTTGTTTGGATGCTGTCCCACTGGAACAGATTTCTAAAATGAATACGGCATACTTCTGCAAAGTTCCTTACAAATGTTTTAACAATGTCATCGGTTAAGCACCCATACTGCTTTTATTTCCCCCGTCAAGGAATCCATTCCAATGAGACCTTGCTCCACAGATTTTGAAAGGTCACTTTACCACTCTGGGCTGGATTCAAGCTCTTTAGAAAATCCATACAGCTTTTTGCTTCATTTAACACAGAGATGTTAGGTCAGTTTAAGTCTAAAAGAAGGATGGCTGTACAGCTCTTTTCTTTGGTGTTCTTATACTCAAAAGTAATTTTAAACTCCACGATGCTTACAATGCTTAAGCAATACTAATTGGCCTTAGGTGATTTATAAAATGGACACAGTAATTTACAAGTTTTACAAAATAACAATGTCTGTGCTGTGCATCACAAAACACAAACAAGCCAAAACCTTATGGGTTAACACATGCAATACTAACTCACAAGCTGCAGATTTCTTCTCTATCCTGTATTTTATTGTCATGTCTTACATTATGTGTCCTTGGTTGATTTTTGAATTTATTTGTTTTTTGTATTTATAAATGCACACAGTTTTGCCTGTTTTTCCTATAATAAGAAAACAAAATGTATTGTATCTTTCCTTTGGTTAGGAATTTTTGGACTTAAGCAATAGTGTCAGGTCAATCAGATATATACAGTATGTTCAACATACTATGATAATGTGTGATATAAGAATATATAAATTTCTGTTTATAGAAAGATCCTTTTAGCTAACAGTGGAGATCTGTGGTAGAAGTAGTGTTTGCAGAAATTTTGAAGAAAAAGATAAATTAATTGTAACTAGAGTAGCATGTATTGTGTATGTCGTATATTGACAGATCTTCTAAAACTTTTTAAAAATTAAAGTAAAGCAGGACTATGAGAGACCTACATTGTGTATTTTTACTGGCAGGATTTTTCTGTTGACTCATCCTGTTAGTAAGTATTAAGTTGCATGGAACCATTGGTAGATATTACTGAGGCAGTGGGGCTTGTAAACTTGACTCTGAATAAGGGAGTGTCTCTTAGAGCAGAGAAGGTCTAAGCTGGACAGTCATCTAGGAGGAACTCTATGAGCTGCAAAGGCAGGGGATGGAATTTGTTATACTGTTAGGTTTCAGAGTAACAGCCGTGTTAGTCTGTATTCGCAAAAAGAAAAGGAGTACTTGTGGCACCTTAGAGACTAACCAATTTATTTGAGCATAAGCTTTCGTGAGCTACAGTGCTGTAGCTCACGAAAGCTTATGCTCAAATAAATTGGTTAGTCTCTAAGGTGCCACAAGTACTCCTTTTCTTTTTGTTATACTGTTGTAACCCTTCTGCCCGTCAGAGTTGGCAGCAACAAGGGCCGGGTTCAATATCTAGGGGATTCATTCCAATAACACAATGCAAACCGGCTCGAGTGCCCACCCAGTGACCTGGGACAAATATATACCACCCCCGCTGGGCGCCTCCAAGAGGCAATACTTCCCCTCTCGCAAGCACATAGTCTGAGTGTAGCAAAAGCCTTTTAATATCAGAGAGAAACAATATGGCATTATGTTGGGGAAACACCACCAACAGGATTCGTAATACAACCCATGAGCAAAACCCCAGCCCAAGCAAATTGGGGCATGCTCTTTCCCTTTGGTTCTTGAGTCCAGCAACCCCAAATCACCCAAAGTCCCAAAAGTCCAATGACCCAAAAGTCTCTTTCCCTGGTCAGGGGAGCCCCAGAGTTTGAAAGTTTATCTGCAGAGCTTTACCTCCCAACCTGGGTGGAGATGGGGGGGGGGGAAGAGAGGTAAGGGGCACCTTACATGATCTGAAGCTGACCACCCCACAGCTCCATAGGCCTTCGCTCCGCTCCGCCAGCCGCCCCACGAACTGCTTCGCTCAGCTTGGCTCCGCTGCCCACCAGCAGCTCCCACCGTCCCACAAACTGCTCCACCAGCCGGTCCACGAACTGCTCCGCTCCACATCCCACAAGCAGCTCCCGCCGTCCCACGAACTGCTCCACCAGCCTGTCCACAAGGCACTCCAGCTGTCCCACAAACTGCTCCACAATATATCTTCAGGCTCCCCCACTACTTAACACAACACTCAGTGATTTCAGCTCTTAGTCAGTTCAGCTCTTTGGTGAATTCAGCTTGTAGTAGGGGAGCCTCAGTGCTGGTACACCATTAGCCCAAAGTGACCTCAGCAGCCTGTAACTAGACTCCTAATGGAATCAAAATTAGCTCTGATATTCCACAGTGGAGAGAGGAGGAAGTGCAATTAGCATGTAAGGCCCTCACCAAGGGGCCCATGCCACCAAGTATTAATACTTGTCCCCAGCCTCTCTCAAGTCACAGAGTTTTGGAACCCATGACCCTTGCCTAGCGAGTGCTACTTAGTTGATGGTGAATCCCTCCATCATAACAAAAGGCCAAGTACAGTTCCCAGCACAGTTCCCATAATCAGGGTAATAACAATTTATTCTTCCTGCCCCAATAACAGAGACACTGGGGATCCCACAGCAGCCAAAGTGACCACTTGGGCAGCTATGGCCTCATTCTAGGTGGGGTGGGTGTGCCTATGCAAATGAGATCGGCCCCTGAAGTTCTTTTCCACAACTTGCCACACCTCACCACCAGATGTCAGGGTGGAGCTCATCCTGACACTGCTTACACTGTTATGAGTTTCTTTGTAAACAAATCCAAACAGTAGGAAGGGACTGATTTTTCATCTGATAATGCATTGACTATATTTTGGAACAGAGTGGAAAAAGTCACTTATTAGTCACCCAAAGCACAGTGAAACCTGCATGTATAGAGCACCTGAAATACTTATTCCCCATTTCTTAGTCAATATAATGCATCCTAGGTGCTTACCATATGTAGGATCGGCTCTAGGCACCAGCAAAGCAAGCACGTGCTTGGGGCGGCACATTTCCAGGGGCGGCGTTCCAGCCATCCTTTTTTTCCCCCCGGCTCCGCTCAGTCAATCAATGAGACCCTGCATTGGGCAGGGTGGCGGGCTCAGCGCGGGGGTCCCGCCCTGGTCCGCCCCCTCCCCCTACGGCTGGCCCACCCCCCAGCCGTTCTGTTGGTTACTGTCCCCTCTGCAGAGGTGGGTCTGGGTCTGAGATTGGGCTGGGGGCCCACGGGTGGGATGTACAGCCCCGAGCACCTCACTCCAAACACTACTATAGCATTACACATTCTTTTAACAGTACCAGTATCAATGGCTTCTGGTGAGTGCAGTTTCTCAAAACTGAAATTACTAAAATTTATTTGAGGTCCACCATGTCTCAAAATTGTTTGTTACGACTCGCATTAATTTCAATTGAAAGTACCATTGCAAAAAATTTAGATTTAGATTTTCACTGAATTATTAAAAGACTACGCAAGTATAAAAACCATATAAATTCTTTTAATTTATGAGAAACTGGGCACACCAGAAGACACTAACGTTTTTCATTACAGTGTATAGTTGAACCCAAATTGTTTGTAATTGTGATTTTGTTAAAATTAAATGAATACACTAGTAGGAAATTGTTTTATTTCAGTAACTACAAATTCTCTGTTTTCATTTTTTAAAAATTTTAAACAGTCAAAACAAAACATTTCAAAATGCAAACGTGTAAAAGCCAAAAAAAAAGGGAGGGGGCCGCCAAGAATTTTTTTGCTTGGGGTGGCAAAAAACCTAGAGCCGGCCCTGATCATTTTGATGGATCAGTGGAACACGTTTCATAGTATATTTTGGGCTATAATTGTGTGGGAGGAACTTGATCTAAAAGGTTTAAATGTTTACCTGATAGTATATAATAGGTAATTGTCCCAAATATCTTAAAGGGACAAGGTGGGTAATATCTTTTATTGGACCAATTTCTGTTGGTGAGAGAGACAAGCTTTTGAATTTACACAGAGCTCTTCCTCAGACCACATCCATGATGGTGGATCCCTTTGCACCCATGAGAACTCCAGTGAAATCTGTGAGGTTCCATTGACTCCTTATGGCCATGGGTCCACTTGCCTGGAGGTGGCAGTGGGACTGTGAGACCATGTGCAGTAAATGTTTATATAGTTTTTCTTGTCTCTGTAATAAAGACAAATTTTATAATAATTTTACCTTACTCCTGTGTAATTTGTATTGAAATCTGTGTAATCCTGTATAACTTGTGTTGAAATCTTCTTTTTTGTCATTTTCTCCATGGTTTTTAAAAGTGAAGTCAATGAGACTTCTGCTGTTGTCTTCATTAAAGCTAGGATTTCACCCGCTCTCTCACATGGGTTATGAGATAATACTGCATTTCTTATGTGCATATAACTCCCATTGCAGCTGAGGTAATTTTGAAAAAGGGCTGTAGGATGATTAAAAAAAATCAGTGAATAGTGAATTAAAATACCACTTGTAGCTCATTAGTATAAGTTCCATTGTATATTAGCAGTGCTAAATAACAATTTTCAAGCATTCTGCTAAAGTAAAATTATGAGTACATTCAAAACTACAGGATATTTCCTCTTTTGGGGGGCCCAAGGCAAGTTCTGTATATGCAAAGCTTGTAGTATCAGACCCTTGTTGCACACAAGTCAAAGGGGATGTCTAACCCTAAAGGCTGGTGGACTGTTTTTTTAAATAATGTATGCAATTGCTCCTGCATTCTTATAATTTGTACTTAACCTAGAGCATTTCATGGACACTTTATACTTTAGTTCATAGGAATCGGCCTATTCTTTTTCAGTCTGCCAAATATATTTTTTAGATCTGCATGAAAAGTAGCTATATCATATGCTACATGAATTTGTAGTTTCAGACAAACAGCCTATGAAATGCATAAACAATTTAAAATATGTTTTAAATTCAGTCTTATTCTTAATATTGGTTTATCTGTTTTAACCATGGGGCCAAATACTGTATTTTTAAGTAAATCAATCAGAGTTTATACCTGAGTGGCCAAATCTGGCAATCTTTTACCTTTTTGAGTGCTGAATCAGTTTTAAAAGTAATATTGTATTCCATAATAAATTAAACACCTTTTTTTGATTTAGCTCATAGAAGTGTTTCTCACAGGCTTACATCTCTAAACAGGTGGTTATTGAGAGTTCCATTTTGTCCTGTGATTGTTTTTATGAAATACAGATATTTTAACACATAGCTGCTTGATACAGAGTAAATTAAATAGACATTTAAGTAAATGCTAAAAATTTTAAATAAATGTTCATATAATGTAGAAATGCAAAATATTTATTTATTTGCTTGCAGAGGTCTTTTTATCACCATCCATGACCAGGGGCACATTGCTACAATGCTTAAATCATGGCCTGAAGATGCCATAAGGGTAAGTTCAATTTTATTTGTATGGCAAAGTTGCTTTTGATCTGTATCTTTGTAACTGTGGCTAAAATGTTTTGACTAGCTACTGCTTTTAATTCAAATTAAATTAGGTTGTATAGTGGTATTAATTAGTTGCTATAGGTTTCTTAAATCACTGTTGTATCAAAGCCACTTTCCAGTTGCAGCTTCAGAATCTTGTGGCTTTTAAACTGTGCTATGTGTTAGGATTTCCTTTGCTGTTTAGAATTTGAACTTCTTGATAACTTGCCCATTATATTCAGTCTCATGTAATTTAAAGGTTTCATTTGTTTTTGAATATGATATGGATTGATTTAATTATTTACATCTGAATGATCTCTACATGTGGATCAGTTAACTCCCAAATATGACATCTTCTCTTTATTTCTCTATAAAGAAAGTTCTGCTGAGCGTTTTACAGTCAAAGCGATTTCAGTAATAATTGATTCCAAAGAGTTCTCCCACAAGCTGTTTCTGTTCTCCACCCTACAGCTGTTTGTCATGGAATAAGGTGTGAAAATTATTCATTCCTTTAAAATATCAAAGAAATCATTTCTATTCTGATCCTAAAATCTGAACATACTTTAGTATAAACGAGTGACAAATGCATCACTAAGCCATGGTAGATGACTTTTGGAAAATACCATTTGATCCAAATTGTCATTATAAACTGGGATTCTCTCCTTTTCTATTGTTCTTGCTCTCTCCATCTTATCACAGCTGTGAATTAGGGATAATGGTGCTTGCCCATCTTTGTAAAGCACTTTGAGATCTGCAGATCAAAGTACCTCTGTAAGCAATAGATGGTGGGAGGTGATGGTGTTCATTTTATTATATTGTTTTGTATCCTGAGATTGCATTCAGGCTTAGTCTCATTTTTAAAATAATAATTATTGTTGATTAAACAGGAATGCCCAGGTTTTTGTGCAGAGAATTTCTTTTTCACTTAATATTTTATTTTGGAGTATATCTCCTTTTTATCCCATTTTTTTGTTTTTGTTTGAGCCCTTAAAAAATGTGCTGCTGAGGTCAGTGAGTGTTCATATCCTGTGAACAAATACTTATAGGTGCTTTTATACCATGTAAAGCCTCCTAGAACAACTTTAACAGCTGTTTTTTCAAAAACACACTGAAATAGCTTAATGAGGAAACATTTGAATGGTCCAAATATCCATGTAAACAATGTGTTTGTGTGATACACAGTGATCATTAACCTATGTCCTTTATTTAAATTTACAAGACCAGATTTGGTTACAATGTAATAAACAAAAATTGAACTTAACAGATGTTCAAGTTATCCTTTTGAGTGTAATATGTTCATTTCTACTGGCTTAGTCTACCTTTCCTTGTGAATGAGAGTTTTACAAGAAACAATCTAAATGTACTGACTTGGAATACACTAGAACTACTTTGCAACATATTTTTCCATATGTGATCTTTAAGGTTTGTTTTAAATAGTTTTATAACAGCAACATTTGGTGGAGATTTTACCACAACATGCAGCTTTAATCTTGCACTGATTTGTGAAATACGGACAAATGTTTTGGTTTCTTTTTCCATTTCCAGCATCTGTGTGTTGACACCATTTTTAACTATTTGCTTGTTCTATATATCTGTCATCTGCACGTGTATTATATGTAGAAACACACATACAGTATGTGAATGTGGAGAGGTTAAATGGATTTAGCAAGGACAGGTACATTATAATGTTGCTTGCAATTAAAATGTTACAATAGAAACCATTAAAAGTCAACATTTGCTAAACATTTCCTGAGTTACCACAGACATCTTTTTTAAATTAGTGCACAAGAACACTGTTGCTTATAAAGTAAGGTTATGAAGTAAGGTTGATGTATACATAACCTACCTATCACAAAAACACAAAAGTGAGAAAATGAAAAATAAAGGCATTTAATAGTACATATAATCTGTTTCTGCACCCAGAGAGAGAGAATTAACCACTAAATCAGACAACACACCACAACTTTAACTGCCTCAGCAGGGATACCAGCCTCTCAACACCCCCTGCTCCCCTAATTGCCCTAACAGCACTGCAAACAGATCAGACTCCCCCATCCACCCTTAGTCTTTTCTGAACTCTAACCCTCTCTGGAGTTGGTTGTTACTGACATATTACTCTAAGCCTCTAGGGGATTCACAGAAATGGCTACAGAGGCTTAGGACTCAGTTTCCCAGATTGTCAAGAGTCCAGGGCAGAAATAGAACAGTCTGGAAGGTTCTACAAGAACCAACCATAAGCCAGAACTCAGAGACAAAGGGTTTGAGTTTTACTTTTGGGTTTGGCTGCTGTTGGAGTAGAGTGGAGAGAGAAACATGACTGCCTGGGAGGTCCCCATTAAACTTCCCATTCCTACCCAAAGGAAAACTTTGAACTCTGGTGCTGTGTGGGTCACTGAAAAGTGTCAGCCCAACAGAGATCAGCAACCCAAGAGGCTGAGGAGTGATTTCAGTTTATACTTCATCTCTGACCCTTTTCTCTGTCACCTCATCCCCGACCCCAGCTCTGACACTGGGCTCTGATTCCTGGCTACCGACTTCTGCTCTAATCACTGGGCCTGACTCATGCTGTAACTGCTAGGCATAACAGCCCACATCCCAGTCATTGACAGTTTGAACTGCTCCCCCCAAAAGACAACACCAGTTAGAGAATTAGAGCTGATGTGGTGAGCATGGATCCTACAAAGACCAATATCTCTCTGATGGAGATAGTGGAAGTCTTACAGATCTTGCAGGTCCAGGTTGCCATCCTGCAGGCACAGTCCTGCAAGTTCAAGCCACACCACTTTCAGTTGGTGACCCCTGCTATCCTTGAGCCTAAGCTCCCCCTACCTGAGTCGTGACAAATTTTGTGGGTTCCTAAATCTGTGTCATCATCTCCTATTTCTGCTATGCCTGCAGTCGTACTCCTCCGGCCAAGCGTGAGTAGGAATGGTTATCAGCCTGCTTACTGGGGAGACTGTGGTTTAGGTGTCTCCTGTCCTGGAGAAATCAAGCCCACTTCTGGGACTATTTGAGGACTTAGTTTAGGCAATGGCAGTAAACTTCAATGACCCAAGTCGTAAGCATATGGCCGAAGCCATGCTTTAAGTGATGAGGCAGGGACGCTGTCCAGTTGCTAAATATGCAGCAGAGTTCTGATGTTTGATAGTAGATACCGAGAGGAACAAGGCTGCCCAGTTTTATAATTTCTGACTTGGGTTAAACAATGACATTAAAGATGAACTGGCATGGATGGGATCCCTCTCTGGCCTGGATGCCTTAGTCAATCTATGCATCAAGATCGACCACCTCCTGGCTAAATGATCCAAGTAAACAGAAGTTCCTACTGGCTTCCATCAGCTCTGCTGATTCTGGCCCCTGGATCACCAGTTCCTTATCCATCATCTGAACCCCTGCAAGTCGACCAGGTCCAGCCCCATCTTTCTGACGTGGAGAAGAATCGATGCTGAGCATCGGACCTATGCTTATATTGCAGGGAACCAGTGCACATTATATCAAGCTGCCCTGTCAAGGTTTGATCTGCATGCCATGCCCCAGCCCTGGTAGGGGAATCTGGGCTGGGTTGGTGTCCTTCACTTTTCCCCAGCAGTCCACACAGCAATTGTCCATCAGTACCTGGTGATGGCCAATCAGAATCCAACACATCCCTCCCTCTCTGGTTCCAGCTCCGGCACCCTGCGATGCCTGACACCAACCTAGAAGTGCTTGTGGACTCAGGTGCCTCAGACAATTTCATGGATCTGGAGTTTGTCCAAGCACACAATATCTCTCCCAGTCCTAGGAGTATCCTGAGCTAGTGCAGTCTAAGTATAAGCACTCCTCTGCTTTGGTACTGCAGAAGACAGCACTGTTGACTTCGGTGCCTTTGCAGGTTCAGTTGAGTCCAGAGCCAGAAGGACCACCTTCCACATCTGCAACACTGCAACACACTGTACTGACCTATCTTGTTACCGACCACATCAGAGATGTTTGCAGCTACCAGGAACCTCCTGACCCTGATGGTGCCAGTATTATCGGCAATACAAGAGTCAACGCTATTGGTGCTGGTGGGCGTAGCAGGGTTCCTACAGCACTCTGTACCATGCCAGCCTCATGTACCCTTCGATACCATCAATGGGAAAACCCATGATGCTTGCCTCTCTGCAGGCCTCTCCACCTTGGCACTGGTTGCTGGCACCATCTGGAACTATGCTCAGTGGAAGGAGAGTCGTCTTCTTCTAAATCAAAGGGTCCTACATTTCCTAACCACAGAGTTGCTCTTGCTACCCCTCCTCCAGTTATTTCCATCCTTCCATGGATCCTGTCACAGGAGTACTTTCGAGTCGTTAGCCAGGAGGTCACTGGGGGCCTATACTTGTCCAATGGCTTTTTTGGAATGGTTGGGGTTCCCCCCCTCCATGTAAAGATCATATTCCAGGCATTCCTATTTGGTGGCCTTGGAAAGGTGTGTGGCACCTACCTATTGGGAAGCACCCGTTCCTGATTCCAGTCCCAAACTCGATAACAGATATCAAAAGCCAGCTCAACTGGACCCTGTGGATCAAAAAATGGAAGAAGGCTGGCCTCTTCTTCCTTCCCCTCTGACAAGGCAGTCTCGGGAGGGGGCAACTTGCCTTCCCCAGATGGCTATAAGGCACACCAAGAATTGTTAGAGGGATGCCTTAAGTTTGGGCATACAGGTGGAGAAAGTAAAAGAATCCTTACATTGCTTGGTTGATATTTTAGCCATTGCAGGTCCTTCCAGAGTGGCCCTGCCTCTCAATGAGGCCATTATGGACCCAGTTAAGGTGTTATGGGAGACCCCTGCATCTCTTCCCTTCAGTTCAAAAAGGTCCAAATGCAAGTATTATGTTCCCGCCCAAATATGAGTTCCTTTACTCCCATTTCCCCCTTCCCTGGGGTCCCTGGTAGCATTTGTTGCCAATGAGAGGGAAAGGCAGGGACATCAGGGCATAACCCCAAAATCAAAAGACTCAAACAAGTTAGACTAGGCTAGGAAGGTTTGTTTTACTCGGGGCTTGCAGCTTTAGGTTGCAAACCAGCATGCAGTTTTGGGCAGGTATGACTTCAATGTGTGGGACTCCATGCTAAAATTTAAAGACATGCTTCCAGGAAATGCTAGGCAGGAGTTCTCCTTCTCGTGGAGCCTTCAAGGCTGTAGGCCTACTGATCAATGCAGACAAGTCTACCCTTTACCCGGTACAGAGGATAGAGTTTATAGGAGTTGTGTTGCACTCTACCCAGGCCAGAGCGTTGCTCCCAGAGGCAAGATTCCAATCTATTTAGTTTCTCATGACAGACCTCAAGTTTCAATCACAACAGCCTGAAACTGTAGGAGGCTTGTACGACACATGGCCTTGTGCACATATGTAGTACGACCTGTGAAGCTACACCTCAAGCCCCTCCAGACATGGCTCGAGTCCGTGTACTTGCCAAGCTGTTTTCATCTGGACACTGTGCTCATGGTACCTTCATAGATTCTAATTTTGCTGAATCAGTAGTTGGATCCTTTCAATGTTTGTGTGGGTGTTCCCTTTCTCCGCCGTGAACAGTCAATGACACTGGTCTCAGATGTGTCAGCTCTAGGGTGGGATGCTCACTTGAGGCCCCTCCAAACTCAGGGTCTTTGTCCTCAAGGGAGCTCACTCTTCATACCAATATCAGAGAGCTCAGGACAATTTGTCTTGCCTGTCAGTCTTTCCTACCTCATATCAGGAGGAGAATCGTATTTGTTCTTACAGACAACACCGCTGCAGTGTTTTACCTCAACAAGCAGGGAGGAGCTTGCTCATCCCTCCTTTTTCAGGAAGCAGTTCACCTGTGGGAATTTTGCATAGCCCATTCAATCAACCTTGAGGTCTCTTACCTTTCAGGGGTGTAGAACAAGCTAGAAAACCGCCTGAACAGGTTATTTTTGAGTCACCATGAGTGGTCTCTTTGCTCAGATGTAACCAGATGCATTTTCCAGCACTGGGGGCCTCCCCAAATAGACCTATTTACAATCAAGTCCAACAGAAAATGTCAGCAGTTCTCCCTGCAAGGCCACAGTCCAAGCTCCATAATAGGCATCTTCCTGCTACCTTGGACATAAAAGCTTTACTACAGTTTCTCCTCAATTCAACTCCTATACAGAGTGCTACTAAAGATCAAGTGGGATCATGCCCAGATTATATTAATATCCCCAGTATTGCCCAGCCAACACTAGTTCTCCATGCTACTGGACTTCTCAGTGGGAAATCAAATCTCACTTGGATTTGATTTCTCAAGACCACAGTCAGCTGCTCCACCTGAACCTGCAATCCCTTAATTTAACATCCTGGAAGCTCCAAGGCTAAATCTCAGTGAGCAGGCTTGCTCAGAGTAAGTTTTCCAGATCTTACTAAGTAGCAGAAAGCACTCACAAGGGCCAGGGAACTGTCAAAATGGAAGCGGTTTCGTATCTGGGCTTGTCAGACCGGGGTCTCATTGATACACTCATCCATCCAACATGTAGTCAACTGTCTGCTGCACCTGAAACAGCAAGGCCTTAGCCATTTTCTCTATCAAGATTCACCTGGCAGCAATATCAGCTTTCTATCCTCACTGGTCTATGAACTAAAACAACAATCAACATTCCATTCAAGCCACTGGCAATGTGGGTACGATCCAGACCTAACATTCGTGTCTAAAGACCAAAGTGGTAACACTCTCATCATAGCATTTCCAAACAGCCAATGCAGGTCTATAATGATCTATGTAGGCATAGAAATTTCTGTGTTCTTTCCGAAGCAGGTACCACAATGGAATTTTGCTAAAGCTGATTGGGATGCCTAAAAACAGACTGTAGATACAACTGTTACAAGAATTCCAGCAAGACCAGAATGCTATCAACAGTTCGCAGGGCTCCTGAAAGTAGCAGGAAAGAAGAACATTCCCCGAGGATTCTGGAAAAAGCAAACTCCCTGCTGGATGAGAGAGATGCAGGAGTTGCTCTGGAAATACAATCAGACCAGGAGCTCTCATACTTCAAAAGCCCTGCTATACTTTATGGCTTTATTGAGCGCAAAACCTTGATTTTACACGTTCAAGTCATCAAGCATGGACACTACTACGACATCTTGGGACTGCTAATTCCACAGAGTACTGGCCACCAAATATCTGGCCAAATTCAATTGCCTCCAAACTGGTGGAGAACACAAAAGGACCACATGATAAGCACACAAGAAGAGAAGTGTATCAACAACTTTACCGAAAACTTGCCTCAATCGCCTGAGAAGAACCTTCCACTGTCAGCATAGGGGAAGTAAAAATGAAAAAAGGGAAGGCTGCAAGCCCTGATGGTATTCCATCAGAATTCCTCCACCATCTTGGCCCCAAAGGACTCCAGTGGGTAGCAACATTGTACTCCACTACCTTAAGGACAGTACAGATCCCTGAAATATGGCATGAGGCAATGGTAATTGCCATTCCGAAGCCTGGAAAGCCCCCTGATGAAGCAGGAAGCTACAGGCCAAATTCTCTATTATGTACAACCTATAAACTTCTTGAACGTATCATCCTCAAAAGAATACACCCTTGTACTGTTGGCAGGCTTCCAGCCAAAACGTAGTTGTTGTGACCAGTTCTGGCACTCACACCTCACATTCAGGCTGGCTATCAAAAAAACCTAAAGACTGGCACAGTATTTGTTGACCTGTCATCTGCGTATGATACTGTATGGATTAAGGGCCTGATGCTGAAAGTTGCTAAAATTATACCATGTTACGAAACACTTTGCCTGCTGTGGACCATGTGAGTAACAGACACCTGCGGGTGTACCTGGATAATAAGACCAGCTCACCCCGTATCATAAACAGCGGGCTAGCACAAGGCTCTGTATTTGCGCCAACCCCCTTTAATATTTACATAAGTGACATGCCTCCAACTAAATTACGAACATTTGGATATGCAGATGATCTTGCCATGACAATCCAAGCATCAAACCTCCATGACATTGAGAAAGCATTAACTGAGGACCTCCAAAATATGGAACAATACTTCTGGAAATGGAGGCTCAAACCAAACCTTGGAAAAACAATAGTAAGCACATTCCATCTTGATAATAAGAGTGCCAAAAACACTCTGAAAGTAGATTTCTGTGGTAAAAATGTGCAACACGATTACACTCCGACATATTTTGGAGTGAAACTCGACCGCACCCTCTCCTTCTATGATCATCTTGAGAAGGTAGCTGCAAAAATAAAAATGAGAGCCAACATAATCCAGAAACTAGTAGGTCCAACCTGGTGTGCATCAGCATCAGTGTTGCGAACATCTGCAATAGCACTTATATATTCAGTAGCTGAATATTGTGCACCGGTATGGAGCAGATGCAGCCACACATGACTTGTAATATGACTTGCAGCCACACATGACTTGACACAGTTAAATACAGTGATGCGGTGCATCACGGGAACCCTTCAGTCGATTCCAAAACCACGGCTACCTGTCCTGTCTAATGTCGCTCCCCTGCCGATACGCCGAACTGCTGCAACATTCTGCGAAGCTCAGCGAATCCAGGAAAACAGATGTCTTCCTATTCACCAAGAATTTGACAATGCCCCCCCTTCCCACAACATCTTAAATCCCTTAAGCCTTTCTGGGAATATTTGTTTAGCTTCATGCAATCAAGCTATGATCAGAAGGAGGCTTGGAAAGCAGATTGGGCTAAACAAGACTTAAAAAATAAGCACCTTGTGCCAGATCCCATGCAGAAGGTTTTTGGGTTTGACCTTCCACGGTCAGCTTGGTCAACTCTGAACTGAATTCAAACCAACCATAGTAGATCTGGATATCTAATGCACAAATGGAAAATCAAGGAATCCCTGGTGTGGGAGTGTGGTTCCCCACAATAGATCGTCGAACATATCACTACCTACTGCCCAACTTATAAGTATAAAGGAGGCATTACTGCAATAAATTCTGCTGTTCGTGATGTAGCCATTTGGCTCGATCATCTTCTGGTGAAATTATAGTTCCTGCTCTACACCAGCCATATGAAAGAAGAAGACGACGACCCTTGCTGGGATAACTTCTGTTTTTTCTAACAACATGAGAATGACGTTGCACCCTCAATTAAGAGAACCTTTTCCCCCATGGGACTTGAACTTGGTCCTGTCTAAACTTATGGGCCATTTGAGCCTTTGGAAATGTGCTCTGTACTACACCTTTCATGGAATGTGGTTTTCCTAATTGCTATCACTTCTGCCAGAAGAGTCTCTGAACTGCATGCCCTCTCATCTGAACCACTATATACAGTCTTCTTTAAAGAGAAGGTATACTTATGCTCTCATCCAAGTGTTGTCTCTAAAGTAGTTTCAATTTTTCTTATCAGTCAACCAATTTACTTATCTGTATTTTACCCAAAACCACACACAAATAGGGATGAGCAAAGGCTACACATAGAATCATAGAATATCAGGGTTGGAAGGGACCTCAGGAGGTCATCTAGTCCAACCCCCTACTCAAAGCAGGACCGATCCCCAACTAAATCATCCCAGCCAGGGCTTTGTCAAGCCTGACCTTAAAAACTTCTAAGGAAGGAGATTCCACCACCTCCCTAGGTAACACATTCCAGTGTTTCACCACCCTCTTAGTGAAGAAGTTTTTCCTAATATCCAACCTAAATCTCCCCCACTGCAATTTGAGACCATTACTCTTTGTTCTGTCATCTGCTACCACTGAGAACAGTCTAGAGCCATCCTCTTTGGAACCCCCTTTCAGGTAGTTGAAAGCAGCTATCAAATCCCTCCTCATTCTCCTCTTCCGTAGACTAAACATCCCCAATTCCCTCAGCCTCTCCTCATAACTCATGTGTTCCAGTCCCCTAATAATTTTTGTTGCCCTCTGCTGGACTCTTTCCAATTTTACCACATCCTTCTTGTAGTGTGGGGCCCAAAACTGGACACAGTACTCTAGATGAGGCCTCACCGGTGTCAAATAGAGGTGGGACGATCACGTCCCTCGATCTGCTGGCAATGCCCCTACTTATACATCCCAAAATGCCGTTGGCCTTCTTGGCAACAAGGGCGCACTGTTGACTCATATCCAGTTTCTCGTCCACTGTAACCCCTAGGTCCTTTTCTGCAGAACTGCTGCCAAGCCATTCGGTCCCTAGTCTGTAGCAGTGTATTGGATTTTTACGTCCTAAGTGCAGGACTCTGGACTTGTCCTTGTTGAATCTCATCAGATTTCTTTTGGCCCAATCCTCCAATTTGTCTAGGTCCCTCTGTATCCTATCCCTACCCTCCAGCGTATCGACCTCTCCTCCCAGTTTAGTGTCATCTGCAAACTTGCTGAGAGTGCAATCCACACCATCCTCCAGATCATTTATGAAGATATTGAACAAAACCGGCCCCAGGACCGACCCTTGGGGCACTCCACTTGATACCGGCTGCCAACTAGACATGGAGCCATTGATCCATATTGGATATTAGATGAGCATTGGTGTTCTACATAGACAGGACCAAATTGTTTCAGTGGTCCACTCTTCGTGGTTATAGCAGACAGAATTAAAGGTCTTCCAATCTCCTCACAGATAATCTGATATTAGATAACTTCCTGTATCAGCTCTGGTTATGATCTGGCAGGTATTTTTCCACTAGACAAGTTGACAGCTCACTCCACAAGAGTGCAAGCATCCTCAGTAGCATTCCTAGTGCAGATCCCTATCCAGAACATTTGTAAAGTAGCAACCTGGTCATTGGTGCACACTTTCTGCTCTCATTATGCCATCACCCAGTACTCTAGAGATGATGCTATATTTGGTCATGCTGTACAACAGTCTGTGTGTACATGAACTGCGATCCCTCCACCTATATTAGTGCTTGGGAGTCACCAAGAGTGGAATGCACATGTACAATCACTCAAAGAAAAAAACCTGTTACTAACTTTTCATAACTGTTGTTCTTCGAGATGCGTTGCACATGTCCATTCCATGGCCCTTCCCCCACCCTCTCTACATGGGAGTTTCCAGAAAGAAGGAACTGAGGGAGCTTGGGGTCAGCTGGGCTCTTTATACTGGCACCAGTGGCACATGGCAGCAGAGGGTGCTCAAGCCGTCCTGCTGGTTACCACTGAGGGAAAAATTTCCAGTGACTGTGCATGGGGCACGCACACGTCAAGGGTGGAATGGACATGTGTAACACATCTTGAAGAACAACAGTTACAACAGGTTAGTAACCATTTTTCAGTCAAAGTTGCATTGCCTTTTACCCACCTCTTAATTCTAAATTATTCTCTTTTACTCTGTCGTACGTGACTCTTCACTCATATGGTTCTGTCCAGTGTTACAGAAACCTTTGTTTTGAGTCCAGACAGGTGTTCTTTGTTTTAAATGTGTCTGAATTTTGTTTTATTATGGTGCTATTTCTACATACTTTGAGATCTACTGATGAAAAGCACTAAATAAGAGCTGGGTGGTCTTGTTATAGTTGGTGAAACAACATATTTGCATGTATACAGTGGGACCCCCTTATAGTAAAAAATTGTCTTTTATAATCTCAAAAAAGCTGCACTGCAATTGCAGGAAGCTGTAGATGCTGTGTTTATGTGGGTCGGGAGGAGTATGGTTGTTGAAGGGCGCGAGCCTCTGCGGGTATGTCTATATAGCATCTGGGAGTGAGCTGCCTAGCCTTGGTCCACAGATGCTGGGCTCGTGCTAGCACACTGTTGTTAGCTGTGTAGATGGTGCTTTGTTATTGCGACTTGGGCTGGAGCTTGGGCTCTGAAGCCTAGGATAGGGTGTCGGCTAAAAATAGCATGCTCGCGCGAGCTCAGCTACCACAGGTCTGTGGTCCTGGGCTGGGAGGCTTGCTCCCGGATGCTGTGTAAACATATCCTGGAAGACTATAGTTTCACTCCTGTCAGGGAGCTGCAGTAGCAATATCACCTCCTTTTCACTCCCACTGGGAACAGTTGCGGCAACAGCTAGAAGCAAAGGATCCTTCCTTACCCTTTCTCCACAACATAGGGGCAAATCTTCTTCTTCCTTGTTTATTCAGAGCAATGTAAGAGGGGAAATGATTGTTCCTTTGGAATGCAGCACTGAGCACCTGTCTGATAAGTGACAATTGCTGCATTCTTAGAGGATTAGCACTGGGAAAACCTTTTACAGTGAAGTTGCAATATAATTGAAGTGAATATGCAATAAAATGTAATGATGGAATTCGGGACTTTCACTCTACTATAATTTAATGTGTCTCTGTAACAATAGTTTTAAAATGGAAACAAAAACATGTGTTGAGGAGTATAGATATGTTGCTTGCAAGTACTCAGCATTTCAGAAAAGAAATTATTTCATAGTCCTTTTTTTCCTCCATCAAGGCTATTGTGGTGACTGATGGAGAACGTATTCTTGGCCTTGGAGACCTTGGCTGTTATGGAATGGGCATCCCAGTTGGCAAATTGGCCCTTTACACAGCATGTGGAGGAATGAAACCACAGGAATGTCTGCCTGTAATCCTGGATGTGGGAACTGATAATGAGGTAAATACTTTTCCTAGGTTCCATGAACATTTCACATATTTTAGGAGCAACAGGCTGAACTGTATAATTGTATTTATCTGTTCTATTAAAGGGTAAAGTTAGAATTTTGGGTGAGTATATTATTCCATTTTTGTCTTATTTTTCCCTCATGTGAGTACTTAATCTCCTTCTTACTTGTTGTATATAATTATTCTTTAATACAGTTTTATTAAATTTACCAATATATTTAATAGAGTCTGTATACTGATATCTTTCTACTGACAATTTAGTACATTGAAAAGGCCCAGATTACTTCCACGGGCAAAAAGTCTGGCACAGGACCATTGACTGTGGAGATTTCACAATGCACCTGAAACCTTCCCTTCACCAGAGGTCCTACAGGTGGCCAGCACAGCCCCAAAAGTGGATTGCACTGGCTTAGGTGGGCATTTGGTGCATGCCCAGTGCAGCCTTCCCTGCATGGCAATTATATAGCCCACAGTGAGACTAGGCCCGAGAAAGGGACACTTAGAATCATAGAATCATAGAATATCAGAGTTGGAAGGGACCTCAGGAGGTCATCTAGTCCAACCCCCTGCTCAAAGCAGGACCAATCCCCAATTTTTTCCCCAGATTCCTAAATGGCCCCCTCAAGGATTGAACTCACAACCCTGGGTTTAGCAGGTCTCAGGAAGTGAATTCCCTTGGGGTGCAGCATCCCTCACACAGAAACTTTTTGTGCCAACTGGGGTTGAACTCTGTCCACTATGACTATTTTGTAAGGATGCCCAAAATTTACTGCTACTTCTTTATGAGCAAAGGTCCTATTTAATAACTTACTTCCAAATAATTCATTAATGCCTCTAGTCCCCGTTTCTTTTCTTCCAAACACATGAAGAGAAACTTGATGGTTTGTGAGATATTCACTGTTGTTTTCATAGGGTGAAATCCTGGTTTCACTGAAGTCTGTGGAAAAACACCCATTAACTTCTATGGTGTCTGGATTTGACCTTTAGTTTCTTTATCCTGTATTTATTTCATTTTAGTATAAGAGTTGGTGTGAAAACTGGACTTTCAACCAAAGTGAAAATTTTTGTGAAACATTTTAATTTTGGTCAAAAAGTTATGGTTCGTTGAGTGGTTTCACACATGTTCCACTAGGTATGTGCATGCCCAACACACTGGGGTCAGAGAGTTTTCTGCAGTGATTTCAAAACATTGTCTATACAGCTATTTTTAGAGCACTAGTGCAAACTCTGCTACCCAAGTCTGAGGACCCGGGCTGTGAGGCTCGTTCCCACTCATTCCAAAATGCTGTGTAGACACACCTACCTGTGTCATCTTGGCAATGTATCTTTTTAGCTGCACCTCTGAACATTGAAATTAGTCTACTTTTGAAATATATTTATGTCTAGTCCATAGGATAGCAGTGAAAAATAGTGTTTTTTCTTTCAAGAATAGAAAATAATAAAGAATTGATTGTGTACATTGTTCTGATGTCTTTGATATCTGGTATCTGACAGATAGTAAGTATGTAAGTATAGTAGAGGATAGACAGTTCAATATTTTTTTGTATATACAGGCATACAATTCTAAAAAATATATTCTTTATGAGATCAGTGATTTTAGAACACTCCAAGTGCACTCAGTGGGTCTCTTTCCCAACGTGTCTAACCTGTTCTTAGAAACCTCCAACTACCCTTATAGTTAGAAAGCTTTTCCTAATGTCTAACCTAAATCTCCCTTGCTACAGATTAAGCTCATTACTTCTTATCCTACCTTCGGTGGACAGGGAGAACAATTGATCACAGTCCTCTTTATAACAGCTCTTAACATATTTAAGACTATTTTCAGGCCCCCCTCAGTCTTCTTTTCTCAAGACTAAACACACCCAGTTTTTTTAACCTTTCCTCATGGGTCAGGTTTTCTAATCCTTTTAACATTTTTGTTGCTCTCTTCTGGACTTTCTCCAATTTGTCCACATCTTTCCTGAAGTGTGACCTCCAGAATGTTAATGTGAATATGAACATAAGAGTTTGCAAAATTTCAAGGGGAACTAGTGAGAGGATGTTACCTAAAGCAGACAGTGTTTCCCTTCATGTAGGGGACCTTTTAAGTAACTCGCTTGGGTTGATATAACAATTTGGCAGCATTTCATTTTCAGTAAACTGATGGAGACCTTTAAATTCTTTCTTGAGGTTTGTTAATCTCTTGCTTAATGCAAAGTTACAGTATGTCTGGTAATACTCTCAGAAACTGTCTCAACTATAATGTAATAAAAGGTTATTTCTACTTCATTTCTAACTCATGGGTTTCAGGAATTTAGAAGCTTACTGGTAAATCTAAATAAAACAACATGAGCATATATCCGTTCAATCTCAAGCCTATCATAACAGCTAATCTTTGACCAAGTTATGGTTTGCCTTTTTTTTTTTTGGTTAAAAAAATTACTTGACATCAAAGTCTATTCTATGAATTCATAGCTTTCAACTTCTCACCTATAGTGACTTAGTCAGGGCTACACATGGAAAGTAATGAAGCAGAAGAGGAAGAGTAAATGAAATTGCAGACCTTTTGAGATGACAGACAAGCAGTAATATCAAAAGACCTTCCTGCATAGTTTAATTTCAGCCAAATCAAAATCAAAGATTTATGGTTGTGATTTCAATGCATGGAACCAATTCAACAGCTTGAATGGGCTTTTGTACTTTGTTAAAGGCAAGATATCAATAATATTATTAGGTAGACATAATAAATAGTTTCAGGGTTTTTTACACATCCTGTCTGAGGCAAAGTTATTTTAGAATATCAGTGTAAAAATTGTGATAACCTTCGGGCCTTGGTTAAAATAGGTATTTTACTGTTTTTCATGGAGCTTCTATGTGGCGCCTACTGTTTTAGTTGTTTAAGTGACAGAATATTTCTTAAATGGCCCCACAGATGATTTTTATAAAACCTATGTTGTATAGGAATATTTACAAGTAAGAACACCAGTAAACACACACACACAAAATATACAGGTAGCCCTACATATTTTAGGTGTGGTGTTATATTCAGTGATGGACACAGGCACTTGTGCAGTATTGCAGTATACTGAGAGATCCACAAATAGTTGGTTTTTGGATACAGGTGGGTATTTTGTGAAGAATTGCAATATGGAGGTAAATACATCGGTGTTATATATTAAGTATTCAAAGGAGAGAGTGGCATTTTTTAGATAAAATACAGTGTAGTTTGAGCTTGAAGTTGTTACTGTTTTGTCTTTGTTTCTTACACATTACACATTGTTCATTGGTTGAACACCAATACCCTTCAAACCTTGTGTTTAATCATCTAATTAGACTACTGTTACACATTTCATTTTTCTTGTATTTTGTTCACCTGCATTATGATTGTAGAGTTTTCTCTTGTGAGTCATGGAATGGGAGTGCATTTCCTGGCTCATATTAATAATCTGAGATCCTAAATAATTTTTTTGTTGTTTTATAAATGTTAGGGGAGTGCTGCATAGGGCATAATAGGCTCGTTTTCTTGTTGTCTAAAGCTGAAGATTTTGTCCAAAACCTGAAAATTTTTGATTGAGAAACGCTGTCTAGTATCTAATGGGAGTTGTAGACTGCTGTGATGCACCACATCTCCCTTCTTGCTGAGGTGCACCATGGGAGATGTAGTTTGGCCAGGGATTCCAGTCCAGATAGGAGAATGGGGCATGAGGCAGCCTGGTATACTTTCCAAATCAAAATTTTTCAGTTTGGGGATTTTTTGTTGTTTATAGCGATGTGTTTTGGGTTTTTTGTTTTGTTTTGATAAAAAGTCAATTTTTCCGTGGAAAGCTGGAAAAAAATTGTCTAATTGAAAACTCAATTTTCAATCTAAAAATAGTTTCAATAGAAAATGTTCATCCAACTTTAATAATCTACTGTATCTGCCCACATCCTCTTCAGCAAAGGTTGAAACTGCTTGAATATATTTAATTTTTGATTATGGAAGTGTAGAAGAATTAGTTTCTATTGGAATTTTCCCAGTGTTTGAGAGTAGTAAGTTATGGAAAATATCTGTTCAGAAGTCTTCTTGTGTGGCACCCTGAAATTCTATTTTCTGTTTTTTGTGTATGTGTTGTCACTTATCTATCTTACCATTATTCAGAACTGCATAAGAATGGCAATTTTTCGTATAGATCTGCTCTTCAGAATCATTAGTTTGTTTTCAAACTGGATTACTGTTCTGGTGTGGAGGCAGCTATTATTGATTTTCTCATTCCATAATATTTGTATTACAATAATTCCAGAGTCCTCAGTCTGGATGATGGCCCTTATTATGTTTGGGGCCCCATTATATGCTTAACACAATGTCATGGTCCTATTCCTTGAATAACTTACATTTTAAAGAGATAGATGACATACCAAGAGTTTGGGAAAGGAATATAATCATATGTGATTCTTATATACCTATGCATTTTTCTTATTTTTCTAAATAGTTAAAGTAAATGCCAGTTATTCCCATCTGGCCATCAGTGTACCCATCATTATGTATTAATACTTTGCATTCATATATGTGGAATCTTATGTCCACTAAAATAGATATGGATTTAATGTATCCTGGATGTTAAAACAGGCCACAGGGAAGATTTGTTGTCAGCAACAAAAATGTTAATAGAAACCTCTACTGGATACAAAGCTCTTTACTGTAGCACAGGTTTTGGAATACTACATTGTATTTGGAAACCACACTTCCTGTTTAATCTTGTGTGATGGTTTGCTTGTCAGCCTGTACCTGCCTTTTGGCTATTTTATTTCTCCACAAAGTTCTTTATCTTCTATTCAAATTTCTATCTGTGGGCTAAATCTAAGTTTTCTAAGTTGTCTTTTCTTCTTTGAGTTTGTACAGTATATATGTACATTCATACTATATATGAGTTCATATAGAGTAACAGATATTAAATGCAAAAAAAGTTAACATTTAGACTAGTAAGCTCGCTTGTTTAGGAGTAGCTCTTTTTGGAATATGGTTCAATCTTTGAAAATGGCTTCTTTCTCCTCAAGCAGAGGTTGGGAATCATGCTGAAGTAGAACCCACAGCTCTGAGAAGGAGTGAGTAATGTGGAGTTAGCGTGGTATCAGACAACATTGATCTGTTTTGGTTTTAATGAGAAATCTTAGCAAGATCCAAAGGGACTTTGTGCCATTAAATTTTTCTTACAAGACTCACAAAACTGAATTTGTTTGCCAAAATAATATATAATTATTCTTAATGTCTTTAAAAGTGAATATCTAGTAAATTTTAGAAATCACTTCCTTAATTAAGAATGTAAGATCAAAAAGGTGTCAATATTTTAATTGAACAAAATATAAATATAAATTTTGAGTATGTAACTTTAATATGGCATTATCTTATGCTTACTATGGGCTACATTGTCATTTTTCATCTAGCCTGGAGCCCGGGTGGCATGTCATCAGGGTCATAAACTGGGGGTGTCATCTTCAGCTCAGGCCCCTCTCTAGGTCCTCACTTCCGGGCTATATCTTAAGTCTTACAGATTCTTTCTACATAACATTAAGATATTACCTTTCCTATCCATTCATGCAGCTAAAACTCCCTTCCAAGCTCTCATCATCTCACGTCCTGATTACTGCAACATCCTTTTCTCTGGCCTTGAAAAATTCAGTCTTGTCTTGTTCATTTCCATTCAAAATACTCCTATAAAGATCGTTTTCCTAGCTGGTTGCTTTGACCATGACCTTCTCTTTGCATCCCTCCAGTGGCTTCCCATTCTTCATCAGATCAAACATAAATATCACAGGATGGCTAGCCCTTTGGGACATGGTTCCACTCCCACCTGTGACATGCTTAACTCACCTCCCCAGGTAGAGAGATGAATGTCACATGACAGATGAGTCATGTGGCTAAATGAATCCTGTAGGGGTAGATAAGAGAGGCTGTGAAGGTGAAGGAAGAGGAGACCTTGAGTCCTGTCCAAAGAGAAGGGGGACTCTGGGTAGGAAGGCCTGGGAGTTGCTGTCCTCAAATGAGTGCAGAGAACTAGTAACAACTAGCAAGGCTGGAATGTAAGGAAAGACTTGGCTGAAGAGCGAGCCTCAGTAGGAAGTTTTGTTTCCCTTGTGAACTCTGTTAATAAATCAGACCAAAAGAAGAGGAGGTTGTTATTATATGCATAAAAGACTTTGAGAGTTACTGAGAAACCCAAGAAGGGAGACTGAGGCAATGGCTAGCCTGAAGCCAGACCAGGTAGGTGGTGAGGCTACATTAAGCTACTTATCTTCAGTGTCAAAAACTTGTTCATTTTCACTAGGCTGCGATAGGGAGTTGGGGTGCGGGAGGGGGTGAGGGCTCTGGTTGGGGGTGCAGGCTCCAGGATGGGGCCAGAAATGAGGGGTTATGGGTGAGGAGGGGGCTCTGGGCTTGGGCAGGGGGTTGGGGCGTGGGAAGAGATGAGGGGTGCGGGATCTGGGCGGTGCTTATGTCGGGCGTCTCCCCAGAAGTGGTGACATGTCTCTTGGCTCCTAGGTGCAGGGGCGGCGAGGCACACACCCTCACAGCTCCCATTGTCCGTGGTTCACGGCCAATGGGAGCTGTGGAGCCAGTGCTCAGGGTGGGGGTGGTGCGCGGAGCCCCCCTGGTTGCACCTCCACCTAGGAGCCGAGGGACATTGCACGGCTCCCTGGAAGCAGCGACGAGCCAGGTAGGAAGCCCGTCTTAACCCCACTGCGCTGCCAACCGGACTTTTAACGGCCCGTTGACAGTTATGTTTTAGTAAAGGGCTCTCGTGACTGGTCCCTTTCCCCATTAGTCTGATAAATCTCAGAATCTGTTGAATTTTAGAATATGGTTCAAAGCTCAGCTGCTTTCCCAGCTCTTTCCTTGAGGGTAGCACTGGGAACAAGTGGTACAGGTCAATATACTTATTTGACTCTAAGGTGAAGTTTATTGGGGGGGAAAAGTTAAAACTGATATTTGATGTTTGTTAGAAATTTTATGTGTGTCTGGAGATGTTTGTAATGACTTATTGTTATACGTTTTTAGCTATATCTTCAGTTAGAGTAAATCATTGTAGTTCCATTGACTCATTAGAGCTATTTCAATTTAGATCAGTTGAAAATTTGGCTTCTTGTTTAGCACAGTAAGAACTACCAGAATGGGCAGGGTTCAGAAGATTGCACATGTGAATTAATCTGTGTGGATGGGGAAAGGATACAGAAGGATTAGATGCAGTAGTGTTAACCAAAGAGAGGGATAGAGAATGAAAGTAAAAAGTGTAGGGAAAAAAGTGAGTGAGTGGAAAGGAGGAGGACAGGGAGAGTTTGTCTAGTCAGAGCTATAACCTTTAGTTTGTCTTTAGATTAGGAAATTAGTGAGCTTCATGAGCGAAGGCAAACAAGAGGCTTAAAGGTCAAACCGATTAAAAGATAAGCTGCATTATAAAAGGAAAGAACAAGCATAGCTGGACAAGTCAAGTCTGGCTTTGAAAAGAGTCCCTCTGAGATCTGGTTGAGTTGTATAAAACCCTTGCTGGGGGTGACTATACAAATGTAGACAGGAAAAAATAAGATGCCTATATTATGTAAGATAGTCTGATATTAGACATAGAAAGAAAATTATTTTTGATTTACATAATTATTTCCCTCCATCAGTCACACCCCATGTTTTAAAATGTCAAACTATTTACTGTAGATTTGTTTTGAAACACTATTTTAACCGTGCACAAATAAAAATATATTACATTATTCAGTGTTTTGTCTCTTTCTGTGCAAGTCATTTTTACTTCAAGCATAATTTTATTTTAATAAATGTTATATATTCATAGATTTTATGGCTAGAAGGGATTGTTATGATCATTTAGTCTGAGCTCCTGCATAACACAGGCCTAGAATTTTGCCCATGTTGACATAGGTTACAGTTGTGCTTTCAAAGTCACAGATGGAAAAATAGTTAGTATACTACAGCTCCTGTTCCCCTGCCCCTCCCTCATATGCTAATAATATATCTCAGCAGCTACTTTGGGTTGGTAATTTTACTATTAGTATGTTGGCTAACCAGCCACCCCTTTTGAGTCTCATCTTAAAACATATTCTCTCCTTTTCGTATGTCTAGAACGATTTTATTGTCAAAGAAGGCACAGATTACATGACTTTCCATTTTTGGGAGTACAGTGTTACTCTTTTCCACTTGGAGGTCTCCTACAGAAAGCTGGAAAGTCCTTCCACATTTGTTCCCTCTCTGGCAGGGAGAAGTGAAGAGAGACCAACCTTCCCACAGCAGGACCTGCCTGTTTAGAATGGGTTTGTCAAGTTTCCTTCCCCACTCTGAACTCTAGGGTACAGATGTGGGGACCTGCATGAAAAACCCCCTAAGCTTATTTTTACCAGCTTAGGTTAAAACTTCCCCAAGGTACAAACTGTTTTACCTTTTGTCCCTGGACCTTATGCTGCCACCACCAAAGTGTCTAACAAAAATAACAGGGGAAGTGCCCACTTGGAAATGTCTCCCCGCCCCAAAATATCCCCCCAAGCACTACACCCCCTTTCCTGGGGAAGGCTTGATAAAAATCCTCACCAATTTGCATAGGTGAACACAGACCCAAACTCTTGGATCTTAAGAACAATGAAAAAGCAATCAGGTTCTTAAAAGAAGAATTTTAATTAAAGAAAAAGTAAAAGAATCACCTCTGTAAAATCAGGATGGTAAATACCTTACAGGGTAATCAGATTCAAAACATAGAGAATCCCTCTAGGCACAACCTTAAGTTACAAAAAGACACAAAAAAAAGGAATATACATTCCATTCAGCACAACTTATTTTATCAGCCATTTAAACAAAACAGAATCTAACGCACATCTAACTAGATTGCTTACTAACTTTTTACAAAAAGAAAAGGAGTACTTGTAGCACCTTAGAGACTAACCAATTTATTTGAGCATGAGCTTTCGTGAGCTACAGCTCACTTCATCAGATGTATACCGTGGAAACTGCAGCAGACTTTATATACACACAGAGATCATGAAACAATACCTCCTCCCACCCCACTGTCCTGCTGATAATAGCTTATCTAAAGTGATCATCAGGTGGGCCATTTCCACACCACACGATCCATCGTCTACAGCCAAGCTCTGCGATACAACCGCATTTGCTCCAACCCCTCAGACAGAGACAAACACCTACAAGATCTCTGTCAAGCTTTCTTACAACTACAATACCCACCTGCAGAAGTAAAGAAACAGATTGATAGAGCCAGAAGAGTTCCCAGAAGTTACCTACTACAGGACAGGCCTAACAAAGAAAATAACAGAACGCCACTAGCCGTCACCTTCAGCCCCCAACTAAAACCCCTCCAACGCATTATTAAGGATCTACAACCTATCCTAAAGGATGACCCAACACTCTCACAAGTCTTGGGAGACAGGCCAGTCCTTGCCTACAGACAGCCCCGCAACCTGAAGCAAATACTCACCAACAACCACATACCACACAACAGAACCACTAACCCAGGAACTTATCCTTGCAACAAAGCCCGTTGCCAATTGTGCCCACATATCTATTCAGGGGACACCATCACAGGGCCTAATAACATCAGCCACACTATCAGAGGCTCGTTCACCTGCACATCCACCAATGTGATATATGCCATCATGTGCCAGCAATGCCCCTCTGCCATGTACATTGGTCAAACTGGACAGTCTCTACGTAAAAGAATAAATGGACACAAATCAGATGTCAAGAATTATAACATTCATAAACCAGTCGGAGAACACTTCAATCTCTCTGGTCACGCAATCACAGACATGAAGGTCGCTATCTTAAAACAAAAAAACTTCAAATCCAGACTCCAGCGAGAAACTGCTGAATTGGAATTCATTTGCAAATTGGATACTATTAATTTAGGCTTAAATAGAGACTGGGAGTGGCTAAGTCATTATGCAAGGTAGCCTGTTTCCTCTTGTTTTTTCCTACCCCCCCCCCCCAGATGTTCTGGTTTAACTTGGATTTAAACTTGGAGAGTGGTCAGTTTAGATGAGCTATTACCAGCAGGAGAGTGAGTTTGTGTGTGTATGGGGGTGGGGGGGATGTGAGAAAACCTGGATTTATGCAGGAAATAGCCCGACTTGATTATGTAAAGAGTTGTCACTTTGGATGGGCTAGCACCAGCAGGAGAGTGAATTTGTGTGGGGGGGTGGAGGGTGAGAAAACCTGGATTTGTGCTGGAAATGGCCCACCTGATGATCACTTTAGATAAGCTATTATCAGCAGGACAGTGGGGTGGGAGGAGGTATTGTTTCATGATCTCTGTGTGTATATAAAGTCTGCTGCAGTTTCCACGGTATACATCTGATGAAGTGAGCTGTAGCTCACGAAAGCTCATGCTCAAATAAATTGGTTAGTCTCTAAGGTGCTACAAGTACTCCTTTTCTTTTTGCGAATACAGACTAACACGGCTGTTACTCTGAAACCTAACTTTTTACAGGAGTTTTGACCTGCATTCCTGCTCTGGTCCTGGGAAAAGCATCACCCAGACAGAGAGGACCCTTTGTTTCCACCCCCTCCAGCTTTGAAAGTATCTTGTCTCTTCATTGGTCATTTTGGTCAGGTGCCAGCAAGGTTATCTTAGCTTCTTAACCCTTTACAGGTGAACAGGTTTTTCCTCTGGCCAGGAGGGATTTAAAGGTGTTTACCCTTCCCTTTATATTTATGACAGGATGAAGAGTAATGGTCCTCCAAAACCAGTGTTTCCTGCGGGTGCTGGGATCCATATGCAGTGTGGAGATGTGGTGGTAAAGGCTTACCCTTCACTCCAGTCCATGGTCCCCTCCTAAGCTAGGAAATGTATGACACAGATAGCTGACATGCTTCAAAGAAAAAGCTTCAGAAAAGACAAATTTAATAAAACTTAGCATAATTTTTGGTGATTTAACTTTAAGATTTTTCCCCCCAAAATGTTTTATGATAAAACAGCTTCTTAAATTCTCTTGCCCTGTGGTTATGTAGGGACTGATTTTCAGAAGTTCTGAGCACCCCAGTTGAAACAGAAAGCAATTATATTGGCAGGTTCTCAGCACTTTTTGAAAATCAGGAAACTTATTTAGGTCCTAAATATGGATTAGGAAACCTACTTGTAGGTACCCTTAGAAGAAAAATACACTGGGTATACCGATATACACCACAAATTTTCTGAAATGTATAGCATCTGCTGCTTTGTTTAAGAAGATTAGGCCCCAAAATAAGTTTGTTAAAAAGAGGGGAGTTTTCAAACCCTAATGTGAATTGAGTTTATTTTATACATTTTGACTTATCTAAATGAAAACATTTTACAGTTGACAGTTCATAAAGGGCAGAAAATTGATAAACAACAGATTAATGGCTGTGAAGCAGAAAGTAAAATGAATGTAGGTAGAAAATTAACCTTACCAGTAGAACTTCACTGCCCAGTAAAGTATATAATGAATCAAACAGCATAACTGGAAAAATATAAATTACATTTGCAAACATTATTTCATTTTATAAGACTCTTACATTACTAGTAGCAAGGGATAGTTATGAGCCAAGAAGCAGATGTGGATTCAAATTTATATTTCCTCCAAGCACTTCTCTTGTGTATGTACTTGGTGTTTAAGCTTTTCCAACAGAAGGAGAATCCATATTTTACTATGACACAATTCCATAGAAATGACATTTTCCCAAGAATGTGCAATGCAGAGTCTTGCTGCTAACATTAAAAAAGAAATTAACTGCATTTAAAATGCAGTTGAAATTTTTTTGATGGAACAGTTTTCCATCACAGTGTGCAGTTTCATTAAAACTAAAATGCTCTGCAGGAGCAGGTCTATTTCATCAAAATTTTGGGAAAAAAAATCAAAATAAATCATTTATATTTTCTTGTTTTGTTTTGATAAGGCAAAAATGTTTCATTTAGACTACCATTTTGATTCATTTAGACTTTTATATTATATATAATCTATATCTAATATTTTATTACTTTATTATGTTTCAACATTATTGAAATGTTGGTGGGTAGGAATAGTCAGGGTGATAGGAATGGTGTCCCTTGCCTCTGTTTGCCAGAAGCTGGGAATGAGTGACAGAGGATGGATCACTTGATGATTACCTGTTCTGTTCATTCCCTCTGTGCACCTGGCACTGGCCACTGTCGGAAGACAGGATACTGGGCTAGATGGACCTTCGGTCTGACCCAGTAGGGCCATTTTTATGTTATGAAATGTTTTAATATCAAAACATGTACATAATTCTGCATCAACATTTTTCAGAATTTTCATTCTACAGTGTATTTTGGAATTTCAGCATTTTGTTGCAATTCAGAAGAAAAACAAACTTCAAAATATTGGAATTTCCTGTTTTCTAACTGGCTCTAATTTCTACCCTATCTCTACTAATGGTGAGAATTTTTATTTTGACAGAGTCTCTCTAAATCTGTAAAATACTGTGGTAGTTTGTTTGGGATGCACTGTACAAAATAAATTTGTATTGTATTATCACAAAAAAATTAAAGATTTGAAATACTGGAAAGCATGACTCCTCTTATTTCAGGATGATCAGGTGCCCTGTGAATTCCCAACACCGGTTATTCTTGAAAACAATTTATTTCAGAAATAAAGAATCAAGGAACTGAGATTATAGAAAGAGGATTTTTTTCCAGTTAAAGTGCTATATTTCTTTGAGCTGCAGCATACCCATAATTTTTCGAACTCCTTCTCTAAGATCTGGTCTACACTTAAAAATTAGATTGCTCTAGCTACATTGTTCAGATCTGTGACACATTTCATGTCCTGAGTGCCATAGTTAGGTTGACCTAACGTCTGGTGTAGATGTGGCTAGGTTGGTGGAAGAATTCTTCTTTTGACCTAGCTAATGCCTCTCAGAGAGATGAACTAATTACACTGACAGAAAATTGCTTCCATCAATGTAGGTAGCATCTACACTGCGACACTACAGTGGCGTAGCTGCAGTGTCTTTGCTATGCCGCTAAAGCGGTTGTACAGTAGATATGGCCTAAGGATGCAATTCTGCAATACTGAATAACTCCTGAGGGGTTCTGACTAGAGCTGGTCAAAAAAAATTTTGGGGGGAATAATAAATTCACCAAAAAATGGAGACCAAAACTATTCACAAATTCAGGTCCAGTTTGGTGAATAGTTTTGGTTGCTTAAAAAATTAGGGGGGGAAATTAGAAAAAGTTAAAATGGTTTGATTTGACATTATCAAAATGAGCCATTTTGACATTTCATTTCAAAATGAACCATTTTGTTTTGAATATGTTGATTCAACCTGAACAATTTTGTTTTGTTTTTATTTTGGTGAGAAAAGCTGAAAAATGTCAGTTTCGGTTTTGGGTTTGGCCACTGAATGAAAAAAATCAGTTATTCACTCAGCACTAATTCTGAGCACTGTACTCTGAGTTCAGTATAAGTGGAGATGCTCAGTATGTTGTAGGAATGGGTCCTATGCCTCTGATTTTTCTGGGGAGGCTGTTTGCTGAAAATGAAAGTATCTGTTCCAAAGATATATTTCAGTACCAATTCTGAGTACAGGATTGGACACTCACCAGGCTACTAGACCAGTACTGGACACTGGACTCACCAGTACTGGACGCTCACCAGGCTACTATGTTTGCGTCCCCATATCTTGTACCTATGTTCTCTTCACTGCCTGTGACTGAGCAGAGTCCAGGCACTGCCTCTGGCTTTAGGTCTCTAGGCACATTCTTGAGGTGCAGATCTTTCGTCTCACATTCCCTTCTGAGTGGTGAGACCCCATGGTCCAACTCCTTAGGCCCTGTGACTAGTGCCAGCTTCCCCAGACTCCTGAACACCCTTTCCCAGAATGCCAACCTTATAGTTACTCTGGTGTACAGTTTACTTTTTCAGGGACATGTGATAGTTGAAGGACTTAACACAAAGGCTTTACAAAGCTTTCAAAACCAGTCACTCTTTACTTTAGGTATTGCAAGAAATATACAAATCCAGACAAAAACAATAAGAGGTCCATATGGCATTCCCTGCCTCACTTTCCTCACCATTCTGGAGTGTTCTTCAGAACTGGGACTGTATCTTTCTGGGCTCCAGCTCCCCATTCTGGGACTCCACTTCCCCAGGTCAGGCTTTTCTTCCCAGTCATGGGGTCAGTCCTCTCTTCTCTAGCCAGCTTCCTTGGACTTTGGCTGTTCTCGCCATCAGAAATGTATCCTCTCCTTCCAAAAGCTTGTGTCTTTGTTCCTCCTGTGAGTCCTTCCTCTGATTTCTCCCCATTCCACCCCCCTGAGTCTCAGGCTCAGGTTTTTAAGATGCAGTGCTAACACCTGATCTCTTTGTTGCTTTTGGAAAAATTCTACTCCTTCAAACGCCAGCCCTTTGTGCCAAAGTTGGAGAAAACTGGTTCTTCTAACTTCAGCCAGCCTATTGTTCTAAGATCCTCCCATTTGAATGGATGACCATCAAGATTTAACAACCGTCTGTTGTTCCTGATCTGGGAGATACATGGCACAGAAATGGTGGATTACACATACACTGAGGCATTCAGTGACACAGCAATTTAATAAAATCAACCAGAATTCATAAATTGTTCATAGATAGAGATGGTATTTCAGCATGTTCATTCCCTGATGATGAAATGCACCAATTGTGTAATCTACTGTGTCATTAGCTTGGCTCGGCTCCTGAAGCTCAATTAGAGCCAGGTGTACGGCTCAGGCCTTTCTTGAACTTTGATGACTTGCTGATCTCTTAGCTCTAAGTGAGTACAAGTAATATAAATGGGTTTCCCCCCAGCCCTTTTTTTAAAAAAAAAAAAAACCTCAAGAGATCATTACAGTTTTAATATGTTCCGGTGGTGCTTCAAAGAACTCTTTTTTATTTTACATGGCTAATTCTAAGTAGATCTATGTGATCTTTCAAGTGAATGAACCTCAATTAAGCCCTTTTGGGGGAAAGAAGTTTACAAGGATAAAGTTTGAACTTGCTGCATTTCTAAGTATGAATGTGTTTTATATCTTTTGCGTAGGTTTTTTCATTAAAGCACTAGTGTGTAAAATAGACATGTTCAAGTTTTCAATAAATTTAATTTAATATACACAACAAATCTGTTAACCAGAGAAAGATGAGTTATATTTTGAAGGAGATTAAATCTCCAAAAGAACATTAAAAAGGTTTACATTCTACAAGAAGTTTGTTATTCAAGTTTCATTTGTTCACTTGAGGAAAAGGATCCAGTAATCATGGCTTGACATATTTGTTTGTAGTATAGAATTTTCTTTTCAGTAATCGGCTTTGGAAACCATGAAATAGTCAGTAGTAAATATGTTAATCTCTCAAAATGTGTGAACAGTTAAAAAAAACAAAAACAAACCCTCTGATCTAGTTTGCACTGTAGTGACCTGAATAACAGGATAATGTGCTTAAGCAGCTTATTTATTCTTCAGTGCCTTTTTGAAAAAGAGAAATTGCACAATAGTTTGCCATTCACGGCTTAGAAATGACCACTGTTCTTTTCAGTTGTTGAATGCTTAATTATTTTCTCTCCTATCTGTATTTCACCATACATTACTCCAAACAGGAGTTTAAAGAAACTTTTTGGTTGTTCCTTGTTGAACTATAACACTTTTGTGAAGAAGTATGCACTGAGCTGTAAACAAATTTCAAGCTCTCAGAAAAGTTTTACAGGCTTTCTGCCAAGATGTCTTGCTGAATTAACTGCCTGTGCTTATAAGACTTTACCCAAACTGAAAACCCAAAAGAGCCCTGTGGACATGAAGTTAATTAGATTTTTAAGGGTGCCTCATTAACATTCTGCAAAGGAGAGAGAGTATGTGTGTGTGTTGTGATCATACAAGCATGATTAGGCTGACATTATTTGTTGATTCTCTTATATTAGTTATTGGTCTGTGGATACCAGCAAGTGTACCAGATACAGTGGTGGTGAGGGAGCAAAGGGAGCTCGAAAACAGTGTCTGAAGGCTGCACTAAAGCTTTACTACACAAAAGCTTAACTACACAGTTAAGGATTTGTCGGCATTTATGCTGTATATCTTGATTTTCATGGATTTATAGTTCAGCAAAAGTTGGCTTCAGTGTGAAAACCTGGCAAATTGTCTCAATCTGGCTATGAAATATTTTGAAACACTTCATTTAACTTGGCTTGACAATTTAAAAATTAGAGACATGAAAAAAAAACTTTTTTTGCAGAGCTCTGGATAGAACAAACATGACTGCTTTTGGAAAAAAGTATTTTCCTTCAGTAGGTATCGTAAAAATTGCCAGTCATAATACATGCTGGTGGTGGGAGATGATGAGGCATATGAGATACTGAAATTTGAAAGGGGATAAACTACACATGATGAATAACTATATAGGGCAACGTTGTGGCCTGGCAGACATGGTGGTGCAGGGCTGTAAGGAGGCACATGGCTATTAACCTGGGAGAGGAAACATGATCTGGAGAGTCACTATGATCCCCCTATCATGCAGGTTGATTGGAGGGTTGAGAACGGGTGGAACCAAAGCTTCCCCACCTACTGCATGTCAGTGTAGCTGCATCTGCATGCCAGGGAACTAGTGCTGTGCTGGCTATAGGCCTGGCACAGTTTTTCCCTCCGTGGAGCAGCAGAGGGACTGATAGGAAGACACTCTTCCAGACTGCTACAGGCGCAGTGCAAAAACATACTGTCCCTTGCGTTAAGCTCATTGCAAAGCCATGGTGGAGTCCATAGCATGAAATCTATATATTGTGTCTTGTGCAAATCATGATTATGCAAATATCAGTCTTTAGTAAGTATTTCTGCTCTTTATTAAAAAAAAAAATTAAGACCCAAATTGTCAACAGCACACGTCAAAATATATAGAGGAAATACCCTTAAAACCAAACTCTAAGAAGTTCTCAAGCAGCATTTATTTTACTTTACCTAGCTGTAAATTTCAGTTATTGATGGGAATTTTTTGTCAGTTTGTGTGTGTATGGTGAAATCAATGTTTGCTAACATTTACCAATAAAAAATTAATCCTTCCAAACCTAATCATGCAGTTCCTTGCTTTTGGATCTGTGGTGTTGTGTTTCCTAGAGATTTCTCTTAAATGAGAAGTCACATCAATTCTATTAAATTAAGCCATCACTTAATATGTTGGCAGTGCGATCTGATTTTTCTGGTAATCTGTCATCTAGCCATTTATCAAAATTGTTTTGAGATTGTAGATCTCAATTCATACTTAAAAGCTTTTATTCAGAATATGTTGCTGTTATTATTATTATTCAGTCAAGCTGAAGCTCTGTTGGGCTGTACAAACATCAATATGACAAAATTGTTTTCCTGGGAAGAGGGGGGTCTTTTACAGTCTTGAGAGACAAAACAGATACAAGTCAGGGAATGGGGATATAATACAAGCAAATGAGTGTGGTGAAGAATTAATGCAACCTTCTTAGTTACATGACTTATTGTTTGGGTTTTATTCCTTTGTGTTTTGTTTTTTAATTAGGCTAGAGGTAAGGCGAAGTATGGGAACATTAGTAAGATTGAGGGAGAAGGGAAAGAGGAACAGTCACAGCTCATCACCTGCCTAGCTGTGATCAGCCGGGGTGTGTTCTTTAGGTAACACAGAGTGAATCTTCAGGACTTATTTGAAGGAGGATAAAGTAGTAGCTGTATTGGTTATGCATAAGGGGTGGAGTTGGAGAAAGCTTTTCGGGAGAAGATGACTCACGGGTAACGGTAAGAGTTCCATGAAAAGTGATTCCATGTAAAGAGCTGCACACTAGAAGCCATTTAAAATAACAGCAACAAGTTTTATCGGTCCTACAGAACCAAGGAACTATGCTGAATATTCTTGAGCACCATCTGTGGGCATTTTATAGAGAGAACAATCTTGTAACAGGTGGTAAGGGCCGGGAAAGTTGGCAGAATTAAGGTTGAGGCTGGTATCATAAGTTACTAAATTTGCTAGCTAGGTTGGGGCTAAATAAGCTGTGACTGGCCTTAAAAGATAAAAACAATAAACTTGTGTTTGATGCAGAGGCAAAGAGGGAGCTAGTGAATGGATTGAAATAAGGGGATTGATGTGGTTAGAGTGATGAACTAGGAAAATGATCTTGGCCACAGCATTTTAAATGGACTTGAAAGGAGGAAGGTTGCAGTAGTTAAGGCCAGAAAGAAGAAGTCTTGCCCCAGTCAAGCCACAAAATGTTGAAGACTTGGATGAGAGTTGTAGCTGTGTAAACAGAGGAAAGTCCTTATCTTAGAATTGTTGTGTAAGAAGAAGCAACAAGATTTAGACATTGTGAAAGTGCGGGTCTTGTCAAGGTTCCTTCCCCACTCTGAACTCTAGGGTACAGATGTGGGGACCTGCATGAAAACCTCCTAAGCTTACTTTTACCAGCTTAGGTTAAAACTTCCCCAAGGTACAAATTAATTTTACCCTTTGCCCTTGGAATTTCCACTGCCACCACCAAACTTTAACTGGGTTTACTGGGAAATGTAGTTTGGACACGTCTTTCCCCCCAAAATCCTCCCAACCCTTGCACCCCACTTCCTGGGGAAGGTTTGGTAAAAATCCTCAACAATTTGCATAGGTGACCACAGACCCAAACCCTTGGATCTTAGAACAATGAAAAAGCATTCAGTTTGCTTACAAGAAGACTTTTAATAGAAGTAAAGGAATCACCTCTGTAAAATCAGGATGGTAGATACCTTTCAGGGTAATTAGATTCAAAACATAGAGAATCCCTCTAGGTAAAACCTTAAGTTGCAAAAAAGACACACAGACAGGAATAGTCATTCTATTCAGCACAGTTCTTTTCTCAGCCATTTAAAGAAATCATAATCTAACACATACATAGCTAGATTACTTACTAAAAGTTCTAAGACTACATTCCTGTTCTGTCTCCTGCAAAAGCAGCATCCAGACCCACCCAGACCCTTTGTTTTTCTCCCTCTTCCCAGATTTTGAAAGTATCTTGTCTCCTCATTGGTCATTTTGGTCAGGTGCCAGCAAGGTTACCTTTAGCTTCTTAACCCTTTACAGGTGAGAGAAGTTTTCCTCTGGCCAGGATGGATTTTAAAGGGGTTTACCCTTCCCTTTATATTTATGACAGGTCTAGAGAAGGCGGAGTCAAAAATGGCACCCAAATTAGAGGCTTGGATCACTGGGAAGGGCGGTAGTGTAGTCCAGAGTGATAGAGAAAAGTGGGAGAAGGGAGGACTTTGACAGAAAAGATCAAGAACTCAGTTTTGGCCATATTGAATTTGAGATGTTGACTTGACATCCACAAACACAGGTATCAGAAAGACAGACTGAAATGCTGGATTGGATTGAGGAAGACAGCTCGTCAGTGCAGAGACGGATTTGAGCGATCAGCATAAAGATAGGAGTCACAGCTATTTCTGAAATTAAGAGTACCTAGAGAGAGTGTGTAGAAAAAGAAGAGGGGGACCAAAGATGGAGCCTAGGGCAATACCTACTGAAAAGTGGAGAGGGGGCCAGCAACAACCCTCCAAACAACATACTGAAGCAGCAATAAGACAGATAGGAGGAGAGTCATAAAACAGAGGTATGAATGCCAGCGGAGAACAGAGATTCAAGATGTAGGGTGTGGTTGACTGTCAAAAGCTGCTGGGAAGTCAAGGAGAATGAGGATGGAATGCAGGTGGTAAGATTAGGCTATTGACTAATCTGTTCCCTTCTGCACTGAGCAAAGTAGCTTAAATTCTGTGTAATTTGTATAATTTCCTTATCCTCTTGATCCTTGAGGCTGCCATTCAACTACTGAACTTTCAACAAACAATAAAAGAACTTCCTTTGAATGTAATGATAATTTTTTAACTGGTACCCAACTGACCTTTACACAACTTCAGTGCAATATAGCATCAGCTAGTCCCAAATAATTCAGTTTCCATCAACATTTCAGAAAGGCATTTGAAATTAGTCTCTCCAAGACCCACAAAAACAGATGCTGTCATCAGGTAATCCCACAGTGCTCAGGATGAAAGCATTCTCAACAGAAGGCCCCAAGTTGTAATACTCATTACCACAACAGATCAGGATGAGCCCAAGCCCAATTGTGTTCAGATTGTTGTGTTAAAATATCCTATAGTACCAGAGTGGAAGAACATCGTGGCACTTCTCATAGATAGATTGGAGGCAAAAGAAGGTGTGATAAAGTCAGTCGTGACAGATATAAGAGAGTGGTGGAAGGCAAATATATCAGCCTTAGATTGGTGAAGGACCTGTTCCCTATGAGCTGAAAAAAGGTTTACCAAAGGTTAACTAGAGACACCTGAGGCCAGTTAAGGGCTACCAGTGACCTTTAAAAACCTCTCTTCTGATGAGAAAGAGGAGGACACAGATGAGAGACAAGCTGCAGCAGGGGTAGTGGCAGCAGCAGGAAGGAAAGGCTGTCTCCCCACCCTATAGGGAAAGAAACTAAGGTAACAGCTGCTTGGGGGGGAAGGACTGGTGACTAGGAGCCAATATAGTAGGGTAATACCCTGAAGAAGGGGCAGGGAAAAGTATTTCTGTTTGCATTATGAGGTTGGGGGTGAGTGTTTTTGCTTAAGAGAACTTCTAGCATCCATCCTGAGGCCTGCCATGTAAAAAAGGAAAAATAAAACCAGAGTGAAGAAAAAAATATTCTGGAGTCAGATTGGTTTATGCCAGACCGCCCCCCACCATATAAGGAAGAGAAGCTGAGGCTGATGAAGTGAAGGAGGTAACCTGTCAAAAAGGAAAGAACAGAGTAAGGTGACCAGGCGAGAACAAACATAGGGCTATTGATAGTGATGGGGAATGAGAAAGGAAGTCAGATACACCATGGTAGGGTGCAAGTGTCTGAAATGATAAAAACATGAGAATAAGAGGAAAAGAATTTGCCAAGTTAGCTACGTTGCAGGTACTGTGTTCCTCAGACACCTCATCCTCATTAGTTAGCTGTGAATAGATATATGACCAAATATTTTACTGCAGCAAAATGTATTAATTTTGGTCAAAAATTGGCTGAATAATTTATCCAAAGCCAAATCTTGATACACATCTAAAAAGTATGTACATTTCCTATAACCAAGTTTATTAAAGAAATAAATGCTTCTTGTCACTGAATAGTTCTCTTGCATATTAAACAGTTTTTCATATAGCAAGAGAAATGATTTAACATTGTTGTTTTTCTAAAGCTGAATAAGAACTCATGGTTTTTATTCTAGAAAGTTTTGATCGTGACATTTTGCTACTTTTTCCCTAACATAAGAATTCCTGAGCAGTGAACTTGTGAACATAAAAAGTTACTGTGTTAGTTCATCTAAAACCAAAGCAGAAGAGGCATCAAAAAGAAGCAATTATTGGCAGATGGCACAGCTGCAGACTGGCTAACAGTTTGAACTCAGTTTATACCAGGAATCCAAATGATGGGACTGAGCATCTTGAAACCATATTTATATGGACTGGTGCCATAGCAAGACAAATCATACCTCTTACAGAAACTAAAGAGCCAAGAGTCTGTGACAGATCTGTAATAATACGGAAATATAAGTCTGTATTACTGGTAGTTTGGTCTTTTTTTTAATGACAACATAGCTACCAGAACATAAAATGTGATATGCTGCCTCTGAAATACACTGTTCATTGAACAAGAATAATCCAAAACCACAGAGTTTTAGCTTAGTTTAGAGGTGGGCAAGGCTGCACTTGGTTATTCTCTGTGGAATGGATACCATGCATGCTGGTACTCCAACATTATAATCTAAAACACTGTATGAAACCTTAATATATGAAAAGCAAATTTTATGAGGAAAACCAGTATTTGCCTTTTTATGTACCTCCTTTCTATTCTTTAAAATAAGAGAAGTATTAAAAAAGGAATATGATTTATAATAGGGTTCTGACTTATTTCCATCAGTACTAGAAGTTGTGAAACCTGACTTAAATCTTTACTTCTTCTCTTGGGAATGACACAGATTCATTCTATTGCCCACATGATACAACTGAATATTTCTTCAATCTTTGTTGCATTCCTTCAGTCTTTATATGCTAATGGATATATATCCCATTTATTCCAGTTAATTCAAACACTGTGGTGTTCTCTCTCTGTCCTTGTTTTTATTAGACTGTAAATAAAAAGTAACTTTTGTTTTATTAATAGTTCGTACTTCCTTTAACAGGAGTTGCTAAAAGATCCCTTATATATTGGACTGAGGCACAAAAGAGTTCGGGGTCAAGCCTATGACGACCTTCTTGATGAATTCATGCAAGCTGTGACTTTCAGGTATGCAGTATGTTTGTGTTCCCCCACACCAGTGCCTCCCGCCCTTCAGCAACCCTGCTGATCAGCACCTCCCCCTCGGAGGTGGAGGAGAAAGGGCACAGCAGGCTCAGGGGAGGGGGTAGGAAGGGGTGGAGTGGGGGCAGGGCCTGTGGCAGAGCCAGGGCTTGAGCAGTGAGCACCCCCCGGCACGTTGGAAAGTTGGTGCCTGTAGTGCCAGGCCTGGAGTTGGTGCCTATACAAGGAGCCGCATATTAACTTCTGAAGAGCCGCATGTGGCTCCAGAAATAACCTTTCTAGGTTTGGATTGAGGCATTAGATGGCAGCCTAACAATTCCCCCACCTCTTCTTTTCAATCTCTGAAACTATAAAGAGATCTGATCCCATCTAGCAGCCTGTAAGATGGGTCCACTACTGCTGTATTCCGAGTCTTGTCTATTTCTTGTGCCTAGAATGCACCATGTGCATTTGAAATCCCAGAACTATTCAGATTTTGCAAGGTGTAGAAGAATCTGTCAAGTACTCAAGTGCAAAGAAAGGGTTGTCTCCAGGAGCTTCTGCAGTGAGGCCCAGCAGAAAGATTGTCAGACCTGCTGCCATGTGGTGTCATAATTTCAAAGAGATAAATTAAGGTGTGAGAAATACTGGGGTACAAATTTACTGATTCAGTCCAGTCTTGAACAAGTTTGAGACAAATCATTTTCCATCTTGAACCCAGGAAACATGTTTTGGGGTTTCCTTACATTATTTTCTCTCTCCAGCCAGAAGAGAGAGGATATATTCATTTCTGTTATTGAAGAGTACCCGTCATTGACACTCAGAAAGTGCACTAAATTAATTCAAACAAACAAAAAAAGCCACTAGAGATCAGACAATATAGCGAAAAAATGGAACTTTAGCTAATCACCTATAGACTTTTTGTAGGCTCCAACAAGGTAAGGTGTTAGCTGTGATTTCACTGCATGGTACAAACAGGGGCATTGCACCAAAGCAGGTGTTGGCTAGTGTCTCTTCAGGGGCCCTACAAAGAGGAAAAAAAGGTAAGTTTTTAGTTATGTTTGTGCTAAATGCCCCTTGGTTGGTCAGTGGAGTCATTCAGCACATAAGGTTTTTGTAGTTTACAATTAGCATGTGAAATATTATGTAAAACTGATTACGATTACCAAGTAAATCCTCATATATTACATTTAGTAATTTAAGCATGGTGGAGCCTATCAAGCAAATCTAGGTGTTTTTGACTGTTATATAATGTAAATAGTAAAGGACATGTGGCAAAACGTCCCTTACTCTATACAAGTTTCACAGGAATATTTTTAAAAATATAAATTTTGACCTTGAAGTACTATATGTGGGCAGCAATGGATGTAAGTCTATAATGGACCCAGGTCCATCAAAACGTTTCCCCCACTTCCCTTTAAACTAACCAGTGTTGGAGAAAAACACAGTTCTCACTCTCAAGGTTGGGTGCAGCAAGTCAGATAAAGTGTATCTCAAGCAATTGCACAGAGGGAGAGAGTGCACTAGGACACAGGGTTTCCCCCACCTAGGCAGGTCTCTCCAAGATAAACAATTAGAGCAAGTATTTATTACAGACAATAATAAGCAACAACCGCAGTTTTATACATATTCCTTCATGATCTCTTATTTTTCTTACCATTTCTCTTCTAGTCAGCATTCTAGTCTTATTTAATACAAGGTCACAACAGCCTCTTTCACAATTGTTTTCCACTCGCTTCGCACTATCCCCGCTTCTACAAATCTCGCGTTATTAAAGCTAGAGTTAGCCTGACTCCTGCTCATTTCAGAGGCCTGCATCCAAATTCCCTTTATCTACTTCCACACCAGAAAGCCAGCAAAATGAGCAGTGTATACCAACTTGGGGCTTGTGCAGCTGCTGCCTTTCTTCCTTTCCCTCAGGTCCTGTAATTGTGACCTAATGGCTTCAGAAGAGGTATCTTGGGCCTATGGTGCATTTTCTTCCTATGTAGTACATCTGTTATGCACTGACTCGATGCTTTATTTGAGGCCCTTCCAAAGCAGGGTGAACTTCCAAGGATCCTGTCTTAATCAATAACTGCATTCAGGCCTATCCTAACTTAGCTCTCCTTTTTTTTCCCTTTTCTTTTTTCGTACAGAAAGTCATTGCTTTTTATAACTAAGATTTGGAATATAATTTTGTAATTCTCAATTTTCAAATAATGATATCAGAAATTTATCCAAAATAATTTCTGTTCATTAAACATTTGGAGGTCTAGTGTTCCTTTGGGTTTACGTACATAAAATCTGTTAACGGTACTGTTAATGATCAAAATATCGGTCTTCACTGAGTGAGTCTTGAGCCATCAAGTCCAGTGCCGTTGTCTTTACTGGACCCTGGATGTAAAGATAATCCCGACCATCTCAGTACCATCGGCTCCAACAGCAGTGCAAGTACTGACAATAGGCAGCTTGGCAGAATCAGGTTTTTATATATATATATATATATATATATATATATAGACAGACAGATAATATAGATGTTTATTGTTAAGGATTTTTTATTTTTATCTATTTAAATTTTCACAGTTGCGAGCAATTATGTGGGGGGGGGAAGGTCAGACATTAATTATTGAAAGACAGTAGGCACTGAGATTCAAAAAGTTAAAGCTATAAAAATGGTACCCCTACTCCAGCTCTACTAATGCTGGGATCGCAACATGTTTTATAAATGTTAAGGTGGGACTCTAATAAGTTCCCAAGCAGCATTTTTATTACTTTGCTTATCTGTAAATTTTTATTTGTATTGGTGGAAATATTCTCATTGGTTTGTGCATCTATAGTTGCAACCTTTATAAATAAAAATCTTATCCTTCCAAGCCTAATAGAGGACTTACCTGTCTCAGTGCCTTGATTAATGAAACCTTCATGGCTGCAAGGGCTCTTATGTGTCTCCCTTTACCAGACTCTCCACTTCTACTAATGGTCTATTATTTACCACTATGGGGTCTTTGGCACTTTTGCTCCCGTTAGTACAGTAAGTGAACTTGGCACTGTCAACGCAGGCATTTCTGGCATGGTTGGCACCAACAGTGTTTTCAACATACCTGATGTAGTCAGCACCACAAGCAACTCTGCTGAGGTCAACTTTGCCAGCAAGATCAGCACCATTGGAGTCTTCAACGTCATCGATGCTGTTAGACCTCTTCATCTCATACTGCTGTATATAGATCCCAGGGTGTTTCCCGCATCAAGAGTTCCACAAACCCAACAAGAATGACCCCTCCATTTCCTGAAGAATACTACATTTCCTCTTCAGACTGAATCTGAGAGGCGCATGTCACCATCCCAGTCTTTCAGGTCACCTTGTACACGTCATAAAAGGGACACAGGTTTTAAGGACTGTGGATGGTTTTCCTACAAGGAAGCCCCAAAATGGTGCCCTTCACCTGGGCACTCAAATTGTGCAGTACTCTGCATGGCCATACTGGTAGCTGCCCATACCAAGGGATTTGAAATTCCCATAAAAATTTAATACCAGAAGGAGGTTCCCTTTTCCAGTCCAAGAAACCTCTCACCAGGCTACCCTGACTGTTTCTCCTCTCATGGGTTTGAATCATAATGAGCACCCCTGGATGTCCCTTCACATATTTCCTCCTCATCTCCAGATGAAACCGAATGCTCCATCTCCAGAGTACTTTAAGGTCTTCCTGGACCTAATGAGAAACATGGCCACTTCTTTAGGAGAATAGGTGGAGCTTGTTCAAGAAAATCTGCACAGTAGCCTCAATATTTTACAAATCCCTGTTCCAAGAGGGGTTGCCCTTTCCATTAATGAATCCTTGCTGGAGCAGTTGAAAACTGTTTGGCAGACTCCAGACTCTATACCATCTTCAGCAAGAGATTGGATAGATGCTAACAATTACCTCCAAAGGACTTTGATTATTTTTTCACACATCCACTCCCTGACTCATTGGTGGCCCTGGCTGCCAATGAGTGCTCCCTCCAGTTTCATCCCAAAGCTACTCCTAAAGACAGGGAGCTCAAGAGACTAGATATGCATGACAGAAAAACTTAATCCACAGCACAGCTACTCTGCAAATGAGGGTGGCTATTATCCAGCTCTCCTGTCCAAATATAATTTTGTTAACTTGCTAATGCTGTAAAATTTTTAGACAAACTACTAGAGGAGTATAGGGAACAGTTTATGGTTCTTGACTCGCAGCAAAAACATCCCTCCAGGCAGTTATTGATGCAGCTGATATGGCTTCACAATTGATGGCCACTGCCGTTGGTGTGACATGTTTTTTTGGCTCCAGGCATCTGGAATTCCAAAGGAGCTGCAAAATATAATCAAGAACTTGCCTTTTGAGGGATTTAAGCCGTTCTCTGAAAAGACTGATGCCTCCGTTCATATCCTGAAAGTCTCCAAGCAACTCTGAGATCTTGATGAGTTTACATCCCAAGCTCAAAAGAGGAAACAGTTTAGACCTCAGCACGTCTACAAATCACATTTCCAGCTGAGATTCCAGGACTCTCCTAAATGGTGATCTCTACCTTCTTGACGTTGCCAAATGGCTTTGTCTCAATCATGCCCTTCTCATCAGACATTGACAGCCTCCTGAGAAGTCATCATTACTGCCTCCTCAAGGGCAGCATATCAATCTCAACACCTCCCACCTTTTGGACAACTATCACTCTTTCCAGTGTTTGGAATGAAACAACATTGAACACATGGTTGCTCACGACTACGAAGGAGAGAGATATTATCCTGTTCATCTCTTCCCTTTCCCCAACCTCTGTTCCTTTTCAGGGACCCATCTCACAAGATCATGTTGCTTCAAGAAATTTGGTCTCTTCTGGAATTGGAAGTGACAGACGTTCCTTGTCATCACAGAGGGAAAGGAGTCGATTCCTGTTACTTAGAATCATAGAATATAAGGGTTGGAAGGGACCCCAGAAGGTCATCTAGTCCAACCCCCTGCTCGAAGCAGGACCAATTCCCAGTTAAATCATCCCAGCCAGGGCTTTGTCAAGCCTGACCTTAAAAACCTCTAAGGAAGGAGATTCTACCACCTCCCTAGGTAACGCATTCCAGTGTTTCACCACCCTCTTAGTGAAAAAGTTTTTCCTAATATCCAATCTAAACCTCCCCCACTGCAGCTTGAGACCATTACTCCTCGTTCTGTCATCTGCTACCATTGAGAACAGTCTAGAGCCATCCTCTTTGGAACCCCCTTTCAGGTAGTTGAAAGCAGCTATCAAATCCCCCCTCATTCTTCTCTTCTGCAGGCTAAACAATCCCAGTTCCCTCAGCCTCTCCTCATAACTCATGTGTTCCAGACCCCTAATCATTTTTGTTGCCCTTCGCTGGACTCTCTCCAATTTATCCACATCCTTCTTGAAGTGTGGGGCCCAAAACTGGACACAGTACTCCAGATGAGGCCTCACCAATGTCGAATAGAGGGGAACGATCACGTCCCTCGATCTGCTCGCTATGCCCCTACTTATGCATCCCAAAATGCCATTGGCCTTCTTGGCAACAAGGGCACACTGCTGACTCATATCCAGCTTCTCGTCCACTGTCACCCCTAGGTCCTTTTCCGCAGAACTGCTGCCTAGCCATTCGGTCCCTAGTCTGTAGCTGTGCATTGGGTTCTTCCGTCCTAAGTGCAGGACCCTGCACTTATCCTTATTGAACCTCATCAGATTTCTTTTGGCCCAATCCTCCAATTTGTCTAGGTCCTTCTGTATCCTATCCCTCCCCTCCAGCGTATCTACCACTCCTCCCAGTTTAGTATCATCCGCAAATTTGCTGAGAGTGCAATCCACACCATCCTCCAGATCATTTATGAAGATATTGAACAAAACCGGCCCCAGGACCGACCCTTGGGGCACTCCACTTGATACCGGCTGCCAACTAGACATGGAGCCATTGATAACTACCCGTTGAGCCCGACAATCTAGCCAGCTTTCTACCCACCTTGTAGTGCATTCATCCAGCCCATACTTCCTTAACTTGCTGACAAGAATACTGTGGGAGACTGTGTCAAAAGCTTTGCTAAAGTCAAGAAACAATACATCCACTGCTTTCCCTTCATCCACAGAACCAGTAATCTCATCATAGAAGGCGATTAGATTAGTCAGGCATGACCTTCCCTTGGTGAATCCGTGCTGGCTGTTCCTGATCACTTTCCTCTCATGCAAGTGCTTCAGGATTGATTCTTTGAGGACCTGCTCCATGATTTTTCCAGGGACTGAAGTGAGGCTGACTGGCCTGTAGTTCCCAGGATCCTCCTTCTTCCCTTTTTTAAAGATTGGCACTACATTAGCCTTTTTCCAGTCATCCGGGACTTCCCCGGTTCGCCATGAGTTTTCAAAGATAATGGCCAATGGCTCTGCAATCACAGCCGCCAGTTCCTTCCGCACTCTCGGATGCAACTCGTCCGGCCCCATGGACTTGTGCACGTCCAGCTTTTCTAAATAGTCCCTAACCATAACCCTAACTTCCTAATTCCTCAAAGGTCTAGGGGTCTACGTCTCATTTAGGCCTCAGGAAGATGAACTGCTTTATCAAGAAAATCAAGTTCATGATGGTTACCTTCACTTACACTATCACTTTCCTGGAAAGTGGAGATTGGTATGCCACCCCTGATTTGCAGGGTGCATACTTCCACGTGGCAATACATCCTGGCCAGAGGAAGTACCTCTGCTTTATAGCAGGAGACATCCACTACCTGTACACAGTGCTCCTGTTTGGCCTGTTTTCAGCCGCAAGGATCTTTACAAAAATGTATGGTGTGGTAGCAGCACACCCGTGCCTCTGAGGCGTCCAAATTTTCCCTTACCTGGGCAACTGACTCATGCACAGCGCCTCAAAATGTCCAAATCCACAGCAGCATCCTCATTATCAGACTGCTATTCTCTCATCTGGGCCCAAAACTGAATTTAGACAAATCCGTTACAGCTGACACTGCATATAATGTTCATAGGAGCAGGTCTTGATGCCATAATTGCAATGGCCTATCTGCAGTCAATGGGTCTCAGTACATAGTTGCTCTCTCTGAAGGCCTAAAGTCTAACACAACAGCAGTGCATTCCTGTCTACAACTACTGGGCCACATGTCTTCTTGCATGTATGTAACTCCAGATTTCACCTTGGTTGTCTGCGCGCCTGGCTCCATTCAGTCTGTCGTCTGACCAAGCATCCTCTGAACATTCTGGTTTGCGTACCTGAACTGGTTCAGTCCCTGAACTGGTGCTTGGACCTTCACAGCATGTACAAGGGGGTCCCTTTTCTGTCTTCAGAGCTAACTGGAACTCTGGTTACCGATGCGTCTGCCAAAGGCCAGGGGGCCGGCTTCAGTCAACTTTGAGCACAACTCTGTAGTCAACCCAGGAGATCTGTGTATTTAAATGGGCTGGAGATTTGTGCGAGTCATTGGGCCTGTGAGACATTTATGTCTAACATCAAGCACAAGGTGGTGCAAAGTGCTTATAGACGACAACATTGCCATGTTTTATCTCAATAGGCAGGAGACTGCTAACCTGTGCATCAGAAACAAAGTTTTCCGGAAAGCATTCCATCTTCCAGGAGTGAGGAACACCATGGTAGATTTCCTCAGCAGGAATTTTGTAGACACCATGAGTGGTCCATCAGAAACAACATTCTCCTCCAGATCTTCCACCAGTAGGAATACCCAGAAATAAACTTTTTGTTCTTCGAGTAATGTCTCTATGGCTGATCCACATTAGGTATGCTTGTATCCCGGTGCCTACAATTGGAGATTTTCGGTAGCAGTGCCCATTGCCCCGCACATGCACCCTCCTGCTCCCCTCTCCCCACAGCCTCATGCATGTCACCGAACGGCCCTCAGTTCCTTCTCAACCTCCCTTGGCCTGAGAGGGAGTCCCTAGCAAAGCCCTTCCTAGAGAATTTCCTTTAGTGCTTTTCATGGTGATAGTGTTTCCGTTAAAATTAGATAGTCATTGCTTCCGTTCTCCTTTTCTCTCCCCCACCTCTGTTTTTTTCCCGCTTTATTAAAAAAAATTCCTTAGTTCTTCCTTGTTACACCTTAGGTTAGAGTAGTGATTCCCTACCTTCTTCCCTTCAGGGAACTTATCCCTGCATGAGTTTATGCTCAAATCCCCTGGGTTCAAATTGTGTTTCTCCTGCTGGGAGGCAATCCCTGTGAGCAATGGGCATCCCGGTGCATTCTTTGCTTGAGAGAGGCGCACATACCACAGAAGAGCACACATTGCCTCAAACTGAAGGCAAGAATCCGAAAAGCCCATGAATTGAAGCTAAACTACTAATGATGAAAAGCTCACTGCGGCCAGCCTCAGACCCTGGTCCTGGCATTCCTCCTGGACAGTGATCACCATTAGCACCGACATCTGCCGCCTTGTACTCTCCACTGCCTATGAAGAGAAAGTCAGCAGACTCCTCACGCAAAGACACCAAGAAACAGGCTCCAAGTTCACCCACCAAGGAGCCATCTAAGAGAAAGAGACCAATAACAAGGTTGGTAACCTCTGCACCGACTAGTACAAGATTCAGTACTTATGACTCTCAGGGGACCTCTGGGACCGGCACTGATGGTAAGTCCAAGGACCCCAAGAGGGCTGGATTGGATAAGATGGCACCATCAAGCAATAGTGGCAAAGAGAAGCCCAGAACCCCAAAGGCGGTACCGATCGCATCAATTAAACACACAGTCCTGAGCACCTCAGCACCGATGAGACCACCTAACAGACAATCTGGAGAACTCAGGGTAATTCCAGCACCATCAGCAGTGATGCACATGCCTCCCATGGTACTAATGCAAATGCCTCCAACAGTACCAATGATGCTGATGGCAGTACCACAGATTCCGAAAAGATTTGCATTCCCCACTGGGGACTCAAACACACTCCCCGAGATCCTTTCGATCGCTGTAGTTTTTGTGAACAATCTACCAATCACAGAGATTTGTAAAGCAGCAACCTGGGCATCAGCCCATACATTTACAAAGCACTATGCAGTTGTGCAAGTCCTATTATCCTTAACAAATCCAGCTCCGAAACCCAGCCATCCAACACGGGGCACTGCTCTACAGTCACCTAATGTGGCGCACCCACGGGGATAGTATTCAAAGAAGAAGTGAAGGTTACTCTGTACAGAAGTTGAGATGCGTGTCCCTATGGGTGCTTTGCTACCTGCCCACCTCCCCTCTGCTTTGGAGTTCAGACATAGACTCTGCAGTAGAGAAGGAACTGAGGGCAGTTGGACAGTACAGCACTATATAGCCACTATGCACAGCGTGAGACTGGAGGAGGAGTAAATACAGCCCAGCTGGCCACTGCTACTGAAAATCTCCAATCCTAAGTGTAGGGACACAAGCACATGTAATATGGAGCACCAGTAGGGAGACCTCTCAAAGAACCTCAGTTACTGCAAAGGGTGAGTAACCTTCTCTTTGCTACCAACCTATACAACAAATGCAAGAGGTTTAGCTCCATGGTGGGCTGCAGTCCTGGTTCATTAAGAGATGCATTTCTCCTCCTGTGGACCAATCCTCTGCTAAATGAGTTTCCTCCATTTCCTCTCATCCCAAGGGTACCTAGGAAGATGAAAACAGACAAAGCCAATTTAATCTTAGTGGAACCAGCGTTGCTAATGCAGCACTAGTTCACGGACCTCTACCAGCTTTCAATCAGACCACCTATAACTTTACCCCTAGTTGGGGATCTCCTGTCTCAGAATTAGGACAGGTTTCTGCATCCTAATCTTGCTGCCTCACTGTGTGGATGAATTCTGGTTAAATGCTTGCAAAAAATTGTTCTGAACCTCAGGAAGGATTCCACTAGAGCCACATATGCAGCTAAGTGGGAGAGATTTTTCCATCTGGGCATGATCGTGCTATTTATCACCCTGTAGATCAGACATTAGCCATATACTGGATTACTTACTGCATTTTAATTCATCTGGCCTTTTAGTTAGCTCTGTGACAGTTCACCTGGCTTCTATACCTGCAGTTCATCCACCAACAGAGGGATTTTCTGTTTTCTCTCATCTTGTGGCATCCAGATTTCTGAAAGGCCTAATTAACGTCTACCGTCCAGTATCTGACTAAGTGCCATGTGACTTTAAGCTAGTTCTGTCATATTAATACCCCTCCCCTTTGACTGTAGCAACAAGGTCACATGTTTCTTCTCACAACCATGTTTCTTGATTATTAGCAATATACATGTATACATAATATTTGTCCAGAGAAATCCAAATGATTTACAATCTTGGTAAGTGTGTACACACACCCCTACCTCTAACTAGCAACTTCTTCAGCCTTCACTGAAATACAGCCACTTCCATGACAGAAGAGCAGCTTGTTGAACAATGTACAGCAACACCCCAAAACAGTTGTGCGCTATGGGTGAGGTAAAATAACAATGGAGCGGAATGCTCAAGAAATCCAATTACAGTTTTATTATAATATAGCTGGTCTATGTAATTCCTGTTTTCTTTCTGAGTTATCCTGTCTAAGTTTAAAAAGTCAGTGTTAATATGAGAATAAATAAAGACAGTCTCTTAGTTTGGGTAAGTATAAGAGGAAATGCTATTTTCTGTTTGTTACATTGCTACTGTTAAGTTATGCCACAGAGGGGAATGGATAAGGCAAATCAAATTGATTTTTCTTTGGGAAGCACTGTTCTTCTAGATATATTTGTATTGATTTAAAGATTATTCTTTAACACATATAGTAGGTGATTGGCAGGGGAATTGGGGCAGAGGGAGAAAAGAAATTTGGGTGCCTAGACATCATCTTGATTTCAGTTCGCTGATAGCCAACAGATGCGATGGGGGTAATATAATCTAAATATGGGGACTTCTTTAGTCATTTAACTACTTAACTAAAATTTGTATCTGGACCTGGTGTGGAAATGTGATGAGAACTCTAGGGCCTTTTATGTTTGTTGCTTGGTTATGGCAACTTAGACACCATTTTGTATTGTATGTCAGCGGTTCTCAAACTTTAGCAACATGAGGACCCCCATTTTGATTTAAAATTTTTCGTAGACCCCCTGCAAGCCCTTCAGCTCAGCCTCAGGCCCAGCCCCTACTCCACCCCTTCCTCAAGACCCCACCCCTCACTTCTTCCTGCCCCTGCTCCACCCCTGCCCCTCCTCTTCCCTGCCTCTTTCCTCCCTCTCCCCCGAGCGCTGTTCCCCGCTGTGCAGGAGGCGCTGGGAGGGAGGGGGAGGAGTTGATCAGTGGGGCCCACAGACCCCCTGGAGTATCTTTGTGGACCCCAGTTTGAGAAACGCTGTTGTATGTTATACTTCATATTGCAAGCTTTACTAAAATTATTTTTAAAAATATATTTGAAAACTCTGTATAAATGATTCTTATAAGAAACTAAATATTATGGCTGTAGCATACTGTTTTTCAAAAATTAACAAATTTACTCCACTTTTTATTGTAGTTTAACATTGGTACATAACACTTGCAAAACTTTAGTTCTTTAGTGCACTCACCAAAATAAATTGAAGTTCACATTGCTGATGGTGCTGTGGATCCTCAGATCTATCCAAGCCACACCTCCTTTCCAGTGGTCCAGCCAGGGACCTGTGTGACCCCCCCAGCATAACTTAGTGTGCAGCTGTAATTTGTTCCAGCCATGCCCTCTCCTGCCCTCTATTCTGGGGCTGGAGGCCAGAGAGGGTGGCATAGAGCCAATAAAATTGGCTTTACCCCTCCTAGCAATTTCCATTTCCAAGTGGAATCCCCATCTGATTGTTTAAGCCAGCTTTTTGTCCCCTTTACACTACCAAAGCAGTGCAGAAAGGGTGGAGCTGGTCTGAGGATTGGGCACAGTAAGACTAGTTACATATGCAACAAGGCAACAGATTTACAAATTTAATTTGATTTACAAATTTGGTATGGAATGCTTCTGCAAACTTTGTGTTCAGTGACAGATCCGATTTTGAGTGAATATATTGCTATGGTAGGGGTCATCAGGTGGTGGTATTACATGTTTTTCCAAGTTATTTTTCTTAGTGTGCAAGCCAGTTTTTAGTCTTGGAAGCAATGCTTGTGCTGCAGTTACATTTTTGTTACACAAGGGCTTGATAGAGGGAGCAAGAAACGGTAGAGTTTGCTCTCTGCCTTGGTCTCTGATTAGTTGGTTCTTGAGCTGCTCCCTGGGAACCAAACATTGGTGTTGGGCTGAGATTCCTGAAAGAAAGGTTTGCCTACACTTCTGTTTCAGGACTGGTATGTGTGTAAATAAAGCAAGTTACACTTACAATATATCCATTTTACTGAGTTCTCCTCCACTGGGAAACTAATCTGCAAGGCTCCAGCATCTGCTACAGCTTGGCAAAGGGGCATGTGAGTGTTAAAAGAAAGGGTGAAATAAAACTGTAGAAAGAGTCTAAATCTACTGAATTTTAAGGACCTAAACGCTTTATTATTTCTGCATGTGAGAAATCTTTGGTTATCAAAGGGAATTTATACAAAATGTTTGATCATAGCCATGATTTGTCAATCTGCTTTTTCAGTTATCCAATTCTGATTTTCTTTTCTCTCACATTGACATCTGAAAGACTGATCTGCTTCTCCTGGATCTAATGGCAAATATGAAAAAAAAAAAAAAACTATTAGAGTAGAAAAATATGGAAGTGCCATAAATTGAAAGCTTTTCCCAGGGCTTTGATGGTGACAATATGTCATGAAAATCACATGACCTGATGAACATATGAGAATTGCAAGGCAATTATATTTATTTATTTGACTGAAACTACTGAAGTTCCTATTGGTACCAGCCAACTCTATTTAGCACCAGGCAGTTTATCATTTACTACTTGTACATATGAAAAGTGGTATATTTTAAATATTCCTTTAGCATACTTAATTATGTTATAGGGTATGCTGCTTTTTCATAAATAAAGGAAGGCTTTGTTCTTTTCTTGCATGAAAAATTTGCTGGAAATGTTGGCATGTCTACTGAAAGGAAAAGCAGCAAATTATAATGAGTCAGTAAAACAGAGCTGAGAAAGAAGCAGAACATGCTCTTCCAACTATGCCTGTTGTGCATCATCCATCAAAGTTCTTTCTGTTTAGCATGAGTGCAAGTCCACGTTCTAGAGTTAATCTTTGTTTGTTCTCTTTTTCTGTACTTCTGTTGCAGCATATCAGTTTATATCATGCTGTGTATACTTTGGATATATACACATACTTATACTCCACATGCTATTTATATGACTCCTTTACAACTGTGGCTAGTTCTACAGACTAATTGCAGACAACCACATGATCAATAGAGTAATGTCAAATAAGGTTCCTTCAAATCTGTCTACTGAAAGGGCATATCTCTACATGCTCCCACCTTCTTTTGTTTGTATTTTTTTAAATTTAAAAAAATATAAAACTTGTAAAGGAACGAAATGTCTTTTTAGCTACATTTTTTCAAAGAAACAAATCTTTCTTTTCCAGATTGATACAGCATCACATTCAATTATGTCACTGCCTGTGTATTCAAAAAGACAGTGTCTTTTGGAAACCAAGTCAGATTAAGATATAGTCTCCTAAAGTATAGTACTCCAAACCAAAAAATAAACCTCCTCTATTTTCTATAAATGCTATTTATTTAAAAGTTCATAGATTAAAAATCTTACATGTCTACTCCCTACAAAAACATTCTGGTAGGATCTCGTACAGTATCCTTATGAGCTGAAACTAATGCAACACAGATATCTTCCAGATGTGTGTAGGCAGAAGAATATATCTGGATTTTTGTTGGCACATATGCAGTGAACAGCTTTAGTTTCTTTTCTCATTGCCAGCAGCTGCCCTCTCTGTGGGCATGTGCTATAATTTCCCTGGACATCACCATCTGTTTCTTCCTCTGGTGCCAGTATGGTGAAAGTGAATCATTTTGGAAAAAATATTTTGAGTGGAAGGAATGCCTTATATCATGAGAAAAATGGACACATTTCTTCACCATTGAAGAACATGACTCAAACTGGAAAACTGACTCAGAGCTGTTTTTCATATTCAGCCTCAAGGGGTTATTGATCATAAAACATTAAATAGAAAGAAGAATTTTTTCCCAGTGGCAGTTGTTTCTCTTAAATAGTGATGTTTATAGAGGAAATTTAAAGAGGAAGGATAGTTAAGTGGTTGGGGACTGGCTTCATTTCTTGATCCACCAGAGACATCCTACAAATCCTTGGAGAAGTCACTTTTAATCCCTTTGTGTATCAGTTCCCCATCAGTAAAAGGTACCTCCCTACCTCACAGAAGATTGTGAGGCTTTCAGATATTCTGGTAATGGGGCCATATGAATATGTAAGATACATATATATGCAGACCAGGAATTTAATATATACATGGAATCGGGGTGGAGACTGATAAAGATTAGGATAGAAGAAAGGCCTCTTTATAATTAGTAGGACTCAACTGATTATATGATGCAAGGTGAATTTAAAATGGCTGGAGCTTTGCACTGGAGAATTCCCCCTATGAATAGGGAATCTCCACCATTGTAAAGCTTGCAAAGGTAACGCTACCACCTCCAGGCTGGAATACCCTACTGGTGTAAGGGAGGGAGGGGGCATGGCAGGTGCACCACCTTACTCCCCTGTGCAGGCTACGTACATTGCAGGCTCCTGCACAATGAGGAGAGAAACCTCTGCACACAGTTGGGTAGGGAATGAGCTGGGAATGACCTTTGCTCTGCACCTCCCACCTATCAATGGCTGGAAAGCCTGCCCAAAGTGGGAAATATGCTACTAGACCAGTAGTAGATTATTACTTCTCTCTCTAGCAGCAAGAGAATTATGGCTGTTATAATCTAGACCTAAGTATTATCCCTTAGAACAATAGGAGCACAAAATTAACTCATTGTAGGAATAATTGTTTTCTCATTGTGTGTGACAGTAATAACTTTCAACTTCATTCCTTCAAGGCTGCAGATATTGGTTATAGATTCCAAGGCCAGAAATTGTGATCATCTAGTCTGACCACTTTCACAACACAGGCCATAGAACTTGCCCAAAATAATTTGTAGAGTAGAAAAACATCCAATTTTGATTTAAAATTTGTCAGTGATGGAGAAATCTACCATGACCCTTGGTTAATTGTTTCAATGGTTAAAGGTGTCCCTTATTTCCATTCTGAATTTGTCTAGCTTTATAGAGTCACTGTTGTGAGACCTTGAAAATAACATCAGTTGTGTAACAGTTGTAATCAGTTTGATTAACGTAGTTCTCCATTTCTTAAAAAAAAAAAGGATGAACTTTGTTGGTTTTACTTTTAAGAACTGTAAACCAAGCTGGTAACAAATGTAATACAACATGCTTTGCATTAGATTCACCACAATGTAGTGATTAATTTCCATTAGCTTGATTATTTTGAATTATTCACAGATGTTAAGTGAGTTTGGTTTCACTTTGTGCTTACACAAAAATTTCCTTTTATGTTAGGTTATCTAACCGTAGAAACAGCTGTCTAGTTTATATATCAGAAAAATATACAGTTTTAAAAGGGATATTCATTTAATATTAGATTAGAATATATAGTGTGACTTGTAAGTAATTTCATAATTAAATTGGAAAAACCCTTGATTTTGGCAAGGAAATGTACTTGTAACAGATCAAATGAAAAGGTGACTGTGGCTGCACATCATTAAGGAGTGATTGGACCACTCAGTAATTCTGATAATATACACAACTAATTGTCAATACAGGTGTATTTTGGTACATTTTCCGTTATTTGCATTGTGTCCGCATAAGCTCGAAATGTGAACAGGGCAACTAATGGACCTGAAAATGTTAGAGCACTATGTAGAGTTAACAGAGATGGTACAGCCATGACTGCTTCTGAAAAAGTTGTTAACTGGCAGAGAATTTGCAGTTGACAAACTGGAGGTGGAGCCACTGGAAAGATTACCATGGCTATAATGCATCCTAAATCTGAGGGAGTGTGAGTTAAAAGACAGAGAAGCTATTGTGGAGAAAAACAAAGAGGTTAGGGAATGCCAGATGGGGGGCCATACATGGCAAACACCCAGAATATAGAGGGAGCCATCAGCACATCCTATTGTGTTTTTTGTTGTGAAAAAAATGAAGAAATTTTGACCCTATTGTTCATCTGGGGAAATATGTGGCCTGGCTGAGGTCATGGAATACATGGGATGCTATAGGTAGCAAGCATATTGAGTCTCCTGTCAGTGAGGTGAATGGATCTTCTGGCAACTTGAAACTTAAGTCCTGAGTGGTTTGCACAGAGGAAAAACAAACAAAAGTGAGCACACCCTGAGCCCTGGTCTACACTAGGACATTAGGTCGAATTTAGCAGCGTTAAATCAATTTAAACCTGCACCCGTCCACACAATGAAGCCCTTTATTTCGACTTAAAGGGCTCTTAATCGATTTCCTTACTCCACCCCTGACAAGTGGATTAGCGCTTAAATCGACGTTGCCGGCTCGAATTTGGGGTACTGTGGACACAATTCGATGGTATTGGCCTCCGGGAGCTATCCCAGAGTGCTCCATTCTGACCGCTCTGGACAGCGCTCTCAACTCAGATGCACTGGCCAGGTAGACAGGAAAAGAACCGTGAACTTTTGAATCTCATTTCCTGTTTGGCCAGCGTGGCAAGCTGCAGGTGACCATGCAGAGCTCATCAGCACAGGTGACCATGATGGAGTCCCAGAATCGCAAAAGAGCTCCAGCATGGACCGAACGGGAGGTACGGGATCTGATCGCTGTTTGGGGAGAGGAATCTGTGCTATCAGAACTCCGTTCCAGTTTTCGAAATGCCAAAACCTTTCTGAAAATCTCCCAGGGCATGAAGGACAGAGGCCATAACAGGGACCCGAAGCAGTGCCGCGTGAAACTGAAGGAGCTGAGGCAAACCTACCAGAAAACCAGAGAGGCGAACAGCCGCTCTGGGTCAGAGCCCCAAACATGCTGCTTCTATGATGAGCTGCATGCCATTTTAGGGGGTTCAGCCACCACTACCCCAGCCGTGTTGTTTGACTCCTTCAATGGAGATGGAGGCAATACGGAAGTAGGTTTTGAGGACGAAGATGATGATTATGATGAGGAGGAGGTTGTAGATAGCTCACAGCAAGCAAGTGGAGAAACCGGTTTTCCCGACAGCCAGGAACTGTTTCTCACCCTAGACCTGGAGCCAGTACCCCCCGAACCCACCCAAGGCTGCCTTCTGGACCCAGCAGGCGGAGAAGGGACCTCTGGTGAGTGTACCTTTTAAAATGCTATACATGGTTTAAAAGCAAGCATGTGAAAGGATTACTTTGCCCTGGCATTTGCGGTTCTCCTAGATGTAGTCCTAAAGCCTTTGCAAAAGGTTTCTGGGGAGGGCAGCCTTATTTCGTCCTTCATGGTAGGACACTTTACCACTCCAGGCCAGTAACACGTACTCGGGAATCACTGTAACACTGCAATGCTTTGTTCATGTTTGCTGGCATTCAACCAAAATCCGTTCTTTATCTCTCTGTGTTATCCTCAGGAGAGTGAGATATAATTCATGGTCACCTGGTTGAAATAGAGTGCTTTTCTTCAGGGGACACTCAGAGGAGCCCATTCCTGCTGGGCTGTTTGCCTGTGGCTAAACAGAAATGTTCCCCGCTGTTAGCCACAGGGAGGGGAGAAGGTTGAAGGGGTAGTCACGCGGTGGGAGGAGGCAAAATGCGACCTTGTAACGAAAGCACATGTGCTATGTATGTAATGTTAACAGCAAGGTTTACCCTGAAAGACTGTAGCGACTGTTTTATAAAATGTCTTTTTTTTTTCTCCACCAGCTGCATGTGTTTCAATGATCACAGGATCTTCTCCTTCCCAGAGGCTAGTGAAGCTTAGAAAGAAAAAAAAAAAAACGCACTCGCGATGAAATGTTCTCCGAGCTCATGCTGTCCTCCCACACTGACAGAGCACAGACGAATGCGTGGAGGCAAATAATGTCAGAGTGCAGGAAAGCACAAAATGACCGGGAGGAGAGGTGGCGGGCTGAAGAGAGTAAGTGGCGGGCTGAAGAGAGGGCTGAAGCTCAAAGGTGGCGGCAGCGTGATGAGAGGAGGCAGGATTCAATGCTGAGGCTGCTGCAGGACCAAACCAGTATGCGCCAGTGTATGGTTGAGCTGCAGCAAAGGCAGCTGGAGCACAGACTGCCACTGCTGCCCCTCTGTAACCAACCGCCCTCCTCCCCAAGTTCCATAGTCTCCACACCCAGACGCCCAAGAACGCGGTGGGGGGGCCTCCGGCCAACCAGCCACTCCACCACAGAGGATTGCCCCAAAAAAAGAAGGCTGTCATTCAATAAATTTTAAAGTTGTAAACTTTTAAAGTGCTGTGCTTAAAGTGCTGTGTGGCATTTTCCTTCCCTCCTCCACCACCCCTCCTGGGATACCTTGGTAGTCATCCCCCTATTTGTGTGATGAATGAATAACGAATGCATGACTGAAGCAGCAATGACTTTATTGCCTCTGCAAGCAATGATTAAAGGGAGGAGGGGAGGGTGGTTAGCTTACAGGGAAGTAGTGAACCAAGGGGCGGGGGGTTTCATCAAGGAGAAACAAACAGAACTTTCACACCGTAGCCTGGCCAGTCATGAAACTGGTTTTCAAAGCTTCTCTGATGCGTACCGCGCCCTCCTGTGCTCTTCTAACCGCCCTGGTGTCTGGCTGCGCGTAACCAGCAGCCAGGCGATTTGCCTCAACCTCCCACCCCACCATAAACGTCTCCCCCTTACTCTCACAGATATTGTGGAGCACACAGCAAGCAGTAATAACAGTGGGAATATTGGTTTCGCTGAGGTCTAAGCGAGTCAGTAAACTGCGCCAGCGCGCCTTTAAACGTCCAAATGCACATTCTACCACCATTCTGCACTTGCTCAGCCTGTAGTTGAACAGCTCCTGACTACTGTCCAGGCTGCCTGAGTACGGCTTCATGAGCCATGGCATTAAGGGGTAGGCTGGGTCCCCAAGGATACATATAGGCATTTCAACATCCCCAACAGTTATTTTCTGGTCTGGGAATAAAGTCCCTTCCTGCAGCTTTTGAAACAGACCAGAGTTCCTGAAGATGCGAGCATCATGCACCTTTCCTGGCCATCCCACGTTGATGTTGGTGAAACGTCCCTTGTGATCCACCAGAGCTTGCAGCACTATCGAAAAGTGCCCCTTGCGGTTTATGTACTCAGCGGCTTGGTGCTCCGGTGCCAAGATAGGGATATGGGTTCCGTCTATAGCCCCACCACAGTTAGGGAATCCCATTGCAGCAAAGCCATCCACTATGACCTGCACATTTCCCAGGGTCACTACCCTTGATATCAGCAGATCTTTGATTGCGTGGGCTACTTGCATCACAGCAGCCCCCACAGTAGATTTGCCCACTCCAAATTGATTCCCAACTGACCGGTAGCTGTCTGGCGTTGCAAGCTTCCACAGGGCTATCGCCACTTGCTTCTCAACTGTGAGGGCTGCTCTCATCTTGGTATTCATGCGCTTCAGGGCAGGGGAAAGCAAGTCACAAAGTTCCATGAAAGTGCCCCTACGCATGCGAAAGTTTCGCAGCCACTGGGAATCGTCCCAGACCCGCAACACTATGCGGTCCCACCAGTCTGTGCTTGTTTCCCGAGCCCAGAATCGGCGTTCCACAGCATGAACCTGCCCCATTAGCACCATGATGCATGCATTGTCAGGGCCCATGCTTTCAGAGAAATCTGTGTCCATGTCCTGATCACTCACGGGACCGCGCTGACGTCGCCTCCTCGCCCGGTATCGCGTTGCCATGTTCTGGTGCTGCATATACTGCTGGATAATGCGTGTGGTGGTTAATGTGCTCCTAATTGCCAAAGTGAGCTGAGCGGCTTCCATGCTTGCCTTGGTATGGCATCCGCACAGAAAAAAGGCGCGAAACGATTGTCTGCCGTTGCTCTGACGGAGGGAGGGGCGACTGACGACACGGCTTACAGGGTTGGCTTCAGGGAGCTAAAATCAACAAAGGGTGTGCCTGTACATCAAGGAGTATTTCAGGCAGGACTGCACGGAGGGTTCCAATAAGAAATGGTGCACCTAAGTTATCGTTGTTATTGGAACAAGGAGGTTAGCCTGGCCTCTGATTGATACATGGCTAGATTTACCTCGCTGCACCTTCTCTGTGAGTGATTGCAGTGTGATCTAGACAGGGGAGGAGGCAAATGAGTACAAAACAAATCTGGTCTATTTCTTGTTCTGACCCACTCCATCTATCTTTTACATCTTTGGCTGGCAGCAGACGGTGCAGAAGGACTGCATGCCATCCACATCTCATGGCTGCTCGGCAGAAGATGGTACAGTACGACTGCTAGCAGTCCGTATCGCCTGCCCGCTCACCATAAGACGGTTCAATAGGACTGACTGCAGGACTAAAGAGAATGACCTGCTCAAGTCACTCCAAATTTAGTCCCTGTGCCCATGTCTGCCCAGGCGCTCCTGATCGACCTCACAGAGGCGACCAGGAGCACCTCAGACATGACGATGACGGCTACCAGTCGTACTGTACCGTCTGCTGCCACAAGGCAAGGGGTTGCTGCTACTGTGTAGCAATGCCGTACTGCGTCTGCCAGCACCCAGGAGACATAGGGTGACGGTTACCCTGAGCGGGCTCCATGCTTGCCATGGTATGGCGTCTGCACAGGTAACTCAGGAAAAAAGGCGCGAAATGATTGTCTGCCCTTGCTTTCACGGGGGGAGGGAGGGAACGGGGGGCTGACGAGATGTACCCAGAACCACCCGTGACAATGTTTTAGCCGCATCAGGCATTGGGATCTCAACCCAGAATTCCAATGGGCAGCGGAGACTGCGGGAACTGTGGGATAGCTACCCACAGTGCAACGCTCCGGAAGTCGACGCTTGCCTCGGTACTGTGGAAGCGCTCCGCCGAGTTAATGCACTTAGAGCATTTTCTGTGGGGACACACACACTCGAATATATAAAACCGATTTCTAAAAAACCGACTTCTATAAATTCGACCTAATTTCGTAGTGTAGACATACCCTGAGTTGAAGTGAAAGGGTGTGGTGGGTGCAGTTTGTTAACTCTACCAGAGATATAAGGAAGGTAGGAATGAATCTTTGTAGAGAGGGAATCAAGGGGGTAGTACGGAAGAGGTCCCGTCCCTAGGGACAGACAAATTCAAGGAGAGTTTGTTGCATTATTGCCTTGAAGTTGCTTCTTTTGAGGTTGGTAATATGGTTAAGTTTGGGCTTTAACACAGTCTATTTGCTGTTATGGATGGGGTTGGGACTCCTAAGCACCTGAGCTATGTTGCAGAGGCGGGGAAGTGCTGAAGCAGCAGTGCTTAGAGGCATCACATAAGACAGACTGCTTCCTAAACACTGTGCTGAGCATGGTGAGTAGTGAGACTTGCTGCATTTTAGAGAACTGTAACTAGTTCTTTGCCCAGTGTAAAAGGATGGGGCCATGGCCTCACTTACACACACTCCTCTAGCTAGCACTGGTATCAGACCCCACACTTTCCTGCATTTCCCAGAAAAGACTATTTGAAGTGTAGTCCTGATGTAGCTGCAGGTGGGGTAGAAAAAGGCTCCCTGGTGCTTTTCTATTTTAGTAAATTCACACAGAAACTGTTATAATTTGCCTTTGACTTTTGTTGTTTCTGCTGTTAACAAACATTTATATACAAAGAAACCACCAAAATCAGGGACCCATTGTGCTGGGTGCTGTACAAACCCATAGTATAAAAAGCCCAGTGGGCTTACAATCTGTAAGTCTGATACTGTGCTTTACAGTGCATAGAAGGTGTGTTGATGTTAGATGATACTATCAAATGCTTTTGTCGTCTTGGCGAAATTTATTTTGGGTAAATTTAATATAAAACAATTTGACTAGTGATATATATGTATTATTCTATCCCCTCCCTTCTCCTTCTACATCCTATCTCTGGATTGTCTTTTCTGCAAACACATCTTTAAATAGAATCTTTGTGGATGACTCACAAGTTTACATTTTACTTGGAAATGGTCTCCCTCTATCAAAACCAAAATCTCAGATTGTCTTTCTGATGTCTCCTTCTGATGTCTGGTTATCAACTGAACTCTTGATCTTGCTATACAAACCCACCCCACCTCCTCCCTTTCCTTATCTTGGTGGACACCACCACTCCCCTCTCTGTCACTCAGACCCATACTCTCAATTTTCACCTGTAACTCAGTCCTCTCTTTTAATGAACAAATCCCAACTGTGTCTAAAACTTGCTGCTTCTTCCTGCACAACATTTCCAAGATCAGCTCACACTGCCCATCTCTGCCCACACTGCATCCTTTTCTTTTCTCAAAAATTTATTCAAAATACTGCTATTAAGATCATTTTCCTCATTTGTTGCTCTGTCTCTCTCCACACACATACACCCTTAAAGCCCCTACACTGGGCTCCCCCTCTTCTACTGCATCAAACACAAATTTTTGGTTCTTATCTTAAAAGCACAATTTAGCCTTGCCCTACCTATCCTTCCTAAAATGACAAGGTTGGATCCCACTTTCACTCTGCCAATCATCTGATTCTCTGCCTCTTTGAGCACTTTTCCATATGAACCCTTACAAATCGGAAAAGCTTCCGGTCAAAATCCTTCAAGCTTCTCTTCAAAACTCACCTCTTCTGTAATGTGCGCAGGAAACTATAACCTCGTATCGGTCAGGCACGTGCTGAGTTGTGATTATAGCTCCTGACTAATTGAGAACTGAATATCCTATTATTCCATCCTCATGCCAACCCCCTAGTTTTCTCAGACATTATATCTTGTCTTTAAGACTGTAAGCTCTTTGCAGCAGTGAATGTCATCTTCTGATGCTTATAGAACATGGTAGCTTAGATATTACTGAAATAAGCATTGAATAATAATAATAAATAAATCTTTGAACAAAACAGAGAGAGACCACTATCTTAGCCATTATAGAGGGAGCTGGTAGCAACTCTTATATTTAAGCTTGCCTGGTACTTTTCATTAAAAAGTATGTGTGTGGATTTTTCTTGGAGATGCTTTCACACCACCAGTGTTTGCAGCAGGCTTTTGATGTTTTGTAGGGGCAATGTCCTAAAGCTAGAGTAGTGCCTTGTCTTTGTTCCATGAAACCCCATTTTTGCAGAGATATAAACAGTTCAAATTGTCATTTCCCTCCTCTCAAATTTCTCAGAAAAATTGTCAGCTTGCCAGAGTAATAGCTAAACATAAGTATTCTAAAGGTAAATTCACGCCACTCCCAAAACCATAGAGCAGATGACAGCACTGAATTAGGAATGCTTTTGCGGGAGGGAGGAACATAGAGCCAGACTGGGCTGCCCCCTTCTCACCTGGCACATTGCCCCAGTACACAATTCCCTGCCCCGTCTGGGAGTCACCATATAGGAAAAGAGCTCACCCAATTCCAGAATGGGGAGGAGACCTGGGCCACTCTTTTTTCATCTGTCTATAGATTCCACGCCTAGGACTCAGCACTTGGACCAACCCTCTGGGAAAACAGTCTTTTCCTAATGCCAGCTAATGCAGTTAGTCGTGTAATTCAAGTGGCAGCAGTTTGTACTGAACTGCTGAAAGTTCAGGGTTCCAATCCCAGTGATGAAGCAGAATGGGGAGTTGTTACAATTGCACATAACAGAATTGCGGGGGGGTTACCTTTCTTTCATAAGAAAAACTAAAATTACATTAAAAACAATATTAAAAGAATGGTTTTAGGTTGCAAAATCAAGCACTTGAAAGTTAGGAAATGCCAAATTAATGAATGCACACACAAACTTAATTCACCCTCACCCCCTTGTGCATATATACTATGATACAGTCCTTAATAACATGGTCACATACTATTTTTCCACTGGACCGCAGCCTCATTCAGTGCACTGGATGGACACAAGTGGCAGAATTAAAGTTACGTGGTCACTATCTATGTTGGATTTCCTAACTCTTGAGTACTTGACTTTGCAACTGAAATAACACACTTTTAATATATCTTGTAATTATTAATTATATTATGATAGCACATAGAGACCAGATCAGGTGTTGGTCCCATTGTGGTGGGCACTGTATGAGTGTGAAAAATGTCCTTGTGATGAAGAGATAACTTTACACATTTATGTAATCAAAAAGAACCAAATAAGTACTGTAAAGAATAGGTTAACTTTTAAAGTTATTTAATTGTAGTTAGGAAGAGGGCATCATCAAGAAAGGAGTGTTGAAAGAAAATAGTAGTATTATATTGCTGCAGGGCCAAATTTATGATGTCTGATTATTCTGTAAGGAGTAAAAACACATGCCTTACTGACTTTTCAGACACGGTAAATGACATAATAAAAACTGAATCTGTCAGTAGAGCTAAATCCTAACAGGATAGGCTGAGACTCTAATCAACTGAAGTTTATTTGTATAGAAGGAGCTATAATATTATTACAGGAAAAATTCTTAATTAAGTTCAGTGGAGAAGTCTTGAAGAATCAATCTCCCATTTACCTCAAAGAAAATTAAAAACAATGAAACACACAAGTGCAAACTTATGGGGGAAGGGGAGGAGAGAAAGGAGAGATTGGTTTAAAGTACAGTGGCATTCTGGCACCACAATAATAAATCAAAACCAAATACAGTTCAGATTAAATATTCTGAGTCTCATAAAATCAAAAACAATGTCATGATGTAGTCTTAAGGTGGACCTTTCTAAGTCCTATAAAATCAGCATGTTTAGTTGGATTTCTTTGAAATTTGGCACATTTGAGGAGAGTGTAGAGTAGGGTTAGTTTCCCAAATTTGGAGTCCTTTAAACCACAGATTCCAGAGATATGAGCCCTGAAAAAATAGCCATTTTAAAAAAAAAGTTTCTCGATGGATTTTTTTGGGTCCAGAGCAAGATATAACTATTGGTGTGATGTGGATCAGAATGATATTAATCTGTTGAATTTTAGCCAAGATAGTACATGGCACCCATTAAATCTTTGGGGAACCCAAACTGAAACCTGAATTTAAGGAAATGTACATTTTTTACACTGTGCAATCACCGATGCAGAAAAACAGCTAGAGTATTTCCATGCCTGCCATTTTTATGTTTTAAACTGGACTTTTTAAGTGGTCTAGAATCTGAGTGATTATTCAGATTTCTTTGAAATTTGGTGTGATTCATGGTGGTATGTGGTAGAGTTAGTGATCCAAATTTGGGATATTTTGGCCCAAGGAGTTCCTGAGTTACACCTCTCTCTCCTTGGAAAAAAAACCCAGTTTCCTCCTTCTGCTTTACTACTAAAATGAGAGGTACTATTGATGATTGGATGAATTACGGATATCTTGATGGCTGTGAACTCACCCTTCAATTAGTATATGAAGGGATAAATTAATCCCAAATCTCCCACCCCAATACAAAAGGAATTTTGAGTTGAGTGGCTGGAGGCTGCTACAATTTCTGAGTCATGAGTGGCAAATTCATTTTTGAGGGAATGTAATCCAAGTTCTTTCGGAGAAAAACTAGAAGTGTGTTTCCTGGGAGGGGAGGGGTTATGGGGGAGCAGAGGAGTGGCAGAATAGTGGGAGAGGCAGTGACGGGAGGAGGATATATGGGGATGGATGGTAAGGGAGGCAAGAGAGATTGGGAGCTCCACTGAACTTCCAACCTTCCTGCACCCCACAGCTCTGCCAGTACTCCCCAATCACCCGGCATCTCCCACAACTCTGCCAGCGCACCCAACGTTGCTATTAATAAGTGTTTTGAAGAAGATTAATTGGGAAATTAGACAGTGCCAAGGGCCAGTGAGTTTGTGTATATTGAAGCATTGCTTGAACTGGATAGAAGGCAAGTGGCAATGGGCAACCATTTTTCCCCCTCCCTTTAATAGTGTTATGTGGAATCCTGTAGGTGAGAGTGAATGGATTGTAATGGGAGGTGAAGAGTTTGTATATTTCAGCAACTGTGAGGCTGTCAGAGTAAAGGTATATGTATTAATGGGCGTACTTGGGCATTCTGAAAGAGGGCAGAGTTGTGGTTGCGTGTGCATTGCCTGGTTTTCAGAAGTTTGAGTTGCTCAACTCAAAATTCTGCACGGGAATGATATACAAGCAAGCAACTGTAACTCTGAGTTAACATTGGTTTTTGCCATTGAATATTTAATAAGAGTCTGTGCCTGTCTGTCTACAATAGCATGCAACCATCTCTCAGACTTGCTTTTCATTCATTCTTAGTCTAATAGGATTGCACAGTATCCAATGGCAGTGATTAAGTTAATTATAAAACATATTTCATATTTTAATATTTCAATTCCATATCTCCTCATAGTTCTGATCCCTAATCTACTGAAATCTGAATAAAGGAAGCTAAATCATCACCATCATATGTGGGTGAAACTCAATTGTGTTGAATTTGGAATACAGTCTACATTTTAAAGGTCCAGTAAATGATGAGCCAGATCCTCTGTTGGGGTTACCTGTGGAAACTCTGTTGTAGAGAAATAAGCTATGCTGATTTACCCCAGTATCTTTAGTGTGTGCATAATATTTGTCTATTTATATTAAAAATAGAATTATAGTAATTGTCCAGGTTGCCAGCAGGCGCAAGTATTTTATTTAGTTATTTTCTTTGAAATTGATAATAAGCTCTGAGGATAACATTCTCTGGCTGAAACAGAACAGCTTTTAATGTTTCCACAGAAAATAAAGAAATATTTCCATCTAAATTTCACACACACACCCCCACGCCGGCAAAATCTCTGGTTAATTTTCAATAAGACAAATAAGGGTAGTGGTTTATAGCTCTTCTCTCCTCTGGTTCCCCCTTCTTTCCCTCCTTTGCCCTATACAATGATATTTGTGGCTAAAATCATCCCAGCTGCTGTACAATAACCACTTCCAATTGAGACTCAGTAGGTGGTATTTATCATGTGGCATCAATATTCATCATTTCCTGATGTAGTTTTTGATTTAAACAGTTTGGGTCAAAGTTTGCATGCCTTACTTACAGAACTGGTACCATGAACTCAGTGTGACTTTACTCCATGAGCAGGGTTTAGTCCAGGGGTGGGCAAACTACAGCTTGTGGGTCAGATCCGGCCCTCCAGCCATTTTAATCCGGCCCTCAAGCTCCCACTGTTCTGGTGCTCCAGCTGGGGAGCAGGCTGGGGGGCATCCCACATGGCTCCTAAAAGCAGCAGCATAGCCCTATTCCGGCTCCTACGTGTAGGGGCAGCCAGGGGGCTCTGCTCTGCACACTGCCCCCGCCCCAAGTGCCGCCCCCACAGCTCCCATTGGCCGGGAACTGCAGCCAATGGGAGTTGCAGGGGTGGTGCCTGTGGACAGGGCAGCATGCAGAGCCACCTGGCTGTACCTCAGCATAGGAGCTGGAGCAGGGACATGCTGCTGCTTCCGGGAGCTGCTTGAGATAAGCGCCACCTGGAGCCTGCACCCCTGAGCCTCTCCCCATGCCCCAACCCCTTGCCCCAGTCCCGATCCCCTCCCGCCCTCCGAACCCCTTGATCCCAGCCTGAAGCACTCTCCTGAACCCCAAACCCCTCATCCGCATCCCAGAGTCCGCACTCCCAGCCAGAGCCTTCACCCCTTCCTGCACCCCAACCCCCTGCCCCAGCTCTTATCTCCCTCCTGCCCTCCAAACCCCTCTGTCCCAGCCCAGAGCACCCTTCTACACCCCAAACTCCTCCTCCCCAGCCCCCCCCCCCTGCACTCCACTCCCCAGCTCAGAGTCTCTTCCTGCACTCTGAACTCATTTCTTGCCCCACCCCGGAACCCACACCCCCAACCAGAGCTCTCACCCCCTCCCGCACCCCAACTCCAATTTTGTGCACATTCATGGCCCACCATACAATTTCTATTCCCAGATGTGGCCCTCTGGCCAAAAAGTTTGCTCACCTCTGGTCTAGTCCAATTTGAATCACTTGCCTGATTAAAAGTGTTAGTGTCTGATTCTCATCTAGCTTATACTTCTGTGCATTGTGAGTAACTGAGAAAATGAGGAGCTGAGAATCAGGCCAAATGACTCAGATAAGTCTGTTTCTGAGGAAACAAGCTATGCCAACTGGCATCAGTTAGTACTTAGGGGGATGATTCATTAATGGAAAGAGCATTCATCTGATAAACCATCAAAAGTCAGAAAAATTACAAAACACTTAAGAAATAATGTTGTGTATAGTAATATAGAGGGCATAGTGGAGTCACTGTTGGTGCTGTCCCCAGGGTTATATGGGGCCACAGCCTGTTTGTCAAGCAGAGCAGGCCTGACTCATGGATGCATGAAGTAACCAGGTGATATGGTAATCTTGTTCCCCCTTTACTCCTGTTTGCAAAGACAATATCCCAGGAGTTCTCACTGGTGTGGTAAGGTTTCACAATGCCTCAGTGTCCATAGTTCTTGTAGGGAGTGATGTAATCACTTAAAGTTTCATAAAAATAATTTGTTCATTTTATATCTATAGACAAACAATGATCATTAATAACTGCATATAATCTGTAGCTAATCAGGCATGAAACATCATTGACATATCTACGTATGTCATTTGGAAATTATTAACTCCCGTCAACAGTTGCCAACTTTGAGTATAAAAAGATCCTGTTTTATTGAAATTTTAACAAATTTGTTGAACTGATTTGTCTGGACCAAGCCGAACATATGTTAATTTTTAGACCTGACAGCTCTTATCAGGTTACATGGAATAATATGGTAGAGGGGGAAAAAAGGGGAAGGTATATCCAGGAATTAGAGTAGTGGCTGGCAAATAAAATACTTCAGGTGAACACATCTTTTTCAATTTTATATCTCAGTCCCATTTGGAAGTAGGCAAGGAAAAGGAGATCTCATTTGATTTACAAGATTATTGAAATTAAAAGCCCATTTTGTAAATATTTAAATGTTCAGTTTTATCAAGCATATAGTAGATGCACTAAAATTATTTGTCATGTCCTTTTTTGCTTTATTTTGTTTGTTGAATACTCCTTGTAGAATAGAAATGTGCATATTTTTATTCTTTATTTTAAAAATTGTGTGAAATTAAACTGAAAATATTTCAGTAATTACACAATTGTGTACCTTGATTTATGTTATTTAAAGTGTGTGTGAGAGAGTGAGAGAAAACTGATGTGATTGGAATAACAGACTTGGTGGGATAACTCACATGACTGGAATACTGTCATGGATGGACATAAACTGTTCAGGAAGGACAGGCAGGGCAGAAAAGGTGGGGGAGTTGCATTGTATATAAGAGAGCAGTATGACTGCTCAGAGCTCCAATATGAAACTGCAGAAAAACCTGAGAGTCTCTGGATTAAGTTTAGAAGTGTGAGCAACAAGGGTGATGTCGTGGTGGGAGTCTGCTTTTGACCAGCGGACCGGGGGATGGAGGTGGATGAGGCTTTCTTATGGCAACCAATGGAAGTTATTAGATCGCAGGCACTGGTGCTCATCGGAGAATTCAATCACCCTGATATCTGCTGGGAGAGCAATACAGCAGTGCACAGACAATCCAAGAAGTTTTTGGAAAGTGTAGGGGACAATTTCCTGGTGCAAGTGCTGGAGGAACCAACTAGGGGCAGAGCTCTTCTTGACCTGCTGCTCACAAACTGGGAAGAATTAGTAGGGGAAGTAAAAGTGGATGGGAACCTGGGAGGCAGTGACCATGAGATGGTAGCGTTCAGGATCCTGACACAAGGAAGAAAGGAGAGCAGCAGAATATGGACCTTGGACATCAGAAAAGCAGACTTTGACTCCCTCAGGCAGAATCCCCTGGGAGAATAACATGAGGGGAAGAGGAGTCCAGGAGAGTTGGCTGTATTTTAAAGAATCCTTATTGAGGTTACAGGAACAAACCATCCCGATGTATAGAAAAAATAGTAAATATGGCAGGTGACCAGCTTGGCTTAACAGTAAAATCCTTGCTGATCTTAAACACAAAAAAAAGCTGACAAGAAGTGGAAGATTGAACAAATGACCAGAGAGGAGTATAAAAATATTGCTTAGGCATGCAAGAGTGAAATCAGGAAGACCAAATCAAACTTGGAGTTGCAGCTAGCAAGAGATGTTAAGAGTAACAAGAAGGGTTTCTTCAGGTATGTTAGCAACAAGAAAGTTAAGGAAAGTATGGGCCCTTTACTGAATGAGGGAGGCAACCTAGAGACAGAGAATGTGGAAAAAGCTAATGTACTCAGTGCTTTTTTGCCTCTGTCTTCACGAACAAGGTCAGCTCCCAGACTACTGCACTGGACAGCACAGCATGGGTAGGAGGTGACCAGCCCTCTGTGGAGAAAGAAGTGTTCAGGACTATTTAGGAAAGCTGGACAAGCATAAGTCCATGGGGCTGGATGCGCTGCATCCGAGGGTGCTAAAGGAGTTGGCGGATGTGATTGTAGAGCCATTGGCATTATCTTTGAAAACTCATGGCGATCGGGGAGGTCCCGGATGACTGGAAAAAGGCTAATGTAGTGCCCATTTTTAAAAAAGGGAAGGAGGATTGGGGAGCTACAGGCTAGTCAGCCTCACCTCTGTCCCTGGAAAAATCATGGAGGTCCTCAAGGAATCAATTCTGAAGCACTTGGAGGAGAGGGAAGTGATCAGGAACAGTCAGCAGGGATTCACCAAGGGCAAGTCATGCCTGACTAATCTAATTGCCTTCTAGGACTAGATAACTGGCTCTGTAGATGAGGGGAAAGTAGTGGACGTGTTATGCCTTGACTTTAGCAAAGCTTTTGATATGGTCTCCCACAGTATTCTTGCCAGCAAGTTAAAGAAGTATGGGCTGGATGAATGTACAATAAGGTAGATAGAAAGCTGGCTAGATCATCGGGCTCAATGGGTATTGATTAATGGCTCCATGTCTAGTTGGCGACCGGTATCAAGCGGAGTGCCCCAAGGGTCTGTCCTGGGGCCGGTTTTGTTCAATATCTTCTTTAATGATCTGGAGGATGGCGTGGACTGCACCCTCAGCAAGTTTGCAGATGACACTAAACTGGGAGGAGAGGTAGATACGCTGGAGGGTAGGGATAGGATACAGAGGGACCTAGACAAATTGGAGGATTGGGCGAAAATAAACCTGATGAGGTTCAACAAGGACAAGTGCAGAGTCCTGCACTTAGGACAGAAGAATCCCATGCAGTGCTACAGACTAGGGATCGAATGGCTAGGCAGCAGTCCTGCAGAAAAGGACCTAGGGGTTACAGTGGATGAGAAGCTGTATATGAGTCAACAGTGTGCCCTTGTTGCCAAGAAGACTAACGGCATTTTGGGCTGTATAAGTAGGGGCATTGCTAGCAGATCGAGAAACGTGATCATTCCCCTCTATTCGACATTGGTGAGGCCTCATCTGGAGTACTGTGTCCAGTTTTGGGCCCCACACTACAAGAAAGATGTGGAAAAATTGGAAAGCGTCCAGCAGAGGGCAACAAAAATGATTAGGGGACTGGAATACATGACTTATGAGGAGAGGCTGAGGGAACTGGGATTGTTTAGTCTGTGGAAGAAAAGACTGAGGGGGGATTTGATAACTGCTTTCAACTACCTGAAAGGGGGTTCCAAAGAGGATGGATCTAGACTGTTCTCAATGGTACCAGATGACAGAACAAGGAGTAACGGTCTCAAGTTGCAGTGGGGATGGTTTAGGTTGGATATTAGGAAAAACTTTTTCACTAGGAGGGTGGTGAAGCACCGGAACGGGTTACCTAGGGAGGTGGTGGAATCTCCTTTCTTTGAGGTTTTTAAGGTCAGGCTTGACAAAGCCCTGGCTGGGATGATTTAGTTGGGGATTGGTCCTGCTTTGAGCAGGGGGTTGGACTAGATGACCTCCTAAGATCCCTTCCAACCCTGATATTCTATGGTTCTGTGAATTTTCTTAATTTTTCCTGTGAGACAAAAAACATCCTTTGGTCCCACACTTATTTGGGTTCTAAAGGTCTGCTCCTGTAAATGCTTATGCACATGCGTAAAGTTACAAGCATTCAGTGTTTGTAGGCTTAAATGTGATTTAAGTTCTCAGGAAAGCCATGAGAGGCCCTCTGCTCTAGGGTGAATTTGACTGTTTATGTACTGCAGTAAATATATTGATCTAATTTTTATAGATATACTGTAAAAAATATTAACCAGGAATGCAATCTGATTCATGCCAATTACTTTTATCTGAAATTATGAGGAAGTTAATATAGTCCTAAACAAGTTAAAACTGACTGCTGTTAAAGCCTGTCTCAATACATACTGAATCTATTCAATACATAAACAGCCAGTATAGTCAGCGAGGGTGGGAAAGATGTGTTGTCATATGTATATTGTGCTTGAAGCATTTTTCCCCTATTAGATCTCAGATGTTCAATTTATACAGTTTAGACAATCTAAAGAAATCCTGTTTTATGTGCTTTTGAAAAAGGAGATAAAAAGTATCTGGTGAAAAGTGAGTTGATCTCTCATTTAACCTTGGCCTGTTTCATGGCAGATTCGGTTAAGTAAAAACCATGCTGTTCATGAGTTAGTAATATTTATGCTCAACAACAACTGTAACACATCACGTAATTATTTCTGACTCACAGAGCTAGACGTTCTTATTCATCTCTACATCTGTCACGAAAAGACCTAAAGCATTTTTTATCGCCTTTATGCATCCCTTGACAATCAAAATCCAGAGAATTTATTTTATTAAAATGACATGCAGCATACGTGGCAATTTGCAAAATGACTAGCAGAGCTTGAGAGAGAATTCACAGAACCCTTTACTTTACCCAACATTTATAATATCCCCAAGAAGTGCACCTTGGGATGAGTAAACCAAAATAAATACACGTGCCTTGCTTCATAATACACATTATACCTAGTCATGAATAACAATGTAGAAATGTTAACAAAGTCACTTTTAAGCAGTAATTGGAAATCCCCTGTTAAGTGACACCTCACTTCATTTTTCAATCTGTGAAACCTGTTGGATTTTTTTTTAACATAAAATACAGAGATGGGAACGACAACTGCTAGAGAATGCAACGTTAGACCTGCCTGTTTTAATAAAACAAGATTATGAACATGTTATGGAAGAGAGAGTATAGAACTGGCCATTGCTGGGTTTAAGACAGTAAGTGCCAACAGCTTGTGGTTATTAGAGCACTAACAATATTGAATAACTATGCTGAATACGACAGAGGAAAAAATGATCCTGATCACAGGGTTCTTACCATGTAAAACCCTGATCCTGCAAAGATTTCTACTGAGTCCCTCTGACCTAACCTGGAGTACAGAAAGTGCCTTCCCCCGGTTTGCCAGGTCATCTCCTCCCTTCTCAGGAGTGACAGCACACTTTTTTCCCCAGTAGCCATTTTTCTAACACCGGTATGTTCTCCACTTAATTTTGGTGGGGAGTTAGTTGTAGGTTAGGAAATCACAGGTGAGAAACAAACATTTAATTTTTGTGAAACTAGTGAGAAGGTTTACAAAATTAAAACTTAAGTAGCAGCAAAATTGTGTGGGTATGAGTGGGTGTCAGGAGAGGAATAAATGAAACCTTCACTTTAAAATCAGGAAATTCTAATTACTTTTGCTTCCCACTTAAATTTTAGCATTAATTTAGCAGCAAATATTCATATAAACTGTTGGAGTTAGATATTAATACTTTATATAATTTGAAGATGGATGTTTACTTCCAGAAAATATTTAGTTCTAGCTCTAATTGTAGTTGGCCATTAAAATCCCATTCAAACCGAAAATTAAGCAAAAGCATAATCAGTGTCTGATATCTCACACTACCAGGACTAGAGTCTGTTTGTTATGCAGTACTGGAAAGATGAGAGACTGCTTCTTCAAGTATTGTATAGAAACAGTTTTATCCTTGGTGTTTATGGGTGACTTGCCGCAGGGCAAAGTTATAGACCAACACAAGCTGTTTGCCAGAAAGACAAGGTTGCTTAGCCCATTCCAAGCCAGTTAACCACTTGTAAATGTTGACTATTCTACTGATGTTAATTGAGTTAATCTAGATTCATACTGGTATAATAGGTCAGAATCCTGCCCTACGTCTGCCAAAATCTGCTGCATAGAACTAGTAATAAAATCTGTTGCCTTAGTATCGGCCATATGTTTAAATGACCTGACTTAGCTCACTAATGCTACTCCTGAGGGAGTTCTGTGCCAAAAAATTAAATTCTGCATACAATATTTTATAATTCTGCAAATTTATTTTTCAATAAATGTGGAGGTTCTAGCATGGCAGTGGGGAGTTCAGGCCACTGACTGCACAGAGGTGGGAGATCACCCTGCAGAACCCTCCCCACCAGGACTCGGCGGTGAGGCTGCACCTGACCCTGACACAGTGAAAGGGGTGGGACTGCCCAAACAAACAGCCTGGGTCCTTGCCCCTCCATGCCAGGCACACCAGATGTGAGCAGGCAGGCTCAGCTTGGCAGGATCCAAGTGTGGAGGGGCTTGGTATGGAGTGAGGATTCTGTTTGGGGAAATTTGGGTGTGAGTGGCTCAGCATGGTGTCCAGGTGCTGGGGGAGTGGGAGTCCGGGTGCAGCTAGTTGGAGCCCAGTGGGCTGGGGGTCTTGGTGCAGGGGGCTTGTCAGGGTGGTCCAGTTTGGGCAGGTGGGACCCATTCAAGTGCAGGGGACTCCACTGGGGGTGGTTTTGGTGCAGGGGTGGGTGTCCGGCCACAGGGGGTGTGGCTCGGTGGGGGGGGTCCAGGTCCAGTGGGGCTCCAGGTGTGAGGGGCTCAGTGGGGAGGTTCTGGGTGCAGGGAAGGGTGAGGCAGTTAGGGGGCCTGGGTATCGGGGGGGTCCAGCTGAATGGGGGTTGGGTGGCTGGAGGAGCAGCTCCCCATATAGGGACCCCCCCACGGCTGGAGCGAGGGGGGCAGGAAGCAGGGGGGAGAGTGCAGAGCTTCTGGCAGCCAGGGGAGGTTTCTGGGGGTGGATCTGACGCAGTCTCTGCCACTCTTTGCAGGGGAAGAGGAGTCTTGCCCTCCCACAGCTCAGCCAGGGTTAGCAGCTGAGCCTAGTGGGTAGGACCACCTGCTGGGGAGTCCCCAGCCTTCCTTACCTCCCCCCAGCAGTTATTTACCTCTCTGCTGGATGCTCAATGCACCCAAAACGATGCACCCATGCTGCTGGGGAAGGGTGCGTGACCACTCCAGCAGTTTCCCTTTGCTTCCCAGTCAGAATGTCATTTTTCTGCAGGGAAGCAAATAAATCTGGGGGACAGGATTTCTGCATGCATGCAGTAGTGCGGAATTCCCCTAAGAGTATAGTGCTTTTTAGTATCAAACAGTAATTTGCAGCTTTCAGTATAGTATTGGTCATCATAATTTTACTCTTTTTACTAAAATTTCAGATAACTGTCCTGTCATATTTACACACATCCATCTTCAATTTTTGTTATAGAACTGGGGGAAAATGGATTGAGATAGCACCTTTCATGCTACTTTAAATCTTGAAATAAATACTTGGTATAGCACAGTGCCTTTAGACAAATAGAGAAACCATTATTTTCACAACAGTAACATATGCACAGCCGTAATTATTAAGCCTTGTTTTTTTATATATGTGTGTATATATACATACACACACACACAGAGAGAAAATATGAATGTAGGGTAGAACTAGAACCAGATGTCCCGATTTTATAGGGATAGTGCCAATATTTGGGGCTTTCTTATATATAGGCTCCTATTACCCCCACACCCTCTGTCCCGATTTTTCAAACTTGCTATCTGGTCAGCCTAGGTAAAACCAAGGGCTTTCCTACTTTTTTTTTCCTCCCAGAACACTGCCTTGGAAATTTCACTTTCTTCCTACTCTCAACCTAGAGTAATTAATAATACTTAAAACTTAAAATAGATTATATGCCTCTATTGAAGTGTGAGTACTCATCACAAATGAAAATCAGACCAGTGTTATTTAGGTGCCTAACTGGATGTCCAAATTTAAAATACAATTTTATAGCTTTATCCTAGCATCTAGTGAATACTAGTTCATATTGCATAGTTTGCACAGTTGGCTGGGAGTCTGCTCAGTAGGGGGTCAGGATTGGATCAGCAGTATGTTCCAGGTCGTAATTGTAGTCTATTGGTAGAGCAATGCACAGCACCTACAAAAATCCAGTAGTCTTAGCCATTCACATTGATAAGTGCCACATTTGAACAAAATATTTTAATTATATATATATATGCACACACGCGCACACACACACACACACACACACTATAAGTGCTCTGTATTTCAGTAACAACTAATTTCATTAGTTGAACTCATTTTGCTCTGTGCTATAGTAAATATTGGATTAATATACTTTATTGTGGGTTGGGTGAAAGGTCATTGAAGCTGGTGGGTGGATCCAGTGCTGTAAGAAACAGTTAAGCTCCTGTATAGCAGCCCCCACCTAAAACAAAGACATATGTGAGTCCACCCAAGAATTTGAGCTATGTGCACAGAGATCTTTGCTGGCTATTGTCTTGTGCAAAAGGAGTATGTGCACGAGAGACAAACAGAAGAGCACACACAGATTTAGGCCCAGTTCCTCAAAGGTGTTTAGACACCTAACTCTGAGGATCTGGACCTAGAAAGGACAAAAGACACCCACAGCCTAGACAAGATGGAAAAAGGACCTCTGAGGCTATAATCAAAGAAACTGTGTCCTGGTTTTTAATTCTTCCTGTGTTCAGGAAAATAGGATTTTGTGCATTGTGCAAAACGTTGTGCAACAACGTTTTGTTGAAGGTACCTGACTCCATCATTTTCTCCTCCTAACTAGAACAACATGCAAGATGCAGAATTTTTGGCGAGCTGTTCAGGCCAAAAGGGGTAACTATTATTGGTTTTATCCATCAAGCTATCTTAGGTACTTGTGTGCCACTCAAAGTCATTACTATAGAATCTGAGCATCTTACAATCTTTAATGTATTTAACCTCACAGTACCCCTTTGTGGTTCTCCCCATTCTACAGATGGGAATGGAGCCAAAGGTATTTGATTTCAATTGGTGTTAGGCCCCTACATACCTTTGACGATCTGGGTCCAAATGACAATAGGCCAGAATTTTAAGGATGTTTAAGCACTTCAAGATTCAGATAGGCATGCAGTAGGATTTTCAGAACAGTCTAAGTGCCTAATTCTTAATGGGAGTTGGATGCCTAAGCATTTTTGAAAATTCCATTAGGTGCCTCTCTGCATCTTTAATTTCCTAAATACCTTTAACAAGTTTGGGTTAAGTTTAGAGGCGAGAGCAACAAGGGTGATGTCATGATGGGCTTCTGCTATAGACCACCAGACCAGGAGGATGAGGCTTTCTTCAGACAATTAACAGAAGTTTCCAGATCACAGGCCTTGGCTCTCATGGGGGACTTCAATCACCCCTGCATCTTCTGGGGGAGTAATACAGCAGTGCACAGACAATCCAGGAAGTTTTTGGAGAGTGTTGGGGACAACTTCCTGGTGCAAGCGCTGGAGGAACCAACTAGGGGCCTTGCTCCTCTTGACCTGCTGCTCACAAACAGGGAAGAATTGATAGGGGAAGTTGAAGTGGGTGGCAATCTGGGCAGCAGTGACCATGAGATGGTTGAGTTCAGGATCCTAACAAAAGGAAGAAAGGAGAGCAGCAGAATACGGACCTTGGACTTCAGAAAAGCAGACTGACTCCCTCAGGGAACTGATGGGCAGGATTCCCTGGGAGGCTAATGTGAGGGGGAAAGTAGTCCAGGAGAGCTGGCTGTATTTTAAAGAAGCCTTATTGAGGGTGCAGGAACAAACCATGCTGATGTGCAGAAAGAATAACAAATATGACAGGCAACCAGCTTGGCTTAATGGTGAAATCTTCGTTGAGCTTAAACACAAAAAGGAAGCTTACAAGAAGTGGAAACTTGGACAGATGACTAGGGAGGAGTATAAAAATATTGCTTGAGCATGCAGGGGTGTAATCAGGGAGGCAAAGCACAACTGGAGTTGCAGTTAGCAAGGGATGTAATAAGGGTTTCTACTGGTATGTTAGCAACAAGAAGGTGGTCAGGGAAAGTGTGGGACTCTTACTGAATAGGGGAGGCAATTTAGTGACAGGCGATGTGGAGAAAGCTGAAGTATTCAATGCTTTTTGCCTTGGCCTAAAAGACAAGGTCAGCTCCTGGACTTCTGCACTGGGCAGCACAGTATGGAGAGGAGGTGAGCAGCCCTCAGTGGAGAAAGAACAGGTTAAGGACTATTTAGAAAAGCTGGACATGCACAAGTCCATGGGGCTGGATGCAAAACATAAGAAGGTGCTGAGGGAGTTGGCTGATGAGATTGCAGAGCCATTGGCCATTATCTTTGAAAACTCGTGGCGATCAGGGGAGGTCCCGATGTTTGGAAAAAGGCAAATAGAGTGCCCATCTTTAAAAAAGGGAAGAAGGAGAATGCGTGGAACTACATGAGGGGTCAGCCTCACCTCAGTCCCTGGAAAAATCATGGAGCAGGTCCTCAAGGAATCCATTTTGAAGCACTTGTAGGAGAGAAAGGTGATCAGGAACAGTCAACATGGATTCACCAAGGGCAAGCATGCCTGACCAACCTGATTGCCTTCTATGATGAGCTAACTGGCTGTGTGCATATGGGGAAGAGATGGACGTGATATACCTTAACTCTAGCAAAGCTTTTGATATGGTCTCCCACAGTATTCTTGCCAGCAAGTTAAAGTAGTATGGATTGGGTGAATGGATTATAACGTGGATAGAAAGCTGGCTAGATCGTAGGGCTCACCAGGTAATGATCAACGGCTCCATGTCTAGTTGGCAGCCAGTATCAAGTAGCGTGCCCCAGGGGTCGGACCTGGGGCCAGTTTTGTTCAACATCTTCATTAATGATCTGGATGATGGGATGGATTGCACCCTCAGTAAGTTTGTGGAGGATACTAAGCTTGGTGGGGGGAGGTAGATACCCTGGAGGGTAGGGATCAGGTCTAGAGTGACTTAGACAAATTGGAGGATTGGGCCAAAAGAAATCTGAGGTTCAAAAAGAAATCCTGCCCTTAGGACGGAAGAATCCCATGCACTGCTACAGGCTGAGGACTGACTGGCTAAGCAGCAATTCTGCATAAAAGGACCTGGGGATTACAGTGGACAAGAAGCTGGATATGAGTCAACAAGAAGGCTAACAGCATATTAGACTGCATTAGCAGGAGCATTGCCAGCAGATCGAGAGAAATGATTATTCCCCTGTATTCGGCACTCCTGGGGACACATCTGGAGTATTGCGTCCAGTTTTGGGCCCCCCCACTACAGAAGGGATGTGGACAAATTGGAGAGAGGCCAGCAGAGTGCAACTAAAATGGTTAGGGGGCTGGGGCACGTGATTTATGAGGAGAGGCTGAGGGAACTAGGCTTATTTAGTCTTCAGAAGAGAAGAGTGAGGGGGATTTGATAGTAGCCTTCAACTACCTGAAAGGGGTTTCCAAATAGGATGGAACTAGACTTTTCTCAGTGATGGCAGATGACAGAAGGAGCAATGGTCTCAAGTTGCAGTGCGGGAGGTCTAGGTTGGATATTAGGAAAAACTATTTCACTATTTCTAGTGGTGAAGCACTGGAATGGGTTACCTAAGGAGGTGGTGGAATCTCCCTCCTTAGAAGTTTTTAAGGCCTGGCTTGACAAATCCCTGGCTGGGATGATTTAGTTGGTGTTGGTCCTGCTTTGAGCAGGAGGTTGAACTAGATGACCTCTTGAGGTCTCTTCCAACCCTAGTCTTCTATGATTCTGTGAAAAATCTGGCCCTAAGTGATCTTCCTAGTGTTACAAAAAGTTACTTTGTAGAGGAGAAATTGAAGCTGGGTTTTCTTAAGGCTAGCATCCTATCCACTCTGAGGTATAATTGCCCAGGTCTTGGTATAGATATAGATTAGGTGTGTTTCCTGTTCCCCTGCCCTCCCATTCCACTTAAATGACACAGATTTTCTTTTGAATATGGAGAAACATCTTTTCATCTGATTTTCCTATCTTGTTATGTATCAGATACAGCAGGGCACACTGAAGAATTTGTTTGAGGAAAGCTAAAGAGTGCTTGTCTGAATTGCAAGACAGTAGAATGCACTCATTTTGCTGCTTTATTGCCTTTTCACAGCAGATGTGAGGGGTGGTATTTCACATCTGTAATATATTTTGACACTTCATGGAAAATCCAGACATGCATCTCTCTTCTGCATTAGCAATCACTGCTGTTTATGCACAACTGCAAAGAATATTACCCTGCAAATGGCTGAAAAACGAAGTATGACACAGATCAGGACACACTATAATATGCAAGTACATTTAACTGACACTTCATTTGATGCCCACAATGCCAGTGCTAATACAGTCTGTGAAAACCTCATATTATGTATTTAGCTAATGTGTTTGTTAAATCAAGCCCTTTGAATTTTTAATACCAGTTTATTTGAATGGATGGATTAGTTGAATTCCAAAGTCACTGATTGACTATCACTAACAAGGTGACTCAATCAAAGTGGCAAACAGCTAAATGATCGTTCACCTTTGGCATAACTGAAGATAAGAATTGAAGGCAAAATGATCTATGTAGTATGTATTAAAAAACAGAACTAGGTTTCAGTGATGCAGATACATTTTTCTCTCAATCCCTTACCTCTTTAATTTTGTAAGGGTTACAGTAATTAGAGAAAAGGAGTACTTGTGGCACCTTAGAGACTAACCAATTTATTTGAGCATAAGCTTTCGTGAGCTACAGCTCACTTCATCGGATGCATACTGTGGAAAGTGTAGAAGATCTTTTTATATACACACAAAGCATGAAAAAATACCTCTTCCCACCCCACTCTCCTGCTGGTAATGATCACTTTAGATACGCTATTACCAGCAGGAGAGTGGGGTGGGAAGAGGTATTTTTTCATGCATTGTGTGTATATAAAAAGATCTTCTACACTTTCCACAGTATGCTCCGATGAAGTGAGCTGTAGCTCACGAAAGCTTATGCTCAAATAAATTGGTTAGTCTCTAAGGTGCCACAAGTACTCCTTTTCTTTTTGCGAATACAGACTAACACGGCTGTTACTCTGAAACTAGTAATTAGAGAGGAATTTCTACTGCTATTCTTATATTGCCTCCTACAGAGGAAAATTCCTTTATGGCTTTGTCTCCCACGTAGTACTGGTTTGCCATTTGTCCACTTAGAAGTGGGATCCAGCTCAGTACAAAACCAGACAGTTATCTGTTTCAGATTTTATGCTTTGGAAATAATAATAATAATAAAAGTACTGTCACTTAATCACTTAACTTTATTTCAAAGATGGTGGGATATAACTTCAAAAGTTAAGCACTTGTCTCTTTTGCCAGATTTTTCACCAGTCTGAATGGCTACTGGAAAGAGACTGCTGCCTGGCTGTCCTGAAAATAAACTACATAGAGTTCAATAAGAACATAAGTTAATTGTAATTATACCAGCAGACACGTGGCAGTACTTGAAGAAATAGTCATATACAAAACCAAGTTATTCTAAGAAAAGCACATTACAAAATTAAACTGCTTCTTTTTCATTATAATTATTGTATGAGGAATTATTACTGATAGAAGTAAATAATGCTTTACTAATTTGCACTGCTATACAGAGAAATACAGCTATGGTTATTTGGAATCCTTATCCTTCCATGATTTAAATACTTTCAGAATCTGTTTACAAACTAGAGAGCTGATCTAAAAAACCATGTATGTAATTTTATTCACATGAATTAATATATTCATATGCATATGTTTTTGTAGGATCAGGTATCATATCAGTCAGTGCTGTAGAATATTGTATAAACAGTTTAGAGTTTAATATTTTTATACAAGACAGAGCATCTGAAGGTCTAGATAGATTTCTGTAGATATACTAAGTTTAGAGGTTTCAGAGTAGCAGCCATGTTAGTCTGTATCCGCAAAAAAACCAGGAGTACTTGTGGCACCTTAGACTAACAAATTTATTAGAGCATAAACTTTTGTGGGCTACAGCCCATTTCATCGGATGCATTGAATGGAACATATAGTAAGAAGATTATATATTAGATACAGATATACACACATACAGAGAAGGTGGAATTTGCCATACAAACTGTAAGAGGCTAATTAAGATGAGCTATTATCAGCAGGAGAAAAAACACTTTTGTAGTGATATTCAAGATGGCCCATTTAGACAGTTGACAAGAAGATGTGAGGATACTTAACATGTGGAAATAGATTCAACATGTGTAATGACCCAGCCACTCCCCGTCTCTATTCAAACCCAAGGTAATGGTATCTAGTTTGCATATTAATTCAAGCTCAGCAGTTTTTCCTTGGAGTTAATTAGCCTCTTACAATTTGTATGGCAAATTCCACCTTCTCTGTATGTGTGTATATCTATATCTAATATATAATAATCTTACTACAAGTTCCATTCAATGCATCCGATGAAGTGGGTTGTAGCCCACGAAAGCTTATGCTCTAATAAATTTGTTAGTCTAAGGTGCCACAAGTACTCCTGTTTTTTTTAGGTTTAGAGAAATGTTGATTTAGCTCTTGTTTTATTAAAAATTCATAAGTGGTATCTATAATTAAACACAGGCACTAGATCAATTTAAGCCTTATGCAATTTTGTCTCCTCAAAGAAAATATTTTAGTAGATCAGTCTAGATTTATGTGCCCACCATGTCTGGTTGCCTCATCTAGATTTGGATTTACATACTTAGGGATGGAAATTTTTGATATCTTAGAAATACTCTCTGAAATATTACAACAGGTTTTTCACATATCACATTTCTTTACTTGACTTTTTACACATTTTAATATCTTAAACCCGTTTATTTGTTCACTTAGGGCTGGATCCTGCACAAATGAAATCAGTGGGAGTTTTCAATTGAATTCAATGGAAGCAGGATTCCATTGAGTCCCTGTCCTGCAATGAGCTCTGCATGGGTACACCCCTGCACCTATGCGAAGCCCTATCAATTTCACTGGATGGGCACCAGGATCCACCCATTGCAGGATCAGGACTTAGATAGAAACACTGAAGCGTCAGCTTCATTACAGATACAGGATTAGGATTTTCGGCAGAAAATATGATTTAAGGTTTAAGCATATAGGGCTTGTTTTACTACTGTCCTACTCCATCTTTTCTCCAGAGTAACTCCATTGACTTCAGTCGAGTTATACTGGATAAAAGCTGGAGTCAGTGATCCTTCATACCCATAATATCAAATTTAGATATTATAACTTGTTAATATGTAAAAATAAAATGCATCATCAGCAAATTAATGAAGCTAGTTTTGTAAAGACTTAATATTTTATGGTTCTAAGCCAGACTACTTAGTTGTGTGTGTGTGTGGGGGGGGGGGTTCCTTTGCTTTTTTCCCCCCCCCCTACTTTGCAGGAAGACCACAGAAGCTGTAAATTATACATGGAAAATATTTTTAAACAACCGTATTTTCAGGCTAAGAGTGCTGAGTGCAGCTGGTTTGGCATATTTTCCAAATCAGATTTCAAAATAGAAACCAGCTGCTTATGTGTTGCTTTTAGCTGAAAAACCAACATATGTCAAATATCCTAAACTGGGCACTTCTAATATAATATACATTGGGGATAGTAGACATGAACCTGATGTCAGGTCCAGCTGTAAATTTTACTGATTTACTTTTTGTACCTAATCTGAAATATTGAAGTTCTTCACCATAAAGAGATTCATTTGAGTGATTTAGTATATAATCCCAGGGTAAAGCTAAAGAAAGAATACCCTAGCATAGAGTCCACCTCACATTTCCACCGGTTTCCTACCTGAGCTAATAAAGTTATTTCCAGGCCTGGCACTTCATTGTATTAGGAGATTACATCATCCCAGCAATAATTCCTGTTCATAGGTTTGGGATCACAAGGCTCTCTCTCACTTGACCCATATAGGCAGACACATTTTTGATCTGATAGGCATAGAGATTAATATTGGGGGTACAAGAAATGCTCTTTTGTTATTGGTTCATTTGTCTCCTACAGACGGGTCACAGACTTAACTCTTTCACAAAGATGATATTGCACTACAGAAGACCAATCTGTACTATGGCTTCTAGAATTTGTCAGGAGCAGGGTTTGCAAGTTGTGTCAAATTGCCCTGTCTTCAGACTGGGGTGTGGATAATCTAATAAAAAATTAGTGTGGGGGTTATTATAGAAAACTCAAGCATTCAAATGTCCAAAAAAAAATGTTTAAGTGTTTTATTGAATTCAGGCCTAGTTTGATAGGACTGAGCATCTGCTTTCCGGGGTTAGCAAGTATGAGATCCTCTCAGGGTTGAACAAAAGTACTTAAAATATTTTCCAATACATTAGTCACAAAAGATTAATTAAATCAGAATGTAAAATCCAAATGCAACACAAAAAAGACCCAGCTCTACACTGGTTCTGTTTGTTTATTTCTTGGATACTATTTTACCATACCTGTTTTATTTTCATAAGTATGTGTTCACTGTAATGCACTGATATTAATCTTGCAGAACAAAAAAACCCAAGAGTATGAGAAATTGTTTTCCCTAAAATCATGCTGGGATTTCCACGTTCAACAGTGAACCTTACTTTGGCTTCAGTGTAGTTTTTTTTCCACAAGCATTTACCCCAATCTAGTATAAAAGAGAAATATAAATAAGCCCATAATGTGTCCTGAACCAAATTTACTCTCAACAATATTTCTATTACAGTGATTTTTGTAAATTACCTCATGGCATAACCCTTCCCTTCAGATAAAGGGCTACACTTTATGATCACTTTATTATTACAATATATTCTTATTTGGAGGGTTTCGGTGACATACAAAACCTTTGGGAAAATCGAATTTTGTAGCGTATAATGTGCACTGATGTTGGGCAATGCAACCAACCCTCAGTTAGCTTTACTGAATTTTTCAGTTAATCCAAAAATGCTTGAATGGGGTTATTTTGTATTTGACAGGCAGGAGTCAGTTTGTACATTCATGTAGCTAGGCAGGTACTCATGAGGCACTGGAAGTGTGACTGGAACTCTTAACTTTAAAGTTTTATAAATATGTTGTAGAGAATCAAACCAATTTAGAAAGAATTTAGTATATGTTTATTGTTGGAGTAAACTGGTTTCCATAGTACTGGTGTTTTATAAATTTGTTAGCGTCAAGAATGACCTATACAGATGAGCGAGAAAGTGTTAGGAGTCAGAATTTTTCCATTCCAAGTTCGCTTGATGCTAGGAGAACTAATTGTTGGTACAGTAAGGAGAACTTAAATAGTGAAAAGATTACTGAAAAGGAACTGAAATGTTTGTTCATCTGAAGCTTGTTGGCAGAAAATTTAAAGGAACAGAGGCTGCATCAAGTAAGCACCATATTTCATAGAACACATGACTTGAAGTAGATTCTTGACCATGAATATAGTCTTTGTGCCAAAGAAAACTGTAAGACGAGTTTCAGCTTGACTACGAGTGTTGTGATATCGTACTGTGGAAAAAAAACTGCCACAAAGTTTTTGAATGTTATGTTGAACATTATCTTGAATTTTAAAGTCAAGTTTTGTCATTTAACCTTCTAGTCAGGGAAATCTTTTGTGATAGCAAAGATAAAAACTGAATTGCTTTTCAGTTGTTAAATAGTATTACAATACTATGCATGGGGAATATATTAAATGTGCTGGCTGTAGTGTCCTTAGTGCTGAAAACATTGTGTTTACATTTAGATGCTCAATCACATTTTTATAAAGATGCTAGAATTTAATTTAACTTGGCTGTTGTAAATTGAGGATGGTAAGTAATATATGGTAAAAATTTGGAAAGACATTTTAAAACATGAATAGAATAAAACCTATATAGAAGAAAATATAAATCAACACCAGCTAAAGGCTGCTTAAATCTTTTAGGTTTAGAACTTTTTTTTGTTTCTTCCATCAGGATTCAGAAGTTTAAATATCAATGAATCCTTCCATTTCATTTCTGCTACTGGTTTACAGGAATAACTTTGAAACTATTGGATCATTTTAACACCTAGAGAAATTGCCAAGTAACGCACCTGGTCTTCCAGCAAGACAACAATGTTTATTAAAGAGGGGATCAAACCCTATTTGCTATGTCTAGTTTAGCCCTAACAATATTATTCATAGTTTAGGATGCAGACCTGAACAATTTTAGTAGTGACTGTATGCGCAAAATCTCAGTAAATATCATCTTTGGATAAGGAAGGTGCTTGGAACAGAAAGAATTCAGTAAAAATAGGAATGCTTATATAAAGAAATAACTAAATAAGGAATATTCAGTGATACAAAAGTGGACCTGACCTAGCCCAGTAATTCATTTATTAGTTGCTGTTTCCACTCTGGATTATGGCTCACTTTACATTTGACAAAGACTTAAATCATCTTGAGCATATTAACTGTTGTGTTATTTACTTATGCTATGTAAATAGGTTGATATATGGATTTAGATTATACTTGCAATGGGCATCTGAATGTTTGAATATTTAGACATCTTAATATAAATATCCCAGATGAATATAAGGCTCTGCCGTCCCATTCTTAGCATATACTAGCCATTTTATTAACACTCTCTACTTCAGAATATCAGCTTCCATTTAGTTCAGAAATGTAACCTTAGCAGTATGCTATTCTAGGTTTAAATATCAAATTCAAAATTTAGGAGGAATTGTTTGACTATACTTTAAGTCTATGTCTGGCTAGTAAGTCTTTATGTTCTGCATATACTGATTTTACATGTGCTGTGGGACAGATTCGCTAGTGGGTTCTACTGGCTTACACTGCTGTAAATACTGGCTGAGATCCCTGCTGGCAGAAACCTTTGCTTGGTGAATGAGTTGTGGCAGCGCCAAGCACATTTCTACACTGCAATTAAAAGCTTGCAGCCTGCCTGTGACTGCTGTCTCGGGCTCCCAGTTCTCTGGCTAAGGGGGGTGTTTAATTGCAGTGTAGACTTTTGGATGTGGGCTGGAACCGGGGTTCTAGGATCATGCAAGGTGGGAGGGTCCCAGAGCTCGGGCTGCAGCCTGAACCTGAAAGTTTACACTACAATTAAATAGTCCCTTAGCCTGAGCTCTACAAGCTTAGCTGGCACAGGCCAGCCATGGATTTTTAATTGCAGTGTAGATGTACCCCAAGTGGCTTCATCTTCATTTACAGTAGTAGGAGGATTGAGGATCACTGCAGCCCTAAAAATTTTGAATAGGCAGGATCTTCTGATTTAAGCAGTTTTGGTTGAGCAGCTGATAGTAGAAATCAGATGACAGAATTTCCAGTAATCCGTCAGTCTTTCACTCGTATGGTGTAAGCCTGATCCTTAGCTAAATACTTTAAATGTCACTGAAAAATGTTATATGTGGTGTCTGTCTGAAGTTTTTCCTTTCTTAGGGGGTGGAAGCTCTTAAGAACAATAATCTCGTCTGGTATGTTGTGGTATTGACATTTTCAGCTTACAACCACCATCTCCCACCACCTGACCATTAGATCAGGAACTGAAACATCATGTTTCAACAGTCTGTGTATGGTAGTTTAAGGCAGCACAGAATTTTGCCTTACACCCTGAACAGCACCTTTAAAACAGATGGAAATGTGTGGGGTATAAATAATGCAGAATTTGGACTAGTATTTTAAGACACTGTAGCCCTTTAACTGTTCTCACCTAGCCATGCTCTCAAATAGCTTCCCTTTGCCCTCCTCCTCTGCTATCTTCTGCATTGTCTCTTTTCTCCTCCTTCCATCATCATCTCCACATCCATCCCACCCTCCCTATGACCCAGCTTTACCTTATTCTGTTGCCTTCTCCTTCTCTCTCCACAACCCCCACTCAATGCTACAAATCCAAATGCCATCTCCATTTCCTTCTCTGCTGCCTCCTCCTCCAGGGACATCTACCCTACTCCTGGCCCTGCCTTGATCCCCACGCTTTCCTCTTACCACACCCATCTCCACAATTCGTAGACTTTAAGACCAGAAGGGACCATCATAATCATCTAATCTGACCTCCTGCACAATGCAGGCCACAGAACATCACACACCCACTTCTGTAATACACCCATAACTTCTGGCTGAGTTACTGAAGTCCTCAAATCAAGATTTAAAGACTTCAAGTTACAGAGAATCCACCATTTACACTAGTTTAAATCTGCAAGTGCACACTGCAGAAGAAGGCAAAAAACCACCAGAGTCTTTGCCAGTCTGACCCGGGGAGAAAATTCCTTCCCAGCCCCAAATATGGCGATCAGTTAGACCCTGAGCATGTGGGCAAGACCCATCAGCCTGACACTTGGGAAAGAATTATCAGTCATAACGCAGAGCCCTCCCCATCTAGTGTCCCATCACCGACTGTTGGAGATGTTTGTTGCTAGCAGTTGCAGATTGCCTGCAATGGCATGTAGGCAGTCTCATCATACCATCTGCTCCGTAAACTTATCAAGCTCAGTCTTGAAGCCAGTTAAGTTTTGTGCCCTCACTGCTCCCCTTGGGGTACTACTTCTGTTCCTTTGGTTCCTACCCCTCTCATCTCAGACCTTTTCCCAGGGCCACACAGAGGTTTTTGGAGGCCTGGAGTGAAACCAAGATTTAGGGTCCCCCACCCTTCCAAAAAGTTACAACTGTGGGGAGGCCCTTGGGTAAGGTGTGGTTGGAGAGTACGCTCACCCTGCAGTCTTCACAGTGGCAGCTACTGTCCCCACAGGGTTGGGCCTGGCTCCCCGCTTGGGGCATTGCAACCCAGCACATAGGGTCACAACGTCACTTAGTCTCTAAGGTGCCACAAGTACTCCTTTTCTTTTTGCGAATACAGACTAACACGGCTGTTACTCTGCATTAAACAATGCTTGGGGCATTGCAACCCAGCACACAGGGTCATAACGTCACTTGGTTTGGGGTTCCTCTCAAATGGGTGGGGGCCTGGGACAAACTGCCCCGTTTTCCTTCCAGTCTTCTAAGTGGCCTTGCCTGTTCCCTTGTTCTCTCATCCCCTTCTCCTGCTGCCCTGGAATGCTCATTCTATGTGTTTAAAACATAAAAGCAAAACACTGTAATCCATGACCTCTTTATCTCTCACTCTCTCTGCCTTGTCCTCACTGAAATCTGGGTCACTCATGCTGATGCTGCTTCTCCCATACAGTGGTCTCTTCTTCTCCCACTCCTCTGCTTCCTGCTTTCCAAAGATTGTGGTGGGCTGGGCTTCTCCTTTCGTGATCCTCCTACTTCCAGCTCTTCCTTTGACCAGCACTTCCTCCAAATCTTTTCACTTCTTCCACCCCTTGTTGCCATTATCTGTTAACACCCTGCCCCCTAGACATACACACCTTTCACCTTCATTTCTGACTTTGTCTTTTGACTCTCCCTGCTCACATCACAATCCTTCACCCTCATCTTTGGTGATTTTAATTTACATACGGGTGTCCATCTAATTCCCTAGCTTCCCACCTCCTTGCCCTCACATCTCCATTTGACTTGCAGTTATAAATCAACTCTCCTACTCATCAATATGGTCATCCACTTGATCTTGTCTATGCCATGCCCTTCTACCTTTGCTCTCTCCATCAGTGGTCCCCCTCTGACCACTTCTTTTTCAACATTGCTGATTTGTCCCTTTCTGTTTGTCCTGCTACTAGTTCCTTTCATTACTTCAATCCATCAACATCCAAGAATTCTCATTTGCTCTCAGCCTTCTCTTTGTCATCTCTGCCTTCTCCTTCCTTGATTCAATCATTGATCATCTCCACTCCACTCTTTACACCAGTATTGACTACTTTTCACTGCTCTCCCTTTGGGAAGTCCACCCTGCCAACCCTCAGCCTGGCTCACCCTCAGTATCAGTTTTCTGTTCTTTCTTTCTTGTGCTGAGGAGCATCTCTGACAAAAGTCCTATGAGCCACACTGACTTTCTCCAACATAAAGTTACTCTTTCCTCCTTTAATTCTGACACCATCTTAGCCCAACAGCTTTACTATTCCTGCCATGTCAAATCACATGCTCATTACTCCTGCCATCTCTTCATCACCTTTGATTCCCTTTATGCTCCTCACTCCTGTACCTTCCTCCCATTCCATGTACAATCTTGCTGATTTCTTCAAAGAATAAAATCAGTAAGATCTAGTGTGACCTCCCCCTGCACTTTACTCCCTCCCTTGGCTCCTAATACACTTTTTCCCTCACCTGTCTCACGTGTCACTGGCACAGAGACACCCTGCCTGCTCTCCTCTTCCAGCCCCATCCCATCTCCTTTCATCTTCTAATCTTCATCAGTGCTCTCACCCCCCTCTTATATTTCTCAGCCCCTTTCTTTCTCTCTTATATCAAATTCCTTATTCCATCCTATAAACATGTTTTGGTCTGCCCTATTTAAAAAACCCCAACAAATAAAATCTTATCCTTGATCCTTTCTCCCCTCAAACTATAACTTCATCTCTCTTTTCCACTTCCAAACTCATTGAACATGATGTCTGTAACTGCTGTTTGGAGAGCCTTTCTTCTAATTGTGTTCTTCACCCTCTTTAATATTTTACCTTTTTACACACTTCACATTCCACTGAGACTGCTCTCACTAAAATCTCTAGTGACCTCTTCCTGGCCACATCTTAGGGCTTCTGCTCTTATTTTATTTTCCTTTACCTCTCAGCGGTTTTTGACACCGTCTACTTGAAATGTTGTCCTCCATTGGCTTTCATGGTTCTGCTCTCTCATAGTTCTTTCCTTAACCTTTCTGATTGCTTTTTCTAGGTCTCATTTGGTAGAATATGGTCATCCGCTCTCCCCCATTCTGTCAATGTCCCATAAGGCTCTGTCCTTGGCACCCTCCATGTTTTCTATCTAAGGCCCTTATGAGGCCCCCATCACCATAGTATTGGAGTGTCTCACAATCTTTAATGTATTTTATCCTCAGAACACCCATGTGAGGTAGGGATGTGCTGTTGTCCCCATAACCTGCATGCCGCCTTTGAGTCGGCACTTTCACATGACCCAAATACTCAGGCTATTTCTAAATCTTGTTGCTTTATCTTACACAGCATCTCCAAAATCTGTTTTTTCCTGTTTGTCTACACAGGCAAAACGTTCATCCAAGACCTCTGCATTTCATGCCTTCACTACTGCAGTAGGGTTGCCAATTTCTAATCACACAAAACCAAACAACCTAGCCCTTCCCCTTCCCTCAGGCCCTGCCCCCCATTCACTACATTTCCCCTCCCTCGGTGGCTCGCTCTCCCCCACCCTCACTCACTTTCACTGGGCTGGGGCGGGGTGAGGGGTTTGGGGTGCAGGAGGGGATTCCAGGCTGCGGGGGTAGGGCCGAGGGATTTGGAGTGTGGGAGGGGACTGCGGGTTGAGGCAGGGAGATGGGGTGTGGGAGGAGTGGGGGCTCTGGGCTGGGGGTGCTGGCTAGGATGGGGATGAGGGTTTGGGGTACAGGAGGGGTCTCCATGCTGGGAGATGGGGCCAAGAGATTTGGAGAGTGGTAGGGGGCTGCGAGTTGAGGCAGGGGTTTGGGGTGTAGGAGGGGGTGAGCACTCTGGGGTGGGACTGGGGATGAGGCATTTGTTGTGGGGGGGCTCAGTGCTGGGGCAGCGGGTTGGGGTGAAGTATAGGCTCTAGGCTTGGGGTGGGGCTGGGGATGAGGGCTTTTGGGTGCAGGAGGGGGCTCCAGGTTTGGGAAGGGCTTAGGGCTAGGGCAGGGGGTTGGGGCGCAGGCTTACCTTGGGCAGCTCCCAGTCAGTGGCGCAGTGGGGCTAAGGCAGGCTGCCTGCCTGTCCTGACACTGGGTTGCGCATGCCCTGGAGGTGGCCAGCAGGGCCAATGCTAGTAGTCAGGGTGAGGGAGGAGGCTCTGTGCACTTCTCTTGCCTGCAGGCACCGGCCCCCCAGGTCCCAGCCAATGGGAATGCAGAGCCGGTGCTGGGGGCAGGGGCACACGGAAGCCCCCCCCAGCCTAGGAGCCAGACCTGCTGGCTGCTTCTGGGGCGCAGTGCGGTGCCAGGACAGGTAAGGACTAGCCTGCCTCAGCACTGCCGACCGGACCTTTAGTTGGTCAGTCGGTGGTGCTGACTGGAGCCACCAAGTGTTTTTGACCAAGTGTTCTGGTTGAAAACCAGACACCTGGTCACCCTATACTGCAACCTCCTCTTTTTCTGCTTTTAATTACTGCAGTGTTACTCTCCTCAAGTACATTTAAAATGCTGCTGCTAAAATTGTGTTCTTGAGTCACTCTGACCATGCTACTTTTTTTTTAGTCCATATATTAGCTCCCCTTCACCTCTGTATCAAGTACATGCTTCTTGTGTTTACCTGTAAGGCCCTTCATAATTTAGCCTCACTTTACCTAGATGACCTAGTAATCTGCTATGATGCTGATACCTGCCTTCATAGTGTCACGGTTCCCAGCCTTTGCCACCATCGGTCAACTTTTCTTTTAAGCACTTCCTCCATGTTTTCTACAACATTGTCCCTTATGCAGAGGAAATGCTTCCAGATAAAATCATTCAGATTCCTCCTTAAGACTCTCTTCTGCGAGGATGCCTACAAAACTCAGCCTGCTAATCATGGCTAAAAGAGGTGGCCAGCTGGCACTTCCTCCTCTTTCCTTTTTCTACTCCCTTCCTTGCTACAGCAACACCTATTTAAAAACACACAATACAATAAATATAACTAACAAAGCTGTGCCAGTGCTCCACAAGATTAATTTGATTGTATGTTAAAAAGAAAAGGAGTAGTTGTGGCACCTTAGAGACTAATCCAATGAAGTGAGCTGTAGCTCACGAAAGCTTATGCTCAAATAAATTTGTTAGTCTCTAAGGTGCCACAAGTACTCCTTTTCTTTTTGCGAATACGGACTAACACGGCTGCTACTCTGAAACTTGATTGTATGTTGTAATCCCATCCACTTCCCTTCCTCTGTTCATGTCTTTCAATTCTAAGCCGTTAAGGGCAGGGAGATGTTCTCCTCTCCCTATTGGTACAGCATCCAACACAACAGTGCCTCAACCCCAAGTGGCATCATTGGCAGCTACCAAATATAAATATTTAACAATAATAATAATAGGATCATTGAGTCTTCTCAAGTTTTATTTCTCAGGTTTTTGTCTTAAAAGATATGCAAAAAATTAAAAAAGGACCTCAGCAAGATGTTATCTTGTAATCTTTGTAATCTTATGTTAGAGTACAGTGATTAATACATCATATGCTAGAAAGAGGAGACAGGGCTTCTTTCTGCAAACATCTGTTTATGATTTAAACATTGCAAAATGTCCAAAAAAGATTGTGTGGTGAGTACTGACTCAGAACTGCAGCCACGTATCCTGGTGTCCCATGGATTACTCCTATGCTGCTATTAATTTTGTTGGTACAATCCCAAGTCTCTCATGCTCAGTTTACAAGTGATTGTATTCACATAAACTACAATTAAAAAGTCCAATGATAATCTTGGGAGAGCTTGTATATTTGATTTACAATAACACTTTGCTATGGCTGTGCTAATGTATCATTCAGACAACAGGATTTTTTAATCAGGGTATCCTGTAAATAGCTGTTAATATATTCATCAATCAGGATTGTTCTATATGGTGTATTTTCCTATTTCTCACTGCCCCTTTCCTGTGCCAGGTCTCCACAGCTCTGCATAACTATTATCTGGTCTTAACTCCTGTCATACAGCCCTTCTTTCTCTGATGGATGGGGCCCTCCCACACAGGTTTGCTGTGGTCAAGTCATGAAATTTAGAATCTAGACAATTAGAGGGATCTAGACTAAACTCAATTTTATGAAGGCCTTATTTTTTCCTGCCATTGTATGTATCTTTTTCCTTCCCCATCCAGGTTCTGGCACAAAAAAATTACATTATTCCAATTTTGCCGCTATCAGTCAAAACAAATATTTTTCTGTTCATACAATAAAATATTGTGATGAGCTGACCAAAGTGCTCAAAATGAGTGTTAACTTTTTAGACTTCTTACAGTGCTGTAGTTTGAAAAGTTGAGCAACCTTGTAGGTTCTCAGGAAATCATAAAATTCCAGCAGACAAATGTATTTTGAAATAAAGCTTCAAAGCTATAAAAGAGGCAATAGAGACTTTCCTGGATCCAAGATGGAAGCTGGGAGATATTGTGATGGCATTTTGCAGATTTCATGAGACCACTATATTTTTAAAAGTGAGAGCAGTTAGTATCACTGTCCTCCATTCGGGAGTTATGAATTGAGTTGTCTTTGGAGCTTTAATTAATCAAATTTAATTCCTATACTATCATCAGGTAAGACTTTTGAACAGTATCATCTAAACTTTCTACCAAGAAATTCAGGCAAAATTTTAAACTTTAGGCAGCTAAATCCATATTTAAACTAAATCTAGGATTTGGTGATAGGTCTCCTGTGCTACCAATAAGCCTTTTTACTCTTGGTATGGTATTTTTGTACGTTGTATGTGCTATGTCTGAAGTTACCAGGGAGATGCCTGAGTCAAGACAGTGAGACTTGATAGTTATTATTGTTACATAGCCTATATAAGTTTTATTCATTATGCGTTCACTATACAAATATTCACACAGCACTGTCTGAACTCCCAAAGTCCTTTACCAGGATCCTTATAAAGGATTCTCTATGGGCTGTCTCTTTTTGTTTGTTCTAATGTCCAGTCCCAGCACATTAAATAATATTTATGAATTATAAAAATCAGAGCTTAGCTTATAGCATGGACAAATTAAAGTGAGAGGAGCTGAAAAATTCATTTAGGATGCATCTCTACTTTAAATTTTTGGAGGTGATTTTGGGTCTGGACAAGTGGTTTAGCTCAGTTTATTCAGGATTTGAAGCACTAGCTGTCTGCAGTGAATGCCAGAAAAGGTGGGTATTTTTTTAATAAAAAACAATAATTCCAGAAGTATAAGGTTGGCTGTATTCCTAGTTTTTGAGTTAAAAATAATAAAACTGAAGAAATTGAGTAGAATCTCATCGCAGTAAAACTGTTCTACCAGATCACTGTTAGATGCTTTTCTTATTTAGGAGTACTTTCCAGACCTCATTCATTCAATCCCTAGGGACGAGACTTTGCAGGCAGACAGCTGCAGTTATTGTACAGCTTACCTGACCTCCTTTAGGCAGGGCATCTTATATGTGTATCCTGATCAAAGCCTTTCTTAGTGTAACACCTTTTGAATATTTGGATGAGAAACAGAAACACTGTAACCAAAAATAAATGATGGTAGCTAAAAACGTGGTCCATTTGCTCTTACTCTCTAAATAATGTAGGAAAAAATAAATTCTGAAAGAGGACTTTTTTTTGTGCTAGTACACTCAAAATGTAAGAAAAGTTCATGGTGCTAATCTGAGTCTACGATCTGGTCTTTAAGCTCATCTAAAGTTAAGTAAATTGTTGCACACTATAGTATTAAGAGTCAGGAAGCAAGTTGGCTGTATTTAGTAAGTACCTCACTGAACTGTACAGAAGGAAACTTCTGAATTTCCATCAGAATTCTTCAACAGGATATTAAATGACAAGTTTCAGAGGAACAGCCGTGTTAGTCTGTATTCGCAAAAAGAAAAAGAGTACTTGTGGCACCTTAGAGACTAACCAATTTATTTGAGCATGAGCTTTCGTGAGCTACAGCTCACTTCATCAGATGTTTACCGTGGAAACTGCAGCAGACTTTATATACACACAGAGAATATGAAACAATACCTCCTCCCACCCCACTGTCCAGGACATCTGATGAAGTGAGCTGTAGCTCACGAAAGCTCATGCTCAAATAAATTGGTTAGTCTCTAAGGTGCCACAAGTACTCCTTTTCTTTAAAGGACAAGATACTTCACCAGTGAAAGTGCTATATATTGAGGAAAAAAAAAATTCATTGGCTGATCATACCCAGAAGGCAGGACACTATTTCCAGTATTTCCTGCTTCTGTGACCGTCCATTGTTAATCTATTCAGTAAAATGATGCAGACACACTCAAATATGTATTTTACTGCAAAGTAGAATGAGTTAATTTTATTATTTATTAATATGGTGCTAACAGTGTGCTAGTCTCTTACATTCTGTATGCCATCTCTATTTATATTGTAACTTCTTGAGGTAGTGTTTTCCTTTGTGTTTTGTGCAGTGCTGAGCACATTTTTGATAATCAAAAGAAATATATGAGGTTCTGCAATAATTGTGCCTCCACAGATTTCTGGATCAACTGCCACTAGTAATACATTGCAAAGTGCTGCTCATGGTGGATAGAAAACAACCAGAAAGGAAGAACATTCATGGGTTGAACATCTTCTTTAGTTGCATATTCTGAAAGTGGAAATTGGACAGAGGGGAGAAAAAAGCTGGTGATACTAGCAAGTAAAAATGCTATTGATGATTTTTTCCCCCCATTTAAAAAGACCTTTGTGGTAGAGACCAACAGCCAAAATTTCAGAGGAGCCTCAACCCAGACTTATTTTGCTGTCGGTATGTAACCAATCACTAAAATCAACCTCTGTACCAGATGACTGGAGGATAGGTAACGTAACACTGATTTTTAAAAAAGGCTCCAGAGGTGATCCTGCAAGTTACAGGCCAGTAAGCCTAACTTCAGAACCAGGCAAACTGGTCAAAACTATAGTAAAGAACAGACTTATCAGATACACAGACGAACACAGTATGTTGGGGAAGAGTCACCATGGCTTTTGTAAAGGGAAATCATGCCTCACCAATCTATTAGAATTCTTTGAGGGTATCATTAAACGTGGACAAGGGTGATCCAGTGGCTGTAGTATACTTGGACTTTCAGAGAGCCTTCGACAAGATCCCCTCACCAAAGGCTCTTAAGAAAAATAGCCAGTCATGGGATAAGAGGGAAGGTCCTCTCATGCAATAGTAACTGATTAAAGGACAGGAAACAAATGGTAGGAATAAATGGTCAGTTTTCAAAGTGAAAAGAAATAAGTAGAGGGATTCCCTAAGGATCAGTGCTGTTCAACATATCATAAATTATCTGGAAAAAGGGGTGAACAGTAAGGAGACAAACTTTACAGACAAGACAAAATTACTCAAAATATTTAAGTCCAAAGCTGACTGTGAAGAGTTATAAAGTGGGTGAGTGGGCAACAAAATTGCAAATGAAATTCAGAGTTGATAAATGCAAAGCAATGGACACTGGAAAACAATCTCAACTATACATATAAAAAAGCTCTAAATTAGCTGTTACAACTCAAGAAAGAGAGCTAGGAGTCATTGTGGATGGTTCTCTGAAAACATCTGCTCAATGTGCAGCAGCAGTCAAAAAAAAACAAACTAATGTTTGGAACCACTAGGAATGGAATAGATAATAAGACAGAACATATCATAATGTCACTATAGAAATCCTTAGTATGCCCACACCTTGAATATTGCATGCAATTCTGGTCACCCCATCTCAAAAGATAATAGAATTGGGAAAAGTACAGAGATTAATAAGAGTGGGACTGTATAGTTCAGAAAAGACACTACTAAGGGGCAATATGATGGAGGATCTATAAAATCATGAATGGTGTGGAGAAAGTGAATAATGAAGTGTTATTTACTCCTTCACATAACACACAAACCAGGTGTCACCCAATGAAATTAAGAGGTAGCAGGTTTAAAACAAGCATAAGGAGGTACTTCATACAATGCACAATCAATCTGTGGAACTCATTGCCGGGGGATGTTATGAAGGCCAAAAATATAAGTGAGGCTAAAAAAGAATTAGATAAGTTCCTGGAGGATAGGTCCATCAGTGGCTAGTAGCCAAGATGGTCAGAGATGCAACCCCATGCTCTGGGTCTCTCTAAACCTCTGACTGCTAGAAGCTGAGAGTGGATGACAGGGGGTGGTTCACTTGATAAAATTTCCCTTTTCTGTTTATTCCCTCTGAAGCATCTAGCACTGGCCACTGTTGGATCATTGGTCTGACCCAATATGGTCATTCTTGTATTGTATGTTCTTATATACTCATTCATTGAGGGGTGTTCTAGTTTCAGATCCTGCTAGGGCAGATTTTTAAATGTGGACTGTTTTTATTTGTGTTTTAGGGAGGTGTGCGTGCATGTAGTTCTCTTCGCACATGCCCCGAGTTTGAGGGAGGGAAGGGGTTGTGGGATCAGCCATCTTTCCCCCACATACACACACCTTGCAGCAGTAGAGAATTAGAGAGTGGTTCACTCGTGTCTGAAAAGGGTGTTGGATGTGCACATGTGTATGTGCACAGCAGGGCTAGGAGTGTGCAAGCTGGCTCTTTTACTGGTATCTGCGAGGCTCTCACAGCTTTGTTGTATGGGCAGGGGGTTCTGTGCAAGCAGCACTGAAAGTTCCCAGTATTTAACCACTACACAGCCTTTCCAAATGGTGGTATGTTTCAGCTGTGTTAGAGCAGGAAAAAACTTGAGGGCTGTCAACTGCAGGATAATATACTGACTACTTGTTATGGGACAAATGTAATTATGATCCACTGGCTACTTTTTTAAAGCTAAGTAGCTAAGGTCGTGAGACCTATTATCTTCGAAGAAGGCATGATACTCAGGGTAATACAAAGGAAATATTGTAGACAAACTGTGGTTAAACCAGATGCCACGTAGCAATTATTCAAATAAGAAAGTTTACTAGGAAAGTAGGCTGAACTCTTGCTCATTTAGCCAAAAATTTAAGCAACCTCATGGCAAGTTTTTACTAGGGAAAGAGGAGCTCCTGGGCTTGATTCCCCACACTGTCTGAGCTCTGCTAGGATGGAGTAAAGAGGAGAGACTGCAGGCATCTCTTTGCAGTTCCCTCATTTCAGGGTTGCCCAGCCCTAACACGAATAGGAGCTGCCTCAGAGCAGCCGTGACTTATGGTTCTGAAATAAATCCCCTCAAATGGAAAGTCAGGAGTAGGTCCATTCTACTCTGCTATGCCTTCCCTTCTCTCTGGCCCTGAGAAGCGCACAACATACCCCCTTCTTTCCCCCTATGCCAGGAGTGAGGGTCATGGCTGGCATAAGAGGTAGCAGAGCTGCCTCTACCAGCTTTCTGGTAGCAGCGAGTTTCTCTATGCAGAGGGAATTTTCACTGGCTTTTTTCAGCCAGTTTAAAATTGTGGCTATGTGTACACTATAAGATAGGTTTGTGATTCCCATGCTTGCATACACATATTTGCACTAACTTGATGAGCTAAGCCGTGCCTCTATTGCCATTATCCTTGCTACTGGAGCTACACTGCTCTTTATTTTCATGCTAGCTCAATAAGAGCTAGCGCGAGTGTGTGTGTAAGCAAGCAGGAGAATCACACGCCTAGCTCATAGTGTAGATATAGCCTAGGTTGTGCTGCTGTCATTGTGCAAAGTGGCTTTTAGCTCACCAGAGAATCCAGCCCAGGATATCTTGTTGATAGGTGACCTTAAGGAACAGCTAGTTACCTTAATGAACATTCTTAAATTGCTTTAAGATTAACAGTCTTAAATTGGGTTATTAACATATATATTACCCAACATGATGCAAAAATGACTCAAAGACATAATACATGCTGATTGATCAATTCTAGTTTTGCATATGGGCTTTATAATATTGACTGACACAATATAGAATCATAGAAATGTAAGGCAGGAAGGGACCTCTATATGTCATTTAGTCCAGCCCTCTGTGCTGAGGCAGGATTAATTATACCCAGAACATCCCTGACAGGTGTTGGTCTAACCTGTTCTTAAAAGTCTCCAGTGATAGGGATTCCACAGCTTCCCACAGTAACCTGGTCCAGCACTTAACTAGATCAGTGAGATGCTTTGGCAATGGGGAAGCAGTGGGGAAAGACTCCGTAACAGAGAGCTGTCTGTCTGCAGAGGCAAGTCTTTTACTCCAGCATGGAAAGGCTTTTGCATCAGGGAGCTGCTAGCCAGCAGTAAGAATCTGCCTGAGCCTTTCCCTGCTGCAAGGAAAGACTGCAAAAGGGAGCAGGCCAAAACTGGCCACAGTACTCCAGCTGAGGCTTCTCCAGTGCCAAGTAAAGCCGGACAATTGCTTTCCATGTTTCACGTTCAACACTTCTGTTTTACATCCTAGAATGACATTTGCCTTTTTTGCAACAGCATTGCACTGTTGAATCTCATTCAATTTGTGGTCCACTATTACCTCCAGATCCTTTTCTGCAGTCCTGCTGCCTACCCAGTTTCCCCCATTTTGTACTTGTTCATTGGATATTTCCTTCCTAAATGTAGTACTTTTCACATGTCTACTGAATTCTTTATCTTACCGATTTCAGACCAATTCTCTAGTTTATCATGAAGTTCAAAAGCCTGAATATTGACTAGTGAAGGAGAGTTTTTAATGTGCTTACCTCTAGAAGACTCATACATGTTGTGACAGACTCAGACCAGAAGGATATAAGAGAGCAGTGGAAGGCAGGTATATCAGCCTCAGAATGAGCAGGTCCCTGTCCTCTAGATAGCCAAACAAAGGCTGCTCCAGGCCACTCAAGGCACCTGAGGCCAATTTAACCAGTTAAGGTCGTTAGGCTAATGCCAGCACCTGACCTCAATTAACTGGCAAAGGGTCAGTTAAGGCCCTTAGGCTAATGGACACAGCTGGAACCAATTAAGGTCCTACTCATACTTTAAAAGCTCTCCTTTCTAGCTCTTCTTAAGAGAAGCCCAGGTGAAGGGAGTTGGAGGAGAAGAAGCACTGCTGAATCCTGAGGTAAGGGGGGGGAAGCTTGGAAAAAGGGGACCATGGGGAAGTGGCCCAGGGAATCGAAGCAGCATCATTGGTGAAGGGAAAAACAGCCAACAGCTGCTACCATTAGGGTCCCTGGGCTGGAACCTGGAGTAGAGGGCGAGCCCGGTTTCTTCCCTTCCCCCCCCCCATGCTCTACAGAGGTCCCTTGAGAGGGGAAGCAGACTTTGGTCCAGGCAGGAGGCCAAACCGAGCCTACTCAGCTCTAAGGAGCAACAGAGACTGTGGGTATCCCACCTTCCATACTGGCCTGTGATGAAAGTAGCTCGATAAGCTGTGACCTTTGCTGCTATACTGGGAAAGGGAGGTCACACTGAGGGTCTTAGCGAGCTGCTGAGGCCACTGAATCTGCCTGGAAGTGCGGGACCCACCAATACGGGCTCGGAGCTTTGTCACAATGTGTATAAGCCAAGATCAAGTGATGTGGAAAATTTGACAAACAATTAATGAAAACTATTTAAACAGTACTTCCTTATCATGCTTGCTAAAAACAAATGTAATCCACCAAAGATGGGACGATAACCGTTCTGATTTACTAATCCAGATAGTGGGTTTTTAAAAAAAAAAAAAAAGCAGCTTTCGAAATCTGAGTAAAACTAATGCAGATATTTTTGGACCCAATCCAAAATAGGGAATGCAGGAGACTGGGTGCACATTTTTTTCCAAATATGTAGTCTCTGGGTTTGATTTTTCAGACGTGCTGAGCACTATCAACTTCAGTTGAATTCAGTGGAAGCTCCAGGAAGTCAGCACTTCTGAAAATGAGACCCATTAAATTCTATTAAACTAATCCAAAAACGCCTATCCTTATTCTTCAAAAATTGAAGGAATAAATTCAGAGGATGCATAAGAAAAAGTAATCTTAAATGGCCTTTTTATCTCTATTTGGCACATATCAATTTCAATATGTCTTCCTGTTTCAGTGCTGCTTGCTTGAATCTTAGTCTGCAAATGGCCTGAAATTATAACTCTGGGAGACGTGCTGCTCCATTTGTTACTGGGATGTTGACTCAGATAACTATTTCACTGCTGCTCATTGAATAATAATAAATAATAATAATAAAAGAAAGAAACATACAGTGAAGACATGCATTATTTGCTGTGAGAAGCATAGTAATTAGGTGAGCCAGAGCTTTAATTGAGGGCAGAGTTTGGGAATATGCCACCACTTTCTTCCCCCACCCCCTGAGTTTACCCCTAAGTAGCAAGAACTGTAGTTCTGTAGGCTGTGAGCATTAGATTACCAGTGTAACATTCAAGGCACTGAGGAAGATGTCAAGGGAAAATAATGGGGAGCCTTCTTAAACTTTAACAACCTGCTTAAAAATGTTCAGAATGGAGACAGAAGGCTTATTGTACTACAGTTTTGGTCTGTTCAGGTTTTAATTTTTCTTTCTAATCCTTAATAAAAAAAATTATATTCTCCGCAAAGCAATTTTTATCAATGCCACAGATTGGAGCAAAAATTTTGAGCCCAGTTCAAACTCATTGTTTGAGAAGAATAAACCCAAGATACCAATGTATAACTGAAATCATTAAAAAGATGTACACGATAGCTCAGCTGAAAGTTTTGCTCCTTGTCAATGTAAAATGCATTGTTCATTCTTTTATTCTCTGCCTAGGGATTACAGAAGGCTCCTGTTTCTGTAATGAAAGCTAGAGAAGCTATTTTATTTCTTTATTGTGACGTCTGGTAAAAACATTACTGTTATAAATGTACCATTTTATTGAACTTGAGTATCTCATTTTATAGCAAAGTTTATAAGAATTCCTTCAACTTTTTCAAGCATAAACTTAATTAAGGAAAATATACAGCTTTTATTTTAATTTAAAACTTAATTTTAAAATGTGTAATTTCATTTTCATTTTAAAATTATCAACAATAATTGCAGCTTTATACAATATTATATAAGGCTGTGCATTTTTAAAGGAATGGTTGATTTGCTGTCATTATAGAAGCTTTTAGTATTCTATAAAATTCACAAACAATCATGCTGTAAAGTTAGTGCTAAAATACATTTGTAGGAACTTTAATTTACTTTCTTCTCAGGTGATGTAGCATGAGTTTCCTTAAAATTCTGGCTAAATTTTTCAGAAAGGCCTATCCTATTAAAAGCCAATGGGATTTAGGCTCCTAAGTCACTGAGGTACTTATAAAATGTTTATACTCAAATTAGTTTTAAAAATGTAACACAAAATCCCCACCTCACTGTCTTGAAAGGAATTAGGTTAGTTGAAAACAGTTAGTATAGAACATTTTTTTTTCCGAGAAGAAATACGTGAGTTCAGTGCAACTGAACTCCAATTTTCTTGAGTATCCTTATTGGTCTGGAGAATTTATTTTCTGGACTACTAATTTTCTTGGTCTGTAACAACTGGGAGAGAGACTTCCATCATCTGAAGACACAGAATACCCCCAAATAATTACGCAGTGTTCTTACATTTTATTATAATGCTTGTGATCATCACAATACATCTGTATGCAATGTACATTAATGCAACAGCAAGAGAAAATATATTTTTTAGAACAGATATAAACCCTCAAGTTTCAGGCCACCTACTAACAGACTGAGGCTAGCAAACCTGTAGGTTGCTGCTCTAGAATTTTTATTTAGTTATCATAGCTAACTCCAAAAAGATTTCAATACATTTTAGCAAATCTTTGGGTGGACAGAGATTTCAAAACATTTGTTCATAATTACATAATCTCCTATCTGAACTAGTGTAATTTCTGATAATCCTGCAACCCATCTGGTTTCCTTTCAGTCTGTCCAAACAGTGCCACCAAACTCATCTTTGTTGCCTGGACTCTGACTACGGTATCCCTCTTTATGAGTCTCTGTTCACTGGCTCTGCATTCCACATCACCATTTCAAAATAATTTTTCCTTCCTCTGCATAGCTTTGTTCCTGCAGACCCAGAGGCACAAAGTGGGGCAAGCCAGGGCACCAGGCCCACCCAAATATTTCTGTGTGTTCCTGCAGCCCAGGGAGGGAGGAAGGAAGCAAGCAACAGGGCGACTGGCTGCCCCAGTTGAGCTTCTCCTCCCTCCACACTCCAGCTGCAGCCTGCTGCTTCTCCTTCCCTGCTGTTGGAGTCCTATGTGTTGCCTCTGCCTCCAGCCCCTGACTCACCTCAGGGGTCTGCAAATCAGGCAGCAGCGCTGGGACTCCAGCAGCAGGGAAGGAGAAGTAGCAGTTTAACTACATGAGCAGTCAGTCACCCTGATGCTTCTTCCCTCCCCGGGCTGCAGGGAAACAGGAGGTAGCAGCTCTCCTTGCAACAGCACACTCCAACAGCTGGGCATTGCCACCAGAGGTGTCCTGAGAAATGGGGGCAGGGTTCATACAAACCTTTAATTTGTGTGTGTTTAACATGCTCTTCCAAAAGTATTCAAATTTAAATTCCTGTGCAAGCCCCAGTGCGGACCTCTAATCAGTGGCCACGAGTTTCTCTTCCCTCCACACCCTGGAAGAGTTTCTATGCCCTGCCTCACACCATCTTACATCTGGAATATCTTCCCTGATCCTTTGATGCACAGCCCCATTCTCTTCCTTCGAATCCCTGCTCAGATCTCCTTCTTTCCATTAAACCTCAAACAACAATCTTCTAAACAATAATTATATATATCAAACAAGAAATTCCTAAGAACTTATGTGAGATTAGTTTTGTATCAGCTAACCATCCCTGTAACCTTATTCTATGTATTCCTCTCTCTCTCTCGCCTTTGTTGACCTTTGATCAGTTCTCCTACTGCTCTGTCTTGTCATGATCATTTTAGAGTGTAAGCACTACAGAGCAAGGACGGTCTTTATTTGCTGTGTACTGTATGCAACTGTTAAATAATAATCATTCTTCCCTGAGCAGGCTTGACACCAACCTCCCAAATTAACCCAGCCTCTTTCTCTCTTATTTGAGTCAAAGTGGAAAGAGTTGCCAGACCCATGTTTCCTTTCTCTCCTTCTCTTTGTCATCTTTTGCTTGGCAACAGAATGAACCTCTAAGGTTCAGAACTCACAAGGACATCTGGCTTCTTCCTTGAGTGCTTGCTCGTGTCTATTCCATTGTAGGCGTATGTGCTCGCCACATGCACTGGTGCCAGAAGTTTTTCCCTTAGCGGTATCTGTAGGGAACTGACTCTGGAGTGGCGCCCATATGGTGCGGTATAAGGGGCGCTGACGGCTCCCCCCACCCTCAGTTCCTTCTTACCTTACAGTGATGGTGCTGGAACATCATCTTGCTTCAGCAAGCTTCCTCTTTCTCAATCCATTGATACGAACTTTTCCCTGTTAAAAGTTGTGAATAGTTTCCCTTAGTGTAGTTAGTTAGGTTAGTCCTGGACAGGACTCAGCCTAGGAACGGGGCATGTCCTGATCCCCAGGTCTCAAACCCTGCAATTGCTGTGTTTAAAAAAAAAAAAAAAAAAAAAAGAGGGGGGGCAATCCTCATAGCAAAGGTGAAAGTGAGCAGGTACGGTATGGTACAGTGTACTGGTAAGAAAAGCTGACTGTACCAGCATGGCCGCTGATGGGGTGGGGGAGAAGGGGCAACTGCCCCGGGGCCCGGCAATTTAAAAGGGCCCAGGGCTCCCGGCAGCGGCCAGAGGCCCTGGACCTATAAATTGCCGCCAGAGCCCCAGGGCAGCACCACCGCCGCCACCCTAGGGCTCCAGGGGCAATTTAAAGGTAGCTGCTGCTACCACACCAGTGGCCAGAGCCCTGGGCCCTTTAAATCGCTGCCGGAGCCCTGGGCGGCACACACCGGGCAGCACTGAAGGGTTGGCTGGAGGAGTCTGGCCCCGGCCCTTTCTTCCCGAGGCCCCGCCCCTTCTGGGGGCACAGCGCTGGCCCCCCACCTTGCCCAGCACCCCGGCCGCCCTGCGTACTGGTAAGTCCTTTAAGTTACTTTCACCCCTGCCTCATAGTAGCTATCTGAGGTGCCTGGGCGAGACCGATATCAGTGACAAGTGTTGTATTGCTAAAGGGTTCAAACCGCGGACAAAAAAGAGCGAGACACACGTCTCCGGGCACTCCTAAGGGAATTGGCCCTGGCACCAGCACCGGAGCCATCCAGGACGGACTCTGCTCCCAGTACTGCCGCATCAGTACAGTGCGCTCTGCTGGTGCTGTCTTTGGATCGATGCCGATGTCTTCTCCGGCACCAGTCGGAAGGCAAAGAAACACTGAGAGAGGACAATCTCTGACATCCCGTAAAGGGAAGGAGAGGGCCGGAGGGGAACAAGGACCCAAGAAGGCAGCTCCTCACCTCCAAGTGGGAGTCGGGCCCCAGCTCAGGTCGAGTGAGTTAGCCCATCTCAGGACTCGCCTGCCACCCCGGGCATCAACGCAGGCCTCCAGCACCTAGACAAGCTGGTGATACCCGAGGCCCTGCAGGCAGCGCAGGACATATTAGTGTTATAGGTGCTGCCCACACCAGCCACAGTGGTGTCCCATTCTAAGGGAAAACCCGCTCTGGGACCTTTCCAGCAGCCCCCATCTGTGAGGTACTGCTCCCCTCCTCAACCAAGCTGCCAGGCCTTGGTAATGGGGAGGCAGGCCTATCGGAGCCCCCACTGGATTCAGGGCACTGCTTACCAGGCTCAAGACACAGATTGCCGGTGATTTGGCGCAGACCTATGGAGGTGCACCCATCCCTGTAGCCCCAGTATTGGGACCAACCTAGCCGCTATCCTAATGTATGGCACCGCTCCAGGGGCACAAGCCAATGGTCCCAGGAGCCTTGCTACTGGTCGCAGGAGCACTAGTACAAGTCGCCATTGGGTCAACGTTCCCCACCCCTACTGTCGACTCTCTCCTGCTCCATGGACTGGCACCGCTCAAGAAGTGCGAGATGTAGATCGCTGGGCCACCGTCACCGATCCACTGAACACCATTGGTCTCCAGGAGCTTGGCACAGAGACTCATCACCCCCGGACAGATCCCCGTTGCAGCGCCAGGATTGGCACCATTGTGACCGGGATGAGCAGTCGGCACCATCCCAGTCTTCCAGACGTGGTCCCTCCTGTTCGGACTCTGGTACCAAGCAGGAATCCATACCAGCAGGCCAGGGCCCTGCAATGGGTGTACCTACTCTACCAGTGGCATCGCCCATTGCATTGTGGCCCCAAGGCCAATGGGCTTCCCCCTGGAATCCTTGGGGGTTCCCACAGCTCTCGCAAGGGCTCAGGTCGACCTCGGGGGCCCCGGATAATTCACCAGCCACGGTTTCCCGCCTGCCCCCAGATGCCGAGGGCTCTGGGGAGAAAACCCCTCAGGTCCACCTGGCTCCCATGGAGGGACCAGCCGAGCAGCCTTTGGAGGCAGAAGTTCCTCCGTTGCCCTCCTCATCCTTGACACATGAGACGATTACAGGGCTCCCTCATCCAGTCCCACAGGATGCTGCTAAGTCCTATCAGGAGCTGCTAAAGAAGGTTGCCTCAAAATTGGGGCTTCATGCCGAGGAGCTGGGGGAACCAGCAGACTCCCTATTCGATGTCCTCAGCTTGGCAGCCTCAGCCAGGGTGGCATTGCCCTTACACGAGGGAGTGGCAAAGATCACCAAGTCCTTGTGGCAGACGCCCTCATCACTGCCCCCATCTCCAAAAGAGTGGAGCGAAAGTACTATGTGCCTGCTAAGGGATATGAATACCTTTATACGCACCTTGCCCCAAGCTCCTTGGTGGTCTTGGCTATTAAGGAACGGGAAAGGCAGGGCCAACCAGAAGCGACCCCCAAGAATAAAGACTAGAAGAGGCTCGATTTATTTGGAAGGAAAATGTATTACTCGAGCCTCCATCTGGCAGTGGCCAATCACCAGGCCCTGCTTGGCTGCTACAATTTCAACATGTGGCAGTCCATGGCCAAGTTCAAGGATTCGCTGCCTGAAGACCCCAAGAAGTTCCATGAGGTATCTCGAAGAGGGCAAAGCTGTAGCCAGAGCAGCCCTCCAGGCAGCATCAAACGTGGTGGACACTACAGCCAGAACAATGGCCTTGGCCATCTCAATGAGGAGGGCATCCTGGCTGCACTTGGCAGGGCTGTCAACGGAGGTCCAACAGTTGATACAGGGCCTCTATACCCTGGGCCCAGCCAGAAAGTGGTTTAAACAGTAACAGCTCCAGGGCTCTGGGAGCCAACCCAGGTCAGAGCCTGCCCATAAAAAGGGCAGAGGCTACAGATGCTGGCAAGGTCACCAGTCAGTGCCCTCTGCCCAGTCAAACTCCACCTGCAACCAACAGGGTGGTAAGTAGGCATTTTGAGGGTGCACCGGAGGATGATCTACCAGCCTGTTTCCTGTATCCTGCTTCATCGTGTTTGTCCAACTGCCTGTCTCCTTTCCTACCTGCATACACCTCTATAACTTTAGACCACTGGGTCCTCAACACCGTGGTGCAGGGTTATACTCTCCAGTTTCTTTCTGTCCCCGCCTCCCACCCCTGTTTCCTGTCCCTTTTCAGGGACCCTTCTCATGAGCAGCTGCTCACCCAGGAGGTTCAGAGCCTTCTGCAAGTGGGGGCTGTGGAGGAAGTCCCTCAGGAGTACAGGGGATTCTACTCCTAGTACTTTCTGATCCCCAAAGCCAAGGGGGGTCTGAGACCCATTCTGGACCCGTGAGACCTCAACAAATATCTCAAGAAGTTGAAGTTCTGCATGGTCTGCCTGGCCTCCATCATTCCTGCCCTGGATCTGGGGGACTGGTACGCCACCCTCAATTTGAAAGATGCGTACTTTCACATATTGATATTCCAAGAACACAGATGGTTCCTGCATTTCACGGTGGGTCCTGCGGTGCTCCTGTTCGGCCTGGCTACAGCGCCAAAGGTGTTTACCAAATGCATGGCTACAAGGTATCCAGGTTTACCCGTACCTTGATGACTGGCTTTTTAGGGGCCGCTCCAGGTCTCCAGTCCAGCAGGACATCTCAGTGCTGCAGATCACGTGCCATGCCCTGGGCCTGTTGATAACAAGGAAAAATCAACGTTAGTCCTGGTGCAAAGGATAGAATTCATTGGAGTGGTTCCCAACTCCACCCATGCCAAGCTTTTCTGCCACCGGACAGGTTCGAAACAATGGCGAGTCTCATTGCCAGCGTCTCTGCATATCCCCTAACCACAACCCAGGTCTGCCTCAGTCTGTTGGGCCACATGGCAGCATGCACTTATGTCATCTGCCATATGAGGCTCAAGCTGTGACCCCTCCAGCAGTGGCTGTCAGTCTATTCCCCATCCAGAGATCATCTGGACAAGGTCGTCATGATTCCACCAAAGGTACTTACCTCCCTGCCATGGTGGACCGATCCAAGGATGGTCCTGGAAGGAGTTCTGCTTGAGAGTCCCTGACCGTCGTTATCTATCGGATGCCTCCAACCTTGGCTGGGGAGCACATCTTGGCATGTTGCGGATGCAAGGAGCGTGGTCCCCGGAGGAGCTGACATTGCACATAAACATCAGGGAACTCAGGGCAGTCCGTCTAGCTTGCGGAGTCTTCTTGTTGCTGCACCTTTCTGGCTTAAATGTACAGATTCTCATGGGCAACATGGCCTCGATGTTTTACATCAACAGGCCGGGGGGAGGGTTTGGAGGAGGGGATCATCAGCTCTCTGTCAGGAAGTGCTCCATTTGTGGGACTTTTGCATCCAGTACGACATCCACCTCGAGGTGTCACACCTCTGGAATGCATTGGCGGATCGCCTCAGCAGGTCCTTCTCTCCCCACGAGTGGTCCCTCCACCTGGAGGTTGTCCAGGTACTCCCCAAAGGTGGGGAGCTCCCCAAGTGGACCTGTTCACCACCAGACAGACCAGGAAGTCCCAGTAATTCTGCCCTCTCCAGGGCTTAGGCAGGAACCCCATCTCTGATGCCTTCTGTCTGTCATGGGAAGGGGATCTGATGTACGCATTCCTGCCAATTCCACTGGTCAGCAGGGTCCTAACAAAAGTCAAAAGAGACAAGATGAGAGTAGCCATGATTGACCCTGCATGGCCTCACCAGCACTGGTTCGGCATGCTCATGGACCTATCTGACTTCCTGATGGCCACTGCCCAACCGTCCGGATCTCCTCATGCAAGACCACGGTTGGCTCCTGCACCTGAACCTTCCCTCCTTACACCTCACTGCTTGGTTGCCAAGTGGCTGAACCCGGAGGCAAGGGCCTGCTTCAGCCAGGTATAGCAGGTTTTCTTGGAAAGCAGGAAGCCCTCCACCAGGGCGACTTACCTGGCAAGGTGGAGATGGTTCTCCTGCTGGGAAGAGGTGTGTGTGGTATCTCCCTGACACGGTCGTCTGTGCAGTCCATCCTTGATTGGACCTCAAATGGATCTCCACCTTAGGCACCAAGGCTTCGCACATTCCTCCATCAAGGTGCACTTGGCAGCCATATTGGCTTTCCACCCACAGGTCCAGGGCAAATCAGTGTTCTCACATGACATGTCTGTCTGGTTCCTGAAAGGACTAGAGTGGCTCTTCCCACCGGTCCAGGATCCAGGACCTCAACCTAGTCCTCTCAAGGCTCACAGGACCTCCCTTTGAGCCACTGTCGTCTTACTCCTTGTCACATCTGTCATGCAAGGTAGCTTTTCTTGTAGCCATTACCTCGGCAAGGCAAGGCTCTGAGATTAAAGCCCTCACTTTGGAGCCCCTGTGCATGGTTTTCTACAAGGACAAGGTCCAGCTGCAACCCCACCCGGCATTCCGGCCTAAGGTGGTGTCTCACTTCCATGTTAACCAGGATATCTTTCTCCCGGTTCTCTGTCCAAAGCCGCACTCTACTGCGGAGGAGAGGAGGCTGCACACCTTGGATATCCAATGCTCCCTGGCCTTCTACCTGGAGCACAACAAGGCCTTCCACAAGTCAACCCAACTCTTTATTGCAACAGCTGACAGGATGAAAGCCTACCAGTATCCTCGCAGAGAATCTCTAACTGGATTACATTGTGCATCCGGACCTGTTATGAGTGGGCGCAGACCGAGCTAACACCTATACTAAAGGCCCACTCAATCAGAACACAAGTGTCCTTGGCAGCCTTCCTAGCGCACGTCCCCATCCAGGACATCTGCAGGGCCGCTACATGGTCATCAGTACACACGTTCACAGAGGTGAAAGTAAGCTGGTCCAGTATGGCGTACTGGCAAGAGCTGATGCGCCGTAACAGCCTGGCTTCCCCAGGAGGCGATTTAAAGGGCTTGGGGCTTCTGGCAGCGGCTGGAGCCCCGGGCCCTTTAAATTGCCACAGCAGCCCCGCTGCCGGAGCTCCCAGGTAGCGGAGGCAGCCGGGAGCCCTGAGGCCCCGTCAGCAATTTAAAGGGACCAGGACTCCGCTGCAGTTGAGGCAGCTGGGAGCCCCTGGTCCCTTAAATCACTGCAGGAGCCCTGCTGCCACTACTCCAGGTCTCCGGCAGCAGGGCTCCGGTGGTGATTTAAAGGGCCGGGGCTCCCAGCTGCTGCTACCACAGCGGAGCCCCGGGCCCTTTAAATCTCCGCCAGAGCCCAGAGCTCCAGGGTAGCTCCCCCAAGGCTCCGTCGGCGATTTAAAGGGCCTGTGGCTCCCATGCGGTAGTGAGCTCTGGGCTCTTTAAATCACCACTGGAGACCCCGGCCACCGCCACTACCCCAGGGGCTCTGACAGCGGGGCTGGGACGGCGATTTAAAGGGCCTCGAGCTCCAGCCACTGCTACTGCCCTAGGCCCTTTAAATCGCTGTCCGAACCCTGCTGCCGGATTCCCAGGTAGCAGCGGTGGCTGGGAGCCCCAAAGGCTCCTTCAACAATTTAAAGGGCCCGATGCTCTGATGTGGGTAACAGTGGCCAGGAGCCCCTGGCCCTTTAAATCCCCACCGGAGCCCTCAGCCGCCGCTGCTACCCCGGGGCTCCGGCAGCGGGGCTCAGGTGGCAAATTAAAGGGCCTGGGGCTCCGCTGTGGTAGCGGTGGCCAGAGCCCTGGGCCCTTTTAAATGACCCCCGAGCCCTGGGACTTCCAGCTGCCTGCGTAGCTAGTAGCTCTGGCGGTGATTTAAAGGGCCTGGGGCTCCCAGCCTCCTCTACTGCAGCCGGAGCCCTGGGCCCTTTAAATCTCAACTTTTTTTTTAAAGGGCCTGGGGCTCTAAAAGCCCTGCCTCTTCTGGTTGAGGTCCCCTCACCCTCTGCTCAGGACTCTGGCATGCCGGTAAGTCCTTTAAGTTACTTTCACCCCTGCACATTCATGACACATTACCCAGCAGGCCAGAGATGGATTCGTCAGAGCTGTGTTGAAATAGACACATCCATGAACTCCTATCTGCTTCCAGTGGCACTGCTTGGGAGCCACCTACAATGGAATGGACATGAGCAACACGTCTCAAAGAACGAAACTGGTAACTGTCTTTTCCTGAGCTTCCTAAAAGGGCCTGGTATCCAATTGTTTCTCAGTTCCAATCTTTGACTTTGCATTGAGGAATCATGAGGCAAACAATGCAAGACTCTCAGACTTGATCCTTCAACATTCAACCAAGAGGAATGCTTGAACCTAAATCTTGGCAGCCTCTGGGAGTGAAGACTATTCAAACCATGCACCTATTTGGTAGATGTTCCTCAGCCAGGCCTTCAGGCACCACACATGTTGATCAAAGGCTGTCATTCTAGCTTCACAAAGAAGTGCAACACTAGAAGACAGACTGCCTGTCATGCCAACAAATCACTTTTACATTAGGAACCAGTTGGCAATAATATATGTTAATGTTTAAATCAGCCTTGATGGACAATAGGCCTAATCCACAAAATAGTATGGAAACTAGCTTTAAAACTCCTATTACTGGTTATCCTGACATCTGACTATAAAAGTTAGACGCAAAGCATAGGGTAAAAATAGCTGACAAGATCATGAGAAGGACAATCCAGGTTCCTATGTTACTGCTTCAGTGATCTTAAGATTTGAAGGGATGTGAGGGCTGTTTTTCTTCACATATCCTCCATCTGTACATTCAGATGTACAATGGAGCACATGTTTGTGTACTGAGATGCTCACATCCCAGAAATGGGTATGTCTATAGGCAATACTTGGGGAACATAATTGCTGGCATTTCTTTCAGGAAGACATACAGCACAGTACATCATCAGTCACAGGGTGAGAAGCTTTTATTTATGGATAGGCAAAGGTTATGGATATACTTTTCTGTATATATATTGCCTGAGTACTCTTAAGTTACAAAAATATGTGCTTGAAGTATTCTTTTTCCTGTGTTGTTGCTGAAGAGCAATTAAACTTTGCTCTTGAGATGTTTTCTCATTTTTAAGTGCTGAATAAAGTAAAAACTGCTGAGTATTTACAATTTAAAATTACAAAAAGAAAAGGAGTACTTGTGGCACCTTAGAGACTAACCAATTTATTTGAGCATAAGCTTTCGTGAGCTACAGATCACTTCATCAGATGCATACTGTGGAAACTGCAGAAGACATTATATACACAGAGACCATGAAACAATACCTCCTCCCACCCCACTCTCCTGCTGGTAATAGCTTATCTAAAGTGATCACTCTCCTTACAATGTGTATGATAATCAAGGTGGGCCATTTCCAGCACAAATCCAGGTTTTCTCACCCCACCCCACCCCCTACCCCCGGATTTGTGCTGGAAATGGCCCACCTTGATTGTCATACACATTGTAAGGAGAGTGGTCACTTTGGATAAGCTATTACCAGCAGGAGAGTGAGTTTGTGTGTGTGGTTTTTGGGGAAAAAAAAAGGGGGGGGGGGTGAGAACCTGGATTTTTGCTGGAAATGGCCCACCTTGATTATCATATTCTTTCCTAAAAATTGTGTATTTGTTTTTGATAAATTATTTATTATTCTTTTGTTTGTTGCCTTTTCAGCTCAGAACCAGGACATATCTAAGTCCTTGAGGTTTAGCGGCTGTTCTGACTGCAAGAAGTCTATGCCAGTCAGTGACCCTCACTTGCATTGTTTTAAAAGTTTGGGAGAAGGACACGTTAGGCACAGGTGCCCTATCTGTAGGGGTTAAAGTTAAACTTGGACTGAAATCTAGGTGGGGTAAGGCTTCAACACATCTTTATGGAAGCTGTTCTGTGACCCCCATCTTGGAATTCAGTGGCTCAGTATATGGTGGTTCAGAATCTAGTCTGTCCAGTAATGTGCTGCCAGACTTGGTGGTATCCCTTCATTAAAGGGAACCAGAGAGATGACACCGTTCTCCTTTCTAGTACCACGCAAATAACAAGAGAAGCCCTCTTCATCCACAAGGGCTAGGTCTCCAATGGAGTCTCATGGAAGAAAGGTGGATACCAAGGTTAGAGCACCAGCTCCCAGTGCTGCATACTTCTACTAGCAATGTAGAGCCATTGACATCAGCACAGCCTTTGGGATCACCAAGACACTCCATTACAAGACCTTCTGAAGTACTAACTTCGTCTTTGGTGCGCACCTTGGTGCATCCCATCCTCCTGGTACTGATGATGCCTGAGGCGTACGTGGTGGCCAGGGACCTCCTTTGCCTCTCGATTTTGGTTTCACCTTTGCTGCAAAATAGTCAGGCACTCAGTGTTGTTGGGGTTCCGCAGTTTTCAGTGCCAACTGTAGCCAGAATTACTGTTTGGTGGGACAGACAGATGGTACAATCATCAGGAAGCCCACCAGTGCTTCCCCTGTTTCTATCTACCTATAGCCCTTCCACATTCTGGTCTCGTGTGACACCATCCAGTACTGCACTCCCTTGGTCTTGGGACTATGCTTACTTTTCATTTTGAAATTTAATCTAATTATATTTTTTTAAAAATAAATTAAAGAATAAAAATTGTCAAAATGAAATGCTCAAAAATTATTGACACACAAAGTTTCAACTGACCTGAATTGAAAATGTTTTCAGTTTGGTAGTTCACAAACATTTTTGAGGTTTTGATTTTTCATGCCAATTTGGGATGGGAAACTTTTTTTTAAAATCATGGATATTTTCCCTGATGGAAAAACAGTTTCCCGCCTAGCTCTAGTGTTTAAAAAACAAACAATCACATTAAAAATATGGCATAAACCGGATATGCACCAGGCATAAGGCTAACCACATAATTTTCTGCTGCTCTTTTTTGTGTATTATGTCCAATTTGTGAGCTTGGGTGAAGTCCTGGCCCCATTGAAGTCAGTGGGAGTTTTGCCATTGACTTCAGAGGGGCCAGAATGTTACCCATGTCTCCTTTTGTCTGAAGAATCCCTTGCACAGCTCACTGTAAAAATTGTAGTAATAGGCAGTTCTGTTTTTGTCCAAAATACAAAAGATCATTTGAGTGATGTTGCCAGGTTGTTTTATGTATTGCTATTTTTTCCTAAAAAGAAAAGGAGTACTTGTGGCACCTTAGAGACTAACGAATTTATTTGAGCATGAGCTTTCGTGAGCTACAGCTCACTTCATCAGATGTTTACCGTGGAAACTGCAGCAGACTTTATATACACACAGAGAATATGAAACAATACCTCCTCCCACCCCACTGTCCTGCTGGTAATAGCTTATCTAAAGTGATCAACAGGTGGGCCATTTCCAGCACAAATCCAGGTTTTCTCACCCTCCACCCCCCACACAAATTCACTCTCCTGCTGGTGCTAGCCCATCCAAAGTGACAACTCTTTGCATAATCAAGTCGGGCTATTTCCTGCATAGATCAAGGTTTTCTCACATCCCCCCCACCCCCATACACACACAAACTCACTCTCCTGCTGGTAATAGCTCATCTAAACTGACCACTCTCCAAGTTTAAATCCAAGTTAAACCAGAACATCTGGGGGGGGGGTAGGAAAAAACAAGAAGAAACAGGCTACCTTGCATAATGACTTAGCCACTCCCAGTCTCTATTTAAGCCTAAATTAATAGTATCCAATTTGCAAATGAATTCCAATTCAGCAGTTTCTCGCTGGAGTCTGGATTTGAAGTTTTTTTTGTTTTAAGATAGCGACCTTCATGTCTGTGATTGCGTGACCAGAGAGATTGAAGTGTTCTCCGACTGGTTTATGAATGTTATAATTCTTGACATCTGATTTGTGTCCATTTATTCTTTTACGTAGAGACTGTCCAGTTTGACCAATGTACATGGCAGAGGGGCATTGCTGGCACATGATGGCATATATCACATTGGTGGATGTGCAGGTGAACGAGCCTCTGATAGTGTGGCTGATGTTATTAGGCCCTGTGATGGTGTCCCCTGAATAGATATGTGGGCACAATTGGCAACGGGCTTTGTTGCAAGGATAAGTTCCTGGGTTAGTGGTTCTGTTGTGTGGTATGTGGTTGTTGGTGAGTATTTGCTTCAGGTTGCGGGGCTGTCTGTAGGCAAGGACTGGCCTGTCTCCCAAGACTTGTGAGAGTGTTGGGTCATCCTTTAGGATAGGTTGTAGATCCTTAATAATGCGTTGGAGGGGTTTTAGTTGGGGGCTGAAGGTGACCGCTAGTGGCGTTCTGTTATTTTCTTTGTTAGGCCTGTCCTGTAGTAGGTAACTTCTGGGAACTCTTCTGGCTCTATCAATCTGTTTCTTTACTTCTGCAGGTGGGTATTGTAGTTGTAAGAAAGCTTGACAGAGATCTTGTAGGTGTTTGTCTCTGTCTGAGGGGTTGGAGCAAATGCGGTTGTATCGCAGAGCTTGGCTGTAGACGATGGATCGTGTGGTGTGGTCAGGGTGAAAGCTGGAGGCATGCAGGTAGGAATAGCGGTCAGTAGGTTTCCGGTATAGGGTGGTGTTTATGTGGCCATTGTTTATTAGCACTGTAGTGTCCAGGAAGTGGATCTCTTGTGTGGACTGGACCAGGCTGAGGTTGGTGGTGGGATGGAAATTGTTGAAATCATGGTGGAATTCCTCAAGGGCTTCTTTTCCATGGGTCCAGATGATGAAGATGTCATCAATATAGCGCAAGTAGAGTAGGGGCTTTAGGGGACGAGAGCTGAGGAAGCGTAACTGTTGTTTATATGGTGCCTAAAAATGTGCTAGGCACTTTACAGACAAGACAAGTCTTTGCTCCAAAGGGCTTAAAATCTAAATGGGTCCCAGACAAAGGATGTGACACAATTGTTTTAAACTCTTGTCCAATTGCCCCTATTATATTTCCACCTAGATCTCAACCCAAGTCTAATTCCTATCCAATACAATTAAAAAATGTTTTGATGTGTTTATAATTCTTTCATTGGTCCAGATTCTTGGCTGTGACTGAGGAGGTTGCAGAAGTAACTTTGAAAAATAACTTTGTCTCCTGTGTGCTCCCTCAGTTCCGTGATGGCCATGTGCTATGCTGTTCCTCGGGCATACATTAGCATTCCTCTGATATATGCTGGCTGCCAATGACCCCAGTGTGATATTAGCCAGGGGGCAAAGGGAAGCCCTGGCCATGTGCCCTTTGCTGGCAGGTGGTGGGAGTACAAACCTGTAGGGTGGCTGAGATGCCACTCTGCTGGGATGGTCATCCCATGGCCAGCTATACCAGCTCTAAGGGTGGCTTGCACCAGAGGTAGTGATCTTTGAAAAGTGTTGATAGGGCACTAGTCTCTAGCACCAAAGAAAGATTCAACAGCAGGCTCAGCAGGGGCTTTTGGTAGACTGAAAGGGCACTGGTGTTTGCTCACCAGATTGGATCTCAGTGTGAAAAATATGCCAGTGGTTATAGATGCCTGTTATGTCCTGCATAATTTTTGTGAAGCAAAGAAGAACTTGCAGGAGGGAGTGCATGGCAGAGGTGGAGGGATAGTCTCCTGAGATTGACCAGCCAGATACAGACGAGCTCAATAATGAACTGAACATCTTAGGGACTCTTTGAAAGAGCACTTTACCATGAGCCACAGTAATGTGCTGTGATGTACTCTGCTCAACCTGGTGCTGCCGTCTGGGGGGCCTGTTAGGAATTGTGTGGTGCTTGCTGCACATCTCTTATTGATTCTGATTGTCGGGGGCTTTGCTGTGCATTTATGATCAGTACACTGTTTGCCACTGATCCTCTGGGTGTGAGTGTACAAGAAGACTATTACTTTCACTACTAGCAGCATTATACATCTTGTGTTGCAAACGAATAAAGATGAATCACTTTCAAAATAAGAGGTTTATTCAGCTATGAAAACAGTACCCAACAAACCATCTGAAGAACATAATAGCAACTACATTATAACTTCAAAAAAATTGAGAACCTTAGCAGATAAACAAGGGAAAGGAACATCGATGTCCATTGTAGCTACACATACATCAACCATGCCTCTCACAGGTCAGTGTATATGAAGCTGTGGTTGTCCATGCTTTCCCCCAGTGTGGAGTGGTAGAGGCAGGCGTACAGGCCCTGAGGCCATGGGGAATGCTGGGGGAGAGGACGGGGAGTGTAGAGAGGCACTATACTACAGTTCTCCACCAACTACAGTGGCAGTCAAGCCCAGTATTATTGAACCTGAAAGTCCACAAGAATCAGCAGCATCTGCATTTTCTGACAGAGAAGCTCCATTATGTCCTGGTGCATCTCCCTCTCCTTTTCCTGATGGGACTCCTGGGCCTTTTTCCTCTCTGCTCTTTCCTTCTCCATACAGTCTCAGTACTCACCCTCCAGGCCCTCTGTTCAAGGTCTGATGTAGCTCTGGTTTGCAGGATTTTGCAGAACATGTCTTCCTGCATCCTCTTTTTCTCCTTATCTGGATCAGTCTTTTCACTGGTGTGGAGGGTAGACCTCAAGACCAAAATGGCTGTCGCTACAGATAAAACACAGAGAGGTGCTGTTGTCAGTATAGTATGTATAGCAAGAAAAGCTTAAGTTTCAGAAACCCACTTTCCCTTGCTCCCCTATAGTGTTAAAACCAAGCTTATTGGCCCTTCTGCTTCAGAAAGCTTGTGCACGGCACCACTCAGAGGACCAGCCATGGTGAGTATGACCCTCCCAGAGTGAGGGAAACAAGGAGGCAATTGCTTGGTTGCATGAAACTATGAGTATAGGGCACTAGCACTGAATAGTGGCACCATTTTCCACTTGTTGGTGATTTTAGCTGATACCTCACTCTTGAGGATAACACAGGCAGAGAGCACAACTGCTGTTGGCATGCCAAAGTCGCTCAGGCCCATATACCACCAGCCTGTTTAAGGTAATAGAACCTGCTGAAGTTATCGCCAAATGGCATGGGAAAGTGTCCTACAGCAGAAGAAGAAATAAGGCTGCCATCCCTAGAAACCTTTGGGAAAGGGTGGCAGTGTATCTCCATGGGATTTTCATTGTGATCTCTCAGGGGGATTCAAGAGACATCCTTGTGTACATAAAAAAAAACCAACCTACTCCACACGCCCCTTCCCCCTGCCTAACTCTATGGGGGAACGATGAGTTGTTCCTCTACTACTTCTAGTATGAGTAAATTCATGAAAATTAGCCGTGTCCTGATGAGTTGGGGGCGTCATAACAGTAATGGGAAATTTATTTACTTACTTCCTGGCAGTTTTCTCCTGCTTCAGGTTTGCCCATGCTTGACTGCAGGGACTGGCTGCACTGCAGTGGAGCCAAAAACAGGTTGTGGCTCGCAGCACAGCAGGACCCGTTGATTGACAGTCTCCCATACTCTTCTTCCTTGTCCACCTCCTCCTCTTTGCTGTTCAAGGCAGGGGCCTATGACTGGGGCTTCTGAGACATACCCACAGTGGCATGCACGGTTGTGGTCAGATCTCCACCAAGGAGAGCATGCAGTTCTTTGCAGGTCTTCGGTTACGATTGATTGTTGACCTTCTGTGTGTCTGCCACAGTTCCTTGACTTTCAAGCAACACTGCTGCTGGTCCTGGTCATACCTGTTCTCCTGCATTCCCTGAACAATCTGCTCATAGGTGTCAATGTTTCTATAACTGATCCAGAGCTGTGCCTGCATAGCCTCTTCCCCCCCAGAGGCCCAGAAGATTATATCTCCTGTCTACTCCAAGCAGGAGCGTGTCTGGAGTACGTAGCCAGCATGGTCAGCTGGGCAGTTGCACACAACAATGGAGAGGGACTGTGTGCGCTCACTCAGCTGTACAATCAGGAAAAGGCATTTCAAACATTTGTGAGGTTTTAAAAGCGGGGGCTTCTAGTCTATGTGACTCTTGGGCAGTGGAGTTAATAATTGTGACTAAAGCAGTTAGTGTCGGTCATTGTGGGATAGCAGCTGGAGTACTGTAAGGGTCAACATGGGTAAAGCAATGTCTACAGTCGCGTTGTGTAGACCTACGTGCCTCAACCATGGTTCAGCTCCACTTGGGGAGGTGGTTTTACTATGTCATCAAAATGGGGCATTTACGTCAGTGGGAGAAAACTTTAAGTGTAGGCCCATGTACAACTAAGTTGATGCAAGGCAGCTTACGTAGACCTAAATTTGTAGTGTAGACCAGACTTAATAGTGCTTTTGTATGCATTTGCTTAATGTACTTTGAAAGTTTGCTAAGCTAAATTGAGGGCACTCTTAGTGTGCAGTTAGTGTGCCCACACAAGGAGTTAGTGGGGAGAAGCTAGTGAGCTTTAAATTCACACCTTAGCTTACTGTGTGGACAAGCCCTTTTGCTCCTGGAGGAAGTGGTTTAGATGTTTCAGTAGATGGCACTTTCATGAGTCAAGACTGAACAACAATGTAATGGTAGGAGTTACAATGGTGTTGGAGATGGTGGATCTGATTCTCCACTGCTTTACCCATTGCAAAGGTATAAATGACTATCCAAAGTGTAAAGCGGGTGCAAAATGCTATCACTGATGCTAATGAGTGGTGAAATCTGATATGATAGTGTTTTACAAGCTGTAAATAATTATGCAAGGTGTAAGGCAGGAGACTCAGTCACGTTTGTCTTTTGAATGAGACATAAAATTTAAATCCATATACATGCTAACGACGTCACGACACTTGTCACAAGAATAAGGGTTCACAGAGTTAGCCCAGATGTCCAAACGAAATTTCACTTTGCTTAATTGCATACTGTTTACCTAAAATTTTCCTGAAAATGCATTTGGATAAGGTATGTATTTATTCCCTGTCCTAAACTTGTCTTATTAAACAGCTGCTGTGTTTCATCCCAGGAGGTGGGTGGATTGATTCCTTTATGCACCATATATAATTTATAAAGCACTTTGGAATCATCCTGAATGAAGGGCTAAATAATACGTTGGATACTATTATTATTCTAATAACAAACAAAGTCTGTTCTGCGAGTATGGGGGGATTTTACAAAAAACTAGAAGCTATCATGTGACCACTGGAATTTTCTTCCTTATGAAAAGGATAGTCTTAAATACAGCATTCTCCTACCCCCCCCTTCTTCCTGCAACCTCAAGATTTTGTCTGATTTAACAATTCTCCTTTGAAGTAAATCCTTCTTGAAGGAAATGTGTTAAGTATTTCTACAGCAATGCAGTAGTTTTAAATTCTTCAGGCTGAAGTTTCATACTCAATTGAAGTGACCATTAACATTTAGCAAAGATCACTGTGGAACTGCTGTGGAAATACTTACCAGTGCAACAATCTACTCTTAGGGCCTAATCCTGCAAAGTGCTGGGCACCTTCAATTTAATTTGACTTTGACTCAGTGGGTATGTCTACAATGCAGCTGGGAGCATGCTTCCTAGCTAGGATAGACAGACATGTGCTAGCTCTTCTCAATAGGGTTGCCAGGTATCTGGTTTTCGACCGGAACACCTAGTCAAAAAGGAACCCTGTCAGCGGTGCTGACCAGGCCATTAAAAGTCCAGTTGGCGGCACAGCGGAGCTAAGACAGGCTCCCTGCTCAGGTCTGCATGGCTCCTGGGAAGCATCCAGTATGTCCCTCTGGCTTGGGGGTGGCCACAGGGGCTCCACGTGCTACCCCCTGCCCGGGAACCGAGGCCAATGGGAGTTGTGGGGGTGGTGCCTGCATGTGGGGGCAGAATGCGGAGGCCCCTGCCCCCTCTCTCTAGGAAACTGAGGTAAGCTCCGCCTGCACCCCTCATCCCCTCCCATGCCCAACCCCTTGGCCCCAGCCTGGAGCCCCCTCCTACACCACAAATCTGTCATCCATGGCCCCACCCCAAAGCCTGCACCCCCAGATAGAGCCTACACCCAAACCCCCTGCACCAGCCCGGAGCCCCGGCCCTCACTCCCCCAGCCCAGAACCCCCTCCTGTACCCCAAACTCCTCATCCCCAGCCAGAGCCCTCACCGGCTGTCTCCCTCACCCCACCCTGGTGAAAATAAGCAGGTGAGCAAGGGTGGGGGAGAGCGAGCAACAGAGAGAAAGAGTGGGGCCTCAGAGGAAAGGTGGGGCAGGAGCAGAGCCTTTAAGGACGGGCAGGGCAAGGGTGTTCGGGTTTTCTGTGATTAGGAAGTTGGCAACCCTACTAGATCACAATAGCAGTGTAGCCGGGAGTAGCGCAGGCAGCAGCTCAGACGAGGAAGCATGTGTTAGGTACAGTATTAAACATACTCAGTGTAAGTTGAAAGCGCTCAGCACCACCTAGGATCAGGGCCTACGTGAGGCCCATTGTAGAACTGATGAAATCACAGAATTCCAAGGTAACAGAGACAGATGACCTTGCAAAACAAATTGTCCTTGTCTTTTTCTAGGGAGAGAAAAGACTCTAGTAAAATACATATAATAGGTAGCCAAACTACGTCTAGTAATTTTTTACTAAGTAGTCTTGGTTGTTTATCCCTCCATTTTGTGCTTGTCTAATGTGATTATTTTGTCCAATATAGCTCTTTCATCATAACTATAGTATGGATGGTCTAAATTAGTTCAAAAAGATATTAAGTTAATGCAAATACTTCTGGCACTGAAATTCTGAAAAACAAACCTGCGTTACTTAAAACTTCATTTTTAACAAATCCCATTATTGAGACAGACCATTTGGTTCTTATTCAAGTGTCTAGTTTAAGTTAAACTGGAACTGTGAATGGAATGTTGTATCAAATAAGTACTATACTTCACATTTATATCAGTGGATTTCATCACATACTACAAAAGTGATTAGTTTTTATCATTCCTATTTTACACATGGGAAAACTGAATACAGAGGTTGCTGTGAATTTTTTGTCAGACAGCATTACAGAAATAGAGGCTAAGACAGTGGTGGAAGTAGAGCTGAGGTTTACTACTTCCATTTATCTGGTCTAACCATTAGACAACACTCTTTTTATTTCAAAATGTAATTTGTGTTGCAAATAAATAGGATGTTTTGACATTTTGATGCAGTAAAAAAAATCCACCACAAAGTTCTGTTATTTAAGTTGAAGTGTTTCCTAAGAGCATCAAATATTAAATATACTCCATAATTTGTGTAATACCTGAAGAATTTCCTTCACAAAACTTCTGTTTGATGCTTCCAACAAATCATTATGTGCTGGGTTTTAACAGTCAGGGTGAAAGCTATCAGCCGTGGGAGTTCAGATGTTTCCGTCTGTTCATTATACCATAAGTAGCTGCTCAAAAGAGCAGATGTGCTGCCCCAGGCTTCAGACTAATTGCACTATCCAAATGCGTCATTTATATTTAAAGAGAAGAGTTTAAAACCAACACAAGTATAACCAAATTAATTAGGATTTCTTGTTCTGAACTGCTAAACCCATCTGACATTTTTAGGATCTGGGAAAATGTATTATGATATTCCTTTCTGAAAAGGATTTTTAGTTGCTATAAATCACTTGGCCCTTAATTCAACAAGGAATGTAGGCACTTTAAGTTCATGAACAGTGCTATTGCTTTCAGTGGGAATTCTCACATACTTAAGTACCTCGTTCAATTGAGGCCTTATAATAGAAGAATTAAGAAACGTTCTGTTAGGCCCAAAAATGTAAATAAAATTGAAACATTAATACAAAGTATTTCATCTAAAATTATCACTAAAAAGCCCCTTATTCCCTCCGCCTTCCCCCCAGCTAATGGACTGTAGTGTTTCCATTACCCATCCTTGTTTGGGAGTAGAGGAGTTATATCTTTGCGGTGAACATTTGCACTGTGCTTATTCTTGTCATGTAGTAAACTTATTTAAACGAAAACTCTAACTATTATGGACCAAATTTCAAAATGCTGTCTTGATATTGCTATAGTAAGTGCAGAGAGTGATTTGTGAAAGTAAATGGAAACCTCTAGGTACCTGCTTCCCACATGCAGTTTCCATTTGTAGGCATAAATATGAATGTTAGCCCACAAAAATATTTCATGCACAAATTTAGAAATTCAGTTCAAGCTTTTTGGGAGATGTGATCCCATTAATAGTAATTATTAAGAATCATGTTTATAATGTAGCACCTTTCATTCTGACATTTCATTTTAACCCACACACTACTGAAGTGCAGCCAAATATTTATATTTTCTTTAAACAACTCTTACAGAACTCTTACAAAAAAATTTGACTTTTTTGAATCAGTGTTATATCATGTATTCATGGAGTGAAAACCTCAAAGCTGAGCTTTTCTAGCATTTTTCAAGCATTCAAAGTAAAATTATTGACTAGCAAAGAAAAGGAAGAACTTCTATTATTCTATTGATGATTTTTAATTGTTCAAAGAGTGTGCTTTTCAAGAAACAACACAACATACATATAACAAGCGCAGATCCTAATTGCTTAAGCTTGATAGAAAGATTTACTATATACTGTGTTTTATAAATATCTTTTCATAACAGGACTCCTGTCCATGTTTAAGATAGAAATCATTTAATTAAGTACCCGTGGTGTTCTACTTTAACTGCTAATAAGAATATAAGCTTATAAGAATATGGGATCACTTACTTGGGATCTCTCAGTATATTAAGGGGCCAATGTACAATACAAACCTTTAGAAGCTGAGAAAGTGTCATGAAGAATAAAGCCATTTGCCATGTCCAGAGGGAAGACAGGATTTCTTTTGATTCACTGTTTTTATTTCTGATATATGCTATGCAGACACTTGACCAATCAATCTGTTCAGTATTCAAAAAGTGTCACAGTGCCAAGTCTCTAAACAAGACCTGAAAATTTTGAAAAGAAAAAGAATCTCAATTAGATCATCTGTCTCAAATCTAGGTTCATCTTTTTTAAATGAGTATAAAATGAAAAGTAACTTGAGATTGCTCTTTGATAGACCATAGAACAGTCACAATGGGAGCGCTGAATTGTAACACTGAAAAAATAGTTGAGAAACTAAAACAGCTAAGATTACATTTTCAGTCTCCCAGAGTTTTATTTTTGACTTCAGAAGGGGCAGGATCAGGTAGCTAGTGAGCCAATACAGCACCATAAAAAGAGAACCTCTGAGCAATTCATTAGTTTATTTCTTTTATTCCAGACTCTCATGGAATTTCAAACACTGAAGAAATCGCTAAAGGCTTGCCAAAATTTACAATATATTTGATTTTTTTAGAATTTTTCATTCAAACCTAAACCCTGACGCTGAGCATCTTCACCTTTTGGGAAAGTTTGCATGTATATCGAAGTTTCATGGCTATCACACAACTTTATAAGGACCTGAGCCAAAAGCCTAGGTCTCAGTAACACTGACATTTGGGGAAGTTTTGGATCTGGATCCGAGTCATGCAGCTTTGGCCCATCTCTAATTTTTAATAAAATACGTAGTTATCATTTGATTGTAGGATATTCAATGGCCTAAATCACCATATTGTTCAAGCACCTCATAAACATTAATGGATTTAATCTCTGTTTTACAAGTGAGGATCAGTAGCTTGCAAAGGTTACACAAGGCGTTAGTGGCAGAGCAAAGTTTAGGACCCAGCAAATCCCAGTGCTTTAACTACAGAACTATTGCATAGCTATTTTAAAACAAGCATATGAGTAGAGAAAAATATTGACATGAATGTTTGTTAGCATATAACAAAATATTTTGATGTCAGTGGTAATGGTAAATTATTCTAACTGAAGTCTTAGTCTGATCTTCTTGGTATAAAGTATATTACATCTAAAGTCTCCATTGATTATATCGCTTGTTAGAATAAATGGAATCTGTACCAATCAGATTCCTGGGTGACCATAATTCATTGACAACACTAAAAAAAAAATTGAAAAAATGAACATGCAATCAATCAGAAACCATTCTACAATGAAAACTTTATTTTTGAGGTACTATAGATATACTCAAAAAGAAAAGGAGTACTTGTGGCACCGTAGAGACTAACAAATTTATTTGAGCATAAGCTTTCATGAGCTACAGCTGCTGTAGCTCATGAAAGCTTATGCTCAAATAAATTTGTTAGTCTCTACGGTGCCACAAGTACTCCTTTTCTTTTTGCGAATACGGACTAACACAGCTGCTACTCTGAAACCTATAGATATACTGAATGCTTTGCCAGGGTTCTTTCATTGAAGAGGACTCTCTATATATAATTTTTTATACTGTGCTCATCATGGAGTATCTGAGTACCTTCCAGTAGTGCATTAATCAATGTGACTACACATCTATCACACGTTTGGGTTCTCATTCTGTTCCTAGACAAAGAACCATGTACAGTGTGGAATATCTTGTTCTGATAGGTTTTGGTTTTAAAAAATATATAAATATACCTGTTGCTGTGTGTTTATGTAAGAAAAGGCAAGGTTAAATAAATACATCTTGCATTTGGAGCAGAAGATGGTGAGGTTTGTGGTGGTCCTTCGTTTCTGGGAAATTCATCATACAGTTTGACCACCCCCTAAAAAAATTCTGTCTTCTGTACAGACAAGCTTTACTCTTATTGAGTTTTTCATTTTGCCAAAAGAACGCAGTTGTCAACCCTGGTCTTCATCCCAAAGCTTTAGATAGTCTTTAGATATCCTGGGCCCAGGCCAGGCAGCGCATTGAAGATAAGGACTGAGGCTTTGAATTTGAGTCTATGGGAAGCCATTGTAGAGAGCGGAGGACAGGTTTAATATGTTTGCAGTAGCCTTTGTTGCTGAGGATGGTAGTTCTGAACTGGCTGGAGTTTCCTAAGTTCTGAAGCCTTCATGCCAAGGTATATTGCATTGCTGTAATCCAGCTGAGAGATGATGAAGGCATGAATAACTGAAGCCAGGTCTTCATCTGCCAGGATGGAATGGCATTTCCTAGTCAAGCAGAGATGGTAAAAAGTGTTGTTTGCAGATGATGATGTGTGAGAGCTCAGCATCAGCAAGAAATCCGAGTCCTACTGGACTACTGACTGAATTGACTAGTCATGATTGTGTATCTTCAACTAATGGACACTGCACCATGGCTGCAAGTTCTTCAAAGTACTTTCCTCTGTTCACCAGCATTACCTCTGTCCTTCTGGTTCAGCATCAACCAGCTGTTCTTCATCCAACAGCTGATCTCATCCAACCACTAGGCCCTCTTGGTGATAGTTTGGTTGTGGTTGTTTGGAGTCAGTCATGATTTACTATACCGAATTACTGACCAACAGATTTCCTTTTTAACCATTGGCCTCTAATTAATGTTTCAAATAGTGCCAGCATTTCCCATAAAATCTGAAGATATATGTTCAGCAGGGATTATTGTCAATGGAGTCCTTTCTGTTCTGGCTAATTGTAATATGGCTGTAAATGTGTATTTTCCATAGAGATAAATATGTGTATTTTCCATAGAGATAAATATGGTCACAACAATTCTTTGCTTTTGTTTTTATCTTATGGTTTTGCTCAATGTAGTTTGCCTAGTACACCTGAGTTTTAAAGGAAAATTGCACAAACATACACTTTAGACTTGAGTTAAATATTGTAATGAACAGGCTACTGTGTATGTGTACACTTACCTTTTCTGGATGGAATCAGAACTGCTCTTCTATCAGAACTGTATATCTTGGGTCTATACTGCTCACAACTAAAGAAGATTCTTATTTAGCTCAGGCAGTTGGGTTATGTGCTTTTGAACAGGGGATCTGAGATTTTGCCTTGCTGTTGTTCATTGTAGATAGTGGCATAGTACTCAGTGCCCAGAGGCAAAACAACAGCAGGGGTTCATTACCTGGCGTGCTTCACTCAATAATCACAATGGGGTGGAGAAGCAGAAAAGTTTATTTGCAAGTGCAAACAAGGTACAGGGAGAATAGAATCTCAAATCCTGCACATCAGAGCAGGTCATTACACACACTTATATTCCTTAATGCTACCGCACTACACATTATCCAATCAAAACTTTACACAAATACTCTGCCTTCCTTATGTGGGTTACAACAATGTTTAAGTTTTTTCATGCAGTTGATAGATTTCCACTCCATATGGCTAAATGCAGTGCCTTGCATAATGACAGGTTTCAGAGTAACAGCCATGTTAGTCTGTATTCGCAAAAAGAAAAGGAGTACTTATGGCACCTTAGAGACTAACCAATTTATTTGAGCATAAGCTTTCGTGATCTACAGCTCACTTCATCACTTCACTCTTCTGCTCAAATAAATTGAAGTGATAAAGTGAGCTGTAGATCACGAAAGCTTATGCTCAAATAAATTGGTTAGTCTCTAAGGTGCCACAAGTACTCCTTTACTTTTTGCGAATACAGACTAACACGGCTGTTACTCTGAAACAATGTTTATTTCCTGCAACCTCTAACAAGCATTCCTAGCAACTTAAACAACCAGCACATCCTGTCTGGCCTTGTAGCTGTCTCTCCATTAACTTGGATCAGCAAACCTTACACTATGAGGCATTTTCTGCGGCTGCAACATTGTTTTAAGAGCAAAAGAGCTTACTCAAACCAGCCAGGCCTGAATTCTATTAAGGGGGGGTTGAGAAGAAGCCCTTAGGCCTTCAGCAGGGAGACCTCCTCAACCCTTATGGCCTTCCATCCCCTCAACTTAACTAGTGGCCATGCCCTGGGGTCTCCAACAATACCATTCAATAATCATATCTTTGATTAGGGCTTTATAGTGTGTATGATTGCAAATTAGATTAAACTGATTTTAAAGACAGATTTTTTTAACATATCTTTCCCCTCTTGTTATTACAGGTAGAGTTAAGGTTGTTTAAGTGTCTTAGCTGTGCATTTCCATACCGTTGAAAATGGGGATGGGGGGGAAGTTAGTGTTAGCCTTAAGTCTGAAATTCCTATGCTTGTAGCTCTTGGTGTTTTCCTATACCTACGGTGTTTTTGTTTACACTTAAGTTACTAATTGTATTCTCAGCCTTAATTCCATCTTAATTTGTGTGTGGGGCGGGTTGTTTTGTTTTGATTGTTTTGTCTCAATTTCCTTGGTTTTAAAAAGTATTAAAAATATCACACATGATCGCTAAACAAGAAATGCAAAGAGAATGCTACCATGCAGTATTTCTGATGATTTGAAGATACATTGTATCAATGTTAAAATTGCTTTAAAAAAAAACTTTGAAGGACAAATTCATCAGTGTACCAGACAAGCACAAAACAGCTAACATAAACTGGTGAATCTGGCCCTTAATATGCAATTGATTTATTGGATTAGAGGGAAATGTATAGAGATTGATGCTATGCGAAAAGACGGATTAGCATTTTTAAAAGGCTCCCACTGTGCTCCCTGGCAGTGCTGCTTTGGTGCATAATGGAGTCAAGGCATCAATCTATTAAGAGTCTTGCAAACACTACTGCTCAAGCTGGCATGCAAGCACAGAACCTTTAGAGAACAGTGAGAGTTGAGCCAAGTAATCTACCATCTTGATACCTATCCAGTCTCCCTTATATTGATTCACTACTATAGAATTGGCATCGTAATTGGCTGAGTTACCTCTGATGTTACACTGGCCCTATTTTAGAATTACCTGAGCTGTTGAACTGCCCTATATAATCATATCAAGTGGATACAGCAATCATTAATAATTTAGTTTAATTACGTCCTAATTTCTCCAAATGTAACCTATGCAGAAGATTTTAATTAATTTTAACTAATTATACATATATGGTATGCTTGAAGAGTCTGTGTCATTCCATTCTTAAGATCAATCACGAGAAAGAAAAGACTGAAACTGATGTTAACTTCTTGAAATGATGCATTTTTAATTAATTTTAACATGAACTAATTAACTATTTACTTGTTAATTTACTGTAAATTCATTGTATACTCAAACAGTAGATAGTGCAACTTTGGATAAGATATGCTGCTTTTTTATTCATACCAAAGAGGTTACATCCCTGCTTTAAGTACAAAATTAAACTCAACTTTAACTACTGAGTCATGGCCAATGCCTCTGTAGTTATTTTTTGTTTCTAATCGTTTTGTTCCCTGTGTCTGAATTCCCTCAATATCTGCTCATTTCTCTTTGACACAGGATGACCAAAACTGAGCACAGTATTCTGGGGGCATCCTGTTGATTTGCATAATGGTATTAAAATAAATTCAGTGTTTTCCATCCCATTCCCTCTGAGTCCTATTTTTTCCTTTACTTGACTACTGGTACACATTCCATAAAGGTTCCTGTTGAGATGTCTGCAACCTAGGCCTTTTTTCCTGAACAGTTAGTTAATTTAGAACCCGGCAAGGTGTGTGAATAGTCCAAAATCTTCCTTCCAAGTAACGTGTATGAGTACAATAACACAAAATATAGGACAGAAGCTCATGACTTTCTGTATAGTTTTTATTATACTCTGATCCAAAATCTGACTCCAAGGGCTTCCAATTTTATATGTGCAACATTGCATTGTTTCCTATTTTAAATTTGCATTTCCTTTGTATTTCTAGGTATGGCATGAATTGCCTTATTCAGTTTGAGGATTTTGCTAATGCCAATGCATTCCGCCTCCTGAATAAGTATCGTAACAAGTACTGCACTTTCAATGACGACATTCAAGGTAAAATATTCTCATCCTACTCTATTTGGGTGCTTAGAAGATAGGAAGTGCTTGAAGTGCAATGGGCTGCAAACCCAGGAAATTAAATTTCTAAAAAGTTCATTGGGTCGCTGTGGAGTGCAGTTTTACCATTGGCTGGGGCAAAATCCCCTCTGATTGGCTTCTTTTCCCATGAGCCTGGCTCCTGGAGAACTGCAGTTGATCATGGCTGCTGCAAGAAGCAGTCAGAACTCTGTGCTCTCCCCTCAGCCGCTGACACCATTCTGACTGGAAGGTAGGGAGGCGGAAAGAACCTAGCAGCTCAAGGTGGCTCTGCTCCGTCGTCCCTGCTCTCCTTCTATGAGCAGTGGGACAACTCTCCCCTCTCTCTGCAACACACAGCCTGGGAAGGGGGAGGTGGACCCCAAACTGCAGCTACTCCCCTAGGCCTGGGAGAGATGAAGAACCCCAAGAGCTGCTGGGGGCAGAGCTGATGTGGGGAACAGATTGGGGCAGAATTGAGGGGGGACTGGTGGGTACAAGATCAGTTTGGGGATTGAGGGACAGAATTAATTGCTGAACAGATGTAAGGGCACGTGTAGTGGTGATGGTGATAGACCCCCACAGGCACCTTTTTCAGACCAAGCACTGTGGGGGATAGGTACACCAGGCGTCCAGTGACCTATTTTTATTCCTCTCCTTTTCCCTATTAATTTACATCCTACACTCCATCTAATTCTAGACATTCATTTAATTAACTTTTTAAGAGTTAAGGCTGTGTGATATAACTTTAACTTCAATTCTTCTTCATGCTAGTGTCTAGAGATCCCTTACTGTGGGCATTTCAGCCTGCTTGCAGCTTAGGGGCAAATACAGATCTCAGTCACATGCAGCACGGGAATGCCCCACCTCCTGAAGGTTCCCTCCATTTTTTTTTCTCCCTCTGCAACAGCTGACAACTCAGCCAGGCCTTCCTTCTGCACCACTATCTGCTCATCTCCCAACCAGCCCTTTTTGGAGTGAGACCTGCTGGTTGGTACCACCAGGCTCTCTCAGTTTGGGATCAAAAGGGCTAACTATAGTTTTGATAAAATGAGGTCGCTGGACAGTGACCAGAAGAGAGACCCTATGTAGCTGTGAAAGAATTTCAGGAACAGCTTTGTCACATTCCCAGTGTCAGTAACTCATAGAAAGTCCACAACCAGAATGGGATCATCCATCATCTACTTCAGAATGGACCACTGCAACCCACTCCCCATCCTATTTCTAGACTTACAGAATTGAGGGATAAACAGAGCTGTCTGAAACATCTAAATAAATTCCTAATGGAGGTTTGTCTGCAAAGCATTCCCATTTTACCATCCTCAGAGAATTCTTATGTTTTGCAGATGGATGGCAGCTTTTTTCTTTCCCCAGCTCTGATTATTTGATTTTACATATGCTCCTAGGGTCCCTCTCCAGGATCATGGTAACAATAACATTCGCTTCAAGAAAGAAGGAAATTCATTTATCTCTTCCAGGCCAATTTTTTTGATCAGAGATTTGTACAGAGAGTATTCATTCTTCTGTCAGGCACAAGAGCTCATCTCAGAAGAATGCTAACAGAAGATCAAGATGGTCATAATGAAAAACAACTGGGGTCACAGAAACAAAAATCCAATTCTTATTGGAGCCTACTAGGAATTCTGATCTTATACACAGACATGCTGCTATGATCTAGTACCTATGATACCTATCCAGGAATTCCAAGTATCTCTTCCGCTTCTTACCCAATCTCCTCTATTGGCCAAGATCTAGCTCCAATTGTATATTCTCCACTCCCAAAACTGGTGAATGCAGAGAATCAGGGTTTTTTTAAGGTATCTACCCCATTCATTTTAGGAAATGGGTACCAGAGAGAACACAGTATCTACCACAATGATTCATTGAGGTCTCAGAGTATTGCTGCTCCTTCCATGGATAATAGACCAGTTCTGGTCATGACAGTCAAGGTCTGATAGTTTCTTTATAACTGTCAAGAACACAATCTGCTGTACACCAGAGAAAAATTCTACTGTCCTCGGTGGAGCAAAGTTTCTTATCTCTATTTGCGCTGCCCACCAATAGCGAGATAAACACCAAGACTTATGAGAAGGAGGTCTGATTATCAGAGTGGTTGCTGCATGTAGAAATATTTTACTTACCATTGTCAGTTTGGTGGGCTGGCGATTGACCTCCTTAAATCTGTACACAGTAAATAAAGTGCCCCTCGGCCTCTGTAGGTGTCAGGATCTGGGATGTGAAGTGGTGAATGACCTCTTGTAAAGCTGGCAAAGTCCTTACTATATGTTTTCCCACCTTTTCCATTGCTAAAACCCCTCTCCTAATAGGCAGGCTTCTCTACATCTGTACTTGGGGTTGATAAATAGATATTTTTAATTGGACTAAGCCTATAAAAGGTCATGTAGCCATCCCATCCACTCAGCATGAACTAGGCATATGCAGCTGAAGGATGGAGGAACAAAGGGCGTCTTTCTTTAAAATTCTTCTTTCCTTTGGATTGGAGTCAGGGGCTACCTTCCCCACTCCAGAATGAAGTTGGGGGAGTGGACCAGTTCTTGAAGATGTTGGTAGGGAAGGAGGAGATAAAAGCCACCAAGTTGCCCCTAGAATATTTATAAATGTGTTTAGCCAGAGTCTCTAGTGGGGGGTCTTATTGAGAGGGCCTCTGAAGGAGCCAGGGGTGGATTTCTCATGTGAGGCTCCCTTCTAAGCCACCCTTAGGCACTGGACTTCCCTCACTTCCCTCCTTCGTCCCTTCCACTAAGGGACTGAACTCTTTTCCCCATCCCCAAGATCATGGTCTTCCTTTTTTCCTCACTGGGGGCTGAGAGAGGAGAGGGGGCTCTTTTCTGTCTCTTTTGCCTTCTCTACCCTGTAGTGGGAAAGAATGGGGAGTTAGATGTGCCTAACACTCATTGTAATAAACTGTGCTTGCTGTACTTTTACCTCATCCAAAACTCCCAAATCCAGATTAGCCCAGATTTATTGACTTTGAGGGCATACTGCAGAGCTCATTTGTTTCACCTGGCCTTTGAGAAGAAGTAGAGAGAATGAGGTACAGACTACATACAAGGATGCTAGTATTTATGTGTTTCTGCTTGGCAGAAGTGTGAGCTGCTTGTAATGCATTATGTTTTTGTAATTGTAAATAGTTGGGAGATCACTCAGAGCCATGGGCACCTTTTAATTTCTTCTAAGTCAAAATGAAATAAAATCCATAAATATAAACCTATCATCCTCCACTTTGTTTGTTTCTCTTATTGTATTTGGTTGTAACCTAGATTGTAAACGCTTTGGGGCAGGGACTGTCTTTTTAGTAAGCTTTTCTACAGTGCCTAAAACAATGAGGTCTCAATCTGTGATTGCGAACCTTAGGCTATGCCCTAAAACACATAAGAAGAAGAATAAGAAGTAATAATATGCCAACATGCTTCTGGCTCAGGGCTGTGCCAATAGCAGTAACAGGAACTGCAACAGAAACTTGGGAAGAATACAAACAACTCAGTAAGGTAGGGTTTGCTTCCAAATTTCATACCCATGATGTTCGAGTGGGTTAGAATTTAGTTGTAATAGGGGATTTGTCATCTCTGCTAGAAAAAATTGTTTCAGCATGTTAACTTTCACAACTGCTTACTACCCCCCTGAAAAATGCCATGTTCTGTTGTCAAAACTTTCAGAGTTTATTTTTCCATAGTCTTTGTGATGGTATAGAATAGCGGTAGAGTTTTTCTCATATTCTGGAATATTCACAAGATCATCTTATGTTTTGGCACTTGCCTGGTGCAGATTGTGTTTTGATTGTCTTTCCAGAAACTGCAGCTGATCTGCATGGTGAAATGTAAGGTCAAACCATTCGTCACAGTAGTTCCGGTTAAACAAATCTGCTGCTCACACTGACATTTTTTCCCCCTTTTCATGAAGAACAAATAAGGCAAACTGCTGAAGAGGAGTGATGACAGTTACTGCCAACAACAAAGAATGATAGTGAGCTGGCTACTCTAATAGAACTAGATCTTTATCATTTTACAGAAAATGGCTGAAGAAAACAAAAGTGGAGTTCTTTTACAATAGTTTGTTTAAAACTGTTGCCCTTTTATAAAATTAATGAATTAATAATAAATGTTAATCCTCAGATCTTAGTACATTACTACGGTGACACCTACTTGTGCCACTTTAATTAGAAATCGATAATCATACTGTACAATACATGCAAAAATGCCCAGAGCAAAAACCTAAAATATTACTATAATAGTATAGTTTTGAAAACTCTTAACTTTTTCATTTAAAATAGAGGATTATAGGGAAAACCAGAATTCACTAGAGGTTACCAGCTGTAATTGGTACACCAGCAATGCATAATTATAGTTTGAAACACAATAGATTTGCCTGCCTAGTGACTTAGCGGCAGAGTGTCAGACACTCTGATAAGTAGAATCCCAGCATTCTGGTATGTTCACATCATACACACAGAGTAACTAGAAAAAAAATATACTCTGAATACTCTTGTTATGTTGCTAGAAGGTTGCAATGTAACACTACTTTATTTCTTAGAATTCAGAACAAGACCCCCAAAACAGGCTGCTCCCTAAAGCAGCAAGGCACAACTCGCCTTACCTTGCTTACAACTGTTCTTTTTCCAGACTGACACTTCTCTTGTGTTCCCAACCTCAAAACTCGAGTTTTCGCTGATCACATGTGAAAAGTCGCCCAAAAATTGCCAAATGACAGCATACTTCAAAAAGCACAAATTTTTGACATTTCTAAAGAAATCACTGAGATTGGCAACACTGTGCAGCAGCTTCTGTTCACTCACATGTGGGCCTTCTTGGTTTATACAGTTCCCCTGCATCCCCCTTGGCTGCTTCCCCACCCCATTTGATACATCCTATGGTCAACAAGAAGCCCCACTTTGCCATGGCCTGCTCTGTTCCAAATAGCACATATGCCACGTGGCTTTTGCTAGCCAGGGGAGGTGGATTTGGTCCAGTTGCCTGTGGCTCAGTGGCTGCTCTCTATCAGATAAGTGCAAAGAGACATGGACTGGGGAGCAGTGGGGATCTAAGACCTTGTCTACTCTTGCCTATGCTTAAGATGGCATGTAGGGTACGTGTAGCTACATACCGCATTGAAAAGCAGGCTGTGTCCACACCAACTGCAGTGTGTAGCTGCACGCAGCAGGGAAAGTCTCCGACAGGAACCTTTTTCCTATTGACAGAATCTTTCACTGTGGTGAGGAAAGGCTCTGGCAGCAGGGAGGCAGCAAGACACTACACTGCTACAAATAGCAGTGTAGATGTGGGAGGCAATGCTTGGACATGCAGTGAGCCATGTAGGGTATATACCCAAGGGTTCACTCATGTAGGACACCCTCATCTGTACTCAATCACTAGAATCTGACATTGCCCCTATAAACTCTATCAGCCAGACCATTCCTTCCTCAGAGGTTTTGTATAATTAATCATAGAACCTCTTTAGAACAAACCTCTATTCCCAGCCAAAACCTCAGTGAGAGTTTGCCTTAGCTAGCTGGCTCACATGATAGCTTGTACTTTACATGTCTCCACATGCAAGACTGCGTCTCCACTCTTTTCAGGGGTGGTTAAGATCCGTTTGTCAGTCAGACACAGCATAGACTTACTGGTAAAAGTTCCTCCAGGAGCACTGATATCTCTGTCTTGGTAGACAGACCCCATTTAATCTGTCAAGGTATTTTATTTCACCAACCATCCCCCCTCAAAGATGCTTGTAATAGATGCATCCACACAGCTAGGGTTCTCATTTAGGCAGTCTCCAATTCAGAGCCTATGATCTCACTAACACATACATTTATTAGGGCTTAGATGTTTGTCTAGCCTGCAAGGGTTTCTTACCCCTCCTTCAGCGTATAATTGCCAGGCTCTAATAGACAATACAATGGTGATACAGTATATAAACAAAGAAGGTGGGGCAAGGTCTTCCGCTCTGTCAGGAAGAGAATTTTTTTTGTGGGAATCAACCTGGTACCTCTTCGTTTACCAGGGACTCTCAAAAAGTTGGCGGATCGTCTCAGTGGGAAGGGCTCGGTCACTCCTGAGAGGGAATTGAAAGACTCGATTCTGGATCAAATATTAATGAGCTGGGGGGTTCCCTCAATAGACTTATTTGCTACCACTGTAAACAAGAAGTGCCCCCACTTTTCTCCCAAAAAGGACTGAGTCCAGGTTCACTGACGGATGCTTTTCTGATTTGGTGGGGAAAGGTTCTGCTGTGTCTCTCCTCCCCTCCCCACACTGTAATTAATTCCCCGGAAAATACATCAGGATAAGTCTGATATAATAATGCTTGGACAAATCTGCTTTCGTTTTCTGACCTGTCAATAGATCTACTCTTTCCACTTCCAATTCTGCCATACATTTTTCAAAATCCTGGTCTGGTGCTCAATATCTGACAGCATGGAAGCTACCTGGTTGAATTCTGTTGATAGCAGTTGTTCCAAGGCAGTTCAAAAGGTTTTAATTCAGAGCAGAAAGGCTAACGTATAAAAACAATTCCATTTAGTTTTACTTGTGGACTTTTGAAAGACATTCAACTCTGAGAGTCTTCTGATTCTTTTATCTTGGACTACCAGTTGTTGCGAAAGCACTCAGGATTTTCAATTACATCTATCAGTCACAATCTACACATGTTGGGAGTCATTCTGTTTTTTTTCCCTTCCTACTGTATCAAGATTTTTTAAAGGGCTGACTCATATATTTCCACCAGTAAAGGAAATGTTTCCTACATGGGAGATGAATGTGGCGTTTCTAGCATTAATGGACTCTACCTTTGAACCTATGTCATTGTGTTTTTGTTGTTCCATCTTTCCATGAAAACTGCATTTTTCAGCTATCACTTCAGCTTGCAGGATGAGTGAAATATAGGCCTTGACAGCAGGCCCCTCGATTTGTAGGGCACCTACTTGGGGTTCTGTTCATACCTTTACTAATTACTACTCCATTGCGGCAGCTTCTAGATCAGATGCCCAATTTAGCAGGGCTGTCCTACAGATGTTCTTTAAATAGGAGTCCTATCACACCCCTCTTTGATAGATAACTGCTAGTCAGCCCTCTACAGTGGGATCCATGTAGACAACTGTTGTAAGAAGAAAGAGGTGTTACCTACCTTACAGTAACTGGAGTGCTTCAAGATGCCTTTGTCCACAGGGATCCTGTGACTCCCCCTCCTTCCCCACTGACACAGTCCTATACTGGGATATTCTGTGTTGCTGAAGGAACTGAGTGGTGGTTGGAGCTGCTCTGCCCTTTCTTTCCTCAGAAGGGGTGCAAGAGCATGCATTATGTGCATGTGCAGCCCCAGGGGATGCTGCAACTAAGACTCTGGGCTCACTTGCATGGGGCACACACAGCTACAGTGGGATCCATGTACATAAAGACACCTTGAAGACCTCCAGTTACTGTAAGAGATAAATAACCTCTCATTTCATGTTACACACTAATTGAAGCAAAGGTCTCTATACAACTCTTGCCTTAGTTAGTGTGCATCCTGCCAATGGGAGTTGGCATTTCCCATTACTGACCATGTCTGATCTTGCTCAGTTCCTGAGATCTGGTCAAATGAATTCTGAGCACTAGGTGGTGTGGTTGGCAAGATAGAGTACATGCTAACATAGCTGAGATTAGAATCAAGATCATAATCTTTATTTTACTTTATTCTAAAGTTATTAGTCTCGTTTATCTCTGATTTAATAAAAACAAAGTATAAAGCAAAACAAACAAACGACTCCCCATCTAAATTGTAATTGCTAACTCTCAAGTATTTGCATCTTTTAGCTATATGAGTACTTCGAAATCATTGATAATTTTTACTTAAGACTTTGCAATTACTATTTCAAGAGTAGTCAAAATAATTCATTTTGTATTTTAGGAACAGCGTCTGTGGCTGTTGCAGGTCTTCTAGCAGCTCTGCGTATCACTGAGAACAAGCTGTCCGATCACAATATCCTGTTCCAGGGAGCTGGAGAGGTATCTTTATTATACAGCAAGGAAGCTTCTCATGTGAAAACCTTGCTTTTATTTCAGAACAAGTTACATGTATCTGATCCATAATAAGATACTTATTAGGTTAAATAACAATCACCTGCAAAAAAATTTTCTTACTTCAAATATACATTTTGTCATTTAGTTCATCTGATCAAGATGGGTATTTTCATAGGATGCTTTGGGAAAATTATAGTCCGCTATTAAAACGTCAAGTTCTTCTTTGAATGATAGCCCCTATGTGTATTTCACATGTGGGTACCCATGAGCACCATGCACCTGAGTCTGGAATTTTTTTACAATCAGTATCCATCGGCCCAGACATGCTCAGTAGCTCTCGTTGTGCGCTGAACTGAGGGCATAAAGGTTGTTGCATACCAATGCCTCTTCAGTTCATTCTTACTGCCACATGGTCCGAGTCAGAATCTTTGGTGTCCTGAGATTCATTTCTACTGTGCCATTGCGGTAAATATATTGTATTTTTGTATATAATTGTTTTAGTAGTTAGTTATTTCCCCCCTTTTCTCCTCCCCCTGAGAAAATCCCCCCCCAAGAATGCTGGGATGATGCCCAGGGTTCTGGGGTTCAAAAACTTTTCTTGCCCTTGATCCTTTTCTGTGCCCAATGAACGTCAACACTGCTTCTGTTGCCTGGGGGAGGCTCGCATTTCAGCCAAGTGCAGCATCTGCCACTCCTTTCCCCCCAGAAGTTGTGAGGGTCAGGAACTGAAGCTAAGGAAACATCTGAAGGAGAAGGCAATGAGACCCCAATTAGGTCCAGGCTGGGTACTGACCCTGTACATCAATCTAAGCAAGTGGGCAGTGCATCTTCGAGCACAAGCTCAGAAATAGAGGCTGAGAGTTCTAAGAAACGCTTCCAATGGAAGTAAGGGGCACTGTGTTAGGCTGTCTACCTCACATGAGGCCTGAACGGTTCTATTAGGCCAATTAACTCATACCTGGAGGAAAGGCAAGGAGTGCTAAAGCGTAATTGCTGATGAAATCCAGCTGGGGAAGGAGCTGGGTGGGGTTTATAAAGAGGAATTTTGCAATAGATGGGGACTGCAATGAGGTGACCCTGCAGTCACGCTCCCTGATACAAGGTGCAGAACAGAAGACCGAGAAAGAGCAGGGTAGGGAGCAGTCCAGGGAAGGAACAGTACTGTCTGAGAGGGATAGACCTGAACTGTTGGTCTGAGGGTCTCTGGATCATAATCCGGAATAGAGGGAGAGCACATATTCCCCTACCAGTTGCTGCAGAAGTGGTGCAGGCAGCTCAGTGGATATGGAGAGGGCCTGAGTCTTTGAGGAAGGGGATTCTGATAATACTCAGGAAGGGGAGGATGATGGTGACTTGGCCAGAGGGCTAAGCCACAAAAGAGAGGCTCTGCAGCTCCTGACCAGAACAATGGGTTGAGTGACCCCCTCATGGGGTGCGGATAGTGGTGAGCCAATTCCCCGGATGAACCATGAAGAGGTGCCACCGAGCAGTAAATAGCCAAGCCAGACTCCGTTACCAGCACTCTCATAGACATAGGGACAAACCATGGTGGTCTAAGATTGCCCTGAAGAGAAAGGAAGCCTCTTTGATCCCATCAAAGTCAGGAGAATCTGCGTGCATGGGCGCTAAAGACTTAAGCCCGAGTAAATCTTCTTGGCAGGAGAAAGTGGAATGCAAGGATATGGATCTGCTGGTCTAGCATAGATTTCAATGGTAAAGGCTCAAGATAAACAGCTTCTGGTGTTGCCATCCAAATCTAGAGCTGTTGGTGCACCTATAGCAACACATCTCCAGATGGATCCAACTTCCCCGTGACCAGGGATACTCTGGTTCCAACTGCTCCACCAGGGTGAACTGAGACCTTTATCTCGCCAGAGGACATATTTCCTGTCCCTTACCCACATTGACTCCTCTTATCAGGACTATCTCTATTCGGGGACATTGTTACACCAGAGGAAGAGACTATTCCAAGGATTCAGAGTCATTTTCCTGTCTCATCCACCAGTGTCCATACACAGCTATCAGTACCATCAGTTATACTCGTAGTCCAGGATCTGGCCTCTTCTTCCAGTGAGTCGGAAGCTCCACAGGAGGGCCTGCAACTCCGGATAAAGGTGGCCCTGGACAGAAGCTCTAGAAGATCAGGATTCTGGCCTGCAGCCAGACATGATTAGACAAGAGACAAGTGGTACTTTATGCCATGGCATCCTCCCCCGCCAGTTGATCCATCCTACTGGAGGCTGTGGAAGCCCTACTCTGGACACCCGGGATTGGTACATAAGCCTTATTTATTGTTGACCATCTATCCCCAACCATACCTGTCGAGCATTTTGAGGAAGGTGGTGAGCTGGTTCTGACAGTTCCGGGAGCGATTTCATCATTTTCGCCAGATGAGGCGGTTACTCCATCTTCTCTGTCTCTGCCAGATCACCAGTATCGGGAGCTCATGCATAAAATGGCATCAGTGCTGGAGATTGAGCATGAGGAAGTCCAGGTGCCTCAGCACAGATTTCTGGACATTTTTCAGCCTTCCGGTCCAGGTTGAGTGGCCCTCCCCATCAATGAGGCCATCACGGACCCAGCAAAAGACAGTTCAGCACACTCCTGCTTCTTGTGCTCCTATCCCTAAGAGGGCCAAGAAGTGTTACTTTGTTCCAGCTAGAGAGGGAGAGTTTTTATTTTTACCCCCATGGCCTAACTCCTTGGTGCTGCAGGTGGCAACAGAGAGATCCAAGCAGCAACACCTCAAGGCTACTCCTTCTGATAAGGGACACAAGCAGCTCGACTTCCTGGGGAGAAAAGTCTTTTTTCACCTCCCTCCAACTCAAGATCTCAAATTATCAGGCCCTCTTTGCCAAATAGGATTTTACCAGTTATGCTAAGTTTCTAAATTTTAAGGACAAGCTCCATGAGAAGGATAAAGCCCACTTCCAGGCCTTAACTGACAAAGGCAAATTGGTGGCCAAGACTTCCCCCCCAGGCAGTGCTGGACATGACGGATACTGTGTCTGGGGGGATGTTATGGCCATTGTTATGAGAAGAGACGTGATTAATTCTCAAGTTTCCCTAGAGAGGTGCAGAGTGCCATCCAAGATCTGCCCTTTGATGCAATCAATCTTTCCACTCCCTCAAGGACTTGAGGACAGCTCTTTGCTCACTTGGCATTTATACCTGTCCCCAACAGAAGACATCACACACGGGGTAGAGGGTGAGGCTGCCTTGTCAGCCCTTTTATCAACGTCTTCAGGAGCCATCAAGTAAAAGACAGAAGATTTATAAGCCCAGGAACCCAGCCTCTGCAACATCCACCACCACATCTTACTCTAACCTTCAGTCAAAGGTTCTTTTGGCAGGACTGTCAAGACCTGCGTCCCTTTATTGAATCCTCTTCATTCTCTGCCTCAGCTTTTTTGGAAGCTGCCTTATCTAATTTGCTGACAACTGGAGGGCCTTAACTACCGATAAATGGGTACTAGAAGTTATTCATGGTGGCTATCTGATCAAGTTTCAAACAAATCCTACCCAGAAACACCCTTCCCACTTCCCTTTCAGGGATGGCTCTCACAAGGAGATTCTCCAACGGGAATTGGCTCACTTCTTCCCTAGGGAGCCATAGAAAGGGTTCCACCTCAACATCGAAGGAAAGGGATTCTACTCCTCTTACTTCCTGATCCCCAAGAAAAATATGAGGTGGAGGCTGATGCTACGAATGCTGAACGTTTTCATCTGAAAACTAAAATTCTACATGTTCTTTTTGGCATTAGTAATTCCTCTTCAGAGGAGGATCTGAAAGACACATACTTTCAAATAGACATTAATCCATCCCACATCTTCTTCAATCAAGACTGTTACTAATGCAGAGTCCTCCCCTTTGGACTGGCCACAGCACCAGGGTCTTTACCCTGTTTTTTCAGTAGTGGCAGCTTTGGTGAGAAGAGAAGGATTTACTGTGTTCCCATACCTTGACAATTGGATTCTAATGGGCAGCTCCTACGAAGAAATCCAGCAGGCAGTCCAATTTCTAGTCAGTCTGCTGCCTTGCCTAAGTGTCTACCTCAACCACAAAAAATTCATTTACCTCCATGAGGTCCATAAACTTCTTAGGTTGATGTTGGACTCAACCAAGCAAGAGCTTATCTAATCTCTTGAGGTTTCAGGCCATGAGTGCTCTCTCACACCAAGTCACCATCAGACTCTGCACTTCAATCAGAACTTTCCTTTCCCTCCTTGATGGGCCTCATGCACACAGATGATGCCATTCACCAGGTTTTATCTTCATTGTCTACAAGACTGGCTCCCTCCATGAACTCACCAGAGTGGGGCAACATCAACAACAAGGTGACAATTCCGTCCAGGGTTTTGGACTCTCTCATAAGGTGGACAAAGGTGGAGAAAGTTTGGTGGGGATCCCTTTCCTTACACTGACTCCCAAGGCAACCATCATTACTGATGCCTCCCTCTTAGGTATGAGAGCTCATAAGGGTGATCATATGGTACAGGACATCTGGACCCCCTCATGTCATAAATATAAAGGGAAGGGTAACAACCTTCCTGTATACAGTATTATAAAATCCCTCCTGGCCAGAGGCACAATATCCTTTTTTACTGTAAAGGGTTAAGGAGCTCAGGTAACCTGGCTGGTACCTGACCAAAAGGACCAATGAGGGGACAATATACTTTCAAATCTAGGGTGGGGGGAGAAAAGCTTTTGTCTGTCTGTCCTGTGTGCTTGCCGGAGAGAGATCAAGAAAGCAAGCAATCCAACTCCATTAGAATTAGTAAGTACTAGCAAGGAAATGCGTTTGTTTACTTTTGTTTTGGCTTGTGATTTTCTCTGTGCTGAGAGGAAGGTGTATTCCTGGTTTTCTTTTTGTAACTTTAAAGTTTTTGCCCAGAGGGAAATCCTCTGTGTTTTTAAATCTGATTGCCCTGTGAGGTTAGCTTCCCTTCTAACTTTACAGAGATGCTTCTTTTACCTTTTTTCTTTCTAATAAAGTTCTGTTTCTTTTAAGAGCCTGACTGATTTCTCTATTGTCCTAAGACCCAGGGGTTTGGGTCTGTGATCACTTTGTAACCAATTGGTTAGGATATTATTCTCAAGCCTCCCCAGGAAAGGGAGTGTAAGGACTTGGGGGGATATTTTGGGGGAATAGGAACTCCAAGTGGTCCTTTCCCTGATTCTTTGTTAAATCACTTAATGGTGGCAGCGTACCCTCCAAGGGCAAAGAGTTTGCCTTGGGGAAGTTTTACCCTAAGCTAGTAGAAATAAGCTTAGGGGGTCTTTCATGTGGGTCCCCACATCTGTACCCTAGAGTTCAGAATGCACATAAATATACTAGAACTCAGGACAGTCCATCGAGCCAGCAATGCCTTCTTCCTTCTCATCCACTCCAAGCACATCCAAATAATATCATCCAACATGGTTAGCAGTAATCAGATGACTAACATAATGAACAGCTTTGTAAATGGTGTAGGATCTGAGGATAAAATAGGGAACAAACAAGTTAAGAATTATTTTGACAAGTTAGATGTCTTCAAGTTGACAGAGCCTGAAGAAATACATCCTAGAATACTCAAGGAACTGGCTGAAGAGATTTCTGACACACTAGTGGTTATCTTTGAGTACTTGTGGAGGATGGGAGAGATCTAAGAGGAATGGAAAAGGGCAAACATACTACCTATTTATAAAAAGGGAAATAAGGACAATCCAGGGAATTATAGACCAGTCAATACCTGGAAATACAATGGCGCAAATAAGCAAGCAAGCAAACACCTAAACAATAATAAGGTGATAAGTAACAGTCAGCATGTATTTGTCAAGAACAAATTGTGTCAAACCAACCTAATATCCTCATTTGACAAGGTAATAAGCCTTGTGGATCGGGGGGAAGCAGTAGATGTGATATCTCTCTACTTTAACAACAAGGAGTCCGGTGGCACCTTAAAGACTAACAGATTTATTTGGGCATGTTAGTCTTTAAGGTGCCACCGGACTCCTTGTTGTGTTTGTGGATACAGACTAACACGGCTTCTCCCTGATACTCTCTACTTTAGTAAGGCTTTTGATACTGTCTTACCTGACCTTCTCATAAACAAACTAGGGAAATATAGCCTAGAAGAATCTACATAAGGGGGGTGCACAATGGGTTGGAAAACTATATTCAGAGAGTAGTTATCAATGGTTCACAGTGAAGCGGGATGACATATCAAGTGGGGTCTTGCAGTGATCTGTCCTGGGTCCAGTTCTATTCAATATCTTTATAAATGATTTAGATAATGACATATAGAAAACCCTTCTAAAGTTTGAGGATGATACTGAGCTGAGAGGGGCTGCAAGTGATGTGGAGGATAGGATTAGAATTCAGAATGATATTGACAAAATGGTCTGAAATAAACAGGATGAAACTTAATAAGGACAAATGCAAAGTACACCACTTAGGAAGGAACAATCAGTTGCACATATACAAAATGGGAAATTACTGGCTGGGAAGGAGTACTGTGGAAAAGGATCTGGGGATTATAGTGGATCACAAACTAAATATGAGTCAACAGGGTCCTAGTGTTGCAAAAAAAGGAAACATTCTGCAATGTATTTGTAGGAGTGTTAGGAGTGAGTAGCTCCTATGAAGAAATCCAGCCCGCAACCCAATTTCTGGTCAGTCTGTGCCTTGCCTATGTGTCTACCTCAACCACATTCTTTCACTCTACTCAGCACTGATAAGACCTTAACTGGAGTACTGTGTCCAGTTCTGGGCACCACGCTTCGCTAAAGATGGGGACAAATTGGAGAAAATCCAGAGGAACTGTAACTAAAATGATTAAAGATCTAGAAAACATGACCTACAAGGAAAGATTGAAAAAATTGGGTTTGTTTGGTTTGTAGAGGAGAAGACTGAGGGGACACATGATAACAGTCTTTAAGTATGTAAAAAGTTGTTATAAAGAGGAAGGTGATAATGTGGAATAGTTCTCCTTATACATGGAGGACAGGATAAGAAGTAATGGGCTTAAATTGAAGCAAGGGAGATTTAGGTTAGACATCAGGAAAAACTTCCTAACTGTCAGGGTAGTTAAGCACTGGAACAAATTATCCAGGGATGTTGTGGAATTTCTGTCATTGAAAGTTTTTGAGAACAGGTTAGACAAACACCTGTGAGGAATGGTCTAGATAATACTTAGTCCTGTCTCAGTGCAGGGGACTGAAGTGGATGACCTACTGAGATCCCTTCCAGTCCTACATTTCTGTGATTATTCTGCCACTCAGCATCTACCAGATCAGATCAAGCCCACAGAGAGCATCAATATCTGCATCAGTGATCTGAATGTATTGAAGACTTTAGAGATGCTTTCAACCTTGGTGCACACAGATCATTCCGCAGCTTTTGCTCCATATTGAGCAAATGGAAGAATCTCTGGTTAAATATTTTTCTGTTTAACACTGTTGTGCTTGGTGCTGTATAAAGTCAATGGAAGACACAATCTCTGTCCCTATGAGTTTATTCAGAATAAAACTCTAGATTTCTAAAGCAAAACCCAAAACAATAAACTGCTGTTGGGCAGGAAAGGGGGGCGCCATTTGATCCTCAATGAAATTGCATAGTGAAGAACAAGAAGCAAACTGATTAGTGTTTGTACTGGGTTGATATTCAAAATTATTCAGTATTCTGTTGTTTTTTTTGTGATATCATTCAAAAGAAATAAAACTAGAATCCAGTAATAATACATGCATCTAGACAAAGAACTGAAAAATGGAACTTTTTTCTGGGAGAACAACCAACTGTCTACAATTACAGAATACTCGAGTAGTAGATAAGAGAAGATATGCCTTCTTGATAGGCTCTTTTAAGGATGATTTGAGATTGAGATTGTATATTACTTAATAAAATATAGTGTGTGTTGTGTAGGGTTCTTGAAATTTAAAACAAAAATAAAGGTTTTTTATAGGAAAATAAAAGTCGTATTACATTCTCAAAGATTATTATCTGGATTAAGTATTAAAACTCATCTTAAAAGATCAGTGTTAGTATTTATTTCCAGTAGTGCCAACAATGTGCAAAGAGGTGTGGTCATATCAGTCAAAATTTAACCAGTGTGCTTTGGATTTTATAAAATACTATTTAAAATGTTATTCTTTAAAAGGAATCTTGAGTATCATTTGGTGGGTTTGTTTGTTTGTTTATATTAGCTTTGGGTTTATTTTATTTATTTATTTATTTGTATTTATTTTTGCTGTTTAAACTGTGTTGTGAAAACCAGATAATCATGTAAGATTAGTGAATTCTCCTTCAATAAATAATGTGTTTATGGCTAAATGCTACCTAAGCAGAACTGAAACATCTAATCCAGTGGTTCTCAAACTTTTGTATTGGTGACCCCTTTCACACAGCAACCCTCTGTGAGTACGACCCCCCCTAATAAATTAAGAACTTTTTTTATATTTAGCACTATTATAAATGCTGGAAGTGAAGTGGGGTTTGGTGTGGAGGCTGACAGCTCACGACCCACCCATGTAATAACCTCATGACCCCTTAAGGGTCACGACCCCCAAGTTTGAGAACCCCTGATCTAGTCTGAGCTGAATACCTAATGAAGTCTGAATATCTCAAACCCTACTTGAGTTACAGTCTGTGCTCTGAATTATTAAAACTATAAGTGGCTAAAAGAAATAGACTTACTTATTGCTAAAATTTTCAGAACAGATTATTTTTAGAAAAACATTGCAAACTTGACAGTTTTCACTTTGACTCAGAAAAACCCCCTATATTTTGTTTCAGAGTAGCAGCCGTGTTCGTCTGTATCCACAAAAAGAAAAAGAGTACTTGTGGCACCTTAGAGACTAACAAATTTATTTGAGCATAAGCTTGAATGCATCCAGTGAAGTGACCTGTAGCTCACGAAAGCTTATGCTCAAATAAATTTGTTAGTCTCTAAGGTGCCACAAGTACTCCTTTCCTATATTTTGTAAAATTCGTAGATTTTTGTGAAAAAGCAAAAAAAACCAAAAACAACAACATGTTTTGCTCATCTTGCTCCTTTTAATAGGCAGATGAATGTAAGAAAATAAACTTCTAGCGTACAAATTGTACCACATAAGTAATCATCTGCTTCTCCCTGGCTTTCTCCATTGTCTAGATAATACATGTGTAGGGTTGCAGTGCTCAGAGACCATATTCACTTCAGTACCACCCCTGCACTCCACTCTATATAAATATATTGGGCTGGTTTTAAATGCAATAAAATTATTTTTATTCAAACCAAACTTTATTGGTGGTAGTAGAGTAGTCACATAGGGTTCTGATCTCTATCATATTTTATTGTCTAATGTAAAATAGCAAATTCCATTAATTATGTGAGGAGAAGAGGAAGCATAAACATAGTAAAACTGAGCCATGAATCTGACTGTCTTTGTTTTTTATATGATATCTATCACCACCATATCTAGCATTGTAAAAGATCCGTTTTCTGGTGTTTTTAATTTATGAAGATCTAATTGTACAGCTTTAATTGTTACTGAAATTAATAGTTTTAAAAAATAGTATCATATGTTGTTGCATTCTCTTTCTTTTCCAGTTTCATATATGAATTTTCTTTTCCCCTCTCTCCTTTTAAGGCTGCCCTTGGAATAGCAAATCTGATTATTATGGCTATGCAAAAAGAAGGGACACCAGAACGTGAGGCCATCAAAAAGATATGGATGGTAGACTCAAAAGGATTAATAGTTAAGGTAATACAACATTTTTCATGGCTATAAGTGCAATGTTAAAATTATTCTCATCATTCTGCATCAGCCTGATGCAGAAACAGCTTTATGGATATGATGAAGCTATTTACTATCTTTTCTAATACCTACATGCTTAACATTTCTAGATATAGATCTGTCGCATTCTGATCCGTTCGGAGGTGCAATCCAGACCAGTAAGGGATGTGTTACTGTCTGCCCTGTAAACCCTGGCTGTTTCACAGCGCTTTTCTGCTGTAGCTCCCAACCTGGCCCGCTCACACGCAGCCTACCAGCATGCAGGTCACACCCTAAGTGTTTGTGTGTTAGACAGCCCAGGTTCAGCAGCTCAGACACTAGCAGCCTTTCTACAGCTCTGCAGCTTTATGCTGGCTTCCACCAGCCTCGGTTACTACTAGGAGCATGATCCCCAACACACTCCCAGTCCTGAATTTTCCCAAAACTGTGCCTTCTGCAATCTGCAGCCCACTCCTGGACAGTTCAGAGAAATAATATGGTTAATTTGTTCCACTAAAGACACAAATACAGATCACAGCTTATTAACTTAATTGGGGTGAATATACCCTTCCCTTTAAACACTGTGTTGAGTTGGTTAATAGTAAAATAAAACAAACATGTTAGCATCACTTAACCTATGCCCTATTGTTAAGTAAAAGAAATAAAGGGTTACAAGGAAATAAAAATGAAAACATGCATCTAAAAGTCTAAAACATAATTTAGCTAGTTACAGGCCTTGTTCTAGATGTGTTACCAGTCTTTCTCTTTCCCAGCCACGGCTGACTTTCTCTCAGTCAGGACCTTCGACAAAGGTAGAAGGTGCTGGTTTCCCTTTTCTTCTTAGGTGAAAGCTCTTTGCCTAAGCTGGTTTCTCACCTATGTTTAGTTCCATAGACTTCAACACACACCCCCGCACCTCTCCCTTGCTTGAAGGACCCATCTTTCTCAGCTTGCAGGACTCTGGCCTCTTGTGTCTGCCTGGTGATGAATGCCAAGGATGGCTTCTGTCTTTTCTTACATCTTCCAAAGGTCAATTAACTTGTTTCAGGAGGCAGGATGACCTCATGCTCATTTTCCATTCTTGTGGGCATTCCATCCCCCTGTACGATTTCTATGTAAATGAGGCTTCCATTGTTTCTGATCCCACCATGCTTGCTTTACATTGGAGACCGTTAGATAGCAGTGACAGTCCCTCCTGTCTGGGTAGACTGTACAATCGAATATCCAGCAGTATCTATAATTCCTGATGTAGTGTTAATACATACATCTCACACTTATATTAATTACCAGGGTCATTAGTTTTCAAAAAAGACCTCATTCTGTACACTTTTATAATGCAGTACTATTGTATACAATCAGTTGATTCAGTTGCTTAACACTTGAGGTTCAGCTCCCTGTCTTGATAGACCAGTAAACATTTGATATGGATTCTTCTGAGGGTTACCCCTCAAAGTAAAGTTTATTCAAGCTGTGAGGAAGGTGACATGGAGTCTGGTGGTAAAGGAAACTTCACGCTCTTTCTTCTCCCACTTGTTAAATAATAGGTTTATTTACCTAATAAAAATAAATAAATAAATATAAATAAATAAAAATAGATTTTCATTGTCTTTGCCTGACGATCAGGCTGGTCAGAGAATCTAATGTTCATTCCTTTGTCTAAGCAGGCCTGTTTACCAACTCCCCCTGACATGCCTGGCTTGAATAGATTTTAGTAATCATTCCAGCATATATCCATTATTCTTAATACCCACCACTTACTTACATCACTGAAGGCTATTAATGATCAGTGAGTTATCAAATGATACCTCCCAAGGAATATTTTGTACTAAGATTATTACAATAGTATGTAGGTTATGAATACAGGGGCGCTTTGTGTCACAAAGTCCCATCCTGTTCACATTGAGGTCAACAGCAAAATTCCTATGTCACTTCAGTGGGAACAAGATCAGGTGCATAGTCCCTGTGTTATTCCTACGGGAGACAATCATTTCTAGTGCTTTTTGTATTAAGTAGATTTTATAACAAGCCAAAAAAATAGAAGAGAAATGTTCAACTTGTGTTTTTTTATATTTCCCATGTAAATATGATTGTGTTACGTTTTTAAATAATGTTAGTAATATTTGTGTGTGTGTGTATATTTGTGTGTGTGTGTGTGTATATATATATATATATATATGTGTGTGTGTATGCTTGATGTTAGCATAATATTCAGGGAGAAATTTTTTAAAAGGGAACAAAAAGGATGACGTGAAGAATAATATTTTCCTGAGGTTGTTGCAACTATACAAGATTTTTGCATGAACTTAGCTACATTGCCTCAGATAGTTTTTTATGCATAGTGATAAAACTCATGTAGCAGATGCTGTGGTCTGTAATGCTATCAACAATGGTCAGAAATTTGAAGTTGCTGAGAGACTTCATGAGTCATTCTTACCTCATTTCTTCCACATGCCAAATTAAAGAAACCTATGTGCTTTAAATGGTGGTTATGTATTTAATAGCTTGTGAACTACTTAAAATAAAGGAAACATGTGAGAGCTCAATTAACCTCACTTTTTCACCTCTTTCATGTTGTTGGCATGCCAAACTTTCATGCTGATTTTTCTTGGAGGAAAAAAAGTTCAATTCACTAATATAACTACTTTTTTCCCGTTTGAATTCTTATACTTCTTTTATAATTGGTTACCCCCACATCAACTGCATCCGTCCTGTCATTAGCTTGTAAAATCTTCAGAGAGACAACAGTGCTGAGTTTCATTAAACTGCACTATGGCAGCACTGTTCACAGCATTGTAGTAAAAATAGTAGAATCATAAGAATTAGAGATGGAAAAGATGTCACCGAGGCCAACGCTCTACCAATAAGCCGAGAGGAGGGGTGAATGAGTACAGGAAAATTCTAATACCTGACCTTACCTGTCTACCTACCTCTGATGCAGATTTTTGTTCCATTCCCAGAAAAAATGTCGTGAAGCACTAGAGTAATACTTCCTACTTCCTTTGCGTTTCATCCGAGAATTTCAAAGTGTACAAATATTAGTAGATGAAGCCTTATCTGTTTTAAGTGGATTACAAAAAATAGAGATTGCCTAATAAGGGTAGTATCTTGTATAGTTTTCTTTTATTATCTTCATTTTAGAGATTGGGAAACTGATGTATAGAAAGGTTATGTTCTTCAAGTGATGATCCTATCCCTATGTCAATTCCACTCATGGCTATGCATATGCACCATGCATCTTAGTCTAGAGAGTTTTAGTAAGCAGTGTACATGGGTCCGCATATGCACAATTGTTCTCCTCAAGCTCTAAACCAGAATATAAAGGGCAGTGCAGACCAATGCCTCTCCAGTTCTTTTATACTACCAAGTGGCCTGAGTTGTTGTACTCTGTGTCTGCTTCAGTCTTTCTCTACTTTGATACCTGTAAATATGAATTATAATTTTTAGTAGTTTAGTGTTTTTAGTGTTTTCATAGTTAGCTTAGTTCTCCCTATCTCAGTGGTCATAGAGGTGGAGGAAGTCACATACCTGGATCTTTGAACCCTTTGTCGTTTGCACTGGGGTTCATAAGGGTACTCCTGATAAAATACCTGAGGGTGGGTGGGCCTGAGGGTTTGCTTATGATATTTCTTCTTCAGAGCTGGGGTGTAAATGCAGGAAGTGAGGGGTTGTCCTAGAGTCTTTAAGAGAGTGTAGATGTTAATTGGTCTTTTCATTAAAGAAGTTAGACTCATCAAAGGGAAGGTCCTCAATGTTATTCTGGACCTCCCTGGGGAACCCTGAACATTGGATCCACAATTCATACCTCATGACTGCAGCCCCGTCAATGTGCATTCACTGGCACATGGAGTGATGTCTTAGCGACCAGCCTGCCTTCATCAATGAGAGCTTAGAACTGGGCCCTGTCTTTCTGAGGAAATTTCTCTTTAAAGTCTAGAAATTTTGAATAATTCAGGAAATTGTATTTTGCTAAAGGCATCTGGTAGTTAGCAACTTTGAATTGGAGACTAGCTTAAAAACTCCTTTAAATTTCATCCTGGCAGCAGAATTAGCTTTGACCCTCAATCATGATTACAGGGCAAACTGCACTTTGGACCCCTTTAGTCCTTCTTAAATGCACCTCTTAGGTTTCTAGGTCTCTTGGCATCGACCCCCCTGTTCTCTTACCATATTAATGTGATAGAGCCAACTGTGTTTGGCACCTTTGTGAGTCTTTCATTCTGGGGACCAGTGAGATGATTGAAGTGACTCAAAAACAGCATCTTCAAAACAAAGTATTATGTGGTAATTCTCCCCAGATGTTCAAAGCTCATAGAGCAAAGGACAAAACAAAGGCCTGTGCACCTCGGGTCTTACTGTATCTTAATCTTTTCTTGTCAGCTTTTTTAAGTTCCCCTAAAATCAGCTAACTCCCATGTCGGAGAGAATCAGACTGTCCTGTTAATATCATGTTCTGTCTCTGTGCATCTCTGCACCAGCCTGTCAGCTCTTACTGACGCTTCCTGGGCAGTCTCTGGCCACCTGTTCAGCACCCTCCCTTTTCTATGACCGGGGTCCTATAATGTTTGATCTCCTCCTTTTGATCCTAGACTTAACTTTTCTTGTGTAGACACAGCCTTTGTTGGCATAACTATACAGGTATAGCTATTCTGGCAAACCCTCCAGCTATGTTTACACCAGTGGTGGGCAACCTGGGTGGCGGGCAATACGTGGCCCATCAGGGTAATCCGCTGGTGGGCCGCAAGACAGTGTTTACATTGACTGTCCGCAGGCATGGCCTCCTGCAGCTCCCAGTTGCCGCAGTTTGCCGTTCCCAACCAATGGGAGCTGCGGGAAGTGGCACAGGCTGGCATCTACACTAGAGCATATACACTGACAGTGCATCTACACTAGAGCTTATACCTGCATAGCTGTGTGGTTTAAAAAAACCCCACAACCCTACCAACATAGCAGTGCTGGAATAACTTTTAAGTATAGGGCTTTAGCCTTAGGAAGAGGAAACAGTTCTCACCCTGCCTGGAGCCAGTAGGGAGTATTCCCAAATAAAAAGCTTTTCCATTGTTTCCTCCAGGACTCTTCTCTGTGTCACTGTTTGGCTGCTTGGTTTCTTTAATAACCCCTTTCGATCTAGATTCATAGATTCTAAGGCCAGAAGGGACCACTAGTCTGACCTTCTGTATAGCACAGGCCATAGAACTTTCCCAAAACAATTCTTGTATCATAACTTTTAGAAAAACACCCCATCTTAACTTAAAAATTGTCAGTAATGGAGAATTCGCCATGATCCTTGGTAAATTGTTCAATGATTAGTTACCCTCGCTGTTAAAAAAGTATGCCTTATTTCCAGTCTGCAACTTCGCTTGAACTTCCAGCCATTGGATCATGTTATATCTTTCTCTGATAGACTGAAGAGCCCATTATTAAATATTTGTTCCCCATGTAGGTACTTATAGACTATAATCAAGTCACTCCTTAATCTTCTCTTTCTTACAGTGAATAGATTGAGCTCTTTTAGTCTGTTGTGATAAGCCATGTTTTCTAATCCTTTAATTGTTCTCCTGGCTCTTCTCTGAACCCTCTCCAATTTATCAACATCCTTCTTCAGTTGTAGACACCAGACCTGGAAACGGTATTCCAGCAGCAGTTGCACTAGAGACAAATACAGAAGTAAAATAATCTCTCTACTCCTACTCAAGATTCCCTTGTTTACACATCCCAAGATCATATTAGCTCTTTTGGCCACAGCGTCACACTGGAAGCTCATGTTCAGCTGATTATATACCACCACCACCCCCAAATCTTTTTCAGAGTCACTGCTTCCCAGGATAAAATCCCCCAACATGTAAGTATGGCCAAAGTCTTTGCTTCCAGATGTATACATTTACATTTAGCTATATTAAAATGCATACTGTTTGCTTACGCCCAAGCAATGTAGATCGCTCTAAATCAGTGACCTGTTCTCTTCATTATTTACCATGCCCCTAATTTTTGTCATCTGCAAACTTTATCAGTGATGATTTTATGTTTTCTTCCAGATTATTGATAAAGATGTTAAATAGCGTAGGGCGAAGAACCAATCTGCCTTACAGAAATATATTATGTCAACACTATTGCCTTTATCATCCAAACGTAATCCAAATGTAATCTTATTAAAAAAAAAATCTCAAGATATGTAACCTCTTAGCAAGTAACCCATCAAAAACAAACACACAGCATTCACCATATTCATAAAAAATACTGATATTTCCTAGTTTGTCTCACTTTCCTTCTTAATAATCATTACACATATCTGTTTATCACGTATTTATTTTTGTGGTGCTTTATGTATATCGTGTATAAGCATCTTATATAAATTAAGGCTCACGCCACTAGATTCTCTGGTCTAGATAAGCTGGGCTTGGCACAGGACCAGAGAGGACATGGAGGCAAGTGGTTTTATATTAGCTTTGTGGCTTCTTGATTCTGGGACCAGATGAGTGCCAGTTCTGTCCCTAGTGTAAGCTAGAGCATTCTGAGGGCTACTCTAATTTATTCCTAGCTGCATGTGGCCACAAGGAGCCATTCTAGCAATGATTATTAAGAAGAATCTGCAGCTTGGAAATGCTCTGACCATGGTCCCTTTTCCCTGGTTTCATAAAGCTACTATGCTATTCAGGGATACTACAAAGTGGGAACTCCCATGTGGCCAGATCCACCATAACAGGCCCAAATATCAGGCCCCAATTTGGGAGCATTTGTATGAGTTATCTCCTATTTTTAACATCACTCTGAATATGTCAGTTTTACAGTCTGGAGTCCTGTTTTTACAGCTGTTGTCTATGGGGTCTCTAAGGGTTCTCTTCATAAGACAATTTTGTTCTGTTTATCTGAGCTTCTGCTTGGTTCTGTAATCTGGCGACATGGGGTAAGTTTCCATTTCTGTGCCGATGATGTACATTTATTTTAAGCTTGATACCAAAAACTCTTACAATATATTTTCCTTGTCATGCTGTTTGTCAGTATTTGTATGGCTAAAATTTGGTTTTCTACTAAGATTCGGAATACAGAACTGTTTTTGACGGACTCTCAACATTAGCTACTGAATTCTCCTATTTCATTTTTCTTACAGTATTTTGTTTTTCAATCCAAGATAGTAAAGTGTCTTGGTGTTGTACTATATCTATGACTTACTATTAATAACCACATGTAATAATGGTAACATCTATTTGTAATTTAAATACTATCAGCATTTGCTCAGATTGGTCTTCTGGCATTGTCAAGACCCTCATATGTGCATGTCTTCTTCAGAGAACCTTGCTGTTTTTCATCTGACTGCCTCATCTGCCGATTGACACAGTCTACATTGTAATTCACATGTTTGTCTTATACATAATAAAGCATTTAGCTCATATTACCTTGTCACTAAGACACTGCATTGGCTTCTAATCAAGCAGCATATTGATTTTCAGATTGCATTGTTTGCTTTCTTATGATCTGGAGTCAAACTGTCCAACTGGACAGTTACTCAAAAGACGAGTTAAGTAAAGTTAAAACTGTGACAAAAAAATAATAAAATCAACAAAATTCTAAATTGAGGCGGGGCATCTTCCATCAGACCTCACTGTTTTTAGATATTAGTGTGTTGATTCTCAAAATATCAGAATTCTGGTTGACAGGGTATGTTATATGCTCCATTCTTTAACCACAGCGAGTCTAACTTATGGATACTGTGGTAGCCTTAACTAAGAATTTCTTTGTTTTTATTGTCTCAGCCTTCACATAACTTAATATTTTTGTAATTAAGCCATTAATGTACTTATTCTTTAATTGCTAAGGAAAATGTCTGCCCAGATTTATTCCTTTTGTGAAGTATTAGTGGCTCTGAAAAATCACCCTTTTCTGACAGAGCAGTACTATCAAGCTCAAAGAAACTAATATCTGGCCCAGAAGAGCAAAGTTTATTTAGGAAAGCTGGCAATGGCTCTACTCCACCTGAACTCTCCAGCTAGAAGCTGCTTTTTTCCTCCTATTGGATGGTTCTGTCTTTGGCCAGCTGATTTTTTACTTCCTCCCCACTTAACAGCAGTAGAGGTGCCAAGTTGGGAGCCCACTCTGGTCTATTGGCTTTGGTGTGCAGACATGTCTTTTTTAGATCTTTTATAAATCTTTCAGACAAGACTGTCATTTACTATATGTCTGTACAGTGCCCAGCACAATGGACCCTAATCCAGTTGAGGCTGGTAGGTTCTACCACTATATAAATGTTAAATAACAACATAGTAGCACATCCTCCGATATGAGTGCCTGAAAAGTGTCCTCCCTAAGTTTCAACTGTGAAAGTCCTCTCTATATTGTTAATGGGATGCAGCACTGAGTCACAGGTTCAAAACTTGGACTATTCCATGTATATCTTAATTTAATGAATGTTTAAAGGCAGAATATTAGCAACTAGACTAAAGTCTATAAAGGTCATTGTTCAGTGTTCTCCAGGGAAACAGCATCTTCATTACTGAGGAACTATCCCAGATTGAGGGGTCAATAGAGGAGGGTTTGGAACAAATTGATAAATTAAATAGTGATAAGTCATCAGGACCAGATGATATTCACCCAGAAGTTCCGAAGGAACTCAAATGTAAAATTTCAGAGCTACTAAGTGTGGTATAAAGAAAAGGAGTACTTGTGGCACCTTAGAGACTAACCAATTTATTTGAGCATGAGCTTTCGTGAGCTACAGCTCACTTCATCGGATGCATACCGTGGAAACTGCAGTAGACATTATATACACACACAGACCATGAAACAATACCCCCTCCCACCCCACTGTCCTGCTGGTAATAGCTTATCTAAAGTGATCATCAAGTTGGGCCATTTCCAGCACAAATCCCGGTTTTCTCACCCTCCGCCCCCCCCCCCACACACAAACTCACTCTCCTGCTGGTAATAGCCCATCCAAAGTGACCACTCTCTTCACAATGTGTATGATAATCAAGGTGGGTCATTTCCTGCACAAATCCAGGTTCTCTCACTCCCTCACCCCCCTCCAAAAACCACACACACAAACTAAATCTCCTGCTAGTAATAGCTTATCCAAAGTGACCACTCTCCCTACAATGTGCATGATAATCAATGCCCCTCTGCCATTTACATTGGTCAAACTGGACAGTCTCTACGTAAAAGAATAAATGGACACAAATCAGATGTCAAGAATTATAACATTCATAAACCAGTCGGAGAACACTTCAATCTCTCTGGTCACGCAATCACTGACATGAAGGTCACTATCTTACAACAAAAAAACTTCAAATCCAGACTCCAACGAGAAACTGCTGAATTGGAATTCATTTGCAAATTGGATACTATTAATTTAGGCTTAAATAGAGACTGGGAGTGGCTAAGTCATTATGCAAGGTAGCCTATTTCCCCTTGCTTTTTCCTACCCCCCCCCCCCCAAGACGTTCTGGTTAAACTTGGATTTAAACTTGGAGAGTGGTCAGTTTTGGATGAGCTATTGCCAGCAGGAGAGTGAGTTTATGTGTGTGTGTGTGTGTGTGTTCCCGGGGGTGGAAGGGGGGGTTAGAAAGCCTGGATCTGTGCTGGAAATGACCCACCTTGATTACCATGCACATTGTAGGGAGAGTGGTCACTTTGGATGAGCTATTACCAGCAGGAGAGTGAGTTGGTGTGTGTATGGGGGTGGGGGGTGAGAAAACCTGGATTTATGCTGGAAATGGCCCACCTTGATTATCATGCACATTGTAGGAGAGTGGTCACTTTTGATAAACTATTACCAGCAGGACAGTGAGTTTGTGTGTGTGGTTTTTGGAGGGGAGTGAGGGAGTGAGAGAACCTGGATTTGTGCTGGAAATGACCCACCTTGATTATCATACACATTGTGAAGAGAGTGGTCACTTTGGATGGGCTATTACCAGCAGGAGAGTGAGTTTGTGTGTGTGTGGGGGGGGGGGGGGGCGGAGGGTGAGAAAACCCTGATTTGTGCTGGAAATGGCCCAACTTGATGATCACTTTAGATAAGCTATTACCAGCAGGACAGTGGGGTGGGAGGGGGTATTGTTTCATGGTCTCTGTGTGTATATAATGTCTACTGCAGTTTCCACGGTATGCATCCGATGAAGTGAGCTGTAGCTCACGAAAGCTCATGCTCAAATAAATTGGTTAGTCTCTAAGGTGCCACAAGTACTCCTTTTCTTTTTGCAAAGACAGACTAACACGGCTGTTACTCTGATAAGTGTGGTATGTAACCTATTGCTTAAATCAGCTTCTGTACCAGATGACAGGAGGATAGCTAATGTGACACCAATTTTTTAAAAAGATTCCAGAGGTGATTCTGGCAATTACAGGTTGGTAAGCCTAACTTCAGTACCAGGCAAATTGGTTGAAAAAAATAGTAAAGAGCAGAATTATCGGACACATCGATGAATACAATTTGTTGGGGAATAGTCAACACAGCTTTTGTAAAGGGAAATCATGCCTCATCAATCTATTAGAATACTTTGAGGGGGTCAATAAACATGTGGACAAGAATGATCCAGTGGACACAGTGTACTTGGACTTTCAGAAAGCCTTTGACAAGAGGAAGAAAAGAGAGCAGCAGAATACAGATCCTGGACTTCAGAAAAGCAAACTTTGACTCTCTCATGGATGGAGGGGAGGATGGGCAGGATCCCCTGGGAGGCTAATATGAGGGGGAAAGGAGTCCAGGAGAGATGCTTGTATTTTAAAGAAGCCTTATTGAGGACACAGGAACAAACCATCCCGATGTGCAGAAAGAATAGCAAATATGGCAGGCAACCAGCTTGGCTTAACAGAGAAATCTTTGGTGAGCTTAAACACAAAAAGGAAGCTTACAAGAAGTGGAAACTTGGACAGATGACTAGGGAGGAGTATAAAAATATTGCTTGAGCATGCAGGGGTGTAATCAGGAAGGCCAAAGCACAGTTGGAGTTGCAGCTAGAAAGGGATGTGAAGGGTAACAAAAAGGGTTTCTACAGGTATATTAGCAACAAGAAGAAGGTCAGGGAAAGTGTGGGACTCTTACTGAATAGGGGAGGCAATTTAGTGACAGGCGATGTGGAGAAAGCTGAAGTACTCAATGTTTTTTTGCCTTGGTCTTCACAAACAAGGTCAGCTCCTAGACTTCTACACTGGGCAATACAGTATGGGGAGGAGGTGAGCAGCCCTCAGTGGAGAGAAAACAGGTTAAGGACTATTTAGAAAAGCTGGACATGCACAAGTCCATGGGGCAGAATGCAAAGCATACAAAGGTGCTGAGGGAGTTGGCTGATGAGATTGCAGAGCCATTGGCCATTATCTTTGAAAACTTGTGGCGATCAGGGGAGGTCCCGATGATTGGAAAAAGGCAAATATAGTGCCCATCTTTAAAAAAGGGAAGAAGGAGAATGCGTGGAACTACATGAGGGGTCAGCCTCACCTCAGTCTCTGAAAAAATCATGGAGCAGGTCCTCAAGGAATCCATTTTGAAGCACTTTGAGAAGAGAAAGGTGATCAGGAACAGTCAATGTGGATTCACAAAGGGCAAGTCATGCCTGACAAACCTGATTGCCCTCTATGATGAGATAACTGACTCTGTGCATATGGGGAAAGCGTTGAATGTGATATATCTTGACTTTAGCAAAGCTTTTGATATGGTCTCCCACAGTATTCTTGCCAGCAAGTTAAAGAAGTATTGATTGAATGAATGGACTGTAAGGTGGATAGAAAGCTGGCTAGATCACCAGGCTCAACAGGTAGTGATCAATGGCTCGATGTCTAGTTGGCAGCCAGTATCAAGCAGAGTGCCCCAGGAGTCAGTCCTGGGGCTGGTTTTGTTCAACATCCTCATTAATGGTCTGGATGATTGGATGGATTGCACCCTCAGCAAGTTCGCGGATCACAGTAAACTGGGGAGAAGATAGATATGCTGGAGAGTAGGGTGACCTAGACAAATTGGAGGATTGGGCCAAAAGAAATCTGATGAGGTTCAACAAGGACAAGTGCGGAGTCCTGCACTTAGGATGGAAGAATCCCATGCACTGCTAGAGGCTGAGGACCGATTGGCTAAGCAGCAGTTCTGCAGAAAAGGACCTGGGAATTACAGTGAACGAGAAGCTGGATCTGAGTCAACAATGTGCAATTCTTGTTGCCAAGAATGCCAACGGCATATTGGCCTGCATTAGTAGGAGCATTGCCAGCAGAATGAGGGAAGTGATTATTTCCCTCTATTCGGCACTGGTGAGGCCACATCTGGAGTATTGTGTCCAGTTTTGGGCCCCCAACTACAGAAAGGATGTGGACAAATTGGAGAGAGTCCAACGGAGGGCAATGAAAATTATTAGGGGCTGGGGCACATGATTTATGGGGAGAGGCTCAGGGAACTGGGCTTATTTAGTCTGCAGAAGAGAAGAGTGACGAGGTGTTACCAGAAGATTTGAACCTAACTATCTTTTTAATTTGCTTATTCTGGTATTAAAGGTTGTGGCCCGTCCTACGGATTTTCCAAAGAAAAGCCACTAACCATGGCCAGCTAACTTCCCCCCCTAAAGGACACTGATAAAGCCCTCTGATCAAGAATAGGCAGCAAGTAATAAATTCTTCAAAAACAAAAATAAAATTTATTTAGAAGTGAAGGATTACAATAAGAGGAGAGAGAGCGGTAAAAATAAAATAAACAGTAAAGGTTACAGATACAATGTAAAGGAAGCAGCACGATAAATAAAAACACAACACAAATAAATATTCCACTTAACTCTATAACATAATCTAACAATATAATCACTTACTCTATAACAATATAGCAATCAATCATATAACATAAATGTGTAACAATACACTGATTAACTCTAATATTAATTACTTAACTCTAACATCCATTAACACTGGCCTTATGGTTACTGAATGGGTAGGGGAATCTCACGCAAACCACCGGCATCCAGGCAACCGTTGGTTGTTGCTGCTGGGCTGCTGCAGAGACCTGCTGGCCGGGTGCCAGAAACGGTCATTGCCAAAGCAACCCTGGAACCCTGGGTGGGCTGCTGCTGTTGCTGTAACAGCCATTGGTTTTCAAGTGGCTCTTCCTTTACTAGGTTTCAATGTAGCATCTCAGGTGGCTTCTCTTGCACAGGTGGCTTCTGGTAGGTGTCCGGCAGCGTTCCACTCTCGTGCTGGTCCCTGTCCCTACAAAGTTTTAGCCTGCTGGCTGTTGCCTTTATATGCAATTCTGGCTCATTAGCTATTAATTTATTCAGCCAGTCATCTTTCAGGGATTTGAGTATGTTAATTAACCCAGCCAATCATAATTCAGGGATTTGCATATGTTAATTAATGCTGCCAGTACCAACATGTGACACTCAAACTCAGCCAATCAGTTTACAGAGATTAGTGCATGCTAATTACTAATTAGTCCTCAAAAAAACATTTATAGACTGCAGTGACATCTGCTGGAGAATTTAAAAACAGCAATCTTCAAAGTCTCAATTGACTGTGCACTAGCTTCATCATGGACATGCCAAAAGTGGCTAATTTTACTGCACCCGTGAGAGGCAGTGGATTTTATATTTTACCCAAAAAGGAAATCAGGTGCATGTTACTCAATATTTCTGTGGTAGTAGTTCTAAGAACATACTTAAACCCCATATAAGCACATGAGGACATAACCCTCTCCACTTAAAACACTGTATTTCAGTCATTTAAGAAACCTGTAGAAGTGGATAAATCTGTGAAAATTCCCTATAATCAAGGGTGAGAGAAGAGAAACTGGTATCCTGTAAACCAAAGCAGCTCAGTCAGTTCTAACCACATGACAGACCTGCACAACTTCTGTGGTCTCCCCGGAACCATTTCCTCCTGCTGCAGATGAAAAATGGCCTTCTGTTATGTATGCCAAGTCTTGTGGTTACTGTCCAAAGAGGAGAAGGAGGAGCAGAGTAAGTGCTGTGATGTAATTTGTGCCAAACCACAGCCTTTTTGTGTAGGACATTAAAACAATTTTTTCTTAAAAATAAAAAAACCCCAAAAATATAGTTTTTGAAAAGTAGAACGAATCCACTGTTAGATCCAGTTTTAAAATACATGAGCCAAATTTGTCCTTGGTGAAACTCCTTAAGCTTCAAAGGAGTTACACCAAGGATGATTTTATCTCAATAATTGTTGCTAACTTGGAAAGATGAAGGAAATTTTCCTCTGTTGAGACTGGCAATGCATGGTTGGAAAAGACATCAGTAATACAGTATCCAGTCGAGCATGTAGTCAAGGTTCTCTCAAGCATGTCCATTTTAAACTGCTCAGGTGAAATTTTTAGAAATAAGTGCTTAAGGATAGTGCTTTCTCCATATTTAGACACTTCAACAAGTGGTCTAATTCTTAGAAGTCCTGAGACCCCAGCAGCTCCCATTGATTTCACACTCTAGTTATAGGCCAGGTAAGCTGTGTCAGTGTAAATCACAGCCTGTAGCGCTTTTGCCTGTCTGCATTAGGGCTTTCACTTGGTGCAGCTACACTGGTGGCTGGCCAGAGATAGCTGAAATCCCTAATGTACACAGGGCCTCAGATGAAAACTTAATTGATTTGCAACTAACATAAGTCATTTATGTTACTGAAAAAATGTTTTCATTGGTGCCTGGTTAGAGATGTTTATCCCAAGTTATTAAAAATACTAAAATTTTGCAGCCAGAGAGTCCATAATTTAGATGGCTCCTGATCTTTTACACAAGAAAAGACTTGAAGCTGCTGAGAGAGAGTGTTTTTGTTTGAATAATACTTATGGAAAATGCACAGTCCACAGTAGCATTAACTACTCCTGTACCAATAAAATACATTCTGAGCCAATAGAATGTCACTAAAGACAACTAAACTCTGTTAACATTAGGTCAGGTTTTTGATTATTAAACCAATTTTCAAAGTATCAAAATTCAGATGCTTAAAACTGTACAAGGTTGCAATATTACATGAATGATTTGTTTCTTTTAAAAGTGTGTACAATTGTTCAGCTTTCTGCAAAATTATAAAGCTCACATAGTGCATGGTTTTTGAAAATTTGTGAGTAATTAATGCTACTGTGGACTAAAATGGTCAGTTTTTAAAATGTTCACATTCCAGGTATTTACATTTGGACAAATGGATATGTTGTCCTTTATAAGAGCATGATGCAATGTACAATTTAAGAAATTTTCTAACATTTTGTTATTTGCTAATACAAGTGCCATACACTGAACATAACAGCGATAATTAATTACCAGAATATCTCTTTTTGAGGTGTGTATCAGTTTGCATAGGGAATATCATGGTCCCTGCACAATTTTAATAAATGCATTTTTTGCTTTTGTTCACTTAGGAGCGTTCCTCATTAACAACTGAAAAAGAAAGGTTTGCCCATAAACATGATGAAATGAAAAATCTAGAAGATATTGTTAGAGCTATAAAACCAACTGTACTTATAGGTAATTATTTATTCAAATGATATATTTTTAAGGAGTGAGACTTTGTTTTATTGTTTGTATAAACTATGAATATCATATAAAGGGAAGATTATGGAGCTCCTCTGAACAGGTAATTCTTAAGTATTTGGAAAGTACCTAGCACATAGTGGATGCTACTGCAAATAAACATTAAATAATAAGAAGAATGTGGCAAACATATAACAGTGCTTTCATTCTAAAGCCTACACATTAGTGGTGGAATTATCCATGTTTTCTTGAACTTCTGTTGAGGAAGCACATCATCTTCCTAATATTACTTCTGAAGTTATGTTCTGTAGTATAAATAACCTCAGACGTTAGAATGAGGAAAGTGGAGCATACATGCATGTATGACTGTACAGTCACCTGCATTCTCCATCTGATTACATAGATTTCTGGTCTCACATTTGGGTTCCGATCCTGCAGTTTTTGTTTAGGCAAGACTGTCATTGACTTTAAAAGAACTGCAGGTTCTTGATCTCATTGAAGTAACCAGCTGAAAGGATGTTTCAATTCTCTATACAGCAGAGTTAAAACAGTTTTCTACTACCTGTTTCATGAATGAAAAGGCAAATGTTCTTGAATTTTTGCAGTTTAAGTAACCTTTTAAAAATCTATCTATTCACTAAAACTGATCATCACATGTTAGAAAGTGTGAACATATCTTACTCTGTGCCAACTACCATAACATTAAAAAAATATTTTGAATTTAGAATACCAATTGAATTACTCCCCCAACCTATATCTTGAAAGCCTTCAACAAAGGGGACTGAATTTTTTAAAGCATTTTCACTGTTTCACTTAGCAGTGATTAATAAAATAAGTGGGACTTGACTTGGTTTTCTGAAATATTTCCTTTTTTTCACCGATATAGTTAAATGCTGCATAACCATTTCAAAATACTATTCCAATTAGAGCTGTGCAAATAACTGATTTTTTTGTTTGTTTGTTTGTTTGCTGGCAATTATGAAAATTTAAAAAAAAATTGTTTGGGGTTGAACCAAAACAGAAAGTTTTCAAAAAATTTGGCAAATTAAAAAAAATGGATCAAGTGAAACATTTAGTTTCAACAGAATCAAAAAGTCTCATTTCAATATTGCCTACTTTAAATGTTTCAATTGTTTTTAATAAAATCAAAGGAGATTTTGAAATGAAGTCATTCCAAACCAAAGAATCAAATTTTTCATTTTGAAAATGTTGAAATGTTTTGATTTTTTTTAAAGGGGTATTATTTTACCATAACAATTTGGTGAAACTGACATGATTTCACAACATGTTTCAGTGTTGCTAGATCTCCATTTTTCACCAAAAAAGTTCTATCTGAAAAATTTTACCCAGATCTAGTCCCAATCTGGAAAATAAGAGCTCACCCTTATTTTTCTTCAGTCCAGCCAAGCAATTGACATGCAAAAGAGATACACTATATCAACATCCAAGACTGAAACCCAAAATCACATAGTAGACAAAAAGTGTTTAGAGAAAATGAGGCTAAAAAACCAGTTAAATTGAAGATTAGAGTAAAAGATCCATGATATGCATCCAGCTAAAAGTATCTGTATGTATTAAATACTAACACGACATGCAGTACGTATCAGTATATCATTACAATATAAATCCCATTTACCATCTATTCTCTTCTTGACACACCCCCAATCTCTCTGGTTGTCGAAGCAGTGACTGAAAGAGCCAGACAATAGCACCCTTGTTCTACACCATCTGACAAGAAGGGAAAGCATTTAGACCTTTTGGGGCATAAAGTCTTTTCCTCATCTAGTCTCCAATTCAGGATTTCATACTATCAGGGATTACTAGCTAAACATGACTTCTGAATTACAGAAAATATGAGGAATTTACTGATAGCCTCCCACAACGGGACTGGACTCATTTTCAGGTGCTCATTGAGGAAGGGAAGCTGGTAGCCAGAACAGCACTCTAAGGGTATGTCTACACTACGAAATTAGGTCGAATTTATAGAAGTCGGTTTTTTAGAAATCGGTTTTATATATTCGAGTGTGTGTGTCCCCACAGAAAATGCTCTAAGTGCATTAAGTGCATTAACTCGGCGGAATGCTTCCACAGTACCGAGGCTAGAGTCGACTTCCGAAGCGTTGCACTGTGGGTAGCTATCCCACAGTTCCCGCAGTCTCCGCTGCCCATTGGAATTCTGGGTTGAGATCCCAATGCCTGATGGGGCTAAAACATTGTCGCGGGTGGTTCTGGGTACATATCGTCAGCCCCCCGCTCCCTCCCTCCCCCCGTGAAAGCAAGGGCAGACAATCATTTTGCGCCTTTTTTCCTGAGTTACCTGTGCAGACGCCATACCACGGCAAGCATGGAGCCCGCTCAGGTAACCGTCACCCTATGTCTCCTGGGTGCTGGCAGACACGGTACGGCATTGCTACACAGTAGCAGCAACCCCTTGCCTTGTGGCAGCAGACGGTACAGTACGACTGGTAGCCGTCATCGTCATGTCTGAGGTGCTCCTGGTCGCCTCTGTGAGGTCGATCAGGAGCGCCTGGGCAGACATGGGCACAGGGACTAAATTTGGAGTGACTTGAGCAGGTCATTCTCTTTAGTCCTGCAGTCAGTCCTATTGAACCGTCTTATGGTGAGCGGGCAGGCGATACGGACTGCTAGCAGTCGTACTGTACCATCTTCTGCCGAGCAGCCATGAGATGTGGATGGCATGCAGTCCTTCTGCACCGTCTGCTGCCAGCCAAAGATGTAAAAGATAGATGGAGTGGATCAAAACAAGAAATAGACCAGATTTGTTTTGTACTCATTTGCTTCCCCCCCTCCCCTGTCTAGGGGACTCATTCTTCTAGATCACACTGCAGTCACTCACAGAGAAGGTGCAGCGAGGTAAATCTAGCCATGTATCAATCAGAGGGCAGGCTAACCTTCTTGTTCCAATAAGGACAATAACTTAGGTGTACCATTTCTTATTGGAACCCTCCGTGAAGTCCTGCCTGAAATACTCCTTGATGTAAAGCCACCCCCTTTGTTGATTTTAGCTCCCTGAAGCCAACCCTGTAATCGCCCCTCCCAGCGTCAGAGCAATGGCAAACAATTGGGCATCTGAGAGTGCTGTCCAGAGCAGTCACAATGGAGCACTCTGATGGGGCTAAAACATTGTCGCGGGTGCTTCTGGGTATGTGTCGTCAGGCCCCCGTTCCCTCCCTCCCTCCGTGAAAGCAAGGGCAGACAATCATTTCGCGCCTTTTTTCCTGGGTTACCTGTGCAGACGCCATACCACGGCAAGCATGGAGCCAGCTCAGGTAACTGTCACCCTATGTCTCCTGGGTGCTGGCAGACGCGGTACGGCTTTGCTGCACAGTAGCAGCAACCCATTGCCTTCTGGCAGCAGACGGTGCAATACGATTGGTAGTCGTCCTCGTCGTGTCCGAGGTGCTCCTGGCCACGTCGGCTGGGAGCGCCTGGGCAGACATGGGCGCAGGGACTACATTTGGAGTGACTTGACCAGGTCATTCTCTTTACTCCTGCAGTCAGTCCTATTGAACCGTCTTATGGTGAGCAGGCAGGCGATACGGACTGCTAGCAGTCGTACTGTACCATCTTCTGCCAGGCAGGCAAGAGATGAGGATTGCTAGCAGTCGTATTGTATCATCTTATGCCAGGCAGGCAAGAGATGAAGATGGCTAGCAGTCGTACTGTACCATCTTCTGCCGAGCAGCCATGAGATGTGGATGGTATGCAGTCCTTCTGCACCGTCTGCTGCCAGCCAAAGATGTAAAAGATAGATGGAGTGGGTCAGAACAAGAAATAGACCAGATTTGTTTTGTACTCATTTGCCTCCTCCCCTGTCTAGATCACACTGCAGTCACTCACAGAGAAGGTGCAGCGAGGTAAATCTAGCCATGTATCAATCAGAGGCCAGGCTAACCTCCTTGTTCCAATAACAACGATAACTTAGGTGCACCATTTCTTATTGGAACCCTCCGTGCAGTCCTGCCTGAAATACTCCTTGATGTACAGGCACACCCTTTGTTGATTTTAGCTCCCTGAAGCCAACCCTGTAAGCCGTGTCGTCAGTCGCCCCTCCCTCCGTCAGAGCAACGGCAGACAATCGTTCCGCGCCTTTTTTCTGTGCGGACGCCATACCAAGGCAAGCATGGAGGCCGCTCAGCTCACTTTGGCAATTAGGAGCACATTAACCACCACACGCATTATCCAGCAGCATATGCAGCACCAGAACATGGCAACGCGATACCGGGCGAGGAGGCGACGCCAGCGCGGTCCCGTGAGTGATCAGGACATGGACACAGATTTCTCTGAAAGCATGGGCCCTGACAATGCATGCATCATGGTGCTAATGGGGCAGGTTCATGCTGTGGAATGCCGATTCTGGGCTCAGGAAACAAGCACAGACTGGTGGGACCGCATAGTGTTGCAGGTCTGGGACGATTCCCAGTGGCTGCGAAACTTTCGCATGCGTAGGGGCACTTTCATGGAACTTTGTGACTTGCTTTCCCCTGCCCTGAAGCGCATGAATACCAAGATGAGAGCAGCCCTCACAGTTGAGAAGCAAGTGGCGATAGCCCTGTGGAAGCTTGCAACGCCAGACAGCTACCGGTCAGTTGGAAATCAATTTGGAGTGGGCAAATCTACTGTGGGGGCTGCTGTGATGCAAGTAGCCCACGCAATCAAAGATCTGCTGATATCAAGGGTAGTGACCCTGGGAAATGTGCAGGTCATAGTGGATGGCTTTGCTGCAATGGGATTCCCTAACTGTGGTGGGGCTATAGACGGAACCCATATCCCTATCTTGGCACCGGAGCACCAAGCCGCCGAGTACATAAACCGCAAGGAGTACTTTTCGATAGTGCTGCAAGCTCTGGTGGATCACAAGGGACGTTTCACCAACATCAACGTGGGATGGCCGGGAAAGGTGCATGATGCTCGCATCTTCAGGAACTCTGGTCTGTTTCAAAAGCTGCAGGAAGGGACTTTATTCCCAGACCAGAAAATAACTGTTGGGGATGTTGAAATGCCTATATGTATCCTTGGGGACCCAGCCTACCCCTTAATGCCATGGCTCATGAAGCCGTACACAGGCAGCCTGGACAGTAGTCAGGAGCTGTTCAACTACAGGCTGAGCAAGTGCAGAATGGTGGTAGAATGTGCATTTGGATGTTTAAAGGCGCGCTGGCGCAGTTTACTGACTCGCTTAGACCTCAGCGAAACCAATATTCCCACTGTTATTACTGCTTGCTGTGTGCTCCACAATATCTGTGAGAGTAAGGGGGAGACGTTTGTGGCGGGGTGGGAGGTTGAGGCAAATCGCCTGGCTGCTGGTTACGCGCAGCCAGACACCAGGGCGGTTAGAAGAGCACAGGAGGGCGCGGTACGCATCAGAGAAGCTTTGAAAACCAGTTTCATGACTGGCCAGGCTACGGTGTGAAAGTTCTGTTTGTTTCTCCTTGATGAAACCCCCCGCCCCTTGGTTCACTACTTCCCTGTAAGCTAACCACCCTCCCCTCCTCCCTTTAATCATTGCTTGCAGAGGCAATAAAGTCATTGCTGCTTCACAGTCATGCATTCGTTATTCATTCATCACACAAATAGGGGGATGACTACCAAGGTAGCCCAGGAGGGGTGGTGGAGGAGGGAAGGAAAATGCCACACAGCACTTTAAGCACAGCACTTTAAAAGTTTACAACTTTAAAATTTATTGAATGACAGCCTTCTTTTTTTTGGGCAATCCTCTGTGGTGGAGTGGCTGGTTGGCCGGAGGCCCCCCCACCGCATTCTTGGGCGTCTGGGTGTGGAGACTATGGAACTTGGGGAGGAGGGCGGTTGGTTACAGAGGGGCAGCAGTGGCAGTCTGTGCTCCAGCTGCCTTTGCTGCAGCTCAACCATACACTGGAGCATACTGGTTTGGTCCTGCAGCAGCCTCAGCATTGAATCCTGCCTCCTCTCATCACGCTGCCGCCACCTTTGAGCTTCAGCCCTGTCTTCAGCCCGCCACTTACTCTCTTCAGCCCTCCACCTCTCCTCCCGGTCATTTTGTGCTTTCCTGCACTCTGACATTATTTGCCTCCACGCATTCGTCTGTGCTCTGTCAGTGTGGGAGGACAGCATGAGCTCGGAGAACATTTCATCGCGAGTGCGTTTTTTTTTTTTCTTTCTAAGCTTCACTAGCCTCAGGGAAGGAGAAGATCCTGTGATCATTGAAACACATGCAGCTGGTGGAGAAAAAAAAAGGGACAGCAGTATTTAAAAAGACACATTTTATAAAACAGTCGCTACAGTCTTTCAGGGTAAACCTTGCTGTTAACATTACATACATAGCACATGTGCTTTCGTTACAAGGTCGCATTTTGCCTCCTCCCACCGTGTGACTACCCTTTCAACCTTCTCCCCTCCCTGTGGCTAACAGCGGGGAACATTTCTGTTTAGCCACAGGCAAACAGCCCAGCAGGAGTGGGCTCCTCTGAGTGTCCCCTGAAGAAAAGCACTCTATTTCAACCAGGTGACCATGAATTATATCTCACTCTCCTGAGGATAACACAGAGAGATAAAGAACGGATTTTGGTTGAATGCCAGCAAACATACACTGCAATGCTTTGTTCTACAGTGATTCCCGAGTACGTGTTACTGGCCTGGAGTGGTAAAGTGTCCTACCATGAAGGACGAAATAAGGCTGCCCTTCCCAGAAACCTTTTGCAAAGGCTTTAGGACTACATCTAGGAGAACCGCAAATGCCAGGGCAAAGTAATCCTTTCACATGCTTGCTTTTAAACCATGTATAGCATTTTAAAAGGTACACTCACCAGAGGTCCCTTCTCCGCCTGCTGGGTCCAGAAGGCAGCCTTGGGTGGGTTCGGGGGGTACTGGCTCCAGGTCTAGGGTGAGAAATAGTTCCTGGCTGTCGGGAAAACCGGTTTCTCCACTTGCTTGCTGTGAGCTATCTACAACCTCCTCCTCATCATCATCTTCTTCGTCCCCAAAACCTACTTCCGTATTGCCTCCATCTCCATTGAAGGAGTCAAACAACACGGCTGGGGTAGTGGTGGCTGAACCCCCTAAAATGGCATGCAGCTCATCATAGAAGCAGCATGTTTGGGGCTCTGACCCAGAGCGGCTGTTCGCCTCTCTGGTTTTCTGGTAGGCTTGCCTCAGCTCCTTCAGTTTCACGCGGCACTGCTTCGGGTCCCTGTTATGGCCTCTGTCCTTCATGCCCTGGGAGATTTTCAGAAAGGTTTTGGCATTTCGAAAACTGGAACGGAGTTCTGATAGCACGGATTCCTCTCCCCAAACAGCGATCAGATCCCGTACCTCCCGTTCGGTCCATGCTGGAGCTCTTTTGCGATTCTGGGACTCCATCATGGTCACCTGTGCTGATGAGCTCTGCATGGTCACCTGCAGCTTGCCACGCTGGCCAAACAGGAAATGAGATTCAAAAGTTCGCGGTTCTTTTCCTGTCTACCTGGCCAGTGCATCTGAGTTGAGAGCGCTGTCCAGAGCGGTCAGAATGGAGCACTCTGGGATAGCTCCCGGAGGTCAATACCATCGAATTGTGTCCACAGTACCCCAAATTCGAGCCGGCAACGTCGATTTAAGCGCTAATCCACTTGTCAGGGGTGGAGTAAGGAAATCGATTTTAAGAGCCCTTTAAGTCGAAATAAAGGGCTTCATTGTGTGGACGGGTGCAGGTTTAAATCGATTTAACGCTGCTAAATTCGACCTAAAGTCCTAGTGTAGACCAGGGCTAATTGGCAGTGGATGCAGCAGATACCTCCTCAAGGGCCATGGCTGTGGCTATAGTTATGCATAGGGAATCTTGGCTCCACTCCTCCAGTTTCCCTAGGGAGGCACAAAACACTACTGAAGACTGCCCCTTCGATGATTCCTTTAATCAAAGAACAGATGATACACTTTCTACCCTCAAGGACTCCAGAGCCACCCTTCACTCACTGTATATCTACACTCATGCCCTGCAGCGTGAATTCAACTGCCCCCCAAACTTGGAGTGCAATAACAATGGCCAAATGGGTGCTGAACATCATCCATCATGGCTATAGAATTTAATTAATCACACTACTTCCGCCAAAAAACCCTTCCTTATCCCATATCAGGAACCACTCTCATGACAGTATTTTCACCCAAGAGGTGAATGCCTTAATTGTAACAGGGCATGGTAGAATGTGTTCCCCAGAATACCAAGGACCATGGTTCTATTTGACTTACTTCCTGATAACAAGAAGAAAGGTGGGTGGAGACCAATTCCCACTCTCTCTCATCTCAATCACTTCATCCACAAACTCAAGTTTCATATGATCACATTGGCAGCTGTTATCCCATCTCTAGAAAAAGGCATGTGGTTTACAGCTCTTGATATGCAGGACACTAATTTTTACACTGATATCCATCCGGCGCACAGACACTTCCTAAGATTCACAATTGGCACCCACCATTTCCAGTATAGGGTTCCCCTTTCAGAACAGCCACCACTCCCACAGTCTTCACCAAAGTTTTCTGTCGTAGCAGTCTATATCAGACATTAGGGGCTCTCATGTTTCTTTAGACCAACAACTGGATTCTAGTTGCATGGTCCAGGCACAAAGCCCAAGCATCAACCTCCATGTTACTCAGCCTTCTTTTGTCCCTTGGAGTCAGCATCAATGTCGAGAAATCGATCTTAGACTCCACACAATACCTGGACTTTATAGGGGTCACCATCAATTTGGTCACAGCATGGACCTACCTGCTGATGGACAGATTCTAAGAAATGAGAGAGATCATCATGCGCATCATCAATAATCCTTATGTTCCAACCAGGACTTGTCTCTCCCTTCTTGGCCACGTAGCTTCATGTACATACGTGATCACCTTCGCTCAACTCTACTTTCGCTGCCTCCAGACTTGGGCCCGTCATTTTACTCACCAAAACATCACACTATGGACAGTCCCCACCAAAGTGCTGTCCTCCTTTCAATGGTGCACAGATCCAACCCATGTATGCATAGGAGTTCCCTTCCTCCCCTCCTCACCAGACAAGATGATCATTACCAATGTATCCCTCTTAGGCTGGGGAATACACATGGACAGTCACATGACACAGGGAACACGGTCTCCCTGAGAATCCAGGATGCACATCAATATCCTGGAACTGTAAGAAAGGCATACCAATCCTTTCTCCCATTCATCTGTTCCCATCATGTTAGACAACACTACTACTGTTTTCTACATCAACGAACAGGGAGGAATGAAATTGACTGCTTTATGTGCAGAAGCGGTCAATCTCTGGAATCGGTGCATCAATCACCAGATCTTCTTGTCCGCAGCCTATCTTCCAGGGACGCAGACTTGCTCAGCTGACATTTTGAAGTCAACCACAAATGGAACTTCATGATGCAGTAGTACGTGACATGTTTTTACACAATGGAGGATTCCGACCAGAGAACTATTCGCCTCGCGTATAAACAGTAAACGCACCACATACTGCTCCAGGGGAGGTCTCAGCCACCATTCTCAGGGTGACGCTCTCCAACTTTCCTGGTCAGACCAAATCAACATCATTTTCCCTCTTCTACTGCTCCTACCTTGGGTACTCCACAAAATCTGACGAGACTGAGTGACAGTCATTCTGATCGCCCCCGGTTGGTCTAGACAATTCTGGCTTCCTAGTCTCCTATGCATGTCAGCCCATCCACCAATTCCCATTCCCAACTTTCCCAATCTGCTGTCACAATGCAATGGATCTATCTGATTCACGAGAAGGAACTGGAAATGTGGTCTGTCTGCCCTTCCTTTTACCTCCGATGGAAGCACGCGGCGAGCCAAGGCATATGCATAGACCAACAAATGCTACTTTCAAATTCTCCAATTCCAGGCACATGGTGCGCCTACGTAAGCCCTCAGAGGAGTACAGATAGGGACCACACATCTCGAAGAATCTCCAGTAAATTCACCAAGTTGGATTGTGGCTTGTAGCTGGATTCTGCCTTGCACTGAAGATGATGATACATGAGTCTCACTGCTGCAGATGGAGCTGCAGGAGCCAAAGTGCCTCAGGGCCAGTTAGACTGGCAGAACTGCCAGGATCTCAATGTGTGGATGAGACAATGGTGGTAGGAGGAGGGATTTAGGTTTATTAGAAACTGGGGAACCTTTTTGGAAAGAAGGTGCCTGCACAGGAAGGATGGGCCCCATCTAAACAATAATGGAACCAGATTGCGGACATGTAAAATTAAAAAGGTCATAGAGGAGTTTTTAAACTAATGGCTGGGGGAAAGCTGACAGGTGTGGAGGAACACATGGTTCAAACAAAGACATCCTTTACAGAAGAATTTATTAAAGAGGATACTCTATAGCCTAGTAAAGGGGAGAGGATAGAAGTTGATAAAGTACAGGTAGGAACTGAAGAGAAACGGACAAAAAAGAGTCCCATTCTGTTACATCACATGAAGGTAGACAGCTAAATATTGACAAATTTTATAAGTGCTTGTATATCCTAAAAGTCTATATACTAAGATGGATGAACTTGATTGCCTGGTATTAAATGATATTGATCTAATAGCTACCAAGAAACTTGGTGGAATGATGATAATAAATGGGACATGGCAATACTGGGGTACAAAATACATACAAATGGCAGAGTAGGTCATGCTGCTAGGGTAGTGGCACTATGTTTGAAAGACAGCACGGAGTCAAATACCGTAAAAGTCTTAAATGAATCAAATTGTATTACAGAATCTCTGTGAATAGAAATTCCATGCATGTATAATAAGAGTATAGCAGTAGAAATATAGTACCATCCACCTGACCAGGATGGTGACGGTGATTGTATAATGCTCAGGGAGATTAGAGCAGCTATGAAAACAGAAAACCAATCATAATGGGAGATTTCGACTATCCCCATGTAGACTGGGTACATATCCCCTCTGGACCGATAAAGAGAGAAACGTTCTAGACACCATTAATAACTGCTTCTTGGAGAAGCTAGTCCTCTAACCCACAATGGGAGAGGCAATTCTTGATTTAGTCCTAAGTACAGAATCTAGTCCAAGAGTTAAATATAGCTGAACCATTCAATAATAGCAGCCATAATGTAATTAAATTTAACATCCTTCTAAAGGGGAAAATACCAAAGAAGCCCACCACAGTAGCATTTAATTTCAAAAAGAGGAACTACATAAAAATGAAGAAGCTATTTAAACGGAAATTAAAAGGATTAGTCAAAGGAGTGAATGAGTGATATGCCTGCAATCTGCATGGAAAATATTTAAAAACACCATAATAGAAGCTCATACTACATGTATACCCCAAATAAAAGAAAAACCAGCAAGAGGGCCAAAAAAATGTCACCATGGCTAAACAACAGAGTAAAAGAGGGAGTTAGAGACAAGAAATCATCTTTTAAAAGTTTTTAAGTCAAAACTACCTTAGGAAAATAGAAAGAAACATAAATTCTGGCAACTCAAGTGTAATAGTACAATTAGGCAGGCAAAAAAGAATTTCAAGAGCAACCAGCAAAAGACACAAAACGAAAAAAAAAAAAAAAAGATTAAAAAAAAATTGTTTGAAACAGGAAACCTGCCAGTCAGTGAGGCCACAGGACACTCAAATTGCTAAAGGAACACTCAAGGAATACAAGGCCATCACAGAGAAGCTAAATGAATTCTCTGAATAGGTTCACTGCAGAGGCTGTGAGGGACATACTCACAAGTGAGCCACTCTTTTTAGGTGATAAATCTGAGGAACTGTCCCAGACTGAGATGTCAATAGAAAAGGTTTTGGAATAAATTGATAAATTAAACAGTAATAAGTCACAAGGCCCAAATGGCATTCACCCAAAAGTATTTAAGGGACTCAAATATGAAATTGCAGGACTACTCACTATTGTATGTAATCTATTGATGAAATCCGCTTCTGTACAAGATAACAGGAGGATAGCTAATGTAACACTGATTTTTTTTTAAAAGACTCCAGAGGCAATCGTGGCTATTACAGGCTGGTATGCTTAACTTCAGTACCAGGCAAATTGGTTGAAACTACAGTAAAGAACAGAATTATCAGACACATAGATGAACAGAATATGTTGGGAAAGAGTCAGCCTGGCTTTTCTAAAGGGAAATCCCTGCTTTACCAATCTATGAGGATTATTTGAGGGTGTCGGCAAACATGGACAAAGGTGATCCAGTGGGTATAGTGTACTTGGACTTTCAGGAAGCCTTTGACAAATGAAGTCCCTCACCAAAGGCTCTTAAGCAAACAAAGCAATCATCAGATTAAGAGGGAAGGTCCTCTCATGGATCAGTAACTGATTAAAAGACAGGAAACAAAGGGTAGGAAAAAAACAATCACTTTTCACAGTGGAGAGCGGTAAATAACGGGGTTCCTCCAAGGATCTGTACTCTTACCTGCACTGTTCAACATATTCATAAATCTGGAAAAAGAAAGGGGCAAAGTTACAAAATTACTCAAGATAGTTAAGTCCAAAGAAGATTGCAGAGAGTTACAAAGGGATTTCACAAAACTGGGTGAGTGGGCAACAAAATGGCAGATGAAATTTCATTTTGTGTGTACAGGGGCAACTGTTGTCTAAATTAGCTATTACCACTCAAGAAAGAGATCTTGGAGTCATTGTGGATAATTCTCTGATAATTTCTGCTCAATGTGCAGCAGCAGTGAAAAAAGCTAACAACGTTAGGAATCATTAAGAAAGGGATAGATAAAAAGACAGAAAATATCATGTCACTATATAAATTCACGGTATGCTTACACCTTGCATATTGCATGCAGTTCTGGTCACCCTATCTCAAAAAAAGATATATTAGAATTGGAAAAGGTTCAGAGAAAATTTTAAGGGTATGGAACAGCTTCCATATGAGGAGAGATTAAAAAGATGGGGACTTTTCATCTTAGAAAAGAGATGACTAAGGGGGGATATGATAGAGGTCTATAAAATCATGAATGCTGTAGAGAAAGAGAATAGGGGAGTGTTATTTACCCATTCACATAATACAAGAATCAGGGGTCACCCAACAAAATTGATAGGTAGCATGTTTAAAACAAACACAAGGAAGTACTTCTGCAGACGACACAAAGTCTACCTGTGAAACTCGTTACCGGGGGATGTTGTGAAAGCCAAAAGTATAACTGGGTTAAAAAAAAAATTAGGTAAGGTCATGGAGGAGAGTCGATTAATGGCTATTAGCCCAGATGGCCAGGGATGCAACCCCATGCTCTGTGTGTCCAGAGCGGGAGTGGACAACAGGGGATGGATCATTTGATAATTGCCCTGTTCTGTTCATTCCCTCTGAAGTGTCTGGCACCAGCCACCATCAGAAGACAAAATACTGGGTTAGGTGGACCATTGGTCAGACCCAGTATGGCCTGTTCCTATGTTGTTGAGCTCCCTGGCATGCAAAGGAAATTTAGCCTTTGCATTTTCCCCAAAGGTTGTCTGAAGTAGTCTTACTACTGTGGAGGGCCAGGGCATGGCCTTTCCCAAACCCCAGCTGTCCAACTGGCCGGTTTGTGCCACACTGCCCTTGCACTAAATTGTGTAGAAAGAGTGTGTGATTGTGCTTGACTTCTGCTCAAGGTTGCAATGAGGGGGAAGGGTGAGAAGCACCCTATCAAAAAGATACATGGCACTTCATTGGTTTACCTCATCAAAGCATTAGACAAACATTAGCTAACTAGTATTCTTCGAGTGCTTCTGTACATGAGTTCTGCTTCTGGTGTGCAGGCACCCCATGACCTGGAAATCGGAACATGTTAGCCAGCAGCATCTGTTGGTCCTACTTGCACCACTGATGCCTTTGAGCTCTCCCCCTTGAATATATAAAGGAGGAAGTGCAACCAACCTACTCTTAGTTCCTTTGAATCATTCCTGAGTGTGAGACAGACCCAGCTGGCAACATCCATCTTTTTTTTCTAGTTGCATATTTCATTAGGTTTTTAAAAATTCTTTTAGTTATTTATATTTAATAATTAGATTTAGCTTTATTTAGTTTATTTTCTGCCCTGTATAGGAGGGGTCTAGCATTATTTTGTGACTAAAGGCCATGGGCTTTCTATTTTGTGAGTAACTCCAGCTACTGAACTGATAAGTAACAGGTAAGTAACTTCCCTATTGTTAGCAACTGCAGGCACAGGGTCCTGAGGTTATGCACATGTAAAAGTTACTCCTTTATTTTTATCACGGAAGTAGGGAAAAAATCAACTAAATGTTAATAGAGAAGCTGTAGTAAAAGAAAATGTTATTGTACTGTTACTCCTTTTCAAAATGACATTCATGAATATCTTGAACCAACGGCCTTCCCTACATTTTCTGTCATGTATTTCTCTTCTTTTATTTAGGAGTTGCAGCCATTGGTGGTGCATTTACAAATCAGATTCTCAAGGATATGGCTTCCTTTAACAAGCAGCCTATCATTTTTGCCCTAAGTAACCCAACCAGCAAAGCAGAGTGCTCTGCAGAGCAGTGCTACCAGATGACTGAGGTAATGGATCATTTGGTAATTGCCCAGTTCTGTTAGATGTTGTGTTAGATAAAGAAAAACAAACAACTATCAATAATTGCTTTGTTATTTATGTTTTAAAAATTATTTGTTTTAGGTGAATTTAGAAGCTAAAGATTAGAAATACCAACTTGTTAATTCTGTATGTGGAGATCAGTTAAATATGTAACACTACAAATCTGATAATTCCATTGAAGCAAAACAAAACACCAAACAAACAAAATGATCTCTGAATAGCTTGATTTTAATTTTAATTTCAGAAATACTAGGTGGAAAAATATTTCACCAATTTTTATTATTAATAAATTTCATGGGGCTATGAAACAGCCATATTTTTATTATAAATTAAATGGCAAAGAAATGAGAGGAGCCTTATTGAAGTATTTTAGTGCTTTTAGCTAACTGTTCCTGTGTACTGCAGTTAGCGACAGAGAACATCCACTCTGTATTCCATCTGCAAGAATCCCCCCACCAAGTTAGGATGGAGCAGCATTTCGAAGGTTGGCAATGCATTATAGCCAGCCTGTAGATGCTTGTCTACTACTCTGTCCTTCATTATTATACTTAACGTATGAGTAATTGTCAATTATGAGACTGTTAGTAATATGATGTTTGATTTAGTTCCACCTTCTATGTGTCATTTAAATACACAGCGACCTGTTTTTCCTTAAAGATGTATTTTGTATTTATAAATATTCAGTAAGATAGACATGTCTTATTGCAGGAAGCAAAATATTAGAAATCATTCTGTATTGAGAATGGAGCCCCAGGATCATTGACCTCTGTTACTCAGATTTCCGGTAACTAAAGACACAGGTGAAAAGTACAGAAAACTGGTTGTGTGAATAAAACTAAGAACAAAGAAGTACAGTTTGTTTTTTGTTCATTTTTTTAAAAGTCCTGTGGTTCTGGAGCGATTGTCAATAACCACAGCAGTTTCATAGAACTGCAATGTTAAAAATAGCCTCTGTGAGCAACTGATGCATCTGCCTTCTGTATTGGATCATGGGTTCTGTACTGGATTTCTCCTCTAGTATAGGGAAGCTTTTTAAATACTGTAAAACTGTCATACAAACAAAAATGTAGCATGCCCCATTCCTTTACTGAAAAGTACATATGACAGTGCAATGCAAGAGTCAAACAGGAATGCATACAGTATGAACAGCTGGTTATAACTGGTAACCAGAGCTAAAGATATATTGGAATATCTCTCACTAAAACATATAATAAACAGTCCATGATAATACTGCATGACACCAAGTTAAACAAAATATCCCTTTGAAGAACTGACTTGGAACATTGGTGTTTTTTTTAAAATACACATTTTCAGTTTCCCTAAAATAAACTTTAACATTTTGTGCTACAAGGAATCTCTCAAAACTATTGAACAGTAAAATTAATCATTTTAGCAATTTTAAATGGAGCGGGACAAAGGCCCTCTTGTAAGGCTGAGCATAAGCATCCTACCCCTACTTGACCGTACTATTTAAAGCCTAAAGTACTCTCATCTCAGCAAGGCTTAGAACCATAGGTAGTTCAATTAGAGCCTCTGGAATTTCACTTCTCATTATTCTCAATTTAGATTTTTATTTCTTACTATAGATCAGCAGCTATATGGGGAAAGCACTAATAAGATAGGGCTCACAATTGCCTCCAAGACAATTCCTCAGAAATCCACAAAAGGCACTGGAGATTGGGTGTGTCACCGGTGCTCTCAGCCTTTGCTAAGAGTGAATTTCATTCCTTTGCAAAGGGTCAGCACAGGATTATACACCACTTAAATCCTCCTTAAGCCGTATTTTGAGGATTTAATTGGTTCATATGGTTTATGCTGGCCCTCTGCACAGGGCGAACTCTAGTTTAACAGAAAAGTGGGACACCTAAAGTCACCTCAAATCTAAAGCTTACATTTGGCAGCATGACACAAATTGAATTTTACAAATATAGACGTTTCCTCCTACACTTCCCGATATTTATACATCTGTATTTCCCACAATGATGAAGGAATTGATCATTAACACTGGCTTACACTTTCCCTTATCTTTTCTCAAATCACATTCATGGCTTCTGAATAAATGTATATAATCTGTTGCTTCCTAATAAAACAGTATCTACTCCATAGCATAAATCAGCCACACAGGATACTCTAAAAAGAAAAGGAGTACTTGTGGCACCTTAGAGACTAACAAATTTATTTGAGCATAAGCTTTCGTGAGCTCGAAAGCTTATGCTCAAATAAATTTGTTAGTCTCTAAGGTGCCACAAGTACTCCTTTTCTTTTTGTGGATGCAGACTAACACGGCCGCTACTCTGAAATAGGATACTCTGTAGATACCATGATCAGCATTCTGTCATCATCTGTCAGGTCAAATAAATCTAATATCCAGTGAAGAGTGCCAAGAAGATTAGTTAAGATATAAGTGAAATTTTGTAATACCTTTAAATATTTAAATGGTTTTGTAAAACCTTCATGAGAGTAAGTTTCCTCTCAAACAAACTAGTAACACTTTCAAAATATATTTTGTTTTAGGGGCGTGGCATTTTTGCAAGTGGAAGCCCCTTTGACCCTGTGACTCTTCCAAGTGGACACACTTTCTATCCTGGACAGGGTAACAATGCATATGTGTTTCCTGGCGTTGCCCTTGGTGTTGTTTCATGTGGATTGAGGTATATAAGTGAAGAAATTTTTCTCACTACTGCTGAGGTGGGTACACTATTCATAATTTTAAAATCCTTTAAAATCAGTGATTATATAATAAACACTCAAATATGCCATCTTTCAAATCAGAAAACAATATTTCCTTTTAACATTTTAGCTCTTTATTTGTAAGTTAATATACGTTTTCTACTCCTATAAGTACATTTATATATTTTAAGCAGTTATTTTGATAAAGAAGTTTGTATTAGTTGGTTCAGATGTCCATTATGAAATTCACTTCATCATTTAATATTTCCCACTCTAAAATCTGGATACAAGATGGCTCTATCTAGACCTTTAATCACATTTGAGGAGTTGATCCAAGAGCAAGCTGGAACAAAAGGTTTAATTAAGATGCATACAGTTTTGATTGAAAAAGATGTTAAGTAAATAACCCCGAAGAAAAGATGTGAGAGGGACCTGGACAAAGAATTTGATCTGAATGAGTGAGTCTCATGTGGGAAAGGAGACATATATTTTCAATTTGTGTCTGTCATAAAGCAAATTATTATAAATTACTGTTTAGATGGCATTTGACTCCAGCTAAAAACCATCATATTTTTGCTGCTAGGGAGGCGCTCTGTTGGAATGGTTGTGAGGAAAGGGGAACATACTTGCACATGTGATTGTGTGCAGGAATTAGACAGTTTTGGGAAGAAATTATTAGCAATTCATCTTATGGTCAAATTGCACCTTCCTAGAGATCCACTGACCTGCTTACTTAATGGTCCAGTAAAGGATCTACATTTTAAACAAAATGACAAATTAATTTTGTATTGTTAGTAGCAAGGCTTTGTATTTCACATTATTGGAAAAATGTGACTTCTCCTTCTATGGAATTGAGGTATCAACTGTTCTTGCAATAGAAAAGCTTTCAAGCCAAGTACGGACTGTGATGTTTTGGAGTCCACCCAGACCAGTAAGGGGTTCTGGCATCCCGGCCCTGTAGGTTTAGGGGACTTTAGGTGCCTTTTTGCTGTACAGCTATGGTTCAATTCTCTGACACCAGTAGCCTGCCCACAAACATAAGGTCTCACCAGCCAAGTTACTCTTTTCAGGGAGACACCAAAAGCACCCCCAGTCATGGGTCTCCCAAAATACGTCCTCCCCATGTTCTTAATTACCAGACACTCTGACCATTCCCCTCCAGTTTATCACCCATGAAGGCATGAAACCAACCTGCTAGTTACCAGCTCACTTTGGCATATATACTCCACGCAGTTTGCACACCAGAGATCTGCTCGGGATAAAAATAAACAAAAAGTTTATATATAAACTTATTTAAAAGCTTTTTTGTAAAAAATAACCCACAAGTTCAAAAATGAAATAGTAAGGGAAAAACAAACATACACGTTATACAGAAAATAAATGTAAAGACACCACCTCCGGTTTTACACTTTTATATTAGCTCAAATCCCTTTTCTAATATGAGTTACCTGTTGCCTTAAAGCAGTTCTCTAGCATGCCCCCCTAGCTGTCAGAGGAATCGAGTATTCACAGATGGCCTCCTGTCCCAAGGCTGTCCCCCAAATTCTGATTGGCCTTCAGTTCAAACCCTTTCCATTTTAAAAGGGTTTGCACTTTTTTTCAGTCACTCTCGATATTCAAAGTGGGGGAAACTCCCTCCTTTCTTGGTTTCCAAAGATGGGAATTTTCTTTTCAGTTTCAACTGTTCCCATTTGCTTGGATGATTCCATATTGGGTTTTTTCTGGGCTGGACAATGGCTAGGTGCTCAAAGCCAGACTTGACTGGTTGGCGAGGTAGCTTCTCCCTGATAATTCTTTTACCACACTGTTGTGAGGTGATGCTGAAGTTGCACCAGTTACAATTACATTTTTATATATAAATAATACACACATCTTCATAACCATAATGTGTATACATATCTCATAATGATTATTAAGTTCAGTTCATTATAAGCTTTCATAAAAGATCTTGATATCCTCTTACAGGAAAACATAGTATTTGATCAGTTGGCTTAATTGCTTTTATTTTTGGTTTTAAACCTTCTGTTCTTCCCCTGGGGTGTCTGGACCCTGATTGTCACGTGTACACAAGAGACGCGCCAAAAAGAGATACATGTTTACAAATTTGGTCACCCCTTTTAGCATACTTATGGGAGGAGAGCTCCCCAGCCAGCAAGCCAGATTCTTTGAATATTAACCTGATCCTGAATAAGTAATATATGATGTAGTATGTTAATATTTCATTGTAAATTTGCCTTAATAAAAAGTTTTTAAAAAGGAACAAAAAGTTCTCTTAATACTATATCTACATATGCTTTTTGTGCATGTATGCAGTATACTCTGTTTTGTGTGTTACTCCTGGGGGAATTCTGTGCCACTGCACATGCACAGAATTTATGTCCCCCGCAGATTTATTTGCTTCCCCGTGGAAAAATGACTTTCTGATGGGGAAGCCAAGGGAAGCCACAAGAACGGTCATGCAACCCTTCCCAGCAATATGTTTTGGGGGCCCAGGGCAGCCAACAGAGATGTAAATCACTGTAGGGCAGGAGGTGGAACTGGGGAAGACCCAGCTGGTGGCTCCTATCCTGCACTGGGCTCAGCTGCTAGTCCCGACTGAGCTGGGGAGGACGGGACTTCCTCGTCCCCTGCACGGTATCCAGGGCCAGGGTATCTGAGACCCATCCCCAGATCTCTCCCTAGCTACAGGAAGCTCTGCAAAGTCCCCTCCCGCTTCCTGCACCCATCGCTTTACAGCTGCAGGGAGAGGGATCCCTGTACAGCTGCTCCGCCCAACCCCCATGCATTCAGACCCCCTTATACCTAGATCCCATTGCCAAGCTTCACCCCCCCACACTCAGAACCCGCCCTGCTACCCCAACAAGCCATCCGCACCTAGATCCCCACCCCACCGAGCCCCAAACAGCTGCACCTGGATCCCCACCCCACTGAGACCCTACACCTAGACCCCCCTGCTGAGCTTTATCTCCCCCATGCCCAGACCCCCACACACACACTGAGCCCCAACCCTCTACAGAGTCCCATTACTGTTGCACCCAGAATGCCCCAACAAGCCCCAATGCATCCAGATCCACACCACACCTGGAACCCCCCCTGAGACGCCTGCATCCAGATTACCCCACACAGAACACACTCAACCTACACCTGGATCTCCCCACACTAAACCCCTCCACACTTGGATCCTGCCTTGCTGAGCCTGCCTGCCCACACCTGGTGAACCTGGCACAGATGGGCAAGGACCTGAGGTGTTTCTGGGGCAGGACCAGTCCTTGCGCTGTATCTGGGTTGGGTGTAGCCTCACCATTGAGTCTGTGTCCCGAGGGGATCTCCCATCTCTGTGCAGCCAGTGGCCTAGGCTCCCCAGTGCCATGCTGGAGCCACCACATTTATTTGACCAATAAAATTTGTAGAATTTTAAAACGTGTGCAGAATTTTATTTTTTTTGGACTAGAATTTTTATTTTTTTTGGCGCAGAATGCCTTCAGGTGTGTGTGCGTCTATATACGTATGTCTGTGTGTGTATTATGCTATACAGAGAGACAACCACAGGGAAATACTGATATAACTCTGGACTAAAGGAAACTTTACCAAATATCTTATCCATATTTGGATGTGTTTATTATTGCCTTCATTATTATTTGTAATTCTTTATCTTGTGGAGTCTTTAGGCCAACAGTTTTCAGCATTTTTTGTAGTGGAGTTCTCTTGTGAGAAATTGGTGGAAGGGTTCCCTCATCATGTTTTTCCTTGTGCCACGCTCTGCTACAGTTGTCACCATCTTTTTTTCTTTCCATTTTCTCTCCTGACCTTTTCTGCCTCATTTCATTTCTCTTATGATTATCTTTTATTCTCTGTTGTATTTTACTTTCTAATTTTTGTTCTTTTTTGCTTTCTTGGTGGGAACTTTCCTTCCCTGCTCTCCACTCAACAGAAGACTATATGGTGGTTGGGAGGTTTGGGAAGGTCCACCATTGATGGTTCTAAGAGGTCAGTCATACATAACTTAGTCATGGGAGGAAAGGATAAAAATTTGTGCCTATGAGCTGCTGTTGGAGCCTCCTTCCCCGCACATATGAGCTTCCCCTGTGGCCATCTGCATTAGGTGCCATTGTGGAAACAGGGACAAAGAGCCTCTCGGTGCATTACCCATAGTCATATTAGCAAATTTAGAGTAGGAGGGAGCAGGTTGAGCATTATGGAACTTTCTCCACCCTTACTGTTGTCCTCTGTTCCACGCAAATCCCACCCTATTGACTTTTCTGTAGCTTAGGTGGCTCCTCTCTCAGCATTCTGGCTTCTTATGTTCCCTTCCTTAAGCACCCAAGTCTCCCAAAGCAATTTATGGGGAGCTAACTCAGAGCTGAGGATTCTACTAAGTAGCAGGGCATGGAGGAGGTTAGGCATTGCAACAACGAAAGTACATTTGTGTATTTAGCCCTCATTGCTATGACCCCCACTCCAGTCCCTGAATCTCTCCACTGGTTTCTTTTCTCTTTTCATATTAATTTCAGCCTCCTCATCCTTCATAATCCTATCCACAACTTTGCTGTCATCTATACTGTCTCTGACTTATTACATTCCTATGTAACCTCTGCGACTATGTTTGGAATAGTCTGTCCAGTCTTCCATGTACAAAGCAACACTTCCTCTTCACCTTCAAATCCCTTCTTTCTTAGTCTTCCTATATTGCTGTCCAACTACTAATATCTCTATTTTTTCTTGCACATGAATACTTGTCTCATATATTGTATTTTTGTTAATTAGATTATGAACTCCTCAGGGTATGGACCCAATATTTCTACATGTTTGTAAAGTCTGATACACATTTATGGTACACGATACATAAATAGTCAAACCTTTTGCACCAGAAATCAATTTTCCCAAATAACTAATTATCTATGGAGGCACCAAATAAGAGACACACAGACAAAATATGAAAAGATTAAAAAACTACAACTCAAAACTCCATAAACGTGTTACCTACTTCTGTGATGCTAACACTCAAGGAATGAACCATGCACTACAAGTGCATACTGAAGCATTCAGTGAAAAAGACTCCGTCTGTTCACAGCTCCATGAGGAATGAAATATTTATAGATATAAGGCTAAAACACAGCTGATGAAGAACCAATGGAAGAGACCAAATATTCTAGAAGAAATGGCAAATAACAGAGAAAATAATTATTTTTTCCCAATTCATAGATTCTAAGGCTAGAAGGGACGATTATGATCATCTAGTCTGACCTCCACTATAACACAAGCCACAGAACTTCTGCAGAACAATTCCTACAGTATATATTTTAGAACAACATCCAATCTTGATTTAAAAATTGTCAGTGATGGGAGAATCCACCACAATCCTTGGTAAATTGTTTCAATGTTTAATGTGTGCACTTATGACTTATTTTTTGCTTTCCATAGAAATCAAAAATGTAACCTCTGCAGTTTTCTGTGAAACTTAGTTTAGGGTTTTGATGGGTTGGATCACAGAAACCCCCTTGGGGCTGCCAACTGATGTGCCAAGACTACTACTGCCCTTGCTTTCACTGCCAGCTTGGGGCTCCAGCACCCTGTCTTGCTGAGCCAGACATGCCAGTCGGCTCCAGCACAGACCCAAGGTCTGAACCATGTGCCCCAGAGCTGCAGACTTAACTGAAAGCAATTTCAGAAATGTTCATGTCTTTAACACTCAGATGCCCAACTCCCAGTGAGGTCCAAATCCCAATTAAATCCATTTTACCTTGTATAAAGCTTTTACAGGGTAAACTTACTCAAATTGTTCACCCTCTATAACACTGATAGAGAGATATGCACAGCTGTTTGCCTCCCCAGGTATTAATACATATTCTGGGTTAATTAATAAGTAAAAAGTGATGTTATTAAATACAGAAAGTAGGATTTAAGTGGTTCCAAGTAGTTACAGACAGAACAAAGTGAATTACCAAGCAAAATAAAATAGAACATGCAATCTGTGTCTAAGAAAACTGAATACAGATAAAAATCTCATCTTTAGAGGAATTCCAGTAAGCTTTCTTTTACAGATTAGTCTTCTTCTAGTCTGGGTCCAGCAATTACTCTCACCCCCTGTAGTTACTGCCCTTTGTTCCAGTTTCTTTCAGATAGCCTCTCCACCCCGTAGGCTCTCTTTAGCCAGCTGAAGACGAAATGGAGGGGTCTCCCTCGGGTTTAAATAGACTTTAAATGGTGGGTGGACACCACCCACTCCCCCTGTGTAGAATCCCAGCTCCAAGATGGAGTTTTGGAGTCACATGGGCCAGTCACATGTCCATGCATGACTAAGAATATAGGTAGCAGCCATGGGTCACGTGCTACCTTGAACGTCCTCAAGTAGACTTCTTATGTGGATTGGAGCATTCCAAGATCCATTGTTTCTTAAATGCTTCTTGATTGGACACTTAATTTGCACATTCCTTTCTCAAGAAGCTGACCAAATACTTTACAAAGGCTACTTAAAAATCAAGCCAGTACACAGCCAATATTCATAACTTTGAATACAAAAATGATACATGCATGCAAATAGGAGTAATAGATTCAGTAGATCATAATCTGTAGAGAGATATGCTACATGGCATACATGCTACATAGCATAAAACATATTCCAGTTATGTCATATATACATTCATAAGCATATTTCCATAAAGCCTTATGAGGAGCACCGTCACAAGGGTTTCAGCCCTCCTAAGATTTCCTTCTCCATCATCTCCTCCTGCTTAATTTCAGTGATTGTTCAGAATTTGTGACTTCACAATATGACAGACCATGTATGTTACACATACAGGCTTTGCTTCATGATCCGTCAGAAGATAATATGATTTGTGATTGAGAAACTCTTCTTCAAACCAAATATGTTTAATTATTGGCAACAGCTAAAATCAGACATTTAAAAAGAAAAGATTAATTTAAATTATTTTCTTTTTCAATCTGCAGCTATTTTTCTCAGATTGTGGACTCCTAAATTAAAATCATATTGAACTGAACTGATCTGCTGTAATCTGGTTTTTCAGATTAGATTTCACATTACACCCTGATCATTGAAAGTTATTAAAGATCACGTGGAACTTTAAAAAAAAAATCAGATGTTATCCCTTATGTACTGGGTAAACTCCAATGTATTATTATTGCTACGAGTATTTACAGGGTTTTACTGTGCTTTCTAAGTACACCTTACACCAAGCAGAATCTAACAGCTTCACAAGAATGTTGAGCACAGTTCAAATATCCCCAGCAGCTGACTGAGTTTCTTTGAGGACACCTAAGACTGTGAGTAACATCCAGAAGATTTAAAAACAAGTGAAATCCAGCAAATATTATGGAAAACCTAGACAAAAAGAAGCTACATTTCATCCTGATTGTGAGGCTCAGACACATTCCCAACAGCTCCAGAGATTAGAATACCTAGCTCCCAACTCCTCCAAGCTTTTCTTCTTCCTCCTGCTGAAGTTGTCTTGATGGAGCAAAGGCAGGAAAGTGGGCTCAGACAACTGGGCCCTAGGCTGTTCAGGCTTAAAATCAGCACCTTGAATTTCATCTGCAAGATAACTGGCAGCAAATGTAATATGTTGCTCCTTTGGTCTACAATATTTACGGGTGGGCAGCTGCGTGCTGTACCAGCTGGAGTTTCCAATACTGGTTTTGTTAAGCAAGGTATACTCTGGCATCTTTAAAAAGTGCCCTCAGCTTGCCCTCTCTCTGAGGGACATTCACAATTTCCATCAGTAAAATTAGTAAAAGGCCAGACTGTTTCCATTGGCTTTAACCATCCAAGAAGGGCAACGATCCATTTCATAGGACTTTGGATAATTACATCCTGCCTGCTCAAAGCCTCCCCTGTAATTTCAATTGGATATGGTATTCTTCACTTACTGTCCTAAACTGCTGCCTGATGTTAAACAGTTGCCTCATTTCTTTCTAGAAGTAGCTTCATTTTGGTTTGAGTTAAGTCATTCCCATATGTAGTTTGTAAAGTGCTTTGGAATACTGCTGGATGAAAGGTTCTATATACATGAATTGAAATGTGTCTTAAGTGGCAGTCCAAAAGACCAGCAAAAACTGGTTGCTGGCAGAAGCAGTTTTAACTAGCAGTCAAACAACATTCTGGAATCTGGGCGGATACAGTACTGTTAAATCTCTTAAAACAGTCTGCCTCCTGAAAGTTGTTTTTAGTGCAGATTTTGCTGTATACTTTATTATGCAGTATGAAAGTCCCTCGTGAAATTTTACGTGAGCAAATATCTAGCTTGGAGTAGCACTGATGGGCTACTAAGGGAACCTCACCAAAAAAAGCTCAAAAGTCATTGAGGGTAAGAGATCTTCCATTAAAGGTTTCCATTGAAGTCCTGGGGAAAGGGGATAAAAAGGGTATAAATCTTCCATAAAGGACTAAAATCATAGTATACCTTGCTTTTCATGTAGGTTTTGAAATAATTATGATATTAAAAGCTGAAAAACAATTGTGAATGGAAGTGCCAAGCAAGCCCCAGATTTTAAGACTCCCAAAACATAACTGTTAAATGAAAAAATCTTCTTAGCATGTAATGCAGCCTTATCTGTAAAAGAGAGCTATTGAAAATATGAAGCCAGACTGCATGCCTGCAACTATTGACCTCGAGCTTTGCCACCTCTTCTATTAATTCTGATAGAAGGAACAGTTCACTTATTGTAAGTACCTCAGATTCTGTTTTCAGTTGTTCTGTCCTTCATGTCAAGTAAACTAGAATGCAACTGATTTTAGATGATAAAGCTAAGGCACTGTGAGCTATAATGCTTCCTAATTGCAGGCAATTTCTCTGTAATGACAAGGAACATGAACTGTTCCTCTAAACTTTACCAAGCACAGCAAAAATGTCAGAATTATGAACTAATGAAATACTCTTGGCGCTATAAAGCCTACAGTTAATTCACTTCAGAGATAATCCTGTTAAACCTTTTCATTATAGAAAATATGTTCCCAAATAGCCAAGATGTCTGCACCTGGTTGATACCATGTGCTCAGTCTTGGATGACATCCATTTAAATGCTGGACCATTTCACTTTCTATTAAAAACATAAACTAATTGAAAATGCTTTTACTTAATCATAGTCCACTTGAAGAATGTGAAATTTCCTTTGAAAATATTAGTTTGTGGTTATACGCTGTTTCAAATGCCTTGTTATAGAAGTACAGCACAGAAACTTTTAGATTCCATGTGAGATAAGGTTGTCACTGGTCTCATCCAGAATAGTATACAGTTTTTATTCTCTAACTTGCTCCCTGTAGTCTCCTGCCACAAAACATTTCGCTTCTGAATTTTCTCTGTGATGCTTTAAACTAACAGCAGCTAACTTCTTCAAGCCTTGTATTCCCAGCAAAATCCTAACCAGTTAGATCTAAGAACAAATCAAATTACAAACAGATCTCAAGTATTCTTCTGACAAATATAAATATACATCCTGTTTTATCAAAGAGCTTGTTTACCCTTGGGGAAAAAAAGAAAACCACTAGTTGTTAAGGGGGAAAACCAAAATAAAATAAAATACACAGGATTATATTTTCTATTCCTAATTATTGTGGCTCCCTCTAGTGGATGTTTAGTGGCCAATACGCTTTTCAAGTTCAATTTAAAATACTGATAGTTTGATAGTAATAGTTTGCATGCATGTGGATGTACTGGGTATATAACCTTGTCTTGGCCAGCATTCCCTCTTTCAACAGACTTTAAAATAAGTGTGTGTGTAAATGACAGTTAAGCACATGATTCCTCTATTTACTTAGAGTTACTATAATGTTACCCCTTTTTAGCTTGAGTGGTTAGCCAATATTTAGGGTCTTGGAGGTTGTTTCCACTAAGGCTAAGTCTACCTACGCTATACAACTCCAGCTACGTGAATAACAAAACTGGAGTCAATGTACCTTAGGTCGAGTTACCATGGGGTCTACACCGCGGGGGGTCAACGGGAGAAACACTCCTATTGACTTGCCTTACTCTTCTTGTCGGGGCAGAGTACAGGGGTCGACTGGAGAGTGATCTGCTGTCGATTTGGCGGGTTTTCACTAGACCCACTAAATCAACCGCTGCTGGATTGATCTCAGAGCGTTGATCCCATCTGTAGTGTAGACATAGCCTAAGAGAAGAAACTGAAGTTAGGTATTTCTTTGATGCAATCTTGTTCATTTACAAAGAATGTACACAAAGTCCTGTTTCCCTGGACACAGTAGGAATTGAACAAATGGGAGAAAGCTTCTTTGCTCACTCTTCCTCCAAGTCTCTTTCCAGCCAGCACTCAGCTTAAAGAGCACTCACTCTGAGCTTGCTTTCTGCTTCTCTTGTTGTCTCCTTGGAAAGCTGCCTTCTGTATCTTCTTCTGACTCACTGACACACACAGCTCCACCAAACAATACTCCACCACTCCACCCACAGTGTTTGCACTCAGACCCTATGGTTCAGCTCCTACTCTCAGCCAAGCGTCTGTACTATGGATAGTGTCTTCTGTTGTGTCAGCTATCTCTAAACAAAGGGACATTTAACTACTCCCTCATTAACCTGAATGGAAGGTAGCTATCATGCTCACACCCTCACGCATTCTTTTCAACTGTCTAAATGGGCCATCTTGATCATCACTACAAAAGTTTTTTTCTCCTGCTGATAATAGCTCATCTTAACTAATTAGCCTCTCACAGTTTGTATGGTAACTTCCAATTTACCTGTGTGTGTGTATATGTATATCTTACTATATGTTCCATTCTGTGCATCTGATGAAGTGGGCTGTAGCCCATGAAAGCTTATGCTCTAATAAATGTATTAGTCTCTAAGGTGCCACAAGTACTCTTGTTCTTTTTGTGGTACAGACTAACACGGCTGCTACTCTGAAACCTATCATGCTCAATCGCTGCAGTGAAATTTGTAACTGTCCCTAGATCAAAGAGACACTACCTGTGGGCTACCCAATCTACAGCATAACAACAACATTTGCAAGCCTAATGTTATCTAAAATCAAATTCAATTCAATGCTATGACTCAAGACAGACAATTAAGCTCTAGAAAGGCAAGGTGAATGAGGTAATATCTTTTACTGGACCAACTTCTGTTGGGGAAAGAGATAAGCTTTTGAGCTACTCAGAGCTCTTCTTCAGGTCTGGGAAAGGTACGCGGAGCATCACAGCTAAATACAAGGTGGAACCGATTGTTTAGCATAACTTGTTAACATAGTCCAACAGACCATTCAAGGTGAAGTAGCCTGTTGACACCCCTGCAGTCATAGGTCAAAAGAGGGGGATTAATGGGTTACAGATTGTTGTAATAAGCCCTAAATCCAGTGTCTTTATTCAAACCATGATTTTTAGTGCCTGGTTAGTGTTGCCAATTTTGGTTGGATGTATTCTTGGAGGTTTCATCACATGACAATCTTTAATTAAAGATTAATCTTTAATTTCTGAAGACTCCAAGGACAATCCTGGAGGGTTGGGAACCCTATAACCTAGCAAATTTATGAATTTAAGCAACCAGTCTTATCTTTTGAAGGTGTTGTGCCAGTTTCCTTTGAGGACAAAGATTGAGAAGTCAGTGTAGGAATGATTGTTCTGTGAAAAGTGTTCACCCATGAGTGATATGGTATTCATCTCTTCTATCATTTTTCTGTGTGAGTTCATTCGAGAGCATAGTGATTGTCTTATTTCACCCACGTAGTTGTTACTGGGGAATTTAGTGCACTGAGGTAGGTACACCACATGTAATAGGCATGTGTAGGACCCATGGATTTTGAAAGGTGTTGTGGGGGCTATTGATCATTGTAGCAGTGAAGATATGTCTGCATATTTTAAATCTATTGTTATGCCAGGTTCAGGTGCTACTTGAGTTGCTGGGTCTTGGTCTGTGGAGAGCTCACCTCTGTTGATGAGGTTGTGGGGTTGTTTGAAGGCCAGAAGAAGGTGTTCAAGAAAGATTTCTTTCAAGGTGTGGTTTCCATACAGTATAGGTTACAGTTGTTTAATGATACCCATATAGGGATTCCAGTGTGTGGTGGTAGGTGACAACTAGGTGTTCAGGCGGAGGGGTTTTTTTCCCCTGTATTGAAGCAGGTTCTCTTGGGTGGCCTGTTCCATGATGAGTTATACTTGTCTGGTGGAGTGCCCTTGTTTGGTGAAGGCCGTTTTAAGTACATTAAGGTCTGTATCCCAGATTCTCTCCTCGGAGCATATTCTGTGGTTTCTGAGGACCTGGTGTATAGATAACAGATTTATTGGGTGTAGTTACTGGATCTGTGGAGGTAGTGTGATGATCCATGAGATTCTTGTATATAATTGTCTGCAGGGTTTCATTGTTGAAGCTGATTGTAGTGTCCAGGAAGTTGATGCTAGTCTGGCTCCAATCCACATAAGAAGTCTACATGAGGACGTTCAAGGTAGCATGTGGACAGTGGCTGCTGCCTGTAAAAACTGAGTCATGCATGGACATGTGACTGGCCCATGTGACTCCAAAACTCCATCTTGGAACTGGACTTTGCATAGGAGAGAGGAGGGGGTTTCCACCCTCAAGAGAGTCTATTTAAACCCCGGGGAGACCCCTCCATTTGGTCTTCAGCTGGCTAAAAAGATAGCCTCTCCACCCCCAAGGATACCTGAAAGAAACTGGAACAAAGGACAGTAACTACAGGGGGTGTGAGTAATTGCTGGACCTAGACTAGAAGGAGTCTAGTCTGTAAAAGGAAACTTACTGGAATTCCTCTGAAGGTGAGGTTTTTATTTGTATTCAGTTTTCTTACTGTATTAGACATAGAGTTGCGTGTTCTATTTTATTTTGCTTGGTAATTCACTTTGTTCTGTCTGCTATTACTTGGAACCACTTAAATCCTACTTTCTGTATTTAATATCACTTTTTACTTGTTAATTAACCCAGAGTATATATTAATACTGGGGGGAGGAGGGGGAAACAGCTGTGCATATCTCTCTGTCAGTGTTATAGAAGGCAAACAATTTATGAGTTTATCCTGAATAAGTTTTATACAGGGTAAAATGGATTTATTTGGGGTTTGAACCCCATTGGGAGTTGGGCATTTGAGTGTTAAAGACAGGAACACTTCTTAAGCTGCTTTCAGTTTGAGCCTACAGCTGTTAGGGGACATGGTTCAGACCTGGGTCTGGGTTTGCAGCAGGCTAGCGGGTCTGGCTCAAACCAGGCAGGGCACTGAAGTCCCAAGCTGGGAGGGCAGGGAAAGCAGGGGCAGAAGTAGTCTTGGCAAATCAATTGGCAGCCCCAAGGGGGTTTCTGTGATCCAACCCATCACACCTGCATCAAAGCATGTGCTAATGCCATATCCAGTGCTGAGAAGAGCAAGGAGGGGGGGCTTGTCAAAGGAATATCTCACTCACACTCAAAGGATTCTGTCTCTGGGTCCAGTGCCAAGGAGAGCAGTGAAGGGGGCTCATCTAAGAGTTCTCAGTATCAGGAAATTGGGATTTCTTGCTCTGGGTCCAGGGCCATCACTGGTCTTGCTGTCAATGCTGGCAAAGGTGAGTCTGTCTCCCTTAACCTAGGTGTCACTACTGGAATCTTGGTGCTATCCTTCATTGGTGTTGAGGATTCTGAGACCTGCTTTCTTGGTCCAGAATTCTCTCTGGGGGATGGATGTGTTGCCCATTCTCAGCTGTGTTTGCATTGAATGCAGGCAAGCGTTTTTGCTCCAAAAGACAGTGATGGGTCTCTCTTCCCTGGAGCTGGTGCCGTAGTCGGCACTGAGGCCTTCAGTGCTCAGGTAATGTGCACCCTCTTCATCTTCCTTTCCCTGCTGGTACTGGGGGTGTGGTTCACAGTCAGTGGGACACTCCCCAAAGACAAACTCCTCTGTTCATATACAGGGGATGTCTCCATTCCTGGATCTGTGGCTAAACTCATGGATTGCTGCTCTGGTGTAGTTTGAGCCTTGTCTCTTGGGATTTCCTGAATGCTGAAAAGGAGCCGCAGATAGCATGCTTGTCTGGGAGATGTGCTTCTATGAGACAGAACAGGCATTGCTGTGTTAATCTATGATAGGTATTAGTCCATTGCAGGAAGGACGGAGTTGAACCTGGTAGGTTCTGAAACTGCCATAGCTAGCAGTCAGTGCAAAGTGCCTTGCCCTGCTGTACATACAGGGTCTCCCCATGTCTGTCCTGACTGCTGCTTTTTTGAGGGGTAGAGTGTGGGAAGCATGCAACAAAAATCAAACATTCATATAAGGAAGAAATGAAGAAAAATAGTTTTCACTGGAGAAGAATTCTGACAGTCAGAAGCAGGTTAGAGACAGTCTTGGTTCTGTCTTGCTGGCATGGGTGGTAAGAGGGAACTGAGGGAGAGTCAGGGCTGCTTCACCCTTTGTCCTCACAGTGAAGCATGAGGAGGCTCAGGGTGTATGCCCTGCCCTGCTGCACATTGCTATGCAAAGATTCCAAATTCACATGCTTGGGGCACATGCACACCTACAGTGGAATCCACATTGACACATACCCAAAAAAGAAAGTAACCTAGAGCTTTATTTAACACTAGGATATCTAGAAGGCATGCGGTACTGAATCCCACTGGAGGACAGGCCACCCATGATTGGGCTGGTACCAACACAACCTGCCAACTTGGCTTTACTGGCCCTATCAAAGCCTGCTGTCTAATAGACTGTGGCGTGGAACACCTTCACATGTCTGGATTAAAAGAAGGTGGTCTCGGTCGCCACCAGCATTGCTGGTTAGAGCATCCTCACCAGAACAGGAGGGATCCTTTGGGGACATGGCAGAAGCAGCAAGGGAGACACTCCAGCTTCCCTCTGCTCTAAAGGAACCCTCTACAGTCGAAGGAATCATCTTGGCTCCAACACTATCCAATGATGCCTTTAGGGCTTTCCAGGAGTTGTAACAGGATAGCTGGGACATTGGGCATCAAAATGATGGTGATCCAAGAAAACACATACAAGCTATTCAAAATCCCAACCAGTGTCTCCAAGAATCAGCCTTCTGATCGATGAAGGCATCTTTGACCTGGCAAAGGGTCTGTGACATACCCCTTCCTTGCTTTGCCCACCATCAAAGCAGATAGAAAAACAATACCAGGTTCTACCCAAAGGCTTTGAGCACTTCTATCCCCACCTTACATTGTCATTATCTCCACCATCAAGGAGAAAACCAGATCGGAAGGGTCTCCTAAAAGGGGGACTCTTAAAGACAAGGATCCCAAAAAGCTGAACCTTTTCTGCCAAAAGGTATCTCCTTGGTATATCTCCAGTTTCTCATCGCAAACTGTCAGATGGCATTTTAGAAATACAACTTCCTGATGTGGAAGATGGAGACCCCTTTCCTAACTTGGCTGCCACAGGATTGCAGGGCAGATAATCAATGAGGGCCATCAAGGTGCTATAAGTGGCAAATTTGACACAGCCACCAGATGGGTGGCCACAGCAGTCACTATGATCTGGGCCTCCTGGCTCCAGGAATCCAGGATACCAAGGGGTCCAAGCCACAACTCAGGACCTACCCTTTGAGGCCATGGACCTATTTAGTACAAGAGCAGATGGTGTTATATCTCCTCAAAGATTCAAGAGCAACACTCAGATCCCTATGAATATACACCTTGGCACTGTATCGCAAGCCCTTCTGGCACCAGCCACCCCAGAGGCAGAGAATGCCATTGTTCTCTAACAGTCACCATCCCGAATATCTCCCTAGAAAGTGATACATCAGGAAGTTCTGACAGGTTTCAGTTGTGCCCTCTTGCTTGTGCCTCCTGGTGAACTACACCATCCCAGGTGATAAAGTTCCTAGTCATCAGGAAAGACTCCACCATAGCAAGGACTCACCTACTCCAAAACAGATTCCTCACACTCCAGTCATTACTCATTGCAATGATTTTACACCCGATAATAACAGTACAGAACTGCCTTACAATGTTAGGCCATATGTTCACATGTACATAAGTGATGCCACTTGCCAAAATTTGCCTGAGACCACTATGGTTCTGGCTCAGATCAGCATATTCCCTGCAAAGAATCACATAGCTCCATCCCATGTACTCACAACACTGATCTGGCGACTACGTCCCAACAATGTTCAGAAAGGGATGCAGTTTGTGACCCCGTTGGCATCCAGAGATCTTGTCATGGACACATCCATGATGTGAATTGAGATTGAGAATCCCACGTGGAGCAACTGCAGATTCAAAGGGTTTGGTTTTCAGAAGAAACTAAACTACACATAAACATCTAAGATCTCAGGGCCATTAGACTGGCGTAACCCTCAACAGTGCAGATACTGACAGAAAATATATTCTCAGAATATCAATTAGTATGGATCCCTCTTTAGGTGCACATGTCACCCAGGCCTGCAAGTTTGGTCCAATGAGGCCACGGTACCTTTTGCTCCCATGTGGCTGGTACTTCATGCTCCCATGCGAACACAAAGGTTGGAGCAGTCCCAACCCTCCCTCAGTTTCCTCACAACTTGAAGCCGATGTTAACTGAGGACTCCAAAAGCAGAGATGGAGGGCAGGTTTGTGGGATCCACACTGACTGCAACATCTCAAAGAGCCACAGTTACTGTAAGATAAATAATACTCTTTCTTCTTTGAATATGTCAGTGTGGATTCCACTGTAGGTGAGGGCAAGCAGTAACTTTTTCAGAACAGTGCATATGAAGAGTATCAGCTGCATCAGTCCAACAGAGATTGGAGTACAGCTCTCCAAAATTTTGCATCTGATCTGGCAGCCAAGTCCAGTGGGTAATGCTTGAAGACACATGAGTAGCTTGCTCCATGAAGCAACTTTGCAGATCTCAGATATTGGTATGTTGTGGAAGCCTGCTGAGGATGCCACTTGATCACTGGTGGAGTGAGCTCTAATAGTGAGAGAGGTGCATATATTGTGTTATCCATTTTAAGAGTCTCTGGGATGAAAGGGCTTGACCTTTGGACCAGTCAGCTATAACCACAAATAGATGTGGGACCATTCTGAAAGATTTGGTCCTGTCAGAACAACACTGAAGAGCCCTGGACATATCCCAGCTCTGGAGCTTCTTCTCCTCGTGTGGCATGTGGTTTTGGAAAGAACACAGGTAGGTTGATGGATTGATTCAAATGAAATTCTGAAACCACCTTGGTAAATTTGGCTTGAGGTCTCAGTACCACATAGTCTCTGTGAAACACGGTGTATACAGAGGAAAAACAATAAATAAAGTAGTAAGAAAACAAAAGCACAGGAATAACTAAAAATCAATACACATTTAAAGAAAATATGAAAATACATGCATATATTTAATGGCAATTTTATTTTCTACAAAATATTACATTTAAGAACTGTGACCAGCAGTGCTGTGTAGAGAACTTTGTATCTGGCAAAATCAGAAAGTGTACTTACTACGAAAGTTACTTTTGAACTGATTTACTGTAAAGTAGTCTTGTGGGTTTAAAATCAAATCTACCTTCTGCTTTATTTCTAGGTGATAGCTCAACAGGTTTCAAAGAAACATTTAGAGGAGGGTCGTCTCTATCCTCCATTAGTTACTATTCGAGATGTGTCACTGAAAATTGCTGTGAAGGTAAGTGATTTTAGTTCCATCTGCAGCCTCTCTCTACTACCCACACACTTTGTATATGTTACAATTAGATTAGGTGAAGTAAAATATTTTCAGAATTCACTACTCATTTTAAATCAATCTTGATACGAAGCAAGCAGAGTGTATTTTAAAATTTCAAATTCATACAGTTCAGGCATAGGAGTGAAGGAACTGAAAATATTTTATACTCAGTGTTCAATTACAGGTGACTACAGTAGAATGATGTTTCTACTGCTTTCTCTGTTCTCTGGTTAGTTGCATGTTCTGTTCACAGCACCTGATCCATGAAGATTGGAGCCATGAAATCCTATACTGTCAATAGTTTTCTATCCTTTAGTTGCCTTTCAGAAGAATAAATGCCTTCTCACATGCCAGCCTCCTCCTTCTTTTGGCCTACTGCTGCTTGATTTTGTTCCAATCCTCCTTATCTTGACCCATCAGAATAAATAGTGGTTTTTTTGTGAAGTCAAATATGTTTTTCATGCATGGATTTTGCCAAATTGACTCCACTATGTCGGTAGCTTATAAAGTGCCCAAAGTAATTTGATAACCCATAGATTTGGAAGCACTGAAAAATAACAGACTTAGCCCCAGTTCTACTTTCCCTGTGGCTTTTTGTCTCCCACGAGTTCTCAGTTTTATTTCTGAGTGGGTTATCATGCTATAGATAATCCCATTTACTGAACAACCTTTTGGAAGAGCAATGTTGTCAATAGCTCCCTGTCTGTGGAATGGTTCCCTTTGATTCATTTGGAAACAGGATCCCAGGTACATATAAAAAGCCTTGTTGTAGTTGAGTTCTTTTCAGGCTGATAATAGCTGTTTTCCATAGATGTCAAAACATCTCAAAGCAGACTTCTCAGGCTAAAATCAGACTGCCTTTGTGCTTAGCAAATCCTTTCAAAAAGTGATGGAAACTCTCCTCCTCTATTCACTGTGACAGAATTAATCTTTTTAACTTAGGTGCAAAATTTAATGGAAAAAAATTGAAAATGTGTAATTTGATAAATTCATTTCTGGTCTGATCTCTCTCCTAGTTGGAGCTATGCTCTAGGAATTATTTTGGGGAAGTTCTATGGCTTGTGTTATACAGGAAACCAGACTAGGTGATCACTGTGGTCCCTTCTGGCCTTCAAATCTATGAACGCTTGGGCTGTGCCTATTTTCCAGCAAATAGTGGAAGCAGTTCAGGGTTGTAGGCAGGGCTTGGCCACATCTTTCTGCCTTTTAAGCTAGATGAACATTTCCAAAGATATATTGAAATACTGAATTTCTATTAGGAGAGACATTTAAACTTTAACAGTAATGACTTATTCAGTGGTGATAATTGTATGCATGGACCCAAAGAGGATCTCTTGTGGAAATGCCCAAAGAACTTCAGAGGGGGCAGGTTGGGGTCAAGGTCAATCCCTGAAAGCAAATCACAAGGTAACAGCTGTCCCATTTGGGATCATAGCCTCTCCCCAAGCCTAAGACATCTGTGATATAGAGAGGCAGCAATAAGGAGGAGAAAGATGGTTCGCCCTTCCCTAGAAATAGGAGGTTTAATCTGTTTGGGGAGTAAAGAATGCTGCATGTTGGGGGTGGGAGGAAGAGAGAGAGCACATGTGCACAGACACAGATTTTCTCAGCCAGCTGATGCCCTTTCTGTTCAAGAGGCCACTGTGGAAAATGAGTGGGTTCAGATTTCTTCTGAATTCAGTTTTTCTGTAGCCATGTATGCTTTGGTTATGCCATGTTTTGTTTTCATTTAAGATTTCCCAGGAATGTAATGAGGCTTATAACAAAAATTGAAGAATCGGTGAAAATTGGTGGGGGGAAAAGCTTCAGTTTTCTGGGTTAATATTGGGGGATGGGAGGACAGAAAAGCAGCAACAAATAGAGAAAGGTAAGATTATTCTGACCCAGCTCCCTCCTCTGGAAGGAGAGATGGCAGCTTGGTAATCTGGGTAGCCTGGGTTACTAAGACAGAGTGGGCTGGAAGTGGAGAACATAAGGGTGCCATCTTCTAAGGCTCCCTCCTCTAGCTCTTCTGCTTCCAGGCCTGCTCCAGAAGGAGAGATGGTGGCTCTGGTACCTAGGCCATCCAGGTTACTGAGCCACCATCTCTCCTCCTGGGAGCAGAGAATTGGGTCTGGAAATTTCAGCAAATTTTGCTGGGTTTTTTTAGGACTCAAGTACTGATATACCCATGGATGTGTAGGTGTATCTTCCACTATGTTGTCTGTCTTTAAGTGGCTCACATTTACACTTTGACTAATTGATTAATAATAAACATTTCTACTCAATGTAGTATATTAGATTTTCTTAACATAATCAGTATTTTCATGTATGCGAGTGGTCCAAAATTCAGGTGAAAATTGGTAAAAAAATACAAATAACTTTTGTCCAACCTGGGAATCTTTTGGTAAAAACAGCAGACACCAAAAACAAAAGGCCTTAGTAATACAGCACTTGATTCAACTATCTATGGAGAAGTTAGAAGCTTTTAATCAGCACTTAATCAGGTGCTTTTCCCAATCATCACTAAAACAAAGCCCACACACTGGTGTAGGATCAAAACTCACCATTTCTTGGAGATTTAGCTTTACTAAGAAAGATATTGTCAATTATGGCAAACCTTAACAGCTCTGGTCACATCTAGTGGCTGTTGAGCTTTTAAGCAAAATGAAGCAAGAAATATTTCATCTGAAAAGGAAGAGTTAACCTTGGCAAAAGATGATCAAAGTACAAAGAAAGAATTACCTTCTTCGTGTAGAAAAGGCTTGTATCTTCTTAAAAGCAGAGATTTCACTTCTTTCTTCCTTGTGTGAAGGGGGGGACTATTTTGCCCACTGCCGCCATAAAAGCTAGGATGTTACTGGATAAAAGGGAGCAATCCATTTGCACCACCAGAGATAAACTTACAAGAGATACTGGGGGAATTCTGCACCAAAAAATCCAAAATTCTGCATATTTTGTCAAAATAATGCAATATAATCACACAAGTTTCACTTATTTTGGTAATTTATTTAAACTACCATACAGGAAAAAAAGAATCACAATAACTGTTCAGAATTTCCTAAACACATGAAAGTTACAAATAGTTGGTAACCAATACCTTGCATTCCAGTTATAATCCAGGATTTTCATTTAAAATTACCTCACTTTTATTTTGGTGTTTAAAGTGACATTCTACTTTACAGAACACCAAATTGCTCAGACTTTCACACATGAAAGTCATACAGTTTTGCCAGTCATTGTCCTGCAATTTTTTAAATGGTTAAGTACAATCGATCCCGAGCTGTAATCTAACCCCGTTGTGCCTCTCTGGCACAGGAAAAAAAGTGAGAAAAAAGAAAGAAAACAAACAAATTTAGTCTCTAAGGTGCCACAAGTATTCCTTTTCTTTTTGCGGATACAGACTAACATGGCTACTACTCTGAAACCAGACCTTCCTAGCTGAGGATTCAGTTACTGTCATTTACAATAAGGCTCCTTTACACCACTCTAAAACAACGAGGAGTCCGGTGGCACCTTAAAGACTAACATATTTATTTGGGTATAAGCTTTTGTGGGTAAAAAAGCCACTTCTTCAGATGCATGGAAGATGCCTCTGAAGAATTCCATGCATCTTAAGAAGTGGGTTTTTTTACCCTCGAAAGCTTATACCCAGATAAATCTGTTAGTCTTTAAGGTGCCACCGGACTCCTCCTTGTTTTTGTGGATACAGACTAACATGGCTACCCCTCTGATACTTTACACCACTCTGGCAAAGTAAAGGAGCCTTAATTGACTAAGAATGGAAACAATTAACTAACAATGGGAACAGAAGCAGCCTGCCTGCTTAGTTACATTTCTGCTCTGCCTCAGGGACAGAGCTTACTTCACACAGCCCTATTCCTTCAAGCCCGGAATGCAGCAAGAGGGACAGAGTGAATCTCTCTCACTCCTTCACACACAGGCATGCGCCCAGCCCTACCCACTTAACATGTCTCCATGGATGCACGCATGCCCAGCCTCCCACCTCCCTCCCACCGTGATCTGCTCTCTGCTGCCAGCTGCTCCCAGCAGATGCACCCAGGCTGCTGGGAAAGGGGGGGGGTGTTCCCCACAGATTTCTTTGCTCCCCCATTTTTCTGCAGGGGAGCCAAGAAATCTGCAGAAGGTATCAATTCTGCGCCCCTGCGGAGGCACAGAATTCCCCCAGGAGTAAAGAGAGTGAGAAGGCCACAGATGCACCAACATAGCTTTTCAGAAAATTTTGCACAACCTTTGTTAATCCCTTCCTCATAATATATTGGGCCTGATCCACAACTGATGTAAATTCATCTAAATCTGTTTTACACCAGCAGAAGATCTAGTATCTTATGTTAAATGTTGAGCTATCATCATTTCTACTTCTACTTTTGGAACAGCACTGCAATAAACTTAACAGGTTGTAATTGTCAACTTGGTTGTGTTCTTCCAGATTGCAGAACAAGCCTACAGCAATAAGACAGCATCTTTCTATCCTGAGCCTGAAGACAAGGAAGCATTCATCCGCTCACATGTTTATAGCACTGATTATGACAACTTTGTGGTGGACTCTTACGTCTGGCCCAAGGAAGCCATGAAAATACAGACTGGAAATCTTTAATAGAAAATGAACAAGGTAGCAGTAGTTGAAAGAATTCAGATACTTATTACTTTTTTGTCTGTTAAATCTAAAAATTGTTAGTTTTTTTTTAAATCTTTAATAGAAAATGAACAAGGTAGCAATAGTTGGGTTCAAATATTTAGTAGTTTTCTGTTAAATCTAAAAATTGTTTTTTTTATATGCTGAAAACTTTTACAGTAAGACTAATTTTTTCTTTAAAACTTTGTACTTTTATTTCAAATTAATTGATTAAGCTGCTAAAATAACTACACAAGAATAAAAATCAATTTGGGCAATGGACTTTTGGCAATTGTTTCCCTTTTTTCCTTTGATTTTCAGCTGGAATATTACAGAACATATTTATTATGGAGAATCACATCTCTATACATTTCTGACGTATTACAATACATTGTAATAGAGGACTAAATCCTGCTCTCACTGATGCCACTAACTTCAGTGAAATCAGGATTATGTCCAAACTGACAAACAGTATGGCAGAGACTAAATAACCTAAGAATGCACAATCTGTTTAATTAAGGAAAGGCACCGTACAATTTGCATGTAAAATAGTTATATTATTATCTTTAAATAAAAATAATGAAAGCATTTTTGTTTTAAAACATGGTAAATATAGAATATTTTTCCCTAGGAAAAACTGTATGCACATTTGCAATCAAGCAGGTGCAATGGCAGCTGTCAAGAGAGAGTTTTCTAATGAGAGAAGCTAATGAATATCCCTTCAAAGCCTACATATATCTCCCTCTAGTGATTGAGTGGTTTTTTTACTAATATATATTAGCTATGTTAATCTTCAGTATTCATTTCACTAAAATGGAAGTGTCCATAGCACATGTTAAATATATAACCATGTCTTCCAAAACATTACATAGTTATGTGATTTATTTACCTGTTCATTTCTGTTAAATTATGTATTTGGTTTAGTTTTACATTTTTTATATCTTTTAAACTTGTAAGACTTCATCCCCCCCATGTGAAATAACAGCTACTCTGATATTTGGTACACTTCAGTAGTGTGGTTCTCTGACTTGAGGCTCATGAAAATCCTGTGTACTGTATATTCTGGGCATAAAGAGCCTATTAAAGGGTTGTGAATAGGACTCTTTATACCTAAATATTTTGTAGACAGCCATACTGACATTAGCAATCTGCTGAGCAGGCCAGCTGTGCATCTCTGTATTAAACCCTTATGTGTGCACGCTCTTTATATACAACTTATAAATCTTTGAATATTTCAGTCTGTTAAAACACAGACTACCAAAGCAAAAGTTCAGTCTTTATAACCAGTTTCCAGACTATCCAAATAGTTTATCTAAGGAAAAGAAAGCTCTCCAACCCTTTAGAGAGCAAGCACATTTTATTGTTTGACATTCATTGAATACATATTACCCTTTAGCACCTGGCTGTGATGTTCAGTAAATTGTTCGTTTTGATTTCTTTGGCATTGTTCCTAATAAATGCTCAAATAAATTGGTTAGTCTCTAAGGTGCCTTTTCTTTTTATTGTTCCTACAGTAATCCTTAAAATCTCAATGCTGAATTTCAGTAATTTTCCCCGACATATCATTTCATATGAAACTGCTGTGTTCATATCTCATTCTGTACTCTTTATTTATAAGCTCTCAAACAATTATGAAAATTCTTACCTGGCAATGGCATTTATCCTTGTGTAGACGGGGTTATCGTTGTACACTTGCACTTAATCATGTTGAGACATCAGTCATCACCTGCATTGTTCTGGATTCATTATTGGTCTAGAAATGGCATTTATCAATCAACGATTTCCCCTATGTTTAATCCCCCTGGATTAATATGTCCGTCTAGACCATACACGTTATCTTTTCTTAAAGAAAATAAAACTACTTGAAAATATTTTTTTAAAACTATCTTGAATACTAAAGTGGCTCTATCCCTCTCCCATTTAGATTTTTTGACCATCCCCATCAATTTTCCTACTTTCACTTCCCCTATTATGAACCTTTTTGTTGATTTCCAGTGGTTGAAACTTATTTTAAAGCCTTTCTATACTGTTCCTTTAAAAAAGTACACCACTCACAATATCCTAGGATTAGTAATTACCAACGGTCTTATCAGTGATTTAGGTTTTGTATATAATGTGCATCAGCATGTACTTTGACATTTCACTAGATGGCCCGAAGTAAACTGTTGTCGAATTATCCCCCCAACAGAAATGTAAAAGACTTCTAGGGTAGTTTGGATAAAATAGAGAGTCTCTCTGCACAGAACCAGAAAAAGGAATTATATTGGTTCAGATGCTCAGGTATGGCCAAGGTGCACTTGACGTAACTATGGAAGGATTGCAAAACTCGCTGTAAATCACTTGTGTCCCCAGATCCTGAGCTGTTTAGTGCCAGGCTGGACCCCTTGATGCTGAGGGCAGTTTAGCAGCCCAAGGAGCCAGTCCAGCAGAAAGGGTCTGGATACAGATACCTCAGCCGTTCTTTCATGGCTAAACCCTGACTGTGCTGACAGGCAAGAAGTGGGATGAATCATGACAGCATTGCGACCTGCCTGAAGCTCTCCCGGCATTGAAGAGAAACGCTGAAGGCTGTATTTGCTGGCTTTATGTTTAGGCTGTTTTGTGCCACTAGAACAGCCCCAATATATCAGATTACAACAGTTTTTTTCCATTCATTATATACTATGAGATCCTGTCAGTATTTTTTTTTTTTATTTTATCATGTCTTTCATGGTATTGACTGCAACCACACAAAAAATAGTAACATTTCTAATTAAGCAAAGACACTTCTTAATCACCCTTACTGAAAGACTGAAATATTGCTATACATTATTTCAATTTAGTTGCTATTTTGAAAAAATAGCAAAATATTCATTTCAAACATGGTCATGTGTATTTTACTTCAGATAGGTCAGACTCAGTTAAAGTAGACATTGGTTAATAATTGTCTGGTGTGCTACATGCTCCCAAAAGACAGTGTTTCACGTATATGCAATTCACCTAGAACTGATACCATCACTGAGTGGTCTGATTCAATTCGACTAAGTTAATTTTTACAGCTCAATGGCACATCTGATTCCTATGCTGTTGCTTGGAAAAACGAAGCAGCAAAGACAGTGCCTCAGTGGTTCCTGACACACAGACACTTGTATTGTTCAGAAGCATTCTTCTAGTTCAATACACAGTAGGTCAATGGCATGACATTTACTGTGATACTCCACCATCAATGGGAATGCACAAAGAAATCAAATTTCTGAGATTTATCTTATTTAAATGTATTGCATTACACACATACTGCTTCAGGTGAAAGACTGCCATCTAGTGGCACCTTAGAGACTAACTAATTTATTAGAGCATAAGCTTTCGTGGGCTACAGCCCACTTCATCGGATACATAGAAGTGAACGTGTATATATATATATATGTTCACACATACAGATAAGTTGGAAGTTACCATACAAACTGTGAGAGGGTAATTCGTTAAGATGCGCTATTATCAGCAGGAGAAAAAAAACTTTTGTAGTGATAATCAAGATGGCCCATTTAGACAGTTGACAAGAAGGTATGAGGATACTTAAGAAAATAGATTCAATATGTGTAATGACCTCACAGTCTGTATGGTAACTTCCAACTTATCTGTGTATATATATATTGTGACAAAGCTCTGTCCTTCCCTCCGGGGGTCCCGCGTTTCCTGGCAGATTTTGCTAGCCTCAGGGGCTCACTCTGACCCTCCACGTAACCCTTCTCTCTCTAGAGACAAGGGTAACAAGTCTCTCTAGAGACAAGTCTACTGAGCCATCTTCATCATAAGCCAGCAAGGGAGGTGAAGAGAAGTTATCCTTCTTTGCACAGTCTCTGTTGTCTCCCAGTCTCAGTGATTAATCAGGGACCAAAGATGGGGCAGGGGGCAGCCCAGGCCCACCCTCTACTTCGGGCTCCAGCCCAGGGACCCTAATAGTATCAGCTATGATAGCTGACCTTTTAGAAACATGACATGTACAATTCCCTGGCCTACTTCCCCCCACAGCAGCCCTCACTTCCTCAAGCTCCACTTCACCCTTACCTCAGGGCCTCCTTCCTTGTGCCTGATATGGTGTGTACTACTCAGCCTCTCCAACAACACAACTTCCTCCCCCAGCTCCTGACATGCACATCCACCTGACTGACTGGGAGGCTTTTAACTAGTTTCAGCCAGCCCCTGATTGGCTTCAGGTGTCCCAAACAACCTAGCATTCTCCCTGCCTTCTGGAAAGTTCTTAATTGACCTGGAGCAGATGCCATTTCACTTACCCTGGTACCAGGGATTTGTTTAGCCTGGAGCTAATATATCTAGCTCCCACTACTTTTCTATAGCCATCTGGCCTTGCCCCATCACAATATATTATATATATATATATATATATAATATTACTGTATGTTCCATTCTATGCATCCGATGAAGTGGGTTGTAGCCCACGAAAGCTCATGCTCTAATAAATTTGTTAGTCTCTAAGGTGCCACAAGTCCTCCTTTTCGCGGATACAGACTAACAGGGCTGCTACTCTGAAACCTGCCATCTAGTGAATCACTAACACCACTTCCTGCAACGGTGTGTGTCATCTGACAAATCTACTATAGCCAGGTACTGCCTTGGTTTGTGAGACAGACAGAATGACAGATCAGAGGGGTATGGAATGCAGAGGAGAACTGATAAAGAATACAGTAGCCATGTATGTATTAAATAGATAAAGAAAAAAGGCAAATCCAAGCCCCATGCATTATTTTTTTACAGTACCCAAAAGAATGCAAGGCATCTCACAGTACAGATACAAATCTCAGGTTTCAGAGTAGCAGCCGTGTTAGTCTGTATCCGTAAAAAGAAAAGGAGTACTTGTGGCACCTTCGAGACTAACAAATTTATTAGAACAGAAGCTTTCATGAGCTACAGCTCACTTCATCGGATGCATTCAGTGGAAAATATAGTGGGGAGATTTTTATATACACAGAGACCATGAAACAATGGGTGTTACCATACACACTGTAACAAGAGTGATCAGAAAAGGTGAGCTATTACCAGCACTGCATGCATCCGCTGAAGTGAGCTGTAGCTCACGAAAGCTTATGCTCAAATAAATTTGTTAGTCTCTAAGGTGCTACAAGTACTCCTTTTCTTTTTACCAGCAGGGGAGCGGGGGGGGGAGGGGAGGGGGGGGGAGGAGAAACCTTTTGTAGTGATAATCAAGGTGGGCCATTTCTAGCACTTTACAAGAACAGGAGAAGAAATAAACAAGGGGAAATAGTTTTACTTTGTAATGACACATCCACTCCCAGTCTTTATTCAAGCCTAAATTAATTGTATCCAGTTTGCAGATTAATTCCCATTCAGCAGTCTCTCGTTGAAGTCTGTTTTTGAAGTTTTTTGTTGAAGAATTGCCACTTTTAGGTCTGTAATCGAGTGACCAAAGAGACTGAAGTGTTCTCCGACTGGTTTTTGAATCTCACAATCCTTGGCCAGAACAGCTAAAAGCTAATATAACTGGGAAATAACAAGACAGGAGATGGAAAGGAAAGGATAGACAAATTGATAACACAATAAAATTACACGGTTTTTGAGCAAAGGCTAGGCCATAAAAGAATAAATGGGTGGTATTTTTTTCAAAATTTTGTTTTAGTAAGAAATAAAATGTTAGTTGGCTCATTTCTTATGCACTTTAAAAATGGTTTTAATACAGGCTTTACAGAGCAGGCCAGGGTGCTGCACAGACTAAAGCATGGAGCAGAGTAGTCTATTTTTGTTGTTAATGCAAAATAATTGGACTGTGCAGCCCCTTCAACCCTCCTCTTCCCCACCCAAGCCCATACAAAAAAGTTGCTACAGGCCTAGACCTGAAGAAACTACCAAGTGTCATGCGGGTGAGGCGCCAGACAGACTACATAATTCTGAGTACTATAGTGTGAGATTGTGCAATTCGCAACCACTGCCTTGCAGGCTGCCTCATGGACCAAGAGGTGATAAATGCATGGTATGCATGTATGGTATCAGATGTAGATTTAACAGTCATTTACACAAGTAAATATTTAAACCTCAAAAGCTTATGATTAAGGCCCTTCGTTTTGGGGTTTTATTTTACTTAATTTTTCCCAGGAATTTCTGTGTTTGTTACTACAACTACCAAAAGCAGATGAAAATCATTGCAAAAAAATTATTAATTTTTTTGGGGTAATAGCAGGATTTATTTCAGAGGATGGAAGGACAGGGGGGAAAGCATATAGTAAATTAATGCTTTGATGAACGGAATTCAATGTGGTTTGCTGCAGAACTAAAACAGCACTCAAAACACAATGCCACTTCTGAGTTTACAATATATCTCTAAGCTCCAAATAACATATTTCATTTGAATAAACAGTTTACTGTTGTAGACTTAGAACTATTAGCCTATAACTATTTACATTTAATAATTGGGCCACACCATTTGCAGCGCATACACTCAACTTCACCCTTTTCTGCTGTTTTGGGGTTTTTTAAACTTTTGAATACTTCCTTGTGTTCTGAAACATATTTTAGTTTTCTTCCAATTTTAGTGTGTAAAATCTTTCCATCGTTATCTGCTAACAGCTTGAAATGTGCACGTGGTGAGCATAAGATTCATCAGTATGTTCAGATGCGCAGGTGCTTCAGAGCTTGCATGCATGCCTATTTGTTTATTGTGTGTATATCTTCCACACTAATACATTGCCTTACTTCAACCGGCAGCTTTGCATATACACACAGACTAATGTATTATTGTAATACAATACATTGCATGAGATATATGTATTTTCCTAATACAACAAGTTATTTTTTATACATTTGAATGATACAAAAGTAGGTCAAAAATCAGAAAAAAAACTGATACTTTTGAAAACCCATGATTTTTTCAGTAAAAATTGGTTTAAACTGAAAACAAAGGGTCTTACTTATGATGTATTTAAAACAAAAGCAAAAGGGTTTATCCTTGCACCATGATTTTACTTTACATAGTTTCCATTCTTATAATAGCTATAAGCACAGTATACCAATTTCACTCAGCTTTTAATTATAGTATATCCATGAATGAACTTAAAAAAATCATTTGTAATGTGCAAAATTAAAACTATCTATACAATTGATTGTTAATTGTCTGACTGTTTGCCTTCAACACCAAATAATAATTGAAAAATATGTTCACTTTGATGCTGTTTAAGGAATTCTAAGAATTGGCCAAGATCCATGTGATAGTCATTCCTCAGTCCATAATCACCATGTGCCTGGAACTGTAAATCTTCAAAAGTATGAAAGAGATGAAGCTTCTCCCCATTTCCTTCCGTTTCCATACTCTCAACATGTTTGCAGGAAATGTGTTTCCAGTTAGGATATCTAATAACATGCCAGAACTCCTCAGCGTTTTCTTTGAGCCCCTCCACACAGATGATACCAGGTTTCCCTGTTAGGCAGAAACCAGTCAAATTTAATTGCTTCGCGCAATCAAAGATTTTCTTTTTCAGTTCCTGTCTATATATATGATGGCTATAGATCCACATTCGATGAAAAATTATTTTTACTGCCTTTTCTTTTGGAGAAGTTTCAGAAGAGACATCGCTGTTTTGGAAATAAGATGCACTGTTGTCTCGTACCCACTGCACAGCCGCACATACACACAGTTCACCTGAATCCAAAGAACTGATGTGAGAAGTGAGATGTTTATTGAGCTGCAGTTGATTCTGTCTGTTTAGTGCCTCTGATCTTGCAAATAGTTGCGGTGCTGAATGAGGGTAGCTGTGAGGCAAGGATACATGCAAGTCTACTTTTACCTTAAAATTAAGGGGGGAGGAAAAAGAGAAACATGAAATCAGATCTACAAGTACTGAAATGCATATTACAGTAACAGGAATTTCAGGAACCATATCCTGCACTCCACACAGGAATGCCTCAGCTAACACCCATTCATGTTCTCTACGTATATAAATGTCCTCACTGTATTTTCCACTGAATGCATCCAATGAAGTGAGCTGTAACTCACGAAAGCTTATGCTCAAATAAATTGGTTAGTCTCTAAGGTGCCACAAGTCCTCCTTTTCTTTTTGCGAATACAGACTAACACGGCTGTTACTCTGAAACCTATCAGCTACTGACAGTTTAGAAAGTTACTTACAGCAGTAATCCTCAGGGGTGGGGAGACTGCTGGTATGTTTCCATACGCAGCCCATAGGTCTCCTCTCCCCCACAAAGGGTTTAAAGTAGACTCACCCTCCTTTAGATATGCCTTTCTCTGCCAAGGAAATAAGATATGATCAAATAAAATTGCATATTTTGCTAAATAAAATTGCTAAAAAAAATAGCATATTTTCTTCTTGGTCCTGGATCCCTTCATCTCTTTTTGGCTGTTCTCTTTACTTTGTCCCAGCTCACTGTGTCCATGCCTGCAACATCCCCATCATGTGATTGATCTTTCTTGCTTCATAGACTAATGTTGCAAGTCTGTAGTGGGCACGTGGTTATCCCTGAAGAGAAGCTGGAGTACGACTGCACATGTTCTTAGGTGGCTGTGCTGAGCATAGCTAGGTAGAGCAGGCAGCTGCTTCAATGTAAACTGCAATTCCAGAAAGAGCCACAGGGGCAAGTGACTTTCAAGAATCCTACTATTACTCTGTTTTTGTAACAGAGCAGGGGTCGGCAACCTTTCAGAAGTGGAGTGCCAAGTCTTCATTTATTCCCCCTAATTTAAGGTTTCGCGTGCCAGTAATACATTTTAATGATTTTAGAAGAGCTCTCTCTATAAGTCTATATTATGTAATGAAACTAGTGTTGTATGTAAAGTAAACAAGGTTATTAAAATGTTTAAGAAGCTTCATTTAAAATTAAATTAAAATGCAGATCTTATCAGTTTAGTGCAGTGGTTCTTAACCTGGAGTGCAAGTCGCCCTTTCTGGGGGTGCGAGACATGCGAGATTTTTTTAGAAGGTAAATCATTGAAAACACAAATTAAGCACAGGCACATAAGTACAACTACTTTGTTTCATCAAACCGATGTATTTATTAACATTAGACATTTTTTAACAATTACTGTAATATGCAAACAAAGTTAAGTTTTTAAGTTTTCAACGTTTTAAGCTAATTGTAGTGTAATTTTTGATAAGGGGTGAGAGAACATATTTTGAGAACTCCAGACCGTCAGCGGGCTGAGCGGGGCCAGATGTAGCGTATTAAATTGCTCCCCATAGGAATGTGCTACTTACAGCTGCCAGTCCTGATGATCTGAGCAGCATGTTAAGGGGATGGGGAACTGGGGTGGTTGGATAGGCGTGGGAGTCCCAAGGGACTCAGGGAGTCGGGGGTGTGGATAGGGGTTGGGGCAGTCAGGGGACAGGGGATTGGATGGGGGGTGGGGTCCCCGGAGGGAGCAGGCAGGGGGGCTTGGATGGGTGGAGGGTTCTGATGGGGGCAGTCAGGGGGCAGGGGATCCCCGGAGGGGGTCATCAGGGGACAAGGAGCGGGGGAAGGGGGGTTGGATGGGTCAGGGATTATGAAGGGGGCAGTCAGGGGCAGGAAGTGGGCCAGCTGTTTGGGGAGGCACAGCCTTCCCTACCCCAGTGTAGTGTATTAAATTTCTCCCTGTAGGAACGTGCTACTTACAGCGTACTACTTAGGGCTGCCAGCCTTGGTGCTCCGCAAATAGCACGGTCCTATGGGGAGAAATTTAATACACTACACCAGCGGACAGAACCCCAGACCGGCGGTGGCTGAGCGGCTCAGCCTGCTGCCGGCCTGGGGTCCCGGCCACCGGCCCTGCTCAGCCCACTGCTGGCCTGGGGTTCCGTTGACCCAGGCTGGCAGCAAGCTGAGCGGGGGCGGCGGTTGGAACCCCGGCTGGCAGCAGCGTGCCAGTAAAAATCGGCTCGCGTGCCACCGGTTGCGAACACCTGTAATAGAGGAATGGCAAGCCCCAGGTGTCTGACAACTTTCCGCACCATCAGATGCTCGCTCTCTCTCTCTGCACCCACTCACATTCTCATCCACTCACACTCTACTTGTGAGAATGAAAAAGAACTTTCTCAGTTTTACAACTTGCATATGGAGACAAACACCTGAGGGAAGAGTGGTTATGTAACATAGTGCAACAAGCATCCCGTAGTGGATGCTATTGTCACTCAATTTGACCACACAAAAAGAAAATGAAAGGTGACTGAAACTTCTCAGTTCTTCATAAACAAAAAAAGCCATGTGTGGTGAAGGAGTGGTGACTGCTATTCAGAGTAATATAGATGAGGCAATTGTAGGCCAACCAATTACTGGAATACTTCGTTCAAGGGATATTTCCATTGTGCAGAATACTACACAAGTAAACAAATGTAAATAATTCTATCTTAAGAACTTGACAGAGCAAGGGTGGACAATATTCTGAAACAAGAATATCCAAACATTGGAATATTTTTAATATATGGATGTCCTATTATAAAAATTAGCCATTATTCCCATTTGTTATCAGAGTATTTCTACCTTAATACCAAAACAGAGGAGCTCTCCTGAGGGTATGGGCTAAATGACCCAAACATTCACAACTTAAATCTGTGGGTGATTCCTGCTATCCTGCAGTTAATCACCTGCTTCTAACATAATTCATAAACTTTCTTCTAATCAGAGCGTGATATGGCATTAACTTTGCAAACACTACATAATCTGGATCTCCAATGTATATATGACTAGACATCTATGACTCACAAACTAGATATTCTTGTTATTTTTCTTTTATCATTTGAAACAACAATGAAATGTTTTGGACCTTATACTGAAAAATGATAAGCACTTCTATTTCCCATTTATATTTGTGGGAGTTGCGAGTACTCAGAACCTTTCAAAGCCCAAATATACCATCAGTTTTTAAGCAGAACTCCCACTGATTATGCTTAAGAACTGTGGCATGATATAGTCTCATCTTGGGCCCACAGTGTTTTAAAAAATCCAAGTCTGGCGACAACAAAATATATTTAATAGAACGCCCTTAACCTAGCCTATCCCTACAATTATTAGGTTCATCAGTAAAAGGGATGAGCTAGAACCTGCATACCAAAGGTCATATCATCTCCTTACGTACAAAAACGTATAAAGGGAGAAAATTTTTTAAAAACTTTACAAAGATCTCCTTGCCCTGTTTCCCTCACCACTGATGATGCAGCGGGCTTAAGCGGCCATCAGGCCATTGCCCCCCCCCCCCATGTATCCACCACCTTCCGCCTGCCCAAAGGGGGTGCAAGTTGCAGATTGAAAATTAGAGCTGGGAGGACTTACAGTAGAACTTCAGAGTTAGAAACACCAGAGTTATGAACTGGTGTTTGTAAAGGGGGGGAGGGCAAATACAGTACTGTGTTAAATGTAAACTACTAAAAAAATAAAGGAAAAGCAGCATTTTTCTTCTGCATAGTAAAGTTTCAAGCTGTATTAAGTCAAGGTTCAGGTGTAAACTTTTGAAAGAACAACCATAATGTTTTGTTCAGTTATGAACATTTCAGAGTTACAAATAACCTTCATTTCCCAAGGTGTTCGAAATGCTGAGGTTCTACTGTAGGTACATGTTTGCTGCACTCCATGCCAACCAGCAGAGGGCCCAAAGGATAATTGAATCCTTTTCTCCTTCAGACAAAACTTATTATTCACTACAAAACATGAACTCTGTGCATTTTTTATGGAGACTATAAATATTTGGTAAAAACACAGCATGGAACATCTTTTTTTGATGACTGCAGTGCAAAACTAAGAAAACTGCATAGTTAAAAACAAAATGTAAATGGAAGTTCTCACCTTTGGTTCATCAATATCAACAGAAATTGAATATTCAATCCGTGGTGGCAGTCCTTCTTTTATATTTTTCAAATACATCTGCACATAAGTAAGAGCATTTTTGTCCTGAAGGCTTATTTCTCCTTTATTAGGAAACATTGAAAAGAGCATTTCCATTTCCAACAGCTGAAGTTCAAGACATTCTTTCATCGTGATAGCCATGTTACAGCTGTAAACCCAGACACCTGAAAATGGAAGAGATGTTATTAGCAATAATGTTTCTGAAACTGTAGCAATAATCTTCTATCAGTCAATATAATCTTTTTGGGTTTTGTCTTATAACAAAAAAAGAATAATTATGAAAAAAAAAATGAAGTCAGCCATAAAGCTGTTTAATTTCCAAAAGGAAAAAAACCTACATTAAAATGGAGTTAAGGTTGAAAGTGCAGAGTAGTTAAAGGATAAAACATTACAGGAACGTGGTTGTGATAGCTGCTTTGGAATCATAGCATATTCAAAGCCTATTACACTGAGAGTGACAAGTGCTATAGAATATAGATATAACAATTATAAAGTCAGTATAATAGTATATGTGTATTTATGGGCTTGTTAGCAATTGTATTCCTGGCTAAATGGGTATGATAAAGAATGTTTCCTGCAGGAACTAAAGATAATGGGCATTAATTAATGCAAATATGTAATACTGAAACAATGGGGTGTCACTAGTCATCCCCTGGGGAAAAGCAAACATGCTGGTCTGACCTGGTACATAGCTTAGCAGACACAGAATTTGAAAATGTACAAAAATAACTCAGACTCAAGGTACAGCTACACTGCAATAAAAAAAAAAAATCCGCAGCACTAAGTCTTAGAGCCCAGGTCAATTGACTTGGGTTCCTAGGGATCCAGCTGCAGGGCTAAAAATGCAGTATAGATGGTCGGGCTGGAGACCAGGCTCTGAGACCCACCCCCTTTTCAGGATTTCAGAGCCTTGGCTCCAGCACAAGCCCGAACATTTACACTGCATTTTATAGCCCAGCAGCCTGAGCCTTGTGAACTGGAATCAGCTGACCCAGGCCAGCCACAGCTGTGTCCGAGGCTCTTTAATTGCAATGTACACATATCCTCAGATACCTTCCGAAAACTAACAGGCATGAGGAAGGAGCTGAACTATTTTAGACCCACCAGGGTCTCCATTGGGAAGGTGGGGAATCACCTGATAAACCAGGCATGCATATAAGCTGTTTATTGTTCTTTGATATGCTTTTGTTCTGAATAAATAGTACTTTGCTCTATGAAGGTTGCTCTGTTTAACCCTGTCATTCCCGCTCAGAGAACAGAACTGACGCTGCTGAACTGAATTCACACCCGCTGAGGTGATCAGAGTGAAATATAGGGGTTTGCAACTAAAGGCCTCAGTCGGGAGAATCACAGGATTCTGCCTCCAGAAAGCTGACAGCTGGAAGCCTGAGACCTAAGTGAGTGGCCTCAAGGACATTAACTTAGGCACTGGGACAATAGTAATTATCCCAAAAACAAGCATTACAAACCCAAGAAGTTCAGCATTAAGATTACAGTTAAACTCAAATATGTTATAATATGGAAATGCAGTTAATACGCCCAAAGGAACTGTAATTTTGTCCCCTAGGTACACAATGCAATAACCGTTTTATTATGATTAAGGCATATTAAAGGTTTTGGTCTCTGATTAAACTGATTTTTAAAGAAGGGTTTTTAAAGAGGGTCTTCCCTCTCATATGTTTCCTCTATGATGCCACTACCTTACTGTACCATTTTTAAACTAATTTAACTCAAATTAGTTATTGAATTTACTTGTAAATACTCAGAATATTCATTGTGTACCCAAAATAAATTCTGTTGTAAATTTGGGAAGGAGATTCTGTAACTTTTCCACACACAAACTGAATCCCTGCTTTTGTGCAAAACACAACTCGTCCTTAGCTCTGGAGCTTAACTGATGCTCCAGAACTTAACCCACTAAAAAAACCCACCCCCTTTTCTAAAAAATTAAGGGTATAATCCTGCAAAAAATTATACGTGTTTAACTTTATGCATATGCTTAATTTGTGCATTTGAGCAGTCCCGTTGAGTTCAGTGGTACTTCTTACATGCGTAAAATTAAGCACGTGTGAAAGTTTTTCTGATGTAAATCTAAAAAAAGTTCTAAACACGTGCAGCAGGAGTGTAATCTCTCTGACACTATCCATTACTCCACAATGGATTTGTAAAATCGCCTCAGACCAGACCTGCCTCAATGTTTAGGGGCACACAACAGCGTGGACTTAGCCAGTATTACCAAAATGCTTCATGAGCCTTAGCACGGTACAGAGCCGGGGGATGCTACAGCGCGGTCTGTCTCTGGGAAAGACACCGCAGAGTCAATGTAGATAAAACAAGCTGTGTGGGTGGGGCTCAGCCGCACAACTGGGGCCGGGGCGGGGTCTGGCCGCAACCCTGCCCAGGGCCGCGTGTCACGGAGAGGGCTGCGGGCCCGCCTGACGCTCGCGGGATGTGCGCTGCGGCCCTTCCCTCCGAGCCGCTCAGGCGACTCCAGATGCTCTGCCCTCTGGAGCTGAACCCAGCGCAGTGCGGCTCGAGAGCCAGGCCTCGCCATGCGCGGGCAAATGAACGTGAGCAGAGACTGCCCAGCGCGCCCGGGTCAGTCAGCCTACCTCTCCGGGCCGCGCCCGCTGGGTGCACGCGGCCGCTTCGTTACCAATGGCCGGTGGCGGGCGCCCGTGAGCCGCTCTTCTCACAGCCGCGCGCCCTTGCCCCGTCCATGCTGGCGGGGCTGACTGAGACGGTGACCGAAGCCAGCTGAGCACAGTTCTTTCCGCTCTGCTGATGCCAGGGGACGTGCCTCAGCCTTTGCTAGTGACGCGGAAGGGGCGGGTGGGGTCTCTGCCCCGTTCCCCACCGGGGGCCGGGCTCAGCAAGAAATGGTCGCGCTGCCAAACCCCTCACCCAACGCGAGGGCGGGGGCGCTGGGGGAGACTCTCCCCAGACCGCGATGGGGGCGGGGCTGTGGGTTACGTGAGCATGACGCACACTCATCCTCTGGCCGAGCGCAGCCCCGTGCGAGAGGCGGCCAGGGCTGGGCAGCCTGTGGGCCAGGGAACAGCTTAGCTCGGGGGCAGCTGGGAGCAGAGGCACGGAGCGCCATGGGGGTGGTCCTAGCCCGACTTCTTCCTGTGGCTGCAGACCCTACAGCACAGAACCTGCAGTCCCCCCTCTGAAGGGCTCCTGTTCGCTGGTCGAGTGTGTGGAGCAAGGAAAGACAATGTGTCCATTAATACATGTAACCTTGTGAACACTGCAAGCAAAACAACGGTTACAACAGGGGCAGGACCGGCACGAGGTTTTTTTGCACCCCCAAGCTCCTAGAGCGCAACTGCCCGAGACAAAAAAAAAATGGATGGCCAGAATGCCTCCCTTGGAATTGGGCCGCCCCAAGCACATGCTTGCTTTGCTGGTGCCTAGAGCCGGTCCTGAACGGGGAGCGTTGCAAAGGAAAACTTGGCATGGAAATAGCCCTTTATTTGCCCCCAGAGTTTTGCATTATGATGAGTTTAACCAAAAAATATAAACAGGGCATGCACCATAGTTGTTGAACTTAATGGGGCAAACTACATAATTGTAATCAGTGCTGCAAAGCTCTGCAAATGTATAACCCATTTTGCGGATGTGGAGGCAGCCCGCATAGAGAGTGATTTTTGCACAAGTTTCCACAAAGTCAGCTTCAAAGGGAGGCAGAGCACTGACCCACACTGCCACCCAGTCCACTGCTCTGGACCCACAACCTCTTCTAGCTGAACACCCATGGAAGGATTCACTGGGTATGGTTACATTTGGAAACGTTTTGGCTACTTTAAGAGCTCAGACTAGATCAGTGATTCTCAACCAGGTGTACACTTACCCCTGGGGTACACAGAGGTCTTCCAAGGGTACATCAACTCATCTAGATATTTGCCTAGTTTTACAAAGTCTGAAATGTGACGAAGAGGATCATCCACCTTCCTCTCAATGCTGTATATGTGCAGCAATGGGGAACAGAGGGCTTGGACCGGGGTGGGCAAACTTTTGGGCCTGAGGGCCACATTGGGGTAAGGAAATTGTATGGGGGTCCATGAATGCTCATGAAATTGGGGGTAGGAGTGCGGGAGGGGGTGCGGGCTCTCCGGTGGGGCCAGAAGTGAGGAGTTCAGGATGCGGAAGTTGGGCTGGGGATGAGAGGCTTGGGGTACAAGAGGGGACTCTGAGCTGGGATCGAGGGGTTTGGAGGGTGGGAGGGGGATCAGGGCTGTGGCAGGGGATTGGGGCACGGGCGGGGAGAGGCTCAGGGGTGCAGGCTCTGGGGGCTTACCGCGAGCAGCTCCTGGAAGCATGTCCCCCCTCCAGCTCCGAGGCGGAGCCAGGTGGCTCTTCACACTGCCTCGTCTGCAGGCATCACCCCTGCAGCTCCCCCCGGCCACGCCTCCGAGTACTAGGATACGGAGGCGGGTCATGCCAGTTGCTTCCTGGGAGCTGCGCGGAGTGGGGCAAACCCCCGACCCCACTCCCCGAGGGGAGCTGAGGGGCAGATTAAATGGTCTGATGGGCCAGATGTGGCCAGCAGGCCGTAGTTTGCCCACCCCTGGCTTGGATCATCTCCATCTTGTCAGCTAAGTCAGTTTCAACACTGGTCAGTTACTGCCTACCTTGGAGGACAGAAATGCAGCAGGAGACACTTGGTAGAAGGAGCTGTCAACAGTATTGCCAACCCAAAGTGTCCAAAACTCATGAGTAGAACGCTGTGTTTTTCATAAATGCAAAATGACACACCATAAAATGAAAAACATCTGTTAAAATGACATAAAATAAAAAACTCATCCAGCAGCAGTGGCTTCTATCCAAGGGGCTGGGTCCAGCTTCTCGGTCTGGGTGTTATGACCTGCCACACAGAGACACAGCGCCATTTAGGTTTGTTCCAGCTTCCCCGATGATGGGGGCGGCTAGGCCAAATTTGAGCGAGAGGCACTGTGATCCCATATACCAGATTGCAATGCCCGGATTGGGGAAGTGGGACCAGCCCTGCAGGACAGGAGACACCACTGCAGGTTGAGGTACTCTGCAACCGCCTGCCCAGGGCCGACACCACCCACCTTCAACCCCCCCCAGCCAAAGGACAGAATCTGACCCACCCATTCCCGGGGCCTCCTGACTATCTGGGGACAGAACACACACCCTCTCCTCCCACCCCGCAACCCTCCAGGACCTCTCACCCATCCGGGGGCAGGACCTGATCTCCCCCCAGGACCTCCCACTCCTCCAGATGGAGGACCCAATGCATCCAGAAGGAGGAGAGGGAACAGAACATAAGAATGGCCATACTGGGTCAGACCAAAGGTCCATCCAGCCCAGTATCCTGTCTCCCAACAGTGGCCAATGCCAGGTGCCCCAGAGGGAGTGAACCTAACAGGTAATGATCTAGTGATCCCTCTCCTGCCATCCATCTCCACCCTTTGACAAACACAGGCTAGGGACACCATTCCTTACCCATCCCGGCTAATAGCCATTAATGGACTTAACCACCATTAATTTATCCAGTTCTCTTTTAAACCCTGTTATAGCCTTAACCTTCACGACCTCCTCAGGCAAGGAGTTCCACAGGTTGACTGTGCACTGTGTGGAAAAAGAACTTCCTTTTATTTGTTTTAAACCTGCTACCCATTACTTTCATTTGGTGGCCCCTAGTTCTTATATTATGGGAACAAGTAAATAACTTTTTCTTATTCACTTTCTCCACACCACTCATGATTTTCTATACCTCCATCATATCAACCCCTTAGTTTCCTCTTTTCCAAGCTGAAAAGTCCTAGCCTCTTTAATCTCCCCTCATATGGGACCCGTTCCAAATCCCTAATCATTTTAGTTGCCCTTTTCTGAACCTTTTCTAACGTCAGTATATCTTTTTTGAGATGAGGGGACCACATCTGTATGCAGTATGGATTTATATAAGGGCAATAAGATATTCTCCATCTTATTCTCTATCCCCTTTTTAATGATTCCTAACATCCTGTTTGCTTTTTTGACTGCCTCTTCACACTGTGTGGACGTCTTCAGAGAACTATCCATGATGACTCCAAAAACTTTCTCTTGATTAGTTGTAGCTAAATTAGCCCCCATCATATTGTATGTATAGTTGGGGTTATTTTTTCCAATGTGCATTACTTTACATTTATCCACATTAAATTTCATTTGCCATTTTGTTGCCCAATCACTTAGTTTTGTGAGATCTTTTTGAAGTTCTTCACAGTCCGCTTTGGTCTTAACTATCTTGAGCAGTTTAGTATCATCTGCAAACTTTGCCACCTCACTGTTTACCCCTTTCTCCAGATAATTTATGAATAAGTTGTATAGGATTGGTCCTAGGACTGACCCTTGGGGAACACCACTAGTTACCTCTCTCCATGCTGAAAATTTATCAGAATAGAGAAAATGAAATAACAAATTTCCCAGAATATAATTTTTTTTTTAAATTTAAGAATGTCAAAGAGCTCTCTGCTCATGAGAACCTAAAAGTCCAGAAAACTAGTATAAAAATCATGAGATTTTGAAAACAATGTATTTTGAAGTTTTTACATTTGCCTATTGCATTAAGGCAGGGGTGGGCAAACTATGGCCTGCGGGAACGTCCTGCCCAGCCTCTGAGCTCCTGGCCGGGGAGGCTAGCCCCCGGCCTCTCCCCCAGGATCCCCCCTCCCCTGCAGCTATGCTGCCGCGCAGACAGCACTCTGGCCTGCCGCTCCTGTCGGGCAGCGCAGCAGCATGGCTGGCTCCAGTCTGGTACGGGGGCAGGGAGCAAGGGTGGATAAAGGGGCAGGGGGTCCCGAGGGGCAGTCAGGGGACAGGGAGCAGGGGGCGGTTGGATGGGGCAGAGGTTCTGGTGGGGCGGTTAGGGGTGGAGGTTCAGGTGATGGTGGTCAGGGGATGGGGAACAGGGGGGCAGTTAGGGACAGGGGTCCTGGGAGGGGGCATGGGAGTCCCAGGGGGGCCTGTCAGAGGGCGGGGGTGTGGATAGGGGTCATGGCAGTCAGGGGACAGGGAGTGTGGGGGGGTTGGATAGGAGGTGGGGTCCCAGGGGGCGGTTAGGGGCAGGGGTCCTGGGAGGGGGCCGTCAGGGGTCAAGGAGCAGGGGGGTTGGATGGGTCAGAGTTCTGAGGGGGGCAGGAAGTGGGAGGGGGTAGATAGGGAGCAGGAGCCAGGCTGTTCAGGGAGCCACGACCTTCCCTACCAGGTCCTCCATACTGTTGTGCAACCCCGATGTGGCCCTCGGGCCAAAAAGTTTGCCCACCCTAAGGCTTTCTTCACAGGGTCATGTTTTCTACATTTTACCCAAAACCATGAGGAGCAGAAAGTTGATTTTTCTTTTGAAAAAACTAAAGTCAAAATTCTCCCCCACCCCCTGACTCCAGGAGCTGGAGCTTTAGGAAAAAAGGCCAAATGTTGCACGGCTCACAATAAAATGGGGAAACTGGCCACTCAGCCCAAGACCTCAGCCCCAACCCGTGCTCCATCCCACCCTGCTGCCCTTCTCCAGAGAGCAAGGCCATCCACCGCCCGCTTCAGTCTGGGACTCGCCCACACTCTGAAACCCCGCCCCTCACTGGGCCCCTACGGCCACCAGGTGCCGCCGAACACCGTCCCACAGCCCCGCCCCCGCGACACGAGCACCTTCCCGCTTAGCCCCGCCCCATCCTGGCTCACCTCCTGGCGGAGCTCCGCCCCCCGCGACGAGAGAAGGTCCCCAGGCGGGGATAGCGCTGGGCGGACGGAACGCTCGGGCAAGCAACGCTCAAGCGCCCGCAGGCTGCCGCGCTCTGATTGGCTACGCGCGGCGTGAGGGGGTGTGGCTGCGCATGAATCCGGGAACGGGGGGGTTGAGCCGTCCGGCCGCGGAAAGCCACGTCGGCAGCGGCTGCGGCTCGCGGCAGGTAGGCGGCTCTGTGCTGCCGGCGCTCGGCGCTCTCGCTGCAGCCTGGGGGCCCGGGGACGCCGTTTGCTGGGCTGGGCGGCGGGGTCTGCGTCCGAGGCGCGCCTGGGTGAGGGCAGAGGGGCTGGGCAGGATCCCGTGGCAGGGGTGGGACCTGGCCCTGTGGGCAGGGCTGGTGCGAGCTGGGCGCGTCTCCCGGGGGGGCGCGGCGGCGGCTCGCTGGCCCCTCTGTGCGCCCCTCGCTCGCTGGGAACTGTCCCGAAACCTTTTACCTCCCCGCTTGGTGTCAGCCCACAGGGGTGAGTCGGGAGGAACAAGGCCGCTCCTTGTTTAAAGTTCCCAAACAGGGGACCGTGCCGGGCACGGAGGGGCGGACTTTCTTCTGTCCAGGGAGCGCTCCGCCCCCACTCCCTCCCTCCCCCTTTTCCCCAAGGATCGCGCCCCTCCTTCCCTCCCTCCAGCCTGCCCTGCCCTCACTCTGTCTCTTCCCGCCCCTCCGCACCTGCTGCAGAACCTGCTGAGCGCCCATGGAGTCGGTGCCTGGGGGAGGGCAGGAAGGTGGCAATACCCTGTCATGCCACCCTTACCTCTGTGCCGCTGCTGGCTGCAGCGCTGCCTTCAGAGCTGGGCCCCCGGCCAGCAGCCGCCATTCCCTGGCCGGCCCACTCCGAAGGCAAGGGAAAAGGATGAGCAAGGGAAAATGAAGGATGTTTGTTCCTATTTCAAAAATTTGCTTGAATGGAGAACCAAAAAAGAGGTCATATCTAGGAAAACCTGGACATATGGTAATCCTATATTGAGCAGTGCTCTCCTGTCTCTCATGTGCCAACTATGGTAGCCTGCATCACCCAGTAGTTTACATTTTCCAATGAACACTTTCTTGCTGTCTCCCATAAATGTGTGCAAGGCCACCTCCCTGATTTCCAATCCCTTCTTAAAATTCTCATCTGACAAAAAGTCAACAATGGAGGCAACTTCTGCACTGTTATCCCTATCATGCTGACCAGTACTGTTCCATTGTTACTTTGTATTCTGCTTGTCTGTTAGTTGAACCCATATGTTGTTTCTTGCGTTATTCTCAGGCCATGTCTACACTACGCTTTCATCTTCAAAACTTTTGTCACTCGGGTGTGAAAAAAACACACCTGAATGACAAAAGTTTTAATAATGAAAAGCGTCGGTGTGGACAGCATTTAAGTTGCCAGGAGACGCTTTCCTGGCAATGAATCTGCTGCCCCTCTTTGGGGGTGGTTTTATTTTGTCACCGGGAGTACACTGCACACATTATAACGGCGCGGCTGCAGTGGCATATCCGTGCCGTTGTACGGTGTGCAGTGTAGACATAGCCTTAGTTGGTAAGGTCTTTGGAGCAGGGATGCTTTTGGTTTTGTCTTTGTACAACACCTAATGCAGTGGAGCCCTGATCTATGGTTGGAGCCGTTAAGAGTTGCCACAATACAAATAATAATTTTGCTTGGATATTAAAAGAAGAAGAAAAAGAAGTAATAGACTTTACATGGTTGGAGTATGTTGGGGAAGGAAATCTGGCTCACCGCTGAACTGAGAGTTTGACCTGGTGTTGCAGCCAAAATACCCTCTGCCTGCTGTTGTCCGGAATAAGAAACACTGTCTTTCTCTGCCACTTGCACTAGGGCCACTGGATCAGTGTAACTGAGAATCCCCCCTTGGCCCAGTCTTTCTCTCTTTTTCTCTCTCTATCTCTCTCTCTCTCTCTCTACTGGCTTGTGGGGCTGGCACAGACTCTGTTTAAGGTATGCAGGTGATGTGGAGGCTCCTTCCCAGACTATAATGCTGGTGTTTCCTCTGCAAACCTATCATTAGCTTTGGGGTGTGAATGTCTTTGTGTGTACCCTCTACATGGGGTTAATTTAAATTCAAATATCTAATAACCCTGACTCTAACAATAGTTAAACATAAAAAAACCCCCTATCTTGCATGAATATATGTAGACTTAATTTAAACCCTCGAGTGATTTTCTTCAAGATTAAGTTGCTGTTTAAAATGTTTTTACTACATAAATAAACATCCTTAAAAACTAAAATCATTTTTCATGTAAATGCTGCTTGTTTCTATCTGTCTTCTGAGACTTATATTGAATTAAACAGATAAGAATATCTGTTTCAGAGTGGTAGCTGTGTTAGTCTGTATCAGTAAAAACAACAAGGAGTCCTTGTGGCACTTTACAGACTAAAAGATTTATTTGGGCATAAGCCTCCATGGGCCCACGAAAGCTTATGCCCAAATAAATTTGTTAGTCTGTAAAGTCCCATAAGGACTCCTTCTTGTTTTTTCAATAGATCTGTGGATTTACAAGGTAAGTGTAATATGAGAAGTTTATTATGGTGATTTTAGTCGTTACTGATAACATCTGTACAGTTTCCTTTTATAGAAATGGATTTTGAGGCAGTTGCAAAGTACTCAGCATTACACCTGAAACCAGCTGGACTTAGCCTTCAGTATGGAACTGCTGGATTTCGTACCAAGGCAGGACATCTTGATCATGTCATGTATCGCATGGGTTTGCTGGCAGTACTAAGGTCCAGGCAGACCAAATCTACTATTGGAGTCATGGTTACAGCATCTCACAATCCTGAAGTAAGAATATTTCTGATTGTATCCTTTGTTAAAAAAGGAAAATAGATTATATCAGCCAAAGGAGAGTCAAAATCTCTGAGCTGGCAGAGACTGAAAGCATTTACAGGCCAGATCGTGTGAACATTTGTGCTTAATTTAACCATATGAATAGTCCTATTGACCACAAATTGCATGCTGGAAGCTGTTTTGCCACACAAACTCATACCCCCACTCTTGCTTGTAGTTTTTCCTTCCCTTCGCTTTGGAAGAAAAACCGTTACAATATGGGATCTTATGAGCATGAGAAGCTGGCAGTACATCTGAGAGATCTCAAACCCTTTCAGCAAACTCTGAATCTGTTTTTCTTAAGTTGACATTTTCTTTCACGAAGCAACAGTTATAAGTGAAGTATTTGCTTTACTTATCTGCTGCTCTTAGGATATTTGAGGCTATGGAATCGCTAAGCCTGTCACTTTGATATCAACTGATCCTTTTTTACAGAACTGCCAGAAAAATAGTGACTTAATATTTTGATTATATTATTGATTTCGGCTGTGTGTGGATTTGTTTGGTCGCTTTTATTAGGAACACTTCAGGCCTAAATGAAGCCATAGTGATGTATCTATATTTATCTTCTGTCTTTAAAGAGACTCTACGGGTTTCTCACTTTTAGACTTAGTACATTTATTTTCTTCTAAGGAAGACAATGGTGTAAAATTGGTCGATCCTCTGGGTGAAATGTTGACCTCTGCCTGGGAAGAATATGCTACACGCCTAGCTAATGCAGAAGAGCAAGAAATACAGAGCATACTGACTGAGATCTGCCAGAAAGAAGCAGTGAAACTACACGAACATGCCTCAGTTTTTATTGGTAGAGACACCAGGTAATTGAAAAATGATATAGATATATTTATATATTGACTGTATTGAACTACCCAAGTTGCATTCACAGGCAGCTATATCTGCTGGAATTTCTATGCATAGAATGGAAGACTCTATATAAGGGCAGCACAGCACACTTCACATGTTTCATTTTAAATCTACCTATTACAGTACCATGTTTAACTCTCCACACACAATATGCTTCTTGGGCCTAATCCAGAGCCCACTGAAGAGGACGGAAGGGCCTCCTCTGATTTCAGAGGGCATTAGATTGGGTCTTTTAGTGTTACCATTACTACATCAGCTGCCTAATCTTAAGAGAATTGCATAAATGTCATATGGGAATCTGATTCTGCATTGAGATCCATGTTGGTAGACTTCTCCACCTGTGCAGATCTCGCCAAAGGAGTGAGGCCTAGGTTTGTATTTCTGCATAGTGTTTGTTTAAAAAGTGACAGGTTTCAGAGAAGCATCCATGTTAGTCTGTATTCACAAAAAGAAAAGGAGTACTTGTGGCACCTTAGAGACTAACCAAGCTACAGCTCACTTCATCGGGTGCATTCAGTGGTGATTGTATTTATTCTTTTTCAGACATAGCAGTGAGAAACTTTCACAGTCAGTAATAGATGGTGTATCTGCTCTAGGTGGTCAATATCATGGTATGTTGACATTTAAACTTATGCTTTATATTTGAAGTTTTTATGTAAGTGTGAAATATAACATAGACCCAAAGTTGTAGCTCAGATGCCATTTCCATTGCTGCTTATAGTGAATTTGTGTGTTGGGATGATTTTAACGTAAGAGGCGACTTCTCTATATAATTTTACTAGAACTTTTTTTTCAGATGAGTTTCTTACAATATTTACTACCATATATTATAGGAAATACTTTGCATGTCTCTAAATAGGAGTCAAGGTGGGTGATGTAATGATTTTATTGGGCCAGCTTCTTATGGCAAAGATAAGCTTTTGAGCTACACAGAGCTCATCTTTTGAAGGTGCTCCAAAGGCTCATCTTTTGAATGTGTTGTGACACCTTGAAAAGACGAACCTGGGAATTCCTAACTTTTGTAGACACTAAAAATCATGGTCTTTATTAAAGATGCTATAATTATGGTTGTATCACAACAATCTGTAACCCACTAACAGGTCTCTTCCTCTCTCCCCCTCCCCACACACACTTCTTTTGTCCCATGACTGCAGGGATGCTAACAGTCCACTTGACCTTGTATGGTCTCTTAGAATATTTAACTACTTATACTAAGTAATCTGCTCCACCTTGTATTTAGCTGTGACCATCTGAGGGCTTGTCTACGCTTAAAACACGACAGCAGAACTCCTGTAGCTATGCTGCGGTAGTGATTCAGTGTGGACACTACCTAGGCCAAGGGGAAAGATTCACCATCTAGCACTGTTTACGCAGGGACTTAGGTCCACTTAACTATGCTGCTTAGGAATGTGGATTTTTCACACCTTTTGACGGACGTAGTTAAACCGACCTCATTTTTTTGTAGGCCAGGCCTGAATACCTTTCCCAGACTTAAAGAAGAGTTCAAAAGCTTGTCTCTTTCATCAACAGAAGTTAGTCCAAAAAAATATATTACCTCACCCACCTTGTCTCTTCAATATTTTGGGACCAACATTGTGAACAACAATCTAAACAGGAATGACTCTTCTATTCTTTTAATATTGTGACTTGTTTTATATTAGATTATGGTCTGGTGACAACACCACAGCTGCATTACATGGTCTGCTGTCAAAATACTCAAGAAGACTATGGGAAGGCAACAGTGGAAGGTTACTACCAGAAACTATCCAAAGCTTTTGGGGAGCTGACAAAACAAGTGAGGGCTGTTACATTCACACTAAATAATTCAGTTTGCACATTTACATGAATATAAGCAATGGATATTTTCTGTGTACAAGTTTAAAAAATGGCTCGAACACTTCAGACCTGCTTGTCTCCTGGTGTGGGGAGTTGAGAGAGCTATTGATTTTTATCCAGAATATTATAGTTCACGTTAACACCTCTCCTTCCCCTCTCCTGTGTGAAGGCTTCCAGCTCTGAAGATGACCAGATGTGTCTGAAGATAGATTGTGCAAATGGTATAGGAGCCCTGAAACTAAAGGAAATGGAACGTTACCTTCCAAAGAAGCTGCTAATTCACCTATATAATGATGGAACCAAAGGGAAACTCAATCATTTATGTGGTGCAGACTTTGTGAAAGTTCATCAGAAACCTCCTCTAGGTATGTAATCAGCAATTTACATTTCTAACCCTTTTAGAATACAAATTGTGTTAAACAGCCTACTCAGTAATAGCTTTCAATGCACAAGACTTAGCACAGAAAAAGAGAAATGCATGACTTCCCCAGAAAGAGGTGACTGATCTTTGTGGAACTCCTTAATGCTGTAAATCATCAAAGTAATAAGAGATTACTCTAAGCTTAAGGACCAGAGTGAACTTATTTATGTCCTGACAACCCAAAGTGAATGAACGTAACTAAGAGAGCACCAGAACTGTGGCAGAGAATTTCTGAAGGATTTTAAGGAACAGTTGGGATAAAGGTTATCCTGTCACTATCTGACTCAGATAGGCTTGTAAAGAGATGACTTAGCCCAAATCATGCAAGGTGCATAAAATAAAACCATGGGTTACAACTTCTAAAAATGGAGAGATTAACCAGACTTTAGGAATGGGTTCCTAAGACTATACTGTTTTCTGCTGTAGAACCATCCTCCTTCTCTGGAGTTGCTAGCTCATGGTGAACTCCAGGCTTCAGTCCTCTTGTAAAATTGGTCTTGCTTACTCAGTTTCTGTTTGTTTGGTTTTTTTTGAACTATCAACTGGGGAAACAGCAGGAGGCCACCTCTGTAGGTCTGACTTCATGGACTGTGGGTATAATAGTCCAGTGGCTCTTTGGGGCTCTTTCAGGAGGGTGGGGTGGGGGGCTTGGGGCTTCAACCAGCCTGGGGCTCTGAGTGGGAGGCACTCGGGCCTCTGGCCAAGGGGGGGGGAGGAGGCATGGGCAGAATGGGTGGAGCCTGGGGACTAGCCTCCCCTAAAGGGGGCTCCACCAGTTGCCCATGTATGAGTTTTATATTAGCCACTGCTGGGATCTCCATAGCAGCCACTGTCAGGGAGTGGGTGGCTATTTTAGAGTCAGACTCTAGCACAGGGGTGGGCAAACTTTCGAACTCTGATGTGGCCCTCAGGCCAAAAACTGTATGGAGGGCCAGGTAGGGAAGGTTGTGCCTCCCCAAACAGCCTGGCCCCCACCCCCTCCTTGACTTCCCCTCCTGAGAACCCTCAAGCCATTCAACTCCCCCTGCTCCTTGTCCCCTGACTGTCCTCCATCCTCCTCCCCTTCCCCCTCCCCCCCGCCCTGCGACCTCATGCCCTATCCAACCCTCCCTGTCCCGACTTCCCTGATCCCTATCCACACCCCCACCCCTCGACAGGCCACTCAGGACTCCCACGCCTATCCAACCAACCCCCCTGCCCTGCTCCCCACCCCCTTACCATGCCACTCAGAGCAGCAGGACTGGCAGCTGCACCACCCGGCTGGAGCATGCCACACTGCCCAGCAGAAGCTTGCAGCCTTGCTGCCCAGGGCACGGGCAGCACAGTGAGCTGAGGCTGTGGGGGAGGTGGGACAGCGGGGGGGGCAGGGGCTAGCCTCCCCAGCTGGGAGCTCAAGGGCAGGACAGGCCTGCGGGCCATAGTTTTGCCCACCTCTGCTCTAGCACAAGCTAGGGAGAGAAAGCTATTGCCACTTCATAGGGTAAGGTGCCTCTTCATCCATAGACTGAAATTAAGGCCATGGCTCTCAAACCTGAGTGTCTTAAGTTAGGAGTGTAAATCCAGAATTAGGCACCTGATTTCACTGAAGTGCTGAGTGTTTACAACTCCCCACTGAAATCTTTAGGAACACAGGAGGCACGGAACCTCTGAAACTCGGCCACTTTCTGGATGTACGTTCCTATGTCTTTAGTTGTTCACATTCAAACTTTGGTCTAAGGTTTTTCCATGCCCCTGGGACATGCTAAATTATCTGCCAGCTGCAGTTGCACTGTCTCACTCAGGTGTCAACTCCCTTGAGAGAAGGGATGGCAAAGGGGGAGAGGAGTTGGATGGAATGTCTTGTTAACTGAGAGGATAAAAGCTGAGTATTGCTCTTCTCTCATGCAGGAACCAGAATGATCCTGCAAGAGATTCTGGGATTGGGTGAGGAGGCTTGGCGCTCCCATCCTCCCTCTTTAGAAGCTCTGCTCTTGACATCACTAAAATCAAGCAATAGGATGTCAAGAAGCCTTATTCTTTAGCATGAAAGTCCCCAGGGAATCTTTCTCTTACTTCCTACTCCCCTCTTAGCTCTCCTAACTCCTCTTAATGACCTAACAAGGGAAGGATCATAAAGTCTGGGAGAAAAATCTGTTTGAGCACTATATTGCTAGGCAGTAGCTGTTGGCTGTCTGTCACATGGCTATTTCTTTTAGTGAGTATTAAACAGTTTTGGCCCTCTAAAAACATAGAGCAAAACAAACTCTCTGCTCCCATGTATTGTATGACCAGCATATCCACTTATCTCAAAGTGGTGCAAAACATTAATATATGATCTTAATAATGGATGCTATAGAAGCCTGTAGTATCCAAGAGTCTTCCACCAAAAAACATTGCCATATAACACCAGTTTAGTAGATTAAATGGTCAAAAGGTTTCATGGAAGTGTGGGCTCACTTGATACGCTTTGAACTCCCACTTGTTAATACTAGCATTAACAAGAGGACACACGAGGGAAGAAATGAGAACATACCTAAAGCAGGTGATGCAAAATGTCTTAAAGAAAGGTACCTTTGATGCAGAAGGGTTAATGTCCATTCAGCCTATAGACAGTGAGACATAAAGTGGAAAAACCATGGGAAGAGGCAAAAACACACAGTGGATTCACCATGTATAATCACTCTGTGGAAATGCTGATGAATTGTACTGTACTCAAGTAGAAGAGGGTTGAATTTGAATCATAGAATATCAGGGTTGGAAGGGACCTCAGGAGGTCATCTAATCCAACCCCCTGCTCAAAGCAGGACCAATCCCCAATTAAATCATCCCAGCTAGAGCTATGTCAAGCCTGACCTTAAACTTCAAAGGAAGGAGATTCTACCACCTCCCTAGGTAACGCATTCCAGTGTTTCACCACCCTCCTAATGAAAAAGTTTTTCCTAATTTGAAGCAAGACACATGGAGGTTTATGGATCTAGACCAACTAGATGCCATGTCTTCATTCCAGTCAGTCTGTAAAGGAGGTCTTATGAGGGAAGGGTTGGTTATGGTGCAGCGTGCACCAAGCTGACATCTAGCTGCTTCCCAATTTTTCTACTTCCACCCTGAGGTGAAGTCCATCTATCTCATTTTGCAGGCGTTGGCTCACATCTGTGGATTACAAAGGGAGTACTAGATGTTTCTGACTTGGATGACTAGGATGCAGCTCCTATATACTCTTTGGTTGCTAGGCATATGTTTGAGGGATGTGGACATTTTGGGAGGCCTGGATTCTATTTTTGGTGCCATAATTGCTGTTCATTACTTATTTAACAGAATATACTAGGAATGGCTCTGAGACCATATTTCATATAGACTTTGTAACCTGACCTTTTTAAGGTGGTATAACAATAATAGCTATAGGGACTGAATTTTCAGTTTTTCATTTCAAACTGAAGATGCACTTTTTCCTTGCAACTTCCATTCTGTGCAACTTCCCTGATTAGAAGAGTTCAAGGTGGGATTTACTTAATAAAATCAACTTCTTGCTCTCATACTACTAAGTTTTTCACATTTAGAGTGTGCATGTATATAACTAATCTCTTTCTTGAGACTTCACATATATATATTTAGACTAACTAAAGCTCTGCTTCCCATTCCATATCTAATTTGTTTGTACTTCCATGTGTATAGGACTAGAAATCAAACCTAACGAAAGATGCTGCTCGTTTGATGGAGATGCAGACAGAATTGTTTATTACTATAATGATACTGCTGGCCATTTTCATCTTGTGGATGGAGATAAAATAGCAACTTTAATTAGCACGTTCATTAAAGAACTTCTTATCCAGGTAATTTCACTTATACAGTAAAGGGTTTTGCTTTGCCCCAAACTGTAAAACATACATCTCACCCAGTGAAGGTGGGGGTTGCCTTGGGCATATGTAAGCACACAGGTGCTCTTTCTAAAGCGGCATACTGATGCAAAATTACATTTTAAAAAAAAAAACCTTCTTCTTAACCATGATGCCTTGTCTAGAAAAAAGTTGCTCTACTTTTAAATTTCACTTTACTGCTGAGAAACTGAGTTGTCTTCCTACCTCTTCTCCTCTTCACCCTTTTAACTCCACGTTGACCTGAAGTAAGGCAATCCTACCCTCCCCTTCCTTTGGAAAATTCCTGTGAACCCAGTTTGCATTTGATTTACCTTGGAATGCATTTATGAAGCGTTCTTGTGTTCTTGCTGATTGTGAAAGGTGCTGCATAGACAGACCTGGAGCATACAATCCCACTGTCCACTGGGAGTGAAAAGAGCAGTTCCAGTCTCCATGCCTACTTGGTCCTTGGTGCCTCTGAGATTGCCCTGCCAAGGCACATTCCAGTTAGTGTCAGTTTCTCTGATGGACATAAACTCATTTCTCCTGGGGCCACAGACACAATATCCAATGATAACCACTTTTGACTGGAACTGGCCTTTGCCAGGTTCACAGTAGTGATTTAATGTCAGAGTTCTGTGTCTTGTGAGCTGAGCCACTACCTCCTTCAGATTCCCAAATGTGTCCGAGTTCTGGAAGTCCGGCAGGAGAACAGATACTGTGTGTTGAAAGTCTTTCACCTCATTAAATATTCTGTTCTCATCTTGAACTAAAATCCTAGTTTAGCTTTTCCTTTATACTGTGCCTTTCTGAAGATTTATGTGTGCCCTTAAGCCTTTTACTTTTCCATCTGCTCAGGTAGGACAAACTCTAAAGATGGCAGTGGTACAAACAGCATATGCTAATGGGAGCTCTACATGTTATCTTGAGGAAACCATGAAGGTATCAAGTAATCTTTTTCTCTCCATCTCCTTCACAATTGCTTCCTACCTTTAAAAAAGCATCAGTAAAGTACTACAGTGATGGACACTAGGCAGACCTAAGATGGAATAAACTTTTTTGCTTTAAACTTCATTAACTATTTAAATTCTTGGTGATAAATGAGACTTTAAAAGTGGGGGAGGAACTTCAGTACCAGTTCTAGCCAGCTTAAAAGTTGGGTTGAAAATACTAAACAAAATCATCTAAGTTTTCTGACCCTTAGAGCACTTCAGAGTCCATTATACACTGAGACAGCTAAGGGAAATGGATTAGGCCTGATCGCCTTAAAACATTATTTATGGTCCTGATATTAGAGCAGCATCTTCTTAGTGAGGCTTTCTAGGCACCTGCCTTTCAGTTGCCTTCGTAGATAGAGCACCCCCCTCTCCTGAAAAAGGCCTGGGTTTTGGCCGCTTGGGCATGGACTACCTAAGTAGCTGATGTGGCTTAGGCAGCTAACTCCAGGACAGGGCTCATGGCTGAGAATTCTGAGTGGGTTGAGGCACTTGAGCACCATCTCTCTAATCTTCAATTCAATCCTGTCTTGCACGGGCAGCTCCCTAACTTCTGAGGAGCTCTTCCTTAGGCTGCTAACTCTCCCCATGCATAGTTGGGGAGCCTTGGGCACCTGAGAATTCCACTAGCTGGCGGGGGGGGTTCGGCGGTGCAATGCCATGTATCTTTGGGTACCTACCCTTAATCTTTTTTATCCTGCCATTACTGATGGATAAATGAGGAAGCTACTTACCCAACAGGTCTGCAGTGAGAATTAGATAACTTCTGTTAATCACTTTGACTACAAAAAGTAGTATATGTACTAAACGCTCATCATCAATGAGCTTGTAGCTAGTTTCCTGATGCTTAATCTTGCGGATAAGTGGAAACAGTTTAATCCTGTGTTCCTACCATCTACTCAGGATTTTGACTTCATGCCACTTTGTCTATGCTTTTCTTATATCTCTGGGCTGTAGGTGCCTGTTCATTGTACCAAAACAGGAGTAAAGCATTTACATCACAAGGCCCAGGAATTTGACATTGGAGTTTACTTTGAGGCAAATGGACATGGAACAGTAAGTACTTTCACATGGGGCATTATAGGGTTAGTTGAGTTTTAAAGCCAGTATGTATAAAACTTAACCAAGTTAGCTTGAAAATAAGTAGCATCTTTCCAAATCCAAATAGAACTTCTTCCCCTTACCTCTATCTGCTAATCACCTCTCCTTCTCTCTTGTCTTCCCCCTGCCACTAACTGTTCAGTATTCTAAACATGGGAGTTCATGGAAGTGAAAACCAGAGATGACTAATTGGGTTTAGTTGGCATAACAGATCAAATTTGTTGTATGTACTGTTTAGAGATGTCTGTTGATCGCATACATCCTATTATCTCATCTTTTTTTCTAGGTATTATTTAGTAAAGCTGCTGAAGAGAAAATAAGACACATGGCAAAAGAAGAAAAGGAGAATCAAAAAAGAGAAGCTGCGAAGATGCTTGAAAATACCATTGACCTGATTAATCAAGTAAGAGCTGACATGTAAAAAGCAGATGCTCTGTTTCCGATGCAGGGGGGCTAACCCTGTTGGGGTGTTGAGTGACAGGATGGGAGGAGTGTGTGGAAAATCTTGTGGAGGAAGGCAGCACATTATGACAAATTAAGCCAATGGAAGGAGATGGCCTAATTTAACATCCTACCAGGCTAGGCAGACAGCTATGGGAACCCGCTATTCTCTTTTTAAAACCCCCCGTCCCCACACTTGCACTACTAAAGGAAGACCTGTTTGAATAGTAACCGTTTCACTTTGAAAGATGTCAAGATTTCCACATATACAAAGGCAAAAAACTTCCATCTAGTCCGGTCTTCTGCGCTTGTAGCTAGAGAAGAGGAAGGGGATTGGATGGTTTGGGAGACTGGAGAATGACACCTCAGACCCACATGCCATTACTGGTTTACCTTTCTGGTGTAATTCAACCAAAAGTAACTTTCATCTGAAGGTTGTTGATCTGAAGTGAGATGATGGCATGCATAGGCCCTTGTATCCATGTGGACACTGATATTTTTTTTGGTTGTCTTATCCCGGAAGCTAAGGAGTGAACAGGCATATGGTGAGAGTATCCCACTTTATTGAGGTGGTTCCTTTTAAGGCACAAGTCCAAATTATCCTTTGCAGGTCACCTTTAAGTGGAGTTCTGATGCCAGAGCAAGTATAGGGAGGGAACAAGTCGCCTGTCCTCACTGAATCTGACCTCCCATTTATTGGAGTTAATTTACTACTAGAATTCATCTTTAGTAAAACTAGCATTCCGGTGAAGTATGCTGTATCGTCTCTAGTTCTTAACTTCCTGCCATGGCTCCTAGTAATGAAAATCACCCAGTAATCTTCCTGCATTTTCAGTGACTCCTTAGTTTTATTTTTTTTTGTTAGATTTGTTCGAACAAATTCAACAGAATACCCTGGATTTTCTAATTGTCAATGAAGACGCCTTTATTTTCTTTTTATTCATAGACTGTGGGTGATGCCATCTCAGACATGCTAGTGATTGAAGCAATCTTGGCTCTAAAGGGTCTGACAGTGCAACAGTGGGATGCCATTTACACAGATCTTCCCAACCGACAGCTGAAAGTTAAGGTTAGTGATACTGTAACGTTGGCCAGAGTTTAGTGGTCAGTGCCTGTCCTCTGTCTCTCTGAGGAGACCCTCCCTGCATTCATCTACTCGCTGGCCTTCCCCTCTGCATCCTGAAGATATGAAACTGTCTAAGCCGTATTGATATTCTTACTGTAATTCAAATCCAGCTAGGAGAAATGACAAAGACGACCAGGGAGAACTTCACTTACTGAAGCAACAAATCAGATTAAATGACAAATCGGAGGCCCAACAGGAAACTAATTTTAGAAGGGTAGCTTTTTATGTTTGGTCCTACCACTGTAGGTTGCAGATAGACGAGTCATTGACACAACAGATGCTGAGAGACGTGCAGTTGCACCCCCAGGACTACAAGAAAAAATTGATGAACTTGTAAAGAAGTACAGACTGTCACGAGCTTTTGTCCGCCCATCAGGAACAGAAGATGTAGTGCGTGTATACTCTGAAGCAGACACACAGGTCAGAGCTGAAACAATTTGCCCATTACAGCAGTTGTATTGTTTAAGCAATGAAGTCCTCTGAGACAGCACCACTAGAACTGGGGTGATGGGAGCGGGAGAGAGAGCCTGTATATTGATGACACTTTTTTTTTAATTTTTATTCACATTTTGAAATTTAAGTGAGGAGCTCTAACCTGATGGGTAGATGAAGCAATTTTAGGGTTGTGTGTTTTCTTTCAAATATTTCCAAGCCCCTTGTTGAGTCTACAGGGATGAGCCTAGGCTTTACCATGACCAGCTAACATGACTTCTAAAGACATTAAAGCCTGTCTACATTGTGTTTAAATATTCTTTCAGTGATGTTTAAAGAAAATCTCCTCCCTGTGCCCAATCTTGACAAGCGCATAGTGGCTCAGATCCAGCCCAGGCTGTCAACTCTCTACTTCCTATCTCATGGCTCTTCTGTGGAATAAAATTAGTAATTGTGATCTAGTCCCCCATGGCAACAAGGACACCACCACAGAAAACCCTATTATAACTGACAGTCTTTGGCTATTTTATAAGAAACCAAGGAATAAGTGGCTGTAGAAACTGAACTTGCCCTAAAGTGGCTTTTTCAGAGGAGAGGTGGCATCTTTGGAAAGCTTGTATTGCTATAATTATATTAACTGATGTATGAGCCTTAAATGTACAGCTTCCTACAAGCACTACATACCAAAAAAAACCCACCACACCCTGCCCGCAAGTCATCAATGTTAAGGTTCGGATAAAATGAACAGTGCTTACAATATAGTATAACTATTCCTTATTTTTTTTAACTATCTATAGGAGAATGCAGATTCCCTCGCACATGAAGTAAGCCTTGCTGTTTACCATCTAGCTGGTGGAATAGGAGAACCACCTCAGCCTGTATGTTGAAGGACACAGCCTTGGTCATGCTACCTAAACCTGCTTTCTTTATTAATTCCCCTCCACCCCCCTTCATGTTAAGCATGAACTTAACAAGTCAGTAATAACAAATCAAACCTCCTGTTTTTTTAAAACAAAAAGAATATTCTTATACCTTATCCTTAATGCTCAGAGAATTGTGATTTTTTTTTTTAAGCCTTGTTGGACCTTTTTGCTTCTGTTGAAGTACAATATCAGAACTGGAGTTAAGTGACATGCTCCATCTAATCAACCAGGGAATAGGAACCAGCTCTCATAATACCCAGTGTGGATACCCTACCCCCTGGCTGCACTGCTAACCCAAACTGATTATCATCAGATAGTGTGAGAAACCTCTCACTGACTGCTGCTAAGGAGTAAGAAATATTACGTTGCCTACCACAATTATCAGTGTTGGATGGCAGAATCACAATAAATGGTTGGTTAAGGGACACAGAACTCTTCTCTAAGCCATATTCTCTGTTCATGAAAAAGGTTTGCACATCACTACAAGAGATAAAGACCTTTGTATTCCCAAAGAAGCAGAGAACTTCACCTATTACAACTGCTGAAACTGGATTTCGTGTCTAGAGACAATTTAGAAATTCTTTTTAAATCTACTTTTCTACTCTAGCTTCTCTTCATGTAGAATACGGACAGTAGCCACAAGCTGGTACCGTCCCATGAGACTTTACAACCCTTGTTTTAGCTTTGTTTGCAGTGGTACGTTGGCCCGTTGCTTGGTGTCCTTCAATTTTGAGAGCAGGTAGAACGCTGCCTTGTACAAGAATCCTGCTTTCTGCAAGGATTTATTCATCTGAGTTCTGGCTCTCTACGGGCCAGAATAGTACACAGGCATACCATCATGCAGCTCTGTGGTTCCATGTTTGCTAAGCTAGTGTGTAGTCACTTCCTTTTTAACTGATGCTGAGCAGACCTTATGTTGCTGTTTTCAGCTGTTAACCAAGCCAGTGATCACCTCTAAAACTTTAAAGACTACTGTTTCCCAGATGTACCTGTCCTCAGCTGTATTACACAAATAATGTTGTGTAAATGACTGTAACCACATAGCAGAGAACACTAACATTTAGGTCCCAGTTTACCTGTCTGTTCCCAGCCTGATATTATTTCACTCTTTAATACTAGAAATTGAATTCCATGCTCCATTTGTTGTCTCTCATTTTGAGATTTCTGTGCTCACATTTATACCTCAGTAGGAAGAAAGTTACTGTATCCTCTGCTAGGGACAGATTAGTCTTTCCAAACCACAGACACATGCCAGAAGCTGCTGTTCAACATTCTCCAGTGTCAATTTCATTTCCCCTTACTCCCTGAAGAAATCTCTCCTAGCTGAGACTTTCTAGAATGCATATAAAGTGAAGCTTAGGGCTAAAGCTCAGGGGAATCCATTTCATAACATTTCTCATGTGATTCAAGGAAATATTGAGTGGCATGTACTACTGGACAGTGGCAGATAGCAATAGTATGTAACTTAATCCTTTAAATGTCTGGTCTTAATGGACAGAACTGAAGTATTTTAGTAATGTGTTTTGATAATTCTTGCTTCAGCACAGGCAAAGCACCTTTCATTTTAATGCTATATAAACTCTTTGGGTAGGTGCATAGTACATAAGCATGACCCACAGTAAAATAGACTAGGGACCATCACTGAGGAACTAGCAGATTGCCAGTTTAACGATTGCTGAGAAAAAGTGTGTCAGCAACTTCTGGTGAGTTAGAGAAACTGTGAACACAAAGAAACTGGAAACAAAGTGAAAAATGTGCAACTTGTATTTTGTAGTTTGTTTAAAGACAGAACTCAAGACAACAAAACACAGCTACTGTAAATATTAGGCACCATAATCAATATGAGCCAACAATATTTAAACTTGATTCAGGCCACATCCAGAACTGGTCTCATATTTACAAATATTTAAATTAAATATAACCTGAAGTGTTCATTACATACAGAGTAAGAAAAGAAAACTATACAACTTTGAAAGATATAGCATTTCATTTAAACAATTACATTAGTTTTAAGCTGAATAGTACCAGTTATAGCTCACGTTTTTATGACACCTTCCAGAAAATCCTTCTCAACCATCTCTTCAATTTTTTGCCTTGCTTTGCTGGAGAATGTTTTTTGGTTCTCCATTTTTATGTCCTTACTGGGGAAAGAATTTGGGTAAAGGACAGGGCTCCCTGAGTGTCCAACACATCTGCTTGTGACTTTGCTATTAAAAACCTGGCTGAGTACATTGAAGAAAGGGAGAAGCTGCTCAATGCTGCGGACGGTATAGATAGTTAACAGCAAATGACCTGGTTCCCAACTTAACGTTTTCCCTGAGCTGTCCTCCTCTGGGTTTTTCTGTAAATACAGATAAATATGAAATAGTAGAGAACACCCAAAAGCAAAATACATAGAACAATAAGAGATTAAAACATTTCAGTACATTGTTACCAGCAGAACAGCTGTTAAATGCTGCCCTCTCTGTTTGGAACAGTCATATCCTGGAGATACACTAAGTCATCTACTAAAACAGACTTGTTCTTTGGCATCAGTGTTCTTATCTCAGCCTGTTGCCAATATTACTGAAGATACAAATCCCAGAACAGAGACATTAAAATAGAAATTAAACATTTTTATTGGAGAGCAACAGTCCTATTTCAGGAGATCAGCGGTGCAAAGACATTTATTTCTATAATAATGTTTGCTAACATACGTCTGACATTTAGAGTCCAAATAGACATCATTTCTCACACTGCGTGAAAGTTAAATTACTTACCTGAAATGTATGTCTCTCAGAAGACATTGTCCACACACTTAGGTTACGTATGTGTGCTCTTGGCTTTGTTTGACAGAAGAAATTTCTGGAACCCCACCACTAAAGGCAGCAGTCATAAGCCAAAAGTTCGAAGGGTGTGTGCATATATGTATATATATCCCTCCTTTAGGGTTTTCTATAGCATTAATCTCTGTAATACCTACTGTGTATTACATTGTAGTCTTTAACCATCAGTTCCCCTTTTGATCCAAATTACCATCATCACTATACCCTAAGCTACAAAACGACCATGACTATGCCAGCACTTGAGAGGATGTGGCTGCAGTACAGTATATTGGCAGTGTTCCTTCTGCCACAAAGCAGATGTACCCAGCTGTGTTGTATCAGTAGTTGGTGCTTATTCCTGAGGGAGGGAGGAAGAGGAAAAGCACTACATCAATGAGTCATGTCTTGAAATGCCTCTGATCTGTGCTTCCCCTCCCACTGTGGCTGTAGCACAGTCAGAATAAGGAGTGGAGAATTATCAAAGGAAACACCATGGGACCTGAGCAGACGGCATGAGAGCAATTTGAGAAGCCCCTAACATCAGGCGATGTGAAAATCAGAAGAGGTGGTGTGAGAAGAGAATTACTTACTGTTTACTCATGTTTCAGCCTCTGGGTAACCACAGATTTACTCAAAATATTATATTCTATGAACAACATATTTTTTACCCTTTAAATAACATTAAGCATCTTTTGGAAATTAAGACCTATGGGGACATCTCCATTATATTAAAACAGACTTCAAAATGCAGGACAATATATTAAATTTAGTATTTTTCTTCAGCAGTGAAATGGTTTAGTCCTCTCTTGTCTGATGTGACTTAAAACTGTGTCACTTATTTGGTAAAATTTCTTGAGTAAAAACAGGCTGTGTAACAAGTTAGAGCAATTCTCATACAGAATGAGTTGCTGACCCCCTGCCTCTTTAAAAAATTACTACTTTGGCCAAGTCATAACTTAACTTTGTCTCAGTCAGTGCAGCTGGAGAAATAGGTTTAAAACTTAAATTATTGATTAAAAAAAAACCCAAAACACCTTTTAATTAGCACTGTATTCAGAGAGGAAGGGAATTTACAAAGTTGATTTTGAGAGCATTGCCTCAAGGTGAACACTTAGGGATGGAGTTGTTCCAAAAATAATTACTACCATTTAATCATTACAAACATTAGTGGAGTAGTGCTGGAAGTGGTCAATCAAAGTGCATCTCTGCAAATTACACTCATCTGTCTGGATGTGATCAATGAAGTACAAAATCCATCTATGCCATTTCTGTGGCATTTCTTCACCTTGGTATTTAAGCAAATTCCACTGATTTGTCTGATAGGTAAATGCCAGGTAATTTGACACAGAGATTAGAACACAGGTATGTGCTTGGTGTCTGATGTGTGGTAGAAGCAGTTTTGTTGTTTAAATTCTATGATGGTTGTATTCCTTTTGCAAATAAATCTATTTCTTGAAATCCCTTTTACTTAGAGAAGCTGGCTGAACAAAAATACTCTTCTCTGGAGTCATCTACGTAAATAGAGGTATTTAGGACTCTATTCTTTTGTCTTCATCCAAATATCTTTAACTCTGTCCTCTGAAGAGAGTTATCCCATTTTGCATTTCTTATTGAAATCCAGATACCACACATGGCTGTGAGCATCAGGTGGTGACAAATAAGTTTTTGTTTCACAACTCAAGCATCAAAGGCCACCCTCACCTGATGCTTGGCCATCTCCACTCCCTCCAAAATCATCATTTTAAAGTCCTCCTGCTTGTCCTGTGGAAGGAAAGAGGAGAACTTTCAGACGGTGTTCCATAAATTAAAATAATACTTAGCCATGAAGGCTTTGTAGTTGGCAATTTGGGTGTTGAGTTTTACCAGAAGTTCTTGTCCCAAAAGGGCCCATTGTCTTCAGTCATAACCTGGGGGTATCAGACTGTGGAGCTAGTGTGTGGAGAAGGAGGCTAATGACAGAAAGAAATTCCAGTATGTTTTTCTGTTTCTTGTCATAATGCTGACTGAACACACCTCCTTCAGCCACAAGTGCTTGAGGAACATCAAACTGCATAAATCTCGCTATCAGTCAAGGTGTCCTGAAGATAAAGTAAGCTCAAGTGACACATCCTGCCAATAAATTGTACACTGCAAGAGAAACACACTGCTATCTTCATCAGTATTCTTCCACTGCAATTAGAAAGAAACAATAGACTGGAAGCTGGTATTAATTATCTCACTCCCATTCCTCTCACCCTTGTACTCCCAGTTTGTGGTTCACAATTTGTAACTGCTGCCTTGACTAGAGGATTCTAGAAGTTTCTGGAAACTTTGTAAATTCTTGAAACACACTGTGAAAGCTAATGAGTTTAAAAAATGTAGATCTCAACATCAGTACATACCAGCAGAGAATTAATATTATAAATCAGTCGGAGAGACTATTTTGGAATGCATCATATGCCTAAGCGATGAAGAATACGATACCTTCAAACATCAAGCAAGGAATATACTGTATTTAACAATTCATATAATGATACAGACTAAATCTGATTAGCATTGCACTGTGGGAAGAGGAGCTTATGGGGGTCATTTTCTCATCAAATAATGAAGAGACTTGACTTGCACCACATATTTTGCTTGAAATTCCTGTAGGTTTTGAGCCTTTGGTTTAATGCTACATATATACCTACAACCCTAAATTGCCCCACACATTTTCACACAGCAATATTTTTTCCCCCCGAAAGAGACAGTTCAGTGAGAAGTAAATTTTCCTGGCATGGCTAAATACAGTATGCCAACGCATGCCGTCACCAGGGTGTAACAATATTCAGATGTGCTTCCAAGAATAAACTCAAAGTTAGCATCCCTGCAAAACTTTGAAATGTCCTCTCCTGTCTCTTTTATCGTTTGTCTAAGCTTGCAAAGCCATTCTTCCCCCTTGCAGTCTTTGCCCTTGTTCTCAGTTCCATCTCCACCCTAGTAGCGACAAATGTTTTCAAAGCTACCATCTAGTGTTTTCCCCACGTCAGCTGGCCCTCTGTTCAATCCCTCACTTTCCAGCCAGCAAGAGATTCAACAACATAGGTAGTTCTCTATCTCTTTCTGCTGTTTGTGTTTTATAAGTGTTAGTGGAAATAATCCCAGTGGAAAGGCAATGGCGCCATCGCTTGGGGATGGAGGACAAGTCTCCAAAATGTTTCTGTTCCACTGGTGATGGCTGCCCACCCTCACCCGCTGGAATAATGGAAGACTGGCAAAACTGAAAGAGCTCCTCTCCTTTTCAGCTCTTCTCCCTCTTCACAAAGTACCCCAACCCATTTTCCTCCATTCCTCTGAGTTCTCCCACTCAGAGCTGCTGCCATTGTTCCCTGCCTCCCTCTCTCAGGCCACCAGGAGAACAACAAGCACCAGCTGTTTACATGTTTATCCTGTTCATATCTCCAGTTCAGTAAATCCTCCACTTCTGCTAACACATATTTTACTTTGCCTGAAGACTTAAAACTGGCTTTTATTGGTTTCAGGTGTTAAAACTGCCTTACAAAGCTAGAAACCCAGTCCTTCATGGCTCTGCCTAGTTTTAAGACAAATTACTTTATTTTTTAATAAAGTTTGGTTTCTAGATATTTGTGAGCATTTTCCAGGAGCTGAAACACTTTTCTATTTTAGTAGGTAAATTATCATAAAATTGTCTATAAACAGCTATAGCTACTAGAAAGTGGCTGGATTTTATATTAAAATATATTTAGGGTTTAGAGGGTACAGTAGTATAATTTTTATTCATTATCTTTTATTAATGACAAAAGATGTAATTGGCTATGTCATAACTAATGAACAAAGTATATTTCAAATACCCAATTATATTTTTTCGTTATTTGAGACTCACTTTGATTTGAGACTTTCATTCAAACATAGGCATGCTACCACACTTGGCAGTGCCCCTTTAATTTTGTATAGAAAAGTGAACAGTGCTGCTAGTTACTGTACATGCAGCTTTACAAAGTAAAACAAAACAGGGAAAAAGTAAATACCTTTGCTCTTTTCCTCAGCAGTTTTGCTAATCGTACCACATATGGTTTAAATTCCCTTTGATGTGTGCCCTGTCTTCGTACCTCCAAACCTGAATCATCTGACACTTCTGGAATAAAAGCCCACCGATACCTGTCAAGAGGCAACATAGTCACAACATCATATCAAACGGGACTTTTAAGCTAGCTAGAACCCCATGTATTATCATAAAAATGAGGGATCTATAAAACCTTGTCAGATTTCCATATAAAGAAAGAAAAATTAGGCTCCTTCAGGAGAGGAAGAAAAGGTGGCTTGTATCACAGATGTCATTTTCAGAAAAGAGAAAGAGACTACAGCAACACTGAAAATAAAACAGTGTTTCCTTTTCCCTCTTGTGTTTCTTCACTGACAATTGGAGGACCGATTCAGGATAGCAAAAGGAAGAGGAGGAGGAGAAGCAAAATGGTACTCAGGTCACTATTCTGTCCAAAGAAAACCTACAGTGATTTTGAAATGTGCAAAAAACACTTGAGGTAGTTTTGTATATTTGCAAATTAGTGCTGTACTTTTCTCGGTTCAGCCACAAGTCTGGAAGCTCTTTTGGAAGGTAAAACCAAGTTGTGAGCCAACAGCCTCTGCCACTGATCACACAACACTGTAGAATTGGTTAGGTGCATCATGCCCTGTAGTAGGAGTTGAAGAAATTGCCTTCCCTCAGTAATCAAATATTGGCTACAAGAGTCAGGACAAGACAGACTAATGTCTGATCCAATAAGACTAATATGTTTCTATGAATGCACAGTAATGAACAAAGAAAATTACCTATTAAAAATCCTTTACTGAAAGCCATTGTCATATGGTTTGGTTACTAACGGAAAGTAGGACAGTGTGAACAGTTCAGTTGGGACCCTGAGCCTACCCAGAAAATCAGGGTGGATTCAAAATTCTAGTGACACAATCATCGTAGGCTTACGAATTTTGGTGTACCTTGACAGATTTGCAATGTGCACAGCCCACTTTCTCCTTCACCCCACATATTCTTCCTACAAACAAGGCAGTTAGAGCTGATTGAATTCTGCAGAGGTTGCTTAAATGCAGTGGCAAGGAGTCAGTCCCTCTGAATCACCCAAAGGCAAGAGTTGGGATATGCAGTCAATCATACATCCTGCTTTGTTCTGGGGTTGGATGCCCCATCACTGGGATCTTCAGTGGGTGACAAGTAACAACTCCTCCATCTTTTAGCTTCTGCAGGCAGATCTCAGGTAGGGCCAATATTCACCAGCCCATCTGAATCTTGGAGAGGGCAATTTACACCCATGGACACCATAACGAAGGGCTAGGCCATTAATCCCCAAAAAGCAACCTCCTGCAAGCAGATCATGCAGGATTTGTGTCAAGTTTAGATAGTACGGTCTTCTGAACAGATACTGTCTAAATTAGTCTCTGAGAGGCATGTAAGCATACTTTTGGATGCTTGAAAATTAACAAAAGCAAGATACCCAAGTACCCTTAAAATTACAAATAAAGAAATCATTTTTAAAATGTACTACTTGATCACTACTTATTTTGCTTATCCATAAAGATATGAGTTCAGAGCTCTGTCTCTCCTATTAGCACTGTGCATATTTCAGACACTTAAAGCTAAAGGAGGTATGCACCTCCAAGCTCTGATCTAGACATATGAAATGTCAGCAAGTCAGGGGAAAGAGGAAAGCCAGCTTGTTTGTTTTTTGTTTAGAGCTGATAAAACAAACCCTTTTAGTTCATTTTTAAAACATATCTGTAATTTTAAAGATACATGTGTATTCTGTTAAAGATTTTGGAACTTAGTTTACATTTATTTTAGAAAAACATTTCAGTTCCCCTTTAAAAAGGTTAGCACATTGCATGTGGCTTCTTTTTGGCAAGGACGGAGACGTTCAGATGTTCTGCTAACAATCCATCTTCCCGTTACTCCGAACACAGATACACTGAACTTCCTGCTAAGAATTCTAGTCCAATAAATAGATTATGTCCTGTAATAAGTTCTACAATTAGTACTATCACCAGAAGCCATTTTAAATGCTACAAATAAAATTATGAATAATGTAATTCCATTCAGATAAATGTAAGTAGACCAGGGATAAATGAGGTCCTCTATACACCCGTTACAATGCATGTGGAAAACAGAACCAGATTGTTCGCCCCAGTTCCATTCCTTGTGTGTTGCCTGAGCAATACAAAGGCAACATAATCATGCCATAGCTGGCCAGGTGAGAATTACCCCAGCGGAGGGGATTTCTCAACTGGCATACAATTGGCCGAGCTGACTCCTACACCTTCCAGTACAGGGTATGTTGAGAGAATAAAGCGGCCAGAGCAGAGCTCCCGTCCTCTAGCAATTCTCAGCTGATGCACGGGCTGTCAATGTCTTACATGCACAGTTAAAAACAGCAGGACAGTCAGTCTTCAAATTTCCCTAAAAAAAAAAAAAATCACCTTTGGGCCACAATCAAGCATGGCAAATTTCAGCCCAAATGAAATTTCTAATACACTGAAAGACAAGGAGTTAGGATAGAATAGCCATCTATACCTTAATTACAGCATCGCTTTGCTACTGTAATATAGGGAAAATATTACACCACAGTATTCTAAGTCTTTATGTAAGGAAAATGTAATCTGTTGCTCTGGGTTAATACATGAAGGGGGATTAGAAAAGAGAAAGGAAACAAAGGTTTTAAAAATTAGAATTTTACAAGACAATAGCAAGACTTTCAAAAACGAAAACTATTTTATCTCCGTTTACTTACATCTGAAACTGAGGAAGATTTTCAGATGGTAATGCCAGGGCCAAGTCCAGAAATTTACAAGCAGACAAGTAAAGGTTTAACCACCTCTGGCTGTTGTATGATGTGGAGAAGCCATTGCCTCCTGTGTATGTTGTCTCTAGGCCAGCAACAGATGGGCCCGAAGTTCTAAAATTAAAGTATAATGAGTAGCTGTACAGGATAGTCATAATGACTTTCCACCATTATGGGATGGTTCTCTCTTAGCATTTTGTTTTACAAAGATGCAGATCTTTAATTTACCATGTGGAATCTAGTTCCTGGCAGGCAACCAACCATCCAGCTTAAGTGGGAGACTGTTAATATGCCATTTATGTGGACTTAACTATATTTGGATAGAGATTTCCAAAGGCATAAAAGGAATGTTGCCTAATATATGCTGGCTAGTACATAAATATATATCATATTAATAATATCTAGTATCTGCACCCCATATATTAGTATGCATTAAGCACCAATAATATTAAGCACAAATATTGTGATAGTGATGTAGCCTAAACTGGTCTACACCATCGTCCTGTTCATTTATGCTAAGTATCCCATAACTCTTTGCATTTTCTGAAGTAAGCATTTGGCATAAAACAAATAAGAAACTTGTCAAAATCAGGATACATTAATTCTCTGTCTTAGTTAGGGGAGGACCTTCATGGACTAGTACCTGGAATGCTAGTATCCAAAAAAAGATGAGGAAGGAACAGTACAAGTTAGGGAAAAGGGACAAACTGATGGATTAGATTTTAGTGCTGTGTAAAGAGATGTGTTACTTGTAAAATCATATGAATAATATCAGCTAAAACGTGTAACTAGGGGAGCACACCTTCTGCCTAAGGTGAATATAACATCACTGGATGGGACTGTTCTTCGGAGACTGGTATCGTACAGAACCTATTTCCTGTGCCATATTAATAAAATGGACTGACATTGGTTATTTGGTCTCTTGAGTATATTTCATAATTACCAAAGTGTTGTCAAGCAACTGAGTATACAATTTATTAGCAGGGAGCTAAGAAAACACAAACAGGAGTTGAGCTCATATCTCCCCTTTGTGCTTTTGAAAAATCTGCCTCTAAAGCAGGGGTGTGGCCACGGCCCAACTAGTTAGCATCCAGGCCCACCGACCCCCAGCCCTAGCTCTGCTCTGGCCCCAGCGCTTGCCCTGCTCCACCCGTCCGCCTGGCGCTCCAGCCGGGGAGCAGGGTTGGGACATGGCGGGCGTTGCCCACCCGCAAGCCCCCGCACCTCGACCCCACTCCCCGGCTGGAGCGCCGGGGGGGCAGCGTGGGACAAGCTCCCATGTCCCACTCCCTGGGTGCGCACCTGGCCCCAAAGGGTCCCTGGTTAGCGTGTCCATCGCCCCCGACAAGGCCAGCTGGAGAGGGTGGTGGGGAAGCGGCCCTGATCCCTCCTGCCCGCCCCTCCCCTGCTCCCTGTCATTGCCCACCCACCCCAAGTTGGGGCCCACCCAAGTATCCTGTCCTGGCTATGCCACTGCTCTAAAGCTATGACTATACAAACTGTGGGTGAGGGGAGGCTGGGAATGGACAACAAAACTAGAAACATATGGTTTTCATGTTTTTTAAATATTTCAAAACAAATGTTCATTATATTTCATAATACCCTTATAGACCCCATGTAAAATAATCCAAAGTATGCATTATAGAAATATGTAAAGCTTAATCATGCAACTAGAGCCACTGACTGCAATGGGACTATTTGCCGAAGTAAAAAATATTCTTGAAAAAATGGTTACATGAGTTAACATAGTTATTTATTAGTAGTTAGTGGTGAGGTTTTTGTTTTATTTTTTTTTTAAACAGAAAGTCCAAATATAATGTTCCTGGTACTGCAGTAAGAGTCAAATATTCTTCATTTGAACTTGAACAGTTTTTCTAGGACAAACTATTTCTACATATTAATACAGCTGTCCTATTGCACTTCAGAAGACTACAGGGTATCACAAAATTGAACAAACAAGCAGAAATTAATTTAATTTTACCTTGAAATATCTTCATCAGCAGTAAGTTCCTGTTCCATCAGTAAAAACACTTGTACCTGAAGGTAAAATTCTATATTTTAAAAAGATTTTATTTTTAATGGACTGTCTCAGGGTAAAGGTCTGCAGCCTGAAAAGGGTTAACAGGTCCTGGCTGGTCACATGGCTGCAGAGGGAAAAGTATAAAAAAAAGCAGCAGCTGGGTCAAAGGAAAGCTAAGGGGAAGACTGTGCTTTCTCCCTTCCAGGCTGGCTAAAGCAGGAAATGCTTCTGGGGAATTACTGCCCAGTTTTTTAGTTGATTTTTGTGAGTGTTTGAAGAATAATACACAAGCCCTGAGAAAAGAGCCTCAACAGGACTGAGATTTGGAGCTTTATTTCCATTCCCTGGCTACTGAAATCACCCATCGGCCTACTTGGCCATATAGGACCAGATTCTCAACGATTGTTCCATCCCTTTTTGCTGCCTGAATAGTGCAGAGAGAAAGTAATCTGGCTGCCACTGTCCAGCTGGCAATTCCCACAGTGGAGGGGATTCTCAACTAGTGTAAAGTCAGAACAAGCTCCTATGCCATCCTCCTGCATTTCCAGAATAGGAGATGTGCCAGGGAAGCAAAGGATATGATGGGAGTGTAGGGAAGCAAGAGTGGAGCCCCAGTACTCTGTGCTAATTCTAAAATGAAATGTGATCTTTCAGGGACTATAGTCAGCTGTATCAAATTAGAGCAACCCCAAGACTGGTCTAATTTATGTCAAGACTATGACAGCTTGGGAATCAAGGAGCTGTAACCAGCCCCCTGACAGCCAATCATCTCTTCCGAACATATCTTGCACAGGGGAGAATTTGTGCTACTTAATATTTAGATCATTGCTATTCTCCAAAGTTATTTTAAACATATTTATTGCAAAATTATATTCTCATAATCTTTAGAACACCTTTTTCTAGCTAATTTACCAGCATTTATTGCAGGGAACAAGAAGATACATAACTTCATTATGCTATCTTTCCTGTCCCTGGGTGCAACCAGGGTTCAGATTAGCCTCCAGCAAAGTTCAGAATTTAATTTAACACCTCAGTGCTGCTCTAATTTAAGCCAACTGGTAATGGCACTTCGAGGGGCCACTCTGCTGACCAAGAATCAATGGATCACAGGGTGCTCTGGCCATCAATGACTTCTATTCCTGAAACATCCCACACAAGAGGAATTCCCGGTTGGCCATTTAAAGGCAGTGCTCTGTCCCATTTGTGCTAGTGGAGAAACAAAAAGGTGACAGAGCAGAGCCAAAGGTCTGGCCGTACAGGCGTCTGGTTACAAAAATATAGCCATAAAGTGCCATCAATCACCACTGATTACCAATATAACAAGTCTTTCAGATCCCTCTACTTGATGTCATCAGCATCAGAAGGGGCTAAATGACTGGTAAGACATCCACAAGGAAGAAGCAAGTGAAAATAGTGAGGAAGCAGGAATGTTGGGGGGAAGCAAGCTTATTTTGACAGGAAGTGAACTGGTATTTAGGGGCAAAGAAGAAATGAACATTGAGGGAGGTGCAAAGTTACTTCAGAATGCAAGTGGGAGCAGGGAATGAACAGAGACTGGAAATTTTCAAAAAAAATATTTTCTGTATGGCTTAACTGATCGCATAAGCCATACAGACATTTTATTTGATTTGAGGAAACAGATGTTATCAAGACTGTGCAAACAAGTCAGCATTCAGTTTAAATGATGACCATTGTACATTTAAATGTACATATCGTAACTATAACTTATTTCCCTGGGGCAACTAAAACAGATGTTCAGGTATAAAGTTACCTATGCACCATCAGTTTTCCAAATCGTGAATGCTAACTACAACTCACCAGTTCAGTGATCATGGTAGGCCAAAGTGAGGTAAGGTGCTGTGGAGACATTCTTAAAAGCAATACTCTGAAAAACAGGAACACTTGAGAGTGAAGGGTGGGCACTTGAGGCAAACGGAGACTTTCTACCAGCCTTTCTGAAACAGAAAGCCAACAAGGATTCCTCAGTTTATAATAATTTTGGTTAGCTTTTTAGTTTTCAAGTCAGTTTATTCTTGTTAGAGTTAAATATATTTTAAAATTAATATAAGTAACGATATTTTATTTCTTTTGTCAATCTCCAAAATAAACTGTGTGAACCAAATATTTATATGACTGCAAAACAAACAAAACACCCCTATTTGTTCTCTATGTTAACTTTCTGCTACATTACATTGTTTATACAAGAGTTTGATTCATTCCAAAGATAAGAACAGATTATAAAGGTGTGACCTCTATTTCTAGCAAAAGATATGTGGTAAGAGCTAGAGTAACTCATGTTTACCATGTTAAAATATTGTACTTTTACTATACTGTATATTACATTGAGAATATTCTGTCCTCAGGCACTTTTTATTTAAACCTGATTACTGTGAGTTCTAGCTCATCGCCTACATTGCAGTATCCAACAAGTAAAGAGGTAGGCTCTCAAGTAGCAAAGGTCCACACTGTCCTCACACAGTTCAGACAAGAAAAACAACCAAATGTCATGAACAGGCCAGACCTACAGCTAGTTACTAGCTGATTGGAAAGGAACTTCAAAATACAAATCAAGGAACAAGTGGACAAGGAAGATTATGGAGCTACCCAATTGGAGGAAGAACCACAGTGTATCATGATAACCTACAAAGACATCATACCAAGAAGGAAGCTGTCCTAACAATCTGCAACACATCAGAGGAGAAAAAAAGAATCATAGAATATCAGGGTTGGAAGGGACCTCAGGAGGTCATCTAGTCCAACCCCCCGCTCAAAGCAGGACCAATCCCCAATTTTTGCCCCAGATCCCTAAATGGCCCCCTCAAGGATTGAACTCACAACCCTGGGTTTAGCAGGCCAACGCTCAAACCACTGAGCTATCCCTCCCCCTACTCCCTACAAAAGAGCCCTCTCCCAAACTCCCTACAAAAGAGTCAACAGGAAGCAATAACAACCTCCTATGTTAATTACTGGACAAACTAACAGAAGAGCAGAATAAACAGCTACAGGAATTTGTAGAACCTGCAATATTTTCATCTAAGCCTACACACACCTACCTAGGTTTCAGAGTAACAGCCGTAAAACCTGGATTTGTGCTGGAAATGGCCCAACTTGATTATCGTACACATTGTAAGGAGAGTGATCACTTTAGATAAGCTATTACCAGCAGGAGAGTGGGATGGGGGGAGGTATTTTTTCATGCTGTGTGTGTATAAAAAGATCTTCTACACTTTCCACAGTATGCATCCGATGAAGTGAGCTGTAGCTCACGAAAGCTTATGCTCAAATAAACTGGTTAGTCTCTAAGGTGCCACAAGTACTCCTTTTCTTTTTACACCTACCTAGCTGAATGTACTGTAGGGTGGGCATGTGAGCCTATGAACCATGTAAGTGAACAGCTTATAGGATGTCCAGGGATATCAACCAATTGATAAGATGACAGATGAATGACATGATGCAGTGGGAAGTTAACTGGCAGTCAACAAGCCTATGTACTCGACTGTCATTTGAAATCCAACCCTGCTCCCATTGAAAGCAGCTGGAATTTTGTCAACAATTTCAATAGAAACAGGATCAGGCCCATAGATTCCATTATGATTTCTATTATGAGTACTGTTAAAAATGAAATTCAGTGATAGTGGCTAATGCATACCAGAGCCCACAACAGATCTACTTTATGACAAAGTTTTCTTCAGCAACAATAACTTTTATTTAAGAAAGAAATTCTGGTAAATAATAATTTCTACTGACCTTGTATATCTGGAAGATATTTCTGGTACTGGTCCACTTCACTGCTAAAAATGGCAAAGGCAAGCCTCTTCAGGAGCAAAGCTCGCTGTTCCAACTCTACATCCCGATTAGCAAATAGATTGAGTGAACTGCTCTGAGCCACAGCCACTCGTGCTAAGAGAGAAAAGGTACTATCTTGAGGCATACTTTTAATAGTAAAAGAAAGGCAACATTTATTTTATCACATGAATACAACCAGAAGTATAAAGACAGTTTTCAAGTCAACTGTGTAATTTGTACATATAAGTAAGATGCTATTTAACCAAAATGAGCATATTTAAGAAACATATATTGAAAGAAAACTGGAAAATATACACATTGCCTTCATGTTACATATAATTGGGACAAATTCTGCTTTGTTATATTGGGGCAAACCTACTTGTAGCAATATAACTGAAAGGAGAATCTGGCTCTGTATCTTTAAATAAATTGTTAATCAGAAATTGTCATTCTGCAGGACTCTATAATCATCTTTTTCCTCAAGTCAGAACATGGTTAATGACATTTTGAGACTGAACATAGTACTAGCTTGATAAACTCTTTCACATAAAGGGTAAAATTCACTGCTGGCACAAGGAGGGACACCTCCATTTATTTCAAAGAAGTTGTGCCCTGGTATGGTAGAGGGGAATTCAGTGTCCTTTTCTCCAAAATGCCAGTAGTTTAAGAAGAAATGTAAATTAAAACACTGCTTTATTCAAACATTTCTTACAAATATCGTTTTACTGGAATTTTCAAGTGGAATTTAAAATCCTGAATAAAAATTTTCCAAGAAATACTTATTTTAGATTTTTTAAATGTCTTTCCTGGAGAAACTGATGTAATGAATTGTACATAAGTTAACATGTATGGAGTAATTTGAAACATAAAATAACATCTAAGCAGTAAGTATTATTATTATACAGGAGTTAGTACTCACTCATCAAATCTCTAAACGTAGTTTTGTCATGTGTCATCAAATTATCCATAATTGCTCTCCAACTAAAAGGAAAGAGGATGATTATATATAATTAATAAAGCAAGACATTTGTATTTTTATTTAAAAAATTTTCTGTTCTTTTAACCAAATTTAAAAATACATACAGGACCAACTTTTCTACAGCAAATTTCAAATTTTCCTTAGAAACTGGCTACACATGCAATTTTAGTACTCTCTTATTCATGTATATGATAGGTTTACAAATACAAAGTCATTTGCACTCAATTTGTGCAAACAAATAAGGTTTGAATATGTGAATTTCATAATCTATGCACAAACGATAAAATCATAATCTGTATGCACCCACACACAGAGAAGTTTTTTTGGCAATATCTGGCTCACATTGCACCGCGTTTTTAATATAACTCAATACATTATATGCTAAACATTTACAATAACAGACAGAAACAAGAAAAATTCTTACTGATTAACGCAAGAAGCATCCATTTGGAAGAAGCTGGAATCCATGAAAAGATCAAAAGCTTCCTTTTTCCATGCTCTCCTTGTATACTGATACCCACTAAGACTGCTCAATAACTGAACACAGGCTCGATAACTGGGTGCATTGTGAGCACTGGAAAGAAAAAACAACTCAACATGAAATCTTTTAAATCACTGCTTTAAAAAAATTATGAATATATACCCAGACTCCTGTGAAAACAATGGTTTTAAAACATCGTATTAATATCACTTTTCATATGTGCCGCAAGAGAGGTTGTTATCCTCTTTGTGGATCAGCCACTAAAAGGGATCTGACTAACACTTTAGCAATAGCTGTACAACTAATTCAGAAGGCAGCAGACTATTGGAGATCAGGAATCCAGCATTCTTATCCCTAGCTCTGACATGAGAATGTGATTAGAGATAGGAAATCCAAAGCATATATACCTAGCACATTAGATCTGAAACAAAATGTGGCTCAGCAGGTAAGACTTGGCTCTGCCATGTTAGAAACTTGGATTCTATTCCAGACTCTATCTGAAGTGGCCTTTTGCCACCTCTCCGTTAACTTATTTATAAAGTATGGGGGCTAATACTTGATTGCCTTTGAGAGTTAGTGCATGAGGCCTTGGTCAGTAAGAAATCTGAATTCTTGCTTCCAGCTCAATATATTTCATCCAGGCTCCAGGGAATTTGGTGGGAAGTCAGACAGTCTGTCACATTCACGCTCTTATCTGCCTGTCTTTGTAGTGCCATGGAATAGGCAGCCTGATTCAGCTGAAATGCAGAACATCCAACAAACTCCAGTAGACCTGAGGTCTGAGCTACATAAATTGTAATGATACCTGTGATTGCGGAGGTAGGGCACAACATAGTGCATAATATTTACAAGCAAAGGAATAACTCTCTCTTTTTCATCGCTGTAGAAAACCATATCCAACAGATGAGCCAAAACCTATGAGACATAAGAAGCAAGAAATTGAAGAATTTAAGGTGGCTGTTGGGGAGGAGTGTTTGGCTTGGCTTTTTTTAAACTTGCTTCTTATAACCCCCAAAAGAGCATTATATTTATACTGACACGTTTAAGAGTAGCAGCCGTGTTAGTCTGTATTCTCAAAAAGAAAAGGAGTGCTTGTGGCACCTATGCATCTGCATCCGATGGAGTGAGCTGTAGCTCATGAAAGCTTATGCTCAAATAAATTGGTTAGTCTCTAAGGTGCCACAAGTCCTCCTTTTCTTTTTTATATTTATACTGTTACTTTTCTGCATGATGTTCTTCAATATAATATTTCCACAACCTTAAGTATATTGAATCTTTCAAAATTAGAAAATAACATAAATTATAAAGGTTTCAGAGTAACAGCCGTGTTAGTCTGTATTCGGAAAAAGAAAAGGAGTACTTGTGGCACCTTAGAGACTAACCAATTTATTTGAGCATAAGCTTTCGTGAGCTACAGCTCACTTCATCGGATGCATACTGTGGAAAGTATAGAAGATCTTTTTATACACACAAAGCATGAAAAAATGGGTGTTTACCACTACAAAAGGTTTTCTCTCCCCCTACCCCACTCTCCTGCTGGTAATAGCTTATCTAAAGTGATCACTCTCCTTACAATGTGTATGATAATCAAGTTGGGCCATTTCCAGCACAAATCCAGGTTTTCTCTCCCTCTCCCCCCCCCCCCCCCCACACACACACACACATTAGGCCCTGTGATGGTGTCTATTCAGGGGATGATATCTATTCAGGGGACACCATCACAGGGCCTAATAACATCAGCCACACTATCAGAGGCTCGTTCACCTGCACATCCACCAATGTGATATATGCCATCATGTGCCAGCAATGCCCCTCTGCCATGTACATTGGTCAAACTGGACAGTCTCTACGTAAAAGAATAAATGGACACAAATCAGATGTCAAGAATTATAACATTCATAAACCAGTCGGAGAACACTTCAATCTCTCTGGTCACACGATTACAGACATGAAAGTTGTGATATTACAACAAAAAAACTTCAAAACCAGACTCCAGCGAGAGACTGTTGAATTGGAATTCATTTGCAAATTGGATACAATTAACTTAGGCTTGAATAGAGATTGGGAGTGACTAAGTCATTATGCAAGGTAACCTATTTCCCCTTGTTTTTTCCTACCCCCGCCCCCAAGACGTTCTTGTTAAACCCTGGATTTGTGCTGGAAATGGCCCAACTTGATTATCATACACATTGTAAGGAGAGTGACCACTTTAGATAAGCTATTACCAGCAGGAGAGTGGGGTGGGGGGAGAGAAAACCTTTTGTAGTGGTAAACACCCATTTTTTCATGCTTTGTGTGTATAAAAAGATCTTCTATACTTTCCACAGTATGCATCCGATGAAGTGAGCTGTAGCTCACGAAAGCTTATGCTCAAATAAATTGGTTAGTCTCCACAAGTACTCCTTTTCTTTTTATAAATTATAAAATCTTTCCCTTTTAAAAAATGTGTAGGTTCTCTTTTATAAAGTGAATTTAGCGCTTAAGATACAATTAAATCCATCCACAGGTGATTGTGCTGTAAACTTTTCTACATTCTCCTCCCAATGAAGAGCCATTTCTTGGGTAAATCTCCATGCCCATTTAACCCGTGACACTTCTGATATGACTGATAAGGGGAGTGGCAACTATGTAAGTATTATTAATTTATTCAAATTTAATACAAATGTTATCAAATCTGAGGTATTGTACAAAATTTAGAACACGAAGTATAAAGATATATTTAAAAATAAAAATACATGAACTCTCAGCTAAGACACACTACAGCAAGAGTAGGTAACCTATGGCACGCGTGGCAAAAGCGGCACGCAAGCTGATTTTCAGTGGCACTCACACTGCCCAGGTCCTGGCCACCGGTCCGGGGGGCTCTGCATTTTAATTTAATTTTAAATGAAGCTTCTTAAACATTTTAAAAACCTTATTTACTTTACATACAACAATTGTTTAGTTATATATTACAGACTTATAGAAAGAGACCTTCTAAAAATGTTAAAATGTATTACTGGCATGCGAAACCTTCAATTGGAGGGAATAAATGAAGACTCAGCACACCACTTCTGAAAGGTTGCCAACCCCTGCGCTATAGCATAGCCCACAAAATATAAGCATTAGTTCACAATTACCAGCACATAAATTCATCCATACAATGCCTATATAACATAAACCCTGTCACAAAAATCCTTACCAAACACCCCAAATTCCTCACTCAATTTCTTCCAGCAAACCCTGGTACAAGTCACTGCACATGTATAACATGTCAGGATTACAAAGATTAATACCCTGGCACATGGCAGGAACCTGTGTCCATTGACTTCAATGGCTACTGTCAAATTTTCCTTTTTTCCCCACAAAATGCAAATAAAATATAATATCAATCACCACAAACTAATACAGCAAATTAACAAAATCATACAAATAAATATGTCTAGGACAGAAGTCAGGGCAGACGACAGGAACCCCTTGACAGATATGAGGATTATTTTGCCTATTAGACATCTGTCAGTAGTCACTGTTCTGAACCTCAATGACTCTCTGATCACATGGTCACTTTTTGTTTTCAGCCCAATGAGAGTGATTGGGGCCTATGGACAGCACCACCACACAAATGATAATTGTACAACGTTGAGAACATTGCCAGTTCTTAGCAAATAACCAACAAAATGGCAAATTCATGTATACATTTGCTGTCCATTATCACTCTTAGGCCTCTTTATGCATTTCTTTTCCCCATTGTGCATATATATATTTCAATTATTTTTCCCATAGATATTTAACTAGTATTCTTCTGAATTGAATCTCATGTGCATGTTTCTGTGCATATTTCTAATCTCTCTATGTCCCTCTGTATTATAAGAAACCAGCATGTAGTATAACTGAAGAAACATTTACCTCAGAAAGTAATGTTAATGCATGGACGCTATAAACTGAAGGAGTTATATTTGAGGTTTCCAGAGCTGGATACAACATATCTAAAAGAAAAAGTGACAGCAAGAGACAATTGATTTTGGAAACTATGTACCTTATATCAATATCTACAAAAATAAATATTTAAAAGTAAATATATTCCAAGACATGGAAAACTGACTGTTTTTTGTTTCACCATGTGCATTAGGTTTAATATAGCTCAGTACTCCGCACAACAGCACTAAATCTGATTTAGCAAACGTCTAATATTATAAAATCTGTCATTTTTCAGTAACGTGAAGGGAATCAATAAATTAATTCAATATTTGATTTTGAATAACGGGAAAATAAGCTACCTTCAACATCCGATTCCAAGTTGTTTCCATCAACCATTATCTTGGGGGAGGGTTTGACCTCTAGGTTTCGTCTTAGCCAAGTAGTCTGTTCCAAGGAAGAACCAGCAATGGCACCAATGGCATCCACTATTTTGTGAGTTACATCCTGATGGAAAGCAAGAAACAAATGTGTAAAGAACCTTGTGTAAAAGAGTAAATTGGTTATCCTGAGATATGTTGTCTACACAGATACTCATTAGCTCAGTGTCAGGAGAAGAGGAATTATAGAATGGGATATCATAGGGTTCTGTTCTGGATTCACTTCTGTTCAACATCAGCAATGATGAATACTCCTTGGAGGATGAGGTGAACAGATCTTAGCCAATTGATTAATCAAATTGGTAGATGGTATGAAGTTGAAAGGTAGCACAAACACTTCAGAGGATAGAAGTGAAATGCAAAATAATTCTGATAAATCAGAGAACTGGTCTGAAATCAGGAAAATGAAACAATTACATGCTTAGTGGCTTTATCTATGAGTAAGAAGTGGAAGGCTATATGGATCTGATTGCAGCAATAGTTTTCACATCTTCATTTAAAAAAAACACAGAAATAAGGTTTATTCAATAGCCATCCCTATGACTGGGAAAATTTAAGTGTGTTGTGTCCATTCACAAAATCTCGTTCTGGATATTAAACTCTTTTTTTCCCCCCTTTTAATCTGAAGCACCTTTGTGTTTCAGTTGAAATATCAAGGTCTCAATGGATAATTTGAAAGATTATTTCATAATCCTGGATTGCTTTTTCCAAAAATATCACCTATCACAAATAGAGCATGTGACCTCCGCTGGACTATCTACTGTTTACCATCACAAAGAGTTTACATTCAAAATTAAAGCAATGGGAGGTGCAACATTTTTGCAATGATCACAGGTGAAGTAAAGGTATGTCATATATGGTAATATATGATATATACAAGTGTGCTTAAAAAGCTTGTGTAACAGACCTTTCCCCCCAACAGCATGCCTTTTCACCTAACATCAAAGAATAACTTACTCTATCAGAGACATGAATTAACTCATGATCCTGAAAGTTGTTCAGGAAAGTGATTTCCGATGGTAAACAGCATGACTGCTACAGTACAATATGTCTTTGCAGCTAACGTTTCAGGCACTCTGATCAGGAGTTAAGCAGGTTTGGAATTATAGGAGAAACACAAAAAAAGTAGGTTTCAGAGTAGCAGCCGTGTTAGTCTGTATCCGCAAAAAGAAGAGGAGGAGTTGTGGCACCTTAGAGACTAACCAATTTATTTGAGCATAAGCTTTGGTGAGCTACAGCTCACTTCACTGGATGCATTCAGTGGAAAATACAGTGGGGAGGTTTATATACACAGAGAACATGAAACAATGGGTGTTACTATACACACTGTAAGGAGAGTGATCAGGTAAGGTGAGCTATTACCAGCAGGAGAGCGGGAGGGTGGGGGACCTTTTGTAGTGATAATCAAGGTGGGCCATTTCCAGCAGACAAGAACATCTGAGGAACAGTGGGGGCGGGGAGTGGGGGGGGCAGAATAAAAATGGGGAAATAGTTTTACTTTGTGTAATGACCCATCCACTCCCAGTCTTCTAGCTCTGTCAATCTGTTTCTTCACTTCAGCAGATGGATATTGTAGTTGTAAGAATGCTTGATCGAGATCTTGTAGGTGTTTGTCTCTGTCTGAGGGGTTGACAGAGCCAGAAGAGTACCCAGAAGTTACCTACTACAGGACAGGCCCAACAAAGAAAATAACAGAACACCACTAGCCATCACCTTCAGCCCCCAACTAAAACCTCTCCAACGCATCATCAAGGATCTACAACCTATCCTGAAGGACGACCCATCACTCTCACAGATCTTGGGAGAGAGGCCAGTCCTTGCTTACAGACAGCCCCCCAACCTGAAGCAAATACTCACCAGCAACCACACACCAGAACCACTAACCCAGGAACTATCCTTGCAACAAAGCCCGTTGCCAACTGTGTCCACATATCTATTCAGGGGACGCCATCATACGGCCTAATCACATCAGCCACACTACCAGAGGCTCATTCACCTGCACATCTACCAATGTGATATATGCCATCATGTGCCAGCAATGGCCCTCTGCCATGTACATTGGCCAAACTGGACAGTCTCTACGTAAAAGAATAAATGGACACAAATCAGACGTCAAGAATTATAACATTCAAAAACCAGTCGGAGAACACTTCAATCTCTTTGGTCACTCAATTACAGACCTAAAAGTGGCAATTCTTCAACAAAAAAACCTTCAGAAACAGACTCCAAAGAGAGACTACTGAATTGGAATTAATTTGCAAACTGAATACAATTAACTTAGGCTTGAATAAAGACTGGGAGTGGATGGGTCATTACACAAAGTAAAACTATTTCCCCATGTTTATTCCCCCCCCACCTCCCCAACTGTTCTTCAGACGTTCTTGTCAACTGCTGGAAATGGCCCACCTTGATTATCACTACAGAAGTGGCCCACCTTGATTATCACTCCCCGCTCTCCTGCTGGTAATAGCTCACCTTACCTGATCACTCTCGTTACAGTGTGTATGGTAACACCCATTGTTTCATGTTCTCTGTGTATATAAATCTCCTCACTGTATTTTCCACTGAATGCATCCGATGAAGTGAGCTGTAGCTCACGAAAGCTTATGCTCAAATAAAATGTGTTAGTCTCTAAGGTGTCACAAGTCCTCCTTTTCTTTTTACAAAAAAAGTAGTCAAGTGTTCAAGCTCACAAGAGAATTCACTTAAGGTATATTTTAGATTCAGTAAGTACATGTATCATAAAGGGAAGGCTAACTACCTTTAAATCCCTCCTGGCCAGAGGAAAAAACCCTTTCACCTGTAAAGGGTTACGAAGCTAAAGATAACCTCACTGGCACCTGACCAAAATGACCAATGAGGAGACAAGATACTTTCAAAGCTGGGGGGCGGGGAAACAAAGGGTTCTCTCAGTCTATGTGTTGCTTTTGCCGGGACCAGAGCAGGAATGCAGGTCAGAACTCCTGTAAAGGGCTAATAAGCAATCTAGTTAGATATGCGTTAGATTCTGTTTTGTTTAAATGGCTGATAAAATAAGTTGTGCTGAATGGAATGTATATTCCTGTTTTTTTGTCTTTTTGTAACTTAAGGTTTTGCCTAGAGGGATTCTCTGTTTTGAATCTGATTACCCTGTAAGGTATTTACCATCCTGATTTTACACAGGTGATTCTTTTACTTTTTCTTCAATTAAACTTCTTCTTTTAAGAACCTGATTGCTTTTTCATTGTTCTTAAGATCCAAGAGTTTGGGTCTGTGTTCACCTATGCAAATTGGTGAGGATTTTTATCAAGCTTTCCCCAGGAAAGGGGGTGTAGGGTTTGGGAGGATTTTGGGGGGAAGACGTTTCTAGGTGGGCTCTTTCCCTGTTACATATTTGTTAGACGTTTGGTGGTGGCAGCAATAAAGTCCAGGAGCAAAAGGTAAAATAGTTTGTACCTTGGGGAAGTTTTAACCTAAGCTGGTAAAAATAAGCTTAGGGGGTTTTTCATGCAGGTCCCCACATCTGTACCCTAGAGTTCAGAGTGGGGAAGGAACCTTGACAACATGCATATCTGACTGCATGTTTTGCCCATAGACTAGATGAATGATGATTTGTGGCAGTACCATAGAGAAGTGTCTGGGGGTTGTAGTAGAGCATCATAAACTGAACATGAGTCCAAACTGCAATGCCTCTACATAAAATACTAATCCAAGCTGTATTAACAGGAGTACCTCAAGTACAAGCAGCAAGGTAATTAATCTTCTCTGCTTAGTGCTATTTAGCTTCAGTTGGAGTACTGCATTCAGTGTTGGGTTCCAACATTTTTTAAAAAAAGAAATGAAGCTTAGAAAGCTCAGAGGGCAGCAACAGAAGTGATAAATGTTGAGAAAATAAGAACTGTGATATAAAATTAACAAACCTAGGCAAGGCACAGTCCACAGAAAGATGACTAATGGGAGAAATGTTAATAATGAGGACAGAACAAATAGCAACGGGTTTAAGTTACAGCAAGAAAATTTTAAGTTAAATACAGTATTAAGAAAAATATAACAACTATAAGCAATAGAAAAAACTACAAAAGGAAATAAAAAAGCCATTATAACAAGATCAGTTGCTTAAAAATATTTTTTTTAAATGTACAGGAAAGATCAGATATGCTGTACTCTCAGCAGTTAGGCATTTACTGAAGAATATTTTAACAGTAAATTTATACAAAAACGTATTTTTTACCTGAAGATCTCTTTGATCTTTCTTATTCTCCAGACTTGGGTTTTTCATAATAAACTCATTTAGAACACTAAAAAGAAAATATATTAAATGAAAACTGATGATAATCTTAAAATAAAATATTGCATTATTTTAGAATAACAGGCAAAAATTCCATGGCAAATTCACATGCACAGTACACATTAGTTGAAACTTCAGCTACTTCCCTTTAGTTTGCTAAAATTCCAAAAGACCCATTTCCAAATGTCTGAAATTTATTTTGATTGTTACAGACAATTTGTATAATTAATAGTTTTCAAGTAGCTGTAACATTGGAATCCATCCAAAAATATCTTCATGGAGAGGTTTTTGGACAAATTAATTTGTGGCTATTTGATTTAACACTTCACTACAATATTACTACAATTTACAGAGAATATTGTTCAGTGCTTAACACAAATGACCGTATTCAGCATTTTATTTCTGAAGTTCAGCAAACTGTTTCTGGGCTGGTAATTAATCCTATATCACATGAGAGGAAAATATACAAAATAAATAGTCATAAGAGTGACTTATTGAGTAAATTTAAACATTTAAAACTACTGTTTAGAGGGTCCTGGTAGCTGAGGGGATTAATAATGAGATATGGAGTTTGACATATGTAGGTCTCTTATTTAAATTTGACCACGGGTGAAAGTGACAAAAAGTCATTTTCATCTAATGGCTCTCTGATGGCCTATGGAAAAAATGTGTTGGGAGACCTCACAAACTAGCATCACAAGTATTCATAATTACCACACCGTTGGCAATGTGACTGAGGGAAGCTGAGAACTGGATGAAGATAGTACTACACTCATACCAGAAGTGCTTCTTCCAGAAAAATTGTCGGAGCAATATAAGAATCAACATTTGTATGTGATCAACATTCTTTCAAGTAAGATACTGCACTGAAGATAAATCTTTGTCAAGAAGGTCTCTAGGAAATAGGAATTTTTCTCCAGTCAAAACTACAAGTAATTAAATCAAGATTTTAAACACTTGCCCTTTATATAATTTTACATTTATGGGATCACAATTTTGTTAGAAATTGTAAGTGTAACTGCTCACCCAAGTATGAGAAACTGCCCTGGTGCTGGAAGACTGAGTTGTACAGAATCCTTCAGAAGAAGCAATAGTGTTGCCCAGCTGTCTACTAAGCTGGACACTGGAATCCTGTAAGATGATGAGAGAGTTAAAGTGATAAAATCATGTCAAGTGTCAAATTTTCTATTGTCCCATCTCTCCTGTCTGACAACACCAACTTTAGTGCCAACCAAAAGCACTGTTCACATACAGGAGATCAAAATTTAGGACCTGTCTCACCCACTTGGTTAACAGATCAATAGAAATGGGGAGGTAATGTGCCAGACTCTGAAGGTATGGGGAAGAAGACACCCTCTCTGGCCAATGACTGAAGTGGTACTGATGAGTCTGGAGGGGTCTGAGTCCAGTCTTCCTCAGCTGCAGAGAGGTTTGCTGTGGGCCTTTCCATTTAGGGGAGAGAATGAAAGATAAAGGAGGAATTGAGGAACCCAGAAGATTCCCTTTTCATCTATAATATAAAATAACACAAACCAGCTAGACCCACAAATGAATTTAGGTGCATAACTGCCACTTTAGGCACCTAACTGCAAAATTTGGATTCTCAAAACCTCCAATCAGCTGCCCCCTTACCTTGTAGGTAGCTAAATTCCACCTATGTTTCTGCTGGTGGACATGCACAAAGCCACCTCACTCCTGATACACAGATCATGTCTAAACCCCAGTGAGATCCACAAACTAGGCATTCTTCTGCCTATCTCACCTGAGGGGCCCAATCTGGTAGGTGTTATCAGAGCATAGCTACCATATCAGGACCCATTCAGTAGTAGTAGTGTATTTATGCCCAATAACCCAGTGGTTAGAGCACTCACCCAGGATCAAATCCCCATTCTGCCTGAACTCGGGTCTCCTACCTGCATGGGGAGTGCCCTAACCATATAGGTATTCTTGGGCAGGTCTCTCCATCTCTCTGTTGAAACTGTTCCACTTTGTATAAATAATTAGATATTCATTAGAACAGGGGCTGGAACTTGGGTCTTTCAGGTAAGTGCCTGACCACTGTGCTATAGAATAATCTCACGCTCTCTCTAGTCCAATGAATATTTATTTATTTACACAAAGTGGAACAGCTCCAATGGGACAGATTGAGAGAATACCCTATAGCCCAGTGATTAGAGCACTCGCTGGAGAGATGGGAGACCTAGGTTCAAGTTCTTACTCCACAACAGGCAGAGAGGGAATTTGAGCCCCGATCCCCCAGGTCCTGGGTGAGTGCTCAAACACTAAGCTATTGAATATTAGGGGGACATCTCCACCTCTTCCTCCCCCTCCATTTTCTGCAAGAAAGGACTGACCTGGCTGACGTGCCTAACTCTTGGAGAGGGTTCATGGCTATAAATCCCTAGCGAGGTGCCTCCCATTATGTGCCTAATTCCCTTTGAGGAGCAGGGCTTAGGCTCCACCTCTGTCTTCAGTATTTTCTAATGGCTAGCTTAGGCAGCTCTCCACTTAGCTTGCTGGCTTTTGTGCATCCCATTCTTAGGTGCCTAATTCTCCCCAAGCATTGTCTAGGGAGCCTGGGCACCTAACTCAGGACTGTGGATTCTACTAGGTGTCAGTGTGCCTAGAAGTTAGGCATTGCAATGCTGAGTCTAAGTGGATATAGCTCATAGATTACTAAGGAGAAAACTGTTTTTTTCTCATGTAACCTTTCGGTCTGTTGTAGTAAATCAGAGGGAGGTAACTTTCTGTTAAGGATATAAAATGTCCAGATTCTCTTTCATAGTTATCTACTGACTGATGATACAGAAAGAAAACAATAAAGGATCTACAGCCTCATTGTCTTACCTTTGAATATAAGCATAGAAAAATTGCAGCATGCAGACTTCCAATGACAGATGCTTCTAGAAAGACAAGAAATCAGTGTCACCAGGAAGAAATTGACTTTTGTCTTTTTGTTTACCTCAGCAAAAACAGTGGGTGTTGAACCAACTACCAGGTTTTAAAAGGTAACAAAACAGTGGATAGCTTGAGGTCAAATTAAATTGCAATGCACTCAGAGGGGTGTCTGAGTGTCACACTTGGGCAGCAAAAATCTTAGCCATGTAAAACCTAATGTTACTCTGAAGCACTCTCCCCTATCCCCTCCACCCTAGCTGAATCACAGAACGCCACTAACAGGCTCCAGAGTGAGGGGCCAGAGATCACATCTAGACCTCCCTCAACTGGACAGATGATACGAGGCCTTTCAAAAGCAATAACAAAGGAGAAAAGAATGGGAATCCTGGGGCATCCCAGCCTTAAAAATATCTTAGCCCCCATGAAAAAAAAAAAGAGTCACATCCGATTAATCCTCCTATCTAGTAGGTATCCAAAAGAGTGAATTTTAAATCAGTATATGATACTCCACAGGTGGCACAACTACTTTGTTAACCTGAACTTGCTTATTTTTGAAATATGAAACACAATTGATTATATAATTCAAATGCTGTCAATCTAGCATCTTTCACTAAATATATTTTTTAAATGAGAGAAAAATGGTTTTCTACATACAATAGGATTAAGAAGAAATTACCAGAAACAGATTTTGGTAGCGGACACCTGTTACCAACCTACAGCACATTGGTAGCATGTTCCTTCAGCACAATTTGAGTACTTGTACAATTTATCACTTCTAAAATAGCATCATATGAACTAGCAACAACTCTGTGATTTTCCTACCTTGTCCTTGGCTATGGCTGGAGGCTGCTTTAAAACTTCTTTTACTGTTTGTATAACAGTCTCTGTTCTCATAACACTGATAGAGCGAACTAGCTCTACCAGTAGAAGCTGTTCTTCACTGGCTGTAGGAATAACCTGGAAAAGACCAACATATGCTATACATTACTATTACAGTTAATAGTGTTGTCCAGCGTAGAAGTTGTTGATGAGAATAGTTTTCCAAAGTAAAGGACAATGCATGAGAAGCTAAGAATATTTAAAAAACAAACAAACAAACAAACTTGTAGGAACGAGAGGTAGATGAAATTTTTTGGACAAATAGTTTACCAGATATTCATTGACGGTCACTTTCCTTTGAAGTCTCTATTTTAAATATTAGTCACTTACAATAATGGTTTTTTAAAAAATTCTATTATAAAAAAATTAACAATTTTATTCAATTCTAAAATAAATGTGTGGTTATTTGACCATGCGGACACATGCATAAACATAAATGCACTTATGAAAAGGATTTGCATAATGTTTCATTTGACCCCAAAAATCTTAGCTTGAATTTTTTGAAGTAGGTTCTAAAGACAAATAGTGGAAATCCAGTAAATCAGATTACCACTTATTCAAGTAGCCATGTCAACTAGCGACATGCACATACCTTTGTTCTAGAAGTGTTTTTGTTTTGTCTCCTCTCATTCCATACAAATGCAACAGCAGCCATAAAGTGAACACCGTGATTCATTGATATTGGGCCCAACAATTCAAGAATCTGCTGCCTCAAATTCTGAAACACAGAAAGAGAATGTGCACACATTGAAACAAGAATCCAAACTTTATACTCTAACTGACTGACATACCACACTGAAAAATTTCTGAGAACGATCCCTCTCCTATTCTGTAATATTTGGGCAGCACTTCTCTTCTTGCAAATACCAGAGGCAAGCGTAGACTTCTATATGGACTTCCAGAGTTTAGCCATGCCCCTTCTGCACTCATTCAGATAACTGCTTCCAAAGATGTACTGAAGCATTAAACAGATCATACAAAAGTTCTTTACAGTAACTCCTTATCCAACCATATTAACTCTATGCTTGACTTTGAAGTGGCCGTTGTCATGGCACCCAAAGGATTTATCTTGAATGGGGTGAAGTACAGGAAAAGGTCATCCTAGATATTGTCCTGAATTAGTTTTGTTCTAATCAAGATAAATCTTAACAGCTCTTCTCACATCCAGCATATGACAAATGCTCTTGACTACTGAAGCTTCAGGCAAAACAAAAAGAGAACAATCTGTGATGTATGTAAGTATTAAACTTAGGTAACCAATTATTCTGGAGTACAAAGGATGATCTTGTCTTCGTGAAATATGCAGTATGGGTCATCCCTTCTGTAAGGAAACTGATTTCAGAGAGTCTTTTTGCCAACATGAATATGACCAGGAAGTAGGTGTTTATAGAAAGACAATACAGAGAATTAAATGCCATTAGTTTCAATGGATATGTTGTAAAAACCTGTAGCATGGTGTCCCTTTTTTTATACATACATCAAAAAATAATATTGTGTATATTAAGGTGAACAGGTTTGTAGTACATAAAGTAACATTACGACTATGTGGAAATCACACTAAAATCCATGTATCATATCAGATAACCTGAATTTGTTTACAAAAACACAAAATTCCTTCAATAGCGGAAGAGTTTGAACTGACTCCAATAAATGGGCAAAGCAGGACATCAAGCATGTTACTGGAATACTTTGAAAAACTCCTCAAATACCATATTGTTCAATTCCTCCTGTCTGCAACCTACTCTTTCCAGTCGCCATCCTGTGATCTGATATGATCTCTCTCCATACAATGATGCCGCTAACAGGAGCTGGATGGAGCATGGAACCTCATGAGGGTGTCAGATCAAGTGTTTATTGAAATATATGGTGAGATTTTTGTAAAGATTTTAAACAAATATTCTATAACCTTAGAGATATAAAATGGTATTTTAAATGGTTTACAATGTGAACACTTCCCCTTCTCTCTGCTTCAGCTATTGTTCACGGGTGATGTTATGTCATCAGTACAGTACTAACTGGAAAATCATATTTTTGTCAGAACTTATACATTTTACCAAAGCAAATTGTAAACTAATTATAAACTGGCTGCCCATCCCCTCTTAGCCTGGGGACAACTCAGGTATTGCAAAAGTTGACTCTTCTAAGAAATACTAATGGAATACAGTTAGATTTGGTTTGACAAAGGTAACCATGCACAATTCAAACCATGTTACTCCTGATGTTCTGACCTTTGTTGATCCAAGATTAATAGTGGTAACAGATGCAGCTGCTGCAGCAGTTGTTTTCTCTGAAGAATCTGCCTGGTGCAGTATGCTCCACAGCAAAGTCACAGACGACATGATCATATGAAGGATAGACAGGATTCCACTGCGTGCTTCAAACAAGTGTTTCTGGTCTACATTAACCAAAAGCTAGAGGTATTATAAAAAATGACAACCCAGCATTAAATATCTACATACTAGCATTAGCAAAATTATATAAATGAAGAAATAACAAGAACAGCTAAACATTTTACACTGTGATTTTAGGATGAACATCTACATAGGCTTTTGTAAGATGTTTACCCTGTTTGTTCTGAATAACAGCAAGAAAATGAAAAATCAGTATTTTTTTTAATGTCTTTTCAATTCCTCTGGCATGATGTGTCTATTAATATAAATTTGTATTTTAAGGAGCAATAGGAAGCATATTCCTTTAGCAGTGTACGCTTCTCAAATAATAAAGTAGCACCTTTAATATCTATTGTACAATGCATTGATTTAGTGAAATATAAATATAAAAAAGTGTGAGTTTTCAGAATGTATAAAGATTTACCCTACAGTTTTATATTCTGATTACAATGCATGTAGAGATTTTAGTTTGGCCAAAACTAACCAGTGTATCTTCCATACTCAATGGCCTCTGTTTACTGCTTTATTCCCAAACATCGCATAAGAAATTCAGTGTCACAATAGGCAAATATGACACTGGCATATTGAGTGGAGCTGTATGGCTGGAAGATGTCAAAGCATAGTTTCCTCGCTCATCCCCATAGACATCTGCTGATGTGGCTAGTGCTAACACAAAATCTTAACACCCAGTGGTATTTCTGACTGTACGGATTTATCAGAAGTGTTGCGGAATGTGCTTAATCCAGGACCACAGGGCTTGTAGTGACACCTGCAAGCAGATCCAGCCCAGCATTATCCTTCACAAGGCATACAAAGCAAAGATTGTACTTATCCATGGGGTACATAGATAAGTTGGTAGGGGATATGTTAAAAATGCTATCAATTAGACTGGGGCATATTCTGAAGGTCTGAGGGTTTTTCATTATCATCTCTATTTCTACAGTGATTACATTTAAATCTTGGTAAATGCCTTTGCAAGTGATTAACATTACTTCAGAATTAGTGCTATAATGAATACCATAACAACATTATCTACTTGCAAAGACAGGTAATAAGTATTTTGATGGTGAATACTGAAGAGTTGGGGAAAGGGATAGAAAATATATATTTAAATAAAGCTAAACAGTCAACAAGAAAAAGTGGTCCATTAGGTTCAGGGCCAAATGCCCAGTATATAGACTATGCACCCAGCTGCAGCTACAAAATATTGTCAGAGCCAGAAGTCAAGCTGCTAATATACAAAGCTTCAAGCTAGCAGGAAGAGGCACTAGAATGGACATTCCGACAGAAAGTTTTGTTTCTAAAGAGCGTAAATCCAAGTAGCAGAGTTAACTAGGTAGGTGAACACAGAACCCAACCATATTCAGGAACAACAAAGTGTGGCACCAATAGTAAGTTCCACAGTTAAGTTTGGCTGCTGGAACTAACCCTTTAGAATTCTGAGGTGGAGGAATTCCCACCCTTGCTCTTGTGTAGGAGCATGGACTCCAAGAATAAGGCTTTATGACAACTGAATCTTTGGAGAATACATGCAACGATTGGAAAAATTTATGGTTTGTATACAATATGTTATCAATGAATAATGCTTTCTCTTATAAGAATTCTCTAAATCCCAATTATTACCCAAAAATAATTCATTATGATTTAAATATATTGAATATATATTGGGGGGAGGGATAGCTCCGTGGTTTGATCATTGGCCTGCTAAACCCAGGGTTGTGAGTTCAGTCCTTGAGGGGGCCATTTAGGGATCTGGGGCAAAAAAAATTGAGGATTGGTCCTGCTTTTTGAGCAGGGGGTTGGACTAGATGATCTCCTGAGGTCCCTTCCAACTCTGGTATTTTATGATTCTACGAATATGTTCCCCACAAGCACCTCAAACTTAAATTCAGAGCAAATGCAACATTACAAGCATTCCAAATGTAGACAATACACTCTAATTTAACAAATGTGACATAAGAAGCCTCTCAGATACTTGACTAAGTTTACCTGATGATACTGTGTAGACGGATCAAGTAGACAGTAATGAATTATTGTTGTGATGCCTTCTAACAGGGTAAGAATCATATCTGGTGGAGTAATTGATGCCATCCAAAGCGGCCTAAAATGCAACATTGAGTTTGTTGTGAATTTGCTCCACACAGCTAAGTAAACACTTAAATATATGATCAAATTTGCAAAAAGAAAAAAAGTATATACATGCCTGCTATCGGATAATCCTGTTTCATATTTATACTGCTGAATTAAATTATCCAAATTCCTGCAAAGCTGGAGGGTCACAGAAACTACCACTCTTTGTAGAACTTTTCCCATGTAAGGCAGAGTAGACGTGATTAGGCCAATCCACTGGGGGTGCATTTTACAGGCACAGTGTTGGTGTAAAGCTCTTATTACTGCACAGAGAAACATGCCTTGAGAGGTTATTGGTTGGGAGTGTAAGTACTGAAGTGAAGTCATTGGCTGCTGTGGGTTAATCTGCTCCAAGTCAGTAATGACAAATTCAAAGCCTGTTTCGTTCTCCTCAGGCACGGTCATTACTCTATGCTCTAAGACAATTAGTCGCTGAAGCACTTTTAAGAGCTGTGACTGTAGAGTACTGCCACTGTCAAATTCATCTTCAGAAAAGTTGATAAGGCTGTCTTCAGAGAGACCTTCTTCAATAACAACTATGTTTTTACCAGCTACCTTTTCACTGTGCCACTTCTGTGCACTAAAGATAGAAGATAGCAAACAGTGCAGGATCACTTTCTGAACCTTGCATTTGGATAACATGTCTGAAATAAAGCTAGGAAAGCCCTTTGCAGAACTTTCTATTACTTTTGCCAGTTCAGAAAAGAGAAGTGTCAAAATTTCAATGCTCATCATCTGCATATTGCGGTTTCCTATTAGATCTTGTGGGGTTACCTTTACATGAGTTGGATAGTGGCTCCTCATATAGTATAAACATAGAGAGATAAGAATTTCTATGTACATAGAACTCCTAAAGTTATGATTAGAGTCCACTGGAATGTGACTATAGAAGTCTTTGCCCATAACAGATATTCGATGCCTGGCTAAAAGATTCTGAAGCAAGGACAGCTGAGGAGTGTATACATTGTTGACACTGGTAGTAGAGATGGCATTTACAAAAGCAGAGGGGTTTGTTTTCAAGATTGCTTTGATTGCAGAAAAAGCATATAAGGTTCTTGAGGAGTCATATAACTGGAGATAAAGCAAAACATGTTGATATAATGGATGAATGTTAAAACTAGGAGATTTTCGTATTCCTGGAGACCCCACATCACTCTCTATTTCTGAAATTTCTCCCTCTCCACAGCTGTACCAATTCTCTAAATCAAGACCATCACTAAAGAAAATACTGGTTTGTTTAAGCTTTTCTGTTTGTGCTTTTTTCTTGTCTTCATCTTTCCTTCTGGCTATTTTCACTTTGGGCTTTGCTCCTGGTTGCTTACCAGCCTCTTTAACAATAGTTTCTTTTTCTGACATTTTTTCTGGTAGTTTTCCTTTGAAGCTGAACTGAATACTACTGTGACTTCTTTGTCCAGATTTTGCATCTGATGACCTGAAAGTAAGGTCAGAGGGGGCCTGAGTGCTTACTCCAGTACAAGGTGATGAATCCATTAGTCTTTCAAGTCCAGTCTCAATCGAAGCAGATAATAACTGAGAACTGTCATCACCAAACAAACTGTTCTGGCTGCTTTGAATATTTTCATCTTCACTTTTAGAAACCTCCTCAGAGTGATCTAAAGTACTGAATTTAGATGAAACATCATCGGGATGCAGATCATGTTTAACGGATTCGGTCTCCTCTCCAAGACCACTTACTACCTTGCATATCAAGTCAGTAACCACCTGGTGCACAATTTCATCAGGTGAGTCTTCTCGCAATGTCTGAGAACTATTCTGAGCACCGAGGCTTTCTGCCTCCACCTCATAGCTCAGGTTGTCTCCAGCAGATGACTGTGAACAGCCAGAGTCAGAACTCTGGAGTATTTCTATTTGATGGTCGGGAAGGTCAAAATCAGACACCACCATTGGAATAGTCTCACTGCTAGTACTTAACAAGGACAGTCTGTCACTCAAAGGGTTAACTGTGAGACTGAAGTTCCCCATTTCATCCATGATAAGTTGTTTTTCATTGTTTTCTTTAGGTGTAATGAGTTGTCGTTGGCTTACAGGCATGTGAGAAAATGCTTAAAAAAGAAATCACAAAAAATAGTTACGGCCTACGAATAGTTTTTCTTTAGGTTTACTTTGAACTTGAGATATAAGCAGAAATAATAAAAACTTACATTTAAATAAAATTATTATACTTTGCACCTTTCATCCTGAAAGATCATAAAGCAACTTAAATGTCCATTTACTAACTGTATAAAGCAGAGCTTCACCCATCAATTAAATGATTAATAGGATAGCTTCAACCACTTCTGAAGTGGATAGGGGTGACTGTTTAACAGCACAAAGCAAGTCTAAACCCCTGGAGAGAGAGAGAGAGAGAGAGAGAGAGAGACAGAGGTCTCCGACTGAGAGAGGTTACTCCTAAGAAGCCTGAAACCTCAAGTGGATGCCCTCAAGGAGCTGTAGAGGTGGAGGTGAAAGGTGCAGTTATCCCTGAAACTGTGACATATACAAGGGAAAAGTTGTTTTAACTGTACTCCAAATATTTGGCATGCTGCAGAGTTGAACCCACAGAGAAGTTTTCACTGAGACTAAAAAATTTTTTGGAAAGAGAATATAATCTTTACCAGCATCCTAAATGCTGGCAGTTCTGAAAACTATTTAATATGCAAATCACGCCTGGTGTTTCTTCTGCCATCTGTTTCATGTTATATGGACAAAAATACATAAAATATTATATATACTTAAATTAATAAAATGTTAGTTATTAAGGAATTTTTGAGGGGGTTAAATTGTACTTACCATCACCACAGCTAAATTTTTGCATGAAGTGCTTTTCAGTTTCTTCTTCAGGGTAGTGAGGAGACTTATTCCAGTAGCACTCAGCCTGAACTCGTTGCACAGAAACTCTCTGTGTTTTTGGATGTAGTAGCAGTAGAAGCAAAGGTTCAAGTACTCTTGCAATGTCATGTCTTTGGAGTACTTGGTTTAACCATGCTTGCCCCACTGACCAGGTAGAACCATCTAAGCTATTAAGGCTGTCCAGCATAATGAACAAAGACCTGGGGGAAAAAAACAGGAATAAATCTAACATGTTGCTACTACAGAATATAATCTATTTTAATCTAATCTACATTAAACTTCAATATTTGCCCACTTTCAATGAGCACTTTCTCTGCTTTTTCTATCTCAATATGCAAGTGTACTTCCTCTCTTTCACTCAAAATAATTAGCAAGCAACAACTATGTTTAATATACTAATCTTTCATATATGCATGAGGAATGTTGAGATGTGTAATTAAAACTCTACTCAGATTTTCAAAAAATATATTGCTCTCTAAGTTTGCACTGATGTGATTGCAATGATTCTTTATAACCTATGTACTGAGCAATAGTAATATATTAGGTTTGTTCAGATGAGTATCCCAAGACATACTGATTACAGCTTGTTTCACATAAGTGGCATTTTGTTTGGAATCAATGAGAAGCTCTCTTTCAAATTTTGCATCCAAAAGTGAAATTTACATATTCTAAAACAACAGAAAAGGAGACAGAAAGCACTAACAGTAAAGACAGATCAAAATAATAGAGGAATTCTCATTTACTGTGTTTGTACAGCATCTAGCACAATGAAGCCCTAACTTGGTTGCCCTTTAGGTGACACTGCAATATAAATAACAGCAACAGTTTTAAAAATCTGTAAATGAGGTTGCAGAGAAAATAAAATAATTATTATCTACAAGTGTTATCCTCAAGGACTGAGAACAGAAATATAGCTTACTTGACAATAACACTGTTCCTATTTTCATCATTTTCTCCCTTTCATATCTTAGGTCTTGAGAGCCCTTTCCAAGGGAGAAAATTAACAGTTGCCTTACCTCTTAGTTAATACACCGAGTAGCCCCTAATTATCTTTAACATTTTTATGCCATTCTGTGGTCATATTCATCAGCTTTTCTACAGAATTTACCATGTTCTCTTCAGCAATAAATAACAGAGGTAGCTCCAAAAGAAATGCAAGATGAAATGCAACACTTCACTGTGCTGTCCCACAGTTGTACGTAAAGGGTACAACATTCAAATTAATTTTCTTTCATCACATTCACACAAAGAAACTGTGTGTATGAGCACAATCCTAGCTGAGAAAGGTGAGGCTAGTGATGGGGGTTTGGTGAGAAAATTTTTGAACACAGATTTAAACACCTGAAACTGTGAAATTTACCAAAATGGATCATGAATTTGGTAGGGCCCTAATGATAACCAACCTGTCAAAGGAACGGCCAAAGGAAGAAGACTTGTTAACATGAAGGTCCCTTGTGAGATGCCAAAGCACTGCAAATTTTGCATGAGCTTCCATCCTTATTTTCTGTAAAACAAAACATAAGTTAGATCAAATTGACTATCATTCCCCCAAGAAAGTAGTGAAAGGAAAGCTAGACAAGAATGGAAACGTGGTTTTAGGTCAGATTCTCCATTTTCTCATTTTTACCTAAAGATGGTTCTTTATTACCAATCCTGAGAGGCAAGAATAGATCGTCATTGCAAAAAAAAAAAAAAAAAAAAACCTATGTACAATTTTAAAAAATAAGAACATTTACTATCCAGGACAAATGCATTTCTTAGAGGTGATAGAGAAGGTGACAGAAAGAGAGAGAGATTAGGAGGAAATATGTGATGCTCAGCTTGTGAAAAAGACAGTAATCATTACCATGGAAGAGGTACTTAAAAATCATGGCATTAAAGACATCTAATCACAGCTAAGAGGGAAAAGAGAAGGGGTTGAAAACAGAACCATGAGGCACAAACAGAGGTCAGATTGATGGGAAGATAAAGAGTGTTATAAGAGGTCTTCATCTGAATATAAGCAAATTGTTAATAGTTAATTGATTAGATGCCAGCAGATGGTGCTCAAGAATGTGTCGCATAGTTCCTGGGTTTTGTAGGACCAATAAAACTTGTGCACAGTACAGTAGATGATTTCCACTGGCTGCTCTTTATATCAGTTCTTAACATGGTGTCAGAATAAAAGTTTTTACTGCTTTAACTTTTTGTTGTGGCTGACCAGAGGCACTCAGTGACATCAGTAATGACTCAAATATCCCACTCCCTGCTATGGAACAAATACATGGGGATGTCTATGAAAAACGGAGCTGCTTCAGGGCCTCATGGACAAACTGTGAAATGGCTGCAGGACTGAACAAAGAAAGCATGGCAGGCAGAATGGCTACTCTGAATAAAGCAATGGGTAAGGACTGCTTTCCTATATGTCAGCACTTACAGCTGGCAGATGAAGAAAGGCAAGATGTAAATAAAGTCTTAGATGCTTTAGAAAAATACTTGTCCCTAAAAAAATGATAATATATGAGAAGTATATTTTCCATACATCTGATCAAAATGAAACTCAAAACTACAAACCAATACGCAACCAAGCCACACCAGTTACCCTTGTCATGTAACTCTGGCACACTTACAGACAAATTCATTAGAGATCATATAGTTGTAGGCATGAAAAATAATGGCATCAGAACACACATTGCAACAACAAAGACTGGAACTTAATGCTGCTGCTACCTACTGCAGCAGTGAATAAAATAAACGGTTACAAATTTGAAAACATTAGAAACAGTGTAAGATATACAGCATCACACAAAATAATGGCAAACTCAGACTAAAAGAATAAAAAAAAAAAAAGAGTGGTCTGCAAAGAAAGGCAAGAAATACATGTATTTTTCAGTGACCTGGGAGGTGGGAGATGTGGATTCAAGTCCGTCCTTTGAATTGGACAGAGACAAGGTCTGAATTAATATCTTCTTTCTCCCAAGAGAGTGCCTTAATCACCAGGCAACAGAGTCATTTTCATTCTCACTCTCTCTTTGACCCAGTGAATGGTGCAGGATTCATACCTGGGTATTCCACATCCCAGGAAAGACCCCAACTAATGGGCTGACAGTTATAGCAGTGCACACACACACACAAACACATATGGCTTTCTGAAGCTAGCTCTGAAAAATGATACTGTGGGGTCAAATTTGGGGATGGTTTGGTTTGGCCAAAGCTGCATTTTTCAGCAAATAAACTATTCATCCGAATAAAATTGTCCACCACTTCTTACAATACTCTGAAACATGACTGAGCAAGATAGGAATAGACCAACGTATTCTGAGAAATATAGTATACCTGGTGATGATTGATTGACTCTCTGGATTATTTGGGAACAGATGCCTTAAATTCAACAACAATTTCTGTCTTTGAATGCTGGGAAGCCCACTTTGCCTGAACGGAATTCCAGAGACTTATTAAAGGTAATGGCCCTCAGTTTGCTTGTCAGGAATTTGCACAATTTGCAGCATCAGCAGAATTTGAAAATATCACATCCTTTCTGCAACACAGCCAGTCTAAGGGCAAAGCAAAAGTAGCTGCCGAGATTACAGAGAAATTGCTAAGCAAGGCGTAGTGGGATAATAAAGACCCATGGACAGCAGTAATGGATTGAACAAATATACCAACAGAACGTCAGGGCAGCAGTCCAGTACACAATCTCATGTCACACCACACACTGATTACTGCCTGCAGCAAATAAACTTTTGAAGCCAGCAGTAGCAGAAAAGGTAACAGAAAAATTAAGAAGTGTCATCAGCAAGCCAAATACTACTACGACAGAGGTAGAAAAGAGCTCGCTGAACTTCTAATAGGACAGCCAGTATAAAGTTCAACCGGCACCTAAAGACAATGACAAAGGATGGAAGGTAGGGACAAAGAGTAGCACCAAGGTTTGAAAGGATTAGATTTTTTATCACTACGTGTCAATTTCTCCGTACACTCACAAACAGAAAAAACATATTTCCACTGATAAAGGAAGAAAAATGCTGCCTAGAATTTAAGAGTTTGATTTAAGGATATTTACTTTGTACATTTTGACGTGATGTTGACATATTGTGTTTTAACAGTTATAAAGTTTTGAATCTCAAGGTTTATTTTATTAAACAATTATTGTCTGACCCTTCCTCCATAATTTCCCGCAACTCTGAAAGTTTAAATAAAGAAAAATTGAAAAGAGTATTTATTTTTAAACATCTATATTAGCCATCAATTTTTTTTTTAAAATCTAATTCTGCCAAGTCTAATCATACTTTGTAGAATGCAGACAACTCTATAGCCCTAGCTGTTATTTCCTACAAGCAACCAGGGACCAGTTGCTCTCAAGAGTTGACCAGGTGAGTTCCAAACAACTATTCAGATGCAGGGGAAACTGCAATGACTGTGAGGTTAGTTCACCTACTAGCAATGCACAGGAATTGGTAAAGGTAATGCCACAAAATCTAACATCACAGAAATCTCCTGAGGGTAAGTGGCAGGAGAAGAAAGGGACTCAAGGTGGAACCACACAAAGTGGAAGGGATGTAAAGTTGCTCAATCATTTGAAAGACTATGTAGTTAACGGAAACTGCTCACTTTCTGTTCTAGAAAGAGAGATGTTACAGGAATGCTCTCTCTATATATAAACAGTTAAATGAAAAAAGTGCCAATACATAGTGATCAAGAACATGCAGAGAAGTTCTTGGGTTTTGTAGGAGTAATAAAACTTCTTGTTATACACTGCAAATGGCACTGATTGATCTTTACATCAGTTCTTAAAGATCATCAAAGGAGATGCTGAATGAGTTAGAAAGGCAGAATGAGAACCAGGAAGTCAGAGTCACAGGAGCCTAGAGAGAAAAAGAACCCAAAGTAGACAGTGAGCCAATAATTTTAAAAGAAGCAGATACATCAGACGGCTTATTAGAAGCCACCCAAGGCAAGAGGGTTGAGGACAGAAGAGACAGAGACCTCTAAACCACCAAAAAAAGAAGGTGGATAGCAAGGATAGAAGAGACCAAAATCAAGTGGGCCCAAAAGGAAAATAAGTGAGGGGGGTCTGTAAATAACTAAATGAAGAGAGGAGGGACCACCACCACCACTTTCAGGAGGAGTGACAAAAGATCTTCATGGAAGGCATGGCAATAAGAAAAGCTAATTTGGAGAAAGAGTAACAAGTTTTGAGGAGAGAAATGAAGTGGAGACAGCAGAACATGCCAACAAATAGATCGCTTATCAAGGCAAATTTATTGGAGGAGCAGAAGTTATAGGGTTTGCTATAATGTTGGTCAGAATACAGCAAGAGAAGAGAGCAGGAGGAAGAGTGGGCCTAGACTGAGAGAGAGAGAGAGCGCGCTGCAAAGGGAAGGAGGAGGGGGCAGAGACTGAGGTGGGAAGGAGGAGGATTTACGCCTAGGACTCAGGCACTCGGATCTCAGTTCAATTCCAAGCTTTACCACAGCCTTCTGTATGACTTTGGTTAAGTCATTAAAACTCTCTGCGCCTTACCTCTCCATCTGAAAAATGGGGACAATAACACTTCCTCTGCCTTAGAGGCACTGTGAGGATAAATGAATTAGTGGTTATAAAGCACTCAGACACTATCCATGATGGGATCATAAATTAATTAGATGAAGGGACAGAAAGGAAAGGTGAGATGAAGATTTGTGAGAGTTCACAATTTTATAAACATGTTATAATTCTTTACAAATCAGTGTGTATATACGTGCACATAAACATGAAAGAGCTCAAACTGTCTTATGAGCTACCAAGTCCCTTACTCACACATGTCACTCTATTACTACATTTCCTGATGGTTCCTTTAATTCACCTTTTAATAATCACACAAACAGGAGGGAAGATTTACCTTGTCTCTGTGAGTCAGCTGCTGACTTATAACATCCTCACAAATGCTAGAAGATGGAACCAGGTTATGTAACTGGTAAAAGAGCTCCACACTCTTCTGATGATGTTGAGGAGTTCCATCACCCAACTGGTCCCACAGAGTTGAAGCTACATGCTTTGTAAATGAAAATATATTTTAAGTCAATGAATATCTTGTATTTTTCTGAAAAATTACTAGCTTTACACAATGAAAGGGACATATGCAGTATCAGTGAAAAATATGAACAATTGGGGGAAATTATGTGATTATGCATTGCTTTTATCTCTACAAAAAAGCCAAAAAACACTGCAATACCCTACTGTATAAAGTTCCATAAAATTTCACTCTGAGGATGCAGTACTTGATAGTTTACATTTGTAAAAGTAGAATATTTCAATACTACAATAATTAACTACCTACTACAGAATATTCTTCTGCTGAGCATTTCTGATGACCTCCTAAATCACAAGAGTGGAGCTAGTGTAATTTGTCTCCAGAATTCTATATCTAATATTGCAATTATAATGTAAAATTAAAATGTTTCTTTTGTAAATAATTTTAAAAACAGTTCACATTTCATAAGTCATAAGTAAGTCTGTCAAGCAATTAAAAATTAATCATGATTAATTGCCCGATTAAAAACATTAATCGCGATTAACTGCACTGTTAAACAATAATAGAATAAAATTTATTTAAATATTTTTGGGTGTTTTCTACATTTTCAAATACAACACAGAATACAAAGTGTACAGTGCTCACTTTATATTTATTTTTTATTACAAACATTTACACTGTAAAAAAGAAACTTCAATTCACCTCACTGAAGTACTGTACTGCAATCTCTTTATCATGAAAGTTGAACTTACAAAAGTATATTTATGTAAAAAAGAATAACTGCACTTAACAATAAAACTATGTAAAACTTTACAGCCTACAAGTCCACTCAGTCCTACTTCTTGTTCAGCCAAACACTCAGACAAACAAGCATTCAGTGTTGCGGGAGGACACGGGAGAGGGGAAGTAAGCAATGACTTGTGCAGGACAAGGGCCTGGGAGCACAGGGGGTGTCAATGGGGAGCAGCAAGCAATAACTTGTGCAGTAGGAGGGTGAGGAAGGTGTCTTGCTGCTGCATCTGGAAAAGTTTCTGGTACTGGGCTCGCCTCCTTTTACTGAGCTAGGTGGGCTCCCTTTGGCTGAGTGAGGCCTTGTTTGCAAGGGAGGGTGGATTTTACCTCAGGGACTCATCACACTGCAGGGGAGGAGAGGCTGGTGCAGGGAGGCTGAGCACACCAGGCCCATATTCTCTGTGGGGTACCCCCAGAGTGGGCAGCCAGCTAGCAGCAATAGGGTACAACGCAGGGGAGCTGGTCCCGGGAGGGAAGGGTCGGCCGTGAACAATAGGGCCAGGGCTGGCTAGGGTGACGATACATCCCATTTTGGCCAAAACGGTCCCCTTTTTCAGCTCTGTCCCACCCATCCCTACTTTTTCACCAAAACAGGGTACTTATCCCAGCTGCAAGGCAGAGCAGACAGTGGCAGCTGCTGCCTGGGGATCAGCTGAAGGCAGCACTGCCCGCCAGCAGGAAAGTGGAGAAATTTGCTGCTCACAGGCAGTGCTGGCTTCAGAGTTGACCACTGGGTGGCACAGAGCTGGGGGGAGGGGCATCAGCCTCAGCCGGGGGAGGCACAGAGCGCGGGGTTGGGGGGAAGATCAGCCTCAGCTGGGGGAGGCGCGGAGCTCGGGGGCCCAGCCCCAGCTGTGAGCAGCACAGGACTCAGCCCCAGATGCAGGCAGCACGGAGTTGGGGGTGCGGGGGGAGTCAGCGCCAGCCCCAGCCCTGGGAGGCATGGGGAGGGTGGCTTGGGGGCGAGCCCTGCAGGGGGCAGGCAACTCCAGTGAGGCCCTGGCCCTCCTGTTTTTACTTTAAAAAAATATGGTAACCCGAGGGGGGTGGGGAATATCAAGATCTCTACTCCTCCATGATGAGAACTATGACAGGTTTCAGAGGAACAGCCGTGTTAGTCTGTATTCGCAAAAAGAAAAGGAGTACTTGTGGCACCTTAGAGACTAACCAATTTATTTGAGCATGAGCTTTCGTGAGCTACAGCTCACTTCATCAGATGTATACCGTGGAAACTGCAGCAGACTTTATATACACACAGAGAATATGAAACAATACCTCCTCCCACCCCACTGTCCTGCTGGTAATAGCTTATCTAAAGTGATCAACAGGTGGGCCATTTCCAGCACAAAGCCAGGTTTTCTCACCCTCCACCCCCCCCACACAAATTCACTCTCCTGCTGGTGCTAGCCCATCCAAAGTGACAACTCTTTACATAATCAAGTCGGGCTATTTCCTGCATAGATCCAGGTTTTCTCACATCCCCCCCACCCCCATACACACACAAACTCACTCTCCTGCTGGTAATAGCTCATCTAAACTGACCACTCTCCAAGTTTAAATCCAAGTTAAACCAGAACATCTGGGGGGGGGGGGGTAGGAAAAAACAAGAGGAAACAGGCTACCTTGCATAATGACTTAGCCACTCCCAGTCTCTATTTAAGCCTAAATTAATAGTATCCAATTTGCAAATGAATTCCAATTCAGCAGTTTCTCGCTGGAGTCTGGATTTGAAGTTTTTTTGTTTTAAGAGAGCGACCTTCATGTCTGTGATTGCGTGACCAGAGAGATTGAAGTGTTCTCCGACTGGTTTATGAATGTTATAATTCTTGACATCTGATTTGTGTCCATTTATTCTTTTACGTAGAGACTGTCCAGTTTGACCAATGTACATGGCAGAGGGGCATTGCTGGCACATGATGGCATATATCACATTGGTGGATGTGCAGGTGAACGAGCCTCTGATAGTGTGGCTGATGTTATTAGGCCCTGTGATGGTGTCCCCTGAATAGATATGTGGGCACAATTGGCAACGGGCTTTGTTGCAAGGATAAGTTCCTGGGTTAGTGGTTCTGTTGTGTGGTATGTGGTTGTTGGTGAGTATTTGCTTCAGGTTGCGGGGCTGTCTGTAGGCAAGGACTGGCCTGTCTCCCAAGACTTGTGAGAGTGTTGGGTCATCCTTTAGGATAGGTTGTAGATCCTTAATAATGCGTTGGAGGGGTTTTAGTTGGGGGCTGAAGGTGACCGCTAGTGGCGTTCTGTTATTTTCTTTGTTAGGCCTGTCCTGTAGTAGGTAACTTCTGGGAACTCTTCTGGCTCTATCAATCTGTTTCTTTACTTCTGCAGGTGGGTATTGTAGTTGTAAGAAAGCTTGACAGAGATCTTGTAGGTGTTTGTCTCTGTCTGAGGGGTTGGAGCAAATGCGGTTGTATCGCAGAGCTTGGCTGTAGACGATGGATCGTGTGGTGTGGTCAGGGTGAAAGCTGGAGGCATGCAGGTAGGAATAGCGGTCAGTAGGTTTCCGGTATAGGGTGGTGTTTATGTGGCCATTGTTTATTAGCACTGTAGTGTCCAGGAAGTGGATCTCTTGTGTGGACTGGACCAGGCTGAGGTTGGTGGTGGGATGGAAATTGTTGAAATCATGGTGGAATTCCTCAAGGGCTTCTTTTCCATGGGTCCAGATGATGAAGATGTCATCAATATAGCGCAAGTAGAGTAGGGGCTTTAGGGGACGAGAGCTGAGGAAGCATTGTTCTAAATCAGCCATAAAAATGTTGGCATACTGTGGGGCCATGCGGGTACCCATAGCAGTGCAGCGAGAAACTGCTGAATTGGAATTCATTTGCAAATTGGATACTATTAATTTAGGCTTAAATAGAGACTGGGAGTGGCTAAGTCATTATGCAAGGTAGCCTGTTTCCTCTTGTTTTTTCCTACCCCCCCCCAGATGTCCTGGTTTAACTTGGATTTAAACTTGGGAGTGGTCAGTTTAGATGAGCTATTACCAGCAGGAGAGTGAGTTTGTGTGTGTATGGGGGTGGGGGGGATGTGAGAAAACCTGGATCTATGCAGGAAATAGCCCGACTTGATTATGTAAAGAGTTGTCACTTTGGATGGGCTAGCACCAGCAGGAGAGTGAATTTGTGTGGGGGGGTGGAGGGTGAGAAAACCTGGCTTTGTGCTGGAAATGGCCCACCTGTTGATCACTTTAGATAAGCTATTACCATCAGGACAGTGGGGTGGGAGGAGGTATTGTTTCATATTCTCTGTGTGTATATAAAGTCTGCTGCAGTTTCCACGGTATACATCTGATGAAGTGAGCTGTAGCTCACGAAAGCTCATGCTCAAATAAATTGGTTAGTCTCTAAGGTGCCACAAGTACTCCTTTTCTTGATGAGAACTATGTCTTTTCTCTAGCCTCTTCTCTTCCCGCCCTCTGCTGGCGGCCTGCATTACTGCACCTGACCAGACAGGTTCTCCAGAGCAGTTCATGCTGCCCTCCCACCCAGAGGATCTGAGATTAAAGCGAGTTAAAAAAAATTAACGCATTAATTGTGCTGTGCCTTAATCGGACACATTAACACCAGTTAAGTGACAGCCCTAGTCATTAGTATTCTTGTTTTTGTTAAACCCCTATCTACCCAGAACATTTTCTCTCAGTTTCATGTCTTGGCTACCTCTCACAACATCTTCTCACGTCTAGTAACTCACTTCTTTCATTTATATTTGCAAAAGACCAATTCAAATCAGCTGTTTATACCTACACTGTGTGGAACTACCTTTAGTAGTAGTAGCTAAATATTTTAATTTGAACAGTAAAACAGAAAATAGTAATTGTCATATAACCCAGTAAGGAAGTTTTATTCCATAACCTAAGAAAGTATAAGAAGGGCAAGGCTGTTGATACAGAGTTGGAAAGAAAGTGTGTCGTCTTGTTGCTGGAAATACAGTCTAAAGAAACTAACGCACAAGAAATAAATGCATGGGCAGTAAGATGATTACTGTACCTTGAAAAAATCTGTCTTTTCAACCATATATCTCAGGTTGCCTTGAGTAAGAGGAGGCCTGATAACTACAGCAACTCTTCCTTGGTTTGGACTAAGGGGCTGTGCAGTTTCCACACTGTTTAGGTTTTCTCCAGTGACAACAGCAACAGATTGAGTCAATCCAACCAAGTCCATTACCAGAGAAATAGCAACACCTTGAATGCTAAAATCACTTGCTTGTCTACAAGCATTCATAAGAGTCTGAAGCCACAATGGAGGCTGTACTTGTTCACAGTCTGAAATGAAAATAAAAGGAAATATTTTCCATTACAAGTGAAATTGTTGTACTGCAATTAATTTTTCTTCCATTCTGCATACCTACTATGCCTCACAACCTATAGTAAATCAACTCTGCAGTATTCTTTTAACGTCTATATTTGTAACCCTCTCTCGTAATATTTATCTGAGAAAACGATTTGTAGTGTCAATAATTCTCTTTATTTTTAATAAAGTTGGTAGCTAAAAAGAACTGAAGCACCATAATGTCATACCTCCCTTTTAAATTATGTAAAATTTAACAAATGAAAAGGCATTCTAACAAATTATAAATGTGATATTACTATACTAATTTATATAGCACCAGAAGATGTGCATGGCATTTTACATTTAGCCAATGTGCCAAACAAACATAATCCCAAAAACAGACAACAGAAGATATAACTCACAGAACAGCAAAGGTCATTTTCTTATGATAAGAATAAACAAACACAATAAGCTCTTATGTACTATATTTCTTCCTCTAGTCTAGGTGAGGTGAACACAAATTGTCCTGCTTTCAACACAACACTGCATTATATCACTATATTTTACAAATGTGTAAAAGTTCACAAGTCAATCCTAGCACCGCTAAATCAGTTTCAGTATCTCTGTTCTTAAGAGAAAAGTGTATTCTGACCTTTGACATAAAAACTGAATACGATGGGAAGAAGAGCAAACATATTCTTTGCAATTTTAGCTCAAAAATAGTTGGGTTGTATGTATTTCACACCTTTTAGAGAGTATATTTCTATACTATACTAGAGTGCACATTGCTTTTATTTGTTCTCCTGACATAATTACTACCGTCAGGAAATTATCATGAAAGAAATAATGAAATATAAAATCTTGCAACCTAATAATTTTGTTCCAGAAATAACTCCATGGTTTCTTTTGTCAATTTCCACTAAATTTACACAAAAAACTTACTGCAATTCAATGCAAAGTTCATAATGTGAATTGGACTCAAGTAAAAACCTCTTCAGAAACTGAGCATTAAGCCAGATTTTACACAAATATATATATTTACCTACTCACATTCTTCCCTCATTATCATGAAGTGATCATGAGCTAATTCAGTTTAAACTAAAAGGAAGGATAAACAAAAACAGGTCTGCAAATAAGTTTGTAATTAGGATCCTTGATTTCAAAAGGGCAAACTTTAAAAAATTAAGAGAATTAGTTAGGGAAGTGGACTGACCTGAAGACCTCAAGAATCTGAATGTGGAGAAGGATTGGAACTACTTTAAGTTAAAGTTGCAGAAGCTATTTGAAGCCTGTGACCCAAGGAAGGAGACAAATTTGTTGGGAAGGATTGCGACCAAACCAAGCATCTCAAGAACAAATGGATATAAGCTGGCTATCAACAAGGTTAGGCAGAGTGAAGTTCTGGAACAGCCTTCAAAAGGGAGTGATGGGGAGCAAAACACTTAACTGGCTTCAAGGCTGAGCCTGATAAATTTATAGAGGGGATGGGATGATGAGATGGCCTACAATGACCTGTGGGCCATCTGTGACCTCTAGTAGCAAGTACCTCCAATGGCCAGAGACGAAACATTAATGAGGAGGGCTCTGAGTTATTACAATGAATTCTTTCACAGGTGTCTGGCTGGTGGGTCTTGCCGGCATGCTCAGGGTCCAACTGATTGCTATATTTGGTGTCGGGAAGGAATTTTTCCCCAGGTCAGATTGACAGAGACCCTTGGAGTTTTTTGCCTTCCTCCACAGCATGGGTCCCGGGTCACTTAAAGGTTTAAACTAGAGTAAATGGTGGATTCTCTGTAATTTGAAGTTTTTAAATTATGATTTGAGGATTTCAGTAACTCAGTAGGTTACAGGAGTGGGTGGGTGAGGTTCTGTGGCATGCAATGTGCAGGAGCTCAGACTAGATGATGACGATGGTCCTTTCTGGCCTTAAAGTCTATGAGTCTAAAACAGAAATGTAGGGCTGGAAGAGAACTTGAGAACTCATCAAGTCCAGCCCCCTGTGATAAGGCAGGACTCAGTAAACCTAGACTACCTCGGACAGGTGTTTGTATGACCTGCTCTTAAAAACCTCCAGTGATGGGGATGCCACAACCTCCGTTAAAAGCCTGTTCTAGAGCTTAACTACCCTTAGAAAGTTTTTCCTAATATCTAATTACAGGGCACTGTTTCTTTCCCATAAAATGCCCTCTCAACACCATGCAATGCTCTCTACCACAAGTCAAAAACAAAAAGCTACATTTAAACAATCTTAAGTTTCAAAGATGAATAAACAAAATCCCAGATGTCAGAGAGAGGGCATTTAATTATAATGCAAATTTACTCCTAATTTTTCAGTTCAGTAACTGTACCTGTGAAATTTGTGAATGTTGTCAGCTGGCACTTATAACCTTAATCTTAAACACTACATTTCAACAGCAAAATAAATTTAGAAATAAATTTAGAAATAAACTCTTGGGTAGTGCAAATTTTACTGAACTGAAATTTATAACTTACAGTTATACATTTGTTTCAAAGGGCATAAATATGGATAACAATCTAAACTATTAAAAAAGAGTTAAAGGCATGTTTGATGTAATCTTGTCACTATTCCATATATCTATTCAATGTGCAAATACATTCCAAGGCACAAGAAGAACACTAGTAACAAAGAACCTTGATGGATCCATGTATTATGTATTTCACACGTCGACAGCAGAATCTAGAAACTGGGTTCCACTCTAAGGTTCTTCCGTGTAATACATATTCATTACTCAAAACATACATGTATTAAAAATCACATCAAAACATCAATTTTCTTGTAACTGTATTAAAAATATTTTAGTTTCTAAAATGTAATCCAAGTCATAAAAGAAAAAAAAAATCTATGTCCCTACAAGGAACAACAAGCAACAATGTAAATATAGAAAGACTCCAACTACTTTTCAGATTTTCTAAAGAACAGTTTAAACTAAGAACTGAATATGCGAGGAAAAAAAGGAGAAAGTAAGAAAATGTTACTTACCAAAATCAGATTTCTCAGGATGTAATTCTGATGTGTGGCTCCCCTCTGCAATGTAAACCGGAAAACTTGAACATTCAAGATATAACTGACATGCAGCAATAAAGGCAGAAAGGTATTCTTTTGGCATTTTATTTCTTTTTTTCCCCTTAGCATCTCCTTGTGATTCTCTGTCCCATTTTGTAGATTGTCCTTGCTCTCTAGTGAGGTCCATTTGAAGCTCTGTTGCCAAGGGCTGAGACAAGGAATTACTCTGAATTATATACAGGTTGATAAATCTAGTTAAAAATTGTTGGACATACTCCAAGCAGCACTGCATTGCAGTCTTTTGGATCATCTTCCCACTTCGAGTTGCTGACCCCTGTGCAATTATGGAAGGAGGCTGTACAATGGTTTCCTCAGATCCCACAGTTGATGCTGTCTCAGTCTCTGAGGATGTGCTACCTATAATAGCGATACCAGGTGCTTCGTGGCCTTCACTCAATGCTCTGTCAATGTCAACAGCTGTATCTGCCTGGTACTGTACAAACTCAGTAAATCCACTTTCTGATGATCGACTGCTTGGAGGATTTTCACCATCTTCGAATACATCATAAGGATTTTCAAGTGAAACTGATGGCACCTAGTTGAGATAAAAGTATAGATAACTATAGATTAAACAGTAAAAATGAATGTCACTAATTAGTGATAAGAAATCATTAACTTATTTCCTAGTTTGAAAAGAATGGCAGTTTTGAGTTCTCCTTAGGGTTGCCAATTTTCACTGGACACATTCCTGGAGGTTTCCTCACATGACATAATCTTTAATTAAAGATTAATCTTTAATTCCTGGGAACTCCAGGACAATCCTGGAGGGTTGGCAGCCCTAGTTCTGTTCTATTACAAAGTTTTAAATTATGTGTTTATATACTCTTATTGCTGATCCCTTCCATACATTTTCCTGTCAAAACCAAGTTTTTAAAACTCCCAAAGAAGTATATTTATATGGCATGTCAACTATAACAGGAGATATCACTGTCTATCAACTGAAATATATGCATTTTAAGAAGATTTTAAACAAACAATTTATATTTTAATATGGATTGAGGGAGAAGGGATCAACATAGTAAAATTATAAGTCATTTGAAAAAAATCCTCAAAATGTTAAAGAGAGCGGAAGAAAAGGCACTAAAATTTACAGTCATTTTAGCTAGACAAGATGGTTGAGATAATATCTTTTATTGGACCAACTTTGGTGAAAAAGACAAGCTTTTGAGCTAGACACAGCTATCCTTCAGGTCTGGGAAAGGTACTAAGAGCGTCACAACTAAATACAAAATCAAGCAGATAGTTTAGCATAAGTAGTTAGCACATATTGTAAGGGACCATTCAAGGGTTGAAAGATATTACCTCACCCACGTTGTCTCTCTAGTATCCTGGGACCGACACGGCTATAATAACACTGCATAGTCATTTTAGCCGACAGACTTCCTGGAATGTTTAGGTTTTAGGATTTTCTTACATAAAGGAGCTGGCAGCTTGCAATCTGTTAACTGGAAAACTGTTCCAGTCATAGGAAGCAATATGAAAGGGTGGTGGAATGATGGAAGTGGGTGAAGGAGATGAAGGGAGTTGTCAAGAGAGAGGCTTGAGAGGACTGGAAAGAGTGGGAAGAGGTAAAATTTCTCTACAATCAAGAGATAGTTTTATAGGATGCCAATGCTCAAATAATTACATTAAAGATAGTAATGAATTTTGACCTACAATTGTAGGTGTGTAGTTGGTACAAAGCTTCACGATTATTGTTATTGTTGTTGTTAATTTGTACTATTTAACCAGGATGAACTTGTTTCACATAATGTAAAATACTACAGATTGTCAAGGCATCTTTCAAAAAAGAGAAAACAGCTGAATTTTGGAGCCAAAAATGAGGAATTAAAAGAATTATTAAAAAAAACAGAAATTTTCCCAACTGCATACTTTTACAAAACACCATTAATTATTAATGAGTCGTTCGAAGTTCTTTACGAAATTAAGAGTTTTAATTCCAATATAATAAATAGCAATCAAAATCTAATGTGTTAAAAAGTTGGGATGGTCTCTCAACACAGAGCATAAATTCTTAGATTCTCAGCATAAAACTTGGTACCTAGCATCTTTCCCTCCTGTACCCAAAATATGTAATATATATAAAATCAAAGTGTGGGATTTCCTTCATATAAGTTTGTAGTTGTGTAAGACTTAGTATATTTTGGTTCAAAAGAATTGATCACTTACAAGATTTTTTAGAAATGTAAACTGTTAGCAGGTGAAAGTAAGCCAGTACGGCGTACCAGCAAGAGCCAGTACACAGCCAGCCGTACTGGCAGGGGGCAGCTTCCTCAGGCCAGCAATTTAAAAGGGCCCAGGGCTCTCGGCAGCGGCCAGAGCCCCGGCCCTTTATATCGCCACCAGAGCCCCAGGGCTCCCGGCCACTACCGCCGCTCCAGCTACCATGGGGCTCTGGTGGTGATTTAAAGGCCACAGGGCTCCCAGCCACTGCTACTGCAGCCGGAGCCCCAGGGTAGTGGTGGCAGCCAGAAGCCCCAGGGCTCCAGTGCCAATTTAAAGGGCCCAGGGATTTAAAGGCCCCTTCCGCCCCTCCCCACCCCTTCCGGTTGAGAGCCCCCCCCACACACATACCTTTCTCAGGACCCCGGCCCTGCGTACCGGTAAGTCCCTTCAGTTACTTTCACCCCCGACTGTTAGAAACTGAAATTTGTTTGAAATAGAAACAGTTGCTGGTTTTTTTGTTCCTTCTCTTTGTTTATTAAATGATTTTGAGATATACATATTTGATAAAACATTAAATTAATTCAAAAGAACTAATTTATCTGATCTATGCAAATTTATAAAAAGGCATTGGTTAAGAGCTTTAGAACTATCTCCAAATGGTAAAAGGAAATGATGACTGTGATGCCTGATCCAATGCCTATTGATATCAATGGAAGTTTTGCCACTGAATTCAATGGACACTGGATCCAGCCTTTAGAGTTTTTTATATATTGGCTTAGAGATTTATCCAAATATTTCTCAAGAGGTCTCTAATTCTTACTTAGGTCCTGAATTTGAAGTGACTTATGCATATACTTAACATTAAAAAGTATGTATAAGTCCTTGAATGATTGGGGCCTTCATCTGCAATTAATTGAGCAGTTCCAATGTTTTTTATTAATCAAGGCTCAATTATGTTTACATTTATTGTTATACATTTTTTTTGTAAAAGACAGTTTATATTTTTCCCATCTATAGTTTGCTGCTTTTGCATGTTTTAAGAAACTTAAAAATGACTGTAAAACTAAAAATAGCACAAGCTGAACTTAAAAAAAGGTGGAAACAGGACTGAGAAAAATGGTGAGGAACTTGAGGAGACATACAATATTATACTAACAAATTCATCAGAAGAAGATGGGTCAGGTTTTTGAAAGTACTCAGCATTGACCTAACTTGAAATCACTAGCGAAATTTCCCACTGTCTTCAATACTAGCAGAGTTGGGCTAACACTGAGAATTTTGAAAAACCCACATTTTACACAAAATTAACACAAAAGGATGCAAAGGCTATTAATAAATTACCTTTTTATCTTCCCATTCTTTGATGGAGCTGTTGTGTCCACTTGGAAGCTGCAGAGTACCATCTGTACCTGCAGACAATAGCGGAGGTTGAACCTTACTAAGGATCTTTGAGCAGAGCCTGAGGGAATCAGTTAGTTCAGACAAGTGCAAAGTGTGAAGATGGCTTGTCAATGCAGAAATCATTCTGAGCAACAACTGAGGCAGATGTTCTGTTTGTATTTCAATGTAGGTCTCCTAACAAAAAGATGATAAAATTGAAAAAGTGTCTTATAACCCCCACCCTAAAATGTATTTGCTATAGCTATACAATAGAACCTTAGAGTTACAAACACCTTGGGAATTGAGGCTGTTCATAACTCTGAACAAAACGTGGTTCTTTCAAAAGTTTACAACTGATCATTGACTTAAGACAAGTCTGAAACTCTACTCTGCAAAAGAAAAATGCTGCTTTTAACCATCTTACTTTAAAAGAAACAAGCACAGAAAGTTTCCTTACCTTATCAAATCTTTTTTTTTTAAATTTCCCTTTATTTTTTAGTAGTTTACATTTAACACAATACTGTACTGTATTTGCTTTGTTGTTGTTGTTGTCTCTGCTGCTGCCTGATTGCATACTTCTGGTTCCAAAAGAGGTATGTAGTTGACCCGTCAGTGTGTAACTCTGATGTTCATAACTCTGAGGTTCTACTGTACAACTATCACATACAGTTAATTTTATTCTAAGCTTCTTAACAATGCAAGTGGCAAATAAAATCTAGAAGTCCTCCAAGTCTGATATTCTATGCATTAACTTTATGAGGGATAAAAGGGAATTGTTTTTCAGTGCATGTTTAATCATTGGATATGCTCAGAGTTTTCAGAATTTTAAATCTCCTTCATTTATACTACAAATAGATTACAAAGAATTTTGTAACACTGATGGGATTAAAAAATTACCCCCAATCCCCTTTGTATTTTAATTTTCTCAAAATACAGATTTAAGAGTGAAAAGTAGCAAATCATTAATAACTAAAGGAAAAACAGGCTGAATGCCATACCTGACACAGCACTCTCATACTTCTAGTAGGCTTTGAAATGAGAAAGCAAAAGAATTGAGGAGGGAAGACAGATACAGGAAAAACAGTTCTAGCAGTCTTCATCAAATAAAGCAATGTCAATAGATAAAAGAAGATAAATATCTTACTGTGACATTCAGAACAATTAGCACCCAATGAATTGCATCATCTAACTATTTATCATATAAAACCCCAACGCAACAGGTTACATTTGTAACTAATACAGTATAAATTTTAGAAAAGGAAAAGATGGGATAAAATTCAAAATAGAATCAGATGACAAACAAGCTAACAGAATTTGCAGGCTCATGCATCAGAAGAACATAAAGGCTGATTTGTTTATGTGACAAAATCCAAAATTCAAATTTCAAAAGTGCTTTATAAATCAGAGTACAGAAGTAGTGTCCTCATATACCTACAACCAATGAAGAAAGGAATTCTTACCAAAGAAACTATATCCAACAAAAAATCCACTAGTAGGCAGAAATTGGTCAGGGGCAGCTCAGCTGACTCATTACCACCTACAGGCCCAGTCTGAAGTCTAGCATGCAATGTCCTCCTATGAAATTAAAATATGTTATTGTTGTTTTTGTTTACATATGACATGATTAAGTAACAACTTAATTCACAGGTGCATACGTCAAGGATGCTGCATAAGAACAAACTAGCAGCCCAGTTGTTCCTTCTTCAACAAACAGTTGAATCAGTTTATAGATGACCATACAATCCTTATTTATCTGAAATACAAAGGAAGTTCAATATTTTATGAAGGGCAGCCACACCATTGTGTGCCATGACACACATAAGCAAGGCTGGGCTACAGGAAATTGTTTTGGTAAATCCATACATTTTCCCCTCACTTGGTGGTTGCCTGTTTTCTTTCATTCAGAAATTCAGAATCTGCTTAAAACACAACAAAATGGAAGAAATCCCCCTCCCTGCCAAAGGTAAATATTACCAAATAGTAACCAATTTCATCTCAGTTTTCAGGAAAGTCATACTTTCAAGGAAGTTGCTATTATTCTGTGCCTCATACTGGCACCTTTATCTATAGCGCTCTCAAAGTCCTCATCTGAAATCCATAGTTTTCTTCTAATTAAAATTCCCACTGTGGGAAAAACAGCTTTCTGTGCAGAGTATCATCATACAGATGAAATTTAATACCCACGTATAAATAGTAACTTACATTCATATATTTATCCTTGAGAGTCTCTCAAGGCTCCTTTTGCCGTAATTCTGAGGAGGTAGCATTGCCTTGAAAGGCTATGAAGGACCAGTGAAAATACCTTCTAATTTTCTAAATGTTTTTTAAATTTGAACAAGGACCACAACTCAGAGCCTAAAAAGAGGAACACCTGTGAGGAACGATCTCTCCAGATATGACGACAGTATTTTCTCAAGCCCAGATCTGTACAGTATTTAATAAAAGGGTAAAGAGTCAAAGCCTTGTAAGCACCGATGCACATCTTTTGCTCGCCACGCAGATTGTTGATCAGAGGGAAACATTTTCAAAACCCTTTTGGGACACAGGCTAAGAGACCCAACAACATGCACCAAAAACAACAAAAAAAGAACATTTCTACCTAATCCAGTCAAATATATCATATGCTACAGATAATGAATTTATAGGAGGATAACTTTATTACATGGACAGTAAGTGTGAAACAATCTACCCAAAACCTTTTCTTGTCACTTTTTCCAAAGGAATTTACCTATCCATGCTGAAGAGGCAGTGGCAGGAAGACAAGAGAGCTCTGCAAAGATTTCTCTTACTAAAATCAAGATATCAATACCTTGATTATTCCCAGATCAAGAAAGGGAACTAAAAATAATCTGAATCTCAGAAATTAGGCCTGGTCTATACTTTGAAGTTTTACTGGTTTATCTACTTTGGTTACAGGGTGGGAATTTTTTTTACTGAAATAGCTATACCAGTGAAAGTCCTAGTGTAGACACAGTTATATCAGTATAAAGTGACTTATATTGGTATACTTATTCCCCTCCCCATGCAGGAGTAGCTATACCAGAACAAACTACCTTTATACTGATATAACTGCATCCACACTAGGGGGATTGCATTCCTTTAATTATACGGATATAGTTAAAACAATACAAGTTTCTAGTATAGACAAGCCTTTGCAGGTGGAGTACAATTATTAGTACATCTTGTCCACCTCCCTGTCAATACACAAACCAAAAAATGTAAAGCCAATTCCAATTTTACATTTACAGCTATTAAATACAACTTACCTACAACATTCTTCAAACCAACGAGCAATGTAATCCCACATATAATAAGGCTCAAAGGAATTAAAGAGAAGATTGGCAGTTTTAATCAGCTCTGCGGTTTTCTTATTTTCCCTCAATTTGCTAAAAGAAAATAAAAAATAGTAGTACAATTTAATATATATTACTATGCTGTGATTTAAGTGTTATGCAAAGGCGTATAATTCTGAATTTACTCACTACAATGCTGATATTAACACACTGGTTCCCTCCCTCTCCTTTAATGGCAGCTCTTCAGCTGGGCATGCACTATTGCTTTTTACATCAAGTCCTTGCATGGTTGCCATACTTCTTGCTCATCCCACTCTGTCTCAGATCTGTTTTCCCTTTTCTATATATTTTTACTGGATCTGGTTTCCAATTTTCATTCTTATTTTTCTTTATTTTATTTTTCTCCCCCTTCCCTGTCCTCCTCCAACATTCTGTTTCCCTCTTTGTCTCAGCTGCCTCTCTCTCTGACTCCACTCTCCTGGTCTCTCTACTCCCTTCATTTTGCTCTCCCTTTTTCTCCTCCCAAATGGCTTCTCTTTCTTTGCCACCCCCAAAATCCAGAGAGATCTGTACTAGACCTCTTTTGTTGCCTCTCTTTGTGTGCAAGAGCAGATCAGAGGCTCTCTGCCTGTGCAGCCTCCCAATTTCTGTTGCTTCATTGATGCAGCTTCTCTTCATGTTTCTGAAGACAAGTGACTTAAGGGAAGCCCACCTGCTGCTCCCTAGTTTCAGCCATATCTGTAGTGGTGGCAGGAGTGGGTCACTTTCCCCACTCATACCATCTTCTTCTCTCTGCTGACACCTCACATAACTTCACCCGCCAGCCTCTCACCCCTCACTGCTTTTTCTCATGAGTGCCAAACATGGGAAAGGGAGAGCTCTTAGAACTCTCTTCCTGCCCGTCCATGACACACAGCATTCACATGGAGTTTTGCCTTCACACCAGTAAATGTACATTTACAGTAAACAATTGCAAAATAAAGTGACTGATATTGGTACCTTTTTAGCACAGTAAATGTCATTAAATAAAATAAAACTATAGATGTCCATTCCATCATGTCCCAAGGAAAAGCTTCAATTGAGATCAATGAGAGCTTTGCCTTTCCCTTTCAGAGGAGCAGGCTTCAAGATATTGCTGCGTATTTAGCATGCATTCAGCAATAAACAAGTTCTACTATTTATTAATGTTTATATTTAAAATGTATACTATTTTCTGTTAAAGAGGAAGCATATGTTATATTCTTTTCCTTGTACTCTACCTGCTTAGTTGTGTGTGATCTTTGCTGAAGGAAAGTTCCATCTGAAGATCCAGCTCAGCTTTGCATTGCGTATATAATGTTCTAAATACTTCAATCAATACATCCTCTAAGATTACAGGTCCTAAAATGACCATGAGAAATAGCTGCAATGACAACCTTGTAAAATTAAGGACATTCCAATGATCAGTATCTGAACCCTAACCAAATCATTGGAATCTACAGTTTCATTTACTAAAGCCACAAAATCACTTTTACTCAGATAACTTACAAAGCTGAACAGAATCCCACTTATATTTTGTGCATTCTTATGCATAGTAGAATTTAAAACTATACATATTTTATACAGTAATATGCTATTCAATAGGATGTGCAGGAAATTATCTGTGTGAATCCTAGTGAGTTAAATTTATCTCATAAAGCTAAACCTTGACATCTCATGATGAAAATCTACCTGACAGTGTAAGGTAAAAAATTAGAAGTAAAATATTTTGAGCATCTTTACTCTGATTCAGTTGAAGTGGGTTCTTCTCCATTTTTGGCTACAAATGTGCAAGACAGTCTTTGCATCAGACTCACATTAGATTCCAACAAACTCCTGAGGTTTAAGAAAAGCATCTGACTTTGAAATGAGTTGCAATAGTTCACAAAGTGGTCTGTCTTCAGAGGAGAAGAAGAGCTTTCTGTGCTTTCTCTTGGCCTCACCTTGCTCCCATTAGTGGGAACACCACCACTGACTTCTGCAGGAGCAAAGTCTTTGTTTAATCTGCCAAACCAATTTGCCAACATGATCCTCACAGCTGTGCTTACTTCATTAAATCTTAATGTGCACAGTGTCAGTAAGATTTAAACTGTCTGGCTCAGAAATTATGGGTGACTGAAAAGCCAAACTATATGATAAAAAAATACAGTTAGACTTTGACAACTTCTCAGTCATTCATAATTTCTGAGCCAGGCATTTTAAATGTTACTGACACTGCATATGTTAAGACTGAGTGAAGTGAGAACAGATATGTGGATCATGTTGGCAAAATTCCATACATATGTATCATCTCTCCACATCCCCACACTTTTAATTTCCACTTACTGTGGATAATGTTTGTAAATATTAAGGAATTTAATTACTTGTTTGTTTATTAAAAATAACTACATCCTTTATAAGCCAATCAATTCTTACTGATAAGCTCTTTATGTACTAGACAAAATGTGGTATTATATTTTTAATATTTCAAAACATGTGTGTGTTGGGATAATGAGCAAGGGGCCTTGGGATCACATAAGCAGTAGTTATTGGGATATTTTTCCCATTTCTCTGTAACAGTGTGGTGGCTGTGGTTTGTTTTTCTTAGAGAATTAAAAATCTAAATAGCATTCCCCTCAAGATTCAAATAACTTTGGGAAGATCAATTTTGGGGCCTAAACTACTTCTCAGTATTACTTTAACTTCAGATTTACTGCATGGAGTAGAACAATTAGGTTTTTGGGGGGAGGTGAGAAAGTAGTATGTGATTACATTGGAAGACACTATATAGTCCAACTCTACCATCTATTTACTGCACATTTCTTGAACATACCTACTACTTTGTTAATATCCTCCACTTAAGAAGTTATCCAGAACATTGCTTTATATGCTAGTCAACCAAAAGAATTAATAATTTTTAGCAAAATGTAACAAAAAATATATTTAAGGTTAGAAATATATGAGAGTACCTAGTTCAGGTTTGTCCAGTAAACTGATAAAAATCCGAAAAGGCTTTAGGTCCTGCATCAGTGTGCTCTCTTCTACATGTCCATTAACTTGTAAGATTCCCACCATTGCCTATAAAAAGCATACACAGATCAGAAAATCAAGAAGAAAAGAACAGCTTCAGAAAGCAGGCAATTATGAAAACATGCAAAAAGGGGAATTACTCACAGTGGAGGAGACCCTGTTTTCTTACCTCCCTGCAGCTCATTCTCCATACCTAGGCATTCCCCTTATTGTCGATCACATTCTATTCCACAGAAGTGGAACATATTCTAATATTTGTAGAAAGGTAGGGAACACACAGTATAGCAGCATAAATAGATGCTTACTCAAAATTTCTTAAGAGTAATGAACAAGGGGTATAAAGTGATGATGTAGCTACTTGAGAAGGTAAAAAAAAATTAAATAAAGGGCTAAATAAAACAATAATCTACCTATTCAGGATGCAGCTTGGCTGTCAGACTATTTTCTTTAGCTCAACTGTATGGAACAAGTAGTGACGAAAGCTTCAAAAGGAAGGGAAAACAATGAACTCCTATACTGAAGTACTTTATTCCATGCCACCAGATGCAGAATAAAACTAACTAGACTCTCAGAAGCTATTTAGTTTCTCTCTGCTGCTGGCACAGCAATCTATGAGTAGGCGCTAGTGCATTTCTTCTAGAGCTTCTAAAAAAGAGAAGAGAGAAGAGAAGACAGAAGGAATGAGACAGAAAAAAGGTTTGATCTTCCATTTACTAAGAGGTGAGTATCATCACACAGTATCTTGGAAAATCTTCTACACCTGAACATGCTTTTAGAGAGGCAGACTTTTCAAGACATGGCATCAAAGGACAAGCAAGTCCAAAAATCAGAAGAAAATACAAAAGAAGAGAAAAAAGACTGGCAAAGAAAGAAGAGGAGAGGGGCAATCAACATTTTGAAAGGCTTTTCAATGGTAGTAAGTTGCTGTTGATGACAATTTTAACATGATATGCTAGTGTTTGTCATGCCCTTTAAGAAAGATCTTGAAAGAATATACAAGTGGGCTCTGCCCTTTATTGGAAAAAACAGGTATCCTCTACCTTGAGCATGACTGCTAAGAAAAAATGGAAATGGATTGTATAAATATTGGCACCCTTTCTAGCATCATGAGAGAGGGAAAAGATTAAATGGATAAAGGCATCAGTCAAACATCCAGGTGAATGAAAGACACAGGAATGGATTTAATCTGCAGGCCATAACTTTATTACCTTAACAATGGGCAAGGGGTGGTATGCACCCACTCCCTCTCACAAACAGGTATTTCACTGGGCCCCATGCAGGGCTACAGGGCTTCCTCCATATAACCATAATTCAAGGTCAACTCTCTTTAGCCTCCCACTAGGATTCAGCTCACTTACGAATCATCTTGCCCTCTCCTCCACAAGGAGGGCAGAGGGTTCCTAAGGGGACCTCAGCCTGTGAAGACTTACAGTCTCCCCTTTTCACAGGCAAACAGACCAGCCAAATCCAAAGTCTCATTACATCTGGGAGTTGGCCCTTTTAGCCTTTATTCAAAATGGACACCAGCCAAGACGAGATGACCTAACCCTTTCTATATTAACTCCTAATGTTAGAGTTCCCATTCTTTCTTACTCCTTTTAACCTAACTGTGCCTCCAAAATGCTGTGAGGAAGGCAAAAAAACCCACTGGACTCTTGCCAATGTAGCTCAATTGAAAAATTCCTTCCTGATCCCCCAAACTGGTGGTCGGTCTGATCCACAGCAGCCCTGAAACACATCTCCATATACCTTAACTACCAGAAGAGAGGGTGAGGCATTTATCGAGGCAAGACTGCCTCCAGATGCCCAGGAAGGCTTTAAATGGAGGGGGGAAGGTTCTGAGGCCAACTGTCTCCATCATTACCCTCAAGTCAGCAAGCCAATAGGTAGCAGAAAAGCCTCCCCCTCCCTGGCATATTCCTGCGTGTACCAGACACCAGAGGAAGCGCTCTCCCTTCTCCCATTGTGGGGACTGGTCATCCCCCTGCTAGTCTAACCAAACTCCCTCTCCCCCACAGCTGAGACAGGGAGGGACATTTTTGTCATCTATACAAGTGAGAAGGGAGCCTCTCCAAATCTGTTCTGTGGATAAGTAGATTTCAGTCTGCTTCGCTGTCAATCAATACCTTCCATAAGTGCTACTCTGTCTAACAGAGAGGAAGCAATAGAGGAGAGATGGGATTAAAATACTTCCATATAATATTATTGTTTTAAAGAGGAGAGTGCTAGCCAATCAATGTTTCACACTAAGCTTTTCATTCAAATCTAAGAGTTCTAGAAGAGTTATTTCTTTTACAGACAAGGACATACTATAAAAAGGCAGCGCTTCTAAAATTTCCTCATAAAAAGATACAAATTACATGAATATATTGACATGGCCAATTAGTGGATGAGGAAACACCAATTTTTATCAAGACAATTCTTAACTGAAAGAATATTTTTATAATAGGTTTGTTTATAAGGATTTATATTGATGAAAAGAATAGTTTCATAATGAGTAAATGCCATGTAAAAAAAAAAACATATTATTGATACCTGGACCAACATTTCCTTAGAAAAGGTATTGAAATAGTAAGTGGCATGTTCCTCAGGATTGCTATGTCTTGTGCTTCTAGGTCCTACGATAGCACCATTATTATCAAAACCTTCAAGCAAACAAAAGACATGACAAATTAATATTTACCTTTTTATGTTTTCTTCTTCAATTTTTTAAACACTGGATCAACACACTGGCACTGATAACTTACCAATTTGTAGTCCAAGTAATGTTGGCAAGAGAAAGACCATTTTAAATAGTTTAATAAAAGAATCTAATTAAATGGAACAAAGTATTAAGCTGACTGCAGAGTGAACTACACTCTGGAGTTTTAGTTTTCATTGAACACACTGCTAGATAGTTACATTACTTTTGACAAGAAAAATTTAGACATCAAAAAATACAGTATGTTCTACAGTATGCGTCTTCAAAGTCAATGTACTGTAGCAACAGAAACAACAATTACAAAGAACCGTAGTTAACGCTATTGAACGCTGTAGCAGATTTTAAACATTAGAGGACCACAGAGACCAAAGCCAATGAAGCTATTGTCCTAACGTTGTTATTCTAAATTATTTATACATGTAAAAGGAATATCAAAGTTAACTATTAAATCATTTATAAAAAGATTCATATGCTAAGGAAACCATCTTGATCATTGAAAAATTATGTGAAAGAAATATCTAGAAATATCTAATTAAAAAAAATTTAATCTTTTCTTACAGAAATTCAACATTTTCCTGATAAGCTTTTTTTAAAAAAAAAAGCAAGCTGCTGAAAACATCAACATTTCTTCAAAAGTGGTTTTCACATTTTCTGCTCAAGAATGATGAAAACAGAAGAAAAAGTAGAGAGGATGCATGTCATTTAGTTTCAACTGAAAATAAACTTTAGTATTAAGGACATCTGTGGAGAGCTGACTTGGATTTAAAAAGGTTTAGTAAGATTTTTGTTTCTATTTAATTTTCATAAAACTGTGCATTAAGATATAAGAATAATGAGGAATAGCTAAAAATAGATACGCAAGTACTATATTATGAAAACGTAGATCTAAAAGATCCTCACCACTTAGTTAAAAGAAGTGGTTTTATATTTACAGTAGAATCTTCATTAATAAAATACAGCAACACAACACTGATTAACTCAAAGAAAAAATTATTATATTAATAAAAACTATACAGATCAATTAAATGGAAAACAGAGATTATATAATTGTACAGAATATAGGACATGCCTATTTGTGTGCTAATGCTGCAACACTTGTACATGCTGATCTATGCAGCCACTCCATTTACTGAAATCACACTGACATCAGTGGAAATTGCACAGATGGAATAGCTGTGGAATCTGCTGTCCATAATTTTAAGAAAACAGTGTGAAGTTACACCATGAGTTACAGAAAGATGCATCAAATGTTGTTCTCAACATTCTTTGTAGAAGTTTCAAGTTCTGTTTTATAGAAAAAAAGTTAGTTACTTAGATTCAACCTTAATTTGTTTTTGTTTTTTAATTTATTAAATGCAATTTCCTTTTATTTGGAAAAATTAGAGAAATGATCTACCTATATAAATGTGTCTCCCTGTCTTCCTGAAAAAGACAAGTAGCAGCTCATAAAAAGAGGCTTTGAACTGTGAAATAGGTAGGAAATAAAGTGTTTAATTGAAGTTGGAATTTTTGATCCTCCTTCTGAATGAACCCATTTGGCAGAACATGACATGAGTTTCATCAGCAGTATTTAAAAAAAAAGAAGATAAACCAATTTCTATCATGAGTAGATATTTGTTTGATATTCAAAGATTTTTTAAACTGATTAGAACAGACATTTTCCATAGCTCTTCATTAATTCTTTTTCTGACCAACTGGCATTATATCAAGATGAAAACTATTATATAATGTGATGCTAAGCATCCACTATTTTCACCAATGGAGACATTTTTAGTGACATGGCAGACGCCCAAAATAGGTTAAGAAATGCTAATTTAGGTCACAATACTGTATACATTTACATACCTAAAGTTAAGCACATATATCAGTGTTCGTGAAATCAGGGAGTTAATATAAAATTTTACTTTCAAATATATTTCAATGTATCATTGTTCCCTTCATTCTCCTTACCCCTTCCTACTTCAAATGTAAGTTACACTGACTCATGTCTTGTCTTAATTTAGACTGTTAGCTCTCTGGGGCAGGGACTGTGTTTTAACATGTACAGCTCCCGGCACAATGGGCCCCATTGCTGATTAGGGTCTATGGGTCCTACACTGTAAGAAAATATATAAATAATTTATATATAGCAAGGAATATTGTTATCATGGGCTTTTTCACATGGCTGTGCTGACGAAAAGGTAACAGTTTTCTTATAAGTCACTTTTGATAAAATCAAAATCTGGTACACACAACTTTCTTTGCATTGTCTAATACATTGGTGGCAACTGTGTTGTACTCATAACTATAGCATGAACATAATAAACACTGATTTCTATTTATCAAGTCACATACATAAGATTTCACCATTACCAGTATTATTTTTACCAGGTACATTCCTTTCTCTGCCATTAAACAGATAATTATCAAATTCAGTACAAACTTACCTAGAAGCCATGCATAAAGCCTTCGGTTGAGTGACATATCTCTGCGTAGTACTACATGAAGGGCTGCTGACAAAATTCTGATCATGTCTGGGCGCGTTGCCTGAAGAAATTAGGAACATTACTGTAGTTTAACCACAGAAAGGGACATCTGTAGCTGGCTAATGGATAAGTATTCACTGAATAAAAATTATTTAATTTCCTGAAACCTCTGAATTCATAGCAATGAAGTAGCACAAAGTTCTGAGTTTTAGGACATCAAAAAGTGAGATTACTATTTGGAACAGCCACCTGTTAGAATGCTGTATGACACTGCAACCATAGTAGCACATTGCTGCCTCTATTAACAGTCCATCACCGTGCTACAATGCATTTCACTTTGATTATCAAGCGGAAGTCCTGGAAGCAAACTGATTAAAATGCAACAAAAAAATCCCCAGCAGACACAGTCTTAAATAATTTTCTCCTCATTGATTAGTATTTAAAAAGCCCTAACTTAAAAATTGGCCATATTAGAATTTCAAACACCATTTTGAAAAGAAAATTCAAAACACATAGTTCTCACATTTTTACATTTTTCCCAAATTTAGACCCAAAATTGCACATAATTTTAGAGCACGAAAAAAATGCTTATTTCCAAAAACAAATCTATGAATCAAAAAACTTTTACCCAGCTGCAGTGCTATCTAAACCCTGAAGTGGAAGGACCACCACTAGGAGTGAGGGAGTAGTTCTGTCTCCATGCATGCTCAATCACTTATTTCCCTTAAAGTGGTCATCAGGAGCCAATAGGAAGGTATTTTTATTTAAAAACAAAACAAAGCAACTATCCTCTAGGAATGGAATTGCTCCCACAAAATCATTTTACAACTGCCAGCAAGCACTAAATTTCAGTCACTACTGAACTGGGCTGCAGTTTCCAAGTGATCTAGAAGGTGAAAAGTTCCTTCCCATTAAACTCCTTAGGATGCCTAAGCCATGGTCTACACTAGGACTTCAGGTCGAATTTAGCAGCGTTACATGGATGTAAACCTGCACCCATCCACATGATGAAGCCCTTTATTTCGACTTAAAGGGCTCTTAAAATTGATTTCCGTACTCCACCCCTGACAAGTGGATTAGCGCTTAAATCGGCCTTGCCGGGTCGAATTTGGGGTACTGTGGACGCAATTTCACGGTATTGGCCTCCGGGAGCTATCCCAGAGTGCTCCATTGTGACCGCACTGGACAGCACTCTCAACTCAGATGCACTGGCCAGGTAGACAGGAAAAGAACTGCGACCTTTTGAATCTCATTTCCTGTTTGGCCAGCGTGGCAAGCTGCTGGTGACCATGCAGAGCTCATCAGCAGAGGTGACCATGATGGAGTCCCAGAATCGCAAAAGAGCTCCAGCATGGACTGAACGGGAGGTATGGGATCTGATCGCTGTATAGGGAGAGGAATCCGCGCTATCAGAACTCCGTTCCAGTTTTCGAAATGCCAAAACCTTTGTCAAAATCTCCCAGGGCATGAAGGACAGAGGCCATAACAGGGATCCGAAGCAGTGCCGCGTGAAACTTAAGAAGCTGAGGCAAGCCTACCAGAAAACCAGAGGGGCGAACGGCCGCTCCGGGTCAGAGCCCCGAACATGCAGCTTCTATGATGAGCTGCACCCCAGCCATGTTCTTTGACTCCTTCAATGGAGATGGAGGCAACATGGAAGCAGGTTTTGGGGATGAAGAAGATGATGATGATGAGGTTGTAGATAGCTCACAGCAAGCAAGTGGAGAAACCAGTTTTCCCGACAGCCAGGAACAGTTTCTCACCCTGGACCTGGAGCCAGTACCCACCGAACCCACCCAAGGCTGCCTCCTGGACCCGGCAGGCGGAGAAGGGACCTCCAGTGAGTGTACCTTTTAAAATACTATACATGGTTTAAAACCAAGCATGTGAAAGGATTAATTTGCCCTGGCATTCGCGGCTCTCCTGGATGTACTCCCAAAGCCTTTGCAAAAGGTTTCTGGGGAGGGCAGCCTTATTGTGTCCTTCATGGTAGGACACTTTACCACTCCAGGCCAGTAACACATACTCGGGAATCATTGTACAACAAAGCATTGCAGTGTATGTTTGCTGGCGTTCAAACAACATCCGTTCTTTATCTCTCTGTGTTATCCTCAGGAGAGTGAGATATCATTCATGGTCACCTGGTTGAAATAGGGTGCTTTTCTTCAGGGGACACTCAGAGGAGCCCGTTCCTGCTGGGCTGTTTGCCTGCGGCTGAACAGAAATGTTCCCCGCTGTTAGCCACGGGGAGGGGGGAGGGTTGAGGGGGTAGCCACGCGGTGGGGGGAGGCAAAATGCGACCTTGTAACGAAAGCACATGTGCTATGTATGTAATGTTAACAGCAAGGTTTACCCTGAAAGACTGTAGCCATTGTTTTATAAAATGTGTCTTTTTAAATACCGCTGTCCCTTTTTTTTTCTCCACCAGCTGCATGCGTTTCAATGATCACAGGAGCTTCTCCTTCCCAGAAGCTAGTGAAGATTAGAAAGAACAAAAAAAACACTCGTGATGAAATGTTCTCTGAGCTCATGCTGTCCTCCCACACTGACAGAGCACAGACGAATGCGTGGAGCCAAATAATGTCAGAGTGCAGGAAAGCACAAAATGATCGGGAGGAGAGGTGGTGGGCTGAAGACAGGGCTGAAGCTCAAATGTGGCGGCAGTGTGATGAGAGGAGGCAGGATTCAATGCTGAGGCTACTGGAGGATCAAACCAGTATGCTCCAGTGTATGGTTGAGCTGCAGCAAAGGCAGCTGGAGCACAGACTGCCACTACAGCCCCTGTGTAACCAACTGCCCTCCTCCCCAAGTTCCATAGCCTCCACACCCAGACGCCCAAGAACGCGGTGGGGGGGGGCCACCGGCCAACCAGCCACTCCACCACAGAGGATTGCCCCAAAAAAAGAAGGTTGGCATTCTATAAATTTTAAAGTTGTAAACTTTTAAAGTGCTGTGTGGCATTTTCCTTTCCTCCTCCACCACCCCTCCTGGGCTACCTTGGTAGTCATCCCCCTATTTGTGTGATGAATGAATAAAGAATGCATAAATGTGAAGCAACAATGACTTTATTGCCTCTGCAAGCGGTGATTGAAGGGAGGAGGGGCGGGTGGTTAGCTTACAGGGAAGTAGAGTGAACCAAGGGGCGGGGGGTTTCATCAAGGAGAAACAAAGAGAATTTTCACACCGTAGCCTGGCCAGTCATGAAACTGGTTTTCAAAGCTTCTCTGATGCATACCGCGCCCTCCTGTGCTCTTCTAACCGCCCGGGTGTCTGGCTGCGCATAACCAGCAGCCAGGCGATTTGCCTCAACCTCCCACCCTGCCATAAACGTCTCCCCCTTATTCTCACAGATATTGTGGAGCGCACAGCAAGCAGTAATAACAGTGGGAATATTGGTTTCTCTGAGGTCTAAGCGAGTCAGTAAACTGCGCCAGCGACCCTTTAAGCATCCAAATGCACATTCTACCACCATTCTGCACTTGCTCAGCCTGTAGTTGAACAGCTCCTGACTACTGTCCAGGCTGCCTGTGTACGGCTTCATGAGCCATGGCATTAAGGGGTAGGCTGGGTCCCCAAGGATAACTATAGGCATTTCAACATCCCCAACGGTTATTTTCTGGTCTGGGAATAAAGTCCCTTCCTGCAGCTTTTGAAATAGACCAGAGTTCCTGAAGATGCGAGCGTCATGTACCTTTCCCGGCCACCCCACGCTGATGCTGGTGAAACGTCCCTTGTGATCCACCAGAGCTTGCAGCACTATTGAAAAGTACCCCTTGTGGTTTATGTACTCACCGGCTTGGTGCTCCGGTGCCAAGATAGGGATATGGGTTCCGTCTATGGCCCCACCACAGTTAGGGAATCCCATTGCAGCAAAGCCATCCACTGTGACCTGCACATTTCCCAGGGTCACTACCCTTGATATCAGCAGATCTTTGATTGCGTGGGCTACTTGCATCACAGCAGCCCCCACAGTTGATTTGCCCACTCCAAATTGATTCCCAGCTGACCGGTAGCTGTCTGACGTTGCAAGCTTCCACAGGGCTATTGCCACTCGCTTCTCAACTGTGAGGGCTGCTCTCATCTTGGTATTCATGCGCTTCAGGGCAGGGGAAAGCAAGTCACAAAGTTCCAAGAAAGTGCCCTTACGCATGCAAAAGTTTCGCAGCCACTGGGAATCGTCCCAAACCCGCAACACTATGCGGTCCCACCAGTCTGTGCTTGTTTCCCGAGCCCAGAATCGGCGTTCCACAGTATGAACCTGCCCCATTAGCACCATGATGCATGCATTGGCAGGGCCCATGCTTTCAGAGAAATCTGTGTCCATGTCCTGATCACTCACGCGACCACATTGACGTCGCCTACTCGCCCGGTATCGCTCTGCCAGGTTCTGGCGCTGCATATACTGCTGGATAATGCGTGTGGTGTTTAATGTGCTCCTAATTGCCAAAGTGAGCTGAGCGGCCTCCATGCTTGCCTTGGTATGGCGTCCGCTCAGAAAAAAGTCGCGGAACGATTGTCTGCCGTTGCTCTGATGGAGGGAGGGGCTACTGACGACACGGCTTACAGGGCTGGCTTCAGGGAGCTAAAATCAACAAAGGGGGTGGCTTTACATCAAGGAGTATTTCACGCAGGACTTCACAGAGGGTTCCAATAAGAAATGGTGCACCTAAGTTATTGTTCTTATTGGAACAAGGAGGTTAGTCTGGCCTCTGATTGATACATGGCTAGATTTACCTCGCTGCACCTTCCCTGTGAGTGACTGCAGTGTGACCTAGAGGAATGAGTCCCCTAGACGGGGGAGAGGGGGGGAAGCAAATGAGTACAAAACAAATCTGGTCTATTTCTTGTTTTGATACACTCCATCTATCTTTTACACCTTTGGCTGGCAGCAGACGGTGCAGAAGGACTGCATGCCATCCACATCTCAGGGCTGCTCGGCAGAAGATGGTACAATATGACTGCTAGCCACCCTCATCTCTTGCCTGCCTGGCAGAAGAAGGTACAATACGACTGCTAGCAATCCATATCGCCTGCCTGCTCATCATAAGATGGTTCAATAGGACTGACTGCAGGACTAAAGAGAATGACTTGATCAAGTCACTCCAAATTTAGTCCCTACGCCCATGTCTGTCCAGGCGCTCCCGGCCGACGCGGCCAGGAGCACCTCGGACATGATGATGACGGCTACCAGTCGTACTGTACCGTCTGCTGCCACAAGGCAATGGGTTGCTGCTACTGTGTAGCAATGCACTACCGCGCCTGCCAGCACCCAGGCGACATACGGTGACGTTTACCTGAGCGGGCTCCATGCTTGCTATGGTATGGCGTCTGCACAGGTAACTCAGGAAAAAAGGTGCGAAACGATTGTCTGCCCTTGCTTTCACGGAGGGAGGGAGGGAACGGGGGCCTGACGATATGTACCCAGAACCACCCGCGGCAATGTTTTAGCCCCATCAGGCATTGGGATCTCAACCCAGAATTCCAATAGGCAGCGGAGACTGCGGGAACCGTGGGATAGCTACCTACAGTGCAACACTCCGGAAGTCGACTCTAGCCTCGGTACTGTGGAAGCACTCCGCCGAGTTAATGCACTTTATGCACTTAGAGCATCTTCTGTGAGGAGACACACACTCGAATATATAAAACCGATTTCTAAAAAACCGACTTCTATAAATTCGACCTGATTTCGTAGTGTAGACATACCCTAACTATTCATTTTTAGTTCTCCAATACTGAGGACTTGAAAACTCACAAATGAGTACATAACTTGTTTTCTACTCAATTAGGAATTGTGCGGGGAAATGTCTAATAGAGCAGATCCCATCTCTAACCATAAAAAAAAAGTTTCTGTAAATAATGTTTTCCCTTATATTCCGTCTGTATTCAGTAAAATGTCAACATATTAAACACAATGAGACTAAGACAGGGATCATTGTATGCCAACACACAAGCTACTTGAGAGAGATTCTCTTATAGAGGATTCTATTTATTCTGATTTTGGAGAAAGCCATTAATAAAGATTGACTTAATATCATCACTTGATTGCAAAACAATCTATACATGTAAGAGTATGTGGATATATATTTCTTTATTTTATATTAAAATTTTACCTGACTCATATGGAATGGAAAGCAGAAGAGTATAAGGTCTAATGTGCTCCTTTGTACTAAGACACTGGAATCCTGCACTGATGTGCTTACTGCTTCCACCTGAAACAACATTGCCATTAAAAACAGACTTGTAATTAAAATAACATAATTTATTATATTTCAAAGAATATGTACATACACCCCTCAAAACAGATATCTGTACAGTCCTCTTATTAAATATACTGAATATTTTAGAAATCAAAATAACCTGGTTCAAAATTAGATATAATGTAAACAATGTACACACATAAAAAATGAAATTATGAAAACATGGAAGAAAGATATAATTGGCACAATTTCTACTAACCACAGAAAGCATTTAAGCTTTGCTTAATATATGCATGGCTTGATTTAGTTTAATCAGCAAAGTAATTCACTACACATTTTTCAAGAAGCAACATGAAATTTGCTACTTTTATTGAAAAGTGTAATGAATGGCCAATTTAAAAACACTAAGCAATTTTTAAAATCTAAATTATGAAATTTCATCTAACATGCATACTATATCAGTCTAACTAGGGTGACCAGATGTCCCGTTTTTAAAGGGACAGTCCTGGTTTTGGGGACTTTTTCCTATATAGGCGCCTATTACCCCCACGCCCGTCCCTTTTTTTCCACAGTTGCTATCTGGTCACCCTAAGTCTAACTAGTGCTAAAAATAGACACAATGTATTTATTTATTTCTATAAAGATTATTTTCAAAGACTGAGAAGACATCAGAAAACCCCTGGAAGCTGTACAGTTATATAAATGAGCGTTACACTAACGAATGAACATATTACCATTAACTCAATGTCACTGCCAATTATATAGAGCTGATCTTCCATTGAAAGCTTTCTGTTTAGATGGGAGAGGACATATGTGATTCCAGGTAACCGAACCGCAGGACTGGTAAGAAGACTACCCCAAAGGGCACTGTAGAATGCTGATTGGTCGACTGCACCAGCAACCTTCTCCAACAGTGTGTTGGTTCTACAGCACAAGTGACAAAAGAGGTCAATGGAACAGAGAGGGTGCATTAGCTCAGACCTTTGGAAACTAAACATTTTCTGCTTTACAAAACATGAAATCAGGCTGTATGTACACAAGCAGCGATCAATGTAAAGTTCAATATTTAGCGAAATACAGCAGACAGAGATTTTTTGCTGCAGAAAGCAATGCACTATAATATATATTATCCTACGAGACCTCCAAGAATATCACAATCTATAGGGAATATCAGCATTACCCACTGGCAATAGAAAAATAAATTAACACTGAAAGAGAGATGTGTCTGGCACTGATTTTAATACAAAATTTAAAAAAGAAAATACAAAGCAAGATACATCCTTCACAATTTCTATGTGGACAAAAGTACTTATGAAGTACATTCCATGAACGACTCCTTTTTTACACAGGCGAAGATCAGCTTGACCCTATTTAAAAGCTGAACCTAAATTTTTATCATAGAGAAGCTTGTTTCTATAGTATGGACTTGAATCGCAGCACAAAATACTTGATCAGGGCAGACATTGAAGTATTACACCATCGGTATGTCTACACTGCACTTAAAAATACAGCTGGCCCGTGCTAGCTGACTTGGTCTTAAGGGGCTCAGGCTAAGGGCTGTTTAACTGCTGTACAGACACTGGGGCCTCAAGCTGGAGCCCAGGCTCTAGGACCTTGGGAGTGGGAGGTTCCTGGGGCTCAGGCTGCAGCCCAAGCCCAAACATCTATAGTACAATTAAACAGCCCCTTAGCCTGAGACCCACGAGCTAGGGTTGCCAATTTTGGTTGGATGTATACCTGGAAGTTTCATCACATGACATAATCTTTAATTAAAGATTAATCTTTAATTTCTGGAGACTCCAGGACAATCCTGGACACACAGGTGCTGGAACTAGGGCTGCTGGGGGTGCTACCGCACCCCTGTCTTGAAGTGGTTTCCATTATATGCAGGGTTTACAGTTTGGTTCAATGGCTCTCAGCATCCCTACTATAAAAATTGTTCCAGCATACATTTTCTAGTGTATTACTGTCAAGGTTCCTTCCCCACTCTGAACTCTAGGGTACAGATGTGGGGACCTGCATGAAAGACCCCCTAAACTTATTCTTACCATCTTAGGTTAAAAACTTCCTCAAGGTACAAACTTTGCCCTGTCCTTGAACCCTATGCAGCCACCACCAAGCGTGTTAAACAAAGAACAGGGAAAGAGCCCACTTGGAGACATCTTCCCCCCAAAATATCCCCCCAAGCCCTTCACCCCCTTTCCTGGGGAAGGCTTGATAAAAATCCTCACCAATTTGCATAGGTGAACACAGACCCAAACCCTTGGATCTTAAGAACAATGAAAAAGCAATCAGGTTCTTAAAAGAAGAATTTTAATTAAAGAAAAAGTAAAAGAATCACCTATGTAAAATCAGAATGGTAAATACCTTACATGGTAATCAGATTCAAAACACAGAGAATCTCTCTAGGCACAACCTTAAGTTACAAAATGACACAAAAACAGGAATATACATTCCATTCAGCACAGTTATTTTACCAGCCATTAAACAAAAGGAAATCTAACGCATTTCTAGCTAGATTACTTACCAACTTAAGGAATTATGAAGAGCATTCCTGATCTGTTCCCGGCAAAAGCATCACACAGACAGACAGACCCTTTGTTTCCTCCCCGCCCCCCAGCTTTGAAAGTATCTGGTCTCCTCACTGATCATTTTGGTTAGGTGCCAGTGAGGTTATCTTAGCTTCTTGAAAGGGTTTTGCCTCTGGCCAGGAGGGATTTTATAGTTCCGTATACAGAAAGGTGGTTCTCTTCCCTTTATATTTATGACAATTACATATCTCTAAAACTGTAAAATGAGTTCAATTTGGGACCGACCTGATTTGATTTACTTTTAATATATGCCATTAATTAGTAGTTTCTCTTTCTTCTTGCATAATATTCGGAACTTTTAAAAAAATATCATCTTAATGTTTATCTCTGATTACATCATTTTCTGGATAAAACCTGTTACTTAAATATCTAATTTTTTTAACATATCAGCAAAACTCAACACTTCATAAAATTAAAAACCAATATTTAAGTAGTACAAATATATTAGTATATCATATCCTCACCTCTCATAGTACTCTGATCCCTCCTCTAAACCAGGCAGAATCCCAGTTAGCAATCCTTGCAGACCAGGTTTTAATGTTTTTCCCAAAGGAAGGTAATAAATCTCATACAGGCTGAGTAATGCTGGTTTGACAGACATAGCAGCATTGGCAAGAAGAGGAAATAGCCCAGAACTGTAAATAATAAAATACAATAATACTGTTTCAGGAAGCTATTTATGTGACACCCCTAAACTAGGTCACACAAAACAGTTATAGCAGTGCTCAGCATTGTCACAAGAATATATTTTTATCTTAGTGTTTTGTACTGGCACAGAGCCACTATGGTGATGAGCACGTCCCAGGTTAATAGACTGGTACAGTGAGGCCCCTAGTTGACTTGATGCAGTCTTATCAAGAAAGGGAGATACAGAATAGCATGTGACTTGTAACAAGTATATAACAAGATGAAACTGAACTACTTTAGTAAGACTGGGGGGAAAAAATCTATCATTTTAACTGATCCACCTCTGGAAAATTAAATCTTAAATGCAGGATACTAGAAAAAGAATTATCAAATGAAAAAAACACAAGTAAAGCATCTTCAAGTTTATAAGGAAAACACAGAAGTGTAGACATGGCATAATGGGAACTAATGTTTTTAATTTGAAGAAATTAAAAAGTACAGAAAATTATTTCCCTATAATAAGAACTATGATCTTGTACTTTACAAAAATAAGATACAGGACAAACAAAATAAATATACAAATATCACACAAAATTATTTTTAAAACAAACACAGTATCCATTGATTGCAGATATTCAGCCCACAAATGAGTCCTCAGACTAGCAATAGCCCCATTACTCATGTATGAATGTTAAAAAGGGTTAAAGGAAAGTTTAATTTTATAAGCATAAGAACAAAAAGCATTGAATAAATGTAAATGAACAATAGATTACTCTCATTATGAGGGTTTTTTTCCCCATTTTGAGGGTGATAAACTAATACCCGTTCTCCATACCCCCATTCCAAAACAATAAAATCTAACTAAACAGAGCCAAACACAAGGCAGACTACTAATGCTATGGTTCATTCCCGGATTATGACTGTTCTCCAAATGATCAAAAACTGGGATTACATATAAAAAAATAATCTTTTCACTGGGTTGATCCCTTTAACAGCACAGAATGTTCTTTTATCTGATCTTTCTATAACTCAGTGTCTTTATGTGATTTTCTACATTTGCTATGTGCAATTGCTGCTTCTATAGCTATTTTAGGAAAACAGAAGTCAGTTTTAAATCTGATGAACAAAAGAGAGGTTTTCTAACTAACAAAAATACATCTTCACTGTCTCTGCCAAATCTCATAAATTACTACCAAACTGTAAAAAACAGAAGAATTCTGAACACAATTTTATTTTTCAGAATCATTGTGGGCCTAATTCAAAAACCCACTGATGTTATAGATCAGACCCTGAATGAATAAATAATCAGTATATGTTAGGAAAAATTATGCTTGGAGTCACACTGATGTAAGAGGCTCAGAGAACACCTAACAATCCCTAATGAAAAGAAAACTTTGTGGAAACTGTTATTCGTAGATGATAGAAATGAAAATATTTTAAAAATATGAAGTTGCCTGAAGAAATTTATTTTTTCTTTCCTCAAATATATACAAAGTGCCATGTCACTCTCAACAACCAAAGAGTATCTCGTTGTTTCTCAAATACCCTCTTGTCTTGGACTCCAGATAATACTTCTGTCTAAAAGCCACTGCTTGTCCTTCAAGGACTTGATCCTTAGATGGCTGAGGCCACCTTTAATGGAGACGCTTGGCACCTTGGAGCCTGTCTTCCTACACCGAGCATCAGCAGTGGTGTTTTTGGTTAGATTACAGGATACTGGGTTGATCATCAGCCTGTAACTTGTCATATTGCAAGATGCTGCAGCTAAAGGGCTTATTTTGCTCCAGCATATATTGTCCATCAGAATAGAATCTTTAAAAACATGTTTAAAAAATGAAACTGAAAAAGTCTTCTAAACTACATTAAATGAACTAAAAATCTGAAAGTTAATGACATTTTAACTATTTTTACCTGTACAGGAAAAGATCTTTAGCCAGACGCTTGGGTCCAATGATTTTGAAGATAATCTCATATGTTTCAAGTGCCTTCCGATGAACCCCACCTGGCAAGGCTGGATGAAGGCATTGCGCTAGACGCTTGCCTATGGTCAGCTTTTTAGGTACTACTTGGTACTTTGCATTGTTTTGTAAAACCTGTCAAGAAAAATTTAAATCAATTAAAAATATCCCACTTGGGCGTAATAATATATTTCCATGACCCAAACAAACAAAACTGTCCCACATTTCAATTTTAATAAACTGTTCTACTGTCTTCTACCCTGAGGCCTACTCTATGCCTGTCATAAGTGAAATTGAGTAAATCTGTGCAATTTCACTTACATCAGGGCCCACAGTTAAAGTCTGTCTATTCTATTTTATTCATGTTTTTGTGGCACATTTATCACCGTGGTATTTTGAGACAGAAATTAAAACTCTCCAGCTGCCTATACAGATTGCCAGAGGAAACTCACCAGAAAAAGGACTGTTTGTGACCCCTGTAAAAATTATTCCAGGCAAAAATCAACAGCTGCTGTTTAAGAAGCATAGATTGATGCAGTGTGCAAAACAAAAAACTGTAGAACTGAAATAAATGAATTCACGGTTACCTTTGATATTGGAATTTAGAATTGCATTTGAATTTTTGGGTGTTTCTGTTAATAATGCATCATTATTTAGTGTAAGAATGTACTGAGAATACCATAACCAACATTAAAAAATAAAGTTAAAGCTTTTTTTATACAAATTGACTACTCTGTAGTCCTCATCAACCGCACCAGTACTCCCAAATTTTCAATATTCCACAGGACATAATGAGCAAAATAAAAGTGCTTCAGACCAGTTAGTTTGAGGCTCCAGTCCTTTATGGAGTTCCACAGGGGCTGACTTCTGGGCACACATGGAACCCAACTGTGTTCAATGAGGCTCCATGGGAGCACACAAGGGGCTGCCCACATGGAGCTTCTTTCAGGATCCGGGCCTATGTTTGTGCAGTGCCACAGAAGTACACTGAGTTATTACATATTTTTATCTTGCTGACGAATTGACAAAGCAGTAACAATGTTCAGAGTCCAGTCCTGTATCCTGGCCTCATCCATAACTCTTACTGGTAGTTCTGGGCATGAGAAATATAGGGTTGGTCCAATAATGTAAATTAGAGTAAATTATTAATTCTGCTAAAAAGTTTAGAAGTGTTGGGATTAAATATAAAAAGCTACACCACGTTTAACAAAAGAGAAAGGGAATGAAGGATTTTCAGTGTACTTCTGTAAAAAATGTGGTGCTTTCTCTTTCTCATTGATCATAGTAATAGTTTCCACTGAAAACCATTAGAAATATGGATAAAAATTTCTTATCCAGTTTTCTGGTCCCAGATTACCCTCAGAGTAAGCAACAAAAATTACATCTTTTGCTGTAAGCTTTATATATATAAATCAGTTGAAAATTACAAAATATTTCATACCCCATACTAAATTATTTCAAGGGATTTAAATTATATGTATAGCCTACTGAAAATGAACTACTAATTGGACTGAACCTATCTTCCCATTATAAACCCAATTTCTAGCTGCACTATCCTACCCCTTGCCATGGAATTTCATATACCTGATCTTAGCCCATGGTAAAATTTGTGATTTTGTAGTTAAAATTTGGAGCAAATTGGAAAGACTTTTGGAAATATTATGATTCAGAAACTGAACTGGGTTTTTCCTAACATTTTTTGGTTCATGAGTGCACCAAAAATGCTTGTACTAGAGACTTCAAATTTGTTTCAATCTGTTGGTTTTGGCAAGGATTATGTCTTTAGCTGTTTTATTTGGGATGAATTGTTACACAATTGGTTTAACAAACACATACTTTGTAAATTCCTTTCAGACTTGATCAGTACAGCCAAGATGGAAGGGGACAAGTATGTGTGGAAGAATAACAGGCAGAGAACCAAATGGGACTACTGTGTGGAGCGAGGGACCATCTTGTCTGGTTGGAAGCATGAGAGAGGTCAGCATAAAGGCAAGCATATCTGGGGTATGGACAGAAAGATCCCTCCCTAGTGTACTATAGCTTCCTCTTTATAATTAGAGGAATTGTGGAGGTGGTGGGGGAACTACAGGGGTGATCTCAGGAAGGAAGAAAGAAGAAACAAACAGGAGTCCGGAAAAAAATAAGAAAAAGCGGTGTCCATCATCAAAGAGCTTGTTAGCGCCTCCGAAATTTCTGTTCATTGAGCAATTTAACTTATGTGGAGGTTAACCTGCTAAGCTATTTTTCCAACAGATTAATAATAGTTTAGGTTTTAGACTGTTAAACCCTTATCTTTTTATGTTATGTTATTCTCCCATACATCTGCTGCCTCTTCTGAAGTGTGCTACTGTCATACCTTGTTTAACTTTCCAAGTGCTGATATCAAATCTGCCCATTCACTGGAGTATTCAAAGTTCTTCAGTGCTTTGTCAACCGCTGCTACATAGTTTCTATACTTGGAGTCACTCAGTAGCTCCACCTCCTCCGTGTTCATCCTCCCACAGAGTCCCCACTAGATACCAGCATGCAATTCATGTAAAATCATTAGCTGTAAAAAAGTGAACATTTTTTTCAAGTTTCATAATATTAAAATAATTATAGATACAAAATTTCATGCAAAGAGCTTGTGATCATCATGGAGGCTAGATCCTGTCCCTGTAGAAAGCTTTACAGATATGTGAGAATAAAGTTAGGCTTACTAATTAGGATAATCTGTGTATTGTGTACAAAAATATTATTTTGCACAGATATTAAATGTGTTTCCTGAAAGGAGTTTGTGTTCACCCTAAAAAGAAAAGGAGTACTTGTGGCACCTTAGAGACTAACCAATTAGTCTCTAAGGTGCCACAAGTACTCCTTTTCTTTTTGCGAATACAGACTAACACGGCTGTTACTCTGAAACCTGTGTTCACCCTGTCATCTTGAATAATCCAGTCATGTTAATTATTCAAAGATTTTCATACAAAAAAAAATTCCTCAGGTTTATAATTCTAAATGAAGCAACAGGTTTGAAAGCTTCATACGCATGACAGCCAGCAGTTCAGAATATGCTCTACACCGTAATTGCAAACCAATGAATGCACAGCCATACATTATGTAATAAAATTATATTTCTGCATTTTGTTTTTTCTTTCTGAGCCATCATTGGAACAATTTGCCACCACGCTTTCCATGAAGTAATCAATCTTTCTGAATCACCTCCTGTGCAAAGAAAAAAAATGAAGGACATATGTATGCAACACAGTTGCACAGTTCTCAGAACTGCCCTTGGCCATTAACATTTACTTATGTCACATTTGGTGTTCCAATTTAGTGACATATTTTGTCACGATCTGCATCCATATATTATACTTTTAAAAGGGATTACTGTATACTGTTTTGTATAAAGTAAGTCTATGCACACAGGTACAAGTTTAATAGCATTTTGTAATCAGAGTTTTTAGCAGCATGTTGCAATGGTCTACACTGAACTCAGTGGGATTCCCTGGTTACAACAATGTTCTGACACACCATCACAGGACTTATATTGTGTATCCATATTTTAGTTTTACTTAATCTTCTTTTCCCTCCACTGCTCCTTTGGTATTGTCCACAAAACCCTCTGGGAATTACAACTTATACTTGTGTAATTTTACTCTAACATACCTGGCAATTGCAGCTTTTGTCGCAGTCTTTTCTGTTTGATAGCTCTCAAAACACACACAAAGACTTAAGGTTTCTAAATTCCTGCAAAAGGCATAAATGTCACTACATAATAGATTTCACATCCAACAAATGCAGTTTTCTGTCTTGGGTAAGAGCAAAGAATGGGAAGGACAATGAGTTGGTTGCCATAACTCCATGTTCAATTTCAGGATGAAGTCCAGCAGACAGCAAAAAAAACCTTCCTCACGTGTAAAACTGAAGATGGGAGTAATAATAAGAGAACTCCATTCATTATCTGGCCTAGCAGATGTGATTACAACTAAAAAAGCTACTTTGAAAGACAGCTCCTATTAAGCTTCCATTGTGAAGTAACAGAGAGAGTTACCGGGGAGCGTATTACAGCAAAGTAAAGGCCTCTGAAATAACTGAAAGCAGAAAAGCCAATGTAGAGGTGGAAAGCAATATCCCAAGACCTAAGACGAAGAATACAGCAAAGGTGCAAATCCTTGGAAACTGTTATGAGGAAGTCAAAAACATTCTGAAGGAATCAGAAAATTAATTATACTATCTAATAAATGTCTTCATATTGTCCAAGATGTGAAACACAAAATGTGGAGAATTTTATGCCATTCACCAGACACTTAGCAATCTCAGCAAGAAACCCCATTCTATGGAACCCTATTCCATAAACTTCAATACAGTTACCTGAGGTGACTGGGTAACTGAAGAGAACAAAGCTGTAGGGAAGACAATCTCGTATTTTGGGATACATATAGAGAGATTAATCATCATGCTCATCAAGCCAGAAAAACATGAGTGGTGAGTCCACCCAAGAGCAAGCAATATCACCACCACTGTCTCGGCCAATTTTTCTCAGCTCTTTCAGTAACTGGGGGAAAGGGAGAAAGTTGCACCTTCAAGCTTCCATTATAATACTCAGTGAAGACACAGCTAAACAGGATGTTGGGTTTCAACAGCTGAACCAAGTGAACTTAGCAGATATAGTCAAGGTGAGCCAGACAATTTTGCCAAGGCGTTTGATGTCACCAGATTCCAGCTGAGCTAGTCTTCCCAGGATTTCTTCTTTCACTGCAGTTAGGAGATAGCATACCACTCAAATACCCAGGAGAAAGGCAAGATTGGCAACAATGAGAAATCATTCAGGCGTTGCCCCATTCCCTCAAGAACCCTGGTGAAAGGTGGAGGACTCCAGTATTGACCTCTGATATCAGGGCAATGGGACCATAAAAATAAACAAATAAATACCTAGCTGGATAACTCTCTGCTCTGTCTTCAACACACTCTCTCCACCTGTCTTTTCTTCCCCAGGATCATGGGAATACTTGGTTATCTATTTCCTTGTCCTCCTTTTGTGAGCTTCACCCCCCACCCCGCCCCCCATGTTTGTTTTTTCTTTCTTATCCCTAGAAAATAAAACAGGAATGAGAACTAAAGGAAGAAGGAAAGAAAGAAAACAGAAATGTGCTTCTAGATACAAGGAGGCTAACGAACTGGAAGGAAAAGACATGGGACAGATGGAGCCTATATATAAAGGCTGGATTCACAAATCTTTTGCATCTTTTGCTGCCTGGTGGATGAAACAATAATGATGATTGTCCTTTATTTTCTCTGTGGCAGGACAGAAGAGGAAAGCATGCTACAAATGTTTAATGAAGCAAATAGGCTCAATGAGAGTGCCAATTTATGCGTTCTGGGATTCCCCACTGAAGTTAAGGGCTTGAATTCTATTACTTTTATGAAATTTTGTTTCACAATCTTTGCTTTGAAATAAATGCGAAAAAAAGATCCATTTTACACAGAGAATAAAGTCCTAGGGATATAATGACTGTCAATGTTTGATCTCCAAGAATGAAATAAAATATTAACAACAGTAAAAGAGAAGAAAGAATAAACATACAAAAGCAGCAGGCTTCCTATTTTTTCAGACTTTAGCACTAGCACAGAGGAATGGAGGAAAGAACTGACATAGTGAATAAATGTTTCTTAGGTTAAAAATATTTCAGCATCTCTTCTTTATCCAGCTACATCTTATGTACAACATAGCCACTTATATTTTGGTGGGGAGAAAGACGTGGCTTCCCTTCCAGGCTCCCGCCCCCTAACCCACAAATGTTTGTGTTAAAGTGTGAGAGCAAAGAATATGGACTCTTATTTAGAAACAGAAGATCAGGACTATTATATGTTACTTAAAGAACAATGTGTCTGTTTTCCTGGAGACCTTAATTCTGATTTAAATATCAGCAGTTCAGTATGTCTTCCCGGCTCTTTCCCCTGTACAGATATGACAATTAGTAGCCTGTAATCAAATAATCTACATATTTAGAAATTGGTCAAGTGCCCACTACTTGACACTAATGCAATTATAGAATTATTTAATTGCTAATATGTGCATTATGTTTCTTCATAATTATGCAAATAATTATGACACATAGATTATATTTTACTTTATCCTATTCAGTAATAGTGCCACTTTCCCTTACCCTCTCTCATTTAGCCTGAGACTCACTTCCCTGCTCTACCTTGTCAATATGGAGAAAACTTTCACTAACCACTGTATGTGCTATACATGTTCTGTGGATAAAGAAACTACAGTGCTGTAAATCCAGTCCCTTTTACTAGCACTACATTCAATCACAATTATTTTAAAATAAAAAATGTGGGGAAAAATCAATTTAAGTTTCCTTAAGGTTGTATATTTATCCTCTATTAGGATATTTTATTCCAAATTACTACTCTACTAGATAAAGATTATTTCTTCAACCCATTATACATTTGATTAATTGAATTAATGTTGAGTTTTATTTATTTCTTCTGAAAAATTAACAGAATAAAAAATATCTTCAGCTACTAATGACCTACTAAGTGTTGTTGTTATTAAAACATTTACCCAATGTGATTTCTGTACAACTGATTTTGTACAGCATTATCATTATTATTTGAAGTGTCAATACAGCAAAATGTAGTGTAACAATGTCTTCTGCATCTAGAATGGATTAGATTTCAGTATACCTTTACCAGTATTCCTCCACGCATCTACCCTGAGCATAAATACAAATTCAAGAGAAGGCCTGGTTTAACTATAATGTGATCTGAAAGAACTGTCCCAGCTCTGGGACATTTGATCTGGCAGGTTACAAAATAACTGCAAGTTATTACAGTCACAGAAACCAACCATCCCCAGGGAAAGTTTTGCCTTTTTTCATTTCATAGTCTCTTCAAAAACAGACCCCAGCTTCCCCGTACCATTTATTTTTAAAATACCCTAATTTATAGTAAAAGTAACCACACTCTTGCCATTAACTTGCATACAGTAGTCATGATTAAAGTTTATTATCTTTTTTGAAAGAAACTTCTATAATTTCAAATAAATCTTTCGACGTGCAATAGGAGAAAAAATAACATTAAAATAATGTTACAGTCTCACTTTAATTTGTGACAAATAAGGAATGTATTTGTTCTTCCATTTCTATTTTTGTCAGCATGAAGGTCTTGTAACACAATGTCGTTTTTAACCTTTTTATTTTTCATTTCTATCATGTACTCTAACAAGTATTTTTTCTTTGCACTGATTTACAGCTAAAGATGCAACAAAATTTTTGTCAAGCTGTATAGTTCTAATAATTCAGTACAACATTATTAAAGCTCAGTAATAGTATCATCTACTAAAATGAAACAATGGAGCAAATATGTCTCCCGCAGAACTTCCTACCTTTTCTCATATTCCCTACTTTAAAAAATTAGCCTCCTGTAAGTGGTTAATGAAGCCAAAATGTGTGGAGACAGTTAATCTCTTTGAATGTGATACACTATGTCTTTTAGTTCTTGCCATTGCAGGTAATAAAAGCATAAAACTATGTTTGTGTTTAATTCACATTATTAATACAGAAACATTATTCCTTCCTTCCCCCCCACCCCCCATGCCATGTTTTGTTTATGGCTTCTAACTTAGAAAGTTGAACTAAATATATAATTAAATTTGATGGCCCAAACAAAAATAACTTAAGGAAAACATATGGTTTCCTCTGTTGCACCTTCACAAACATACAACACTGAATAAATCATTTATTTGCTTGTCTCTTACACTCTTCACTCAGTAGCAGAGCCAGCTATCTCTGTGAAGGTTTTTCTAATTACTTTACTGTTACGATCATTCAGACTGAGAGCAATCTGTCTCTTGCTGTAGGTGTAGCGTCCAGACAGGAGGGGGAACATATGTAGTCTTTTCAGAATAAAGTTTCACCCAGTCTCCCACACATTCTAGATAAATCTATTCAATTACTTGTTAAACGAACCCACTTCCATTTCATGGCTGGTAAACTGTCAACAGAAAGAACCCCAGGCCTATTATCATTGGGGATTATTAATGCCTCTTAAGGAACGAAAGATGCCAAATAGACCTACAAACCACAGTTTGAGGGTATGTTCAAGTCATCACTGCTTGACGCTACAATCTTGATCCTGTCACCAACATCCTATTCTTGAGGAAAGTTATGAACAAAAGAGTGACTGGCCAATTCTGGATACCTATAGATTTTTGTCAGTCTGACAAGGAAACCACAGTTATTTTTGGTTGTAGATCTCCTTTTAATATGTTATTTGTCCATGTTATTTATTTAGTGATCATCCCTTAACACCACTGACTGTTGAGGTGGTGTTCACTTTCCTGTGACACCTGGTAAGGGCAGATATGGTTGTTTTAGAAAAACAATGCTGTTTTTCAGAACCACTATTTATCCTCAGACACAGGGCCTCATAGTGTCCCACTGTGATCCAAGAACCCCTTAATGCCACCTGGCAAGGGGGTTACAGGAATATCTTGATTCTGGTACGTACATCATCAAAGCCAGGATTACACTACTCATTAATATCATTGTGAAATGTACGCATAAACACTATGTAAGGAATTATGTTTATATACTAAATAAATGATATTGAAGTCTATATCAAGGCAGGGTACAAAACAGGTTTTTCTCCAAACAGGATGTCAGAAATGTACATCTCTCTGTCAAAATGTAAATTAAGCATTGTAAGATCAAACAATGATATCCATTTACATACAAAGTCAGAAATTAGTAAGAGATGTGAAGTCAACAAGGAAGCAGCACACAGGAAAAACAAACCACCAGTGGTTATCCTGCCTGTGTACAAACACAATAAGATTTGGGGGTATATCTGTGAGGCAAACAAGACACCCCTGCAACCTATACCTAGGAAGTAAACAGGCAGTGTGTTTATATTTATGAAAATGGGATCTAAGCCAGGTTTGTCTGAAAAGCTGAAGACGACTTTAGGTTAGATAAAACTACTTTAGTCAGGAGGTTAAGTTTAGTCTCTAGAAAGCATTTTGCAATTTTGTTTTATATCTAACCATTTGTTTCTAATACCCTTACTCACTATCACTTTAATCCTGAATTTTTGGTAATAAACATATCCTTGTTTTCACTATAAATATACCTAAGAGCTTTGATATGAAGCAAGGTGCTGATCCTGGGTTGAATAGTACAAACTGGTGTGCATATTGTTATTTTGGGGACAGAGGACTGGGTATTACTGTCAGTGTTCAGTGGATAAAAGTGGACATGACAGGGGAATGTTTCACCAGGGATGCCCCTATTATTAACCTGCAAGGCAAAGTAAGTGGTGACAGAGTCCAAAGGAGAGTGCTTGGATGGCTAACAAGCTGGTGGTATCAGGGAGCTGACACCCAGGTAAGCACAAGTAAGATTCCCTCACACTGGAGAGAAGGGGTAACAAGGTGACTCACAGTCCTGGGTGCCCTGAGAATCATCACATCTTATCACCTCTTCTGTTCAATAAGCTTCCCTAGGAGTATACTATCTCTTTAAGGGACAAGCTGGATCCTATAGCCAGGACAGTCTAGTATGTAATCAATGAGGCCTGTCCAACCTCAGGATGAGCTATTTAAACAGGAATCTGAACAAGGGAGAGGGTTCTTTCTCCCAGCATCTAGGAGATTAGTCTAACCAGATTCAGACACTTTGATGACTAAGTTTGAAAGCTTTGAACCAGGGTCCTGAGGTGAGAACATTACATGCTGTTTGTTGTAATTGCTCCTGTCCTGAAACCTTATTAAAGAAGACATGCTATTGTATTGTTATGTACTGGGTTCTCCCTTCCCAGCTCTGCTAAAATGATTCTCATGATGCCTAACTGAGGAAAATAAGGTGGGGCTCCCCTGCAGTGCCACACCTGGCCACAAGAGGGCATGCAGAAATTTCCCACGCCTTTATAGGGAAATACTGAGGTGATTCTGGCCACAGCCAAAAATATTAATAAATTGATAGTCAGCTCTATGACTCTTCAAGAAAGCCTAGAGTTAATAGTCTCCTCTTTCTGAGTGTGCTATCCAATATACGTAGCTTTCATCTAGGCATGTATCTTAAATTTAATCCTTATGTGATGCTAACTAGTAGAAGGAACTGGAGGAGCTAGCCAGAGTTGTGCATTCTCCTTTTATTGAGGGTTTATGACAACTGTTTGTGAAAGTGTTTTGCAATACCAGTGTTATTAAACTTCTGAATGTGTCTAGATTCTTAGGTATCAGTGGCAACTAAAGTATTTCTTTGTCTTTGGCTGACCAAGAGATTGGGTTGCTCCCTTTCCTTTCTGATACAGTCCTCACAATAGGCTACATGTTGTATTACTGCAATGTGTTTTACTTAGAACTACCCCTGAAGACCATTCTGAAGTTTAGCAAGGTCAGAATCCCACATTTTAAGTAAGAGAGATACAGTGGACAAGGTAATACCTTTTATTGGACTAACTTGAGAGACAAACTTTCAAGAGCTATCACGCTAGATCTGACCTACCAGTCCCCATCCTCAAAAGAAACCTGCACAATACTTTTAAATTCATAACCTCGCTAGACACTAAAAATCACGGTTTTAATAAAGATACTCTATTTATGGCCTATTACAACAATCTGTAACTTATTAACCCCATAGGCAATGCGTGGGGGGCATGTAGAGTCACCCCAGATATCTGCTTGGCCTGCTGAGGGAGATCATAAGAATGGCCATACTGGGTCAAACCAAAGGTTCATCTATCCCAGTATCCTGTCTTCCAACAGTGGCCAATGCCAGGTGCTTCAGAGGGAATGAATAGAGCAGGAAATCATCAACAGCCATTTTATAAGGTCCAGAGTCCAGGTATGAACAGATAAGAGTTCACTGAGGCTAATGAATACCTACTTAAACAATACCTAATTGAGCAGTCTAAGGCAGCTCACATGATGATAAATATTTCAAACACTTTCAGCACTAACTTCCCTACTTCTAGCTTCACAGCACATTTTTATGATTAAAATAAAGCAAATACTCATCAGAGATGTAATAATTATTTTTACATTTAAAAAAAAACCAAAGCACATTTCCCACTGCCTTGAGCAAAATAAGTGCCCACAGACTTCTGACTACAAGTGGGAAATCCAGAAGTCTCCAGAAGTCATCTTCTTAAAGAGAAGAAAAAGATTTGTGACACTTGGGTGATATTTAGCCTCCCCATCCCCTTTTTAAAAAAACAGTTTTGCATAGCATTAAAACTGTATTAAACAGTATTACACACTTTATTAAATAAAATAATAAAATGAAAACATTAGTCTTCCAATTGAAAACTTGATTCCAGTTCCCCATCTCTAAAATGAGGATAACAATACTTCCTTTCTCCCACCCTCTGTCTTTTCTACTTAGGCCTGGTCTACACTACGAGTTTATGTCAGATTTAGCAGCATTAAATCCGAATTAACCCTGCACCCATCCACACAACGAAGCCATTTTTTCAACATAAAGGGCTCTTAAAACCGATTTCTGTACTCCTCCCGAACGAGGGGATTAGTGCTGAAATCGACATCGCTGTTTCGAATTAGGGTTAGTGTGGAAGCAATTCAAAGGTATTGGACAGCACTCTGTCTGGACAGCACTCTGAACTCGGATGCACTGACCAACTGTACAGGAAAAGCACCGAGAACTTTTGAATCTCATTTCCTGTTTGGCCAGATGAGCGCATCAGCACAGGTGACCGTGCAGTCCCAGAATCGAAAAAGAGCTCCAGCATGGACCGAACGGGAGGTACTGGATCTGATCGCTGTATGGGGAGAGGAATCCGTGCTATCAGAACTACGTTCGAAATGACGAAATGCCAAAATATTTCAAAAAATCTCAGAGGCCATGAGGGACAGAGGCTACATCAGGAATGTAACACAGTGCCGCGTGAAACTTAAGGAGCTCAGTCAAACGTACCAGAAAACCAAAGAATCAAACGGACGCTCCAGGACAGAGCTCCAGACATGCCGCTTCTATGCTGAGCTGCACGCAATTCCAGGGGGGGCCGCCACCACTACCCCACCCCTGTCCATGGACTCCGAGGATGGGATACTCTCCGCTATGGCTGAGGATTTTGCAGACGGGGAAAATGAGGAGGAGGACGAGCTTGGGGAGAGCACACAGCACACCATTTTCCCCGACAGCCAGGATCCTTTTATCACCCTGACTGAAATACCCTCCCAACCCAATGAAGCCAGAGAAGGGACCTCTGGTGAGTGTACCTTTTAAAATATAATACATGTTATAAAAACAAGCGTTTTTTAATGATTAAGTAGCCCTGAGGACTTGGGATGCATTCGTAGCCAGTACTGCTACTTGAAAAGTATGTTTACGTGTCTGGGGATGGAGCAGAAATCTTCCAGGGACATCTCCATTAAGCTCTCCTGGAGGTACTCTAAAAGTCTTTGCAGAAGGTTTCTGGGGAGAGCAGCCTTATTCCGTCCTCCATGGTAGGACACTTTACCATGCCATGCTAGTAGCAAGTAATCTGGTATCATTACATGACAAAGCCTGGCAGCGTATGGTCCCGGTGTTTGCTGGCATTCAAGCAACATCCATTCTTTATCTCTCTGTGTTATCCTCAGGAGAGTGATATCGTTCATGGTAACCTGGTTGAAATAGGGGAATTTGATTAAGCAGACATTGAGAGGTGGCCGTTCCTACTGGGCTGTTTGCCTGTGGCTGAAAAGAAATCCTCCCTGCAGTTAGCCACACGGTGGGAGGGGGAGGAGGGCATTGGCGCTGAGTTCGCATTTGGCTAGCAAGGATCACTGGTGGGGGCAGGGGTAAAGCAATCATCCCAGAGAACTGGGTGGGTGGGGGGTTAGTTTGGTTTCTGCTGCTGCACATTAACAGGAAAACTACAGCAGTAAATGGCCAACTCAATGGGGTTTGCTTGATATGGGAAAGGAGAGGGCTGCTGTTATGAAGGTTGCAGAAGCCGAAAGACTATGGCTTGCCATGGCCGCCTGCAAGCTGAATTCTGTTGCCCGGCACTGTGTGTGTGATCTCGAACACCAAAGCCGCAGGCACTCAATATAAGATGCAAAATGTGACCTTGTACCAAAATCTCATGTGCTATGTAATGTGAATAGTGTTGTTCACCGTAAAAGAGTATAGCCATTGTTCTGTAAAATGTATCTTTTTAAATACTTCACTCCCTTTTTTTCCTCCAGCAGCTGCAAATGTTTCAAGCCTCCCTCCTCTGTCCCAAAGGCTATCTCAGATAAGGATGTGAAAAAAAGGCACATGCAATGAAATGTTCTCTGAGCTCATGCAGTCGCCCGGCACTGACAGAGCTGTGTGGAGGTACACAATAGCAGAGTACAGGACAGTGGCCGATGAACATGAGGAGAGGTGGCAGTAGGAAGATCAGAGGAGGCATGATGAAACACTGGGGCTACTTCGGGATCAAACGGACATACTTCGGCGTCTAGTGGAGGTTCATGAATGGCAGCAGGATCACAGACTGCCGCTGCAGCCCCTGCTTAACCGCCCTCTCTCCTCCCCAAGTTCCATAGCGTCCCCCCCCCCCCGACGCCCAAGAACGCCGGGTGGGAGGCTACGGGCACCCAACCACTCCACCCCAGTGGACAGCTTAAGCAACATAAATGGCATTCAAGAAGTTTTAAGGTGGCCTTTTCCTTCCCTCCTACCCTCCTCCCACAACTCACAAGGTAGCCCGGGTGGGGTATCCCCCTATTTTTATAATCAATTAATAAAGAATACATGTTTTTTAAATGATCGTGACTTTATTTCCTTTGCAAGCAAGCTGTGATCGAAGGCGGGAGGGCGGGTGGCTTACAGGGAATTAGAGTCAAACAAGGGGGTGGGTTTTCATCAAGGAGAAACAAACAGAAGTGTCACACAGTACCCTGGCCAGTCATGAAACTGGTTTTCAAAGCTTCTCTGATGCGCAGCGCTTCCTGCTGTGCTCTTCTAACCGCCCGGGTGTCTGGCTGCACGTATTCAGAGGCCAGGCAATTTGCATCAACCTCCCACCTCACCATAAATGTCTCCCCCTTACTCTCACAGAGATTGTGGAGCACACAGCAAGCAGCAATAACGATGGGAATATTGGTTTCGCTGAGGTCTGAGCGAGTCAGTAAACTGCGCCAGCGACCCTTTAAGCATCCAAATGCACACTCTACCACCATTGTGCACTTGCTTAGCCTGTAGTTGAACAGCTCCTTACAACTGTCCAGGGTGCCTGTGTACGGCTTCATGAGCCAGGGCATTAAGGGGTAGGCTGGGTCCCCAAAGATAACTATAGGCATTTCAACATCCCCAACGATTATTTTCTGGTCTGGGAATAAAGTCCCTTCCTGCAGCTTTTGAAACAGACCAGAGTTTCTGAAGATGCGAGCGTCATGTACCTTTCCCGGCCATCCCACGTTGATGTTGGTGAAATGTGCCTTGTGATCCACCAGTGCTTGCAGCACCATTGAAAAGTACCCCTTGCAGTTTATGTACTCACCAGCTTGGTGCTCCGGTGTCAAGATAGGGATATGGGTTCTGTCTATGACTCCACCACAGTTAGGGAATCCCACTGCAGCAAAGCCATCCACTATGACCTGCACATTTCCCAGGGTCACTACCCTTGATATCAGCAGATCTTTGATTGCATTGGCTACTTGCATCCCCACAGTAGATTTGCCCACTCCAAATTGACTCTTGACTGACCGGTAGCTGTCTGGCGTTGCAAGCTTCCACAGGGCTATCGCCACTCGCTTCTCAACTGTGAGGGCTGCTCTCATCTTGGTATTCTTGTGCTTCAGAGCGGGGAAAGCAAGTCACAAAGTTCTATGAAAGTGCCCTTACGCATGCAAAAGTTTCGCAACCACTGGGAATCGTCCCAGACCTGCAACGCTATGCGGTCCCACCAGTCTGTGCTTGTTTCCCGAGCCCAGAATCGGCGTTCCACCGCATGAACCTGCCCCATTAGCACCATGATGCATGCATTGCCAGGGCCCATGCTTTCAGAGAAATCTGTGTCCATGTCCTGATCACTCACACTGCCGTCGCCTCCCCGCCTGGTTTTTCAGGTGCTGGTTCTGCATATACTGCATGATAATGCGCGAGGTGTTTACAATGGTCATAACTGCTGGGGTGAGCTGAACGGGCTCCATGCTTGCTGTGCTATGGCGTCCGCTCCTGCTCGGGCAATCCAGGGAAAAGGGCACGAAATGATTGTTTGCCGTTGCTCTGGCGGAGGGAGGAGTGACTGACAACATGGCTTACAGGGTTGGCTTACAGGGAATTAAAATCAACAAAAGGGGTGGCTTTGCGAGAAACAGAATGGCCCCCTCAAGGACAGAACTCAAACCTGGGTTTAGCAGGCCATTGATTTCATGGAGGGAGGGAGGAGAAAATGAATACAAAACAAATCTGGTCTATTTCTTGTTTTGATCCACTCCATCTATCTTTATATATCTTGCTCGCAGCAGACTGTGCAGTAAGACCGCTAGCCATCATCATCACCCGGGTGCTCGGCAGAAGACGGTGCAGTATGACTGCTGGCCATCGCCTTCTGCTGGCTGCAGATTAAAAGACAGTGCACTGCTGGTAGGACTGAATCACCATGAGACGAAACTTAAAAGGGAAATGACCTGGCTGAGTCACTCCCATGTTTGCCCAGGCGCCCCGACCTCATCGAGGTTGGTCAAAGAGCACCCAGGACTACATTGATGACGGCTACCAGTCATACTGCACTGTCTGCTGCCAAAAGGCAATAAACTGTTGCTGTGTAGCAATGCAGTACCGCGTCTGCCAGCACCCAGGAGACGTATGGTGACAGTGAGCTAAGCGGGCTCCATGCTTGCCGTGGTATGGGGTCTGCACAGGTAACTCAAGAAAAAAGGTGCAAAACGATTGTCTGCCCTTGCTTTCACGGAGGGAGGGAGGGAGGGAAGGCGGGCCTGACAATATGTACCCAGAACCACCTGCAACAATGTTTTAGCCCCATCAGGCACTGGGATTTCTACCCAGAATTCAAATGGGTGGCGGAGACTGCGGGAACTGTGGGATAGCTACCCACAGTGCAACGCTCCGGAAGTCGACGGTTGCCTCGGTACTGTGGACACACTCTGCCGACTATATGCACTTAGAGCATTTGTGTGGGGACACACACAATCACCTGTATAAAAACGCTTTCTACAAAACTGACTTCTATACATTTGACCTAATTTCGTAGTGTAGACAAGGCCTTAAGAGGGTAAGCTCCTAAGGGTCAGTACTGTCTCTTATTGTATGTAACAGTGCTTAGGAAAAAAGGAGCCCTGATCTCAGCTTATAATAAATGAATTTGGTGTTTTTGGAGGCATCTCCCACTTTAGCATCCAGGTGCAAATCTTAAATTTAAACAGCCTGCAGTAAAAGCACACCCAGCCACAAAATCCTGTACTGCTCCAAACATCACAGGAAAAACCGTGACAACCAATATCCACAAGCATACAGGTATTTGACCAAAAACATGTGCTCTGCACTATGAACTGAAGGTTAATAGCTTCCAGCTCTTGCAGCACAAGTGTTCCTCCGTTGGGCATCCTACCCTCAAGACATTCTGCAGGGGCAAATCCAGGGACTAACAGCATCATTTTAGCTGATCTCAGCAATTGCAGTCATGCAAGGGGGCGGGGGGAGAGAGAAAGGCAGATAATTCACAAAACATACAGGGCTTTACAAATTAAAACCACTGCCTTGAATTGCACCAAGAGAAAAGAGTTAAAAGCAAATCATAGACCACCGGGGAACAGGGAGCCCTTCCACAGATTATTGCATTATTTTGGATTACTTTCCTTCCCCTTTTTACGGGGGTGGGGGTGGGGGGAGGCAGGGGACGACACCCAGGGCAGTGGAGGAGGCACAGGAGGACCTCCTCAGTGGGGACACGCAGGACAGGGGAAGAAAGGTGGAGGGGGCTGGCACGAGAGTCAGTAGTGTGCAGGGAGGAGGACACACGGGGGGGGGGGTCTCAGGGTCTGGCATACGGGGAAAGGGGGAGACACCCGGGGGAGGAAACTCAAGTGGGGCACCCAGGGTGGGTCAGGATGTGGTACGGGAAGAGGGAGACAACCGAGGCACTGGGCAGAAGGGCACCCAGGGCGGGGGGGGGGGGGTCACGGGGCATCCAAAGGGGGCGGAGAGGGAGGGTGAAACACCCAGGCGGAGAGGATTAGGGATGAGGAGCGGGGACAGGGGGACACCCAAAACGGGGGGGGGGGCCGAGGGGGGCGCCGGCTGCCGGCTGTGGCGCGAGGGGGAATAGCAAAGGCCCCAGCCCCAGGACGGTGTCCGGAGAGCCCCCCTCGTCTGGCGGTCCAGGCCGGGCCGGGCCGCGCACGTCCCCAGCGCCCTCTCCGCTCGCCGAGGCAGGGCCGGGAGGGGTAAAGGGCCGCTGCGGCCTCCAGCTCATCCGCGCCCCCGGCCCGGGACGCGCCGAGCGGCACAAACCGGGGAGAGGGAAGGGAAGCAGCGCGCGGTTCCCAAGCCCGGTAACGCGACCGGGACAAGGGGCTGGTTACCTGGGCGACAAGAGCCGGAAGAGCCCGACAGCGGAAAACACCGGAGCAGCCGCTGACAGCTCCCAGCATGCAGCGCGGCTTCCCGTTTCCACCCCTCCTCCCCTCAGGTCTCCTGCGCCACAGCGCCCCCTGCCGGGCCTCAGGCAGCGCAGCGCTCTGCCCCCTGGGGAGGGAAGCGTGGGTGCATGTGTGAGGGAGCGTGTCTCTGTGGAGCGGGGGGAGGGATGGGGGCATTCCCGGAATGCATGACTGTAGGGAAGTGTGTGTATGCACGCTGTGTGTCCGTGTAGGGGAAGCGTGTGTACGTGCTCTATTGTGTAATGTGCATCGGTTTGTGTGTCCGTGTAGGGGAGGTCTGTTGTCTATGCCTTGTGTGTAAGAAAGTGTATGAAAAAATGTCTCTGTGTAGACAAGTGTGTGTATGCATTCATTGTATGTATTTGTGTGTGGGTGTGTAAGAGACTGTGTGTCTTTGTGCAGGAAGGTGTATTGCCACATATGTGTGTACCTGTTTAAATAAAATTTGCAGCCTAACTCTTTGACTTTTAATCCTTTTGTTAGCTTGTACACAAAAAAATTAATAACATAAAATGTGTGTGTTCATTTCATAACATGTTTTTAAAAGAGAAGGGAACTCTAAAAAAAGTACTATTTCTTAAAAAGTAAATGTCCTTGACTAGTAATTGCAGAAGAGCCAATGTATCATGCATTTCTCCCCACCTTTGTCTTGCTACATTAAATTGCTCCTGGGAGAATTCTGCGCCACTGCAGAATGCAGAGTTTTGCAGAATTCCTTGTTTCCCCCACAGAATTTCTGACTGCCGCTAGAGGCCGCTGGACTCTGCAGAGCCCAGCTCGCAGTGAGCAGAGTGCCCAGCCTGGCGGGGCTGGAGGCTGCACGCTCATTGATCCTCGCTCTCCCAGGATGGGAGAGGGCCTGGGAGACCCAGGCAGCTCTGGCAAAGGGAGAGGAAGGGCAGGGCAGGGCCTCAGGACATCATGTCCCCGGGTGCGACAGTGAAGAAGCTGAGGGAGTAAAGGCTCTGGAAGTGCTGGTGACTGGGCTGGGGACTGCACATAAAATTACCATATAGGCATTTCTGAAATAAAAAATATATTTCTTCGTCTATCATTTCCACAAATTACCACCACTGACAAATGTGAACTGTACTCCATTCACACATAGATGGAAAAGAATCGTTGCACTAATGTTGTATTATACAAAACATTTATACAGGTGATGTTTGTGACATGAATAGATCAGGTTTTGTACTTGTCAGACATTGCTCTGGGCAAATCATTAAGAAAACAGAGCTTAGGGTGGTGAAGACTCTGAGTTTCTCTTTTGGATTACCCATTATCCCCTGAGAAAGTAAAACAGAGCCCCAAATTCTGTTTTACAAATTATATTCTTACTAGCTGTCAACTCACCTGCATTTGAAGTTAAATTCACTTTGACCTACTCACCCTTTTATTGTTCATCCATTTTGGAGAGCAACAGATATCTAGGAGTATATGTATATGGCATGGTTGAAACAAATACTGGAATACTGTGTCCATTTCTGGCATCTACATTTTAAATAGGATGTTGAAAAATTGAAGAGGGTGTAGAAGAAAGCCACAAAGATAATTTGAGGACTAGAGAAAATGCCTTACCATGAGAGGCTTAAAGAGCTCAGTATGTTTAGTTTATCAAAAAGAAGAGTGAGACATAACTCGATTACAGTGTAGAAGTGTCTTCATCAGGAAACAGATGTCAGATACTGAAGGGCTCCTTAACTTAGCAGAGAAAGGCTAACAAGAACCAATGTTGGGAAGCTGAAGCCAGAAAAAAATCAAATTAGAAAGAAGGCACACATTTTTATCAGTGAGAGTGATTAACAATTGGAACAAATTACCATGGGAAAAGGTGGATTCTCCATCTCGTGAGGTCTTTAAATCAAGACTAGATGCATTTCTGGAAGATATGCTTTAGCCAAACATAAGCTATTTAACAAGTTATTGGGCTCAATAGGGGCATACTGGGGCGAAATTTGAAGGAACAGTAATCCACACCATGCAGAGTCAAGCACAGGAGTTTATTTCGTACAGCGCTGGTGGAGTGTCACTTTGCTTATTAGGCTCAGAGACACTGCAGAACAATTAATTACAATAGATTATACGGGGTGCTCATTGGGCAGAAAGAAGCGATTGAAATGGATTTCCCAAGCCCCTGGATAGGTTCTAGCAGCAAGACAAGATAAGCACAATAAGCCAGTGGTCTAAAAGTTTACATAATGGCTCCGCCCAAATTAACATATTGCTGACACACAGGTAATTACCCCCAAACTATTTCTATTAAAGTGTATAGGTTAAATCCTAATTTTGGGGTCCAGGGGAATGAGGTAGCCGCTCTCCCGGTTGACCAAAGGTACATTCCTGGAAATTTAAAGCAAAAAAGCAGTAATTAGTACTTAACAATAACAATTGTTTACAAGTTTACCCGGGGTGAAAGTAAGTCGAGTGACTTACAGGTATGCGGGGACCAGCTCCGGCTCCTGGAAGGGGCGGGACCTAGGGCTGAGGGGGTCAGAGCCAGCCCCAGCCCACCCTGTAAGGTAAGTGCCCCCCTCCTTCTCATCCTCCTCCTCCCCCACCAGGGTAGCAACAGCAGCCCGGGGCTCTGGGGGCTATTTAAAGGGCCCCCTGCTTCTACTGCCTCGGTCCTCTAATTAGCTGCTGGAGCCCTGGGGAAGCTACCCCAGGTTTCTGGGGGCTATTTAAATGGCCTGCGGCTCCCCTGCTTCTACCGCCCCAGTCCTTTAAATAGCTCCCGGAGCCCTGGAGTAGCAGTGGCGGGGCTCCAGCAGCTATTTAAAGGGCTGGGGCAGTAGAAACAGGGGAGCCCCGGTCCCTTTAAATAGCCACCGGAGCCCCGCAGCCACTACCCTAGAGCTCCAGCAGCGGGGCTCTGGAGGCAATTTAAAGGGCCTGGGGTTCCAGCCACTGCCCTTTAAATTGCTCCCTGGGGAAGCCGGGCTGCCCCAGTATGGTGCACCAGCTCTTGCCAGTACGCCATACCAGGGTGTACTGACTTACTTTCACCTCTGAGTTTACCCTTTCATTTCTGTGGGCTAGGATTGGCATACATCTGTGAGGGGTGGGTGTCATAACTCATGTCAATCCTCTCCCCAAACTCTGTCGGGGATTTGAGGGGTATTGTATCACTATCTCCACCCTGCCTTAGGGAGTAACCAGGAGGCCTTTCTCAGTGGTTCATGTGTCTATAACTTGCGATAAGGACACCCGATTACATTTGGAGTTATGCGGACTACGCTTATTGGCTTGAAATACACAAGGTTATCTGTTTACTCCAGCTTTCTCTTAGCTATATATTGTTCTTTGTTAGCTAGTCTTCATCTGGACCTATATGAAAAGTTCTTAGCAGAAACTGTAGTCAAGATTTTACATCCAGAGCAAATGGATTTTGGCCCTTCAAAATGTAATGGCCTGTGACATAGAGGAGGTTAGAATTAGTCTCTTTTGGTCGTAGTCTCTATAAATTGAAGTTATTGCTGGGATTGAAATGGAGCAGAGAGAGGACTATTGCTTTGATCCTGCAAGTACTTATGCATGTGAATAACTTTACACATGTGAGTAGTCCCATTCAATTCAGTGGAACTACATACATATGTGAAGATATTCATGTTCATTTATTTGCAGGATTGGGGCCTAAGAGCTGGAGAGAACGAGAGAAGAACACTGAAGATGAATATTGGAGAAGAAAGTAAAATCACAAAAGGAAAGGAGATTTTTAAAAAGAGTATTTTAAAGAAAATCAAACATGTAAAAAGAATTAAAAGTGGCTTATGGGGGGGGGGGGAGACAAACCAACCGGAGGAAGTTAAAACATAGGGCCCAAAACTAAGCCCATTGACTTCAGAGGGAGCAGGACTTAGCCCACTGGCAGGCTGCTAGATATAGAAAAGAGAAAAATTGGAGTAATAGGAGCCCCTTTTTTAAGAAAAACACCACATATGCAAGACTTGCATTTAAAAAAAAAAGTTGGCTACTCTGTTTAGGCAAAGAAGAAACTTCCCTTCCTTCTCCCTCCAATGTCCTTAAAAACAAATTGGGATTTAATTGTTGTTATAAAACATTTCTCTAGCGCTGTAAACTTATATGGGGGCATTATAAACACAAGTTTAATTCCGGCAACCCCTTCCTTCCTGAGCAGGGTCATTGGGGATACTCAGGGGAAGCAGCACTTCTTAGCCGAGCAATCAATATGTTCTGGTCTTGCAGCAGGTGGGTAACTCAACTGGCAGAACAGAGTAACTAGTGGCACGCAAAGCTGGCTACTAGGAGCAAGAACAGCTCTCTCTGTTACTGGGATGGGATAGCGGGGCACTTCCCAGAGGCGAAGTCCGCTTTGCGGGAGGCTCTTATCTCTGTGCGGCGCGCGGGGCGGGCGCTGCAGTTCCAGAGGGCGCTGTGTGGGGCGGCAGGGAGGGCGGCACAAGCATGCTCTGCTCTTGCGCCTGCCTCGGGGAAAGAGCTTCCTGGGCTGGGCTGGGTTCAGACCGTCCCCTCTGCACGTGGCTTCACCGGCGGCCGGCTTGACCGGGAGTGGCCTGGGCGAGCTCCAGGGGCGTCCCGCAGCCCCGTAACAGCAGGGGCCCGGGCAGAGAGCTGCCGGCGGCGCCCACATGGAGGAGTCCGCTTTCCTGGAGATCAGGCGGAGGATGCAGAGCGGGCTGCTGATTATCCGGTATTGCACAGGAGCGGCTCTGTCCGCGTCCCTCTCTCTGCGCGGGGCCGAGCCCCTTACCTTGCTGCCTGGCTGTGCCTGCTCAGTAGCTCCTGCTCACGGGGCTTTTGGGGGCATGGTGGGGAGCCTGGGGGTGATTCAGGTGCAACCGCTTGGATGACAAGAACGTGCATTCCCCCCCCCCCCAACTTTTACTGTCCTGTTGGCATTTTGATGCACCCAACGCTCCTTACGTTGCTGGGCTGGTGGTTACCTAGTCACACTCCTTCACCATTCCCCTTGTGCATGCACAGCTGCTATCCCAGCACCGCCTAATCTCACAAAGCAGTCATAGTTTCCAATGGGTTTCAGAGTAGCAGCCCTGTTAGTCTGTATCCGCAAAAGCTCACCTTACCTGAGCACTCTCGTTACAGTGAGTATGGGAACACCCATTGTTTCATGTTCTCTGTGTATATAAAATCTCCCCGTTGTATTTTCCAGTGAATGCATCCGATGAAGTGAGCTGTATCTCATGAAAGCTTGTGCTCAAATAAATTTGTTAGTCTCTAAGGTGCCAAAAGTACTCCTTTTCTTTTTATAGTTTCTAATTTTACTCTTAAAGTAATTTCTAATCTTAAAAATCATTACATGTAAACTGAAAAATATTTAGATGGTGTTCATGTATTTACTGAGGTAATTTATCTGATTCTGTTTCATATATTCTTTGAATTCCAAACTTCATAGTGCAAATAAACCTGTTGCCCGCCTTCCCCTCCCTCAATAAATACATAAGTAACTTTCAACAATAACATCTGCAAATGCTTCAAAATCTACTATGCAAAAAGAAAAGGAGTACTTGTGGCACCTTAGAGACTAACCAATTTATTTGAGCATAAGCATCTGATGAAGTGAGCTGTAGCTCACAAAAGCTTATGCTCAAATAAATTGGTTAGTCTCTAAGGTGCCACAAGTACTCCTTTTCTTTTTGCAAATACAGACTAACACGGCTGTTACTCTGAAAATCTACTATGTGGGCACTGTACCTGATTTGTGAAGTTCAATATCTTGACTGCAGAAATCAGCAAAATGCATTCCATATGTAATAAAATGTGGATGAAAATGAATGAATATCATACTGCTTGCTATGAATCTTGGAAAAAGTTGGCCCAGTGAGTTTCAAAGGCTCATCAAACCTATACAGAAAGTATTAAAAGTGACGTTTTCCTCTGTGATTTCCAGAAGATACAGTTTCCACATTTAAATGTGTTGGTTTCTTCTAATTAACTAATTTTTCTGCCTCCCTGATAGTATTGTCTGCGAACAGGTAATTATTAACATTAGGAACTGATCCATTTCCTTTTCTAGTTTTAATCTACTCTGAAGGTTCAGTGGGAATTTTATGAGTTCAAGGGATTCAGATACTTTGGACCCAGTTCTAGCCACATGCAATTTGATGGGAATTTTGCTGGTGATTTAAATGGGAGCAAGACTGGACATTTTATTTATAATTATTGTGGCCCCTCCCACATTATCTTTTAAACATGTAAACATCTTACAGTCTCTCATTTTTGTGTAATTTTGATTCTGATATGCGACTGGGATTTTTGACAGTTAAAACTATGTCTTCCTTTACAGTTTGTTTCATGATTTTAGGTTAAAGAAAAACCGTTACATTGCTGTCTTATTTCCCAATAAATAAATCTTTTTTGTACTAATTTGGAGACAAATATTTGTGGATTGTAGAAAAGCATGCATTCATTTTTGGTTTTAATCCATATACATTTCTTAATGTTGGACTCAACAAAACATTGCATCATCCATAGACACAAAATTTAAATAAATAAAAGTCAGAAGCATTTCAACTTTGAGAAAATTTGTTTGCTTAAACAAGTCAACATTATATATGACTACTAAACCCTCATTGTAAAGCTTTTTTTTTAACTGCTATAAAAATTTGTGTATTTTAAATCTCTAGTGAGCCAAATGCAGGAAATTTGCCAGTGGATATTACAGTGGCTCCAGGATCATTAGAGATAAAAAGTTGTCAAGCCTGCAAGATGATCAACTTTCCTGCAGAGGTCAGGATTGTTCCTTCTTCCTGTCGAGGACTACAGTATATAGCTGGAGATGGTTTACATGTGAGGCTGCAAGTTCAAGCAGATTCAAATACAAGTAAGGGTGACCAATTATTTTGTTTTCCTTTGATTAGTCACCGTATACTAAATTCCTTGAGAAGAAGAAAATCAAGGCCATTGTTCAGAAAATATAATTTTTGGTTACAGGTAATCTGAGACTTTACAAGTTATTTCAAACGTATGAGAGAAAAACAAGGTGAGAAAATAACGAGGGCTGTCAAGTGATTAAACAATAATAGAATACCATATATTTACATATTTTTGGATGTTTTCTGCACTTTCAAAAATGTTGATTTTACAACACAGAATACAAAGTGTACAGTGCTCACTTTTATTTATTTTTGATTACAAGTATTTGCACTGTAAAAAACAAAAGTAATAGTATTTTTCAATTCACCTAATTCAAGTACTATAATGCAATCTCTTTATCATGAAAGTTGAACTTACAAATGTAGAATTATGTACCAAAAAACTGCCTTCAAAAATAAAACCATGTAAAATTTTACAGCTGGCAAGTCCACTCAGTCCTACTTCAGCCAATCGCTCAGACAAACAAGTTTGGTTACAATTTTCAGGAGATAATGCTGCCCACTTCTCTCTTTGAGGTGACATTGTAAACAAGAACAGGTGTTCACATGGCACTGTTGTAGCTAGTGCTGCAAGATATTTATGTGTAAGATGCTCTAAAGATTCATATGTTCCTTCATGCTTCAATCACCATTCCAGAGGACATGGGTCCATGCTGATAACGATCAAAGCAGAGCGGACCGATGCATGTTCATTTTCATTATCTGAGTCAGATGTCACCAGCAGAAGTTGATTTTCTTTTTTGGTGGTTCGGGTTCTGTAGTTTCCGCATTGGAGTGTTGCTCTTTTAAGATTTCTGAAATCATGCTCCACGCCTCATCCCTCTCAGCTTTTGGAAGGCACTTCAGATTCTTAAACCTTGGGTCCAGTGCTGTAGCTATTTTTAGAAATCTCACATTGGTACCCTCTTTGTGTTTTGTCAAATCTGAAGTGAAAGTGTTCTTAAAATGAATAACATGGCTGGGTCATCGTCCGAGACTGCTAATATATGGGAGAATGAGGGTAAAACAGAGCAGGGGACATAAAATTCTCCCCCAAGGAGTTCAGTCACAAATTTAATTAACACATTACTTTTTTAACGAACATCAGCATGGAAGCATGGCCTCTGGAATGGTGGCCGAAGAATCAGGGGGCATACGAACGTTTAGCATATCTGACACGTAAATACCTTGCAATGCTGGCTACAAAAGTGCCATGCTAACATCTGTTCTCACTTTCAGGTGACGTAAACAAGAAGGGGGCAGCATTATCTCCTGCAAATTGTAACCAAACTTATCTATCTGAGCGATTGGTTGAAGTAGGAATGAGTGGACTTGTAGGCTCTAAAGTTTTACATTGTTTTATTTTTGAATGCACTTATTTTTTTTAGAGTAGCAGCCGTGTTAGTCTGTATCCGCGAAAAGAAAAGGAGTACTTGTGGCACCTTAGAGACTAACAAATTTATTTGAGCATAAGCTTTTGTGAGCTACAGCTCACTTCATAGCTCACGAAAGCTTATGCTCAAATAAATTTGTTAGTCTCTGAGGTGCCACAAGTACTCCTTTTCTTTTTGCTTATTTTTTTTGTACATAATTCTACATTTGTAAGTTCAACTTTCATGATAAAGAGATTGCACTACAGTACTTGTATTAATTTAATTGAAAAATACTATTTCTTCTTTTACAGTGCAAAATATTTGTAATAAGTATAAAGTGAGTACTGTACACTTTATATTCTGTGTTGTAATTGAAATCTATATATTTTAAAATGTAGAAAACATCCAAAAATATTTAATAAATTTCAATTAGTATTCTATTATTTAACAGTGCGATTAATCGCAATTAATTTTTTAAATTGCGATTAATTTTTTTGAGTTAATCATGTGAGTTAACTGCGATTAATTGACAGCCCTAATTTTTCACTATGGCAACTTAGGGCTCCAGTTTTGAAAATGTGGCATATGCTGGCTACTTCTGCGTCACATCAGATAAGTTCAAATTCATTTGTCCACAATGATACACGTAGCTTTGTCTTGATTCAGTCATATTTATTGATTATTTTTAGTTCTCTGTTATAACTGGGAAAATATGCTGTCTGAACTGGCTTTAGTTGTAGTGTTTTTCTCTTTGCTGGCCAGCAGAGGGTATTGCTGTATTGGAAACTGTCATTTTTCTTCTTTGAGAGAGAGAATATTTTGTTGCTATATTATATACCTGTACCTTGTTGACAGTTTAGAATATTGTTCTTTCTCTCCTGCGCTCCTCCTCCCCCCCCTTCCCCCACCCCCTGCCAACTATCTAGTGTGGTAAATTAAGGGAGGTACCACACACAGCAAAGCCAGAGATCAGTAGAGCTTATGTTAACAGGGTTAAGACTTAATTTGATCTAAAAGTAACTTTAAAAGGATCCTCTTGATCCTGACACAACTTCAGCTCCTCCAACATGAAGCTTGCAAAACTGTTAAAAATGACTATTCAAATACAGCATGTATACATTACAGTAAATGCTAGATGGTGTGAATATGGGTCTTCCTTCAGCTCTGCTTGCCTGTTCTCTTCTTGTAAGCAGAAGTGTACAAAGAATTTGGTGTGTGGAATGTCAATATTTTTCTTCTTGCTTGTAGTAGTTAGAATCTTAGCTTTCTGGAGCTAATGAGTAGATACCCAGTTTTTTTATGTGCAAATTTATGTAGATTGAACAGGAACTTGATGTTTATTATGTCCTCTTTAATATCTGTAGAATTAATTTCAACTTTGAGTGAAAGTCTGAAAGCGCAGAAGAGTTGCATCTTTTACTGTCAATCTTGTGGTGAAATCATAATAAAAGAACGGTAAGCAATACAGTTTTATATGTTGTATCTTAATAAAAGCTGCATAATGTAAGAACATAAAAACGGCCATACTGGGTCAGACCAAAGGTCCGTCGAGCCCAGTATCCTGTTTTCTGACGGTGGCCAGTGCCATGTGCTTCAGAGGGAATGAACAGAACAGGTAATCATCAAGTGATCCATCTCCTGTCACTGATTCCCAGCTTCTGGCAAACAGAGGCTAGGGATACCATTCCTGCCCATCCTGGCTAAAAGGCATTGATGGACCTAGTCTCCACGAATTTATCTAGTTCTTTTTTGAACCCTGTTATAGTCTTGGCCTTTACAACATCCTCTGCCGAGGAATTCCACAGGTTGACTGTGTGAAGAAATACTTCCATTTGTTTGTTTTTAAACCTGCTGCCTATTAATTTCATTTGGTGTACCTTTTATGTACCTTTTCCAATCAGAATCTCTCTCTCTTTTTTTTTTTTTTTTTTTTTTTGAGACAAGACAACCACATCTGTATCGTATACAAGATGTGAGCATATCATGGATTTATATAGAGGCAATATCCCCAAATAAACATTGTTTCAAATTTTAATTAATTTACTATGTGCATATGAATGGATACTGCACTCTTCTCTACGCATGAGCACACAGGAGGTCAAATTGGAATAAAAGGGTGAAGTGTGTGGGGCGTGGCAGTGGCTCTCCGCCATGCTTTTCTCCTTTCAGGGAGCCTCTGGTGCTTGGTTGGGCTACACAGATCTGGAAGGTATGGCAGGATGGAGCAGGGTAGCTGCCACTGTATCTGGTGTTCTCCTTTCCCACACTGCCTTATTTCCAAGCTGAAGTCAGTATTATAGTTAATGCTGTTAGAAACAACGTTAGTTCTCTCTGGCTTTGGCCTCACCAGAGAGAGGGGTAGTGTGCAGATGTATGACAGCTTGTGATAACATAGATTGAGGGGGGAAAGAAGGTTGCAGAGCTGTGTGGAGGGCAGGTCTTTCTTGCAGATGATCAGAGATCCACTGAGTTAGAGCCTGATTCTTTCCACGAGTTTCATGGCTCTCCAGAGATACAGAATCATGCCCTCTGCCCCTTCCATATGACCCAATGGAGGGAAGATTGTCAGATTTTTCCATGGCTTGAAAGCTGCAGAGATTTCAGGATGCTTCTTTCTTTTCTCCTGCTTATACTGTAGAAGAGGAGGTTATAGATAAGAAGTACGCCTTTCAGGGCTTTGCTTCTGTTGTTCAGTAGCTTTCAGAGACCAGACCAGAATGTAATTTAAATTAATTTTCATGAATTATCTTTTAAGGAGATTGCCCTTTCCATTAGGCCAAAAAATTATTTTTGCTACAAAAGTGCTTTATATGTGCATTGAAAAATCAAATGCAGAATAGAGGGGTTTTTTTAATATTGCATTACATTTACTGTTATGACTGAATTCCAAATTTTATGTGTAGAGCAAACATCTGACTACGTAATTTATGTTAAAGAAAGGTATATTCTAAATTCAATGAGGGTTTTTGGGGCGGGGTAGTCTACATAAAGTCATCCAATTTTATTTTTCAATTTTATAATGCAAACAGATTTTCAACAGAGAGGATTTTAATATATACTTTCTAAAAAATAATGTTAATGTTGGACTGCAGTTTTGGGGTATTATATAAATTAAAAGAGAGAAGAAAATCTGAAAATCTGAAAGTCTTCTTCCAATATAGGAAGAGTAGAGCCTTACAATAGCGTGGGGTCCCATTGAGGGACTGGACCTCTAGTAAGCCCATGTTGTTGTATTAGATGGGCTTCAGTGAATCATTGCTCAATACAATTCAAACTCTTCTAAAACTGAACTAGGGCTGCATTAATTTGATGTCAGTTATTGAGTTCTAGAGACAGCTAAGGGCCCAGATCCTGGCTTTCCATTGACAGGTACAAGGCCCAAAATGTAATAGAAAAGCTGTATTTCTGCATAGGATGGCCTGTTTAGGAGGGCTCTGCAGCCCCCTGTATGAGGCAAGCTGTGGCAATGCTGCAGCTGCTATTGTTATGTAAGGCTGTGTTGGGTACTTGGTGGAGACTAAAGGTCTCTGGGAAGGCAAGGTGGGGGCTCTGGACTGCAGGTGCAGATCAGACATTGACGGGGCCTGTTTACAGCAGGCTTTGTTGGTTTCTGTTATGTAATGCTTGAAGAAAACAAATATAATTGTTAAATACAACTCTTGTTGCTGTAAAGCAAAGAACACCATGTAGTAATAGGAGTGGACGGATCTGAGAGCAGTAAGGAAGATAGGATAGGGCATGTGGCAAGCCCCAAAATAACTGGTCAGCTGATGGGACAAATATTGGTTGAATATTATGAGATAATGTTAAAAGTGATCATATATTTTATAGCACTAACTTATTAGAACAGTAATAAAACAGTAAGACTTGATGGTCTCCAGTAGGCTTAGTCTTAGAAAGTTACTTATGCCTAATTTAAAAAAAAAAAAAAAAGTTACTTAAAGTTATTTTAACTCAGAAAAATGCCAAACACAATAAAATGAAGTTCTAAAAAATGAGAGAATGGAAGTATGTATGATGCAATCAAAAAACTAGGCCGCCTTCTGCATCAAGGCATTCATGCTGGAACATTTGACAGTATTTGACTGTGGTCAAATAATAGGTGGTCAATTGACTGGCTTGCCAAGCCTTGTCATAACCACACTACGGAGTTTGTAAGGATAGCTGTGTGATGGGTTGGACCCCCCCCTTTCAGGGTGCCACCAGAAATGCTGGGGTACCTCTGAGCCCACCTTCCCAGCGGCCTGTGTTTCCCTTAATCTGTGTTGCTCTGACAGGTTCTCAAGCCCCTTTCCAGCACACATACAGGTAGCGACACACCCAGCTGTAGAATCACATAGAGCCTGCTATCAGCTCTCTGTGGGAGGACTCAGCTAGGGGATTGCCCAGCACTCACATGCTCACCTCCTTTGGAGTATAAACCCCAAATAATATTGTCTTGCGCTGTATAGAAGGATCTGCACAGCGCAAGCTCATAAAAATCACTCCCTCCCTCAATGTGGAGGGAGCTATGCACAGCTCCTCCCCCCCACCCCCGAAGTGAGGGAGGGAGATGTGCACAGCTCCCCACCCCCACCCTCCCCAAAGTTATGAGTTGCACAAACTGGGTTTTGGTATAAACAAGAAATATGTTTGTTAACTACAAAAGGAAAATTGTAAGTGATAATAAGGGATAGCAAACAGAACAAAGCAGATTACCTTAGTAAATAAACAAAAACCGCAAACTAAGCGTCACACACTAGATAGGTAGGATATAAATTAGCAAATTCTTACCCTGAGTGATAAACAGGCTGGCAGATTCTTAAGGCACAAGTTGCTTTAGCTTTCCCTGGTTTTCATACATAGGCTAAAAATCCTTCTAGCCTGGGACCATCACGTCCCACAGTTTAGTCTTTGTTCCTCAGGTGTTTCTAGGTGTGTTGTTGCAGGGAGCGTGAGGTCCCCTCAGAATGTCATTTTCCGCCTTTATATTTTCTCCCTACTTGCTGGAAAGCTTTTTTGCTGCGACCTGGGTCAAACTGTTCCCATTGTGTAGTGCTACCTCTGAGAGGTTTTTTATTGTACACAGTTTCTGGGGTAATCCTTGTGCTTGTGTGCATTTCCTCAATAACCCTTTAACATTTTTGGCCATTTTACTCTTGTACCTGAAAGGCTGCTTGTGGGTGTTTTCAACCTCAGGACATGTTTCAGCAACACATATGTAGCCAAACTTCATTACTTCACATACGACAATAGCACATACAATCCAATGAAGTATTACTGTTGGGCAGATCAAGACTTTCAGAATGACACCTCACAAGGCATAATTTGTATAAGATCCTAATTACATGACAGTAATGAATAATGGGGTGTCACGGTGTCACAAGCTGACCTTTAAATAGATTTTTACAATATTTCAGCTCTCATCTGCAGACAATATTGATTTTGATAAGGTGCTAACACAATCTGAAATTTATTGTTATCTAGAAAGACGGAAACCTGTGAAATATTTCACTTCTGCACAAGAATGCAGAAGGCACAAGAAGGTACCCAAAAAAGTACTGGCCTCTTAAGAGACCTCCTGATGAGAGACATGGTGGTGGTAGACTGCAGCGATGGGAAAATATGTGAGCATCTGCTCAGAGATTGTGAGCTAACTTTAGAAAAAAACATATAAATTTTCAAAGTGATAAAGCAGGTAAAACTGCAAGTGCAGGCTTTAAGTAAGGGGACAAGAAACTGTACATAGAAGGCAGCAGAATGAGAAAGATAGGCATGAGGGAAAACACACAAGGAAGCTCAAAGAATGGCCTCAAAATCTTGTAACAAACAGCCTAGAGCAGGGGTGGGCAAACTTTTTGGGCCAAGGGCCACATCTGGGTGGGGAAATTGTATGCAGGGCAGGGGGTTGGGGTGCGGGAGGGAGTGCAGGATGTGGGAGGGGTGCAGTGTGTAGGAACGGGCTCATAGCAAGGGATAGGGGCAGAGGAGGGGTGCGGGGTGTATGAGGGGGCTCAGGGAAGGGGGTTGGGGTGCAGGAGGGGTGCAGTGTGCAGGAGGAGGCTCCGGGCAGGGGTGCAGGAGGGGTGCGGGGTGTGACGGGGCTCAGGGCAGGGAGTTGGGGTTGCAGGAGGGGTGCGAGGTGCAGGCAGGGGACTTAGGGCAGGGAGATGAGGGGCGGGGTGCAGGAGGGGTTTGGGCTCCGTCCCGGTGCTGCTTACCTAAAGCGTCTCTGGGTGGCAGCAGCATGCACTGGGGCTAGGACAGCTGTGGGGAGCGGTGCCTGGAGGCTAGGGCAATGCACAGGGCCCTCTGCCACCATTCCCCCCCTTCCCCCACGGACATGGTGCCGTCTGCTTCTGAGAGTGGCACGGGGCTTGCGGCAGCATGGGGGGCAAAAGTGTAGAATTTCTTCACTGTAAGTGAGTGAAGGAATCCACTGATAGCTCTGTGTACTTAAGAAGAACACCACATCTGTGGGACTAGAGGAACACATCTGGGGAATTGTGGTCAGGCTTAGGAGGTTGTGGATAATATGACCATTTAAAAACAAAAAGATGTTCTGAAACATTTTTCTGTATGTTTGTTTGGATTATATTGGTTTAAGGAGTAACTACTGTATTTCAAATATTTGACTTTTTATTAAAGTAGGCATAAAAGCATGCACCGAGGAGGAATAAGAGAAGAATTACTATTTAAAAAAAAAAAGAGAAATCTTAAGTTTCTCATTTCATAGGCCAGATGTTCAAAGCAGAAACTGTATGCAAGAAAATAGTGTGTAGGTGTTTCAGACAAATGGAATTGTTCCTGTACACCAGTGTGTGTGTGTGTATTCTGGCTTTGAGGCATCATGTATATAGTATATAGAAATATAGTAGGGTATTTTGAGGCATGTGTGACTTCTGCAAGTTAAATTTGAGTCTAACTTCAGGTTGCATTATCCAGTGCAAGTAAAAGCATTATACCGTTTTTTATTTTGTTTGGTTTGTTTTGCTTGAAAGTCTGATTGCCTCCCTGTGAGCATGGAATGCCTTCAGAATACATAACTGACCTTGCTGAGTGTATACTGCAGAGAGACCTGTATTGATGTTGCATGGACGTCTGATGTAAAAGAGAGAGATGAGAACTTTTTAAAGAGAGTTTTTTAAAATGCACATTATTATGTTTTTCATGACTATGACTTGATGTATTTATTTTTATCTCATGGTTCACTTCACTAGTTGTCAATGCCAATTTCTGTAGTATAATCGCTGAGATCAGGCTGAGCCTGAGTCTTTCCACCTGTTGGGCATGATGTAAGATTCACCTGTTTATGCAGCCATTTCCCAAATAATCTTGTCATGAGTCACTACCATTGCCTTCTCAGAATTCATCCAATGGGCTTCAACACCTATAAGTAAGTGCCTTTTACTGGAGGAGGGGAGGCCAGCTATTTCTTTTAGCGGGAATCTCATGTTTGCTTGGTTTTTTTTAAGTGTTCAGACCCATTGATGACAGGTGCCTTAGAAATGGTTGTAATAGATTGAAATATCTTGTTTTCTTTCCTCTATTAGGATGTTTCTCAGAGTTCTTCCCCTACCAAGTGAAAACTGGAGTGCTTTGGTTGAGGAGTGGTGTTGCCACCCCAATCCCTTTGCCAACAGCACTCTTCATCCTCAGAATAACGACTGTTTTCTTGGACACACTTACTTTCTGGTGAATTCAGGAAATGAGTCACATGGGCCTGGAACTGAAACAGTCCATTCAAAGACTGAACATTCTGCTTCTGAGAGGGGCTCTATGTGGGTAAAGTATTTTGTTTTAATAAATCTCAAAGCGTGACTTTTTTATTATTTTTTTAATTTTATTTTGGGGAATGGACATTTCTGTGAAAGATCTTTATAAAGTTCGGGGCTTGTAGAGTTGCTGACATCTGTTGTCTAGGAACCAGACTAAATTCTAGCATTTTCAGAACAATTGCTCCTAGTCTTAATATCACCTAGGTACACAAGGAATGATTCTCTGCCTTGAAACACACTTGGAATCATTGTAAAAATACTGCAAAAAGAAAAGGAGTACTTGTGGCACCTTAGAGACTAACCAATTTATTTGAGCATGAGCTTTCGTGAGCTACAGAAGTGAGCTGTAGCTCACGAAAGCTCATGCTCAAATAAATTGGTTAGTCTCTAAGGTGCCACAAGTACTCCTTTTCTTTTTGCAAATACAGACTAACACGGCTGTTCCTCTGAAACCTGTAAAAATACTGTTCAGAGAACCTAGTACTTGCAAAGAAGACCAAGTAAAGCAAAATGGGATTTCATATGGTCAGACAGTGAAGAAGCAAAATCTTTGGGTCACCCTTGATTTGGCTGAAATGGAAACAGTGGTCTGTTGCTACAGGCTTTGTATAATCTGATGGGTAGTTAATTAAAACTGTACCTGTGATGTGATAGGAAGATGTCAATCAAAGAATAGCAAAATAAAACCCAAAAGCTAAGAATGGGTGGAATCGAGGGGTAACTACATTTGCTGAAACATTGCTGGACACCGAGAAGTAAATATGAACAAAACAGTTTGGCTATACAAGAACTTGTCAAAATCCAGATGTGGTTTGGGTCCAGATATCCTATTTATGTTCCTACAATGCAAGGGGGCGAGGGTTGGCGATGCAAAGATAGACCCATGTTTTGGGAATATCTTTGTCCCACCACTTTGTCGTGGTTCTGATGCAAAAGCTGCACTTGCCTGGCAAATACTGCCTTCAAGTAATTGACTGGGCTTGTTAGGCTAGGATTAAACAGGCTGAGCCTCTTAGTGAGTCGCACTATGAATTCCATACACTGCTGGTCTCAGTCTCTGCCTCTTCCCATGCTTGACTGAACATCTTCCATGCCCTCTTCTAGGTTTCTTGAGATGCTAGGTGATTCATTAGCAGAAATTTCTCTCTCTCTGAATAAAGAATAATCTCAGTCTGTTCAGCACAGCTCTATATTTAGAATACATTGCTGAAATGGTTGTGATTCCAAGAGAATTAGGGCAGTACAACCCCCTTCTCCCACAATCCCTTGGACTGTCAAATCTCCCACAAGCAACTGCTTCCACAGGGACTGCAAGGGGGGACTGTGAGAGAGGTAGCTGGGTGAGGGTTGCAGCTGAAGCACTTGCAGGTGTAGACATTGGGCAGCTGCGCCCAAAACCAAATGGCTCATTTAGATGCACTGCACTACTTGTATTTAGACCAGTGTAGTCCTGCCAACTCCATTAGAAATGAGACAAGTCTTCAGTGAAGAGGCACCTGAAGATTTTTTTGAATGTGATGAATCTCCATATTCACTTCCTAAAAATTGCCTTGATATCAAGATTTGTTACTTGGTTGTTTGAAAACCTTGTATCATGCTTGCACTGAAATTCTAATGTCTGCACTCATCGATTTGTAGCATCAGTCAGTTGCCAATCAAATGAGCACAACCTTAAGATCAAGCAGAAACTGGACTAATTAGGGAAAAATTCATATTGAAATGCAAAGTTCTTCCATAATATGGAGAAAGTTTTAGAAAGTTACAGACAACACAGATTGTTGTTGGCACAAACGTTCTCATTTTATAATATATTCATGCAGTCGGCACTAGTATGAAAATTCCTTTTTAATTGCATAACAGTCATTGGAGAGTGTTTGCCTGTGACCAAAACAGTAGTAGGAATATAGCAGAGATACTTAAACAATCCTCTGCAGCCTCCTGTGGCACCAAGACAACATTGTGCCGTGGAAAACATATTGCTCACGTTTTAGTCTAACGATGTAACACTGATGTTAAATGTCACATGGTCACACAGCATTCTAATAGTTATCTCTGGGGGAAAATATTTTCCCTAAGACAATATCAAGGATCCTTAGAAATAAAAACACACACACAAAAAATATTAGGAGAGGATCCACCTCCATCTGCAGATTGCCAGCAGCTGCAAGTTGTCACATAGATATATTGATTTAATTAGTCTGGCTAAAAGTATCATCCTTTTTCTTCAAACAGTGATACCACTGAGTTCTCAGTGTTTTCAGGTACCATACTGCACAATTCTCAGCCACCGCATGTAACTTTTAGCAGAAAAGGCACTCAAATAGTAGTTATCTGAGGAATACTGTGCTTATAGCTCCCTGGCCCTGCCTTCATTTATTGGGTGTTAAGAAACCCAGTCTCCTTACTTTATTTCTCTCCTTCTTTCTGACAGGGAGTAAGTTCTACTCCACAACTTTTGGGGGAAAGTAAGGGGCAGGCACTGGGAAAGGGGACGAACTGTGCATCTGTTTTTATTGGCTCTAACTCCAGTACAATGGGATCCAGCTTTCTCATGTAATGTATCCTGTTAAGGTTGTAACAGGTCGGCAGAGGCTAGAGAATTCCCAACCCTTGCGTTCCCACTGGAATCTTGGTCGGTGTTTCCTGGCTCAGTTGAGGTTTGCAGGATAGACTGTCTCCTCAGTGTCCTAATAATAGGAAATAGGAAGTAGCTGTCTTCCCTGAGGGTAGCGGTGATTCAGTCTCATTAGAAACAAGTTTCAGAGTAACAGCCGTGTTAGTCTGTATTCGCAAAAAGAAAAGGAGTACTTGTAGCACCTTAGAGACTAACCAATTTACAAGAGCTAACAGGCAGCAATTCTTACTAGGGGCAGCCTCACTTTCACCTGGCAAGTCAAATTCTCAAATGTACAATGTTTGAGCTGAATTAGGTTCCCATCTCCACCCAAATATTGTTTAGTCCATGAGAAGATACTCAGAGCTGGGAGCCAGGAGATCATGAATTTAAATCTCATCTATACCCTGTGCAGTCCTACCTTTGGACTCAGGGCAATCCCATTTCAGTAATAAATTAACTGAGGGATTGCATAAGGTTCCTTTTAGCAGAACTAGGAATAGAACCCACATATCTAATATTCCCAGATGGATACATTTTTAAGACCAGAATGGACCACTATAAGTATCTAGTCTGATCTCCTGCACAACACAAGCTAAAGAATCTCACCCAGTAATTCTGGCATCAAACCCATAGCTTGAGCTATAACATATTTTTTAGATAAATATCCATTCTTGATTTAAAGGCTTCATGTGACAGAAAATCCACCCTGTCTCTATGTGAGTTGTTCCAATGGTTAATTACACTCACTGTTAAAAATTTTGTACTTTATTCCTAGCTTGAATTTGTCTAGCTTCAGCTTTCAGCCTTGGATTTTGTTATGTCTTTTTCTGCTAGCTAAAGAGCTACAGTCAGAAATCTCTTCCCCATGTAGATACTTGTAGACAGTGATCAAGTCACCTCTTAATCAAAGTAGATTGAGCTTCATAAGATACGTTTTTCAGACCATGAATCATTCTTGTAGCTTTTTTCTGAACTCTTTCCAATTTTTCAACGTCCTTTTTGATGTATGGACTCCAGAACTCTACACAGTATTCCAGTAACTGTCTCACTAATTCTGTATACAGAGGTAATACCACTTTTCTACTCTTACTTAATATTTCTCCTCTTATACATGGAAGGACCATGTTCACGATCTTAGCTACAGCATAACCAACATGAGCTCCCAAGGTAATCTATCATTACCACTAAGTCCTTTTTTTTTTGAAGTCACTGCATTCTAGGACACAGTCCCTAATCTTACACGAATTGCCTACATTCTTTGTTCCTAGATGTAATTATAATACAATCTAAGGTCATACATTTACATCACACAATGAGGAAACATTTTTTTAAAAAATGTTCTATTATGAGAAAAGATGATGTGTCATTTATGGTACAGTAGGCAGCAACACACAAATTACATTTGGTCATTTATCATACATTTTGGTGGCTTATATCACACATGAAAGCTTTAAAGTTGAGAGGTATGCTGGCTTTAGTGAAAGGGTGGCTTCATTACAGTTGGAAACAATGGAAAATGGTGACCATATTTTATTAGGGACATACAATAATACAATAAATGGGGAAAAAAGATTTTTTTTCACTAACTTGTTTTATTTATAATAGTCTTAGGTGTTACTTTTCTGTGTAGTTACAAGTTAGTCAGGCTTCAATATGATTTTTCAAGTTGAAAGTTTTCTTTTTCAAACTTTTCTAAGCCTAGACAAATGCCTATGTGAAACATATTTGCTGCACGTATACCCCAGATGAACAGGTATAATGCTGATTGTGTAGATACTAGATGCATAAATCTTGCTAATGAGATAGTATGAATGAAGGTAAGTGTTGAGCTCAGTTATATCTTTTAAACAATATTCAATTTAAATACGAACTCTGGGTTTAACTTGTACAGTGTCGTAAGGGTAGTGGAAGATTTAAATCAAACACACAACTTCTTAGTAACTCAGAAAATTTAGAAGGCTGCAGTGAATGAAATAGTCAAGACACATCTGTATGTACATAAACATTCTGAGGAGTGAAGTATAAAGTTCAATATGCACTCTGGAGACTATTTTAAAATTATACATTCTTTTTCAGAAGAGTTGAATGGCATTTAAATGACATTTTTCTTGTCCTACAGAAATCAAAGGAAAATGCTAGAGTAATTTGTAAGCGCTGCAAGGCAATGCTGGGAGAGACCGTATCATCAGGTATGGATTACACAAACAAAACGATACTTGGTTGGCTCACTCACTAAACACTAGAGGTTAAAACTTCTGGAGAAAAATAATTTATCAATAGGATGCTGAGTTGATTCCTGTGGGGGGTGGTTCTTCACTTCTGAAAGGGTGAGATTGTTTCCACTGTCAAAACTATGAGGTTATTGGCCCCAGTAATTTATTTTGATTCTTGTTTATGTAGTGCATCTGGCCATATTGTTCTCTGTATTTTAACACTTAGCAAAATGAATGTATTCCTTTTTATATGTTTGAACCATGCTGCTTGTTCTGTTATAAAGTGGATTTGTAGCATAGACCCAGAGTTGTGATATGAACAACTCTGAGCTGAAATAATGGGTAGAGATTTAAATATAACACAAGCATTTAGATTTAGTTTTAAAAAGATGTGTACCTCGAGTATCATGGACCCATTTGCAATTAATAGTGGAATGTATACTTTGTGTACCTTAGTAAATTTTGTTTAGTGTATAGATTAGGTCTGAACTACATAACTAATATAAGCTCAGGTATGCAGTTAGTCTTTCGTAAATAGCCCCTCTAAACAAAATAAGGTAGAATAAACTTTTTATCAATCATGTGCAAACGTTAATTTCTTCAAAGAAAAATCTACTTCCTATCAACTATAACTAATACAGAAGAGAAGGCTATAAAGTCTCATAGCTCAAAAGTTGGCAAAAACTTTGAAGTTGATTCATTTGAAATTTGTTAGTCACCTTAATTGATCAATCTACAAGAAATGAACATTGAAGTACTGTGGTGTTTGATCTTAGTGTATTTAAAAATATAGACTAAATGTTCAAGTTAATAGTCTTGTAGACAATATTTTAATGTACAGAGGAGTAATTTATATGCATGCTTGAAAAACATATTGTAAAATAGGAGTACATAATGTGTGTGTCCAGACTCTGTTAATACTGGTATGTATATCTATAGATCTGTAATTTTATTGCCTGGGAGTGGTATGAATTATTTATTTATATTACATTATATTTTATAAAGAATACAAAATGTGCAAGATGCTGTACAGATCTATAGGAAGATAAGGTCCCTCAGTCCCAAAGAGCTTAAAAATCTATACAGACAAAGACAGATAAAAGGGTGGGAGAAAAGGACTTGTCATATAAACAGTGTGGTCAGGGTGAAGGCTGTCAGTTCCATTAAATAATTATAAATGTTCATTTTTATAGATAGATAGGCGTTACCTAGACATAGTTAGTTCTGATTTTTGTTACGTTAACTGCCGCTGTTTTTGTTACTTTGGTTTTTAATCCTTACCTGTTGTTTCTTTTTTAATTTTAAATTTTTCCTATTTTCAGTATATTAATTAAACCTTTACACTGCTGCACTCTATGGAGTGAGGGCATAACTGCCCACTGGACACTTTTAGTGCAGGGGCACTAGTTTTAACTAGAAGTTTAAACTAGTGCAATCTACACGCTCTCTTATACCTTGTAAAATATGTTTGTCCTAAGTGCTTGGCAGCTTTAATTGCTCTCTGAGTCTTCTGTTTTAGTTCAATCAAATTTCTCTCACCACTAGTAAAAATCCGGTGGCTACCACCTGGGGTAAATGTAAAATAAAACTTTCCTCTGCTTTCAGTTTTTGTGCCTGACATTTACTTTAAAATTTTACTTTCTAAATTGTTGGGCCGATCTCCTGGTGTCCTGGGGAGTGTTTGGCAGAGTGGTTATTTATTATTTTCACTAAGCTTTTTGTTTCCTACAACGGGACTGACAAATGTAAAAAGGAAAGAAATGTCAGTGCTGCACTAAATGTAGAATAAGTAGGCTCTGTATTTGAGACCTGTCTATGCTAAATGTGCTACTGCATCACACTGGTTCTGTGATGAGGCTCTGTTTTAGGTCATACGGTCATTTGATTGGCACCCATGACAATATGGATAACAACATTGGTTAAAAACTGTTTTAAGTCTCAGTCAATTGGATTGCAAATCCCAGTCAACACTGAAAGAAAGACTAGAATGTGGTTTAATTAGAAATGTGGTTTAACTAGGCCACAACTTTTATTAAGTAACACATCTGGGAACTATTTGGCAATAACTATTTGGCCAGTGGAGATCATCCATCCATGTAATCCTGGTGAAGAGCTGCTTCAGCACCCTCTCTCCTTCATTCCACCTCCTAGAGGACTACCGTCAGCCCTTCACCCTGTTAGTCCCAGCACAATTGCTTGGACCCCACAGCTACCGACACCTCCCCCCCCAGTACAAGAGTTAAAGGGTTGGGGAAGAGGTGGTTGTCTCCTCACTGTGCAAGACATTGGAAGCCCCAGCCCTGTTACCCACCTTCTTTAGGAGATACCTTCTAATCTGCTTCCAGTTCTGGTTCATCAGGGAGCCAGACATCCTATTGACTGAGTACCTGTAGTGGACACCTGCCAAGTTGTGACAAAATGAATTTTACAACCTCACTTACCTTCTAGATCCTGGGGCTTCTAAGAGGAAGATGAAAAAACCCACATTGCGCAGGCCAGTCTGACAGTGAGAGAAAATTCCTTCCCTGCCCCAAAAAGGTGACTAGCATGATGCCCAGATCAAGGCCCAACACCTGGTCCTGCTCTAATCCTGGGTCAGGGAAGGGGAAGCTTTTCTTCTTAGAGCAGAATGGTGCCCCAGAGCAAGGGCAAGGGTTTATAAGTGCTTCCCAGGTGTGTGCAGGAGCCGATAGGCTTATGTCGAATCCTTCTGTCTAATCAGTCAGCAACCATGCCCTTCTTAAGCCCACAAGGAGGCTGAGTGCTCACTGCTGGCCCAGAGAAAGCCTCCCCATCTCTGAGGCCGCAGTCGGGGGGAATGCAGGGAACAGAGCCATAAATAAGTATTGTTTGTTGTTCATAGTGCCAGGAGCCTGGTAGCGAACCGGGTCCCCACTGTGTTAGGAGCTGTACAAACACAGAACAAATGATGGTCCATACCCCAAAGAACTTCAGTCTGAGACAAGAGACAACAGACGCAGACCAACAGAGGCTCTGGCCCTGTTTCTGCTGCAGAAAAGGGCTAGCTATGATCTGAAGAGCCTGCACAGGAATTTCTAACCAAACTAGTGCATCATGGAGTGCTGCTGCTCTGGCACTTCTTGTGCTTCAGTGCATGGGGAAATGATTGGGAGGGGCTCATCTAATATATATGCCAAAAATCCCAGACTTTGCCCTTTACCTTTTCTATGAAAAAATCACTTGGTGGCGAGAAAATAAAGTGACTTCCTTAGATCAGCTTACATAATTCTCAGACCTGAAATCGTTTGAACAAATAGCACAACCATACAAATTCCAAAAATCTGATTTTAGAAATATGAATTTTTATCTCTCTTTACTACTGTCTCCACACCAGCTGCCTGAGCAGACATACAGCTACCAGTGTCTAACTTTCAAGATACACTGCATAGGCTCAGGTGGTCAGACCTACAGTGCTAATTGCTAAACACTAAGCAGTGCTGAAAGATGCTGAAATAAACAAGTCATGCACTACTTCTACATCTCTGTATTCGCCAACAACATGAACTTTTTCAGCCGCAATTTCTGCTAAAAAGGATATGAGCAAATGATTCACCAGGCACGCGCACACTCGTTCTGGGACTGCCTGTATACCTGAATAGTCTAGTCCCACAAGCATAAAAGCTTACATGGAACTTTTGACGTACACTTTGGTATAAGCAAAAGGTTCTAAGGGACTCTCCTCAAACCTTCATAACAAATAACGATGCTAATTCAGACTATTAATAGCCACAAGGAAGTGTATTACCAGATTAATTCTAATGAAAGAGAATCCCAAAATTGTGATTTGTTGCTCCAGACAATAGAAGAAACACGCTTCTGCTCAAATCCCAATGTCCTAAGACCAGAGAGAAGTCTTTAGGTTTTAGTCCCTAGCATTCAAAGACAAACAAAGGCACTGAACTGGGACACTGATACTCATGCAGAATAACTCTGCTCCGGATATTCATGCATCTACCTGCAAGAAACCCCAGATTTGCAATATCTGCTCACAGATTTATAGCAATGCTACAGTTTGTGTACTTGTTTTTGTACTGGGAACTAGCCATATTGTACTAGCTGCTTGTGTACAAAAGTGTATATGATGCAACTGTGGGGAGAAAAAGGTTTTTCTATCTCCCCATTTAAAACATTATATTATCTTTGTTTATGTTTATGGAATTAGGTACTTAATAAATACACTTATCTAGCAACCTATAAATAGCTTGTAAAATACAATCTGTGTTTATATTATAAATAAAATATTTTTTCTTTTATACCTACAAAAATATTTTAAAAGAAAAAGATGACCTCGATGGAAGCAGCTATGTCTGTAAAGCTGAAGCAATTCCTCTTCTGACTTTTTTTAAATGTCTGCACTTTAGGTGTGGGTCCTGTATGTATCAATACAGAAAGGGCCAGTGTCCTGAGGTAGCCTAACTTTGTTATAGAGAAGTATTGTTTCCACTCTTTTTGAAGAAAGAAGAGAATTAGTCCCCTGAGTTTACTCTTGTTAGAGCCCTGTGTGTGTTGTTCACTGGGAAATCATTGGCTGGTAGAGTATACTGAAGTACTGACATAAGTTGAACTGATTTCAGTCCGTTAAGTGTTTTTCATTTCTTGTTCAGGGTTGGCGCAGAAATAATAAATAATGGACAAGAGTTTTTAATTGGTATCAGCAAACATATAAATACATTACATGTTTTTAAAATGATCACTACAGGGGTTTTGGCTCCTGCCTACTCTGGATTTATATGGGGTATAGGGGGAAATGGTTGTTCTGCTTGATGTGAAGTAGGGAATGATACAGATGGCAAAATATTGATCTTGTGATTAGCTCCAAAAAGAGCTAAAGAGATATTTCCTTCTGGCCATGTCTGATTTCTTTACCAGTTACCCAGCTTCTCCTCTTACATGTCAAAATAAGAATTTGGACATCTCTTCCACCGTTTAATTGGATGCTGATCTACAATTTAGTGAATGTGGTGATGCAGTATATTACTGTAGAAAATAAATGTACTGGTTCATTGAGTTTTAAAAAATTTCCTTTTGTCTGATTTTTAGGGACTACAAAATATTACATCACTGAGATGATTATTCAGCCATCTGGAAAACATTTTGACATGATACCAAGGTATAAAAATCAGATAATGTATTCAGTTTGGTTATTGGAACAATGTTGTTGAGTGGTAAAGCTTAAACTTTTTGGATAGTTACTTTTTTGGTATTTAATTAAATATTATGCACTATTAAAATAGCAAAGTTAGGAAATGCAAAAGCACTCTTAACTCAGCCATATACTATACCTGCTGTATCTTGTGAACTCTTTTCTAATTAAAGGCATAGCTTTATATATTACTGTTTGTGGTAAACTGTATACCATAAAGTACAGATGGCATTACAGAAAGCCAAAATAACTTTGTAGTTGGAACCTTAACCTTTTTTACATTGTTTGACTTTCGGTGACTAAATATGCAAACTTCGTTACTTTGCTAAATTTATGCTATGCTTTCATATAATTGCTAATTACAAGGTGGTATCTGACAATCTAAATCACACTTTTTCTGTCCTGTCTGTGTAACCTTTAATTTCAGCTAATACTTGTACTTTCCATTTTTTTTTATTTTTATTTTCAGACAATCCAGTTTATGTTGAGGTTACCATAAAATATAGTCTGCTGTGAAGAGAGTTACTGTTCCATTCTGCAAACTCAAAGATATTTCAAATATGTACATCATTATTCACTTGTATGTTGTATGTACACATAGTGCATAAAGTGCAGTATTTATGCCTTTATCTGCAGCATTTGGCATTGGACTGTGTCAGATACAGGACATTTGACCATATGGATCATTAGTCTACTCAAGTATGGCAATTTTTATTATGCAGAAAAGGGAAAATACTCCAATTCTTGTTACGGGAAGATAGGAAAGATGGAGGTGAAGAGAGAGAAGCTCTATCTCCGTACAGTAATGACTTAAGTCTAGGGGCATTATTTCCATGCCACACTGTAGTGGAATTGACAGCATGGAGAAACCTATATGCTATATGTTTAAAGTTTGCTAGGGGCTCACTGGGTATCAATGGCTAGTTTTGTAAAATATAGTTACTATGAAAACATTCTGTGAAGACTGATTTATTTTAAAACAGGTCTCAGTTTGTACAGAGCATTATAGCTCAGTGTCTCGTGGATCTGTCCTCTGCCAGAAGCACATTTAGATTCAGAATACAAGGACATGATGGAAAAGTCTACATCTTGGTATGGCATTTTCTTATAATTGTATAGAAATATATTCATGAGCGTGAACTCCTGACATTTATTCATTGGTTATTATGTGCTTACTTATGTGTGTAAGGGAAATGAGAAAAAGGAGTTGATCGTTCAAATGTATCAGTTGTGCCTGTCTGCCTGCCTGCCTTTGACTCTCCTTTGTTTTTTCTTTTTAGTTTAGTTTTTAGTTTGCAATGGAAGTTAAGAACCCACTTGAATTTTTTAGACTAAAAGCTCACTGAAGTCTCAAGCAGTTAGTCCAAAGTACTGTACACAGCTATGCTGTTTACATAGAAGTATGTAGTCTTGTCTGTTTACAATATTTCTATGACTGAGGAAATTAAAAAAATATTCTGGAGCCTTATATCTGATACACTTGGGCTGCACCCCTCTTCCTGGAAACGTTGGAAATAGCTCAGACTTGTCCAGGGACCTCTGGGATGTGGGCACATCCCTTCTGTCCTCATCCCAATTAATCCTGTTTCTGGTAGATCAAACAGAGTAGCAGTTCAGTGTTCTGCCTTATCCTCTGCCATCCTATCTTTTAACTCTTAACTTCAACGAGCACTGCCAGAATCATTTCCCTCCATTTCTTTTCCCCAGAGGGGCCCAAAATTTATGGAGCTGTGACCCCGAACAGAACCAGCTGCTGACCATCTTGTCTCCACTCACCCTATCCTCGTTGTGGTGCAGCATGCCACACTAATAGAAGACAGAAAGCCTGGAGGTGCTCCCATTATGAGGAGGCCCTCTTAAAAGCCACAGGTGGGGAGGTCTGCCGCAGCTGTTCAGTCAGTGGACTCTTCGCTTCTCAGGGAAATAGGTAGTGCTTTGGGATCTCTGTATCCTCCAATGCTAATCAAGACTTCTCTGGTGACACCTTTACAAGAGCTGTTCAGTTCTCTTCAACACTTGGGACGCAACTTGGGCCAAACCAACTTCACCAATGGGGGATTCTCCAGGGCTGAGCTCAAAAATTGCCCTAAAACCACTTAAAAAGGCAGAAAGCCTAGGGTACTCTCCCATGTCTTTAAATAGCTGATGGTGCATTGTCAAGAAGTATGGCAATCTTTCTTTTACCCCCTTTTTCAGAAAGAGAGGATCTGGGCTCTCTCAATGATGCATTCTTGTATTTCAGAAATGTTTGCATAATAGAGGACGAGGAACTCAACTCCTTGTCCCTGCTGATTTTGTGCTAGCCTTGTGGAATGTGTAGATCATAGATTACAGAAGGGGTAGTTGGGATTGTCTAGTCTGACCTCCTGAATGATGCAGGCCATAGAACTTACCCAAAATTATTCCTAGAGCAGATCTTTTAGAAAAACATTCAATCTTGATTTTAAAATGGTTACTGATGGAGAATCCACCACGATTGTTGGTATATTGTTCCAATGGTTAATTACTCTCACTGTTAAAAATTCACACCTTATTTCCAGTCTGAATTTGTCTAGCTTCAACTTCCAGACATGGGATCTTATTATACCTTTCTCTGCTAGATTGAAGAGCCCATTATTAAATATTTGTTCCCATATAAATACTTGTACACTGAATCAAGTCCTTCTGGTATGATCAGGCTAACCAGGCATATCTTCATTACCAACTTTAATTTGTCATATTACTGGAGATCTAAGTTTTTTGGACTCATGACATTGTATCCTCATCCAAACAGGTTCTGTTCTGCTTCTTTCTCCTTCCCTACTAATTTTTCGCTTCTTGCTCACTGTGTACCAAATATCTTGGATTGTGGATAAGATGAGGATCCAAAGGATACTTGTTTACCTAATTGTCTTTCTACGACCAGCCTCTTTTTCTACCACACCCAACCAAGGTCCATTTACCTAATTAACACAACTGAATAAGACGTTGCTATTCCGAATTTACATTTATTGAGCAATAAGAATTAAATGTTTCAGTATAGTTTTGTAAGCATTCCTCTCATGCAAGATTCATAGTCAGACTTTGGAGCCTTGTGGAGAAGTCTGAACTGTCTCTAGTATTTTCAGGAAGGAGCCAGTGCCTCAAACTGGGGAAGAGTTCAGTGCTAGACAAGAAATCACTGGGTAACAATATTTTCCCCATTAATTGGCACAATTACTTTTAAATGCAGAAACCTTTTTTTATTTAAAAAAAAGCATTTGTTTTTAGGAAGAGTACCATAGATATGCCACACAGCTGTCTACACCAAGAAAATGTTGAACATTTAAGGTTTTGGCTCAACTTCAAGTGCTCAGTTTTGCGGGGGGTGGGTGGGCTTTAATCACTAGGAAAGGTCCAGCAGATTTTTTTGCAATTTCTTTGTACAAAAGAATTTTGTGTACAAAAGGCTATTTGTACAGTGTCAGTATGCATGCTGCATTGCAAAGTGGTTACAAATAAAAACAAATTGCCAATTAACAGCATTACAGGCGTTAACAAAGACAGATTCTAAGTAAGCATAATACGCTGGCTCAGCAAGGTTTGATTTTAAAGCAGTGATAGTGGAGCCCCCCAAGCATTTAAAGTTTCACTGTCTTGGACTGAATTGGCAAATAAATATCGCACACGAGTAAAGGTTATGAATACATTTTGGGATAACAAAACCCTAAATGGTCAGATACATACATAAGACTTCAAAGTCCAGATCTCAGGTTCGGAGCTGTATTGGTGAATTTGCTGGCTGGAAAGTCCCTCTGGAACACATCCACAGCTTGGATGGGCCATTCAGTTCTTTGTTCAAAGCTTCAGTCTGTAGAAAAGTTACTCCAGAGGTAGGAAGCAGGATTGAAAACAAAATGGAGAAGATGCAGCTGCCTTTTTATATCCTTTGCTATGTGGCTTGGACGTCCTTTGTCCCAAACACAAACGTACAGCACATGGGTATGGAAAAGCAGAGCCCCCTGTCCACCGGAATGTCCCTACATGTCCTGCTGACTCATAGGTGTAACCTCTGCCTTCTCTCAATGGGTTCATTGTTTTTGTGATTGCCTTTGATAAGCGATCAGGCAGGCTGGATAGTGCTGATGCCAATCTATGGGGGGGAGCAGGTGTTACCCGGAAGCACAGCACAAATTTGAAATGCAAATATACCATACATATTTATTACTCTATACAAGGATGATACTTACATATAAACGTGATTATCATATTTAACGAATTATAACTTTTCCACTGAAACCTTCCATGGCATATCTGTAGGGCCGTACTAAATTCGCGGCTGTGAAAAAAGCGTCACAGACTGTGAAAGCTGGTCTTTTGTGTGCTTTTACCCTATACTATACAGATTTCATGGGGGAGACCGGTGTTTTTCAAATTGGGGGTCCTGACCCAATAGGGAGTTTGGGGGAGGGGGTCGCTGTATTGCTGCCCTTACTTCTGTGCTGCCTTCAGAGCTAGGCAGCTGAAGAGCGGCGGCTGTTGGTCAGATGCCCAGCTCTGAAGGCAGTGCCCCTCCAGCACCAGCACAGAAGTAAGGGTAGCAGTACTACAATCCCCATTACAATAGCCTTGCGGACCCCCCCTCCCCCCCCCGCCAACTCCTTTTTGGGTCAAGATCCCTACAATTACAACACCATGACATATCAGATTTAAATAGCTGAAATGATAAAATTTGCAATTTTTAAAATCCCAAGACCATGAAATTGACCAAAATGGACTGTGAATTTGGTAGGGCCCTACATATGTGGTAAGACTTATTACAATTTTATAAAAAGAAAAGGAGTACTTGTGGCACCTTAGAGACTAACCAATTTATTTGAGCATGAGCTTTCGTGAGCTACAGCTCACTTCATCGGATTCATACCGTGGAAACTTCAGAAGATATTATATACACAGAGACCATGAAACAATACCTCCTCCCACCCCACTCTCCTGCTGGTAATAGCTTATCTAAAGTGATCATCAAGTTGGGCCATTTCCAGCACAAATCCAGGTTTTCTCACCCTCCGCCCCCCCCCCCCCCACACACACACACAAACTCACTCTCCTGCTGGTAATAGCCCATCCAAAGTGACCACTCTCTTTAAAATGTGTATGATAATCAAGGTGGGCCATTTCCAGCACAAATCCAGGTTTTCTCACCCCCCCACCCCCCTCCAAAAACCACACACACAAACTCACTCTCCTGCTGGTAATAGCTTATCCAAAGTGACCACTCTCCTCACAATGTGTATGAAAATCAAGGTGGGCCATTTCCAGCACAAATACAGGTTTTCTCACCCCCCCCACAATTTTATAATATTGGTATCCATATAATACAGTGTCTCACATATTCTATACAGCATCACACAGTCTAGGAGTCACTGCAAGTTCTTGTAACACTTCTCTTTATGTTACATATTTCTGAGGCACCTATTTCTTTCATATCTAAGTCCATCGGTCTATGTGAAATGAGTCAATCCAATTCCTACAGGATAAATGTCTTTGTTATACAAATCACGTAATTGGCTCTAATTTGCATCCTTGCTGTCATTTTGAGCAGAGTAGTGAGACTGAATGGGCATAGAAGTTGACTTACCTTACCGACCCAAATGGTGGTCCCTCTGTGTCATGCTTGTGGCACAGTAGCAGGACTGTATGTGGAAGCTAGCACTGTTTTTTCTTAGGTTTTTATTACACAACGTGTAACCGTTCTGTTAGTACAGAGTATGTTGCTTTCCAGGGCTCTCAAATTGACACTGTTGATAAGTTCTAAATTTACTTTATTTTTTAAGTATTGCTGTAGCAGTTTTTTTCTTACCAAGTGTTAAATTCAAGGAAATTTGGGAATCCAGATACTGCATGGAGAAGAGAAAAATCTATGTAGTATCCATAAAATAGCTGAAAGCTCAGATTGAAATTTACAAATATATTAGCCAGAAGTAACATGTATAAATGCTTAGTATCAGAACACTGAGACTGAATTTGGGACTGTTCATACAGGTCAACAATCAGGTCAGAAATAAAATAATTAATACTGGGGAAAAGGAAAATGCTGAAAGAAAATAAATAAGTTCAGAAACTGACAGGCTTAGAAGATGCAGAAATTTCTCACATAACCAATAGTGCCTTTCCTCCAACAGTCTCAGATTTCTGCTATATAATGCATACTCAAACATCAATACAAATCTGTTTGATCTTTGCTAACATGAGACATGGTTTGACAAAGTGGTTGTAATCTGTGGCTTCTGTCCCACAGTATTACAATGTGTAAACAGAAGCTGCCAAGATGGATCCAGATGGATCCAGCTGCCAAGTGAAACTGATTAGTAATCTCTAAAGAGGGTGCAAAAGAAACTGTGAAAGGAGTAGACATATGTTGACGGTGTATCCTCTAAGATTAGAGTGAAGGATGCTATTCGCTTTCTACTCCTGGGGTAATTCTGTGCCAAAAAATTTAAAAACCTGTGCACAATCTTTTAACATTTTGCAAAATTCTGCATATTTTATTTGTCAAAATAACACAATATAATCATGCCAGTTTCAATTATTTTGGTAATTTATTTCAAAATGCCTGTCTGCAGGAGATAGGAATTCTGTGCTTGCGCAGTGGCACAGAATTCCCCCAGGAGTAATTTTCTGAAGATTCTAGAAGGACTCTAAAAGGGGAAGGGAGAACATATGTGGTGAGTTTTGGTATTTGTGAGTAAGGGACTTCTATTATCATAGAATCATAGAACTGGAAGGGACTTCAAGAGGTCATCTAGTCCAGTCCCCTTTACTCATAGCAGGACGAATATCTAGACCATCCCTGACAGGTGTTTGTCTAACCTGCTCTTAAAATCTCCAAAGGTGGAGATTCCACAACCTGCCTAAGCAATTTATTCCAGTGCTTAACCACCTAACAGTTAGGAAGTTTTTCCTAATGTCCAGCCTAAGCAGCCCTTGCTGCAATTTAAGCCCATTGCTTCTTGTCCTATCCTCAGAGGTTAAGAAAAACAATTTTTCTCCCTCCTCCTTGTAGTAACCTTTTACGTATTTGAAAACTGTTATCATGTGTTGTCTTAGTCTTAGTCTTTTCCAGACTAAACAAACCCAGTTTTTTCAGTCTTCCCTCATAGGTCATGTTTTCTAGACCTTTAATCATTTTTGTTGCTCTTCTTTGGATTCTCTCCAATTTGTCCACATCCTTCCTAGAGCAAAACTCAGTACAATTAACTAGTGTATAACGCATGTCTCCTCTTTCCCTGTCTCCTCCTGAGACATCTTTGAGAGTGTCTCATTCCTTCTTTGCAAAAGCCTTGCTACGGTTTTCTAATACTGGGCTTCTGACAACCTGCAATAGTTGTGATCAGTTATATCAAATAGTAAGTGTTATCTGATGTGAACAAACCTGTTAGCAGGGGCTGCAATAAGTCTATCACCAAACTTAATTTAACTTGTCTTAATCTAAGGTCACCCAGGTCTCCAAAAGCAAAAGGCTAGCACGAACTAACCAATAGCAGCACTTTATTCCTACTTTTATAAGTGCACTAGATACTGTTTATAAGAGTCCAAAGATACATCAAAGTGAATGTTAAAAGCAGCTAAGAAAAGAATCCTATTAAACTTGCCTGCCAATTCAAAGAGCAGCTAGGTCTTTGGGGAAAAAGAATTGGAATTGGGACAGTACAAAGTAATACGTTTAATGAGTGACATACAAAGCAAACTGAAATAATATGCTCAAAGAGAGCGAAAAAATTCTATTAGCTCACTTGTGAAAGATAATTCGATTTTGGCAACTCATGTTTCTCTACTACCACAGCCAAGTGAATAAATGAAGAAAAGGGGAGAGACAGGAATGGTTTTGTACTGTGCCTAGCACAACAGTGCTTTATCTTGTTTGGGGCCTTGGGGTAACACAACACAAACATTCAGTGATTGGATTAATAATAATAATAATAATACAGTGAAAAGAATTGAGATTTCTCAAAACTTTCCTTTAATATAGACTTCTAGCACTTTTGTGCCAGCAATTAGTATGGAGAAACCTGATTCCCATTATCAGCTCTTTTTATTAGTTTTATTTTCCAAATAAGTGTTGGCTAGAGCCTTTGCCACTCTTGTTAATTAGGCCTGTCTCATCGTTAGTAAACTCTAATGTACTGCGCATTCCCTCTCTGTTTGTTTTAGCTCTATCCAATCTGTTTTAAATACTCTCGCTGCCTCTCATTCCTTGGCTTTTCCAGTGGGAAATCTCTCAACTGCCATCCTGTCTTCAGGACTTGACTGTTTCAGCACCATTTGCTTGACACATCACTGAAATATAAAATTAGAAAAATCATCCATTAGCTACTGGAGCAATAGTGTTTTGCTGGCTGTTTTTTTTTCTAGCAGAGGGAACATGCTACTGCCACAAAGGAAATGCAGATTCACAGTTCTGTTGCTCCTAACATGGATCACAAGAAATTCTGCATCATTTATACATCCCTTGATTTATCTCCACTGGAGCTTACACCACTTTGAACACTTAAGATTATTTAACATAACATGCTAATTCACATCCATTAAAGATTTGTTAGAATATAGTTTTAAATTGTCATGCTCTAGTAAACATCAGGCTTCATGATTTATGTGGCCTAATGTCACCTACTCATAGCAGGTCAGGTTTAAATCCGGAGTAACAGAACAAGTTCAAGCTGCTGGTGTATTCTATAAATAAACTATTGTCTATCCACAGATGTGGCTTTTAAATTCTGACACTTTATTGGTGGAATCTATGGGAAATTCAGCATCCAGCAGTGTTTTTACATTTTTTGAAGATAATTTGAGGCCTGATTCCAGGTCTTCAGGCACATGGAATGCAGTTAAAGTTCTTTATCATCCCTGCATTAAAAACAGGAATAAGGAGTAAGTATCAACTCTTCTTCTATTAAGTTCCGTTCTTTGTTTGGGTTCACAGTCCATAACAACAGTGTTTCTCTAATGAGCCTTCTAGGTACACTTTAGATCTGGGCTGGGGAACCTTTTTTCTATCGGGCTACTGGCCCACAGGAAAAATCAGTTGCTGGCCACACACAGCCCCGCAATGTGAGGGGAGGTGATGGGGCTTCCCTGAGGCTCTGGGGTGGGGCTAGAAACGAGGGGCTCAGGATATGGGAGGGGGCTCCGGGCTGGTGCAGGAGGTTGGGGTGCGGGAGGGGGTGAGGGCTCCGGCTGGGGTTGTGGGCTCTGGGGTGGGGCTGGGGATGAGGGGTTTGGAGTGCGGGAGCAGGCTCAGGGCTGGAGCAAGGGGTTGGGGAGCACGGTCTGGGAGGATGTTTGCTTGCGGCTCCAGCCCCGCCAGGGGGAGCGGCGAGGTCTGGCAGCATAGAGACTTGCTGAGGGCCGGATGAAATGAAGCAGTGGCCCGGATCTGGCCCACAAGCTGTAGCTTAACCCCTGTGTTAAGCCAATGAGAATCTGGTGACTAAATTCCTGCACCCCACTTTGAAAATGTAGGGGCCAGAATTGCATTATTAATTGAGCTACATTAGTATTACAATATAGGTAGCTAATTGTTTTGCCTTGATGAAGCATAATATGCTCTATTTTTCATGGTTCCTTTTTCATGTTAACTAATTGTACACACACAGAGCCTGATTCTCTCCCTGGCTTCCACCAGCAGAAGCTGGAAGGACCCAGGATGTGAGTTCCAAGAAATGGAAAGTCTACCTGAAGCTAGACAAACACACTGGCACAAGATGTCCACAAACTGCTGCGACATTTGGGGGCCTGGAACTAGCTAGTACAGCTCATAAAATGTGAAAAGCTGACCAGGGCAGGGGCAGGGCAAACACAACATATGTCAGTTCAGCCCATCTCTTTAGTATCCTCCACCTGTACGACTCCTGTGGTGTCCTGCCCAGAATTTAAAGCTGCTCTCCCCTGGGAAGAATGCCTGTCGGATGGCAGTGGTGATACTTCTGCCTGTCCTTACCTGGTGGCAATCCTACCCCCTCTGTGCAATTTGCACTTTGAAATTTTCATCCATCTGTTGCAGCTTCAGTGTTAACCCTTTGCGCTGAAACGATGCCTTGTTATGTGTATGGTCTGTTAAAGTCCTCTATTTTTAAGCCAAGAGATCCTCAATTCCACATGCTTTTCCTGCAATAGTTACAGTAAACAAGCACGCTGATGACCTAAATATGCATGAGCAACATATGTAAAAATATAAATGTGTAAGGATACCACTTCATATTCTTGCTAAATAGTAAATTAGGAGTAGATTATTTAGTAATGTGAAAGAGTTTTACAATTAAGTGCTTTTCAAATATCATTTTACAAGTTCTGTGTGTGTGTGTGTATGTGTATGTGTATGTATATGTGTAATTGTAACTTGCTTTGAATCTAATGGTAAGATTCTTTTTTTTTAAGTTCAAACTGAATGCTGTACACTTGGTTTTTCTTGGATATGTCCAAGTCTACTAGAGTTTTCATAAAGAAAACATTTGACTTCTGCAGGCTCTGAAGTGTCAATTATGGAAGAAAAACACTGCCAGAGTAATATTTAGTTAAGGCTGCAATCACGCTTTTAATAACATCATTTTATATTTAAGCCTGTAACGGTGGTGGATAAAGTTGCTAGAATATTTACATTCACCAATTGCTTCGGTGTTTGCACAGCTGATGGAATAGGATTTGTTGGGTAATTCGTCTTTCATCTATTGGCTCCATGATGGTAGAGCAGAAAGCATATATGAATAGTGGTTTGGGTTTGTTTTTTTCCCCCTTAAACTCTTGAGGAAAAAAAGTGGTGGATTAAATAGGTGTTATAAAACTTACCAGAATATATCATATCTTGTGATCATATTTTATAAAAGAAAAATATGAACCTCTCAAAAACTTGTGAGAATTTGTGATATATATCATGGTATTTCCACTGATTGTATAGAGACTGCATTCCCAAATATACATAAAACAATTCAAATACTGAATATTTTGAACATACTCTTCCACCTAATTCATAGAAAGAATGCTCAAATGCTGTGAGCAGTGCTTATTTGTGGAGGAGAAATTGTTTTCCTACAGAGTGATGTGATGCTAATTAAAATTATTAATGCAGAAGGTATTAGAAAATATATTGCTGTGTGTGATATAGAGGCTACTTAGTGGCCCTAAATCTCTGTTATAGTAGTCTCACGTATACTGCTGAAACTTCAAATGAGGAATACTGCTGGAATCGGTGCAATTTCTCAAAACAGAAAAAATTGTATATCAATGACTTGAAAACTTGAAGTAGTAGATATTGGATTTTCAGCAGATTTTCATTTTTTATTCTGTATCAAAGAGAAGATTTATCTCCCTTGGCTTAATGCATAGATAACAGCCATATATACTTAATCACTTGCAGTTTGGATACGTTGATATCCAAATCCTATTGTGGATTGTTTACAAAATCAAGAATGCACATCATTTAGGGATGCAGAGGCAAAGAGAAATGTCAGAATTTAGAAAAGAGGGAGGTTCTTTTCTGTCAAAGGCTCCATCACAGAACTTTATTTGAGGCCTTACTGCCAGGAGTATGTGCAAGTCTCTCTCTTTCTCTAGTGGATTGGGTATAAAGTCTATTTCCAAAGATTAATTAGCATTTATCTTTGGGGTTATTCAGAGTACATCTACACAGCCCAACAAAACAAAACACAACCTCTTGTGGCAGCAAGTCTGAGAGCCGGGGTCAACTGACTCGGGCTTGCATTGCAGAGCTAAAAATAGCAGTGTAGACATTCAGGCTGGTTCTGGAGTGCCGAAACCACTGAGGATCTCAGACCCCAGGCTCCAGCTCAAGCCCAAACATGTACACTGCTATTTGTGGCCCCACAGTGTGGACCAAAATTAGTTTTCCCTGGCTCTGAGACTTGCTGCCATAGGGCTTTTGGTTTGGTTTTGTTTTTCTGTGTTGATGTACCCTCAGATAGGCATGACTGAGAGCTTGGAAAGCACACTCTGACTCACCTGTCAGAAACATCAAGCGCAGCAAGAAGATGAGAGGGGTAACAATTTATCTAATTTATCTTCCCTATTAGAACATTTGGTTTAGTTTTTTTAAAAAAGTGTGTGTGATGCCAGCAACTATAACTAGCACAGTCCATTTATGGGTCTGGTGTCTGAAGATCTCCCTGTATTTTTTTTTTTTTTGAGCTGCTCAGTACTTAGGAATGTTACCTTTTTACTATCATTTTTCTCCTCTTAGCATGAGTTGAAATCAGAAGAACTTGGCTTATGTGAGCATGTGACTAATTGCCCTTCGGAAACCATGCAACAAAACGTATAAACCTAACTACCTTCTCAACATCTCTCCTTATTCAGATTTTCAAGGGATATTACTATGACCTTATTGCTTGTCTTTTTCTTGTGTGAAGACTTCAGATTCCCTCTGCTTTGTCATCTTTTATGCTAACTGCTCCAGTTAAAATATTTTTAACACACACAAGAAAAACATGTCTGTTGTCCTCCGTCCGTAAACAGGAATTCTAAAATACTCTTTGTTTCAGTCTCATACTTAACATCTCTCACTGGTGCAAAAGAACTGTTGCATGATGTAGACCAGGATTGTTCTCATATGCTGTAGCCCTTTTCATGTATGTGGTATCCCAGAGTGTTCTCTAGAGCAGTGAATTACACACCGGTTGTTCGACTCTGTAGTCCTGAAGCTTGGAATGTGTGGCTCAGGACTACTCTGGCTCAGCTGTTCGAATGTGGTACTGTCTGAGCCTTTTAGGGGCACTGTGACCTGTTCCTCATCCAGTCATTTTTTGCTACATCTCCCTACTTGGAGCTTCCAGGACAAGCATGAAAATTGGCTATATATAAATATGGGAAACAAACTGCAATGACTTAGCTAATGCTTTCACATCTACTGATGATAAGCACTACATAAGAGGTACTGTTATGATATTAGTACTCCCAGTCATTCAAGTGTGTCTGGAGACCTGTGGTTTTGTTCTAAGTTGACTAGTATTTTACTTGCAACTGGCAGGTTTATAATAATTTGCACTTATATAGCACTGTAAAAGCAGGTAACTGTGTCCTGGTAATTGGCTGTAGGATTTATTGTATGCAGTCGTGGTCTACTATGTACCCGGGAATCAGTCATCCCCAACTGTTTTCTTTAACGATTTGCAGATAAGATGAAGAAACTGTCCCCTGAATAAGTTGTACTCAAACTTCTTTGCATGACATTTGTTTTGTTTTTTTGCTTTTGCTTTTAAAAACAGTTTGGCACAAATGTTCTTGAAAAATAAAATGAAGAGGGGAAAAAAGAAAATCTTTTCTTTCTTTTCTACTCACGTTGCTAAAAATTAAGAATAATTGGGAATAAAATCTACAGCTTTTGTGTTTAGCAACAGTGCGCCAACTCATCTAAATTAGACATTAGTGGTTCACTTATGGTTTATTTCTTAAAATGTTGATTTGAAAGAGTATACTGCGGGAGAACTCCATGAATACAGAGATGAACAGCATTGGGACGTACGAGTTAAACAGCAGTATATTTTTATTTGCTCAGCATTGTTTTTTGGTTTCTGCTGATCTGAATAAAGTAGCCATTGAGGCCATAGTCTGAAAATAAATAATATGGAATACATAGTAGAGGGAGACTGTTGAGTGAGATTTGCTGGTTGTTGGGAGGGCTGTCTACTTAAATAAATATAATATAAAAGTGAGAAAACAGCTCACTTGCCAGTGTAGTACCTTCATAAGAGGAATTTTTTAGTTCTAACTAGACTACAGAGCCTAGAAATGTTTCTTCTCTTCTCTTCCCATTTTAGTTCTTGGGCTGTTTTTATGAGGCAATCTTGGAGCCCAATTATGATCCTATTGAAATCTGTATAGGATACTCTGCAAGAAAAGGACTGTTCTCAGTGGTAGCTGATGACAGAACAAGGAGTAATGGTCTCAAGTTGCAGTGGGGGAGGTTTAGGTTAGATATTAGGAAAAACTTTTTCACTAGGAGGGTGGTGAAACACTGGAATGCGGTACCTAGGGAGGTAGTGGAATCTCCTTCCTTAGGTATTTTTAAGGTCAGGCTTGACAAAGCCCTGGCTGGGATGATTTAGTTGGGGATTGGTCCTGCTTTGAGCAGGGGGTTGGACTAGATGACCTCCTGAGGTCCCTTCCAACCCTGATATTCTATGATTCTATGAAAAGTAACAAAATTAAAAACAAAGTACCTCTCCTCTTTCCACTACTTTGAGTGACTTTATGCTTATCCATTCACTACATGCTTTCCAGTTACCTTATACGGAAATCCTGCCTAAGCAAAAACATTTATACATGTGTGATGGGGTAATCTGCCATCAACAGCAATAGTGCCTAGTTGTCAGCCCATCCCACCACCTGTCATGGCTGTTGGAGGGTTTGAAAGATCCTATAGGAAGATAGGGATAGTGAGAGAGCAGCTTCAGGACTGAATAGTGCTTGGAGAGGGAATCCTGTTCCTGTATGTTTAAGGGCCCAGTGTCAGGAGCCTTGCACAGAGGGTGGGGCAAGCCTCCCCTCTCACCCTATGAATTGGGAAGGAGTTGGGAGAAAGTGGAACAGCATAAAGCTGCCTCTCCCTCATAGCGGGGCAGACACTGACAGGAGAAGGCTGGCGTGATGAACCTTTGAGATTGGAAGGCTAGATGGAAAGGGTGTTTAGCTGAAGGGAGCGGGCAAAAGTCTTGCAGCTGATGAACCTAAGGCAGATGGCCTGAGAGACACTCCTCTTTCTGGAGCTGGAGTTTATGGGGAAACTCCTGCAAAGGATGGAAAGAGAGATTATTCTAAGGCCAGGTCTACACTACAGATGTTAAAGCGACACAGCTATATTGCTTCGGCTGTAGCGCAATAGTGTAGTCACTTTGTGCATCAACGGAAAGGGGTTTTCCCTTGCTGCAGTTAATATCACTCTGAGAGGCAGTAGCTAGGACGACAGAAGAATTTTACCTTTGACCTATCCACATCTATGGTGGGACTTAGGTTGACTAACTGTGGTGCTCAGGGTGCAAATTTTTTACAACCTTGAGTGACGTAGCTAGATGGATCTAATTTTTAAGTGTAGACCCGGCTTAAGACAAAGAGGTCCAAGCCACAGCCCCAGTCCCAGAAAGAGGGATAAGGGGAAACTCCTGTTGAGAGGAGAGAGAGACTGATTATATTAAGGCAAGGGGCAGAGAAAACTGGTAGAAATTACAATCCTGCTGCTGCAGAGAAGAACCTGAGACTGACTTTTAGGAAACGCTTCCATACCTGGCCTCAGGAGAAGCCGTGATGAACCACAAAGTCAAGGTGAAGGCCACAGAATCTGCAGATCTTGTGAAGTTGCAGGCCTGGATTCTCCTAGCTCTTCCCCGGACCAAGAGGAGAATCATGGATGTCAAGAATAAAAGAAGCAAAGACCTGATAGAGACTGGGATTGAAAGCCATTAATCTTGTTTACTATTTTTTGGACTTTTTGGGTAACCTCTAGGAAGGGGAGTGGACTGAGCAGTGGAACGGTTGGAGGGCTAGGCCATGGACAGCAGACTGTTGTAGCACCAGAACCAACTAATGGGGGTGCTAGACTCAGAGAACCCTTGCAATGCTGAACCTGGATGCTAGGAGGCTCTCTGGTGGTGAGAGGTGTGATTATAGCACATAAGCCCTCAGGGATGGAATTGAATTTTTAGTTTGCTCCTTTTGATTTGTAACCTCATAGCTCTTCCTATTAAAGTTTAGAAGCCAAAATTATTGCTCTGGTCCAGAGGTGCTGAAACAGTTTTTATAAGCAGGGGTTCTGAGAGCCATTGAACCAAATTGTAAACCCTGTATGTAATGGAAACCACTTCAAGCCGGAGGGGTGGCTGCACCCCCAGGACCCCTAGTTCCAGCACCTAGGCTCTGGTCTAGCTTCTCTCAAGGAGCTTGTTTCTTTGCTGGTTTAGAATGTTTGTCCTTTCTCTTTAATTGTATGACATGGGTACATTGAAAAGTAGTGTGGCAACAGAAAACTTAATATTTTCCTTCTAATTATTTGTAGTGTCGTTAGTCAGGGATGAGGTTTCCTTGTATTGGTACTGTACAAACACATCGGAAGATATAGCTCCTACCCTGAAGAGCTTTGTCAAATTTGTATTATTATTTAACACTCTGGATTTGAATTTAGGGTTTCAAATAATTAATTTGCTAATCCAGGCCAAGAATTTACCGATCTTCTAGAAAAGTATTTGTTCCAAGACACAGTTAGATGCTCAAATACCAGTGGGTATTGTAATACTTTTATTCTGTCTTTTTCAGCAAATTCATCTCATTGTGCTTTTTTTTTTTCAGACAATACTGTCTAGTATCTAAATCCCATGTTATATTTTTCAGGGAATATTCTTCCATCATTAATAGCGGTTAGGCAAGGAAATCTCTTGTGTATCAATGAGAGAATAAATCCCTGTAAGTTAATAGTAGAACAGTTGCCAAAAATTAAATTCATTTTAATTTTCATTGCATGTACTTTGCTAATGAAAGTTGACCAGAATAATAGTATATTTTATCTCTAATGGTTAGTAGGGAGGAAGGTAAAACATTTGTTAACTAATTCATTATGTGAAAGGATTCACTAAAAGCCTCCTTTGTCTAAAGAAGAAGAAGAAGATGAGTAAGAGAGAAGGAAGATCTTGTTAAGATACTGGACTGGGATGCAGTTCATTTCTCTGGCCAAATCACTTAATCTTTGTGTCTCAGTCCTCCATCTGTAAAATGAGCATAGAGACTTCCTTTCTGTTTTATCTATTCAGATTGTGAGCTCTTCTGAGCACAGACTATCTTTACTGGGGCCTTTATGAGCTACTTTTACACAGATAATAAGTCTGTTGAAATTACTTACACAGAAAAGATGTGCCATCATTTCTTCCTACCACCTACGAAAAGAGTATTAAAAAATGCTCTTGAGTCTTCTTGGAGAAGCATGTTTTGTACCTTCATTCTGATCCTTTCTTATTCAGGTATTTATTGATGAAGGGTATGGAATAATAGAATATCAGGGTTGGAAGGGACCTCAGGAGGTCATCTAGTCCAACCCCCTGCTCAGAGCAGGACCCATTCCCCAATTTTTGCCCCAGATCCCTAAGTGGCCCCCTCAAGGATTGAACTCACGATCTTGGGTTTAACAGGCCAGTGCTCAAACCACTGAGCTATCCTTTCTCCCAGGTATGTTATTATGTGGATGTTCTTCACCTTCCTCTCAACAAGGCTCTTTCTCATAAATATTTGCTGTGAAAATGGAAGAGGTTTTCCTGTGGAGTAATAGGTTGTTGGCGAATAACATCTTATGCAAACTGCCTAGCTGCTGAGAGTAATAATGTTAAACAGTGTTGAAGTTAAAGGGTTATCAAAAATACATGAAGAAAACTGAAAAAATGAAGTTAGCGATGTCAGTTTGACCACGAGCTGGTTTTAGAAAATGGTTTTTGAATGAATGGGTACAGTTAGAGAAAATTACAACTTTCTCTTTACAGATGTGTGCTGGAAAAAGTTTCATGGTCAAAAAGTTGTTGATATTTTTACTTTCTATTTCTAGCATATATTTAAAATACCTTTGAATTGTTTACTGCTCTGGCATTGATACTGTATCCCCTTTTTTATTGTGTTCTTTTAGCATTATTGTCTGTTTCTCTCAAGATTCTAACCGTGACTTCTAGAAATTGTATTAATGCATGTGGTTTTATTGGCTTCAGAGGAGCACCATGAGCTAGAAGACTGAGGCCTGGTCTACACTACGAGTTTGTCTGATTTAGCAGCGTTAAATTGAATTAACCCTGCACCCATCCACACAACGAAGCCATTTCTTTCGACATAAAGGGCTCTTAAAACCAGATTTCTGTACTCATCCCCAATGAGGGGATTAGCGCTGAAATCGACATCGCTGTTTTGAATTAGGGTTAGTGGGAACGCAATTTGAAGGTATTGGCCCTTGGGAGCTATCCCACAGTGCACCATTGTGACCGCTCTGGACAGCACTCTGAACTTGGATGCACTGGCCAGGTGTACAGGAAAAGCCCCAGGAACTTTTGAATCTCATTTCCTGTTTAGCCAGGTGAGCTCATCAGCACAGGTGACCATGCAGTCCCAGAATTGAAAAAGAGCTCCAGCATGGACCGAATGGGAGGTACTGGATCTGATCGCTGTATGGGGAGAGGAATCTGTGCTATCAGAACTATGTTCCAAAAGGTGAAATGCCAAAACATTTCAAAAAAATCTCTGAGGCCATGAGGGACAGAGGCTACATCAGGGACGCAACACAGTGCCACGTGACACTTAAGGAGCTCAGACAAGCATACCAGAAAACCAAAGAATCAAACAGACGCTTCCGGGACAGAGCCCCAGACATGCCGCTTCTATGCTGAGCTACATGCAATTTGGGGGGGGGGGGCCGCCACCGCCACTCCATCCCTGTCCATGGACTCCGATGATGGGGTACTCTCTGCCATGCCTGAGGATTTTGCGGATGAGGAAGATGAGGAGGAGGATGAGCTTGAGGAGAGCACACAGCACACCATTCTCCCCGACAGCCCGGATCTTTTTCTCACCCTGACTGAAATATCCTCCCAACCCCAAAGAAGCCGGAGAAGGGACCTCTGGTGAGTGTACCTTTTTAAATATAATACACGTTATAAAAGCAAGCATTTTTTAATGATTAAGTAGCCCTGAGGACTTGAGTGGCATTTGTGGCCAGTACAGCTACTGGAAAAGTCTGTTAACGTGTCTGGGGATGGAGCGGAAAGCCTCCAGGGACATCTCCATGAAGCTCTCCTGGAGGTACTCTAAAAGCCTTTGCAGAAGGTTTCTGGGGAGAGCAGCCTTATTCCGTTCTCCATGGTAGGACACTTTACCACGCCATGCTAGTAGCAAGTAATCTGGTATCATTGCATGGCAAAGCCTGGCAGCGTGTGGTCCCAGTGTTTGCTGGCATTCAAGCAACATCTGTTCTTTATCTCTCTGTGTTATCCTCAGGAGAGTGATATCGTTCATGGTAACCTGGTGGAAATAGGGGAATTTAATTAAGGGGACATTCAGAGGTGGCCGTTCCTACTGGGCTGTTTGCCTGTGGCTGAAAAGAAATCCTCCCCACAGTTAGCCACACGGTGGGAGGGGGAGGAGGGCATTGACGCTGAGTTCGCATTTGGCTAGCAAGGATCTTCCCTGATACCAGCCACGCGATGGGGGAAGGGGTAAAGTGATCATCCCAGAGAATTGGGTGGGTGGGGTGTTAGTTTGGTTTCTGCTGCTGCACGTTAACAGGAAAACCGCAGCACTAAATGGCCAACTCAACATGCTTTGCTTGGTATGGGAGGGGAGGGTGCTACTGTTATGAAGGTTGCAGAAGCCGAAAGACTATGGCTTGCCATGGCCGCCTGCAAGCTGAATTCTGTTGCCCGGCACTGTGTGTGTGATCTCGAACACCAAAGCCGCAGGCACTCAATATAAGATGCAAAATGTGACCTTGTACCAAAATCACATGTGCTATGTAATGTGAATAGTGTTGTTCACCATAAAAGAGTATAGCCATTGTTCTGTAAAATGTATCTTTTTAAATACTTCACTCCCTTTTTTTCTTCCAGTAGCTGCAAATGTTTCAAGCCTCCCTCCTCCATCCCAAAGGCTATCTCAGATAAGGCGGCGAAGAAAACGCACGCGCGATTAATTGTTCTCTGAGCTCATGCAGTCATCCGGCACTGACAGAGTTCAGCAGAATGTGTGGAGGGACACAATAGCAGAGTACAGGAAAGTGGCCAATGAATGTGAGGAAAGGTGGTGGCAGGAAGATCAAAGGAGGCATGAGGAAGTGCTAGGGCTACTTCGGGATCAAATGGACATACTTCGGCGTCTAGTGGAGGTTCATGAATGGCAGCAGGATCACAGACTGCCGCTGCAGCCCCTGCTTAACCGCCCTCCCTCCTCCCCAAGTTCCATAGACTCCTCACCGAGATGCCCAAGAACACGGCGCGGGGAGGCTCCAGGCACCCAACCACTCCACCCCAGTGGACAGCCCAAGCAACATAAGGCTGGCATTCAAGAAGTTTTAAAGTGGCCTTTTCCTACCCTCCTCCCATATCCCACTTGGGCTACCTTGTGAGTTATCTCCCTATTTTTATAATCAATTAATGAAGAATACATTTTTAAATGATAATGACTTTATTTCCTTTGCAAGCAAGCTGTGATCAAAGGGGGGAATGGCTTACAGGGAATTTAGAGGCAACCCTGGGGGCGGGTTTTCATCAAGGAGAAACAAACAGAAGTGTCACACAGCACCCTGGCCAGTCGTGAAACTGGTTTTCAAAGCTAATTTGATGTGCAGTGCTTCCTGCTGTGCTCTTCTAACCGCCCTGGTGTCTGGCTATGCGTATTCAGCGGCGAGGTGATTTGCATCAACCTCCCACCCCACCATAAACGTCTCCCCCTTACTCTCACAGAGATTGTGGAGCACATAGCAAGCAGCAATAACAATGGGAATATTGGTTTCGCTGAGGTGGGGCTATAGACGGAACGCAGTAAACTGCGCCAGCAACCCTTTAAACATCCAAATGCACACTCTACCACCATTCTGCACTTGCTCAGCCTATAGTTGAATAGCTCCTTACTACTTCCAGGGTGCCTCTCTATGGCTTCATGAGCCAGGATGTTAATGGGTAGGCTGGGTCCCCAAGGATAACTATTGGCATTTCAACATTCCCAACAGTTATTTTCTGGTCTGGGAAGTAAATCCCTTCCTGCAGCCGTTTAAACAGACTAGAGTTCCTGAAGACTCGAGCGTCATGAACCTTTCCCGGCCATCCCACGTTGATGTTGGTGAAACATCCCTTGTGATCCACCAGTGCTTGCAGCACCACTGAAAAGTACCCCTTGCGGTTTATGTACTGGCTGCCCTGGTGGTCTGGTCACAAGATAGGGATATGCGTTCCGTCTATAGCCCCACCACAGTTAGGGAATCCCATTGCAGCAGAGCCGTCTAGTATGACCTACACATTTCCCAGAGTCACTACCTTTGATAGCAGCAGCTCAGTGATTGCGTTGGCTACTTGCATCACAGCAACTCCCACAGTAGATTTGCCCATTCCAAATTGATTCCCGACTGACCGGTAGCTGTCTGGCGTTGCATGCTTCCACAGGGCTATTGCCACTTGCTTGTGAACTGTGAGGGCTGCTCTCATCTTGGTATTCTTGTGCTTCAGGGCAGGGGAAAGCAAGTCACAAAGTTCCATGAAAGTGCCCTTACACATGCAAAAGTTTCGCAGCCACTGGGAATCATCCCAAACCCGCAACACTATGCCGTCCCACCAGTCTGTGCTTGTTTCCCGAGCCCAGAATCAGCTTTCCACGGCATGAGCCTGCCCCAGTAACACCATGATCTCCAAATTGCTGGGGACTGCGCTTTCAGAGAAATCTGTGTTCATTTCCTCATCACCACGCTGCCGTCGCCGCCTTGCCTGGTTTTTCAGGTGCTGGTTCTGCATAAGCTGCACGATAATGCGTGAGGTGTTTACAATGGTCATAACTGCTGGGGTGAGCTGAATGGGCTCCATGTTTGCTGTGCTATGGCGTCTGCTCAGGCAATCCAGGGAAAAGGGAGCAAAATGATTGTCGTCTGTTGCTTTCACGGAGGGAGGGAGGGAGGGTTGACTGACGACATTTACCCATAACCATCCATGACAAATTTTTGGCCCCATCAGGCATTGGGAGCTCAGCCCAGAATTCCAGTGGACAGTAGGAACTGTGGGATAGCTACCCACAGTGCACCGCTCAGAATGTCGATGCTTGCCACGGTACTATGGACTCTCACTGCCGAATTAATGTGGTTCGTGTGGACGCATGCATTCATGCATGCATTCAATCTGTTCCCAAAAATCGACTTCTGTAAAATTGGAGTACTTTCGTAGTGTAGACATGGCCTGAGTTTGTGGCTGAAAGCCAGGAACTCCTGAATTCCAGTAGTATCACTACAATGTTATTATTACATCAAGATGCATGTGCTGTAATTTAAAATTTGTATTGTGACTGCTGGGTTTCAGGATGTTGATTTCTTTCTTTTATTTATTCTGAGAAGGCTACTTCCATCTGGATATCTTGATAATGAGAAAACAGAAATTTGCTCCGTTTTCTCACTTTACTTCCAATTAGTCTTCATCAACTGGGGTATAGTTATTTGTGAAACAGTTTTCTTATTTATTCTAATAGCTTTCAGAAATCACTGTACAGTAATTCACCTCTTTGAAGGTTCTAAAGTGAGTTCTAATTCAGTCTGAGTCCTGTTATTTAAATTCTATAATATTGCACAAGTTTTTCCTTTTGAGCACCAGGAGTAGAATGTCTGTCTGCATTCCTTCAGTAGCTCTACTTGCAGAAAATGAGGTAAACTGACAAATGACTGACTTATTGAGCAAGGATCTTCATTCTTTTTTATTTTTGGAACCATGCATTAGTTACCGTATGTATTTCCACCCCTGAAATCAGGATAATTATCTTTTTACTGACTTCCTTGTAAAGCGCTATGAGATCTGCAGATGAAAAGTGCTGTAGAAAAGCTTATGTATTATGATTTTGTTGCTTTGATTTCTTTCTGTCAAATTTTAACTAGGTTCAGTAATGTTAGTATCACAAATTAAAGGGAAGAAGATTGTTGGGACAAAATCTTGAGGACCATTTGTAGAGAGTGGCATTTCCATGTCCACTGTGTCAGGTCTGGGCTTGTTTATACTTCCGGCTAAATTGGCACTGCTGTGATTGATGCAGTGGTGTCGATTTAGCAGGTCTGGTGAAGACCAGCTAAATTGATGGCTGAGCTCTCTCCTGTCAACATTTGTACTTCACCTCCCCAAGAGGCGGAAAATAAGTTGGCAGGAGAGTATCTCCTGTCCACATAGCATGGTGCAGACAACGCTGTAACTCGACCTAAGTTACGTCGACTTCAGTTGCATAACTGAAGTAGCGTACCTTAGGTTGACTTACAGCATTAGTGTCGACCAGCCCTTGGAGAGGGAGCGTGGTCTGGTTGATTGCTAGGCTAGGAGCTAGGAACTCATATTGTAATGCCAGCTTTGGTACTGTTTTGCTGTGTGGCATTAGGATAGTCACTTAGAGTAAGATTTTCAAAGGCAGCGAAGCCTGTTTTCAAAAGTGACTTAAGCATTTAAACTCATTGAAAGTCAATGGGACTTAGACTCCTAAGTTTCTAGGTCACTTTTGAAAACAGGACTTAGAGTCCTAAGTCACTTAGGTGGTGTTGAAAATTTTACCTTCTGTATGCCTATATCCAAATCTGTATATTAGGGGATGTTCATACAGTACATTATTACTCATCTCACGAGATACTGTGACTAACTGTTTGGCCTGGGCTTTGAAAATATAAAAGACAATATACATTTTAATTATTATTCTAAAAATAATATTGTGACTGCTACCTTGCTGAATCATTTATTGTATGCTAATCTTACTAGAAAAAAGATATGCTATCAAGATTTCCTATCAAAGCAAGATTTTATCTCACTATATATGGCAGAACAAAAATGCAATTCATTCTTCTTTATAATATCCCTTATCATTCTTCCTTACTAATACATATAGTTTAGAGATTATTATATTCTAAATGAAACATCTTAATTTAAGTAAGCACAGTTTGATCGCCTCTCATGTCACTAAGTTTAGTACTATGGCTTTTTATGTCATTAGCGTCAGAATTTGGGATAGGAGAAGTGTAAAGTAGGATGGAAAATATAGTGAAGAAAAAACTGCATAACCATTGGTCACTGCTAGGATGTTAATTTAAAATCTGTTGTCTAAAGCACCTGCAACATCAGTAGTTAAGTCTACAATCATACTAAAAACTTAGAGTGAAAAATGGACTTTGGATCCTAAACCCTAAATTGATACTGGCTATGCTAGTCAGTTTCCTTAGTGACTATTTTGGAGAAATTTTTGTTTGCTGGTCTTCCAGCAATCTGCCCATGTGACATCTGTATATAGATATTTATTCCACATTATTAACAAAACTGCTTTTTGAGGGCCCAAGTGATTTAAATGTGACAATGATGTTATTACGTCAAGGGTACTTTTATAATTGTAATTTATATAGTTGTGAGCCAAGAGATAGTAGCTTGTAGTATACTCATAAGCTTACAGTTTGTGGGTGTTTGCAGCTAGATATATGGACTTTGTTTCACATATGGCAACTGTAAATACATAACTCCAATAATATCATCCAAATAGCAATATCTAGGTAACAGAGTTTGATAGCTGAATCATTTAACGAGTGTAGAGAATAAAATAAAACTTGCCTTTAATTATATTACATGTTCTATAAATCTGTTAGGCAGACTGCTGACTGAACTATTCAAAGCTCAACTCTTGATTTACAGAACCCCAAAATACTGCCCAGTTCTAAATTAATCAATATTTGTTATTTCTGTTGTATTCAACTCCCAGAGGCTGCATAAACTAATGCTACTTGTATTGGCAAAATAATTTTAGTTTGCTTTTAATTTCTGTATCAATAAGGCAAAGTGGGGAATTGGGAGAATGGCAGATGCTGTACGACTTCAGTCTGATCACAGCTAATTTCAGAAGTTGTTTAGGGAATGATTCCATTCGTTCACTATATTTTGTGCGGGAATGCTGCTGTTGTATGATGATGTTTGTTTATTTGGAAAGTCACATTAATCTAGGATACAAAGTAGGCCTTGGAACTAAACATCTGAAGAACGTCTTAGAGAAGAAAATCAGGGCTTGGGATTTTGCTGGCATTTTCTATTCAAAAGGGCTATTCTGTTTGAGAACAAGTGATTTACTCAAGTTTCATTTATAGTTTAGGCCAAAATCCAGAGACCCAGTACCCACCTTAGGCACTTGGCACAGTAATGGTGGATGTCTGGGTTTGGGAGAGAATCCTAGAGGGAGGAAGGAAGGAATCAATCCTCCCAGGCTATAAAGTTGATGTGGAGCTGCTACTTGAGAGGCTATTTCAGTCAAATAGTTTCAGTACAATAACCAACAGGGAGAGGAGTGGAGAATCCTGTATAGTGGTGGATCACTGGACTCTCATCTAATCAGATTTCCTTCAGAAAGCGGATTGATGAGAGGTGTTCAGGGAAAACTCAGGGGCTGCAGGGAAAGAAGTTGGGGGAGCAGGGCAGGTTTCAGGAAGCTACAGAATTCAACTTTGGCTGAGAGCCAAGAAATCATGAGTTTCTAATTCCTAGCCTTTCACCTGAGACAGTATGAATTAAGGCTCCTGCATAGAGAGTAGGCCGGTCAAAAATTAGTATGCAGGGATGTGTCCTGAGTCTGCACCTTGTCTTTTGTTTCATTTTGTTTGTTTTAAACAGAAATTTATTTTGTCTTATTGAATTTATACCAGTACTTAAAAGAAAACTGAAATTTCCATGTTAAGATACTGTGACATTCTGTGCATCGGGGGAACACCCTACACCCCCATGTTCACTTTTATAAAATGATTGTGTGGTATCCAATGCAAAGGTTGTCATGTTGGGAGTCTTCGGAAGGCTCATGATGCACTGAGCATGGTTGCTATAGTGATGTTATCGGTTATAATTTCATGTATGTAGTTATGAGGCTGAAAACATGTCCTTGTGGCTTAAAATAAGCCCTGGCAAAAACTCTCCAAGAGCAGAGGGGTAGTTCACACCTCATCAGGGCAGGTATGGGACAAACCCAGCCCAGCCTCATAGGAACAAAAGATGCTGGCCTAGGCAGCAACAAAAGAATCTGTTAGACTCTCGAGTGAGTCACCCCCCCTTCATTTGGTCAGTTTGGAACTGCAATGAGGTAATGCTCACCTGATTCATTTGACCAAATCTGACTTTTTATGCTTTGACTTATAATCACTTAAAATCTATCTTTATAGTTAATAATGTATTTGTTTTATTCTACCTGAAGCAGTGCATTTGGTTTGAAGCATGTCAGAGGCTCCTCTTGGGATAACAAGCCTGGTACATATCAATTTCTTCGTTAAATTGATGAACTCATATAAGCTTGCAGCATCCAACGGGCATAACTGGACACTACAAGATGGAGGTTCCTAGGGTTGTGTCTGGGACCGGAGGTATTGGCTAGTGTCATTCAGTTGCACAATCCAAGGAGCAGCTTACATGCCAGAGGTTGTGCGTGAACAACCCAGGAATGGGGGTTCTCACAGCAAAGCAGGGTAAGGCTGGCTCCCAGAGTCAAGGATTGGAGTGACCTAGCAGATCACCAGTCCGGATAACACCAGAGGGGAATGTCACAGATTTTATAATTTAAGAATAGCTTCATTTTACAGAAGTAAAGAGGACACTTCTGTGTCTTTTTAGTACTTTTTTTTTGGGGGGGGGGGCTGTAATCAAAACCTTGAGATATGGATATGAAGATTTAAAAAATCAACGAGTGCATGCACTTTGCATTTCTTATTTCAACAAGCTTCACAAGGACTATTTCTTTCCTCTTTTATGCATTGAGCAATATCTTTCAGTGGTATCCGTAAAGATGGCCAAATGACCGTTATAGACTCTCTGTCTTAAGTACACTTATGAAAATAGTGTGTGTGATGATTTGGGGGAGTTGTGTATATCTAATGAATTCTGGTGGTTGATAGGAAATTGCTGCATTATGGAATGCCTCCATGTATGTGGATTCCACCACTTGCTTTCAGGTTTGCAGACCAGGGCTAGAGGTGGGATGTTAAACCTTAATGGTTGCCTCTTCAGGTGGAAACATCTTGAGGCAATGGATTGGCTGAAGCTAGGAGACTAGTTCCTCCATCTTCTTTGTAGGGAGGGAGAAGTGCAGAGTGGAAAATCCCCAGCAGCAGAACAAAGAAACCAGGTTTAGTTGATGAGACCTATAAATGCAAAGGACTCTCAGACACACAGGAAGGTTGGTCAGGAAAGAGGCATGCTTTTGTAGCAGTGGGATGCTGTTTAATTCTGCAACCAGCCGAGGAAGATGGAAGCTAGCTGACCTGGGGGGGAGAGAGAGAGACTCCATGATTCAGGGGAGAAGCCATGTGCAGAAAGGGGAACCTGGACTCCTCAGAAGACTATTCCCAAGCCCAAAGAATTCTCCAGAGTGGTGAGGTACCCGAGGCAGGGAAATGCATACAGGTGTTTTTGTCTACATCTGTGCATTTCTCATGCTATCTAAGTAAAGAGTAATTTGTTTTAGAATCCTGTGGAAGGTCCTTTTGTCTGTGTGTTTTACTTCACTATCATGTGCCCCTGATGAGGAAAACGGTAAACCCAGAAAGCCCACATGGCTGGAGGTCTGGGAGAGGGTATGTTTAAGCTATGGGAGAGCCTGAGGGGTCAGCAGTGGTCCCAGGGGCAAGGGAATTGGATTGTGTGGTTGCAACTCTCAGAAGGAGGTGCAAGACCGAGGATCTGCCCTTTGAGAGTATGTTTAGTGACCCAATTCAGGGCCATACCTGGGATCTGTTCAGACTCAGGAGGCTTAAAGCACAAGGGGCCCAGTGAGGTGGGCTCCAAATAGAAGATCCTGGTGAGCGTCAATCCAGAGGGAGCTCTATCACAGCTGTGTGTGTAATAGTGTGATACTAGTTTAGGGTGTTTACTAAAATATATTTTATATATATGTGTGTGTGTGTGTGTGTGTGTGTGTTTTGTTTTTACAGCATAAAGTAGTCCGTTGCCTGCAATGTGGGATTGATCCCAATCCATGAGGAGTTTGTTCAAATGTTCTGCTAGGAGGAGGGTAAAGATGACACAGGATGTAAAATGGGGCGGGGGGCCTGAAGGCAGAAGTAAAAGGATCTTCAGGGCTCCATCAGGAAGCTTAGGTATTATAGAGGGGTTGAGGTACAGATAAGAACCAAACTAAACAGATGTAGAATGTTACAGGGTGGGAGGAACATACACACAAATCCACTGGACAGTAAAACTGTTAGCATTTAACTGCCCCAAAGGGGTGAACTATGTGCTTACAATTTGCATAAGCAACAGATGATCAGCTTTAGTATTATTTAAACTTTGGTTTTGTATTTTGTGTATTAAAAATGGACTACCTTGTCTGAAAATAATCTATTACTAGTCAGCTTCTGCAATGATTTATCATAATTGGCTACTATAAATCCATTTCAAATAGTTAGACACATGAATTTCAAGTATCACTTCCCTTAGGCAGCATGAGTTCAAACTGCTAGGTAGACATCCTTCCGCGCCCCCCCCCCCCCCCCCGAATTCATATACAAGTGTAAAAATTTTATGACATTGCTTTAATGAGACCCACTTGGATTTAAGATTATTTATCTAAGCCCTTATTAAACACACACAATTTTCTGTGTAGCCATGCAAAGCGCAGTTTCTCCTCAGACAAAGCAGTGTGTTTTAGGAGTTGAATGGGACTTGATGGAGGGTAGCAGAAGTCAAGGAAAAACGGTATTTTTCCCACTAAGTATACTTTGCCTAAGTAAGTACTAACAACTACTGTAAAAGAATTACACTGACAGCACATCTTGAATTTTAAGGCCATTTCACTGGGTTAGAGGAATTGGTGATGGAAAATACTACTACCCATGTCAAAAGAAGGAGCTGGATACTGCTTGAGACACCAGTAGCAGGAATCGGTAGGAAGGAGCCTGCCTCAAGCCCTAGCAGAAGACTGTATTTTCCTGTGTAATTACTTCTTTCTCTTCATCCACACAACCTCCAGGGTCCCCTTTGTTTTGCATTACTTCCTGTTCTTGGCTTATGACCTCAGGTGCTCCTTTCACACACCTCTCTCCTGGGGCCTCCTTTAGCTGGGGGCGCTGCCTCAGCTTTCTTTTGCTGGATCTGTAGGGAATGGAGAATTAAAGAGGAATGTAGTTGCTGGGACACTATCCTCTTAGCTACACCTTTGAACCGCCAATGTAGGTCAGGAAATGAAGCCCTTTCCAGGCAGGGCCTGGACATAACAAATTTGATCTAAAAATAAAGTGGTGAAATTAAATCAAGTAAAATCCTAGATTTTTAAGAAAAAGGGACTTCATAAAAATCCAGTGTGCAGTTGGATGAAAAGTTCCAAACACACTTTTAAATCAGTAGATTTATTCTGTCATTGATTTTTGACATCTCTTTATTGGAAAATACTATTTATGTAATTTTTTTTTCCAACCTTCCCCTCCGCCCCCCACAACCTCACCCTCACATTTCCTCCTCTCTCAATGAATTATAATTCCTAACATTATCCTCTGTAGCAGACAGATGTTAATAAATGCCTATACCGTATCAGTTCTTTTTATATATTTATTTTTGTGTACATATCTACCATTTTCACCCCCACTGTCTGCTGTTTCAGAATAAGCTTTGCCTCTAACCTCTTATTCCTGTTCCTTAGTACCAAAGATTGCATGATCTGTCTCTCTTGCTAACATTTCAACGCTAATGGATGAATTCCAGTCTGTAATCATCCAGCAGGACTGCTGAAGCATCAAGGAAATTGATATTGCAATCTCTTGAAACTGAGTTCATCACCTCTGCAAGTATGTCCAGATTTCGTTGGATAGGACATTCCACAGTAAACCTTTTCTCAAACTTCAAACTCCTTTTAGCAGGAGAAAAATCCATAAAACTGCATCATTGCTGGAAAGCCTTAAGGGTATAAGCCACTCAAGAAAAGGCAAATTTTCTAAAGTCAATGTCAGAAACCTTATTGGGGACCTTGACAGTGTAAAATGCAGTAATACATGGTATCTTCACTGTGAAAGATCCCATTCATCGAGGTTTCCATGTATGTGGCTCTGAAGGGAAATATAATGAGCATCTGCTGAAAGGGATGGTATTCATCAATATGGATTGCTCCACACAACGGGATGTGCATGCAGGTTGGCTGTGCACCACCTAACAGTGGGGTGTGGAAAAGGATATGCTGCTTAATGTTCCAGTTGATAAACCCATAAACCTTAACTTGAGTAGACATGACAGCCCATTATAATGATTTTGAAGGTTTTCTGAAGAAGTGCACCACTGGGCTGGTCTGGCTTACGCAGCTAACCATTAAGCAGCACATGCATACTTTCCACAGAGTGAACCTTGCAGTGTTAATACAGGTTTTACAAAAGGCTCTGAGATCATCTTTAGTGACTTTGTCAATCAAACTAGAAAAGGAAAAACTGCAGAGTTAACCTCTCCTCTCCATCCTCTAAAATCCTTTCCTCTTTCCATAGTGCTGGTCCTCACATCACTCCTGGTACTCCTATGTGATTTATAATGTCATCAGTTGTTTCTTCATTTCTACTTGTTTTGGGGTACATTTTTTTCATTCTTTTGGACATCTTGTCTTTTTAGGCTATGCCATCATTTGTGAGGTATTCAAATACTGCTCCCAGGGGATGGCTAGAGAGACTGCAGTTTTACTGATAACAGCATGGTCTACTCTCCCACACTTTGGGTCCATTCGTTGGGTGCTGCTCCCCTGGGCAATTGCTCCTGCACTTACTTCCGTTGCAGCTGTGTGCTGGGAGAAACATATGGCAACTCCTTGCAAAAATTCCACCACTCCATGGTGGGAGGGTTGGAGTCCTTTCTGTATAACGAAGCTCAGCCCTGCTTTTTATGCATTGCTGTATCATACTGACTGGTGATGACTTACTCTTGGAGATCATACAATGGAAGAAGTAAAGAGGAGGTTCCCCAGTCTTTCCCTCCTCCTGTCTCTGAGCACATGCTTCTATAAGACAATGAGTTTCACTGAGTAAAGGGGAGTAATTTTGAGAACCTCTTGTTTAAAATGTTGGCTGCAATATAATTGCTTCTCCACTGCTACTTTTAGAATTTCCAAGCAGCAGCAGAGTAAAAATATATTGATTCTAGTGCTGCTTGGGAAAGCTCGGATCAACAGCAGAGGCACTAGAGATGGCTGTATGCAGACTCAGGAAGAAATCACTACATTAATTTACATTTTGGAAAATCTTCTCCACAATCATAAGGACTAGAAGAATTAAAAAATATCCCAGTCTAGCAGATCATAGAATCATAGAATATAAGGGTTGGAAGGGACCCCAGAAGGTCATCTAGTCCAACCCCCTGCTCGAAGCAGGACCAAATCCCAGATGGAGTTGCAGTGTTAGAAATACTGAAAGATGTCAGTGCAAGCTGAGCTGAGACTAGCATCTTCCTGGTTGAGGGTAAGGACATGGGAAGGGACAGGCACATCCTAGAGATCAGAAGATCTGCTGGGCCAAGATGGCTTCCAGCTGACCGAGAAGGGGAAGAGCATCTTCACACACCAACTCGCCAACTAGGGAGGTGGGCTTTAAACTAGGTTCAAAGGGGGCAGGTGACAAAAGCCCCCAAGTAAGCAAAGAAAAAAAAAAGGGGTGACCTTAACAGAGGGCTAGACATTGGAAGGGGGGGCATGGAAAAGTACAACAGAGTCATAGGAGGAACAAGAAGGAAATCAGTGGGGGAAATCTGCTCAACGTTTTAGTTGTCTAGACATAAATGCAAGGAATATAGGGACTAACAGGAAGAACTGGAAGTATTAGTACATAAGCTAAATTTTGATTTAATTGACATCACAGAGACTTGGTGGGATAAGTCTCATGACTGGAATATTGGTATAGAGGGGTATAGCTTGTTCAGGAAGGACAGGCTAGGAAAAACCAAGGAGGGTTTGTGAAAATAGAAATCGCATAAAAAGATGCCTAGGGTCTATGGGAAATAAGGCTTTGGGTTCCAAGCTCACAAAATGAGCTCCCTAATTTACCCAATACAGATTTCATTAAAAAAAATTCAATGAAATTTAAACTTGCTATTAACCTTTACCAATGTTGAAGATGAACTTGACATGATAATGCTGTTGCGGTTGAAATCAGAACTTCGAGGGGTTCATTTGGGGGTGTCTGGGGAGGCCAGGGAGAATGGAGGCAGGAGGAATTGGGGCTGCCTCCCCTCATCCCCTCCAGCCCGGCCTTGCAGGAGGTGATGGACAATCTGGCCAGGGGCTCCCTGGTCCCAGGCGCACATCTGGGGAGCAGGGTCAGGGCACAGGGGTTTGCCCTGCTCCGTCCGCCCAGCTCTCCAGTCTGAGAACAGGGTTGGAGTACTGGGGCTTACTCCGCTCTGCCCAACTGGCATTTCGGCCAGGGAGTGGGCAAGCCCCTGCGCTCTGACCCTGCTCCCCAGCTGGAACACCGTGCTGGCGGAGCGCGGCAAGCTCCTGACCCCACTCCTCGGCTGGAACGCAGGGCAGGTGGAGCGGGGTAAGCTCCTGACCCCGCTCTCCAGCTGGAGCGCTGGGTGGAGCGGGACAAGCCCCCACACCCCGACATTGCTCCATGGGTGCACGCCTGGGGCCGGGGGGATTTGTCCATTGTCCCCCGCAAGGCCAGCTGGAGGTGGCCCCGCTTGCTCCTGCCCCATCCTTCCTGCCTCCCCTCCCCCAGCTCCATCGTTACCCACCCACCTGCATCATTGCCCACCCCCCTGAAGTCGGGGCCCACCCAAGTGTCCCATCCTGGCTATGCCACTGATCTGCGCATCTTGGCGACCGTGCTGCACTGTGTAAAAGTGAATCCATACTATGTACAAAAATAGAAGGTCACAATTTAATGACTGTGCATAACTGAAACCGTGCAAAAAATACCGTGTAAATCGAGGCCTGACTATACACTTGTTCCGAGGTTCAGCAGGAGGTGGGAGGCAGACCAGTTTAGAGTCTCTGGGTAAAGATAAAAGAGGTAAAAAATAGTGGTGATATCATGATGAGGTCTACTACAGACCCCCAAATCAGGAAGAGCAGGCAGATCAGAACACAAAACAGAAATATCCAAAACATAAGATCTGGGAGAAATGCAGGATTTTAACTACCTAGACATCTTTTGGAAAAGTCATACAGCAAAACAAAAAATTTCCAATAAGTTCTTGGAATGTACTGGGGACAATTATTTGTTTCAGAAGTGGAGGAAGTAACCCGGGGGACATCCGTTTTAGACTTGATTCTGATGAACAGGGAGGAATTGGTAGTGAATCTGAAAATAGAAGGCAATTTGAGTGAAAATGATCATAAAATGATGATTTTGAAGGACGGAAAAAGTGAGAGCACCAGAACAAAGACAATGGACGTCAAAAAAAGCAGACATTAAGAAACTGAGAGAAATAGTAGGCAAGGTTTGGTGGGAAGAAAATTTAAGGGAAATTGGAGTTCAGGACAGCTGGCAGTTTCTCAGGGAGACCATATTAAATGCACAAGTGCAAATTATCTTGATGCAAAGGAAAGATAGGAATATAAAGAAGCCAATAAGGCTCTATCAGAAGCCCTTTAATGACCTGAAAATCGTACAGCAATGCTACAAAAAGTGGAAACATGGATAAATTGCTAAAGAGGAGTACAAAAGAGTAGCACAACTCCGTAGGGACAGAATCAGGAAGGCTAAGACACAAAATGAGTTATACCTAGCCAGAAACATAAAAGGAAATAAAAAGAGGTTCTTTAAATACATTATAGAAATAAAGAGAAAGATGAAGGAAAGTGTAGATCTTCTGCTTAGTGGCAAAGGAGAGCTAATAATTGATGACATCAAGAAAGCTGAGCTGTTTAATGCCTATTTTTCTTCCATATTCACTAAAAAGTTTAATGGTGACCAGTTATTCAACATAATTAATATTAACAAGGGAGAATGAATTGGGAAAGAACAGGTTAAAGAATATTTAGATAAGTTAGATATAGTCAATTCAGCAGGGCCTGATGAAATTCATCATAGGGTACTTAAAGAACTAGCTGAAGCAATCTCAGAACTGTTAGCATTGATCTTTGACAACTCCCGTAGGATGGGTGAAGTCCCAGAGGGCTCAAGAAGGGCAAACGTAGTACCTGTCTTTAAAAAGGGGAACAAAGAGGACCCAACGAATTATAGACCTGTCAGTCTAACTTTGGTACCTGGAAAGATACTAGAACAATGTATTAAACAATCAATTTGTAAACACCTTGAGGATAATCGGGTTATAAGGAATAGCCAGCATGGCTTTGTCAAGAACAAATCATGTCAAACCGACCTAATTTCCTTCTTTGACAAGGTAACTGGCCTAATGGATGGGAGTAAGCAGTAGACCTGATATATCTTGATTTTAGTATGAGTTTTTATGCAGTTCCACATGACATTCTCCTAAGGAAACTAGGGAAATGGATCTAGATGAAATTACTATAAAATGGGTGCACAACTGGTTGAAAGACCACACTCAGTATTTAACAATAGATCACTGTCAAACTTGGAGGTCGGATCTAGTGGGGTCCCACAGGGGTCAGTCCTGGTCCATATTTTCATTAAAGACCTGGATAATGGAATGGAGAGTGTGCTTATAAAATTTGTGGATGACACCAAGAATTTTTTTTATTTTTATTTTTTTGGCAGGGTAATATTTGAATTCAAAATTACCTTGACAAATTGGACTATCAGTTTGAATTCAGCAAGATCAAGTTCAATCAAGAAAAGTGCAGAGTACTTTAGTTAGGAAGCAAAAAATCAAATGCATGACTACAAAATGGGGAATAATTGGCTTGGTGGTAGTACTGCTGAAAAGGATCTGGAGGTTATAGTGAATCACAAATTGAATGAGTCAACAATGTGATGCAGTTGCAAAAAAGGTTAATATCATTTTGGGGTGTATTAACAGGAGTGTTGTATGTAAGACCCAGGAGGTAATATTCCCATTTTACTCAGCACTAATGAGGCCTCAGCTGGATTGCTGTGTCCACTTCCGGGTGCCACAATTTAGGAAAGATGTGGACAAATTGGAGAGTCCAGAGGAGAGTAGTAAAAATAATAAAGGGTTTAGAAAACCTGACCAGTGAGGAAAGGTTTAAAAAAAAAAAAAAAAAAGAGCTGCCAAACCTAGGCTTGTTTAGTCTCGAGAAATGAAAATTGAGGGGGGATCTGTTAACTGTCTTAATATACGTTAAGAGGACTGTGATTAATTGTTCCCCCATGGCCACTGAAGGTAGGACAGGAAGTAATAGGCTTAATCTGCAGCAAAGGAGATTAGGAAAAACTTTCTAACTAAAAGGGAAATTAAGTTTTGGAATAGGCTTCCAAGGGAGATTGGGAAAAAAATCTTTTTTTTTTTTTTTTTTTGAAGGTTTTTAAAAACATGTTGGACAAACACCTGTCAGGGGTGGTCTAGGTCAGTGATTCTCAGCCTATTTACCATTGTGGGCTGCATGTGCAGCTCTCTCGGTGTTACATGGGCTGCATCCACACATTATAAATACACTACCTGTATGGCCCTGAGGATGTCAAATGGGTAGCAGCTGTGTGTTGATTGGGCTGCGGGTTGAGAACCGCTGGTCTAGGTTTTCTTGGTCCTGTCTCTGCAGAGAGGGCTAGACTTTGACTTCTTGAGGCCCCTTCCCACCCTATGGGTATGTCTACACTACGGAATAAGGTCGAATTTATAGAAGTCGGTTTTTTAGAAATCGGTTTTATAAATTCGAGTGTGTGTGTCCCCACAGAAAATGCTCTAAGTGCATTAAGTGCATTAACTCGGCGGAGCGCTTCCACAGTACCGAGGCAAGCGTCGACTTCCGGAGCGTTGCACTGTGGGTAGCTATCCCACAGTTCCCGCAGTCTCCGCTACCCATTGGAATTCTGGGTTGAGATCCCAATGCCTGATGGGGCTAAAACATTGTCGCGGGTGGTTCTGGGTACGTGTCGTCAGGCCCCCCGTTCCCTCCCTCCCTCCCTCCGTGAAAGCAAGGGCAGACAATCATTTCGCGCCTTTTTTCCTGAGTTACCTGTGCAGACGCCATACCACAGCAAGCATGGAGCCCGCTCAGGTAACCGTCACCCTATGTCTCCTGGGTGCTGGCAGACGCGGTACGGCTTTGCTGCACAGTAGCAGCAACCCCTTGCCTTCTGGCAGCAGACGGTGCAATACGACTGGTAGTCGTCCTCATCGTGTCCGAGGTGCTCCTGGCCGCGTCGGCTGGGAGCGCCTGGGCAGACATGGGCGCAGGGACTAAATTTGGAGTGACTTGACCAGGTCATTCTCTTTAGTCCTGCAGTCAGTCCTATTGAACCGTCTTATGGTGAGCGGGCAGGCGATACGGACTGCTAGCAGTCGTACTGTACCATCTTCTGCCAGGCAGGCAAGAGATGGGGATGGCTAGCAGTCGTACTGTACCATCTTCTGCTGAACAGCCATGAGATGTGGATGGCATGCAGTCCTTCTGCACCGTCTGCTGCCAGCCAAAGATGTAAAAGATAGATGGAGTGGGTCAAAACAAGAAATAGACCAGATTTGTTTTGTACTCATTTGCCTCCTCCCCTGTCTAGGGGACTCATTCCTCTAGGTCACACTGCAGTCACTCACAGAGAAGGTGCAGCGAGGTAAATCTAGCCATGTATCAATCAGAGGCCAGGCTAACCTTCTTGTTCCAATAACAACGATAACTTAGGTGCACCATTTCTTATTGGAACCCTCCGTGCAGTCCTGCCTGAAATACTCCTTGATGTACAGGCACCCCCTTTGTTGATTTTAGCTCCCTGAAGCCAACCCTGTAAGCCGTGTCGTCAGTCGCCCCTCCCTCCGTCAGAGCAACGGCAGACAATCGTTCCGCGCCTTTTTTCTGTGCGGACGCCATACCACGGCAAGCATGGAGCCCGCTCAGCTCACTTTGGCAATTAGGAGCACATTAACCACCACACACATTATTCAGCAGTATATGCAGCACCAGAACATGGCAACGCGATACCGGGCGAGGAGGCGACGTCAGCGCGGTCCCGTGAGTGATCAGGACATGGACACAGATTTCTCTGAAAGCATGGGCCCTGACAATGCATGCATCATGGTGCTAATGGGGCAGGTTCATACTGTGGAACGCCGATTCTGGGCTCGGGAAACAAGCACAGACTGGTGGGACCGCATAGTGTTGCAGGTCTGGGACGATTCCCAGTGGCTACGAAACTTTCGCATGCGTAAGGGCACTTTCATGGAACTTTGTGACTTGCTTTCCCCTGTCCTGAAGCGCATGAATACCAAGATGAGAGCAGCCCTCACAGTTGAGAAGCGAGTGGCGATAGCCCTGTGGAAGCTTGCAACGCCAGACAGCTACCGGTCAGTTGGGAATCAATTTGGAGTGGGCAAATCTACTGTGGGGGCTGCTGTGATGCAAGTAGCCAACGCAATCAAAGATCTGCTGATATCAAGGGTAGTGACCCTGGGAAATGTGCAGGTCATAGTGGATGGCTTTGCTGCAATGGGATTCCCTAACTGTGGTGGGGCTATAGACGGAACCCATATCCCTATCTTGGCACCGGAGCACCAAGCCGCCGAGTACATAAACCGCAAGGGGTACTTTTCGATAGTGCTGCAAGCTCTGGTGGATCACAAGGGACGTTTCACCAACATCAACGTGGGATGGCCGGGAAAGGTGCATGATGCTCGCATCTTCAGGAACTCTGGTCTGTTTCAAAAGCTGCAGGAAGGGACTTTATTCCCAGACCAGAAAATAACTGTTGGGGATGTTGAAATGCCTATATGTATCCTTGGGGATCCAGCCTACCCCTTAATGCCATGGCTCATGAAGCCATACACAGGCAGCCTGGACAGTAGTCAGGAGCTGTTCAACTACAGGCTGAGCAAGTGCAGAATGGTGGTAGAATGTGCACTTGGACGTTTAAAGGCGCGCTGGTGCAGTTTACTGACTCGCTTAGACCTCAGCGAAACCAATATTCCCACTGTTATTACTGCTTGCTGTGTGCTCCACAATATCTGTGAGAGTAAGGGGGAGACGTTTATGGCGGGGTGGGAGGTTGAGGCAAATCGCCTGGCTGCTGGTTACGCGCAGCCAGACACCAGGGCGGTTAGAAGAGCACAGGAGGGCGCGGTACGCATCAGAGAAGCTTTGAAAAACAGTTTCATGACTGGCCAGGCTATGGTGTGAAAGTTCTGTTTGTTTCTCCTTGATGAACCCCCCCGCCCCTTGGTTCACTCTACTTCCCTGTAAGCTAACCACCCTCCCCTCCTCCCTTCGATCACCGCTTGCAGAGCCAATAAAGTCATTGTTGCTTCACAGTCATGCATTCGTTATTCATTCATCACACAAATAGGGGGATGACTACCAAGGTATCCCAGGAGGGGTGGTGGAGGAGGGAAGGAAAATGCCACACAGCACTTTAAGCACAGCACTTTAAAAGTTTACAACTTTAAAATTTATTGAATGACAGCCTTCTTTTTTTTGGGCAATCCTCTGTGGTGGAGTGGCTGGTTGGCCGGAGGCCCCCCCACCGCGTTCTTGGGCATCTGGGTGTGGAGGCTATGGAACTTGGGGAGGAGGGCGGTTGGTTACAGAGGGGCTGCAGTGGCAGTCTGTGCTCCAGCTGCCTTTGCTGCAGCTCAACCATACACTGGAGCATACTGGTTTGGTCCTGCAGCAGCCTCAGCATTGAATCCTGCCTCCTCTCATCACGCTGCCGCCACCTTTGAGCTTCAGCCCTGTCTTCAGCCCGCCACTTACTCTCTTCAGCCCTCCACCTCTCCTCCCGGTCATTTTGTGCTTTCCTGCACTCTGACATTATTTGCCTCCACGCATTCGTCTGTGCTCTGTCAGTGTGGGAGGACAGCATGAGCTCGGAGAACATTTCATCGCGAGTGCGTTTTTTTTTCTTTCTAAGCTTCACTAGCCTCTGGGAAGGAGAAGATCCTGTGATCATTGAAACACATGCAGCTGGTGGAGAAAAAAAAAGGGACAGCGGTATTTAAAAAGACACATTTTATAAAACAGTCGCTACACTCTTTCAGGGTAAACCTTGCTGTTAACATTACATACATAGCACATGTGCTTTCGTTACAAGGTCGCATTTTGCCTCCTCCCACCGCGTGAACGGATTTTGGTTGAATGCCAGCAAACATACACTGCAATGCTTTGTTCTACAGTGATTCCCCAGTACGTGTTGCTGGCCTGGAGTGGTAAAGTGTCCTACCATGAAGGACGAAATAAGGCTGCCCTCCCCAGAAACCTTTTGCAAAGGCAGAACCGCAAATGCCAGGGCAAAGTAATCCTTTCACATGCTTGCTTTTAAACCATGTATAGCATTTTAAAAGGTACACTCACCAGAGGTCCCTTCTCCGCCTGCTGAGTCCAGGAGGCAGCCTTGGGTGGGTTCGGGGGGTACTGGCTCCAGGTCTAGGGTGAGAAACAGTTCCTGGCTGTCGGGAAAACCGGTTTCTCCGCTTGCTTGCTGTGAGCTATCTACAACCTCCTCCTCATCATCTTCTTCGTCCCCAAAACCTACTTCCGTATTGCCTCCATCTCCATTGAAGGAGTCAAACAACACGGCTGGGGTAGTGGTGGCTGAACCCCCTAAAATGGCATGCAGCTCATCATAGAAGCGGCATGTTTGGGGCTCTGACCCAGAGCGGCTGTTCGCCTCTCTGGTTTTTCTGGTAGGCTTGCCTCAGCTCCTTCAGTTTCACGCGGCACTGCTTCGGGTCCCTGTTATGGCCTCTGTCCTTCATGCCCTGGGAGATTTTCAGAAAGGTTTTGGCATTTCGAAAACTGGAACGGAGTTCTGATAGCACGGATTCCTCTCCCCAAACAGCGATCAGCTCCCGTACCTCCCGTTCGGTCCATGCTGGAGCTCTTTTGCGATTCTGGGACTCCATCATGGTCACCTGTGCTGATGAGCTCTGCATGGTCACCTGCAGCTTGCCACGCTGGCCAAACAGGAAATGAGATTCAAAAGTTCGCGGTTCTTTTCCTGTCTACCTGGCCAGTGCATCTGAGTTGAGAGCGCTGTCCAGAGCGGTCAGAATGGAGCACTCTGGGATAGCTCCCGGAGGCCAATACCATCGAATTGTGTCCACAGTACCCCAAATTCGAGCCGGCAACGTCGATTTAAGCGCTAATCCACTTGTCAGGGGTGGAGTAAGGAAATCGATTTTAAGAGCCCTTTAAGTCGAAATAAAGGGCTTCATTGTGTGGACGGGTGCAGGTTTAAATCGATTTAACGCTGCTAAATTCGACCTAAAGTCCTAGTGTAGACCAGGGCTATGTTTCTTTCATTCTCTGATACAGGTTGTGACGTTAGCAGTGTGTCAGTGACATGCTCCTTTGTCTTTTCATCCATTCCAGACAGCAGTCTACAATTATTACCATACGTTAAGGAAATAACAAGCCAGCCGTTCTCACGTAGGTTAAGATGTATCCAGGAAAGAATGAGGTGGTACTAGATAGAAGAGGAAAACATTTCAAGGAATTGGAAAATGCCACCATTTCCTTTTGAGCTGTGGCTATATATACCCTACTGCTGGCAAGAAAAATGCAGCTTTGGGTAATGCTATAACACTTGTTAATCCTAGATACTCAAAAGCGCAACAATAATCCAAAGTGCCACCTTCTGTCACTGACTATCCCATTCCTCCTTGGCAGTGATGCAGCTATTGTAATCCATGTTTGAATCGGCTCCAGTCAGAACTACTGGAATTGTTTCAACAAGAAGTTCAACACGTTGGGACTTAAAAGCATAGCAGCCTTGCCTCTTCTTCACAGAACAGACACGTTCAATTGAAAGACGGCACATTGTAAATCACTGTCCACGCAACAGTTATGAGAGTAATTTGGCTCCCCTTGTAATGGAAGGCACATTGGTTCACTGCTGGGAATTCTGCAAATTACACTGTACTCTGGAACTATGCCAATAACTTTGCATACCATCGATATTTATAAGCAGACGCAACAACCTTCAGCCAGTGCCCAGTAGGAGCTGAGCTTTTGCACTTTCTTGCTCTTGTAGGCTCTGAGTACCAGAGCTTCTGAATTAAAAGAAAGTGCAAGTTCTGTTTTTGTATCTACCTAGGCAAAAATGATGCTGGGAATTAAGAATTAGGTTCATGGAAATAAATCATGAATGACAATTGAAAAAAGGAAGGAAAGAAAATAGTTATATACAAGGATGTGTTCAGCTTTGTTGTTCAGAACTCCTTCTTGTTTTGCATATACACTTCTGTGCTTTGCTCCTCAGTTGCCTCCTATGCCTCCTACATTACAGGAATTCACACTTTCTTTTTCCCCTTTCCACTTTGAGGTTCGTTTCAGTGTAAAAACATCAGCAGTTTTTGTAACAATATATAATATTGGGATTGATTTTTACATTTATAAAATTTTATCCGCTAGATCAAATTGACATTTAAAATGTACTAATTCAAGTAGATTGCTAAATTTGTAACACTATTCCTAATGTGATTGTTTACTGTGTCTTAGGATGTAACTGTGTGGTAAGGTGACTTGACGTCCGTAAACTGGTGAACTGATGATGCATCCCAGATTCAGGGATTTCCTCTTGTCATTTCAGTTTTCTTCACTTATATGAGTAATCCTATTGTAATCAAAATTTCATATCAGCAGGCCAAATTCTATTCTCATTTATAGTTGCAAATTTGGAGCAGCTCCTTTGAAACTAATGAAGTTACACCATTATAACTAAGAGCAGAATTGGGGGTAGTAAAGACACTCACATGAGTAAAATGAGCAAGATTTACTTTATACTTTGCAGGTGAGATGTAACGGTTTGACTATTCTTTTACCAGTATTAGGTAAAATACTGTAACAAACAATTTAAAAATGCATGTATATAAGAAAATGGATGTAGTTGAGACTTGTATTAAGCCATTTAATACAAACTGAATACTTTATAATCTACAGTTTCTTACTGCAGTTTTTAGCACTGAGAAGTATTTAATGTATTTTCTGAAGCTTTATGTTAGAAATTAGAAAATTATGAGTAAAATTTAGAATTGTTCTAAATCATAGAACCCATTACTGTAGCAAATGGCATAATTATACTTATAGGACTATTTGAAAAGTTATAAGAACATTTTATCAACTTGATTTTTCTTATGTCTGTGAAATCCAGACTTTCTGAAAGGAGTTTATAGCAACGAGCAGATGTTACTTTAGTCAGGTTAAATTTGAATTTTCATTATAAACCCTTTTTCTTAATATAAAATAATATGTCCTTTCTAATTGCGACAAGCTGAAAATTCATTTAGGACTTACATTTCATAGGATAAAATGTTTTAAACCTGCTAACTTCTTTTTTACAGGGCACTCAATACCTTTTTTAACCAAGCTCCAGACACCCAAATTGTCTCAATTAAAATATATATTCCCAGGCAAAAGAATAAGGTATGCCTAACCATTGTTGAGAATATGTATCATTAACTGAATGGGAAGAATGTTTTATAAGAATGATCAAGATGACTTGAAAGTATAGAAATTCACAGATACCCCAAATTATCTTAATTCTGCACCCATAGTGATGAACTGAGAAAATAAGATATATGAACTTAGAGCCTACACTATGGGACTTAGTCGAACCGAGTTATGCAACTCCAGCTATGTGAATAACATGGAACTGACGTAGCTTAGGTCGACCTTTTGCAGTATCTACACCGCCCTGGGTCAATAGGAGAAACTCTCTCATAGACTTACCTTATGCTTCTCATTCCGTTGGAGTACTGGAGTCGATGGGAGAGCAATCTGCGGTCGATTTAGTGGGTCTTCACTAGACCCACTAAATTGACCCCCGGTGGATCGATCGCTGCAGCGTCCGGTAAGCATAGACATGTCCTAAGAAGCATGCTGCCCCATCTGTACCAAGAATGCTGCCTCTGTAGAATGCCCAGCTCCTGTCAGACCCACCTGGTGCAGGTCCTTTTTTGTCTTCTCCCTCCCTATTGGTCTGTTCCACTTCCCTTCCCCCATCCTTTTGAGGCAAGTCTTTCACATCTTCATTATGCTTTGACATTTCAACAGGTATGATCTTCTATGGGAGGGAAAATCCTCTTGGGTCCAGGCTACTCTGTAACTAATTCAGATCCTAGTAAAAGTCCATGTACTTGAAAATAGGTTACTTCCTTCCTGCCATAAAGGAAAAGAATTAACTGGGCTGCTACTGGAGTGCAGGTGTTTAGTTTACAAAAAAAACCAGTGTCTCCATTCTTGAAATTAAACATTTGCAGAGGAATTTAGTTTACAGGTTCTTTATGGAAGAACTGCATTTATTAGTCTTCCATATCGTTTAAACGTTGGCAAGAGTTTAGTGACTAACAAATCAGAATTAATTTTATGCCATCTTCAGATCATTTCAAGAATAATCATACTTAAAAGTGTGAATAATGTAGCGTCCTAGCATATTGAATGTGTTTTCACATCATCTAGCATACCATAATTGTTTTTTGATTAAACTGCTGTAAAAATGAAGTCAACAAAGACATTTTACTTAACAAGCTTGTCCTTTAGTTCAGTAAAGTCACCTATCCTTTAAAAGTGCTATGGATGGTGGAAAGGATAACTCAGTACTAATGAAGTGTCAGAGTCAGGACTGAGCATTTGTTACCTCTTCACATCAGATTTCTCAGTAAGGCCCCGATTCAGCAAAGTACTTAAGAACTTGCTTAACTTTAAGCACATGCATAGTCTCATTTATGTGGTTTTTTTGCACCGGGGTCTAAATATACAATTTATGTAGTAAGATTAGAGCCAAAGAAGTCAAACTATCCCTCTGCCCTGGTGCTCACATTCAGCAGTGCCTTATGTAAAACTTGGTTCATTTCTCAGTCATGGTCTACCACTCCTTAGAGTAGCATAGGCTATGATTTCCAAGGCAGCACAGTGAACTTGAGTTGTGACAGCAGAAAGCTGGGAAAAGAAGGGATTGTCTCACGTTGTTCAAAAGCAACTTTTCTGGCCTATTACTCAGGATGATGAGTTCTGCAGTTGCACCCAAACTTCCTTGGCTAAAAGATGGTTGCCATTGATATGCTCCAAAAAGTATGTAAATACCTGAGAGAAAGATAATGTAAGAAAACAAAGTCCAGTGCAGGTTTTCCAATGACATAGATAACATTTTTCCTGGACTTGAAACATAAAAGGGTCTGATCTCTTATTGATGTGCAAGGGAACTTAAGCAGGTACTGTTTGTTAAGACTAGTGACTGTGTGCACATTTTCCACGTGTTGATGGGAGCGAGACTTCATCTGTCTGTTAACACTTTGTGACACAGGCCAGATGGCTACAGGAGTGTGTTAGAAGGCAGATATATTAGTCCCAGTTTAAATAGATCCCTTTTCCCTGGATAAGGTAACAGGGGCAGTTCCAGAACAAGCAGGAACTTGCTGGAACCAATTAAGGCAGGTAGGCTAAGTAGGACACCTGGAGCCAATTAAGAAAAAGCTGCTAGAATCAGTTAGGACAGGCTGGCTAATCAGGGCACCTGAGTTTAAAAAGGACCTCACTTCCATTTGTGGCATGCATGCGAGGAGCTGGAAGCAAGAGGCAGTAGGAGCTGAGAGTGAGAAGGCGTACTGCTGGAGGACTGAGGAGTACAAGCATTATCAGACACCAGGAGAAAGGTCCTGTGGTGAGAATAAAGAAGGTGTTGGGAAGTAGCCCAGGGAGTTGTAGCTGTTGTACAGCTGTTCCAGGAGGCACTCTAGACAACTACAGTCTACAGGGCCCTGGGCTGGAACCCGGAGTAGAGGGCGGGCCCAGGTTCCCCACAAACCTCCCAACTCCTGATCAGACACAGGAGGAGTTGATCTGGACTGTGGGCTCCACCAGAGGGGAAAGTCTGGGCTGTTCCCCGGCCCACATGGTGGATCAGCAGAGACTGCAGGGATTATTCTCCTTCCTTTTCCCCATGCTAGCCAGAGATGAGGTTATCTGAGTAAAACCGCAGATTTGAGCCACGAAAGTGGCCAAACTGAGGGCTGCCGTGAATCTCTGAGGCGAGCAAATTCACCAATAAGTGCAAGACCCACCAAGTTAAAGGAGGAACTTTGTCACAACTTCTTATGTGGGTTCAGGGAATGACAGAATAAATACATAATTCACAATTTTGATATCTTAAGTCTTGCTCCATCAGGGTGAGGAGAGCTTCTTCTGAGTCTTATTTTGACTAAACTGGGAATAGAGGGTTCTCAGCTGCTCACACGGTATAACCCATAATTATGATTGGCATGATATCGTTGTTCTTTGGAGTATAGAAAGTTGGATGTGCTTACCTAAAGAGTCTGGTCAGCTGTTTTGGTTGAAGATCTTTGACAGTTTCACCACTAGTCGAATCTGAATAGTCATTTTCATTTTTTGTGAAGTTCACATTTGCAGTTAGAATCAATTTGTTAAACATCAGAAAATATTGGTTGACATTTTCAAAGCAATTTAGGTGATTTAGACACTATCTTCCATTCATTTTCATTGAAGACAGACAAATCCTTGAGACAGCTTTGAAAAAATCTCTCATACTGTTTTAAATCTTTTTCTATCATACATATAACAGCAACATTATTTTCCTTGCTTTGTATCTTTTGCCCAGTACGGTAACATGATTACGATATCACTACTTGAATCCCTGCTGCAGGGATCAAGCCCTTAGGGAAAACTCTGGAAAGGCACAATATACAAAACTACTAGAAAACAAGAGTAAAATGGCATTTAATTTTTTATTTCTTAATCTTTATTATTTTGTATCCTCCATTTTAAAAGATCAAAGCATAAAAAGACATACTTTATAGCATTCGTCTTGTGGGCCCCGATTAAGCAGTAGTCTTGTGGGCCCCCATTCAGACTCTTATACCTCCCTCATCGCTATAGTATTGGTGCACCACCCGGAAGTGCGTTTAGCAATGTGACTAGCATTTGCCATGTGACAGATTTTGTTCTCTCCAGAAAGTTATGTGCAGTTCTTATTTTATTTTATTTTTTATTAATTATTTTATGTCTTATATGCTGGGAGTGGGAGTGTAGGCAAGGTCAAAGAAGTACACCTTGCTGTTGGCAGTCATCCCTAGATCCTGTGAAAGTTGTTGCACTGCATTTGGAGTGGCCCCAGAAAAAGCTCTTACTCTTGCACAAACGAGCTTTACCCTTGCAATGGACAGCTTCATTGTACTTAAGGAGCCAAGTTGTCAACTATGGTCCTCATCCCAGAGCTTCAGAGATCTTTCATTTGTACTGGGCGCAGACCATTGAATGCCGTGAAGATAAAGGACTGAGACCTTGAATTTGATTTGGTAGATGGGAAGCCTGTTGGAGAGTGAAGGACAGGTTTCATGTACTTGTGGTAGCTCGTGTTGCTAAGGCATGCATTGCTGCTTTCTGTGTTATCTAATTCATGCTAATACTATCCCAATTAAGCAGTATTCATTGCCATTCCCTGTTGCTAGACTACATAGGTGCCCGGAGAGACATCCCAAAATTGGACGGCCTGATTAAGAAGATTATGCTGTATTGCTTTTGGGTAATAACATACATTTTTTTAAGCTCTGTGGCAAGCCTCTTTAAAAATTTACTTTCCCATAAAAAGAGATGTAACATGAAGACTGAGATCTGCTATAAGTAATCAACCATATCTGAACAAATTTATAAATAAACCCTTCACGCTAACGTTCATTGGGAATCTAGTTATCTGTGAAGCAAAGAATTTATAATAAGAGGGTTGGGGAGTAATTAATACCTTTTTGGTCAAGTAGAATAATTTGTTTTGGGTGATATCTGGAAATTCACACTGGGCTAACCTCAGTATATTCAAGTAATTTGGAAAATTGCCTTTGCTGCTTTAAATGTAAGCCTTTTTTTCCCCAATGAGTGTACTAGTTGATCTCTACAGTAACAGTATATTCTACTTTTAATTTCTACTATTCTAATTGATTTCTAAGTTGTACACGGAGTATTTCAGGGGTTTGGGGTTTTTTACCTCCTTTTGAATATTTACAGTAAACAGTGCTTCTAGCTAGTGATTTTAATTTTAACTTATGACTGGAAGAATTTTCCTAATAAGGAAATAGCTGACAGGCATGACTGAATTATAACAATGTATAAGGATAGAAGCAAGGATTTAGTGTCCAGCTGCAAAGCACACTCATGTCCTTTTTGCTTAACTCAAGATGTGTGCTGTTCCTAGTTCAGAACCATTTTATTGAGTACATTTTACTATATCTACCTGCTTTGGGGGTTGGTTTCTAAACTTGACTCATGTCAACTGTCCAGGTTTATTTTCAGCGGTGAGTTCTCCCGTCATAAAATTTAGTCCAAACTAGAGACTTGTGCTTATACCCCTCTATTATCCATTTCTAATCTGGGTTCACCTTCATAGAATCATAGAATATCAGGGTTGGAAGGGACCTCTGGAGGCCATCTAGTCCAACCCCCTGCTCAAAGCAGGACCGATCCTCAATTAAATCATCCCAGCCAGGGCTCTGTCAAGCCTGACCTTAAAAACTTCTAAGGAAGGAGATTCCACCACCTCCCTAGGTAACGCATTCCAGTGTTTCACCACCCTCCTAGTGAAAAAGTTTTTCCTAATATCCAACCTAAATCTCCCCCACTGCAACTTGAGACCATTGCTCCTTGTCCTGTCATCTGCTACCACTGAGAATAGTCTAGATCCATCCTCTTTGGAACCACCTTTCAGGTAGTTGAAAGCAGCCATCAAATCTCCCCTCGTTCTTCTCTTCTGTAGACTAAACAATCCCAGTTCCCTCAGCCTCTCCTCATAACTCATGTGTTCCAGTCCCCTAATCATTTTTGTTGCCCTCCGCTGGACGTTTTCCAATTTTTCCACATCCTTCTTGTAGTGTGGGGCCCATAACTGGACACAGTACTCCAGATGAGGCCTCACCAATGTCGAATAGAGGGGAACGATCACGTCCCTCAATCTGCTGGCAGTGCCCCTACTTATACATCCCAAAATGCCATTGGCCTTCTTGGCAACAAGGGCACACTGTTGACTCATATCAAGCTTCTCATCCACTGTAACCCCTAGGTCCTTTAATGCAGAACTGCTGCCTAGCCATTCGGTCTCTAGTCTGTAGCAGTGCATTGGATTCTTCCGTCCTAAGTGCAGGACTCTGCACTTGTCCTTGTTGAACCTCATCAGATTTCTTTTGGCCCAGTCCTCCAATTTGTCTAGGTCCCTCTGTATCCTATCCCTACCCTCCAGCGTATCTACTACTCCTCCCAGGTTAGTGTCATCTGCAAACTTGCTGAGGGTGCAATCCACACCATCCTCCAGATCATTTATGAAGATATTGAACAAAACTAGCCCCAGGACTGACCCTTGGGGAACTCTGCTTGATACTGGCTGCCAACTAGACATGGAGCCCTTGATCACTACCCGTTGAGCCCGACAATCTAGCTAACTTTCTACCCACCTTATAGTGCATTCATCCAGCCCATACTACTTTAACTTGCTGGCAAGAATACAGTGTCAAAATACAGTGTCAAAAGCTTTGCTGAAGTCAAGGAACAACACATCCACTGCTTTCCCTTCATCCACAGAACCAGTTATCTCGTCATAGAAGGCAATTAGATTAGTCAGGCATGACTTGCCCTTGGTAAATCCATGTTGACTGTTCCGGATCACTTTCCTCTCCTCTTAGTGCTTCAGAATTGATTCCTTGAGGACCTGCTCCATGATTTTTCCGGGGACTGAGGTGAGGCTGACTGGCCTGTAGTTCCCAGGATCCTCCTCCTCCTCTTTTTTAAAGATTGGCACTATATGGCATTTTGTGACAGAAGAGGAAGTAGCAGTGAGATGCATACACTAGTCGAAACAGGGGAATATAAATAATGAACAGTGTTGAGGTACTCTTTCTGTGCTAGCATCTTCGACCTGATCCTGCAAGGAGCAGAGTGCTTCCTGGGGATGCTGCTCCCACTAGATGCTTAGTACCTCCCAGGAGGCACTCACCTCACATGACTGGGCCTTTTCCAGAGCTGGTGACGTGAAAGCAAGCAATACTTTCTCGTAGATGGCAGTTGAGACAGCTAGTGTATGCAAAATAAAAACAGGCTCTGTAAAATCAATAACTGTATTAGAAAACAATGAAATACTCCATTTTTAGCAAAGAGGAGCTTTTCTTTCATCCACAAGGACAATTACAGAAGAAGAAAAACATTTTTCAATACTCCCTTGAGTGAGAGAGCAGAAGAAGAATAAAGAAGCAGAGTCTAATAAAACAATAGTAGCTGCCCACATATAAACTGGTCAAATGTCACTTCAGGGAAGGTTTAGAGAAACAACTTTTAACAATGTAAACTGTGCTTTCTTGGATCAGCTAGTCTGAGAGCATGCAAAAGGAGACATTATTCCTGATTTAGTACTAAGAAATCCTAAGGAGTACTAAGGAGTTGGTTTAAGAAGTAACTATAATTGAGCCACTATATAATTAAATCCATACAGTCATACGTTCCAAGTCCAGGAGGGACCATTCTGATCATCCCATCTGACCTCTTGTATAACACAGGCCATAGTACTTCCCCAACTTCCTTGTGGAAAAAAAATCTCCAAAAATGAGCACACTGACATATTTTAGAAAAGGATTTAAAATAAAGTAAAAAATCACTTAAGTCAAAACCAAGAAAGTTAAAATCCTTGGATGCAATATGGCAGCTATTTCAGCATAGTGTATATAATAGAGCAACAGGAATCCTCCCTACTTCCAAACAAAAAAGGAAGAAGGAGGCAAGGGGGGAGGAAAACAGTGTGGTCAAATGCAAAGGTTCAAGAGGCCATTCAAGCGAAACAGGTATTTCTCAAGTAAAAATCCTCATCCCTGAGAAGCGAGTAGAAAGGAGCATAAACTGTGGAAGGTGAAACATACAATGGAAATTAGGAAAGCTAAGAGGGAGTGTGAAGAGAAAACAGATAACAAGAAATGTTTTAAGTACATAAGAAGCAGTAAGTCTGTCACAGAATCAGTGGGACAGCTAGAGGACCAGCGGTAAAGGGAGCAATTAAGGAAGGTAAGGATATTGCAGATTGAATGAGTGAGTTTGTCTTGATCTATGCCACAGAGAACGGTGGGATGGTACCTGCTCTTTTCAGGTACTCATAAAGATTCAGCTGTTGAAAGAGGAGGGACAAACTAGTGAATTTAACAGCAACCAGTCACCAGGTTTGGTTGATATGTTTCCAGGAGAACTGAAGAAATACAAGAATGAAGTGGCTGACCTGCTAATAAAAATATGTATTTAAATCTGTAACTGCAGTTTGCTCTCAAGCATCGTACTGGCCATTGTCAGAGACAGATTATTGGACTGAATGGACCATTAATCTGATCTGACAGTTCTTACATGGAAGAAAAGGAAGTCTAGATTAACATGTGTTAGCAAACTGGTTGTGCTGGCATTCTGAGTTGATTTTGCTGAAACAATCTGTTATTCCTCAGCGTAAATTGGCAAAAATATTTTAAAAAAAAATTATGTTGGCTGCTGTTTCTGTGCTTGAGTGTGATTAGCTCTGAGAATTTCAGTGCATTTTATATTCAAACCAGAAAGCCATATAAAGTAAACTAGGGTTGATTTTGGTTGTTGTAGATTTGTTCCATTGCTATATCATAAAAATCAATTGGCATGAGAGTCCTAGCCCTCCTACCTTTTCATCAGTGATGAGTGACAGTGTTGCTACTGGCTAAAAATAAAAAGGATTCCTAATAATACACTAGCTGTTCTTTTTGCAATATTGTATATGCAAAAATACTGTATGATAGGAAATTGGCAGTGACAGTTGAGATCTGATTCAGAATATTGTTAAAACTTAGAATTACAAATGTAAAAATGAATTGTTCTGATGGGTGCTAAATTGTCTTTTCTCATTATGTATCTTTTTGTAAAATTGGTGATAATAGCAAAATACCTCTCACATTTACCACCTTGTAAGGAAAATACATTGACCTAAAGGACAATGCACATGAAGTAGAACTATTAGGGTATAGAAAACAATACATTATTTTTTAGCATTTGTTTGAACCATTTGTGCACTATGTATTTTATGTGAATTAACTTTACATGAATTAATTAACAGGATTTCTTGTTATTTTCCAGCCTTGCCGATGCATGGGAAAATGATATTGGAGTTCATCCTCTAACATTTCCATCAAAAACCTGTTTGGAATTGCTGTTGATATTGAGTTTGAGTAATGCTTGTCTGCCACCTTCACTACGCTGCATGAACTCCTTCCAGGTAATGAACTGTTTTTCATCCAATATAGAGGTGTTATCTGTAGGAAAGAGCAGGCCCCTGGGGATTCATAAAACCCTCCAACTTAAGGGCTTATTAGTTGGGGCTGCATAGCTAGTCGTAATACTAAATACAGCAATGAGAATTAATTTTTTTAGTATGCAGTTTTCCCCAGAATTTTAATATTTAGACCAAGGTGGGAAGGTATAACAGATTTTTAAACTGTCCAAGCTAAAGAGCATGTTTAAATAAATGCCACCAGTGACTTTTTAAAAAGGGGAATCTTGAATAGGTAGAACAGTTAAAGTACAATTCCATTAAAACACAGCAATATGTCAAAGCCCTTATAAAAAAGAAAATTAAAGTAATTGTGGTAATAACAAAGAATCAGACTGTGAACCCTTACTTCCTTGGGTGATCACTCCCTTGAATGATGAGATCACTCATGCAAGTAAGTGCGTGTGCATGGCAGTGAAATGGTCGCAATCTGTCCTATTGTAGATTACTGTTCAACAACACCAAACCACAACACCAAACCCTTTCCAGTGAAAGAAATGGGGCTTTTAACATTTCTAATGAAGTAATTATTGAAGAGAAGATAATATAACATAAAATGTGAAAGAGATTTGTATAATTTTTATCTTCTTTATGAATAAGCATGTACAGTTTACAAATGAAATATATAGTCATTTTAACTCATGATAATAAAATGTATTAATTCAGCCTCCTTTAAAATATTCTTTGACTATCCTTGACTGAGTCCATCAATTATATGAATCAACAGTTGATTGGTTTAGGTCAATAAGTGTATCTAAATCTATGTCTGATTTGGGAGTTAACCTAAAATTGTGTTCTATAGTTTAAGTAATTTATGTAAACTATTTTTTCTGTTTTATTGAGATTTCTTTCTAATTGTGTTTACCGTTGTTAAGGTCAAAATAAGTAAATGAAAAGAAATGCCCATAAAAGAAATATTGGGCCAGAACCTCAGCTGGTGTAAAGTGGTGTACCTTTATTGACTGTAATGGTGTTAAATTGAGATATACCATCTGAGGATCTGGCCCACTGAGTTGTGAAATAACTAAACATGCAGATTTTTAGTTGGCTTATCATCTACCCTCTGTGAACTTTAAAAAGGGGTCTGTAGTTTTTTAAACTCTCGAGTGAACAGCAGTTATTGCTGTTTATTTCAGAACGGTGTTTTTTTTACCCTAGGTCAGAACTGTTATTGAATTGTACTTTTTTTTTTTTTTTTTTTTTGAATCATGAAACTGAGGAATCTTCTATGTGCTGGTGGAATGATATTGCAAAATTACATTTTTTTTTTAATAGATTGATGCAGTTGAACAATCTGGGTTGCCTGTTAAACAGTGAACATTCATATAACTTGTTTACTGCCCATAATATGTGGTAAAAGCTTCCCAGTTTTATTTGGGATTAAGAAATAGTTTGAATGAAAGTCTGTTTTTGTATGCTGATGGGATACACCTTGCATTGTTTCTGTGTGTAGTGTTTGAGATTCTGTAGTGGGAGGTTTCTTTGGTTTTATCTGGATGTAGATGGGAATGGAGAAATGATTAGCAAACCCAGAGAGAGATGGATTAGTAAATTCAAGAAATATCTTACCCCTTTTGTAGACAGAAGGCTAGGGCATACGCCTGAAAAAAACGTGAGTACCTGCTTTCATATGACAAGTCCCATGAACTTCAATAGGACTACCCTTGTGAGTGAAGTTACTCACGTTGCGAATGTTGCCAGGACTTTGCCCTTAAAGATTAGCTAGTGGTGTTAATTTGCACTGTAATCCTGTGAAGATTGATGTGAAGAATCCTTGTGCCTCTGTAAAGCCCTGTTGATTTCAGTGCACTGATATGGTTAATTTGGGCCCCACTGATTTCACTGGTACTCAGCACTGGCACAATTGCATGTCTCTTTGCAGGATCAGAGCCTTGGCATATGCTATACTCGCGTTGCCAAAGTTCACTATGGCATCTGGAGTTAGAGAAGGTTCTTTCCTGAGATGCCGGTTGAATTCTTTTAGTTGTTGGTGATCTATTTGTAAACTCATTTTCCAAATATGACTGTGCACGTGAGAAACTTTTTTTCCCCCCCAGAGTCCTTGTATGTTAATTTTATGTCCTGATCCAGTGAAGCATTCCGATGTGGCTAACTTCAATGGGGCTGTTCACTTGCTTAGTTCGAAGCATGTGCTTTTGCCGATGTGAGCACTGAAAGGCTAATGGTTTCTGTTAGTAAATTGTTGAAACCTTACTTTGTGTGTAAATCTAATGAAAATGCAGATGCAGTCACCACCCCTGTTGTTCTAATGATAGTGTTAAGAATAGTCTTTCATGCTAAAGATACCCTTTGTCTACGCTCTTTGCTTGCCTTCCTGTATCAGCTGCTTCTTTAAAATCTGCCTCAGATTCATTTTTCAGAAAGTTTTTTCTGATTTTGCTTGTTGTTGTTCACCTTCTGCACCACAGATATCAGGAATATTATATCCTTTCTTCCATACCTTTCATGGAAAAAACTGACAAGGTATGCAGGAGACCTGAATAGTGATATCACACCAGGTGAAGTCCCCTATGACCCGAATGAGGGGGAAAAGGATGTTGAGTCTTAAACTCAGTGTGGAAAAAACTGGGTTATTTTGTTAAACAAGACAGTCATACTTTAAATGTCATTAAGAAGTAGTAAAGGGCAAAACCAATATTTGTTTTCCTTGGCAGTGCACCTTTAATGTATAATTGTCAGCGGTCTACAAAAGTATTTTGACAGATTTTTTTAAAAAGTAGATAGAGTTAATCTTTTTGGAATTGGGCCAAAAAGAACCTGGAAAGTTTCTTCTTGCCTCAGCAATTGGTGTTTCAACCAATCTAGCCATTCCAAGTAGAAAGCCAATGTTTTATTCAGCAGAGTATTTTTCTTCACAGAACATACATGTATGTTTCTGCTGTAGATTGAGAAAAAATATGCAGTAGGTAGTTCTGAATCCCTAATTGTCGACCTAGACAAGGCACAAGTAAGCACCTGATTTCATCTGTAGCATAGGAATGATTCATGTATTCAGCTTTCGGAAGTAATAGATAAAGAGTAATCTTTTCCATATCCCAGTGCTAACAGAGACCAAATTTTGTGTAAAGGATGTGGATTCTTACATCGAATCCTCTCTGTGTTGCAATGCAATGTTGAAGACCGTATAAATCTGATTGGCATAAGTATGGATTGGATTACGTCTGGGTATAAAAAGGCACACAAAGGAAATGTGCTTAATTGCTAATAATCTCAGTAATATACTGTTCTGCCTTGTGCTCTAAAAGAGATCTCTGGGGCCAGTTTAGTGGTCTTCATATCTGTGCTCACTATAAATTGTCTTCTATTTTCTAGCAGTGTGCTACTGCTTAGCAAAATAATATTTAAAATATTTTTTCATTCTGGTATGACCCTGTGAAAATATTTCAATGTGGTTTGTATCACTGAAGTTGCATGTGACAGGAGTGCACCAGAAGGCATCATAACACTAGCTGTCTGAATTTACTGATCAAGTATATACACTACAGCAGGTTTCCACATTGCCTATTTGCGTGAGAGCAGAACATCAATTCTTGGCAGTTTTTGTGGGTCGTATCTTCTTCATTCTTGTGTAATGGCACTGAAATTCTTTGTTTGTAGCTGACATAGGAAGACAAGTGCATGGCAGGAATAAAGAGGAAAAAGTCAAACATGGGCTCACCTAGTCCAGCAACAGGGGCTGCTCTAATTTGCGCTGGTAGATTGCTTCCAAGGAGCCCCTTCAGCAACCAGGATTAGTGGAGAACATTGATTTCTGTCCCTGACAAACCCATGGCCCATCTCCTCTACCAAGGGTGCCTGTGGCAGATGCTCTAGGGCTCACTTGGCCAACTGTGGATTCCTCTGGAGCAGTACAAAGGGGATTTATGAAGGGCTGAGGAGTAAGACTCAGAAGGTTATAAGTAAAGTTTCCTATCCTGTGCTTGCAGTGAGCCTTATTTTGCCCTCCTTTGTTGGGCTCGTTTTACATTGTTCAGAAAACTGCTTTAGCTCACTATACTCTTGATCTTTCTGCCTCTCTTCCCTCAGGAGCTGGCAGTTCTTTGCTTTACTATCTGGCTGAACTTCTCTTCATATATTATTTGAAAAATTGGAAGTGCCCATAGCTAGCACCCATTTGACCCGTCATCTACTTTCTTATTGAACTGTTCATCTGTTACTTCTGAGCATAAAAGCTGGTCAGATATGTTGGTAAGTTTGTACGTACAGCACAAAGCAGTTAATGCTGGGAGATGCTTTAAAGTGACAAGTAATCTGTTATGTTTTGCTAACGTATCTTGCCTTTCTTTGAATTCCAGCACACTGAACAGAAAATGACTTATATACTGAATTCTTATGATGATATATGGGGTTGTTTAACATATTTCTCTCAGTCTTGTTATTGTGGAAAAACAGGCTTCAGTACCAAGCATCGGCTCTTATGGCCATAGATTGTAACAGTGATTCTGGGAGTTAAACAGATTGCAGTTTTGAATTTATTTTTTACAGTTGCATGACTTTGAAAGAAAGTTGTGTTTTAAGGACTACAGAGCAATGTCAGCATTTCATTTGTTACAATTCTAGAATTTCTTTTCTGTTTAATCCAGTGTAAGTGAAAGTTTGTAGCTGCACTAGCCCTTTCTGACGGGAGAAATTAGCTGATGGTACAAAAGGATCATTTTCACATTGTTGTTGCATTAGTTATCATAATGGTGCCTCTATAGTTAAGGTTCAGCCAGCAGTGTGTCCTGGTGAGTAAATTCCTATTTTAACAATTTATCAAATAATGTGGTGGATTCTCCATCACTCGAAGTCTTTAAATCAAGATTGTATGTCTTTCTAAAATATATGCTCACGCTCAACCATAAACTATGGGCTGGATACAGGAATTACTGGCTAAAATTCTGTGGTCATGCAGGAGGATGGACTAAGTGATTATAATAGTTTCCATTCTTAAAAAAAAAATTTGAATCTATTTATTGTTGATAGGGAAATATTTAGTTCTCTTTATTCGTAATTTGATGCACAATAACATTTGGTAGCTCAAGAAACAAGTTACTTAGGGAACATCAGAATTTTTAAGTTCATTCATTATGGCTTGATAACTCCATTTTGTACAGTAATTATTACAGAATGGATATAGATACAGAATTACTATGTTCTGTAATATATATGCACAACGGGGCTGAATTGAACTGAATGCCTTTATGTATTAGAGGCTTCCCATCACCTGCAACGTATAAAAAGTACTTGCACATTCTCTCACAAATAATAAAATTTCTTTGAGAGGAAATGTGTGGATACTTCTGTTACTTCTTCCAATCCTTTCTGGAGCAATAGCAGAGTAAAACTTTGAAGGATGCGGTCAGTTTCACCCTTCCTGCTCCTCCTGAGCAATCTGAGCAGCAGAAGTGAACTTATCCATATTTGTGTAAGAGTGACTCTGTTGCTGCCTTGAAACATTTTGGGAAGCAACATTGGAGGCAGGGAAAGATGATATTGTTGCTACTGCTGCTCAAGGCGGTTGACCGGCAGTGAAGTAGGGAAGGATGAAGACTGGGGAGAGAAATTGACTTTAAAAATGGGTCTCCTACCCACCCATACCAGAAAGGAAAATGAAGTAGATTTATACATATCTTGCACTCTTGTTTTAAAAAAAAAAAAAATTAAAAATTGGGCGTTCCTACCAATAGCTACTAAGGTATGGGGTCTGCCATAAAATGGAATGGAGATGTTTTCTATTATGTATGTACTTGTGGGTGTTTATATTTTGCAAACATCTGGATCCATACCCTTTGATTCATTTACTGAAAATGGTTCAGATTTTCATAACTATCTTGGGGATTTAGAAACATCTTCTTCCATTAATTTCCATTTCTAAATCTCCTTGACTGCATAGGTGCTTTGAAGTTCTCAACCAGTGTTGATAATCAAGTGGAGAAACTGCTGTTAATACACAGAACATAGCTTCCTTGATATACATATATTCATTTTTGTTTCTTTGGAGTGACTGTATTTTTTAGTTTTGCTAAAATCGCTCTTAAAGTGAGAAATCACAATAACATTAGTGCCAGTCTCTTTTGGCTACTCCAAGAAGATTATCTTGGCTATAGCAGCCCAGCATGGACGCCACTGCTGCAGTAATTTTTGCTGGTTTCAGCTAATTCTGCCAAGGTATCAGTATTAAAGGGGATGATGTAAGACTTAATCTTGTCTGGATTACATATTATTGTTCCCTCTTAAACCATATTTCCTGTGATAAATGATCTAAAACAAAAAAACCCCAACTCTGTCTTGCATTACATCTGCAAATAAATTCTTTATTGTGAGGATTTAGATAACACTTGTGTACTCTCTTTTTAAGTTTGATTATTTCTCATTTATGGTGATTTATGCCGTATATTACCTCACTTTTATATCTTTCATGCAAACATCAGTTTTGCAGTTTAGTACAATTACGAAGTCTACACTTATTAAAAAAATAAGTTATTGTACTGCATAAAAACACTTCAGAATAAATAGAAAAGAAGTGGTAATATGATGACCAGCCACCACTGGAAGTAACAAGCAATACTGGAAGAATTATACTACTTTAAATATTTCTATGAAGATTGAGAGAGGTTTCCAGGTTCAATTAAGAGATTATGATGCTATTTTTTGTGCCTCTACCATTTTATCATACTTTATTAAGTTGATTTTATTAAATCATCACTCAAACTCTGATATTTCTGTAGTTTACCATAACATTTGTTTGAGCAGCTGTTAGAGCCATCCATCAATTTTTTAATGTGTGACGGTACTCTGTATGTAAAACATGTTTTTCCAGGGCCATACGCAACTTTATATTTGGGGGGGAAGGGGCTAGAGTTAAAAAAACAAAACAAAAAAAAAGTTATTGAATATAGCTTTAATGAATTGCTTTCTACGTGACTAAATTTGTCCATTTTTAATAAAGTGAGATGAACAAGCTTCTGTTCCAAGCTCAATGTTTTTCTTGCTTTATTAATGAAAATCCTCAATTTTTGTGGTGGCTACAGACCCCCATGTTCCCAGTTGGCTAAGCCCATTTCTTGTAATTACTTGAGATGATGATAATGGTGAATCAGGGTTCAGAAAGCAGCAATAAAATCCTAAACTGGGATCCAGAATCAGGAACCAAATTATAGCGTCATCCCTTTGCTGAGCAGTACCAGATGTCCATGGTCTTGCAGGTCAGCTTTGCAGAGGAGGAGAAATCAGTGACATGGAGTCTGGGTATATTCTAAATATAACTTGTTTTGTTTACACGTATCCTGGAGGAGAGGTGGTTACCAAAAACACAAAAGCAATCCCCTTTTTTCAGAAATCTAAGCCTAACTCCAACTCTCTTTACCCTACTCTTTCTACCCAGAATCTTGTATAACAACACACAGCATGTCGTCACAATACTGAATATTTGTTTGCACACTAAGAAAAAGAATTTGGAAGATTAAGTGTAATTTTGTCATTTGGTGACATCTTCGAAAACAATATTCTCGGAACACATGTGAAAAAGTACTAAGGTTCTTTAGACAAGAATAGTATAGGTTTGGTTGTGAAAATCCGGAATGGATTGGTCTGATTAGAGTTCATGTTACCTGGTGCACAGTAACGAATGATGTTAGAGCTACGTCTGGTATAGTTTTGTATTTGTTTTCATTAAGACGGTTCTAATTGTTAGTCATTTTCCCCACATTTCAGAACCTGTGCAGGTAGTTGTTATATCCTAATTATTTAGCATTTGCATTACAATATTGTAGGCACCATCTAGTTTTCTATCGTCTAGCACCATTCCCCGAAGTCATGGGCAAATGGAAATTGTCATGTGCTGGTATGTGTGTTGGAAACAGTTCAGTCAATTCTCCATATTATATTTTAGTCTGAATAAATAAAATAAGTTTCTCTATATCAGAGATTCTAGGGAACTTTTCAACATCTCTATGTCTCTATTGTGTTAACTATTCATTGTCCTGTTTGAAACCGTGAGAAAGGAACTCTCCATAAAGGTATGTTTAGGACTTTGCTGTGCTGCCTGTATGGGGCTTAACATAGACACGATTAGCATAGCTTCATCATCACAACCTCAGTCTAGTTGCAGAATTTTGTGATCTACTGCAAAGAAACTGTCTTATCTGGACAGAGCATAGAATTGCTCTACTTTTCAAAGAATGGTTGTACCATTTCCCACAACTATTTGTACAAACAAAACTTCACTTGCACGCTTCAGGCAGTTTTAAATTAAGGAATTAAAAGATACCTGAAACCAAGTGTGATGGGGGACTTGGAGGGCCAGGCAGCTTAGTGGTTAGTGCACCCAGCTTCTGGCCTCTTGCCCCTCTGTCAGGGCAGTAGAGGTGTCTGTTTGTGACCTTAAGCTGGAAATCTTCAAATTTCCACCCACATCTGGGCTTAGGCCTTTAAAAGGGAGTGGTAGGGGGACCTGGGTCCTGGCTCAGTGAGAAACAACACTGGCAAGGGTCCTCCCTGCAGCAAGTCCAAGTTCAGTGCCCTGGGCTACTTCCTACCTATAGTCCAAACAGTCTCTCAACAAACAAGAGAGTCCAAAGGAGTAGGGCCTTGCAGACAATTAATCTGCTGGTTCTCAAAAGGGTAGTGATTGGGGAAGGTGCTGCCAGGAGGCCTTACCCATTCTGTGGTCCCCTCTCAGACTCAACCTTCTGTCTGGTGTCCAAGAGAAGGACCTTCCCTTCTGCAGTTTGTCTACCCACCCTTTGCCTGGGCTGCTGAGCTCCCTTTTAACTGGCTCCTCCAGCCAGTGCATGCTTGATGGGCCCAGAGGGGCAGAGCTACCTGGACGCATTGCCTTTTAATCCCTTCAGGCCCAGTGTGAGGTTTGTATACCTGATCACACCAAGGCATACTTGGTCCTACTGTCTGTGATTCTGTGAAGGAATGTGGTACCTGTTCCACTGAAATAGATAACTTATTTCTATTTAGGGCTCTATTCCCAGAAGTTTACCTCCTGTAAGCTAGTTTTAGCTCTGGAAAGTTCAGAATTAATAGACTGATTAAGTGAGGGGTATTTTACAGTCTGCCAGCCAACACTGCACAGAGATCTGACATGAGATCCATATATAACAAGCTCTTCAGCCATAAATTTTATGGGGAGTAATAAGTCATTCTTAGATTATAAAGCAATGACTCCATAATGAAGGCTTCTCCTTAATGTTTCATATACTTGATATGTGCTGCGTGGATGACAGTCGTTGCAGAAGCTTACACTGTATTGCAGTTTGCTTCCTTTAAGAGTCTTGGTATTCTAGAACATATGGAAAAGAGATGTATTCATTATAGTGTTTTTGAATAGAGTAAACGATGCTTTGAAAATACAGGTATTCAACTGTATCAAATTGTAGCTATAGTTCATAATGGGGAAAATTTTATTGTAGATTACAAGGACCTTGAGAAATGTGTCTTGGTGAAAAAAAGCTGCTGCTCAATTCCAGAGTTGTATTGGCAGGCAAGGCAGCTTGACAAGACATTCAGAAGAGTTTGAGACCACAACATCTAAAGGAGAGTGAAGTGGTAATGACAGGTCTTCAAAGAATCAAATGGAGAAATGAACAGATTAAAGGGGCATACAACCAAGTATCATATGTAGTAGTTATGAAATGGAATAGCAATTTGGCTATGGTGAAGTGCACTGTGGAAGAAAGATAGGCTATTAAGGCTCTTTGTTCTTGACTGTCAGTTGAAGATGAACCTGGAGTGATGCTTTTTATCATGGCCTTGACGTAATGCCTCCAGTGACATACATATAACTTGCCTGCCATCAGAAATCAGAGTCCATCATTCATTGCAGTTTTAGGAATCTTGTCATCTAATCACATCATCCTCATTTAAATCATTGGTCCTTGATCTGTGATTGATAGATGATGATGAATGTAGTGGATGATGCTAGAAAACAAACTAAAGTTTGGAATCAGGAAAAGACAGGAAGTATATGAAGAAACGCAGAAAGGAATCGACCATCCAACAAGTGAGAGGGAAGGATTTGAAGAAAGATACAAGAGATGAGATGGCCAAGCTGCCTTGCCAATGGCTTATTCCTGCTCCCATTGAAGTAAATGGAAAACTCCCAAAGACTATACTGTGAATAGGATTGGCCACTAATTTCCTCCTCTCTAAATGGTATGCTGGTATGATCAGTAATGGAAAATTATGAATACAATGGCTTCTTAAGCAGCAGCATCAAAAGAGAGGATGGAATGACTCTTTAATTCAAAGGCTCTTATACATAATAGTATGAGAGGAGACAGAGGTATTCCAAAATAGCAAATTCATTTTACAGCCTGTCAAGTGAGCATTTGGGGTTTTTTTCCGTCGAGTTTTCTGCAGGAAAGGACAATACAGCTGTTAAGTATTAAAAAATCTCACTAATACACAAGGATTAATTCATTCGCAATGGAGAAGCTGCTGTGTCTAAGGTGAAGCCTGGCAGCCATTTAATAGTGCACAGAACAACATGCAGCAGTGTAAGAAGGCCATAGCCAATTGAAACTGCAGGAAAAGTTTTGGGTAGACAGATGTAATTGTTGGGATTTTGCCAGGCCACTTGGGTTAACATTCCTTCCTCTTGCTCCGCTTAGCAGCAGCCTAACACATTAAAGGTGAACTGATTTTTGTTTTTTGGAAAGGAAATAAATATCAAAAAACTTATTAATATATTAACTAATCACTTGGTAGACTCAAATTTGATACTTTTTTCCCTACCTGCTGAGACCCCAATCCAGGTTTTGGATGATACCAATGCTTGTAGGAATAACAAACAGATCAGGGAGCTTATGCTGTTTTCAGTAATAGCGATGCTATCAACCTTTGCTGGAGAAACATAAAACCTGAAGTCTGGTTCTGAAAAGTAGATAAGAGGAAATTATCTACAAGTATTTTTTTAAATACCTTGCTCCCTGAAAAAAATTCTGCCCTGTTGAATCAAGTAACTGAGAATGTAGTCTTAATTGTGCTTATGAACACTACATGTAATTGTCTTGGCTGCTTGGCCCACTCCTGGGATCAGTACCAGATCGCAGAGCACTTCCCTATGATAAGTGATGCTGGAAATGATAGGTCTCCAGAAGCTTTGGGATCATCTTCTCCACACAGTTGGACCTTACCTTTAGTCATAGTGGTTGACTCTTGTCCTAATCTTGTTCTCTATATCATCAAATACTTTATACTGATAATTTAATGTTGGATATAACGTTCTTTGCTTGTTGGTCCTCCAAACTACTGATACCCTTTTTTGTTTCCATGTTGAGATTCTCCATCCAGTCAAAATTGAACATAGTTATTTGTGGAATTTCAGATAACTTAATAATTTGGCCAACACATTTTTATTTTCTCATGAATCGCTTTCCAGACAGTCTATGGCTCCATATTGTTCAGCTAGGAGCTTTGAAAAGATGGCCAATAAACCTCTCCATGTTTTCCTTCATTTTGCTTTCTCAGGTTTTCAGCAATGATCTGTGTCCACGTGCATTTCTCATTTTTATTATATACCATTTTACTCTGTTTTCTTGGTGTAAACTAAGATAAAGGTGGATTTCAGTGGGCTTATGATGGAGAGGTATTGGACATGTGTCCTCTTACATCACCTGGGACAACTGGATTAGCCCCTTTGTACCTTTTAAGGAGAAACTCATGTAACTCAATTCTTCTGTTTCAGTAATTAGTAATCAGCTTTTAATGTTTGCAGTGTTTAGTTGTACTTGTCTCTTCCCTTTAAAGAAAGGCAGAAAAGCTGAGAAGGAAAAAAATGTTTTCTTCTGTATAACAATGCGAAACCAATGTTACTTCTTAAAAAAAAAGTGTAGGAGATTTGCTGAACAAACAGAAAACTTATTTTAAGTTGCATTCTTTACTGTCACAGAGAGTAAGTGCATTTTCAGCTGTATTTTTATAGAGCAGTAGATAGTGACTAGTTAAATTAATCACAAATGTCTATTCCTTATGGGTATCCTGGGGATATATTCCATTTGCAGTAGCTGTTTTTCCTGTTTAAAGGTGATATTTAGAATGTGGCTAAATATTAGCTATAGAACTTGCTGTGTTAGAAATATTTCTGTTTAGTGGCTCTTCTCTTCCTTGCATCCCTGCCCCCAAAACAGTGCGTTTCTTCAACATATTGTGAAGTGTGGGCTATATCCTGGTTCCACTGAAGTCAAAGGGACTTTTATCAACTCCTAGGATGTAACCCAGGATCTTTTAGTACAATTATTTAACAGCAAATAAAATTCATAAATTCCAAGGCCAGATGGGATCACAGTAATAATCTGGTCTGCCTTCTTGTATACCACATGCCATAGAACTCCCCCAAAATAATTCCAGTTTGAACTAGAGCATATCTTTAAAAAGAAAAAAATCCAATCTTGATTTAAAAATTGCCAGTGTTGGAGAATCTATCGTGGCTCTTCTTAAATCGTTCCAATGGTTAATTACCCTCACTGTCAAAAATATTACACTGTATTTGCAGTCTGAATTTGTCTAGCTTCAATTTCCAGCCATTGGATCTTGTTATACTAGACTTTTGTCTGCTAGACTGAAGAGCCTATTGTTAAATATTTGTTCCCCCGTAGGTACTTCTGGACTCTGGTAGTCACGCCTTTACCTTCTCTTTGTTAAACTAAATAGATTGAGCTCCTTGAGTCTATCACTATAAGGCATGTTCTCTAGTCCTTTAATCGTTCTCCTGGCCCTTCTCTGAACCTTCTCCAATTTATCAACATCCTTCTTCAGTTGTGGATATCAGAACTGGATACAGTATTCCAGCAGCGGTTGCATCGGTACCAAATACAGAAGTGAAATAATCCCTCTATTTCTACTCAAGATTCTGCTGTTTATGCATCCAAGGATCTCGTTAGCCCTTTTGGCCACAGCATCACCCTGGGAGCTCATGTTCAGCTGATTATTCACCATGACACCCAAATCTTTTTCAGTTACTGCTTCCCAGGAGAGAGTCCCCCATCTTGTAAGTATGGCCTACATTCTTTGTTCCTCGATGTCTACATTTACCTTTGGCCGTATTAAAATTCATACCATTTGCTTGTGCCCAGCTTATCAAGTGATCCAGGTAGCTCTGTATCAATATATGTCAACACACAGCCCACAGAAGCGAATCTCAGCGCCCAGGTCAACTGGAGCTTGTGGGGCTCAGGCTTCCAACAAACTAGCTGAGTAGATATTGCAGCTCACATTCTGAAGCCAACCCCCCTCCATAGTGTTAGAGCCTGAGTTCCAGCTCAAGCCGAAGCATCTACACAGATATTTCAGACATGAAAACCTGAACCCTGTGAGCCCAAGTCTGTTGCCCCAAGCTCTGAGACTTGCTGCCACAGGCTATGTAGATGTACCCTCAGTGACCTGTTCTCCCCCAATTTTTGTGTCGTCTGCAAGCTTTGTCAGTGATGATTTTATGTTTTTCTTCCAGGTCAATGATAAAAATGGCATAGGGCCAAGAACTGATCCCTGTTGGACCCCACTAGAGAAACACCTGTTGGATAATGAGTCCCCATTTTAATTACATTGAGACCAAACAATTAGCCAGTTTTAAATCAACTTAATATGTCCATATTATGTGCCAATTAGTGAATGAAGCCTCAATGCTGAGACTTATTGTGCAAAAATTAGAAAACTCAGGGCTTGTCTACACTTAAAATGCTACAGAGGCACAGCTGCGCTGCTTAGCGCTTCAGTGTAGAAATGACCTACACCAACAGGAGGGATTGTCCCTACTGCCTAGGTAATCCATCTCTCCGAGAGGTGGTAACAAGATCGATGGAAGAATTAGTCCATTGATGTAGTGCTGTCTACACGGGGACTTTGGTTACCTTAACTATGCTGCTCAGGGGGGTGATTTTTTCACATCCCCTGATTGATGAGTTTAAACCAGTCTAGTTTTCTAGTGCAGACAAGGCCTCAGAGTTAAGTTTTTTCCTCACCTGCCTCTGTTATCAAGTGGATCAGAACACAGAAGTGCTGCCTACTTCTGAGCCCTCGTATAAAGATGGGCAGCAACTTCTGTCCTGGCCCAGCAGTCGGACCTTTGGGCTGATTACAGCACAGGCACAAGGAACTAGGGCGAGAGAAGGCACCAGAGCAGAGAAGAGTCTGGCCCTGGTGATCTCCTAGTCAATTACTAATCACACAAATCTGTTTGTAAAAATCAGATGCTATCAGATGAGGCTTATTCAGACCAACATGAGCATCAAGACTCAGCCCCTTCAGCTGATCCCTATTTTTACTTCCATAATTTACCCATCCCCAGGTTAACGTGTACGTCTACAATACATTTATGTAAGTCCGTTATATTGTTAATGTACAAAGCTATTAACTATTGTGCAGGTGATCGCACAAAGACATAAGGAGCGGATAAAATGATAGCAAAAGACTACTGAGCAGTACTTCCCATTGTTATATTGATAAGAGCCCTCACGCTTCTATGTACGTTTTTAGCTGAATCATTTATATTAGACTGTGCAGTCGTATAGTGGAATGATCTTTCAAACCTGTGAACATCCCAGAAGATAATCCTGTTGGCCCAAATTCATATCGATGTGACTCTGTTGAAGTTACAATTTGTGAAGATTCATGAATGGTTCGTACAGTGCTGTGAGGAAGTAAAGCACAATGGGAGAAATTCACCTCTATGCAGAGGAGCACCTCAGAGCCCATACACCTCTCAAGCCCTTTTTAAGCCCTCACGCCAAGAAAGTCATTCTAAATGGTCAGTGGTCTGCAATATCGTGTACTCGTCTCAAAAAGGGTATTGCAGAACTAGAAGGGATTCATCAAAGAGTAATGGAAATGGGTAGAAAGAAAAGGAGTACTTGTGGCACCTTAGAGACTAACCAATTTATTTGAGCATGAGCTTTCGTGAGCTACAGCTCACTTCATCGGATGCATACCGTGGAAACTGCAGCAGACTTTATATACACACAGAGATCATGAAACAATACCTCCTCCCACCCCACTGTCTTGCTGGTAATAGCTTATCTAAAGTGATCATCAAGTTGGGCCATTTCCAGCACAAATCCAGGTTTTCTCACCCTCCACCCCCACACACACAAACTCACTCTCCTGCTGGTAATAGCCCATCCAAAATGACAACTCTCTTCACAATGTGCATGATAATCAAGGTGGGCCATTTCCTACACAAATCCAGGTTCTCTCACCCCCCTCCAAAAAACACACACACAAACTCACTATCCTGCTGGTAATAGCTCATCCAAAGTGACCACTCTCCCTACAATGTGCATGATAATCAAGGTGGGCCATTTCCAGCACAAATCCAGGTTTTCTTACCCCCCCAGCCCCATACACACACAAACTCACTCTCCTGCTGGTAATAGCTCATCCCAAAGTGACCACTCTCCCTACAATGTGCATGGTAATCAAGGTGGGCCATGTCCAGCACAAATCCAGGCTTTCTCACCCCCCCCCTTTTGAGCTATTGCCAGCAGGAGAGTGAGTTTGTGTGTGTGTGTTTCCCCGGGAAAAAAGGGGACCAGGCCCCTGCTGCCCAGGCAATGCATACGCTGCCCACAGTATGTAATAAGTTGTAAACCACTGCTATAGAAGAGTTAAATATACCCTGGTACACACTTTGGAAGTTGAAGAACGGCTAGTGAGAGTGCTATAGTCAAACATCAGTAATCTTATTATTTCACAAACAAGCTTCCTCCGCAAAGCACACATTCTTAATACAGGATTATGTAGAAACCAAGTTTGGCACGGTCTCGCTATTCTGTTTAGGAGTTAAAGTGCAGAAGAAAGTATTTGAAAATGTAGCAGCTGGAATACACCCTCTTTTCCCCCCACCATTGCTATAACAATCTATTGAGCCATTTTTCAGGTTATGAAAATTTCCAAAATCATTTCCTTCTGGCCCGAAACCAAACATGAACATTTTCAGCCCCAAAGGTCACAATTCATAATAAGTTATAAGTGACTCAAAGAGCCATTTTCAGCCTTGAAAATAATAGCCCAGCGGTTCTCAAACTGGGGTTCTTGGACCGCAAGGAGTCCTTAGAGATTGCACGGGGGGGGGTGTCCTCAAAATGCCAGCAGTCACACCAACGATAGACTCTGCAGTAAGAAGCAGGCACACCCATCTCACTGACATCTGTAAGTACTGTGATGCTCTTTTTCTTAAAGCGTTATTAACAGTACAGGTTTGTATGAAGTATACATATACCATTGTCTGTCAGTTTTTCAGTTGGTGGTCTGTGATTAACATTGCGTTTGAAAAGAAGCCCATCGACAAAAAAAAAAGTTTGAGAACCTCTGTAAGTTTGAGACCCTCATATTTTCAAAATTGAATAATGAAATCCATAATTGGTCACCTAAATAAAAGTTGTCTCTGTTTCATAGCACCCACAGCTCCCATTGAAGTCAGCAGTTTTGAAAATTGGTCGCCATATTTGGTGCTCTAATATAGATTTGGAGTCTAGTTTTAGGCTTCTAGGTTTGCAAATCATAGCCATAGTCACTGACTTCCTGTTGTTTTGATTTACTTTGTTTATGTATAGCATTATTGGAATGTACCTAAAACTTTTGTAATATTATCCCCACATTCTAGCCAAGGACCTGACCCTACTGAACTTAATGTCAAAACTCCCATTGGCTTCAGTGGTGCAGAACAGATGCAAATGAGTAAACTAGCCAGCAGGATATATTGTGGAGAAATAGTAGTGAAAGTTTCTCATTAACACCATTGGATATGAACTTTGCAAGAAAATACTTGGAGCTAGTCTCTGATAGCTGGGTATTTGTTAGAAAAATGAATTAGGTACTGTAGTTGCTGGTTAAGGGAGGGGTTTTTCCATCACTACTTTGAATACTTCAAACAGTGAAGGTGATTTAATGTGTTCAGTCTGTTAGGAAAAATAGATCCTTACAGTTAAATACTTGCTTATACTCTGCAGTTATTGGTATGATGTAATATTTTACACTTGGGTAAGTATAGATTTTGAATAGAAGGAATGTAATTACACTGAATAAATGTTCCTCATGAGGGGAAAATTCTCTAGTTCATTTAATTAATGCTTCATGCTCCTAACAGTTAACTAATTTAATTTCACTCCTGGTGTTAAAGGTCTGTGTTTTAATTTTTTGAAAACAGGGTTTTTTTTACTTATTAATAGAAATGGTAGATCAGCCAGAGCATTAAAACAAAGAAGTAACTACTATACAATGCATAGTGCATATGCCTGTGTGTATGTATATAAAATATATTTGTTACTTTAGAGAAGTAATAAAACAAATTAAAACAATGAACAAGAGATATTTGGAATGATCTCTTCTGAGATTTAAGCAACAGAAAGCCAATGAGAAAAAATTGATTATAGAGAACTTAAAAAGTGATACATCTGGCACATCCTATGTCCTTTAGTCTCCCATGCAAGTAGTCCCATTGACTTCAGTGAGACTGCTCATGCATGTTAGTGTTTGCAGTATCAGGGCACAGATATGTGTTCTTCTGGGTATGTATATACAATACTGTGCATTTGGTTTTGAGGTGAACAAATTCATGGTACAAAACCAGTAAAAATTGGCAAGCATTTAAGATGAACAATTAATTGCTGTGCACATAGTCAGTACGGGGAGAGGCTTTTGGTATGAGTTTAGTATATTCTAGCCAAAAATGTAAATCTGTAGACGTAGGTTTGGGCCAAATTCTGATATCCTTACTCACACTGAATAATACTTTACTCCATAAAGAGTCCCATTGACTGGAGTAATATGCTATTAAGGGTATCAGATCTGGCCCCTGGTTTATTGCAGTTGTGCAAAAGTATACATAATGTACCAAAGTGGTGAAAAGGAAAGATACATAGTGCATAAGGAAAGATATGCCAGTGGTTAAGGCAGTAGCCTAAGATCTGAGATGCCTAGGTTCAAGTTCCAGCTCCACCACAGACTTCCTGGGTGACTTTGGGCGTTATAAGCCTGTGTTTACAAATGCTGGACCTGAGTCCCACAGCCATGCTAACATGTCCATATTGCGCTTTGCCTACCTTCTGATTCAGCTCCGCCGCTTGAGTTGTATCCATACTGCAAGAAGACAGGGTTTGGACCCAAGTCTCAGCAGGACTTGGACTCTTGACACCCCACCCTCACTCCTAGCAGGGTCCTAGATGAGTCGTGAGCATTTGCTGACCCGAATCAGACTGATTTGTGTGTGGACAGAATGGGGATTTGGGCTCAAATCTCAATCAAAGCCCAGGCTTAGTGTGCAGCATAGACATACCTAGACTCTCTCTGATTTAGGTCCTCATCTGTAAAATAGGGACTTCTCAACCTCACAACGGGGTTGTGAAGATAAATACATGGAAGATTGTGAGGTGCTCAGATACTATGGTGTTAGGGGCTGTCATAAATATAAAGGGAAGGATAAACCCCTTTGAAATCCCTCCTGGCCAGGGGAAAGCTCCTCTCACCTGTAAAGGGTTAAGAAGCTAAAGGTAACCTCGCTAGCACCTGACCAGAATGACCAATGAGGAGACAAGATACTTTCAAAAGCTGGGAGGAGGGAGAGAAACAAAGGGTCTGTGTGTCTGTCTATATTCTGTCTTTGCCGGGGATAGACCAGGAATGGAGTCTTAGAACTTTTAGTAAGTAATCTAGCTAGGTACGTGTTAGATTATGATTTCTTTAAATGGCTGAGAAAAGAACTGTGCTGAATAGAATAACTGTTTCTGTCTGTGTATCTTTTTTGTAACTTAAGGTTTTGCCTAGAGGGGTTCTCTATGTTTTGAATGTAGTTACCCTGTAAGGTATCTACCATCCTGATTTTACAGGGGGATTTCTTTATTTCTATTTACTTCTATTTTTATTAAAAGTCGTCTTGTAAGAAAACTGAATGCTTTTTCGTTGTTCTCAGATCCAAGGGTTTGGGTCTGTGGTCACCTGTGCAAATTGGTGAGGCTTTTTATCCAACATTTCCCAGGAAAGGGGGGGTGCAAGTGTTGGGAGGATTGTTCATTGTTCTTAAGATCCAAGGGTCTGGGTCTGTAGTCACCTAGGCAAATTGGTGAGGCTTTTTACCAAACCTTGTCCAGGAAGTGGGGTGCAAGGTTTTGGGAAGTATTTTTGGGGGAAAGACGTGTCCAAACAGCTCTTCCCCAGTAACCAGTATTAGTTTGGTGGTGGTAGCGGCCAATCCAAGGACAAAGGGTGGAATATTTTGTACCTTGGGGAAGTTTTGACCTAAGCTGGTAAAGATAAGCTTAGGAGGTTTTTCATGCAGGTCCCCACATCTATACCCTAGAGTTCAGAGTGGGGGAGGAACCTTGACAGGGGCCATATACGTACTTAAGATAGATGACAAATACATATTTTAGATTACTCTAGTTCAGTGGCTCTCAACCTTTCCAGACGACTGTACCCCTCTCAGGAGTCTGATTTGTCTTGTGTACCCCCAAGTTTCACCTCACTTAAACGACTTGCTTACAAAATCAGACATAAATATACAGAAGTGTCACAGCACACTGTTACTGGAAAAATTGCTTACTTTCTCATATAATTATAAAATAACTCAACTGGAATATAAATATAAATAGTATGTAGAGCAATATAAACAAGTCACTGTATGAAATTTTAGTTTGTGCTCACTTCGCTAGTGCTTTTTATGTACCCTATTGTGAAACTAGGCAAAATATCTAGATGAGTTGATGTACCGTTGGAAGACCTCAGCATACCCCCCGGGGTACATGAAACCTGGTTGAGAACCACCGCTCTAGTTGATACATACATTTTAAAAAGTGTAACTTGTGTCTGAACACCAAGTTAATGCGACTTGAAAATATTTAACGGACAGATTTTGCCATCCTTTCTTACTCATACCGATTGTGGTACCTTACTTTATAGTACCTACTCCTACATTGCAGGATAAGGTACTACTCGCTGTGAGTAAGAGTAGCAGAATTTGGCCTTAAAGTTAGCAAGCTAAAATAATAAACGTGGTTCTTGGAATAATTATCCTTTATATTATCATAGAATATATTGACTGAAAGGCCAGAGCATGTTCTGATTTGTGTGTTCAGTTTAACTTTTGTATATTTGCAGTATATGTATTTTGATATACACTTGCAAAATACCTGTATGCACATAGACATTCAACATGAAATCACTAACGTTGCCGTGCCAGTGTACGGATGTTCATGGAACTGATTGTTGAGGAAGAGTTCAGAAAAAAGTTTGTTTTTACAGTTTGAAGACAAGATACCTTTTAATTTCTTTCACAAGGGAAATAAAATGTTATTTTAAGGAGAATGGCTTTTCATGCAAACATTTCATATACATTAATTTTAAATTTCTGCCAGCTCTTCATGTTTACAAATCAAAAATGGCCACTATAATTTTGATGATTTTAATAGCTTGTGGTTTTTTATTCATATTGTTTATAATTAACTGTAGTTTATCTGATACCATATCCAGGTAACAGGCTTGTCAATATCTAGTTAATCATTTGTTTGTATTTCTGTTATATTTTTTGTTCCTGTACATCTTTGATACAATAGTTTTCAATGACTGAATTTTTAAAAATGTGTTCAATTGTTTAATACAGTTAAATAATGTTTTAATAGTGCATTTGTAAGTGACCTCTCTAAGGAAAGTGTTTTACATGGTACTTTTTGAAGTCTTAGGTCAGTCAAACAAGCTATAATGATTGCAGTTCTCTGACAAAGTCCCTGTTTTGTAGTTTAATAATCCAAGCAGAAGAATGATACCTCAAGGGAATTATGACACTAGTGTACAATTTATTCAGTATAAACTTGTCCTTGAGTGATAAATTGGATACTAAAAGCAGTAAATAAGAGTGAGTATGGAAAGAGGAAGAAGACCTGGAAAAACTGAGTATCATTGACTGTGATTAATGCTTTGTAAAAGGAAGATTAAAAAATGAACCTGGAATAGGGTTGCCAACCCTCCAGGATTGGCCTGTTGTCTCCAGGAATTAAAGATTATGTCCTGTGATGACATCTCCAGGAATACATCCAACCAAAATTGGCAACCCTAACCTGGAAAATCCCACGTTGTGAAAGAGAAACATTAGCTTTGTTCTGCGTAATACTATTTCTAGCATTACATCAGTTCAAGAAGTGGTCACAGAATAGTGAGATGTAATTGTTGTGATCGCCTGAAGCTGGAGAAAATTGAAATGCTGGGAAGCGAGCAAAAAGAACAAACTATGAAAAATTTAAAAAGAGGAAAAAGAACATGAGGGAGAGGGACAGTGTGTGTGTGTGTGTGTGTGTGAAGGTGTCAAGGTGGCTTCTTCAGAGCAATGTTTTACTAGAGGCTTTTTATTTTTTATGCAATAAGCAATCAGAATATCATTCTAATAAATCAAAGAACCTGGTGTGGAAAGGAAACTAGGGCGCTAATTGGCGAGAGTAGCTGGAATTTCCAGAGCTATGTAAGATCCTAAAAAAAGGACAAAATGTGAGTAGATATGGATGAACTCAGAAATGTTTTGGTGTTCACAGAACCTCCAGAACTTTTTACTCCCTGTGCCTTGTGATACTTTAAGAACTGGGCTTTTTAAATGTGCTAATTCACTCTAAATAGCATTTAAAATGAATGCAGCGAAACTGTATTCAAGTAAACAATACATTGACCTGCTAACTAAGCCTCATTGCTAGGGCCCTGCCAAATTCACGGTCCATTTTGGTCAATTTTATGGTCGTGGGATTTTAAAAATAATAAATTTCATTATTTCAGATATTTAAATCTGAAATTTCACAGGGTTGTAACTGTGGGGGTCCTGACCCAAAAGGGGCTTGTGGTGGGGTTTGCAAGGTTATTGGGGCACGGGGTCATGGTATTGCCATCCTTACTTCTGCTCTGCTACTGGTAGCAGCACTGCCTTCAGAACTGGGTGGCCAGAGAGCAGTAGCTGCTGGCCAGAAGCCCTGCTCTGAAGGCAGGTATGGTATGGTATGGTATTGGCATCCTTACTTCTGTGCTACTGCCTTCAGATGTGGGCCCTCTCCGGCCCAGCAGCTGCCACTCTCTCGCCGCCCAACTCTGCAGGCAGCAGTGCAGAAGTAAGGGTGGCCTGGTGTGGTATTGCCACCCTTACTCCTGCGCTGCTGCTGGTGGGGTGCTGCCTTCAGAGCTGGGCGCCTGCTCAGCAGCCATCACTCTCGGGCCACCCAGCTCTGAAGGCAATGCAGAAGTAAGGGTGGCCATACCGCGACCCTTCTACAATAAACTTGTGACCCTCCTGTGGCCCCCTTTTGGCTTGGGACCCCAGTTTGAGAAACATTGGTGAAATCTGTATAGTGTAGGATAGAAGTACACAAGACCAGATTTCATGGTGGAGACCAGATTTCACGGTCCATGATGCATTTTTCACGGCTGTGGATTTGGTAGGGCCTTACTCATTGCTAACCTGAAAGGGACCACCTATAAGTGTGAACAAATGTTTTAGACCTCAGGATTCATTCAATTCTTGTTGGGACTGCTAAGAAGGCTGTTGTTTGTGGCGGTGGTTGTTTTGCGATTTGGGCACCTATCCCTGAAGAGCTGGGCTGGGATTACAAATGTTCTTCACATGTAAGTCCAGCCTGTAGGCACCACTCTAATGCAAATCATGATAATAAACTGCTGGACAAATAGTAAAGACTTTGGGTAGCTTGTGTGTTGGACTGGATTTGAACCTGTAACCTAGAGGCAACAGTCTCTACATAGCCCACAGCCCACTTGAGCTGTTCAGTTCCTGAATGATGTGTATGTTTTTTTAACTGCAAAATCACTTTAATTGCTTTATTATCTGTTTTGTTTTGGAATGTGTCTCATGTTTGAAGCAGGATGGCTGGAGTGCCTTGAAAATCCACATGCAAGTCTTATATTGTGTGATAGTGAGTACAACTTGTCACAAAATTTATTTTATTTTCACTCATATTCTTGTTTCATAATGTTTATGGTGACCTATTTTTGTGGCTATGAAAAATGATTTCCCCATTCCTTTGTGACATTATTGGCCTAGTAAACTGTTCCGAAGTCACTTGGTGTAGTTGGCATTACTAGGATGAGCATTAATTATTTTCATGTTGTGATGCATCACCTTTGCGGTGTCTATATTTGTCTTCCAAGTGTGCATCATCCATTGCTAATTATAGGTGGTCTAGAGGGAACAGATTTTCCAAGTCAAACAGACTATTGTAGTGCAGGATACTCTCAGGATATTTTTGAAATGTAGTCAAATTAGCCACTGAAACAGTTGACTATATCCTTGCTGATTTTTGCATAATTCCTGGGGTGTTCAGTGTAACTGCACCCATCCAGCAATCCCTCTGAAATGAAAGCATCCCAAATCTAACTCTTCAAACATGTGAATGTCCTGCTCCAACACCCATTCCCAGTCAAACGCTTCATTTCCAGAGTTGTAAAGCAAAGTGATTAAATTCCTTTTCTCTTAGGAAAACCCAAAGAACTTTTGCTCAAGTTCACAACCAGACTAAGAAATGAGGATTCTGTAAAATATTATTCAGTTCTTTTCCTTTCTTGTCTTTCTGCCTCGTTCATGTCTTTTTCCATCCTACACACTATACTTTTAACAAAAAAGATTTTAACTCAGACAAATTTAGCTCTTGTTGCAACATCAGCCAGCCATATCAAAGAGAGAATGAATTCGTGCTTTTCTTCTTCTGTCCTTGTTTGTTCACAGAGGGAAAGACAATGGTAATAGACATGTTTACTCTTGAGACAGAATCCACTATGTGACTTCTGGTAATGGGTATTTAAGTTTTATTAAAGTTATTTTTTATCATTCTCTATTTAAAAACTTTCAGTGGCATGAGGAATGGCTCATTAGGCAGTTTAGTAATGCAGTTTTTAGATATTAAATGTTTATTTTATGTTGTCCATGCTGGATGATTTTTGCCTTTTAAGGAGTTTTAGTATAATTATATTTGACTTCATTATGTTTAAGGGTGCATCTTCTCTAAGCATCTCTTGAAAGTACATTACCTATGGGAGAATTAGCTCATTACACTCATATCTGTGATGATCCCATTAGCAAAGCAGTGGGGACTTGAAGTCTTAGAACTACAGACATTGTCTAACTGCAAAGCAAACGGAAGAGAATCTTCTATCATGGTGCAACTTTTGGTGTTCTTTAGATCTCTGAACCACCATGACACCTGCACTCCTCTGGGACAGTGCAGATCATAAAGTCCAAGACAAGTGTGTGTGAATGGGGAATAAAGCATTCCCAGTCAAGGGGATCCAACCACAGAACAAACTTCTAAAGGAGATCAAGTGAATGCAGAATCTGGTCATCTTTAGGGGAAACCTTTATTTTAGGAAAGGCCTTTCCGCCATAAAAATGACACTCACAACGAGCTACCTTGGTATGGCGCAGAATACAGTGACAGTGAATACAGTGACAATAAATTGCATTTAGATAGCAGTTTTCATCCAAAGAAGCCCACATCTGGGCTCAAGAATAGCAGTCATGCAAATAAGCAGCATATGGCACACTGCACAGCACACCTGGGCAAGCCCCCATCTTTTACAAAAAGTGAATGGGATCTCTAATGTCTGTATAGAGTTTATAGCACAGTGGTTTTAGACCTCTCCTCTGACCCCCCCCCCCACACATAACATCCATTGTACTCTGTTAAAAGAAAAGGAGTACTTGTAGCACCTTAGAGACTAACCAATTTATTTGAGCATGAGCTTTCGTGAGCTACAGCTCACTTCATCAGATGTACATGAAGTGAGCTGTAGCTCACGAAAGCTCATGCTCAAATAAATTGGTTAGTCTCTAAGGTGCCACAAGTACTCCTTTTCTTTTTGCGAATACAGACTAACACGGCTGTTACTCTGAAACCTGTACTCTGTTAATCTACCTAGGAGGGAGCGAGAGCTGATTTGATCCTACTGGAATTTAAATCTGTGGTTTCCACACCTGATGCTTAGACCATTAAACTATCCCCACTGGCATTCCAGGGAAGAGGCAGTCAAAATGCTGTGTTCTTTATCCTGGGGTGTTTGAGGATACTATTATACATGTGCAGTGTTCTACAAGCCTCTCACATGGGTTTTATTTTATGAGTGGTATTTTAAATGGTAGCCTTCAAGAAAAAAATAAGACTAACAGATTCTGTCTGTCAGCCCCAGCAAGGTCAGGTATCTAGTTTTACAAAGAAAACAGTGATAACCAGCATAGTCCACATTCTCTGGGATATCGCCATGAAGGGTCTTATATTCCTTATTGGGCTGAAATACAGAGAACTTGTACTACTTGTGGGGCTAAATTTAGCTCTTGCAGAAGTGGGCACTGGGACAGAAGGCACATACCCTGCAGAAAGGTTTGAAGGACTTTGAAACCTATCGGGTAGTAGATCAGTATGGCCAGATAAGAATGTGTGTAAGCCGTTTATTCTCTTATGATATGCTTTCTCTGTAAAGCTTTTTGTTCTGAATGGTTTGCTTTACGAAGGTGGGTTAGTCATTGGTTAACCCTGTCATTGCCCCTGAAAGAGAACAGGAGGCAGGTGCTGAACTAAACTAAGGCCATGTCTACACTTAAAGCTTACAATGGCACTGATATACCAATACCACTGTGCTACTGTAAGAGCACTCATGTAGCTGCGTTATGCCAACGGGAGAGAGCTCGATGAGCAGTGGTAGCTATGTTGGTGGGAGACCGTCTCCCTTTGACATAGCACTGTGCACATGAGTGCTTATGCCGGCAAAACTTAAGTCGCTGGGGGGAGGGGTTCACACCCTGAGGAATAAAAGCTTTGCTGACATAAGTGCTAGCGTAGACATGGCCTTAGACTTGTTCAGGTGATCACAGTGAATTGCAGGAGGAATGGCATCTAAATCCCTGGTCTGGAGGGAGAGGAGCATGGGTTCTCACTTCAAGATAGGTTACAGCTAGTGGCCTGAGACCACAAAGGAGCTCTGACAGACACAACTCCATTAATTTGGCCCAGGATCTCCACACTAAATCCATGAATTGAATTTTCAGAATCTTTCTTCCTTTTGTCCATTTCTTTTAAAAAGATTGAACGATGTCTAGTCTCTTGTTCAGGGCTTTCATTCTTTTCTTCATTGCATATTTAAATGACATTAAGACCAGAGTTAAATACCACAGCAGAAGTACAGCTGCCATCTTTCCCCTCTCTGAAACAGCCCTCATAAAGGAGATAAGTTTCTGCTTTGGTATCTGTCCCATGGGAAAACTAAAACAAAAGGTTGCACAAGAATGCAAAGCACAAGTTACTTGGCTTGGAACTGCTGGGACTCAACAGAGCCTTCGTTAAACGTGTCTTTTCAGACTGCCCCCACACTTGTGCCCTCAGGCAAACATTTTTTCTACAGCAGTTTAAATCATTTGCTGTAGAAAATAAGTGCTGCTTAAGTTTGCATGATTAGCTGAGGCTTGCACTTCATAACAGTATAAAGCAAACAGCATCTGGTCTTGAGAAGGAAAATCCTAAATTCTGTGGATTTTTTTTTTAATTATTCTGGTTGGATTTAGATCAGTAATTACAATGCAGCATTAGCACCAAGTTTCATCTATATCCATGGTTTGTATTTAAGTCTAACAAAAGTAAATACTGTTGTTCTATCTGTGCCTCTCTACATAACACATGCTACCAGGAATAATGGCTGCTCTGGAAAGAAAATGGGAAGAGGCCATTGATGGGGGTTGGGAATGAGACAAAATAAAAATTGTTAGGGTTTGTAGCCGTTTAAATTTGGATTTTAAAAAATCACTTTTCTCCTTCCCTTAAAACATTTACATTTTTAAGCAATATTTTCCAATATGCTGAAAGGACTTTTGTCTTGATGTAAAATAAAAGCCAGTAGAGATTGACCTTTTGTCTATTCTTTTGGCTGCTCTTAGACTTCCTTCTAAAGCTTGGTCTTGCTTCGGCATGCTGCTATTATGTCAGCAAAAAGCGCAGCCTGGAACTTCAGAGGGATTGCTCTCTGTTTCATATTTACCTCTGTTATATCGCAAGTACAAAGAGCCTAGTGCAACTCAATACTTCTGAGAAATTAACACTGTTAAGAGGGATAAGATGAAAGCATGTATGTTAGTTATAGACTGACTTATTTCATTCAATTTTAAAGGGACACTATCAGGTTGAAAATCATACTTTAAAAAAAATTCTTGCTGAAATTACTACTGAAATCTATTTTATTTTCCACTGGGTGGGTTGTTTACATTTTACTTGTCTCCCAGTTTGGACAATGGAACTACAGTAACTGGGTCATATTGTCTCTCACACAGTTTATCCCTGCTCCAGGGAACAGGAAACAGCACAAATTTGCACTTGTGGGATTCCCTTCATATCTTTCCCACTGGGATGTGGAGTTTTCCCTCCTCATTCTTCTCGCAGAAGCAGCAGGGAATTTGGCTGCTTAGGCAGCAGATCTACTGAGGTCTAGCTTTTCCATGGCTCTGCACTGCCTCCAACCCCTCTTTGGGCTCCATGACAGTGTGGCTCTGACAAATATATACTTCCCTTGCGTTCCCCCAGGTGCTGCTGTCAAATTGCTTACAGTGTAACAGATGGACCCATGTAAATGAATACTGATAGGGTCAGCATTAACTTCTCAAATTCCCATGAGGCTGGGTGGATGGAGGATCTCACAGAGGGTTCCTTTCCCTCCAACATCTGGAGCACCAGCTGAGCCACCGTGAGAGGGGGAATGATGGAACAATATCATAAAGCCTTGCTCCTAACTCCAAATGATCTGGGTTTTCCTTCCCTCCTCTTGTAACCCATCAGGGCTATTCAGTCCCATCACGTCTGTTTCTATTTGGTTTCACGTCTGTGTTTCCCTGCACTAGCACAATGCTATAATGTTTAGTTTCCTGACGCTTCGAGGAAATAGATTGGTTTGTTAAAGTCCATTGGAATGAAAAAATGATGGTGATCATGGACACTCTTCTGTTAGTCCTAGGTTTTGTAAAACTATATTTTTATAAGGTCCAGTGTTTGGAACTCATTTGAAACTGGCAGTGTCCTTTTAATAGCCACGCTTTTTAGTGGTTTTGTAAGATTGTTTCATGAAGGTTTTCATGGTATCTTATCCCTCAGGTAATATTTTTGTATTTGAAATTCTGTTTGTTGTTAGAAGTAAAGCAATTAGATTGGCTTTACCATGCTAAGGGCATGATCCTGTCATCCTTGGTGGATCAGGCCCTACGAGCGCAAGCTGATCCTTCTACAGTTTGCTTAGGGCAGAAGTAAGTGCCAGGGATAAAGTAATTATGAAAAGAACTTTTATTCATATTCCGATACATACTTAGGGCCTGGATCATCGTTCATTATGTTCAAAGTATGCCATGAAACTTCCCAATCTGAGCATAAACCTGGAGCAGTTCTCCTCAGATGTTGTAATTTCTGTCTGTGATTCATCAGAGGTGAAAAGTGAACTTCAGGGCACTCCTATCATCTGCTTGTCTCCGATCTGGCATAGGGGAACGTGGGGACATAGCAAAGCCAAACATAACTTGCTGGTATTCTCCCCAGAGCCTGGAGAGTGGATAGTCAGAGCACAATTTAGAGCAGCCCTGTAGCTGGTGTAGCTCGGATCAGAGCTCTGCATGCTATCAGGAGGCTGTCCTGAGAAAAGTAATCCCATTATTAACATAGGCATGTGCTTGATTACTACATTATTCTCACTGTCCTAGTACTAAATATGCCCCACTCCTTTCAAATGGTTAACGTTCAAATCTAGAAATGTCTGTGCACTTCCAAAAAGCAGTTTCACAGATCTGAATCTTTCCCAAGCCATCAGATGTTGCTTAGGGCATGAGCAAGGCTTTGTCATCCCTGTCTGTCATGCTGTTTGCCAGAATGGCTGCTACGTTGTGTTTCTATAACTCATCTTTTTTACAAGGATAGGTTGGCTGCTATTGCTCAACCCCTTCCTGGATGATCATGGACTGCTTTTCCACTGGTCCCTACCCTTTGACCTGTCCGTCTTGGGTGGTCCTGTGAAGAGTTAAAACTTCCGTAGCATAGTTTTCTGGGTCACTGAAACACACAAGCCTTCCCCCGGTGCCAAGGTGCAGACCCCAAGGAAGGAGTTTCATAGATACTGAGGTAATAAATAACTGCCTACTAGCACTTTAGTCTGATAAAGGCAGCTGCCTTTTTATTGGGCCCTGCATTCACTGGAGACAGAATGAGGTGGGCATATGTTGAGGTTTAGCAGTTAAATAATATTCCTTCAAAGTCATTTTCATTTTGTTTTTGCAAATGTATTTCCAGAACATGAATTGAGAGTATATGCCAGGAGCCAGTTATTCATGGAGATGTTTCCTGGACAAGATTCAGATGGTTTGCTCCTCCCACTTCCTGGTCTACCTTGATTTTATGCCAGTGCAAACTGAGCACAAATGTTGTGATGAATCAGATAGGATTTAGACCTTAATTAAGACGATGCAGAATACTTGGTGTCTTCAGACACATCTAGGGGATTTGTCTTAAAATTGTAAAGGATTTGCATCAATCATAACCTGAATGTAGACAACGAATAAGCCAAGACTATGACACTTCTTGGCTATAATGGAAAAATCTGCCAACATTTCAGCTGCTCAGTATCCACTTGCTGTCTGCAGCCATTACAATAGGACCACATTGGAAAGCTCCACATGTCTATGGGCTTTATTACATGGGAGAGCTGTGCAGAAACTGAAATTTTTGTCCTGTGGAAAACTTTGCATTAAAAAATGTTTTGCATCAGAATAAAAAGTTGAAAATGCAAATTTTTCAATGGAATAGAAATTTTTTAAATATTCCAGGCAGATAGCTGGACCACCACCAACCTGGTTGCCCAAGAAGACGACTGCCCAAGGAAAGCTGTCTGCATAATGGGTTTCTTTCAAAAGTTTCATCCTATCGACATGCTCCCATGGAACGTTTCGATTCTGTCAAACCAGCATTTTCCAATTAAAAAAAACTTGTTCTGTTGGAAAAACTTTCAACAGTTCTAGGATTTCCACAAAGCCTGGAAAATATTAACAATGGAAGATATTAATCCTCTAAACTACTGACTCCCACTCTCAAATGGCCAGGAAACCCAGTATACCTTCCACCTTTGCTCCTGATTTAGCTATCCATATGAACAGAGACAGCAACTTAATCAATAATCTTAATGGAAAAGTCACAGACAACCGACTAGTGGTGAAAACCTGGTTCCATTGAAGTTAAATGAAAAACTCCTACTGACTTCAGTGGGGCCATGAGTTCACTCTAGAGATCTAGCAGAAAAAGGGAAGGTCAGAAGCAACAATTATTTCAATACAAAACTTGAGATAGATTTTTCTCTTGTATCAATGCAGGATCCTTCTATCTTTCAGTACGTAGTACTGGTAATATCATTACAGTTGATGTGTTTATTTAATTTGACCATTTTATTCCTTGGAGAAGATTATATGCATTTAAATACTTCCCTGTAGAGGGTGTGTTTTTTGTACCGTTATATTTCCCTGCTGTATAATAAAAAGTAAAATTTACAAAAGAATGCTTTATGACTGCATTTACAATATTACCAAACTGAATGAAAAAAACCCACAGTAGATCATCAGAATATTTGATGTCTCCAACAACAAAAGAGTAATAACACCGGGAAATCATAAAAATAGCTAACAATTACCGACAATATTTTAAATACAATACGTTATATAGAATACATACAAATTAAAGATTAAAATTTATTAAATTCTATTGGTTCAAGGGAGAGCCTATAAAATGCAATAATAGTAAGCTGGAAAAAACTAATAATATCCAACCTCTATTTGTTCAATGACAGGAGGTATTGTATCTTATATGTCTGTATCACATTGTAGATGTACTCATGCACCTTAGCAGGGTTAAAGTATCAAAAAAGTTAATGTTGCAGTTTTCTTCTAACTCTTTGACTAGAGATCTGTGGGTTTGTGGGAGTTTTTGCCCCATCTATCATCCTATTGCCTTTCTGAGCCACACAGACTATTAGCCTCATCAGGGATCACCACAGATAATCTTGCCAAAGCCTGCAAACATGGTATTTCACGCAGTCCCTGTCAGTACCCAGGCCAGGCCGGGGAAGCTAATGATCCCACCAGTGGACAAAATTCAGTAATGAATCCTGGTCACATGCCACCTGAGGCATGTTGCACATACGCTAAGAAGAATGCTGTGAAAGAGAAGTACCATACAAAACAACTGTGATCTACAAACTAAGTTGTCAAGATAATTAGTTTTCTGAACAGTTTGCACGAGAATTTTTTTGTTGTTGCAGATAGTACAGTGTACCGAGTCCTTTTCAAGAAACTCAGTCTGGTTTATATTAGCCAACTTTTAAATGCTGATTTTGTATTCTATGTATCCTTACTTGTGCCAAGAAAAATTGCTTTAATCTACTATTTGTTTCAAAATATTATAATTTTATTCTATTTCACAATATTGAGTAAAGTCTCAGCATTCCGTCTTGCTAGTTTTCACAGTACAAGAAGCTGGTAACAACTTCAGATAATGAATGAATACAAAAAGAAAAGGAGTACTTGTGGCACCTTAGAGACTAACCAATTTATTTGAGCATAAGCTTTCGTGAGGTACAGCTCACTTGATGTATCCGATGAAGTGAGCTGTAGCTCACGAAAGCTTATGCTCAAATAAATTGGTTAGTCTCTAAGGTGCCACAAGTACTCCTTTTCTTTTTGCAAATACAGACTAACACGGCTGTTACTCTGAAACCTGAATGAATACAAACGCTCCATTTTCAGGTTCTTTACAGATGCATATGCAGCGCAGCACAGCCATATACGTACGTACATACGTACACACAAAAGACAAATCACACCAGCTTGTATTTATTGTAAATGGTAAAATGGCAGAAATGTTGACACAAATTCTCAGAAAGTTAAGAAAGGTGGCTTATTTTGTATCTACCAAGAGTCAGTATCTCATGATCTCAAAAATCTCATCTCAAAAATCATGGAGCAGGTCCTCAAAGAATCAATCCTGAAGCACTTACATGAGAGGAAAGTGATCAGGAACAGTCAGCGTGGATTCACCAAGGGAAGGTCATGCCTGACTAATCTAATTGCCTTCTATGATGAGATTACTGGTTCTGTGGATGAAGGGAAAGAAGTGGATGTATTGTATCTTGACTTTAGCAAAGCTTTTGACACGGTCTCCCACAGTATTCTTGTCAGCAAGTTAAAGAAGTATGGGCTGGATGAATGCACTATAAGGTGGGTAGAAAGTTGGCTAGATTGTCGGGCTCAACGGGTAGTGATCAATGGCTCCATGTCTAGTTGGCAGCCGGTGTCAAGTGGAGTGCCCCAGGGGTTGGTCCTGTGGCCGGTTTTGTTCAGTATCTTCATAAATGATCTGGAGGATGGTGTGGATTGCACTCTCAGCAAATTTGCGGATGATACTAAACTGGGAGGAGTGGTAGATACGCTGGAGGGCAGGGATAGGATACAGAGGGACCTAGACAAGTTGGAGGATTGGGCCAAAAGAAATCTGATGAGGTTCAATAAGGATAAGTGCAGGGTCCTGCACTTAGGACAAAAGAACCCAATGCACCGCTACAGACTAGGGACTGAATGGCTAGGCAGCAGTCCTGCGGACCTAGGGGTGACAGTGGACGAGAAGCTGGATATGAGTCAGCAGTGTGCCCTTGTTGCCAAGAAGGCCAATGGCATTTTGGGATGTATAAGTAGGGGCATAGCGAGCAGATCGATGGACGTGATCGTCCCCCTCTATTTGACATTGGTGAGGCCTCATCTGGAGTACTGTGTCCAGTTTTGGGTCCCACACTACAAGAAGGATGTGGATAAATTGGAGAGAGTCCAGCGAAGGGCAACAAAAATTATTAGGGGTCTGGAACACATGAGTTATGAGGAGAGGCTGAGGGAACTGGGATTGTTTAGTCTGCGGAAGAGAAGAATGAGGGGGGATTTGATAGCTGCTTTCAACTACCTGAGAGGTAGTTCCAGAGAGGATGGTTCTAGACTATTCTCAGTGGTGGAAGAGGACAGGACAAGGAGTAATGGTCTCCAGTTGCAGTGGGGGAGGTTTAGGTTGGATATTAGGAAAAACTTTTTCACTAGGAGGGTGTTGAAACACTGGAATGCGTTGCCTAGGGAGGTGGTGGAATCTCCTTCCTTAGAAGTTTTTAAGGTCAGGCTTGACAAAGCCGTGGCTGGGATGATTTAATTGGGGATGGGTCCTGCTTTTGAGCAGGGGGTTGGACTAGATGACCTCCTGAGGTTCCTTCCAACCCTGATATTCTGTGATTCTATGATTGTCATTACAACTGGAAGCTGCCATTTTTTTTACTCTTCCAGCGACTGTGACAAATGGATTGGAGTAAACTGGGTTAAGATGAATCCAGATAAAATGGGGAAATGATGGTGATAGGTAGGAAGAAATTAACTGGATAGTAAGTCCACTTATGTTAGTTCTATGTGCCAGACCGCCAGCAATCTGGTTGCAATTTCATGATCATATTCCATCGACTGACGCTGTTGTTCCAATCTTGGTGGCAGGTAGTGCCTTTTCATTGAAGTCCTATTGTTTGTGACCATTTCTTTCTGAAATGCAGACCTCATCACAGCAATCATTGCCTTTGTAACCCCCAGGCCACATTACTGCAATGTTCTCTATTTGAGCTTAGCACTGAAAAAGCCCAACACTCAGCACTCAGTGGGACAAATAGCTATGAGCCCATAGTACCAGTGTTTTATGACCTGCTTTGGCATCCTCTTTATTTCTGGGCACAGCTCAACATGGTTAGTCATGATGTACAAAGACCTTTCTCCATGTTCCCATGCAGTTATGAGCCACTGGGCTGATCTCACTATTGGTTCCTGAGGTTAATATCTCTATCTGCACTAGAGATCTTACACCACTGGGACTTGATTCCTCCTGTGGTCTGCCAGAACTGTAACCAAATTCAGCGTACAACGCAAGATAGGTTTACCATATTTCAGGTTCCCAAAAAGAGAACACTTCTGGGGTGGGGGATCTGGAGGGAGGGTACAGTTGGGGAAGCTGGAGGAGGTACCTGCAACAGGGGTACTCACTTGAAGTTGAGGGCAGTATCACTCTCTATCATGCCGGCAGATGCAAGTCTGGAATGCAGCGACAGCAGTCAGTCAGTGCCTTCCTGTGGGACCCCCTCCCCAGGGCTGGGAATGGAGCCTGGGTGGGCAGGATCCAGCAGCTGTCGACCAATCAGGAAGTGGACCAATCGCGACTCTTTCGGAGTTGCAGCATCTGCTCTGCAAAAATTGTGGACATTTCCTGTTGTTTGATAAATTTGTCCGGACAGAGGACGGAGCCTCAACAAAAAAAAAAAAAAAAAAAAAAAAAAAAGTAATGTCTGGGAAAACCTGGATGTATGGTAACCCTAGTGCCAGACAAATTGTTTTGTCAAGTTTTTGAAACTTTTGCCTTAATTTTTATAAGAGATTGGGTGTTAGTTGGGAATGACAGGGGTAATTGTTGGACCTTTAATGTTGTTCGTACTTTTAAAAAAATTATAACAATTGGGTGCTAATAGACGTTTTTTAGATGTACGTATAGTTAAAGACAGTGTTAGCAATACTGGTTTGCTCAGGAAGAAATAGATGTCCATGCAGTTTAATTTTAGACCTTCTTGAAACTTTCTGATAACATTTTATTTGGCACGTGTTTTTCATACAAGCTGTAATCTCGAAGTGTTTCACAGAGTTAAAGAATACAACAGAGTGTCTAGTAAGAACACCAGAACACAGTGTTGTAAAGGCATTCCATAATGAATAAATTAAGGATTTGGTCATAGGTCCGACAAAAAAATTACGAGGAATAGGTGAGGGAGAAAAGCCGTTATTTGTAGAAGAAGTTTGAAAAGCAATGGAGACTCAGTGAGCCAGAGAGATAAAAGAAGGCTGTTCCAGAAGGCAGAAGCCGCTGGAGAGAAATCTCTTTGCACAGTATTACCATTCTGGACAGAACAGATAGAGAGGATGTCTGGTGTTAGATGAGCAGAGGCAAGGCTCAAGCTAGATGAGCAATGTATTCAAACAAAACACAAGATCTGTGTGTTCAGAGTACGTAGGCAATTCTGTGGAGCTGACAGTAGATACAGGAGTAAGAGAAAAGTTAAAGGTGAAAAATGATGCCAAAGTTACAAGCAGTGGGGGCAAAAGGGCTGTCTGAATTGAGGGAGATAAAGAAGATGGAGTTGGAGAGAATTCTCCTCTTTGCTAAGAAAAGGACAAGTGGTTCTTTCTTTGAGGCAATCAGCTTTAGGAAGCAGAGATTAAGCTACATGCTTATTTCATCAAAACACAAAAACAACTCAGTCGAAAGCTGAGTTTCAGTATATAATCATGGGGATCACAAACTTTCAAACTACTCCTACTTTTTACTCCCTCCAAAGTGAGAGAATGCTGCATAAATAAAGGGGAATGCGTGCTTTTAAAGGTTAGGGACACAGGATTTCTAATACCTATATGTTTCATACCAGTAAAATACACAGGTGTACATGGCATTCCAATACAACCCCTATTCATTATCACTTCACAGGGGGAAATGTACTTAAGTTCTTTCTCATTTAACTACAACTGTAAAGTTAAAGCGAAACAACTTTTGCATGTAGGCAATCCTATCTGATTCATCACAACATTTGTGCTCAGTTTGCACTGGCATAAGATCAAGCTAGACTAGGAAGTGGGAGGAGCAAACCATCTGCATCTTGTCCAGGCAACATCTCCATGAATAACTGGCTCCTGGCATATATTTCTCAATTCAAAGCAAACATTTGAGTGTCTTTTGAGTATTCCTTTGGCCATCTGATCAGAAAGAAATCTTTTATTCTGTGCAGCTCTATATTCAATCCCTGCCAGTTCATCATATTTAGTACATTCTTTAAATACAGTATCAAACAGTCTGGGGATTAAAGATCAGCATGACATCCACATACATGTAGTCTAATAGTTTACAAACCCAAGATGATATTGAGCTTTACTAGAGCTGTAATTGCTTGTGTAGTTGATCCACTGGAGTTGCAAGGAGCATGGAGGAAAAAGGTCAGCATGTATCTAATGACTCTTCTTCTTGCTGTGTTTTTATGAGGCATCAGTCCTGTTCACTGGGTGTTTTCAGCAATATGCTAAATGCCCTATTGGCTTTTTCATCTTTCCATAGTGGCTTTAATGCGTTTTCTGAACTACCTTTTTGATCAGCATAGTATTAAGCTTCCCCAGTTTAATAGTTAGCTGTTTTGCTTACTCTGGAGGTCCACTTTGCTCATAATTTGTTCCCAGTTGTTTAAAGTCACATCCTAAATGTGTTCTAGTATAGGTTGCCAGTTCTGAGGAAGGCTGAAAAGAACATGGAGGGAAAGCCACCTCATGGAGATGAACCAATAGCCAATAGGATCGGCCCATTTACTCCCACAAATCCTTGGGCTTTTTGTATTTGGCAGGTCACACTCCCTGTCCCTTCTATATTGCCATTAGCCCTGCACACCAAAGGGAAGAAGGTGGATCATTTTCCATGCAGTGTTTGTCATGTAGTTTTCCTCCTTCCGGGATTTTTCTGTAAAAAAAAAAAAAAACGATGCGGTGCGCGTGGTGTGTGGACCCTAAAACTGGTGGTCATTCTAACATTAGAGTTCACCACACCAGTAACAAAAGTGAGCTCCTGCATCACCACACTGGGTAACAAGAAGCCAAAATACAGTCCCCTTACATAGCCCAGCCCGTATCACCACCCAGACATCTGATCTTTATGATGAGAGGTTACTGAAAAACAGATTCATCGTATATAAGGTTCTTCTAATCCCAAGGATCAGCCACTCCCCCAGGTCAATATATATACTTACGGATAGATAGATTTTACCAAATACCACGCATGTAGCCAATCCTTTAGTAACTAAAAACTAAAGGTTTATTAATACAAAAAGAAAATAAGAGTTATTAATTGGTTAAAGGAAACGTGTACATTACAGTTATTTCAGAGTTTGCAGGTCAGGATAATAGCAGTGATGTTAAATCTGCTATCTTATAGTAATTCTCTCTGGTTCACTCAAATAGATTGGGTGTCATCAGTCCATTATCCAAAGCTTCCTTTTGTTAGAAATCATCTCCAAAGATATGGGGCAGAATTGAAGACAAAGAAGTGATGTCACAGTCTCCTTTTATACTTTTAGCCCAAGCGTATGGAAAGTTACTGGCAAAAGATGGAGTCTTAAATCACATGTCCTTATGTGCCTTGCTGAATCACGGGGTAGCCATTGCCTCAATGCGTTCTAAAACGTCTTCAGGAGGGACACACTGGGTGAGCTGATTGTCCTTAATGGGCCATCAAGCAGGCTGCCTCGTCTAGATGCAAATCTGTCTTGGGGTGCCACCCAAGAAAACAACATGTTTGAGATACAAAGTCTTAGCCAATATTCATAACTTCATATACAAAGATGATACATGGATTTAAACAGGATAATAATACTTAGCAGTCTATAACTTTTCTATTGATACCTTACATGTCATACTTGTACAAGATTTATTGCAACTTTATAACAGTGGTGACTGTATTAGTGTAATTAGTTATCTTCCTTTTTATGCAGCATCACAGATGTGTCTTGGACTATTTCTTATTCACTTTGAAATCAGAATGAGTTTTTCCATTAACTCTGAGGCCAGGATTTCATAGCAGATAGAGACAACGTTCTTAAAACAAGCTAATATTTTGGGCAAAATGGGGAGTATATCAGGGATTAAAATCGAAACCAGTTTCAGAATACTGTCAGATGTCTTCTTAAATTAGAAAAGATGAACACCTTTTACTTTTGTTATTTAGAAACAAACTGTATTTCTGATGCAAGGACAAAAACATGTATACATGACTTTCCCTCACAGAAATACAGACCAGAGAATCCTGCTAATCCTTGTTGCAACTGTGAAAAATCCTACAGTTGATTTAATTCAGCAGCAAGCATTGAAAAGTGAGTTTGAGAACATTAAGGGCATAAACAGAAAAGTAGAATAAACATATTAAAACTATCTTCAGCATTTAACAATCACTTCTTTGGGAAAAGTACTGCACAGCTTTGGGTAAATGCACTTTTCTGTGAAGTGATAAGTGCAACGTTTCTTTGAATGGCAGGAATCCTTTATGCTTTTTCTCGCCATGCTGAAGCTAACAATTGTTTTTTGTTTTGTTCTCTTTTACAGGTTGCCTTTTTGAAGATGTGAAGAATCCAGACATGCTAACTGAAAATTATTCTCAAGTTAACCTTCAAATAAAATACAGAAATATAAGGATCGTTTTCATTAGGGTGACTTTCCAGCAAAAGTCACTGAGGGTACAAAACCAGAAGATAATATTTAATTATTATTTTAGCTTTGATATTTGTTGGATTTTTGATTTTGAAAGAGCAAAGCCAATGACAGAGAAAGTTGGTTCAGACCGGCATACACTACAAGACTGGAGTTCTGAGAGTGACTTATGTCTGACTGCTGGGGTGACCTTAATGATGACCTCTTAATCATCAGGGGAGAAGAAATCAATTATCTAGATGGAGCAGTGGCTGATAGTAACTTATGTATTTTATGTGGAAAATGAAGAACTGGCAGCCAGGAGAGGGTATAAAATATTTAATATAGTGAATTCCAACTAAGAAATATATATGCAACTTTTACCACTTTTCTCACTTTTTTGAGTTGGCAGAGGTAATCAAACAACTAGAACTGTAATATGTAAACTGTTGTTTTCCAGCAACCTTATGTATGTAGAATATACATTATTTCCATATTAAATCCTACTCCCTAATCAAGAGAAAAAGTGGTATTTACATGCCTGCACCCTATGTAAAACTGAATTAAATTGATAATGCATTGGTTAAAGTTCACAAACAAAAAGTTTTATGATTACTTAAAAGAAATGATCTTGCAACTACAAAAAGAAGGGTGTCTGGATATAGGCCTCATAGAAGTTGCTAAATTGAGAATCCTGGAGACAGAAATCCTCTGTTTGCAAAGCACGTGCATCTCAGGTTGTTACAACATAAACTTCCCCACGCAGCCCTTTCTAGGCTTTGCTAGGTGCCTCAATCCTGGCTTGGAGGGACCATATCTATGGAGTAGTTCAGTCTTTATGGCCCATTCAGTACTTTCTCTTATGAGACTGTCAACAAAAGTTGACAAGCGAGTTAGTGCTGATTGGAGTTGGTGGTAGTTTCTGTGTTGTAGACACTTATCTACTTGTAATTGGACTGATACCACCAAATGCATTCCATGTGGAACAAATAATCTTGCACTGTTTCCATTTTTGGAGTGGACCTCTCATTCTTTAGTTGTCAGTAATCACTTTGGTCTCCATTGTGCAGAGAGAGTGTCATAGCAGATTTGTATATATGTGTGGGCAGCGGAGGGAAAGATGAGCTATTCATCTCTGCATAAGCATCACTACTACCATAATTCAGCAGCCACCCTGTAGTCTGCCTAAGATAAGGATATGGCTGAACTGTATGAGAAAATTAATATTGCGGATTCCTTTTGTATTGTATATCTGAGCCCTGTATTAACACACATTCAGAACCCTGCCTATTTTGTAACCTTAATCTATTTTCTTATGTGTCCTCAAGATTGGCACAGAATACCATTGGGGCCAAAAATTTAGTATGATTCAAAAATGGGTCATGCATTTATATGGATAACTAGATGATCCAGAGTTATACTAGTTTATGCTACCATACATTTTGGTTAGAGTTATTAAACACCATGATTCAGGTTTTAAACTAATCTCTAAGTATCAGGATTACGAGGAGACCAAATATAGGATGCAGATTAGCCCACTTTTGTCTATTCTGTTTTGTGCCTTCCTCTGAAGCATCTGGTGCTGTCCACTTTTGGAGACAGAATACTGGATTAGCTGGACCCTGGGTCTGATCCAGTCTTACTGTTCTTATGTCCTGAAGTTGCCTGGGAGAAGCATTTCTACTGAAAATAGTGGAAGAAATTCTGTTTGTACAGGCTGTTTTTTTTTTTTTCTTAAACAATTAAGAAATAAGAGAGACAAGATGGGTGAGGTAATATCTTTTATTGGGCCAACTTCTGTTGCTGAAAGAGACAGCTTTTGAGCTTACCTCACCCACCATCTCTCTCTTTAATATCCTGGGACCAACACAGCAACAACTACAATGCAAACAATTAAGAAATAAGAAAGCTGTGAGCTTGTCAAAGGACAACTCTTTAAGAGGAATGGGTTTAGAGGGAGAGATTCTTGTTACAAAGAGCTTCTTTTAAAACACTGAGATTCCAGGAGAAGTCAGCACTTCCTTTACATGTTTGCCAATAATATTGTTCTAACACATACTGCAAAATGCTGAGCATCTCCTGTGAGATATGGGATATCAGTGGGGGTTAAGACCACTCAACAATTAGGTTAGGCCCCATCCTACTTTTCCTCATTTTAGATTTGACTACTCAAATAAAAGCAGAAGTGTGGAATTTTTCACATATATATTCTGGGACTATATTGTGTACTTCCATGACAATTTGTCTGTATTTTGATTTTTCTCTTATGAATAAAATTAATTTTTCACTAATTTTTTTCCATTTTTGTTGTGCTCTGTTGTATGCTGGTCTCTGCTTTCCAGAATATGATTAGGCCAATCTAGGAGAGAAAACATTGAAATGACAGATTGCTACACTGTGATTGTAAGGCCACTTTCCTCCTATTTCAATGCCCCCTGTTGTGATTTTGCATCAATAGAGCAATCTGTTCCAGAGAGTATTTATGCTTTGTATGTTTAAAATCTGTCATTGTGTCAGTTTCTCGTACATAATATGGTATTAGGGACATAAATAGTTAATATACTTCTAATGGCAAATGAGGTTCTGAGATGGCAGGTGTAGGCAAATCATTAACTTGATTTATCAGCAATACAGAAGAAAAAATCTGCATGAAGTGGAGCACTATAAATAAACATAAATCAAACCCCTCCTGGCTAGTTTATCACTCTCAGAAAACCTTGTAGAATATCACAGTGAAATGGCCTGCTTCTAGTGTGTTCAGCTTGAAAGGATTCCTGGGGAAGTATATGGGAGAGGAGACAGCAGAGGTAGCATTAGGCCAAATGTGCAGCCTCACAAAGCCATGCTCTTCAGGAATCTTTTTTTGTTTTTAAACCCGGTCTTCGTCCCACTTACCAAAAAGGTGAGGGTTGTGAGCTGCCAAAAACAAGCATTTCTGGTTCTGGTTGAGTTATCTTTCCTGCAATTATTAAGTTATTTGGACCCAGAAAACATCAGCCCACATACAGTAATGTATAAATGTATCAGAAGTGTTCTTGTCTGAAAATAAGTTTATTTGCCAGTATTCAGAAGAAGGGGAGAAAAGTCAATAATGTCCCCTTACGAGTATTCATTGTGATGATAAGTGATGCATTATTCAGCTTGTAACTGTTTATATAATAGACAAGTTGTCTAATTTTTTTTTCTTTTAAATCTTTCAGCATTTTTTAAATCTCTTTTCATAGGCACTGGTGTACTTGAATCCTGATGAGTTCAGTTGTTGCCTTTTTAAAACTCATTAATTATAATGCTTTATAAAAATACGGCAATCTTCATGTGAGCAGGTTATTTTTGCACACCACTACTTGTCACAACATCCTTGTGATCATTCACAATTAATGGTAAATCTAATGTCATCTTTTAAATTCCACATTTATGTGTCCAAAATAAAAATGTTGCTTATTTTTCAAGTTTATAAAGGGTGCACATCAGAAGACCTCATACAATCAACAAAAAAAATATATATTTTTTGCACAATACCTACAAGCCCTTAGTTGCAAGATAAAATAAAGCGTTTCAATTGTGGTTTAAAATAAACAGAGTGATTCCACAGACAAGCTGTCAAGGTTCCTCCCCCACTCTGAACTCTAGGGTACAGATGTGGGGACCTGCATGAAAAACCTCCTAAGCCTATCTTTACCAGCTTAGGTCAAAACTTCCCCAAGGTACAAAATATTACACCCGTTATCCTTGGAATGGCCGCTACCACCACCAAACTAATACTGGTTACTGGGGAAGAGCTGTTTGGACGCGTCTTTCCCCCCAAAATACTTCCCAAAACCTTGCACCCCACTTCCTGGACAAGGTTTGGTAAAAAGCCTCACCAATTTGCCTAGGTGACTACAGACCCAGACCCTTGGATCTTAAGAACAATGAACAATCCTCCCAACACTTGCACCCCCCCTTTCTTGGGAAATGTTGGATAAAAAGCCTCACCAATTTGCATAGGTGACCACAGACCCAAACCCTTGGATCTGAGAACAATGAAAAAGCATTCAGTTTTTTACAAGAAGACTTTTAATAAAAGATAGAAGTAAATAGAAATAAAGAAATCCCCCCTGTAAAATCAGGATGGTAGATATCTTACAGGGTAATTAGATTCAAAAACATAGAGAACCCCTCTAGGCAAACCCTTAAGTTACAAAAAAGATACACAGACAGAAATAGTTATTCTATTCAGCACAATTCTTTTCTCAGCCATTTAAAGAAATCATAATCTAACACATGCCTAGCTAGATTACTTACTAAAAGTTCTAAGACTCCATTCCTGTTCTGTCCCTGGCAAAGACCAGCATACAGACAGACACAGACCCTTTGTTTCTCTCCCTCCTCCCAGCTTTTGAAAGTATCTTGTCTCCTCATTGGTCATTTTGGTCAGGTGCCAGCGAGGTTACCTTTAGCTTCTTAACCCTTTACAGGTGAGAGGAGCTTTCCCCTGGCCAGGAGGGATTTCAAAGGGGTTTACCCTTCCCTTTATATTTATGACACGCCCCCCAAATCTCAGCTAGGGTGGAACACTGGCTGGGATTTCTTCCTGGAGCTCTAGGAAAAACAGAGTTAATAAGACACATGCATCTCTAAATATACTACCAAGTACATAAAGACTAACAATATTTTCCACATCTCAAGGACGATTTTAACCAGTTGATTCTGGGAAACTTTCACGGGAGAGTGCATCAGCCACTTTGTTAGAAGCTCCTGAGATGTGTTGGATGTCGAAATCAAAATCTTGGAGAGCTAAACTCCACCGAAGAAGTTTTTTGTTAGTTTCTTTGACGGTGTGAAGCCACTTCAGTGCAACATGGTCGGTTTGCAGGTGGAAACGCCGTCCCCAAACATATGGGCGTAGCTTTTCCAGAGCGTAGACAATGGCGTAACATTCTTTTTCAGTGACTGACCAGTTGCTTTCCCTCTCAGACAGTTTTTTGCTGAGAAACACTACAGGGTGGAATTCTTGATCAGGGCCTTTCTGCATTAAAACTGCTCCCACACCACGCTCAGATGCATCTGTGGTTACTAGGAACGGTTTGTCAAAGTCTGGGGCCCTTAGTACAGGGTCAGACATGAGTGTCGCTTTAAGCTTGTTAAAGGCCTTCTGACACTTTCCGGTCCACTGAACAGCATTTGGCTGTTTCTTTTTGGTTAGGTCTGTCAGTGGGGCAGCGATTTGGCTGTAGTGCGGTACAAATCGTCTGTAATAACCAGCCAAGCCTAAGAAGGATTGAACCTGTTTCTTTGACTTTGGGACAGGCCACTTTTGGATAGCATCCACTTTGGCCTGTAGGGGGCTGATAGTTCCTTGACCCACCTGGTGTCCAAGGTAAGTCACTCTGTTTAGGCCTATTTGACACTTCTTAGCCTTAACAGTTAGTCCTGCCTCCCTTATGCGCTCAAGGACTTTTTGTAGATGTTCCAGGTGGTCTGCCCAGGAATCCGAAAATATGGCCACATCGTCAAGGTAGGCGACTGCATATTCTCCTAATCCTGCTAGGAGACCATCTACAAGTCTTTGGAAAGTGGCGGGTGCATTTCGCAGCCCGAAAGGGAGTACATTAAATTCATACAGCCCGAGATGTGTGATGAAGGCTGACCTTTCCTTGGCAGATTCATCTAGCGGTACCTGCCAGTACCCCTTGGTTAAGTCCAAGGTAGAGATGAACTGGGCCCGTCCCAGTTTCTCTAATAGTTCATCTGTGCGTGGCATTGGATAGTTGTCTGGGCGAGTTACAGCATTTAGCTTACGGTAGTCCACGCAAAAATGTATTTCCCCATCTGGTTTGGGAACTAGAACCACTGGAGATGCCCATGCACTGCCAGAGGGGCGGATTACACCCATCTGTAACATATCCTGGATCTCCCGTTCTATAGCAGTTTTAGCTTGAGGAGACACCCGGTAAGGTTGGACCCTAATTGGGTGAGCATTACCTGTGTCAATGGAGTGGTATGCCCGTTCAGTCAGTCCTGGGGTGGCTGAGAACGTTGGCGCGTAGCTAGTGCACAGCTCCTGGATCTGCTGTCGCTGCATACGCCCAAGGGTCATGGAGAGGTTCACCTCTTCCACACCACCACCACATTTCCCTTCGTAGTAGACACCTTCGGGCCACTCAGCGTCGTCTCCTCCGTGGGCTGTAAACTGACAAACCTTTAATTCTCTGGAATAAAAGGGCTTTAGAGAATTAATATGGTACACCTTAGGCTTTCGGTTGGAGGTGGGGAATGCTATGAGATAATTAACAGCTCCCAGGCGCTCCTGGACCATGAATGGCCCTTCCCACGATGCTTCCATTTTATGGGCCTGGAGCGCCTTTAAGACCATGACCTGGTCTCCTACTTTGAAGGAACGCTCTCTGGCATGCTTATCATACCAGGCTTTTTGCTCTTTTTGAGCATCCTGTAAGTTTTCTCTAGCAAGGGCTAAAGAGGTTCGGAGGGTGTTTTGTAGGTTGGTTACGAAGTCCAGTATGTTAGTTCCTGGAGACGGTGTAAATCCCTCCCATTGCTGCTTCACCAACTGCAATGGCCCCTTAACCTCACGGCCATATACAAGTTCAAATGGGGAAAACCCTAAACTGGGATGTGGTACAGCTCTGTAGGCAAAGAGCAACTGCTGCAACACTAGGTCCCAATCATTGGAGTGCTCATTTACAAATTTACGTATCATGGCCCCCAAAGTTCCATTAAACTTCTCCACCATGCCATTTGTTTGATGATGGTAAGGAGTGGCAACCAAGTGATTTACCCCATGAGCTTCCCAAAGGTTTTTCATAGTTCCTGCCAGGAAATTAGTCCCTGCATCGGTGAGGATGTCGGAGGGCCAACCTACCCTGGCAAAAATGTCTGCTAGTGCCTGGCACACACTTTTAGCCCTGGTGTTGCTTAGAGCTACTGCTTCCGGCCATCGGGTGGCAAAATCCATGAAAGTCAGTATGTACTGCTTTCCTCTGGGTGTCTTTTTCGGAAAAGGACCCAGAATATCCACAGCTACTCGCTGAAATGGAACTTCAATGATGGGGAGTGGCTGGAGAGGGGCTTTGACCTGGTCTTGGGGTTTTCCCACTCTTTGGCACACCTCACAAGACTGGACATAGGTAGAAACATCCTTGCCCATTCCCTCCCAGTGGAATGACCCCCCCAAACGGTCTTTGGTCCTGTTCACCCCAGCATGGCCACTAGGGTGATCGTGGGCTAAGCTCAAGAGCTTGGCCCGGTATTTAGTTGGAACTACCAACTGTCTCTGAGGATGCCAGTCTTCCTGGTGTCCACCAGAAAGAGTTTCCTTGTATAAAAGTCCTCTTTCTACAACAAACCTGGATCGATTAGAAGAGCTGAGAGGCGGTGGGTTGCTCCGTGCCGCCGTCCAAGCTCTCTGGAGGCTTTCATCTGCTTCCTGTTCGGTCTGGAACTGTTCCCTTGATGCTGGGGACATCAGTTCCTCATGGGATTGTGGACCTAGGCTTGGTCCCTCTGGAAGCGATATAGGGGATGGAGCTGTTTCTGTTGACTGTGAACCGCTCTCCGCTGGTGCACTATGTTGGGATTCAGGCTCCGGCTGAGCCTCTCGTGTAGGGTTATCGGCTGCTGCCAGTTCAGGTTCGGTGGGGCCCTCTGGTGTTGTGGTGGCAAGTACTGGATTCAGTGCTGACACGGGGTCTGGTGTTGGTTGTTCGGCTGGTTCCGGTTCTAGGACTGGTTCCGTCTGGGTCTCTGGGACTGGATCCACTACTGCTGTTGCAGACATTGGCCTGGGGTCCGGGTCCATCACCTCTGACTGGGTCCTGATAGAAGTTTCCGGAACAGAGCTAGGCCTCACGGCTTGTTTAGCCTGGCTGCGGGTGACCATTCCCACCCTCTTGGCCTGCTTCACATGATTGGCCAAGTCTTCCCCCAACAGCATGGGGATGGGATAATCATCATAGACTGCAAAAGTCCACATTCCTGACCAGCCCTTGTACTGGACAGGCAACTTGGCTGTAGGCAAATTGAAAGAGTTGGACTTGAAGGGTTGAATCGTCACTTGGATCTCTGGGTTGATTAAATTGGGGTCCACTAAGGAAGCATGGATAGCTGACACTTGTGCTCCGGTGTCCCTCCACGCGGTGACCTTCTTCCCGCCCACACTCACAGTTTCCCTCCGCTCCAAGGGTATCTGGGAGGTATCTGGGCCTGTGGACCTCTGGTGTGATTCCGGTGCAATGAACTGTAATCTGTTGGGGTTCTTGGGGCAGTTGGCCTTTACATGCCCCAGCTCGTTACATTTAAAACATCGTCCAGCTGACGGGTCACTGGGGCGAGGAGGGCTGCGGGAGAACGGGGTGGTGGGACGATAAGGGGTCTGGAGGGCTCTTTGGGAGGTAGGTGGGGCTTTGGGCGGCCCCCGGTAATAGGGTGTGGTCTGGGGTGGTCCCTTCTGGTCTCCGCTCCAACTGCGACCAGTTTTCTTCTTCTCTGCCACTTCCACCCATCTGGCTCCAATCTCTCCTGCCTCGATTACAGTTTTGGGTTTCCCATCTAGGATGTATCTTTCTATTTCCTCAGGAACACCCTCTAAGAATTGTTCCATTTGCATTAGGAAGGGCAAATTTACTGGAGATTCAACACTTGCTCCTGATATCCAGGCATCCCAATGTTTCACAATGTGGTAGGCATGTCGGGTAAATGACATGTCTGGTTTCCACCTTAGGGCTCTGAACCTCCGACGAGACTGCTCGGGTGTTATCCCCATTCTGACTCTCGCCTTGGATTTAAACAGTTCATACTTGTTCATGTGTTCTTTAGGCATTTCGGCTGCCACCTCAGCTAAGGGTCCACTGAGCTGCGGCCTCAGCTCTACCATGTATTGGTCAGTAGAGATGTTGTACCCAAGGCAGGCCCTTTCGAAGTTCTCTAAGAAGGCCTCAGTATCATCACCTGCCTTGTAGGTGGGGAACTTTCTGGGATGGGAAGTGGTACCTGGAGAAGGATTGCTAGGGTTTGTTGGTATATTCTGCTGGGCCTTTATCTTCTCCACCTCCTCCACATGCTTCCTCTCTTTTTCCTTCTCCTCCAGTTCTTTGGCCCTTGCTTCCGTTTCTTTGTCCCTTGCTTCCATTTTCAGCCGCATGAGTTCTATCTGTCTTTCATGTTCCCTTTGTTTTTCCTCAGCCTGAAATTTGGCTAATTCCAGCTGTAGTCGAGCTGAGGATTTGGTCATTCTAACCTCTCTGTTTTTAACTAACTTTACACCCGAGGTTTAGAAATAAACAAACAAAACGTGGCTGTAAAATTTTGCTGTGCTGGAATAGAATACCTATTCTCTGATAGTGATTGTCAGCCTACAGAAAAAGACAATTCCCTTGTCTCTGCTCTGGGCCCAAATCAAAGCAAAAAATCTCCAACTACTTGGAAACCTGCTTACCAGCAGCCCAAAGGAAAAAAAAAAATTCCTTTTCAAACCTGTGCTCCTTGTAAAACAAAAAAAATCAAAATCCTAAAAAAAAAACCCTGCCACTTTTGTCTCCAGGCAAATGGGTAGAACACACACCCCCTATTTACTTTTAGGAAGAAAAGAAAAAAAAAAACTCTGGGTTGGAAGACTGTGAATTTCCCTGCAGGAGTTAAGTACCCTGCCTCCAGGCAAAGAAAACCTGCAATTCACAAAGATAATCCCCTTTTGTCTCTGCTTGGCCACAAAGCAGAGAGAAACCAAGCTGCTTTCAGTTTCAAAGCTGCTTTCTGGACTTCCTAAAAATTCCTTTTTAAAATCTGTATTTCTAGTTCAAAAAATCTCAACTGGATCTCAAAATGATTTCAGGTTAATCCCACCACTGTGCCACCATGTCAAGGTTCCTCCCCCACTCTGAACTCTAGGGTACGGATGTGGGGACCTGCATGAAAAACCTCCTAAGCCTATCTTTACCAGCTTAGGTCAAAACTTCCCCAAGGTACAAAATATTACACCCGTTATCCTTGGAATGGCCGCTACCACCACCAAACTAATACTGGTTACTGGGGAAGAGCTGTTTGGACGCGTCTTTCCCCCCAAAATACTTCCCAAAACCTTGCACCCCACTTCCTGGACAAGGTTTGGTAAAAAGCCTCACCAATTTGCCTAGGTGACTACAGACCCAGACCCTTGGATCTTAAGAACAATGAACAATCCTCCCAACACTTGCACCCCCCCTTTCTTGGGAAATGTTGGATAAAAAGCCTCACCAATTTGCATAGGTGACCACAGACCCAAACCCTTGGATCTGAGAACAATGAAAAAGCATTCAGTTTTTTACAAGAAGACTTTTAATAAAAGATAGAAGTAAATAGAAATAAGAAATCCCCCCTGTAAAATCAGGATGGTAGATATCTTACAGGGTAATTAGATTCAAAAACATAGAGAACCCCTCTAGGCAAACCCTTAAGTTACAAAAAAGATACACAGACAGAAATAGTTATTCTATTCAGCACAATTCTTTTCTCAGCCATTTAAAGAAATCATAATCTAACACATGCCTAGCTAGATTACTTACTAAAAGTTCTAAGACTCCATTCCTGTTCTGTCCCTGGCAAAGACCAGCATACAGACAGACACAGACCCTTTGTTTCTCTCCCTCCTCCCAGCTTTTGAAAGTATCTTGTCTCCTCATTGGTCATTTTGGTCAGGTGCCAGCGAGGTTACCTTTAGCTTCTTAACCCTTTACAGGTGAGAGGAGCTTTCCCCTGGCCAGGAGGGATTTCAAAGGGGTTTACCCTTCCCTTTATATTTATGACACAAGCATTTTGGGGTTAAACACACAGCGTATGTCTACACTGCAATAAAACACCTGTGGCTGGCCTGTCATTTGTCACAGGCTGCGAAGCTATAGAAGTTCAGTGTAGACATCCGGTCTCAAACCAAAGCCTGGATGTGACACTGCTGTTGGATAGCCCTACACCTTGAGCTCTGCGAGCCTGAGTCAGCTGACACGGGTTAGCAGCAAATGTTTTATTGCAGTGTAGACATACCTTAACATGCTTTTGTCGGTTCCCTTTTCCATATTGTGCTGTCTTTCAACAGTTAATTGACTGTTACCTTCGAATAAATCTAGATAAAAACAGTGTTTGAAGTGTGAGCATGTATAAAATTGGTTTTAATTTAATTGTAAAATGTCCTTTTCTATTACGTTACATCTGAGGATTTCTATGCATTTTACAAATGTTAACATACGGTCTGGCAGAGCTGCAAAATATAGCTAAATCTTGTGAATATAGAACCTGTCCTTTAAAAATGTGTCAAGCTTCATTCATAATTTGAAACTATGTTTTCCTTTAAAACTTTTATAAGCATCACAGAGGCCTTGATCCTGCTGTGCATAGTGAGTCGGGATGACAAGTTGCTTCACACTAGCATCAGTGTGGGTGGAGATTAAATACCAGCAAAAATGAAGACAAGCAGTAGGGGGCAGGACTTCAGTGGAGCAATGACAATCTATACCAGCTGAGGATCTCTCCCTAGGCCAGTTCCTTTGCACTGGATATACATAAGTCACAAGCCCTTAGTGCTCCCTCTTTCTTGCCTTCAACAGTGTAGAATAAAAAATGGTAGTGTGGGCCTGGGGCATGTCTAAGGAGACATGGCTTAAGTGTGATCATCATGCACTGAAGGGTCAGTGCAGGTCATAATTGCTGACCATTGTAGAAAGGTGTTGGCTGTAAAACAAGGAGAGGGGAGAGAGAAATCCAGTCAATGCCTTTCAATGCTGGACGGTTAAATTATAGATTAACAGGGTTATTGAGTTTACAAATTCATGCAGTGTCCTGGCTCTTCTCTGAACTGCTTTGGCAATTTTGTCTGTGGCTAATATGAAAGGTGAGACGCACACAGTGATCCAATTGTATAGTTAGTGTAGGCTGTTTTCTCAGATTACCAGTCATGCCCTTTACCGGGTTTTGATTTATGTGGCCCTAATAAGAGCAGAGCAAGCATGGTCCTTTGTCTGAGCTTTGAAAGGAATCTGAGTATGGGACAATTTACAGCTTGTGCTTTGTCGCTGAAGAAGAAAAGTGTTTTTGTTAAATTGCTGGAACACATATGCCAGAATTGATGAAGCAAACTGAAAATGCACTAAATTAAGGGTATCTTTTAAATACATGGCTATTCAGAGGCTTTGAGCCACTATTTTAGTTGATTCAGGATAATTATTAAAATCATATTTTGAGCCCGTGATGTGCAAACATGGCTTGACTGTTGCGAGCTCTTATCTTCAGTAGACAAAGAGCAATGTTCCAGTCCAGCAAACACAGCTGTGGCAGATCTGGCATTTATGCAGTTCTCTGCTTAACTAAGCAAACAAGGCATGGGGGAACCCAGTAGTATACCTGTGAGCATGATGCAGCAGCGAGCTCCAGAATATGCTTAAAAGTAAAATAAACTAAACCACTTTTTTGAAAAGGGAATTATTGCCTACTCCTGCAAATTTTTTCCTGGCAGCTACAGTTACTGTGAAGAAGCATCTTTGGTGGTTGTGGTGATGGTGAGGGGGGATTAAATTTGTGAATAGAAATTATTTGTGAATAATTTGTGAATAGAATATATATATGATTCTTTCTTCAGTACCACCATCTGACTGGAGGGTATATTTTAAAAATATACTACTGAGTTATTTCGCAAATATATGAAAACACTGGTTGTTTTATGATGACACTTTAAAATCTGCATCTTTTCCCCTCTTCTAGATTTTGGCCCCAATTCAGCAAGGCCTTTAACATTTGCCTAACTTTAAGCACATGAGTTGTCTTCTTAAAGTCTTGCTGAATCAGGGTTTTTATTTTCAGTGATTTTACCAATCTACATGTCACTCGTTTCCATTTCCACCAAATACTGTCAGTAATATATAACTCAGCAGTTTCTTATGTAACCTTATTGTCATAGCTGCTCGCAGCCAGAAATCAAGTTTATGATCACAGGAGCAAAATAATTTTCATCTTCCATGACCATGATACGGGGGATGTTTTATTAGAAAATTGAGAGCCATCTGCACTAGTTTCTCTAGATTGCTTCTCTCCTTCCTTTCCTTTAATGTTTTGCAGAATTACATTGCTTTGGTACTCTCTCTCTTCAGCAAAAGGCAATTTTGTGAAATGGATTCCCGACTGCACTGATGAAGTTAGAACAGTTTGGCACAGGCTTGGAGACCAAGATGCTGGAGTGAAAAATGAGCTCTGTCAACAAAAAATGATTTGTAATCATAAAATGTGGACAAGGTGGTGAATTTTGTACAATCTGTCAGTCACCCACTTTCAGGTGTATCCACCATCCTGAGGGAGCTGTTACCTGTCAGAAATATCTGTGGACTTTAATCTGTCAACGCTTGTTCAATGTCAAATTACATCAGAGCATGTTCTTTCTCATCTTTGACCGCTGCAGCTTTCCCTTAATGATCTCCTTGGGCCAAACGAACTTTAGAAACAATCTTATCTGAAGCATTGCAATTATTTACTCTCCCTATGATTATGATGAAAATATTATTGGTTGGTTTTTAAGGCCTCAGCTATACAGTGCCTCTCATTTGAATAATTCCTTAGGTGTTGGTCATGCCAGGTACTCAAAAACTGCTGATTCTTTGTCAAAACAAATTTATTCGAATCTGATGCTTATTAGTACATCCACTAGATGACCTCACACCCTGAGCCACCTGTTTAAAGTCATGTGTGTGCTTTATGGCTGGCCTCAGACACTATTACCAAGGCAGTTTATTTAGAGGGAGTGTCTAGCTGCCATGTTTTTCGTGTGTACCATGTGGCATAGTGTCTCATGCCACATATTGGAAAACTTCTATTGCTGTTAAACAGAGTCAGTAGCTATGTAGTGTACTTGTGCTTGTTTGATCTTGGAGGAGGGATAGCTCAGTGGTGTGAACATTGGCCTGTTAAACCCAGGGTTGTGAGTTCAATCTTTGAGAGGGTGATTTAGGGATCTGAAGCAAAAATTGGGGATTGGTCCTGCTTTGAGCAGGGGGTTGGACTAGATGACCTCCTGAGGTCCCTTCCAACCCTCAGATTCCATGGTCTCTGTTGTTTTTTCTCTCTCTCTTTAATTTTTTCCATCTGGTTTGGAAAAGGGCAGCCTGGGACATTTTGATACGAAAAACATATATTAAAAAGATTAGTCTATGTAATATATGTACAAGTAAATCATATGGAGAATTTGCCCTCCCCTAAATAAATCACGTTTACCCTTCCTGGCAGTCTCAGCAGATAGATCAAGAATAGAGTGGGCGTGGAGACTTAAGTCCCCTTTTATCCCTAGACCTGGTTCTTTCATAAAAGAGATGATACTCATTGGTGGACACTAGGGGAAGCTTGTCATGCTCTGGCCACTGCTTTATCTCTCTAGAAGATGGGAAGCACATGATCCTCCAGAGCTCTCACACCAACATCTTTTCTGATCAGAGCAGAAGGATAGTCCAGTGGTTATGGCACTAATCTGGGACTTGAAGATCTGAGAATTCTCTGCTCTCTTTGCCTTGGGCCCCTCAGTTATCCATTTGTAAGATGGGGCAATATTAGCACGTTCCTAACCTCACAGGGATGGTGTGAGGATAAAATACATTAAAGGTTGTGAGGTGCTATAAATACATAGACTGACAGATCATTAATTCACCATTCGCTGTTTTATTAAAAATGTCTACCTATTTTAGCCTCCACTAACAATTGCTAGGCATTTGAGCACATATTTGAAATGCCTTTGTTCCAAGTGTCTGCTAGAAGATGATGTTATTTCCCTCTCTTAACTTGTAATGCATTTATACTCTCTGTGATTTATGTAACTATGAATAAGAGCTGAAGTGCTACACCCAGGAGAGGATGGATTGTGGGCGTATACCAAAACTATTAGCCTAGAGCTAAATCTTCAACACTATAATCCCCAGTACAATGTCTTTTGAGAGAATGCTTTAAACGTGGATGTATTTAATATTTTTTGGAGGAGTGTCATTACTTTGATATGTCTGAATTCTCTAAAAATAGCTGACATCTCCCTTATAACACTATGAGATCTTAGCGACATTAGATATTATCAGTCATAGTTTATGCTGTTGGTAGATCAAGGAAATAGCAAGGTTTCTATTGCAAATGTAGTTTGTAAATGTATTCAGGCCTATTTGCTGATGAACCTTATATGATGCTGGCAGAACAGCTGCCAGCTCATGCCAAGGCCCTGGACTTCACTGAACATTTACAAATGCATAGCTGGAAACCAGTCTTGCTTACGTGTGTTATCAACTCTAATATCTATGTTGATAATGCTAAGAATGTGTATAATATTTAAACCTTATAAAATACTTGTAGGATGCTGCATGTATTGATCCCACTTATAACCTCTGTAGCCCATGGTATAAAATTATATTGAGTGTTTGCATTGTAAACCTCTGTAATTGTGTAACTCCCCAAACAAGAGAAGAAACATTAATTAAGGGACAGTGCTCATCCTGCATACAAGATGGCCCACTGAAGGCCAATGAGGTATTGCGTAGCATCAGAGGACAGAGGCTCTGTTGACTGCATTACTAACTCCCTGCAGAAAGGAGAGACCTATGTATGAACTCATCCCATCTGCTTGAACTTTGGGGTGGAGGGGATAAAAATCCCTGACAAGGAGCAGCTGTAACTCTGCTGTCTGGAGTCTGAGGGGCAAAGATTCCTAAACATAAGCAAAGCGATCCCCTTGCTTTTTGGCATGGGTTAGCCCTGAAAGACATTTTGAATTGACAGATTACTACAACTCTGTCACCTTTTGAATCACAGACTGAAACTCACTTGTGTGTATATATATGCTTGCTTGCTTTAACCTGTAACTAACTCTCATTTCTTGTTCCTAATTAATAAACCTTTAGTTAGTTTATTACAGGATTGGCTACAAGCATTTGTCTTTGGTGTGAGATCTAAAGTGCAAATTGATCTGGGGTAAGTGACTGATCTCTTGGGACTGGGAGCAACCTGAATACTGTGTGTGTGTGTTTGTCTGTAAGTGACCAATTATCACTAAGTCCAGCTTGCCTATGTGGCAAGATAGACTGGAGAGCCCAAGGGGACTGTCTGTGACTCCATGGTAAGACTATTACAGTGATCCAAGAATTCACATTTGTTACTGGGTTGGTAAAATCTAATTATAGAGCATGCAACCAGTTTGAGGTTTGTGCCCTAGCTTTGGGACAGTCTGCCCTGAGGTTAGCACTCTCAGTCATGAGCCACTCCAGGTATTGTGACACCATGATTTTATGATTATCTACAAAATTCTGCTTTCTATTATTCTGCAACACCTTATATTTACTCACATTGACTTAGAATTAATCCATTTAAAATTTGTACTACTGTTTCCCTTCATTCAGTAGAAAGTTTTAAGTATTTTAGAATGTTGTGAATTGTATGTACTGGTTTGATGCTGGGTAAGGCTAAGATTTAGTCATGGGTATTTTTAGTAAAAGTCATGGACAGGTCATGGGCAATGAACAAAAATTCACAGCCTGTGACCTGTCCATGACTTGTACGATAAATCCCCATGACTAAATCTTAGGTGCTCTGGGAGCCCCCGGGGTGCCGTTGCTGCTCTGGGACACCACTGCTGCTCTGGGTCGGGGGGGGGGGGGAATGGTCTGGGGTGCTGCTGCTCGGTGAGGGTAGGGTGGCCCCTGGGACCACTGCTCTGTGGCCACACCCAGTACCGCTGCTTCTCCGGTGGACCCTGGGACCAGCTGCCTGGGGCTGGTGTGGCTGTCCCGGGGCTGCCACAGCTGCTTAGGCCGCCCTGGGGTCAGCTGCAGTGGCTGCTGCAGAAGTCACGCAGGTCCCAGAAAGTCACAGAATCCATGACTTCGTGATCTCCATGACAGACTTGCAGCCTTAATGATGGGCTAGGAAAATCCCTTTTTAAGTAAAGGAGCTAGGTAAAGTGTAAAACTGCAAATATACTTTTTCCATTCAAATCTGAGAGGTAAAATTATACCTGTCCCATATGGGTGTGCTGGGGTCGCACTGAATCTGTGCAGGGATTGGCTAGGTATAAAGTGTCTATCAGTGCCCTAGTCTGGAGGGCCAGCTAGTGTTTCCTGCTATACTGCCCAGACCCAGAAGAGGCATTTTTGGGTCTCTACAAACTAACTGCTTCCAAATGACTTGAATGATTTTTGCCGATACTGTTATAGTTGTAGTGTTCGTAGTCCCCATTCAGACGCTGCACAGACACATTGGCAGAAACAGTCACCGCTCTAAGGAGCTTACAATGTAATTCAGAATTTACAATCTAATCTACAAGTACAACAACCAGTGCAGCTAGAAATGAAATTGATCAACAGCTCTTTAAATCCTAGTAGTTTATGAGAGCACCTGGTAAATGTTGGCATCAGATGCAACGGGGGAGGCCTTTATCCTGCTTCTCCACCACATCTGCCTGCTGCTGTTCCCCCAACTTCCTCTTGAGGTGCTCCTGGTTGCTGTTACTCTTCCTTTCCCTTTCTCTCAACTGATGCTGTTGCCTGGGGCCTAGTGGCTCTTTGTAATGATTACTCTGGCTGCCAAGTGGCAAGCATCTGTAGATTCCACTGTTCCAGGCAATTCTGGAAGCCTGCGTCCCATGAGGCTCATTTCCTACCCGAATACAGTACGTACTTGTACTCCAGGCATTCAGCCAAATTACCAGATGTGTCCCTGCACCCTGCTGCTACCAGGCTAGGGACACCACTGCTGCTGCCCTACAGGCACAACCCCACATCCTCAGTGCTGCTTCTCTTCATCTGCATTTCTTTTCCTTCCCCTTTTTCCATTTCAACACACACTTCAGGATACCAAGAAATACCATTGCAAGTCACCATTCACATGGGTATTTGTGAGGCTTCCTTTGTCAGTGACCAAAAATTTTCTCACATGAATATTCACAGAAAATTAATAGAAAGGGCCCCCCACTACTACAGAAATTTGACAGAGGCATCACCCAAGTATTCATGGAAAGTGTTTGCAGTATTTGACTACTTCCAGATCTGACCTCACCACTCCTCCCTCCCCAGTGCAACTGACCGTCGGGAGAGACATCACTGAGCCCTAAATATCTACGAGAGCAGAAGCCTGAAGGCTTTTAGAGTCATTAATCTATGTATCTCTCTGTGTGTATGAAGTCCCAACCACTTATGGTCGTTACAGATCCCAAGGGATTTCCAGAAGAATATGGGTTTTAACCATGAGGGCTAGTTGAGATTCCACCTCTAATTGCATTCTGCCTGCCTAGAATTCCCCCTGCAGTTTCCCTTTCTTGCTACAAATTGTACTTTAGTATTTTTGTAAAGTGTTAAACTGTTGCCATTTTATATGCCAGAATATGGTTGTATTTCAGTGGCATTCTCTGTGTACATTTTGATTGCTAGTTTAAGTCTGCAAAGCACGTTGAGTTCCTATGGGATGAAAGGTGATATACAAAATATAAGATTAGTATTATTTTATTACCTATGATGTGCATCCCTCTTTGAGGGGATTAGGATAGATAGTTATCGTAGGCAAAAAACCCTATCTCTGTCCTCCACAGACTTACAATGATTTGTCACATTCACTGATGTTCCTGTGCTGTTTGCGTCCTTTGAAAGTACTGAGGAGAGGGGCAGGGTGAGGAAGCTACAGAGTTAACAATGAATAGTTATGTGCACATCTTCAGGGAAATACTCTGAAAGACACAAGTTTGTCTTTTATAGTGAAACACACCGAACTACCGGAATTCTTATTATAAGGTGACTCTACATAGCTACTGGGATTTTCTTTTCTTTTGTATTCTTCACAAATGCAGCCTACAATTATCTTATATTTGTGCAAGCCATTCATCAAGATCTCTAATGCCATTAAGAACGATTGAGTATCATGTATAAATAAGATAAAACCGCAGAAAGAAACACCAACTTCATTGTGTCATTATTTTGGCCATTTAGTTCTAGATCTGATGCATTATTATTGTACTGATCTTAAAGAACAATTTAAAGATCCAACTACGATGAAACAAACCTAAAAGAGCATGAGAACAATATAAAGACATCAGAGTTTTGTGTTCTGCACATACAAGAGTCAAAACAGCATAAAAACCTCTTCTCTTCTTGGCAGAAAATGTCCTTCAGATTAAATCTCCTGTGCACTGATTGTAAAGGAAGTTTTAAAATAGTAGTGGGAAATAGAATTACTAAACAAGCTTGTGAGCTCTTTAATTCTGAGCATCATTTTGTCAACTCTGAGGAATCCAAAATGTGCATAAACACAAGTTAAGTCATGGAAGCCAAGTAACACTCTAGTTGTTGTACAAAACCCCTGTGATTGTCACTTTTGTAGGTGTTTTAAAAAAAAGCCCCCTTCTGTCCTACACTCATGAGTGCTTTTAGCAGGTGGATCAATTTCATGGTGTTACAAGTCTATTTGGATCCTTCCTCTTCTGAGATTCCCCATGCACAGGTTATTGGATTAGTCTATTGGGAGCAGGTTTTGTTTCCTGTGGAATGAGCAAGCGATTCAGTATTCTCAGTCTACACATCCTCTGGAGGCACAGCTCCATCCCTTCAGAGTCCCTTTGCTTACTCACCTGCATCCCTCTGGCTCCTTTCATGCAGATTTGTGATGGCTTCCCTAGTAATCCTCCCTCTCCCAAAGGGTACTGATGATGTGGAGAGGATTCCAGAGAATTTAAGGTAGCCTTAGCATTAATTTTTCTGTGGATCCCCCATAGGGGTTGGTCTGTGGTCAGTGTGCATGGCTTCAGTGAGGTTGTGCAGGTAGATGGATTCCCCCCCGATCACATGTTATCAGCCAAGTTGTTAAATAGTTTCTGATGCAGAAGCTGTTCTTGGGAATCTTTGCCTAGCTAGACTTTTCCGTTCCAGGCTGAGGTTGCAGGGACTGACAGAAAAACCAGCTTTATACTGGGAAACTGATCACAATGGATCAGGAAGTAGGGCAGAGCAACAAACAGATCCCATTATGTCATTTTTGTAGAAATTGCAATCAAATATTACTTGTTTAGAATAATATAGTGGCTCCCCATGCACTACTTAAACTGCTGCCAAAATATCTGCAAGGCACTATTCAAGGACACTTTATACAACCTATATATATGTATATATATATATAAAAGAAAGTTACATTAACAGCTTAATTTTAAACATCACATAATTTCATACTGAAAAGCAGTCCTCCATTAGGAAAAAATATCTAGGGTCAAGGGGCACCACCTTATCTGTATTCTACCCAAACCCCTTTGTGACTTGGTGTTTCTAATTTAGGAGCAAATTATGCTCATATTTATTCTGGTATATATCCTAAGTAACTCCATTGACTTCAGTTCAGTTACTTGGGATTTATACCAGTGAAACTGAGATCATAAACTGGCCCTCAAAGAATTTCTTTGCTATGAAGAATTCTTTTCAGAGCCTTACCATTATTTAATTCTTTTTCTGAATAATGAACAGATCCAAGCAGTTGGGGAAAAATGACTGACAGGCAGTGAACCCATTATTATAAACAATAAAATATTCAGTAGCTGTAAGGATTCCATCTTTACTAGAGATAACCAGGTTTCAATAAATCATTGTTATTTATGTCTGACATGTAAATCCACTGAACACTGCAAGACTAAAATCCAGAAGCTTCAGGTTGTTAATGACATGAATTGATTCACTTACAATGTATAGTCCACTCTTATTTATATGGAAGCCTCTGACAATTAGTTCTCAAAAACTGCTACTTGGAACAGTTACAATAATGTGTGTCTTATTTTCTAGTCCACATAAAACATCACCTAAATGCAGTTAGATACTTATGTGGTTTAGTAGATATGTTACATTTGACTGTGACCTTCAAACTGCAGTTTTTAAGAGCACATCTCTAGTAGTTTAGCATGATAAATGATATTATACTTAATACATCAATACATCTCTTTAATATCTTGCTGTTTCTGGAATTCTTCTCACTCTGGTCTATCTGATGATCGTCTTTCATGTACACTGTGTGCAGGGCAATGTATTTTTAGCTTGTTTTGTCAGCTAAGGTACCGTAGCTCCAGTAGTCTCCATCTGAAAATATTTCTGAGAAGTAAAATTAATACACCTAATAAGTGTAACCTCTCTTCATGCAGTCCCATTATATCTGCTGCCTTTTCACCTAATGGAAAATGTTAATTTCTTTTGCAAAAATGATACACATGCACATGCGCGCACACAAACATATTTTTCAGGTTTTAAATATTTTTCTTCTTTTCTCTCCCTTTTTTCCTTCTCTTCCTGTACTTTATTCTTTTCTCATTTTTATGTTTTATTACTAGAAAAGGATGAGGAAAGAATGGGGAGGGAGAGAGAGAACCTCTCCTTGCCCCCCAGCTGAATATTTTTCCTTAGGGAAATTAAAAAAAAACCCTAACAATTGTATTGTTTTAATTCCACCCTTCCCCCCACCAAAAAAAGCATTTTTTGGTCCAGCTTTAGAAACAGTACATGTCTAGATGGTTCTGGATGATCCAAGTGTGCATTTAAACATCTCAATAATGAAGTCAATGCACTGAATACCAATCATTCCCAAACAGTTATGACAGGTATATTATGCATCTCTAGAATGAGGAAAGCATCTGGCAGCAACATACTGCCCTATGGCCTTGAAATGAGTATTATGGATTAGATATTCTTAAAACAAAAAGAAACAACAAAAATCCAGAAACAAGTTTATTACAGCCTTTAATTTCACTTACACTCTCAACAACTTCTTCAGCAGCCTGATCCCCTCTAGGTGAGAGAGTTTCCACTACTCCAATAGAGTAAAAGGCTGACACCTCTTTAAACTCATCCACTTCTGTCCTACCTTATTTGACCACAGTGGACTGGAACAACAAGAAACTCTATGGGATCATATGCTGAGCCCTTTGCCCACTAGTGTGTCTGCAACAGCTGCATGTGAAAACTGGCATTGGGTTATCACACAAGAGCGCAGTGAAGCTGTTCATCCCTTTTGTTTTTATTCTTGTATTTGCAGTAGCTGCTGCTAAGCATCATTGGCACTAGGCTCATTATGGCAGTTCAATCTATCTGCCTCTGACTTTCATTACATAGTATCTGAGCACCCCACAAACAATGTATTTATTCTCACAATACTCCTGTGAAGTACACTCATTTTTAGATGAGGAACTAGGGAACAGAAAGATTGCGTCTTACCCAAGGTGTCTCAGAAAGTCTCTCAGAAAGCAAAGCGGGGATCTGATATCATGACGCCCCATCCAGGGCTTTTGCCACAAGATTGCCCCTCCTGTCTTGGGACTGCACATAACAAACTTGTTAGCAAAGATCATAGATATAAAATAAATGCTTGAAAATATATTGCTAAATCTACAACTAACAGTTACATTGCAGCCTATCCTGCAAGAATCTAGGCTGCATTCAGAAAGCCATCTCATTATCCATAGGTGCGATATCTTTTGATTGACCAGTCCTGTTTCTGCAGCTAATAGAACTGTCAGTTCTGCTGTCACTCACCCATCACCCAGTCTAGAAGCATATTGAAAGCTTTAAAGGAAACACAGGAAATAGAGCATCCCAAGGGCACAGAGTTCTTAAGCTAAATAATTGATCCTTATTTGAATTCACATGCAAAGTGGACTGGATCTTTACTTTCATGCCAGCAAAGCATTTCTCATGGTAACTCTACTGTATGTCCCTTTCACTCTAACAATAGCAAACATTAAAGTTGAAAATAGGTTTCAGGAAGATACTTTTTATAGCTACATAGCACTGTTACATTGTCACTGTTCTAATGCTCACTTGAATCTTGCTGGTTTTTTTCCCCCCCCCATCTAATACACTGAAACGTCAGTGTGAAAAGTGGACATATCCTAATTTCCATTTTTTTACGCTCTTGTACTTGAGCAGCTATTGATTTGTACAGGGTTAATGTTGGGGCACAACTAGCTTACCAGTAATCACCTCAGACCCTCCATTATTGTATCTGTTCACTTGTAAATAAAAAACCAGCAAAGGTCAATATCACCGGCACTCTCTAAATAATAAAGACATGGAAATATATGAGTATCTTGTATCCTTTATCCTCAAGTCTGTGTCTGTGTGTGTATTTATCCTCTTTTAACATTTTGGTACTACTCCACTTTTCTCATGCAAAATCCAGCACTCCCATTCAAGAGACAACCATAATGCAACGGACTGTCCTCTGAATCTAGGGCAGTGCTAGCATGGCTGACAGTGCTCATTATCTGAGGAAGTATCTCACAATGGGGAGGAGGCATGACCTTGGTTGGGGAAGGATATGTTACACCTTTTCCCAAAATACCTTTTGTGGGCTCTTAGCCCCTGCAGACGTAGTGGTTCTATTACTGTTGCTTGCACAGATAATCTCCTTCCCCCACAATTGTGGCTCAAGCTCTCAGCATCATAGATGACCAAACTTCTTTTGTGAACCTCAAAACAGCGTACTTCAGCATTTAACTACTATGCTGGTGTGAGAGAGGAGAGAAACTGCCACCCAGCCCAGTGGGAGGTTAAAGAAAACCTTTGGATTCAGCTAGCCCCGCACTGCTATACCTGCAGCCAATGCCAGGCCAGGAGGGGGAGAAAAGAAGGGAGCCTGGCTCAGTTGGGGGTTGACTGGTTAGGAGGCAGGTGCTCTCTGTCTGCCTGCCTGAAAGGACAGATCGGCGACCTGCCAGCCAGCGCAGCAACTTGAGGCAAGTAAGGCTTCCCTTGCCAAGGGGAGCCTGCAAATAAGCCCCAACTGCAGGGCAACTGGACTAGCAGGACCCATCTCCCCTGTTTAGGGGTTAAACTACACAAGGCCCTGGGCTGGGACCCAATGGAGAGGGAGGGCCTGGATCCTCCCATTGCCTCCTCTGGGCTTACAGTGATCTAGCCACTAGGCCTGGCAACACAGCATTATATTCTGGAGGAATTCTATTGTAAGTATATGGATGGTATAATGGGTAGTAAGACACCAATTTTCATAACCTGCATATTTTTTTTATTAAGAATAGACAGCCTGGTACTTAATGTATCCATGTTCCATTTATTTTCAGTAAGGTGACTCAAAAGCATATTAAGAGCTATGAAAACATCAATTCCTGAGCCAGCTGTAATAATGAGAGTCTTATCAGCACTCATTCACCATTTAGAAAAATTGCATACAGAAGAGAGGCTAATAAACAGGAGATACAATATGCACCCTTATATGAATTCCTGAGGTACTAAACTGTATTTAATGAGAAACAAGGTGATTAATTACCACTTATGTCACCTTTAGTCACTCAGATACACCTGAAATCATTTAATATCTGCCCAGTGGTGTTCACTGGAAAAAAGAGTGGAGGACTTATTGCAAGTGAAATCATTAATAAAAATATAATGAAAAATACATGTAAATATATATATAAACATATAGTCAAATTATCTTTAAGGATATATATATATATGTCATTAAATCAGGGTCACCAAATAGGTTGATATGAAAGAAAAATACAACAGTCCAAGTTTATGAGCATCCTAATGTCTACAGCTGATTTGTTTCCTTAACAGTAAAGGCAAATCTGGCTTTAAAAGATAGCCAGCACAATGCAAGAATTGTGAATGAAACATAATGCAAGATTTCTGAAAGACCAATTTCTAAATTTGACGTGTAACTTGAGCGCCCTCGTGGCCAAGATGGAGTCTACTCTGCAGGCAGCTCTGGCCAAGAGACAGCACGCGCAGGAATGCAGCAGGACAAATCCCTTCCACCCCAGGGGCACCTGTTCCAAACCCCACAGAGTGAACACACACACGCACAGGAAAAGTACAATGGATATAACAAAGGGAGATATTTATTTACAGAGGGATGAGAGGAGAAAAACAACAAGGGGAAATGTAGGGGGAGCAGTAGAACAGGGTTGCATCCAAACCAAGGCCCCACGGGCCCAGTGGTAGCACAGTCTGAAAGGGCAGACACTGAGCAATGTGCCTGCACACAGAGTTCAGGAGGCCTGAGCAAAGTTCCAGTCCAGTGCTGAGTCTTGGGTGCTCCTGGTCGGCTTCGGCGGCAGTGAACTTTCCCCAAAAGCCCCTCCGGTGCCCTCTTCTGCTGCCCTCTGCAAAGCCACACAGAGCAACAACCTCCCCACTTAACTAACTTGCAGCCTCCCTCCTTATTCCCAGTGTAGAGTCCCAAGCCCCAGTACTCACAGCCCCGTCCAGCTCCGGCCTGTCCTTCTCGGGCAATTCCTCCCTGCCACCGTGCTCCTCCTGGCTCCCGTCCTGGGGTGTCCCCGATCAGCCGCCCTGTCCTTCCCAGGCTTCAGGCAGGTTCTCTCTCCTTCACTTTGCGAGGGCCTGCGGGCTGCAGCCCTCCTCCCCCACTCTCTGGCTCCAGAGCCCCACCTGGAGTTTCCCTCCTTTCTCTCACTGCTCCCCCTCCCTCTTTAGGAAAAAGATTTAAAGGGGCCATGCTCTCTAAACCCCAAGGGGTTACAGAAACTATCCCCCATAACCTTCGGAAACGTCACAGAGAGAAATATATGGCTACTCCTGTTATTAGTACTCAGGAAATAATCCATAGCCACAAGGAAGCAAGATGGGAAATAGTTGCCATAAAGTCTTGCTTGTCCTAAATCTAGGGAAAATCTACTTACAGTTAAACTACCGGAAGATTATGGACCTCTTATTCATTTTCATTAAAGCATCCATACCCTCTCAGAGCAGCATCCTTAAAGTGGGTTTAACTGTAATTTACATCCTTCCCCCAACCTCGATTAACACCTCTTTAAACTACCAGAGGAGCATTAAGTGACCCTACTGTAAAAAGAAAAGGAGTACTTGTGGCACCTTAGAGACTAACAAATTTATTTGAGCATAAGCTTTCGTGGGCTACAGCTCACTTCATCAGATGCATAGAATGGAACATATAGGAAGAAGATTATATATATATATACATACCGAGAACACAGAAAGGTGGAAGTAGCCATACCAACTGTAAGAGGCTAATTAATTAAGATGAGCTATTATCAGCAGGAGAAAAAACCTTTTGTTGTAATAATCAAGATGGCCCATTAGACAATTGACAAGAAGGTGTGAGGATACTTAACATGGGGAAATAGATTCAATATGTGTAATGATCCAGCCACTCCCAGTCTCTATTCAAACCCAAGTTAATGGTATCTAGTTTGCATATTAATTCAAGCTCAGCAGGTTAGTGTTTTTGTTGTGTGGTGTGTGGTTTCTGGAGAATATTTGCTGCAGGTTGGGGGAGCTGTCTGTAAGGGAGGACTGGTCTGTCTCCCACACCACACGATCCATTGTCTACAGCCAAGCTCTAAGATACAATCGCATTTGCTCAAATCCCTCAGACAGAGACAAACACCTACAGGAGCTCTATCAAGCATTCTTAAAACTACAATACCCACCTGCTGAAGTGAAAAAACAGATTGACAGAGCCAGAAGAGTACCCAGAAGTCACCTACTACAGGACAGGCCCCACAAAGAAAATAACAGAACGCTACTAGCCGTCACCTTCAGCCCCCAACTAAAACCTCTCCAGCACATCATCAAAGATCTACAACTTATCCTGAAAAATGATCCCTCACTCTCACAGATCTTGGGAGACAGACCAGTCTTTGCTTACAGACAGCCCTGCAACCTGAAGCAAATATTCTCCAGAAACCACATACCACACAACAAAAACACTAACCCAGGAACCTATCCTTGCAACAAAGCCCAATGCCAACTCTGTCCACATATTTATTCAAGTGACACCATCATAGGGCCTAATCACATTAGCCACACCATCAGGGGCTCATTCACCTGCACATCTACCAATGTGATATATACCATCATGTGCCAGCAATGTCCCTCTGCCATGTATATTGGCTAAACTGGACAGTCTCTACATAAAAGAATAAATGGACACAAATCTGACATCAGGAATCATAACATTCAAAACCCAGTAGGAGAACACTTCAACCTCTCTGGCCACTCAATAACAGACTTAAAGGTGGCAATTTTGCAACAGAAAAGCTTAAAAAAAAAAAAGACGCCAATGAGAAACTGCTGAGCTTGAATTAATATGCAAACTAGATACCATTAACCCAGACCAAAATCAACAAACTACATCCAGCTAGCCATGGGTCAGAGAAGCCATTGGCTGAATTGTTGGAGTGCAGTGTGCTGCAGCCATATGCAGCCCCTGGAAACATCCCTGTATATTTAACCCTGAAGGCCTCCCTTGCCAGAAGCTGGGAATGGGCAACAGGGGACGGAGCACTTGATGATTACCTGCGCTGTTCATTCCCTCCGGGACACCTGGCATTGGCCACTGTCGTAAGACAGTATACTGGGGCTAGACGGACCTTTGGTCTGACCCAGTATGGGCATTCTTATGTTCTTAAGGCTCCGTGATTGCCCTTAGGGAGTTGGCTGCTTTCCAGTTTCTTTGCGCTGACTGGAGTAGGATTGAGCCCACTTTCAGCACTGTGTCCTCTAGCTCTGGTAGGAGCAAGTCTTATCAACCTCATTCGCTAGAACTTCTAATGTTTATTTTTGAGCACCTCAATGTGTGCTCAAGGACGCACAAAAGTTAAGAAAGAACCATTCCCTGCTCTGAAGAGCTTACAATCTAAATATAAAACAAGACAAACCAAGTGAGAACAAACAACAGTGTCAGGGTGGAGTACATGAAGGAGGGAGTGCAAGGGTTACGAGTATCATGTTATGCAGTTAGTTACACATGGCATGCACATACCTTAAAATGACCGTTAACTTGTGGGCTCTTATAAGGGCGTAAAGCTCAGATGTGGAACGAGAGATCTGTGGAAGTAGGAATGGAAAGGGAAGGCAGGGAGATGGAGAGGAGTGGTGAAGATAAAGGCAGAATGACAAGTGGAGGGATACATTCTGGAGGATGAGGAAAAGTGGCATGGTGAAGCAAAGCAGATGGAGGGAGGAGCCAGAAAAAGTAATTAGCTGTTGCTAATGCAAACTGAAGACTTTTGGTATGCTGTCTACGCTGAAAGAATGCAGGTTCTGACATCACTTTTTCTGTCATATAGCTTCTGACAGCACAAACAATGAATTCGCTACTGCGGAAGTGATGTTACCACTCGGTCTCAGCAGCCCCATCCACAGATGTCAAGCGTATCCATCCACCACCAAGATGATACTGGGGCAGGCCACAACCAGATGGCAAACTGTTTTTTCTTGAGCTCCACAGGGGCAGGGCAGGGTGCTCGAGAAGCCCCAATGATAAAGATGTAAGTTAAACCACCTGTGACCACAACATATCCTGCTGTAATGGAGACGAATCTTTTGGTTCACGAGGCTGTTCTGAGGGGCACACAAACACTGACATCACGGGGGAAGGAGACACAGAGTTTGTGATGCCACTGTTGGTGCTCTTGCCACTGCTGCCAGAACCCCACCGTTAGAAGGAGACCCTGCAGAGGAGGCCACCAACAATGGGGAAGCACGTGCTGTCTTTTGTGGTGTGTTGCTGGGACCTGGTGCCCGTGGGTCTGCTGTCTGGTGAGAGGGGGAAGTGGAGGGTGAGCAGGCTATTATTTTTGTTTCCGTATTATAAAAACTTAGTTTGAGGTTGGGGGACTGTTTTTATTTATTGTGAGGGGCAGTCGGGCTTGAAGTGGGGAAGAGACATAGTGGATGGGGAGGGTTTTCAGGAGTAGGAGAGGAGTACATACAGTAAAAGGAGCAGACAGCTGAGGGTGAGAGAGGTAGGAAGAGGGAAGGAGAGGGAGAAAGAGAATGAGCAGGCAGAGTGAGTTTGGGGGGCTAAATGGGTCCGTGGTTAGAGAGGGGTGAGAGGAAAGGGGACCAAACAACTCATTGCAATAGGGCAAAGGAATGGAAGGGTACAGTTACAGGTTTCAGAAATGAATCAGCATGATGGTGGCAGGAAGCTGTGAAAGTGCCTTTGGTTCTGAGGGGGACAGGGCTAAGAGCGGGAGGGAGGAGAGTATTGGAAGGCTCTGACTGACTCCAATTAAAACAAACAAATAAGCAAACTAGTAAGAGGACCAAAAAGTGCCACCATGGCTAAACAACAGAGTAAAAGAGGAGGTTAGAGACAAAAAGACATCCCTGAAAAGCTGGAAGTCAAATCTTACTGAGGAGAATAGAAAGGAGCACAAACTCTGGCAAATCAAATGTAAAAGTATAATTGGGCAGGCCAATAAAGAATTGGAAGAGAAACTAACAAAATACACAAAAACTAACAACAGTTTTTTTAAAAAGTAAATCAGAATCAGGAAGCCTGCCACACATTCAGTGGACGATGAGGTGCTAAAGAAAAACTTAAGAAGCAGCTAAATGAAGTCTTTGCATTGGTCTTCATTGCAGAGGATGTGAGGGAGATTCCCACACCTGAGCCATTCATTTTAGGTGTCAGTAGAGGATGTCTTGGAACCAAATGATAAATTAAACAGTAAAATATCACCAGGACCAGATGGTATTCCTGGTATTCCAAGAGTTCTGAGGGAACTCAGATATTACACTGCAGAATTACTAACTGTGGTATGTAACCTATCACTCAAATCAAGTTCTGTACCAGGAGGATAGTTAATTTAATGCTGATTGCTCCAGAAGCAATCTGGCAGTTACTGGCTGACAAACGTAACTTCAGCAGCAGGGAAATTGGTGAAGGAACTCAAAAATGAAAAGGCAGAACTACTAACTACTGTATATAACCTATTGTTTAAATCAGCCTCTGTACCAGATGATGAGAGGATAGCTAATGTAATGCTGATTTTTTTTAAAAAAAAAAGCTTCAGAGGCAATTCTGGGAATTACAGGCCAGTAGCCTAACTTCAGTTCCAAGTAAATTGCTTGAAAGTATAGTAAAGAACAGAATTATCAGACACACAGATGAACACAATATGATAAATTGGAGAAGAGTCAACATGGCTTTTGTAAAGGGAAATCATGCCTCATCAATCTATTAGAATGCTTTGAGAGGGTCAACAAAGATGCGGATAAGGGTGATCCAGTGGACATAGTGTACTGGGACTTTGAGAAAGCTGTTGGCAAGATCCCTCACCAAAGGCTCCTCAACAAAGTAAGCAGTCATGGGATAAAAGAGAATGTCTTCTCATGGATCAGTAACAGGTTAAAAGATAGGAAACAACAGGTGGGAATAAATGATAAATTTTCAGAGAGGAGAGAGATAAATAGTGTGGCCCCAAGGATCTGTACTGGGACCTGCGCCATTCAACATATTCATAAATGGTCTGGCAAAAAGTGAGATGGCAATGTTTGCAGACCATACAAAATTACTTAAGCTATTAAATCCAAAGCTGACTGTGAAGAGTTACCTCACAAAACTTGGTGAATGGGCAACGAAATCACTGATGAAATTCAATGTTGATAAGTGCAAAGTAATGCACATTGGAAACATAATCCCAACCATAGATACAAAATGATGGAGTCTAAGTTAGATGTTATCTCTCAAGAAAGAGATCTTGAGTCATAGTTCTCTGAAAAAATATACTCAACATGAAGCGGCAGTCAAAAAATTGAACAGAATGTTAAGGACCATTAGGAAAGGGCTAAATAATAAGACAGAAAGTATCATAGTGCCATTATATAAATCCATGATACACCCACACCTTGAATGCTGTGTGCAGATCGGGTTGCCTCATCTCAAAAAGCATATATTAGAATTGGAAAAAACTACAGAGAAGGGCAACAAAAATGCTTAAAGGTATGGAACAGCTTACGTACTAGGAGAGATTAAAAAGACTGGGGCTGTAAAATCAGGAATGGTGTGGAGAAAGTGTTATTTATCCCTTCACATAACACAAGCACCAGGGGCACTCAGTGAAATTAATAGGCAACAGGCTTAAAACAAAAATAAGGACGTACTTCTTCACAAAATGTACAGTCAGCCAATGGAACTCATTGCCAGAGGATGATGTGAAGGTCAAAATTATCACTGGGTTCAAAAAAGAATTACATAAATTCACAGAGGATAAGTCCATCAGTGACTATTAGCTAAGAGGATCCAGACCCCAACTCCATGTTCTGGGTGTCTCTGAAACTCCAACTACAAGAAGCTGGGAATGGATAACAGGGGATGGGTCACTTGATAATTGCCCTGTACTGTCCATTCCCTCTGAATCATCTGGCATTGGCCACTGTTGGAAGACAGGATACTGGGCTAGATGGACCATTGGTCTGACCCACTATGGACATTCTTATGCTCTTAGAAAGGTATTTTTTTCAGTATTCATTTATTATTTTTATTATTACATCCTTCTCACACCAATATAGGCACACAGGATGGAAACTAGTCTCTTCCATCCCTCTCTGTCATTAGCTGCTGCTGCTTCCGGCTCCTCTGTGGTGTTGAGATCAAGTGTTCCGCCCACCTTGCTAATAGTTCTTCTTAAGGGTTCTCTTGGGCGCCCTCGTTTCTTTACACCAGTTGGTTTCCACTTGACAACTTCATACAAGAGTCTGTGCAGTGACATACATGCCTCAATTATGTCCAATGCTTCCTTCTAATTCTAGTGGAGATGAGCTGCTGGTTGGTAATTTCTCAGATCTCTATGTTGGTTATAAAGTCTCCCCGTCCAATGCTCCGAATCTTTCACTAATTTTCAAAAGCATCTAGTTTTCTGTGTAACATTTTAATCAAGCTCCATATCTCACAGCCTTGTGTTAAGCACTGAGGTTATGTTTGAGATGAAAATTCTTTTTTGTTTTGGTACTGGACATCTTTGATATCCATATGTATTCATTTACCCAGGTCTAAATGCTAACCTTGAAGCAGTGAAATTGATGAGTCCGAAACAGGCTACGGTTACTAAACCAACTCAGAACACTGTTCATTATGAGAGGACACGATGCTATCACCACCCTATTTGTTATGGAGAAATGGCTCTCTACCTGCAATGAAAGAGCTTATTGACTGGAACAGAAGATATGTCTCCCTTCATTCCTTATTTTAAAAATTATTTTTCAGTTGAACTGTTATTGGCCTTTTCTAGCCATGGTGGTATTTATCTTCTAGTCCTTTGTCAATGTAACAATATGGAAATAGAGATTTTTGCTCATTTTTCAATTTTAGCTATGGTATGCAATAGCCATTTTTATATCAACAGTATCCCTCTAGCTTTCACTTCATTGTAAGTCTTAAATCTTCTTCTTACTGGCTTTCTTACAGAGCTTCACTCATCTTATAATGAAAATGGGACAGGCTACAATACTTCTGTCAGCTTCTGGCCAAGTTAGAGGTGAATAACCCTTGGTGCAAAGATGCAGTGGTGCAGGGAAATTAAGAATCTCCCCAACATTTTTATTTTTGCTGCAGGCAATAACTTATACCTACAATGCATGCCGAGAACGACACTGAGCTTTCTATATATTTGTGTGCGACTGCAGACATATATGGCCCTGTTGTGAGGCGAACCAACAGAGATAAACATGGTGCTTAGAAGCGTACAATATACATGTATTTGGAAAAAGAATATATAATGGTATGGTATTCAGTTTTCACTGGCAAGAGTTTAGGATGATCACATTGACCCAAATAGGGGAGCCATAAATTAGTTTTCTAGGATGACCTGCTGTGACATCACCTAGCTCAGTGGTTCTCAACTTATTTATCAGTGAGGGCTGCATATGCAGCCCACAATGTGTTACCTGGGCCACAGGGGCCAAGTGGCAGGGTATTGGCAGCCCAGACCCCAACCCCGCGGGGCTGGCAGGCTGCCCGCCCTGGCTCCCCGCCATGCAGAGCTGGCTGGCTGCCCCAGGTCTCAGACTCCCACCTGCAGGTGCCCTGGACCCCTGTCATGCGGGGCCAGGGAGCTGCCCCGGAACTTGTGGGGCCAGGCGGCAGCCCCGGACCCCCAACCCTACAAGGCTGGCCAGGAACCCCAGACTCCCAACCCCACAAGGCCAGTCAGGAGCCCCAGACCCTGTTGGGCCAGCTGGCAGCCCCAAACCCCCGCCATGTGGGGCAGCAGCCCTGACCCAACCCCCAACCTGACCCCACCCCCGCTGTGCTGGGCACTGTGGCAGCCTGGACCCCACTGCACTGAGCAGCAGGGAACCCAGACCCCGCCACGCAGGCTGGCCTTTTGCACACATCTGAGCTGGGCTTTAGCTGTGCACTAATTGGGCAGCATATGGCCCACGGGCCGCGGGTTGAGTACTGCTGACCTAGATAGATAAGGGGTTCTGTCACCACCTATGCTTTTACTTTGGGGTGCTTTCGTGTCATGCAGCTATGGTTAAGCTCCCTGATAGCAGTAGTCAGTCCACAAGCATAAGGTCTCACCTGGCTCTCACCAGCCTAGTTAATCCTGCAAGATGGTACCAACAGCCCTTTCAGTCCTGAGTCTCCCCAGTCTGTCCTCCCTGCGTTCTTAATTACCAGAAGCTCAGACCATTCCCCTCTGGTTCATCATCCCTAAAGGTGTAAAACCACCTGCCCATTTACCAGGTCACTTTGGCATTGTGAAGGGGTGTTTACTCCACCTGTGCCCTGAAAGGGTTCATGCAGACTGAGGGGGGGGGCACTAATTAACCTGACAGGCCACAGCTGAGGGAAAGCAGGTGGCTAAGTAATCCCCTGACAGAGTGAGGGAAGCTGGCTGAGGAGGAAGGAGCTGACTTGGGCTATAAAGGAAATTGGCATCAAGCAGGGGGCTGCTGGGAAAGTCTGTAATCATTCCCTGTGACAAGGGAGGAGTGTTCTTGTCTGGAGAGACAAGCAGCCTCAGCTCTTCTCTGGGAGGAGGGAGTTAGGAAGCTGGCAACCCCAGGGATGGGAGACTGCTGATGGTAAGGAAATGGCTCAGGGATAGGTGGTAAGGTCTAGGAGGGACTGGACCTTGGCTCCTAATTAGAGGGTCCCTGACCTGGAGTAGAGGCGGGCCTGAGTTCCCCTGCCAGCTGCTGAGGGGATGGTACCATAGGGCAGTGAATGGAAGAGCCTAAGTTTGCTGGAGAAAGACTTTGATACCTTGGAAGGGGAAAATGCACATACTGTAGTGAGCTGGCCAGAGGACTATGTCATGAAGAGGCAATAGCAGCTTGTGGCGTGAGAGAGGTGCTGCAGACCTACAGACAGAGGTGGCGAGAAGGTGTGCAGCTGTGGGAAGGGGTTTTGACCTTGTGATGCTACTCCCCTAGAATGGCCAGAGGGGAGGTGCCATCCTAGTAGAGCACCTTGTCACAAGCATATGCACTCCATACACTTTGCCCATCAGACCTGTTTGGGATAAAAATAAAAGTGTTTATTAAACATAATTATTAGAAAACCCCACAGATTCAAAGATAAATAGTAAAGGAAAGCAAACATACAAATTACATGGAAAATAAATGTACTCAACCTCAGGCTTTACACTTTCATATTAGAAGAAAAACTTTTCTAATACAAGTTACTTAGTGCCTTTAAACACTTTCCCAGTACAACCCTGAACTGTGTGTGTGTGTGTGGGGGGGGGGGGGGATTCCAGCCTTCACAGACTGCTTCCTGCCTAGAGGCTATCCCTCACTTTCTAGATGACAACTTCCATTTCAAGCATCTTTTTTCCTTGGAGCATGTTGACCCATGATTATTCAGATTGGGAAAATTCCATCTTGACAAGATAGCTGGGTATTTCTCAGTGTCTTTCCATTAATTATAATGGTCTATTATTCTGTTTTCCTGTGCTGGACAGTGGATTATTGTTTGAAGCTAGTTTTGTCTAAACACTTAAACTGGGAGGTGCCTCTCTCTGCTTAACTGCTCACCACTCTGCTCTCTGTGAAGTGGAGCTGAAGTTTGAGTACTGCTTTCTATGTACATAAATTTATAGCCATGGTCTGTACACATGGTCTGTCATCTTGCAATGACTATCAAGTTCAGGACCTTAAGAGCTTTCACAAAAGACCTTACTCAATATACTTTTATAGTACAACAATACTGTATGCAATCAGTTGGTTTAACTGCTTATTTTTGAGGCTTAAGCCTTCTGTCCCCCCAGGGAGCCCTGATTGTCTCGCTGCATTAAAAGCTAGTAACAACTGTATATGAAACCACACCATTACATATTTTGTTGATGCTATAAAAGTACTGTATGTGGTATGACATATCCATCACTTTAAATGCTATATTTCCCAAACCATGGAATAAACTGTGAAATGAGGGTGGGGTGAAATGTCTCTATTCAGCACTTGGGGACTTTTTACCAGCCCTGTGTCCACCCTGGTGATTCTTAAAGGGAACTCTTGCATTCTATTCCTGATTCTGCTGACTGACTTGCTCCGATTGCATGTATATTAGCCATTCTGGGGAAGAGCAATGGTGGAAGAATTCCTAAACATTTCTAGTGTAGACAAGGCTTATGAGAACTTGGGCAAATCACCTTCTCAGTACTTCACTTTCTCCATTTGTAAATCAGGGATAAATAATACTTACCTCCAATGGGTGTAGGGAGATTTAATTAATTGAGTGTAAATTACTTTATCAGTGCAAAATTTTATGAACCTGATTTTCAGAAGTGCTGAGCACTAGCAAGCCGTTGAGGTCACTGGGGCTGCAGTTTCTCAATACACCTGAAAAGATCTCTTAGTATTGTTTACTCTAAAGATTTGAGGGCTGATACTATATTTTTACTCCATTGCTGTGCTGGACAGGGAGCGGTTCAGAAGGTCATTCCTAGCTCTTTCTGACTCATCAGGAAGTCATACCCCAGCTCCTTTCAGCTAACTTTTCTGTCTGGTTCTGTGTTAGTATTGAAAATTCAGCAGTTTTACTGAAAACAACACCATGTAATTCTACTTTGTTTTCTTCCCTACTGTTTGCTTTATAGTGCTTGCTTGCTACTGCTAGCAGTTTTATGGTCCTCTATGAAAATAGCATATAGCACTGTTGGGTGTGATTTTATGTGGTTGATTTATTACCTTAATATGTATGAGAAAATTCTACAGCTTAGTCCACACAGAATGAGATGTACTCTCTTTACATTTAATTAATTCTGGTTCAGGTGTTTCTTGGTGAGTACAAACAGTACGATGATGAGAAATCCAAAGCATAAAAACAAAAAAAGAAAAAGAATTCACTTGCTCCTCCAAACTATGATTAGTTCAAGGATTTGTTTAAAAGATTAGAAAAGATTCTGCTAAGAACAATGCATCAGTGACTCAATAATCAGGTTAGCAGTATGGGACAGAGTCAAAATCACAAGAAAAAAAGAATGAACTTTGGACTTTTTCCACAAGAGATTAAATATTTAATATAAAATTCCAGCATATGCTTGTTCTGCATGAAAGCTCATTGCAAACAGTCCCAGTTACCACTAATTGATTTAAACCTCACAACTCAGTAGGAAGCCACAGATGTTAACTGTTCATTGATGCACTAAAACTTCCTAAGTTTCTCACAAAAGGCTCGGAGTAAATGCAAGAAGCTCTTCAAAGCCTGGAGATTATATAAAACTGTTCCACTGAGAGCTGTCACATGGAAATCATTGGTGCTAAGCTTCTAAATCTGTTAGAGAAGAGGAACTTAATATTTGCTTTGGGACCTTCACCCTGACCATTAAGCTGAAATGAATGTGTAATATTCACTTAGAACAAAGAGGAGAAAAACCTCTCTCTCATACCCATCAAAAAATATCAATGATTATTATAGTCTTTAAAAAATAAAGCTTCCCTCTGGTCAATAGATAGTAGTGTCTCAGAAAACCAGGAAAAGATGCTTCCTAAGTGCTTCAAAATAGACTCTGCAGATAATGTGTAATGTTTGAAGTGAATGACAAAGCATTTAAAAAAGATTCTCAAAAAGAATAAAAATGTTTGGCCCTGATCTTCACCGAGGCTTGGTTTGCATTTAGAATTTAGATAGACATAGCCATGTCGCTCCAGGGTATCAAAAATCCACACACCTGAACAAAATAGCTATGCCGAGTTAACCTCTAGTTTAGACGCAGCTAGGTTGGTGGAAGAATACAGCCATTAACCTAGCTATCATTGCCTGGGGTGGTGGTGCTCCTACACTGACTGGAAAAAGCCCCCTCCATCGACATAAACTGCATCTACACTACAGGGTTACGTTGTCATAGCCCCCATAGTGTAGATGTGGCCTTACACATGTGCTCGACCTAAAGCATGAAAGCTGTTACACTGACTTCCGTGGGAAGTCACTATTAAGTGACTATTAAGTGTGTGTGTAAGCGTATGATCAGAGCTGCAATTAGCATTAATTGTTGTCTTTTAATGAAAATCAGTTTGTGAAATAGATGGCCACAGTGCAACAACAAACACTATAAACCAAGTATTGAAAGAGCCATTGAGTTGTAAACCCCTACATCCACTCCCTTTTTTGGTGGGAGTTGTGATGCCGTTCACTATCAGAAGGATATTCCAGGAATTTCAAGAAATAATTTTGTTAAAATACAGAAGTAGCAGCCATATACTCCTTCCATCTCTTTTGGAATCTTATTATAAAGTCTAGTGCAGTGGTTTTCAAACTTTTTTTTTCACAGACCACTTGGAATTGCTGCAGGTCTCGGCGGACCACTTAAAGAGCTTTTCAAATGTTCTGTAATGTTCAGTAAAGTTAGTTAACTATTGTAAAGCACTTTGGATAAAAAAACCCTTAATAATAATTAACGTTTTTGTTCTACAAATAAAAGCACACAACTCATATTTTAATATCAGTAGTCTTACCTTTCTAATGCAATGGATGTGCCCTCTCTCCCCTAACATGGCAGCCCCCGAGCTGGGAAGGAGGGGGGGTCTCACCCTCTCTCCCCTGCCGTGGCAGACCCTGAGCTGCGGCTGGGAAGGGGAGAGGGGGAGCTGCAGGGGGCGGGGGGGGGGAAGGGGGGGCAGCTGGGGCAGCTGCAGCCCTGGAGCTGGGGAAAGTCGTCTCTTTCTCTGGCCGCTGCAACCCTGCATGTCCCTAATTTCCCCCATTCCCTCTTCTCACTCCACTGCCCCCTCCCACCTAGCCACTATTCCCCCCAAGGCCACCACCTCACCTTACATGTGTGTCTTCTCCAGGGTCCCGGCACCTAATTAGTGAGCCACGCTTGAGTGGCTCCATAATAAGGTGAGTGGCCCTTCATTCTCTTGTGGGTGGCTCCTCAATCACATACCTTAAAGGGAACTATCCATGGACCATCTGAATGGAGCTCATGGACCACTGGTGGTCCACGGACCACAGTTTGAGAACCTCTGGTCTAGTGTATAGGAATTGGGTAGTATCCCTTTAATTTGAGAGCCCTCTAATGGACTATATTCTATATTGCAGAAGCCACCAGAGCCCTGTGAGAACAGCAGTGTGTATATATATATATATATATATATTAAGCTAGGCCTGTATGTTTGTAAATAGTTAGTAAATATGGTTATTTGGAACCCAACTGCCTCTGTGTGTTTTCCTCATATTCTTAATGTTGTACAGAGTGATGTCACAACATAAAGTAGCTCCCGTAAAACCTTTGTGGTTCATCTTTAACTAGGAGATTTCCATTTTCTCCAGTGAAATAGACTAAAGCAACCATACACCTGTTTGAGTGATGGGTAGAAAGGGGCTCTCCCTCAGGAAATATAAAGTGGATTGATATAAAATGTTGGTACTGCTCACAGTACAGATGCAACTGTTTCTGTTACCAGCTTGAGGCACACTTCTGATCAAGTAATAACAGACCCACTCTGTGTTTATATATCAGGCTTTCTGCCTCATAACTGTGGCTGAGCCATGTTTATGCATTTAGACCTATCACATGGACTGTGAACCTGACTCATTCTGGACAGAGCACTGGACTGGGATTCAGGAGATCTGGATTCCATTCCTGACTCTGTCACTGGCCTACTGGGTGACCTTTGGCAAGTCACTTCCACTGCTCTGTGCCTCAGTGTCCTTATCTGTAAAATGGGGATAATGATACTGATTTCCCTTGTAAAGTGCTAGCGATAAGTGCTATAATTGCGATAATAGCTAGGTATTTTTAATGTGGTAGTGCCTAGGAGTCCCAGTCATGGGCCATGGTCCCAGTGCGCTAGACATCATACAAACAGAACAAAAGTATGATTCCTGCCACAAACAGATTACAATATAAGTAGATACATATTGGTGAAGCTCACTGTGCTCCCCCGCAAGCCCTGGGAGGAGCTTGTTGCTGCTCCTCCCCTCCCTCCACCCTGCCCCAGCAGGATCTCAATCTTCCCTACCTCTGTGGCTCTGGGATTATTGGGGGGGAGGGGTGTTGTGCACCTGCCTGCCCCCCTTGCCCACGACCCTGAGTTAGACAAATTGAACTTTGAAATAAGCTGCAATTTCCTAGTTGGGGGGAGGGGAGAATAATTAAATATTGGAACGGCTTACCAGGAAAAGAGGTGGACTCACCATCCCTTGGAGTCTTTAAAACAAGATTAGATATCATTCCATAAAGCATGCTTAATCTAGCTCTGGGAGAATTCGATAGTGGGTGGGGGTGGGGGTGAGGGGCAGACTGCATAGTCATGTTGGTCTCCCTTCTGGCCTTGGAAAATGAATCTCCCTGTTCATTCTCTCCATTCACGGGGCATAGGGAGAACAGGAAGCTCTGCATTGCTCTCAACACCTGTAACTGTGCACTAAAACAATACCTCTAAACAAATCTCATACTTCAGGACTTCTGCAGGGTTTAGGATGGAATCCCCACACCTGCCCCAGGCACAATTGATCAGATATATTCTGTGGAGGGGGAGGATTTTTTACTTTCCTCTGAAGCACCAGAAATTAGCTAGAGACAGGCACTGGACTGGGTGCGGAGGGTGGACTAATGTTCTGAGTTGGCACAGTGAATTCTCTTTCTTAGATGCCTGACATGCTCAGGGGTCAGACTGAGATCTAGATTTGGGGTCAGGGAGGAAGTTTCCCCCAGGTCAGACTGGCAGGGACCTTGTGGGCTTTTGCCTTCCTCTGCAGCATGGAATGGGGCTCCATCTGCTAGGGTCATTTGGGGATATTTGTCCTAATCTATTCCCTGCCATGGCAGGGGCCTCTGGCCTCTCTGCCTGTGGCACAAAACAGTTGAGTCTTCTGATCACTGAAATGCTTTAGTCTAACTGAAGTCATTGGGCTCAATATAGAGGTATCTGGGTGAAATGTAACGGCCTGTGATATGCAGGACATTAGACTAGAGATGATCTCATGGCTCCTTCTGGCCTTAAACTCTGATGTATGAGAAGTGCATTCTAGGATCACATGGGCAGAAAGCTAGGAGGAAAGAGGACTGGCCAAACCATTGACACAGGTATGGTTAACTGATCCCCTCCATCGTACAACCCTCCTCAAACACCCTCCGCTGTCTTCAACCCCTGACACACACACACACCCCTCTCTCTACTCCAATAAGGCAATTATAGAAAGACAATTGTGTAGCAGCCTAAACTCCCATGCTGGGATGAAAAATTGTTATCCACCAGTATTATCCATGTATGGATCCAAACTATGTTTAGATCCAACTATGCCAGTAACTCGTTACAAATTCAGTTAAATGCTGCAGAGAGGGTTTCTGTTGCAATAAGAAATAACAGTTCAGTAGCCTAGATGTCAGCAGACATTGGCAATCCATATGCTGAATTGTATGTAGTGCTTCTGATGTGCCAGTTTTGGAAGAAACAAATGTATTCCTTTCATTAAAGGCTTCTGGTTCAAACTGAGATCAAACAGCCAGTTCTATATCTCACAGCCTTTCTTCACCCCCATCGGAAAACCTAATACTAACTACGTTATGAATCTCATTGAACTTCTCTCTGTGTGTGCACTAAAGTAAGTGATCTTACTTATTAGGAGTAGCTTCAGGTGATCTATACATTTACATTATTGTGGGCCTGGCTTTGCATTATTGACACTCCTTATGGAGGTTAATTCTGAGCAGTCGAACTAGGAAATGATCTAACATGATACATTAATGTCAGTGGTGCTATACAGGGGGAGCCCTTCACTCTAAATAGGAAGGAGTGCTTTATGACCTTGTGACAAAAATTACCATCACTGTGGTGGACTTGTTAATCCTCTACACTGCAGAGCACATGACACCTCTGATAATGAATACTTATGCAGAAAGCAGCCATTGTGGGAAACCTGTAATCTCCCTGCTCATGCTAGCATGGGGGTCCCTATACTGTGAGGACTGAGTAAAAGGGCGAGGTGGGGGGGGGTCTGCAAAATGCTAAAAGTGTGTTACTGCTTGTAACTTAACAGCTGACCCACAGGGTTTGGCCTATGTTGTCTAGAGATGAGCAAGGTTCTAGGTGGACTTGCATAACCTGCACATGGGGAGGAGTGGGGGAAGAGTCCTGAGTCTGGCTGAGCTGGGGCCATAAACACAGAAAACTAGTAGGATGTGACTTGTGAGTTAGTTTTAGGGATATCTTTCCAGTTGAGGTGTTCTGAATGGAACATGCGCTTTACTCGGGTACAAAACAATCCTGAATGTATATGCAATGGATATCCAGTTCTACGTATCTGCATGAGATTGGAATTTGGAGGAAAATGAGATGGGTAAAGATCAATAAAAATAAGAGGTGACGTTGGTTATCTGATGGAAACAAGCCAGTGAAATGGCAGATGTGATACCAGTCCCTTCAGCTCAGGTATTATATTAGTAAAGTTCTCCTTTGGAAACCTTGTGGGGCCAGAGGTGCAGTGGCAAACGGTGCTTTTTTTCCCTCACAGCCGCGCTCTCTGCCTCTGTTACCTTCTGAGTGGAATACTTCAACATGCTCTGTTGGGGGCTATACTTCAGAACTACTCAGGAACTCCAGTTCGTCCAGACTGCAACAGTTCCCTTACTCACAAGAGAATCTTATTGAACATGTGAGACCTGTGATTTGCTGATGGCAATGCCTTTGAATTAATTTCTGAATCCAATTCAGGTGTGGGTTTAAACCTATAGAGCCCATTTGTCATTAGGGTTCTCTGTCTCAGATACAGTACTACCTTTTCCCTCATGTTTAAATCAGATTGCTGAAATCAGCTGGGACCCTGAAACTGACAAGCCATAGGTTATTTGTATGTCTTGGGACTAGGGGTAGGACCTCCATTCTGCAGACACAGCAGCTGTGGAGTTTACTTCTTCCTTGGTCCAACAGAACTGCAGTCTGTCATTCTTTTCGGAACATAGCAAAGCACACCTAATTACACAGAATTTTCTTGATGAGGTTGATAAGATCCCTGTCACTTGTCTCCATGTACTGTGGCTGCTGACTCTTTACAGTTGAGATCCATTGTTATAGGCTTGAATTTAGGTTTGTGTGCTTAGAAACATAATAGGTGTACAATATAAAACAAGTTAATTGTGTAAGCATGTTGCCTGCCTTCCCATCTCTTGTTTAAAAAAAAACCCATGATGATAAACTCTAAACAATAAACATAGTTGCCTCCTGAGATTGCAAATCACAACATAAGGGCAATCATGAGTAAAGTAATTCCCTATATTACTATGAACATGCATTGGAAATGTTATATCACAGTTCATTTAACGAAACTGCAGTGGAAACAAGATTCAGGCTAGGCTAATTCACCTAGTAAACATTGAAATGTCTGAGCGAATGATTATAATGTAAGTGTGGCTTTATAATTCTGCAGATTAGAAATATTTTTTTAAAACCTTATAATTTTGTCAGGAACCTATTTGCACTCAGACATTTCTTCTTCCCCTTCTGATGATAATGTAGAAGTAAAAACTAATGAATTGCAAATGGAACCTTACATTTATAAGAGCTTTAGAAGAGGGCTGATAGAAAATGATGTTTTACTTTGTAGAAAATTAGAGGTTTTTGAAAATAATAAATCTTGTATTCTCTGGATATTGGGCTTATCATATTTAAATGGCATATAACTTTGTAACAAGCTTTCTTTACAGTGGGGGTGGGGAGAACAGAACAAGTATTTAAACTACATTTACAGACTGCTGAAGTGTGGCTCTGCTCAGAAAAGTGACTCAAATTGGGGAATAGTGGGGTTCCTTGTAAGCACTCTGTTCCAGGGACTCTCTCTTTGTTCTGTGTTTGTATAGCCCCCAGCACAATGGGGTCCTGCTCCATGTCTTGGTTGGTGACTCTCTTCTGAGGGGGATGGAGATACAAATAATAAATAATAACAATGTTTGTTTCTCAGTGACTCAAGAAATTATTTTTTTCCCCAAACAGCCCTGGCAATTCAACCTGGGATATGAGAGCAAAGGTGGATACTTGTCTTGTCATGTTATAATCATAATTGAGATATCTATGTAACCCCATGCCCAGATGTAACTGATTGGAACTTAGTAACAATTCTGATCCAGGGATAAATAATATCCAGCACACTTTCTCTTAACTGTTTTAGCTCTGCCAGCCTAGCAGAAGTAAAATATATATTTTTCCACTAAAGTGAGCAGCCATGGCTTTGAACACACAAAGGTGGAGGAGGCAAAACCATCGACACCCCCCCACTCCCCAAGGCTGGGAGGATCACAGCCCCCACTTCCAAGAGGAAACATAGGGTAGTTGTGGTTCATGACCCTCTTCTGAGGGGTTGTCACACCAACAGATGAGTGTCTCCATGGCATCCCAGGAAATATGTTGCCTGCCAGGTATCCATAACTGAGATGTTATGGAGGGATTTCAAGGATTATCCATCCCTCCGTCTACTACCCCATGCTACTCACCCATGTGGACACTAACGATACTGACATATGGCCCTGAGCAGATCAGAACTGCCTACAGGGCCCTGGGAGTAAGGGTGAAGGAGTTGGGTGTGAAGGTGTTCTCTTGAATCCTTCGGGTCAAGGGTGAGGCCCAGGCAGATACCAGTGCATCTTAGAGGTGAATGCCTGGCTGTGAGGAGTGTCGCCAGGAGTGCTTCAGCTTCCTTGACTACGGGATGCTGTTCCGGGAAGAAGGACTGCTAAGCAGAGATGGGGTCCACCTATCAAGGAAGGGAAAGAGCATATTTGGTTAGCCAGTCTGTATCCTAGTGAGGCAGGCTTTACGCTAGGTTTAATGGGGGCAGGTGACAAAAGCCCACAGGAAAGCCAAAAACATGGAGACCTGAGAGAAGGGTCAGTGTCTGAGGGGAGCATGGGCCATTATAGCAGGGAAAAGGGAGAGGCAAGAGAGAACATAGGGGGAAAATCAAATCACTATGTTAAATGTCTGTATACTAATGTGATAATTATGGGGAATAAGCAGGAAGAATTTGAAATGCTAATTAATAAACAACTATGACATAGCTGGCATCACAGAAACTTGGTGGGATAATATGCTTGACTGGAATATTGGTATGGAAGGGTAGAGCTTGCTCAGGAAGGACAGGCAGGGGGAAAAGGAGCAGGCGTTGCCTTATATTAAAAATGTACACACTTGGACTGAGGTTGAGATGGAAATAGACTTTCAACAAGCCTGTCTCCTCTGGGTAAGCATAAAATGGGTAAAAACCAAGGGTGATGTCATGGTAGGGGTCTACTACAGACCACCGAACCAGGAAAAAGGGGTGGATGAGGCTTTTTTTAAACAACTAACAAAATCATCCAAAGCACAGGACTTGGTGGTGATGGGGGACTTCAACTAACCAGACATCTGTTGGGAAAATAACACAGCAGGGCAAAGATTATTCAACAAATTCTTGGAATGTATTGGAGACCATTATTTTTCAAAAGGTGGAGAAAGCTACTAGGGGAGAGGCTGTTCTAGATTTGATTTTGACAAATAGGGAGGAACTGGTTGAGAATTTGAAAGTGGAAAGTGACTTAGGAGGAGTGAAATGGAGGAGTTAATGATTCTAAGGAATGGAAAGAGGGAAAACAGCACAACAGAGATAATGGATTTCAAGATGGCAGACTTTAGCAAACTCAGGGAGTTGGTATAAAAGATCCTATGGGGGGAACAATAACAGAAAATGAGGAAATGGCAGAAGTGCTAAATATTTGTTTCATTTTTCACCAAAAAGGTTATTAGGGTTTGGACATCTAACACAGTGAATGCTACTGAAAATGAAGTAGATTCAGAGGCTAAAATAGGGAAAGAACAAGTTAAAAATTACTTCGACAAATTAGATGTCTTCAAGTCACCAGGGCCTGATGAAATACATCCTAGAATACTCAAGGAGCTGACCTGAGGAGATATCCGAACCATTTGCAATTATCTTTGAAAAGTCATGGAAGACAGGATTGATTCCAGAGGACTGGAAAAGGGCAAATATAGCGCTCATCTATAAAGAGGGTAATAAAGACAATCCAGAGAATTACAGACCAGTCAGCTTACTTTCAGTACCCGGAAAGATAATGGAGAAAATATTTAAGTAATCAGTTTGCAAACACCTAGAAGATGAGGTGATAAGTAACAGTCAGCATGGATTTGTCAAAAACAATTCATGTCAAACCAACCAAATAGCTTTCTTTGACAGGGTAACAAGCCTTGTGGATGGGGGGAAGTGATAGATGTGGTATATTTAGACTTTAGTAAGGCTTTTGATACTGGTCTCGTGTGACCTTCTTGTGAACAAACTAGGGAAATACAGTCTAACTGGAGCTACTATAAGGCGGGTGCACAACTGGTTGGAAAACCGTTCCCACAGAGTAGTTATCAATGGCTCACAGTAAAGTTGGAAGGGCATATTGAGTGGTGTCCCGCAGGAATCAGTTCTGGTCTGGTTCAGTTCAATATCTTCATCAATGATTTAGATAATGGCATAGAGAGTTGTGGATGATACCAAGCTGGGAGGGGTTGCAAGTGCTTTGGAGGATAGGATTAAATTTCGAAATGATCTGAAGTAAATAGGATGAAATTCAAGAAAGACAAATGCAAAGTACTCCACTTAGGAAGGAACAATCAGTTGCACACATACAAAATGGGAAATGACTGCCTGGGAAAGAGTACTGTGGAAAGGAATCTGAGGATCATAGTGAATCATAGAATATCAGGGTTGGAAAGGACCTCAGGAGGTCATCTAGACCAATCTCCTGCTCAAAGCAGGACCGATCCCCAATTAAATCATCCCAGCCAGGGCTTTGTCAAGCCTGACCTTAAAAACTTCTAAGGAAGGAGATTCCACCACCTCCCTAGGTAATGCATTCCAGTGTTTCACCACCCTCCTAGTGAAAAAGTTTTTCCTAATATCCAACCTAAATCTCCCCCACTGTAACTTGAGACCATTACTCCTTGTCCTGTCATCTGCTACCACTGAGAACAGTCTAGAGCCATCCTCTTTGGAACCCCCTTTCAGGTAGTTGAAAGAAGCTATCAAATCCCCCCTCATTCTTCTCTTCCGTAGACTAAACATCCCCAGTTCCCTCAGCCTCTCCTCATAACTCATGTGTTCCAGTCCCCTAATCATTTTTGTTGCCCTCCGCTGGACTCTTTCCAATTTTTCCACATCCTTCTTGTAGTGTGGGGCCCATAACTGGACACAGTACTCCAGATGAGGCCTCACCAATGTTGAATAGAGAGGGACGTGATTGTTCCCCTCTCTGCTGGCAATGCCCCTACTTATACATCCCAAAATGCCATTGGCCTTCTTGGCAACAAGGGCACACTGTTGACTCATATCCAGCTTCCCGTCCACTGTAACCCCTAGGTCCTTTTCTGCAGAACTGCTGCCGAGCCATTCGGTCCCTAGTCTGTAGCGGTGCATGGGATTCTTCCGTCCTAAGTGCAGGACTCTGCACTTGTCCTTGTTGAACCTCATCAGATTTCTTTTGGCCCAATCCTCCAACTTGTCTAGGTCCCTCTGTATCCTATCCCTACCCTCCAGCGTATCTACCTCTCCTCCCAGTTTAGTGTAATCTGCAGACTTGCTGAGGGTGCAATCCACACCATCCTCCAGATCATTTATGAAGATATTGAACAAAACCAGCCCCAGGACCGACCCTTGGGGCACTTCACTTGATACCGGCTGCCAACTAGACATGGAGCCATTGATCACTACCTATTGAGCCCGACAATCTAGCCAGCTTTCTATCCACCTTATAGTCCATTCATCCAGCCCATGCTTCTTTAACTTGCTGGGATACTGTGGGAAACCGTGTCAAAAGCTTTGCTAAAGTCAAGGAACAACACGTCCACTGCTTTCCCTTCATCCACAGAACCAGTTATCTCATCATAGAAGGCAATTAGATTAGTCAGGCATGACTTGCCCTTGGTGAATCCATGCTGACTGTTCCTGATCACTTTCCTCTCCTCTAAGTGCTTCAGAATTGATTCCTTGAGGACCTGCTCCAATATTTTTCCAGGGACTGAGGTGAGGCTGACTGGCCTGTAGTTCCCAGGATCCTCTTTCTTCCCTTTTTTAAAGATGGGCCATAATCATAAGCTAAATATGAGTAAACAGTGTAACACTGTTGCAAAAAAAAGCAAACATCATTCTGGGATGTGTTAGAAGGAGTGTTGTAAGCAAGACACAAGAGGTAATTCTTCTGCTCTACTCCTCACTGATTAGGCCTCAACTGAAGTATTGTGTCCAGTTCTGGGGGGCCACATTTCAGGAGAGATGTGGACAAATTGGAGGAAGTCCAGATAAGAGCAACAAAAATTATTAAAGGTTTAGAAAACATGACCTATGAGGGAAGATTGAAAAAAAAAATTGGGTTTTTTAGTCTGGAGAAGAGAAGACTGAGAGGGGGTGTAATAATTTTCAAGTACATAAAAGGTTGTTACAAAAAGGAGGGAGAAAAATTGTTCTCCTTAACCTCTGAGGATAGGACAAGAAGCAATGGGTTTATATTGCAGCAAGGCCATTTTAGATTGGACATTAGGAAAAACTTCCTGTTAGGGTAGTTAAATACTGGAATAAATTGCCTAGGGAGCTTGTGGAATCTCCATCGTTGGAGATTTTTAAGAGCGGGTTAGACAAACACCTGTAAGGGATGGTCTAGATAATACTTAGTCCTGCCATGAGTGCAGGGGACTGGACTAGATGGCCTCTTGAGGTCCTTTCCAGTCCTATGATTCTATGAAAGGGGCAGATCTGCTGAGTAAGCATGGGAAAAATAAAGATACCTTGTCATTTCCAAGTAGAAAACTTTATGTATTCCTCAGTATTACCTGGGGGAAAAATATTGATGCTTAAATGAGTGCATAGTTTTTGATGTAACTTCTTTGCTTTATTCTTGTTAGGATTGCAGATAGGAAAAAGTTTTTTAATTATTTAATTTTGATGCAAAGGATTTCATACAGTATTTTGAGAGACTGAATGATGAGCGAATGTGTGTACAGCCTTATGGCAAAATCTATTCTAAGTGACTGAGCTGTAACATGGGGAAGTATTTGCTTTCATATAACCTTTCCTTGCTGTACTATAACTTAATTTTCCCTCTTTTTGGCTATTTTCTTGGGAAACTATTTGTTTTTTCTGGAGCTGGTTCAAAATGATGTGAGCACTTTATCAAGACAAATTGTAAAATGTATGAGATGATTTGTCTGTGACGTTCTTTGCCTGTTGTTGATTTAGTCATTAGGGTTAGATTGCCACTTGGCCCTGTGCAACAATGCAGAGGAACACGAAAGCATTAAACTCTCTTGTTCTCCAAATGGCCCTACAGGAGGCTTACCTAGTCCACTAGTCAACTCCCCATGTGAATAAGTGGGAAGGAATGAGTCTGAGCCTTATTCTCTCTCCTCCCTTAATGCTCTGGCCAGCCTACCTAAGTCAGCATCTATAAACTGCACCCTTTAAAAGACTCCAGTAAATTACTTCCTCCCCATCTACCAGAACAAAGGGGCTGGTCCTGTGTTATCTATTTAGGTTTGTGTAGGGTGACTCATCACAATGTATCTGAGCACTGTCATGCTCAGGGGTGAAAATAATTTCTCAATCTAGCCTTCAGATATTAGTAACTGAACATTATCAACTGATTTTTATAAAAATCATTATTTGCCCACAATGTGCTTAGCTTAACAAAAGAGCTGCTACTAAGGTCATCCATGCCACCATTATCTGAAACTTTCTGCAGATTACAGCAATGTCCTGGCTATTGCTGTATCCAGTCTACTTGGGGGCTGGAGGTCACACCATGTGAAGAAAGAAAAGGAGTACTTGTGGCACCTTAGAGACTAACCAATTTATTTGAGCATGAGCTTTCGTGAGCTACAGCTCACTTCATCAGATGTATACCGTGGAAACTGCAGCAGACTTTATATACACACAGAGAATATGAAACAATACCTCCTCCCACCCCACTGTCCTGCTGGTAATAGCTTATCTAAAGTGATCAACAGGTGGGCCATTTCCAGCACAAATCCAGGTTTTCTCACCCTCCACCCCCCCACACAAATTCACTCTCCTGCTGGTGCTAGCCCATCCAAAGTGACAACTCTTTACATAATCAAGTCGGGCTATTTCCTGCATAGATCCAGGTTTTCTCACATCCCCCCCACCCCCATACACACACAAACTCACTCTCCTGCTGGTAATAGCTCATCTAAACTGACCACTCTCCAAGTTTAAATCCAAGTTAAACCAGAACATCTGGGGGGGGGGGGGGTAGGAAAAAACAAGAGGAAACAGGCTACCTTGCATAATGACTTAGCCACTCCCAGTCTCTATTTAAGCCTAAATTAATAGTATCCAATTTGCAAATGAATTCCAATTCAGCAGTTTCTCGCTGGAGTCTGGATTTAAAGTTTTTTTGTTTTAAGATAGCGACCTTCATGTCTGTGATTGCGTGACCAGAGAGATTGAAGTGTTCTCCGACTGGTTTATGAATGTTATAATTCTTGACATCTGATTTGTGTCCATTTATTCTTTTACGTAGAGACTGTCCAGTTTGACCAATGTACATGGCAGAGGGGCATTGCTGGCACATGATGGCATATATCACATTGGTGGATGTGCAGGTGAACGAGCCTCTGATAGTGTGGCTGATGTTATTAGGCCCTGTGATGGTGTCCCCTGAATAGATATGTGGGCACAATTGGCAACGGGCTTTGTTGCAAGGATAAGTTCCTGGGTTAGTGGTTCTGTTGTGTGGTATGTGGTTGTTGGTGAGTATTTGCTTCAGGTTGCGGGGCTGTCTGTAGGCAAGGACTGGCTGAAGCCCTTGAGGAATTCCACCATGATTTCAACAATTTCCATCACACCACCAACCTCAGCCTGGTCCAGTCCACACAAGAGATCCACTTCCTGGACACTACAGTGCTAATAAACAATGGCCACATAAACACCACCCTATACCGGAAACCTACTGACCGCTATTCCTACCTGCATGCCTCCAGCTTTCACCCTGACCACACCACACGATCCATCGTTTACAGCCAAGCTCTGCGATACAACCGCATTTGCTCCAACCCCTCAGACAGAGACAAACACCTACAAGATCTCTGTCAAGCTTTCTTACAACTACAATACCCACCTGAAGAAGTAAAGAAACAGATTGATAGAGCCAGAAGAGTTCCCAGAAGTTACCTACTGCAGGACAGGCCTAACAAAGAAAATAACAGAACGCCACTAGCGGTCACCTTCAGCCCCCAACTAAAACCCCTCCAACGCATTATTAAGGATCTACAACCTATCCTAAAGGATGACCCAACACTCTCACAAGTCTTGGGAGACAGGCCAGTCCTTGCCTACAGACAGCCCCGCAACCTGAAGCAAATACTCACCAACAACCACATACCACACAACAGAACCACTAACCCAGAAACTTATCCTTGCAACAAAGCCCGTTGCCAATTGTGCCCACATATCTATTCAGGGGACACCATCACAGGGCCTAATAACATCAGCCACACTATCAGAGGCTCGTTCACCTGCACATCCACCAATGTGATATATGCCATCATGTGCCAGCAATGCCCCTCTGCCATGTACATTGGTCAAACTGGACAGTCTCTACGTAAAAGAATAAATGGACACAAATCAGATGTCAAGAATTATAACATTCATAAACCAGTCGGAGAACACTTCAATCTCTCTGGTCACGCAATCACAGACATGAAGGTCGCTATCTTAAAACAAAAAAACTTTAAATCCAGACTCCAGCGAGAAACTGCTGAATTGGAATTCATTTGCAAATTGGATACTATTAATTTAGGCTTAAATAGAGACTTGGAGTGGCTAAGTCATTATGCAAGGTAGCCTGTTTCCTCTTGTTTTTTCCTACCCCCCCCCCCCCCCAGATGTTCTGGTTTAACTTGGATTTAAACTTGGAGAGTGGTCAGTTTAGATGAGCTATTACCAGCAGGAGAGTGAGTTTGTGTGTGTATGGGGGTGGGGGGGATGTGAGAAAACCTGGATCTATGCAGGAAATAGCCCGACTTGATTATGTAAAGAGTTGTCACTTTGGATGGGCTAGCACCAGCAGGAGAGTGAATTTGTGTGGGGGGGTGGAGGGTGAGAAAACCTGGATTTGTGCTGGAAATGGCCCACCTGTTGATCACTTTAGATAAGCTATTACCATCAGGACAGTGGAGTGGGAGGAGGTATTGTTTCATATTCTCTGTGTGTATATAAAGTCTGCTGCAGTTTCCACGGTATACATCTGATGAAGTGAGCTGTAGCTCACGAAAGCTCATGCTCAAATAAATTGGTTAGTCTCTAAGGTGCCACAAGTACTCCTTTTCTTTTTGCGAATACAGACTAACACGGCTGTTCCTCTGAAACCATGTGAAGAGACTCCTGCAGTTCTGCTGAACTGATTTGAAGAAATGTCTAATTTTAGTTTTGGTTTATAGATCTATTTTCCCTGGGGCTAGACAAACCTACTCAAAAGCCAACACTGATTTAAAGGCAGAGTTCAAATAAGTGTTGTGAAATAGTTGCTAGGGATGTTCAGATCAACAATTAAATAAAGGTGAAATTAACCCCATCCAGAGAGCCAGCATAAGCCCGATGCCTTGCTTCAGCCTTCAAAAAAAAGGCCGCAGTGAAACTTAAACTGGCCCTTTGCACATGGGTGAATTTCATCATACATGCTTAAAAGCGAATACACACCATGAATTATCCCTTCAAGAAAAGTTTTGAAAATATACCCTGCCAGCTGTGACAGATTTCAGAGTAGCAGCCATGTTAGTCTGTATCCGCAAAAAGAAAAGGAGTACTAGTGGCACCTTAGAGACTAACAAATTTATTAGAGCATAAGCTTTCGGATGCATTCAGTGGAAAATACAGTGGGGAGATTTATATACACAGAGAACATGAAACAATGGGTGTTACCATACACACTGTAACCAGAGTGATCAGGTAAGGTGAGCTATTACCAGCAGGAGAGTGGGGGAGAGCGGGAAACCTTTTGTAGTGATAATCAAGGTGGGCCATTTCCAGCAGTTGACAAGAATGTCTGAGAAACAGTGGGGGGGGGGGCAAGTTCCAGTGGGAGCAGGAATGAGCTCTAAATTGAGTTAGGTTTCAGTTGTGAGATTTACCTAAAACACTGAAATTCAGCATCTTATTATTATTACGGCTGTGCCCAGAGACCTCTGACAAGATCAGTATCCCCTTGTGCTAGGGCCCACATAAACATATCAGCAACACTTTAAAATGTAGTTATCTCTAAGAAAAGATGAAAGAACTATGAACAATTCCTCAAACTGGGCTGTGTAAGGTGTACAGTTACTTGAGACATTTACTATTTTGAGGATATACAGGATATTGCGCCGAAAGTTTCTGTCATGATAGCACCAGACCAATAAGTCCATGCTATTTTAGGAAGTTAAATGAGTCTGAATCTATTGTTTTAAGTTGAAGTATTTTGTAGTGTTGTTTTATCTTCTCTACCATAAGTGTCTCCAGCAGGACAGATATGGACATTTCTTATACAGTCTGGCAGAGACAGGGACCCTGTTGCCTGTCTCATGCAGAGGGATCATTGGCATTTATAATATCCCATTAAGTTTGGTTCATTAGCAATGTCCTTATTTCAGTCCTAACAGTCCTACTAATGTCCAAAAAAGAAAAAAAATCATGAAAAGCTCAGCCTTCTTCCCAGTGAAGGACAAGAGCTACATGCCTTGCTCCCCTGGCCGTTTCCCCAAAACAGGTTTCTAATTGTAACAAAGCTATTTTCTCTTTCTTTTTATGCTGATTTAGGTTTAAAATAGTAATAAGGACTTTATAATTTAATATCCTTAAGATAAGGATATGCTACAAATCAGACTCTTTTAAATAATATAGCTTGAAGCCCTGATTTTGCAAATACTTACACACATACCTAGCTTTAAGAATGTGGCTAGCAACTAGTTGCAGATTTAAAGTTAAGCATGTGTCTTTACAGGATCAGGGCTTAAATCTGTCCTCCTGGGTTAAATAAAATGTTAATTAAACCTCAATATAAATTGTTACTGAGTCTTTTACTTTGAGTGCTTTATAATAAAACACACATAGTTTACATCCTATGTTGATGACATCTAGCTTTTCTGGAGATAGCACTTCATTTAATTACCATAGCTTTTCCTTGTTTTGAATGCAGTGACTAATCCTGATTGACTGAATCAGAATTGATCTTGCTAGTAGTTAGTTTGGGGCAGATGGTTGTTTTCAGTCTGTCCTCCTTGACAGACTTTGGCCCGCTTCCATAAAGGCTAGGACTGCACCACAGGTAGCTGGGCCATCACATGTGAAACTTACCCTCATGTCCGTTGGGAAAAGCACATGAAATGCACCAAGTTCATCAGACAGAGGTGATCTCTGGCCTCACTTGGCAAATTACTGGACACCCAGAAGCATGGGATGGTCTGTGTGGTTCTCAAGAAACCATTTACTGCCTTCTATGATGAGATAATTGTCTCTGTGGATATGGGGAAAGTGGTGGATGAGATATATCTTGACTTTAGCAAAGCTTTTGATACAGTCTCCCACAGTATTCTTGCCAGCAAGTTAAAGAAGTATGGATTGGATGAATGGACTATAAGGTGGCTAGAAAGCTGGCTAGATTGTCGGGCTCTATGGGTAGTGATCAACGGCTCAATGTCTAGTTGGCAGCCAGTATCAAGTGGAGTGCCTCCAGGGTCAGTCCTGGGGCTGGTTTTGTTCAGCATCTTTATTAATGATCTGGATAATGGGATAGATTGTACCCATAGCAAGTTCATGGATGACACTAAGCTAGGGGGAGAGGTAGATACGCTGGAGGGTAGGGAAAGGGTGCAGAGTGATCTAGACAAATTGGAGGATTGGGCCAAAAGAAATCTGATGAGGTTCAAAAAGGACAAGTGCAGAGTCCTGCACTTAGGAAGGAAGAATCCCATGCACTGCTACAGGCTGGGGACTGACTGGCTAAGCAGCAGTTCTGCAGAAAAGGACCTGGGGATTACAGTGGACGAGAAGCTGGATATGAGTCAGCAGTGTGCCCTTGTTGCCAAGAAGGCATATATATATAACGGCATATTGGGCTGCATTCGTAGGAGCATTGCCATCAGATCATTTATTCCCCTCTATTTGGCACTGGTGAGGCCACATCTGGAGTACTGCATCCAGTTTTAGGACCCCCACTACAGAAAGGATGTGGACAAATTGGAGAGAGTCCAGTGGAGGGCAACGAAAATGATAGGGGGTTGGGGCACATGACTTACAAGGAGAGGCTGAGGGAACTGGGCTTATTTTGTCTGCAGAAGAGAAGAGTGAGGGGGGATTTGATAGCAGCCTTCAACTACCTGAAGGGGAGTTCCGAAGGGGATGGAGCTTGGCTGTTCTCAGTGGTGGCAGATGACAGAACAAGGAGCAGTGGTCTCAAATTGCAGTAGGGGAGGTCTAGGTTGGATATTAGGATACTTTATTTCACTAGGAGGGTGGTGAAGCACTGGAATGGGTTACCTAGGGAGGTGGTGGAATCTCCATCCTCAGCAGGTTTTTAAGGCCCAGCTTGACAAAGCCCTGGCTGGGATGATTTAGTTGGTGTTGGTCCTGCTTTGAGCAGGGGGTTGGACTAGATGACCTCCTGAGGTCTCTTCCAACCCAAATCTTCTATGATTCTATGACACCAAAGCCTTTACCATCTACCCTTCCTAGATAAAACTATGCAAACATCAGAAACATTGCCAGTAGTGAGGCCCTTCACAATCAGGTTTCAGACTAGTATATAGCATGGAGATGGATCATGCAGCACTAGAAGATGGCCTCTTGTAGCCATGGGCAGGCGAGAGAATGCTGTTTGTTTCCACTCCTGGATATACTAGCAGCCTTCCACATAGTTGATCACTAGGTGCTGTTGCTTCTGCAAACCCCAGAAGATGCTGCGGGAGAGCAACATTAAGCAGGCTTTGTTAATTCTTAAATTCCAAAGAGTCATCATAAGCAACTGGCTCTTCCCCATGAGACCACCGATGTGGAGACCTGCAAAGCTCACTCCTTTCATTTCTCCTACTCAACACATGTGAGATTGCTGTGAGTGAGTTGGCCTGGATGACACATCAGCTGTCACCTTCTGCACCCAAACAATGGAGCACTACACTGGGTGAATGGTAAAACAAATGCTTTTTACTGGTTCTGGATCCTTCCCCAAAGAGGGGGGAGGATTGAAAAAGAATGCCCCCCATTGCTGTCAGGTGGCACCCAGCCCAGTTGGTCAGAAGTCAATCAGGATCAGTCTCTGGGATCAATACAGTCCATAAAACAGAGCCATCAATTAGTTCATGGAGGTACCCACAAGAATTCGTGTCGTTAAAGGAAAAGAAAAATTGGAGAGCCTCAGAAATGAATCCTTTTTTCCCCTGTGACTTTTCAGGCTTTAACTCATTGTTCTTCTCTAACTCAGACCATTAGGGTAAAGCTGCTTAAAATAAAGAAATGTACAGAACTGTGTTTTGGAAGACAGAACTGATGATATACCTAGTTTTATATTTTCTTATTAATGGGCATCTTAGAAATCCATAAATAGAATACAAAACAAAGGTACAGTCAAAGCTACAGTTAGTTAGACATATGCCCTGATATTGTTTGGTTCATATTAGTGGTAAATGAAAGAGTTATGTTGACTTACATATATGACCAAAGCATTCTTAATGAAATCCTGTTGTGATATCCTGATATATTTGGTAGGCTTTATTCATTACAAAAATATTCCAGTAAAGTAAGAAATCAGGCTATTTGAGCTACTGACAAAATACTAAGAATACTCAAACATTTTTATGCGGTGTTATCCATAGTAGAATGAATAAGGAAATGCAAAAGGCAATCATTCCAGCATATGTTAAGAAATTCAAAAAGAGCTATTCTTTGAATTTAAGAGAAAAGATAATCGATATTCCATTTAAGAAGTGAATGCCAGTTTGCATTAGTTAGGTTTTTTTAAACATTCAGCAAAGCCTTGTTTTCCTTAATGAGATTTATAACTAACCCAAGAGCACCTTTTAAAGAACAAATTGCAATATTTTAGGAATAAAAACCAAAATTAAGAGATTCAGTACTGATCCCTTGAGAGTCAATCACTTGTACGCAACAGAATTTATTGCTCATAACAAGCACTAAGTCTTCCCATAAGAAGTTCCCCTTAGCAGGTTTTCAATGGTTAATTGTCTCACTGAAGGTTTTACTGTACTGTTACTTTTTACATGTGTGCCTCTTTTCCATCCCACTTCAAAGGCATCATTAGAACATCTGGAAGGACAGAAGGCAATAAGGCATACTCCTTCTGGTGCACTGTGCCTGTACCTGCATGTGTCCCTGACGTCTGCTTAATTAGGATGTAAAGTAAAAGTGACAGTCACTCCTAACGAATGGCCAACAGCTGACACCTTTAAGAACAGGGCCAGCATTCATGGTAGTAGCTCACATACATCAACATTCAGGGCCAAATTAATCTATGGTATAACTCCACTGACCGTAAGCTCTTCGGGGCATAAAATGTCTTAAGTCTTGTATAGCACCAAGAACAATTTTCATTTGATTGGTGATAAGACAGACAGACTGTTTTCAAGCATGACTCAAGTACAATTTGTTTTGGAGTTGTAGCTCTACTCGAATTGTAGGATTGGAAGGGACCTTGAGAGTTCATCTAGTCCAGTCCCCTGCACTTGTGGCAGGACTAAGTATTATCTAGACCATTCCTGACTACTACTAGAAATGTTGCGCAACATTATATGATGGGAAGGAACTAGAAAGGGTTTTAGGAAATACAGAGTCTTTTCAGAACACATTCGTTGGAGGAATATGGACAACTCTAGAATGTGCAATGTTCTTGATAAGATCTATCCATACTTTCTATGTTCAAGGACTTGTTGGGTAATGGTTCTTTGCCAGAAGTGTGTACTAGAATTCTGGAAGGTTTCGAGAACCTGAGGGAGAGAAGATTAGATGTTTTAATAGTGGGGATTAAAAGGAGTTCTTACCTCTAAGGCCCCAATTCAGCAGACCATCCCTAGTCAGAAAAGCAATTTAGCAGGTGCTTAGAGTTAGGCACCTACTTGAGTACTTTGCTGAAGAGGGATGCATGTAAGTGTTCCTGAAATTCTTTCCTGATCTGGGGTAGAGAAATGGGAAAGGATCAGACAGGGTGTTGAGAAGCTTCTGTGGCTTTCCAGCAACATGAACAGAATAGAATAATAAGTCTGTGGTTCAAGCTCTGCGGGTAGTGGGGGGACGGGTGGGGTGAGGATAGAAAGGTGGTCGTGCTAGTGATGGTGTTAAATGTGGTGTGTAAAGTTAAGCATGTGCTTTTGTACTTGCTGGACTGCGATCAAGGACAGGGTTGTGGTATATCATGTAAGTCTATAAGTTACCTATGGCCTGTAGTCTGTCCATTGGCTACACTGAATGTGATATACAATGTAGTTCAGAAAATTAATAAAAATTAAAAAAAACAAACCCACCATAGGTCTTGCGATTCTCCTGTTGAAAATCAGTGGAAGACTAGTTTCAGAGTAACAGCCGTGTTAGTCTGTATTCGCAAAAAGAAAAGGAGTACTTGTGGCACCTTAGAGACTAACCAATTTATTTGAGCATAAGCTTTCGTGAGCTACAGCTCACTTCATCGGATTCATACTGTGGAAAGTGTAGAAGATCTTATAATATACACACAAAGCATGAAAAAATACCTCCTCCCACCCCACTCTCCTGCTGGTAATAGCTTATCTAAAGTGATCACTCTCCTTACAATGTGTATGATAATCAAGTTGGGCCATTTCCAGCACAAATCCAGGTTTTCTCACCCCCCCCCCCACACAAACTCACTCTCCTGCTGGTAATAGCTTATCTAAAGTGACCACTCTCCTTACAATGTGTATGATAATCAAGGTGGGCCATTTCCACCTTGATTATCATACACATTGTAAGGAGAAAGAAAAGGAGTACTTGTGGCACCTTAGAGACTAACCAATTTATTTGAGCATGAGCTTTCGTGAGCTAGCGGTCACTTTAGATAAGCTATTGCCAGCAGGAGAGTGGGTTTGTGTGTGTGTGTGTGGGGGGGGGGGTGAGAAAACCTGGATTTGTGCTGGAAATGGCCCAACTTGATTATCATACACATTGTAAGGAGAAAAGGAGTACTTGTGGCACCTTAGAGACTAACCAATTTATTTGGACAGACTAACACGGCTGTTCCTCTGAAACCTGTCATTGTAAGGAGAGTGATCACTTTAGATAAGCTATTACCAGCAGGAGAGTGGGGTGGGGAGAGGTATTTTTTCATGCTTTGTGTGTATATAATAAGATCTTCTACACTTTCCACAGTATGCATCCGATGAAGTGAGCTGTAGCTCGTGAAAGCTTATGCTCAAATAAATTGGTTAGTCTCTAAGGTGCCACAAGTACTCCTTTTCTTTTAGTGGAAGACTACATAAGGTTGGAAAGATTCAGACAAATGCCTACAAACTTTTGAGACCTCATTTTACTTTTCAACAAATGGCAGCAGTTAACAGTGAAAAACAAGTTGACATTATCAGTTAAACTCAAATCTGGAAGTAAAAATGAAAAACAAACATACCATAAACCGCACAACTTAAGGCTCCATTAGAAACAGCAGATCAAAGTTTGCTACATGAAATGGGATAAATCAATGTGAAATGAAATTTCATTTGATAGTATCATTTTAATAATCATGTATATAGTAGCATTATAAGCTATCCTTTACTTTATCCATATAATGCAATTATGCTAATCATGCAAATGTATAACTGACAAAAATACTTGAAAATAGATAATAGAATATATATAACTCTATTGTTATATCCTTGGGGGCAACAGTTTTAGGAAGAAGAAAAGGAGTACTTGTGGCACCTTAGAGACTAACCAATTTATTTGAGCATGAGCTTTCGTGAGCCACAGCTCACTTCATCAGATGTGTACCGTGGAAACTGCAGCAGACTTTATATACACACAGAGAATATGAAACAATACCTCCTCCCACCCCACTGTCCTGCTGGTAATAGCTTATCTAAAGTGATCAACAGGTGGGCCATTTCCAGCACAAATCCAGGTTTTCTCACCCTCCACCCCCCCACACAAATTCACTCTCCTGCTGGTGCTAGCCCATCCAAAGTGACAACTCTTTACATAATCAAGTCGGGCTATTTCCTGCATAGATCCAGGTTTTCTCACTTCCCCCCCACCCCCATACACACACAAACTCACTCTCCTGCTGGTAATAGCTCATCTAAACTGACCACTCTCCTTACAATGTGTATGATAATCAAGTTGGGCCATTAATAGATGAGCTATTACCAGCAGGAGAGTGAGTTTGTGTGTGTATGGGGGTGGGGGGGAAGTGAGAAAACCTGGATCTATGCAGGAAATAGCCCGACTTGATTATGTAAAGAGTTGTCACTTTGGATGGGCTAGCACCAGCAGGAGAGTGAATTTGTGTGGGGGGGGTGGAGGGTGAGAAAACCTGGATTTGTGCTGGAAATGGCCCACCTGTTGATCACTTTAGATAAGCTATTACCAGCAGGACAGTGGGGTGGGAGGAGGTATTGTTTCATATTCTCTGTGTGTATATAAAGTCTGCTGCAGTTTCCACGGTACACATCTGATGAAGTGAGCTGTGGCTCACGAAAGCTCATGCTCAAATAAATTGGTTAGTCTCTAAGGTGCCACAAGTACTCCTTTTCTTTTTGCGAATACAGACTAACACGGCTGTTCCTCTGAAACCAGTTTTAGGAAGAAATCACTTAAGACACAGAGAGCTGTAAAGCTTAAAAACAGCCATTTATTGCCACACACTGAACTAACTGAAAACCAGCCAAGACAGGCTGGGCTATCCCCTAATAATCTAACTCAGTTGCCATAGCAACAACAAGGTTCTATTACCTCGACAACCAAATACACAACACTATTAAAATATATCAACCTAACCACCCAGTGTGGAAATAGGTAATGGAAATGGAATAGGTAGTGGTAATGGAAATAGGCTGAACTACATACTAGGCATTTTAAACATATGTACACATGAAGGAAAAATCACTGAGATTACATTTATTTTTGTGATTTCCTTTTTTGCTGTGAGTGCGCAGAAACTGTCCTGTTTAATTTTTTTAAAGAGTCAAGAGAATAGCATTTTTACTGTTTTTTCATACAGAGAACTAAAAGAAATCTGCATTCTTAAAGTGTTTTTTAAAAACTCACATCAAATGTAACCCTTTGCGTATGCAAATATGTATCTGTCAAGGGTTATATTTGGTGCCTTTAACTTAAAAAAGAATGCAGATTTCTATAGATCCAGTAGTCAAGCTATTTTGCACAAGCTTTCATTGCAATGCAAATAATGTACTAAGACATATGGCTGATCCTTAAAATCACATTTCCTTTGACTGTTTGATGATGGCTTTAAAAATATTTATAAAATATAATGCTGTGACATTACCTAGGGTACAATCAGGCCTGAACAGCAGTGTCCCCTTAGTTTCTAACCTGGGATGCCTTTTACACTGCTTTGCTGTCAGAACATCCACTCTTGGCCTGTTCACACATCAGTCAGCATGCAAATTCACTTACAGCTAAATACATGAGCACTCATGGACTACATACAGAGCAACACCCATAAATTCCTAGCCCCAGCCTCATTCCCCAAGAAATGTATATCTTGTACTGAGCAGTACCCTTCTGAACAATGCAAGCTCATAGAAAGTTCATTTCATCAAAGGAAAATGAAATGCACCAGCCTTGTTATCTCAAATGGAGTTTTCCACACACTTTTTAATCCAAACACACTGGTTAAGATAAAACAATATGTTAAGTTTATTAAGTACAGAAAGATAGATTTTAAGTGATTACAAAATCACAGGTATGTGCCAGTCCTGCATCCTCTATTCAGGCAAAACTCTCATTTTAGGCAGTGGGCATTTTGCCTGAATGAGAAGTGCAGGATCAGGCCCACAGCCAGTGAACCTACCCTCACCAGACCAGTTGAAGTAATATGAGAACTGGACCATCGTTCAAATCTGTCTGAACCAATTCAAAATGTTTTGAAGGTCACAAGAAGTATAGCAAACATGAAGGGGAAAAAAGTAGTGTTGGTTCTCCTGCACTGGATTTGATCAGAAATAGATGGCATAAGGTACCACAGAATGAGGCAAAGTATTGTTGTTAGAAATTGGTTGAGACCATAAACAAAGAGTGGTTGTTTTTAAACATGGCAAAAAGTCAGCAGTAGAGTTGTGCAGAGGACAAATTCCATTTTGTGAAGAATTGGCTTCTTACTGACTTGGAACAAAACCCAACCGTTTGAAGTTGTCAAAGATTATTCTGGGAAAAAAAATCTTTTTGGGTCAATCAAAACAGTTTTGACTTTTCTGTAAAATAGATTTTTTTTCATTTTGAATTTTTTATAAATCAGACTGTTTCATTCCAAAAGCATCAGAATGATTTGATATTGTTGGAACTCTTTCCCAGGGCTTTTCTCCTAAACAAATTTTGGCAAAACCCACGTGTTTTCCTGAAGCATTCAGATTTTGAAGAAAATGGTTCCATTGATGTTTCTCCAACCAGGTCTAGTCAGCAATGGAATTTCCCAGGGATCTATTGAGGGACACATGTTGCTCAGCAGGGGGACTATGGCACAGAGTGACTGTCCCCAAGTCTTAGCCCTTTTTTGCCAGCCCACACTTCCCTTCACTCTGTTTCTTTTTAAGGAAGTTATAACAGGTTTACAAACCCTTGCCATGTAAATATCCATGGTGAGCAGGTGGCAGATGAAGAATGGTAGAGGAGAATACTGCACAGCTATCCTTTTCAGCATGGACCAACCTCCTGCTTTTCCTAGGGGATTACTACGCCCTTCCTTCCATGTTACACAGTGGAAAGGAGCATAGCGCCCTATTTCTGCATATATTGCAAGCAGTACATAGGAATAGTGAAAAATAAAAGTCTAGAACAGTGTTTCTCAAACTTTTTGATACCCGGGACTGGCTTGCTGCCGTCCTAAACTGTGTCAGGGAAATCTCAGGGACTGGCGCCAGTCCACAGACCAGTCATTGAGAAACACTGGTCTAGAGTACCTGACCTTCACAGCTGAGCAATTTAATGCCTGGGTTAATTACAAATAAATGGGTCTTGAAAACTTTGTTTTTCATATCGCAGGAAACACTTGTATAGATAAGCTCCTGACTGATCCAAGAAAATACAGAGGACCTATCCGTTTTTCAGAGCTAAATGGCCTAAATTTACTTTCACATATATGAACAATGTACAATAGGCTAAAGATACTTCTGATAATGAATCAGAGGACAAATAGACTAATTTTATTGCAGAGCCATCTGTTATTTTACATACGCTACGTCTACACCACAGTAGCGTAGCTGCACTGATGCTGCTGTAGTGCTTCTGGTGAAGATGCTCTAAGCTCTCCTGTTGGCATAACTTCTCCCGCCGACATAGCTGCTGCCTCTCATGGAGGGAGAAGTTCTACCGGCACTTAGGTCAGTGTAATTTACGTTGCTTGGGGGTGCTGAGAATTCATACCCATGAGCAATGTAAGTAATACCAAAGTAATTTGTAGTGTAGATATAGCCATAGTTTAAATCAGGGATGTGGTCAGAAATTTATTTAGAAAGGCAACCCTTTGGGATCTGCCATTAAAAAGAACATAAATAGCCCTAAAACTATAATGTGAACCTTTATTTGTTTCTTCAGTTTGGGAGATGGTCAGTTAAACTGCCCTAGGTGTGAGACTTTTGGAGTTTTACTGAGATGGTCAGCTTAGAACTATATGGGGTTTTTCTCTTTCTTGTGAAAGACTGCAGCACAGAAAACTAGAGCTCAGTTTTCTTTATGCCAGAGTCCGGGGCTTGAACTGTTCTTTTCACCACTACAACCTCTATGCTTCCTAATCATTTTTAATCTACTACCCAAATAACACTAGAGAGGGATACACTAATTAGAATAAAATATTCTCCAACTTTTACTTTTGCAAAAAACCTGAAGCTGTTTATGAAGTTTGAAGAAGTTTCCACATTCAGCCTCAGTGACTCAACCTGATTTCGGTTTGAGAAAATACATTTTACCTGCGAAATTGCACCATCAGTGCAGGACTTGTTCACTTCCTGTCATGAAATGTTATGTACTATTGCAGTGTGCCTTCAAACATTTGCCATGTTTCAGTTCCAGAGGTGGCTGCATGCCTGGACCACAGAAGCTGGTGGCTAACTTTCTCTCACTTGTTTCACAGGGATATTGATTGATTGACTCGTGTTTGAAAGAACTGTAAGGTCTTTAGATGAAGCTGGTGACCTGTGCATCCTACAGTTTCTTCAGAGCTCCAGGAAGGTGAAAGCAACTCAGAGAAGGCCTGGTGAATATCTGTTGGCAGAGTTATTGCTGGAAACCCAAGATATCAGAGACCAAAGAAAATCTTAGCAAGCTATCACTAGAACAGCTTGGGTTTTATGAGCATGGACTCTTCATACTTTTTAAATCCTAAGAGCTAGTGCATAAGGTAGTGTTGACCAAAACTGATCAAAAAACCAAAGCTATCAAAGTTTCTCTTTGTTGGCCATCTGGTGCTATGAAAGTTTATTCTGGGGGAGAATCATTGCATCACTGAATTGGTTAATCCTTTAGATACTGCTGCTAATCTGGTTATTATAGTAGAAAATTGTATTGCAATGGCTGTTTCCTTATAAAAAAAATCCCCAGTTAATAATCCAGGTAAAGAATTTATGTAAAATGAATGCCTCTTATAATGATAGCATCCCTTTAAAGTGTATAAATGCACTGTAGACTTTAACCCTTTACTATGCCATAGACCAGTTGTCAATGGATTATATTACAATCCCAATAATAAATAAATAACCTGCTTTATAATGGTAATTGAGAGCAGATGGCAAAGGAGAAGGGTGGTAAAGCCATCATACCCTCACCCTTGCCTTGTCTTGCCTGTGTTCTGACCTGGCCACAGTTGCCTTCCCTCCTGCCATAATCAAAGGGAAATGTTAGAAGCAGCTGTGCCCTGATGCTCTATTTGCCTCTCCACTCTTCCTCCCATAACTCAGTGTGCAATTAGAGGGGTGGGATGTTTCTGATTCCAGGGGGTTCGTCCCTCCTTGGATACCCAAAGGGCCTGTATACTCATTACAATTTATTAGGGAGGTTTAGATAGTGGGATTTGGATAATGAGGTTTCTACTGTGTGTGTATTATTCCTAATTCGTTTTAAGTGTCCTTCATACTTACCACACCAGGCTTCATAATTATTAACCTTTCCTTTTTCTTTTATACTCCTGTTTCTTTGTAGCTCTGGAAATCTGCTGCACCCTTCTTCCCTCAAGGGGGTGCCTTCCCTGAGTATGTTGGAACTCATGTTAAGAAGTGGTAGGGTTCAATGCTGCACATGGTTGAATGTCCTCAACTCCTATTGATTTCCATGGGAGTTGAGTGCTCTACACTTCTCAGAATTGGAGCCATACAACCCACTTCTTCATAGTATTTTGTACTTGATTTTTAACATCAGTGACCATTAGCTCACCTCTTATCTTCATTCTTCTTTATGTCTATTTCCACATTTCCACAGACCATGTTTTCACTGCAGCCCAGATCAAACACTAACTCTTGGGTTATTGTCAATACCTTAGAATAATCCTCTGAGAAATGCATTTAGGCTTTGATCCAAAACTGAGTGGAGTCAATGTGTCTGTCCATTGACTTCAGTGGGCTATGGACTAGGGTCTTCAGCCTTGATTCAGCAAGAAGCTCGAGTGTGTGCCTATCTTTGAGTACCTGAGTAGTCCCACTGAGCTCATGTGCTTGAGTATCTTGCTGAATCAGGTCTTAAATTAATCGTGGGGCCATGGAGACACAAGGCTAAGTAAAATGAAACCTATTTAAATTCTTTCATCCCTGATATAAACCAGAGAGAATTACCTAGGAAACCTTCAAGATGCCTCAGTGTAAGTGGATTTGTGTCTGGAAAATCACCTGGTTGTTCATATGTATTATGGACAATTCTTATTGCAACAGAATAAATGTTCACTTTTGCTGAGGTTTCCAAGCTAGCTTGTCTAATATTAATTGTGAAAAGGCTGATGGGTATTGGTTTCAGGTTCAAAGAAACTTCCTTTGCAGCACAAAGGTATATAGTAATAAAGCACAGGATTATTCATTACTGTGTTTGCATTGAGTTATGGTTCCTGTTCATTTAGCTTAATTATGGTTGCTTTGTTTTGTTAATGTTCTAGTAGTGTTCATTTTCCATGTACTAGGATAGCAAAATTATTACACTTCCTATCCTAAATGCCAAGTGTTCCTTACAGCATTGCAGTTCTCACAGAAACTTATCACTTTCTGGATCTAACAAATGCTTTTTCACTCTTGTTGAAATATTAAGTGTAATCTAGAATCTTAAATTTGAGCATTGGTAGATTTTGTTTAAAGTGGAGGCATTTTTAAGGCAGTACTAAGATAAGATGTGGAAATACACACACTTCATCCCCTACATTTTACTTACTTTTGTAGCGTTTAAAGCAGACTAGTCTCTAGTTCCTTCTGGAATAACCCCCGGGTCATTGCCTCAATTTTGTCAGGTTAGGTTATCCAACCTGCTTATTGATGAGATTAAAGTGGTTTTTAAAAATGCTTACTCTAAAAAAATATTTCTCTCTAACTTCCATTTATGTTCCTCTTACCTAGTCTTCTCTGGTGGAATTAAAAAAAAAAGCCTCTCATCTGTGGTGTTTGTGGTTTGGGACACATCTGTTAAATGCCCTGTTACTAAGGTAGTTATCTACCTTGTTCTCATGGCTCCTCTAGTCTTGGGATTAGCGGTGGTGTTCTTAGTCTTTTTTTCTGCACTTTTCTGTGAGCTGCCCTATAACTTTTTTTTTTGTAGTAATGTGTTGGTCAGCACCACAGGATACTCCCTCAGCTACCCAGTGTACAGGACAGGATTAATCTTTTTGTGGGCCCCCAGGAACCTCCCCACCATCCAGCCTCTTCTTCCTGAGGCCTCGCCCACTGCTCGCCACTTAAATCTTCCTCCAATGGGATGATGGCCATAGGGTAAGTATTCTTTTCCCCATGCACATAGTGAATGGTTATTGCGACCCCTCTCTGTTGCCACTGTGGTCTAAGCAAGGTTCTCGGCACTGGGCAACATGGAGCTGCTGAATCTATCAATCCTATTTTGGTTCTCCAGCCTATTCTGACAGGAAATGTCATTATCCCAGATCTGCCTTTTACCCCTGTCCACCACAGAGCTCTGCAAACCCAGAGTCCATATATGTGCTGTCTTTCTTTCTGTCTTCTGCCCCAACATTGGTAACAAACCACGATGTGGGCAACTGGGGCACCGTTGTTAACTCCTTGTATCCATTTCCCAAGCTTTGCTGAAAAATATTTCTCAATCTTCTTTCCCCCTTCCTTGTTTGAAGGGGGTCAGAGCACGTTCCATGGGAAGTCTACTTCTACACACTCTTTAGTTTTACTTAGCCTCTAACAAGTCTGGCTGGTGCCTCGAGGCCCAGGCCCTAGTAGCCTCAGGGGGGCACTGCGTAAACTGTTCAAGGATAAGAGAATTCATCTGGGCCTCTGTGTCCCACCAATCTGGCCTCAACCAGCCAGCCTGTGGTGAGAAGCATCTAAGTTTTTAAAAGCACTGAAAGTGTTAAGATCAGCTGAGAATGCATTTTGCTTTTGTTTCATTTGACCAAATCTCACTTCTTGTGCTTTGACTTACAATCACTTAAAATCTACCTTTTGTAGTTAATAAATGTGTTTGTTTATTCTACCCAAATCAGTGCATTTGGTTTGAAGCATGTCAGAGACTCCCCCTGGGATAACAAGCCTGGTACAGATCAATTTCTTTGTCAAATTGACAAACTCATATAAGTTTGCAGCGTCCAGTGGGCATAACTGGACACTGCAAGAAGGAGGTTCTTAGGGTTGTGCCTGGGACCAGAGATATTGGCTAGTGTCATTTGGTTGCACAATCCAAGCAGTGGCTGGCCAAAAGTGCACACTCATGTAGGCTGGGAGCAGCTTACATGCTAGAAGCTGTGCATGAACAGCCTGGGAGTGGGTGTTCTCACACCAGAGCAGGGTAAGGCTGGCTCCCAGAGTCGAGGACTGGTGTGACCTAGCAGACCACCAGTCCAGATAACACCAGGGGAACATCACACAGTTGTGTTACAAGTTATTATAGGAGGAGCTAATAGCAAACTCTATATTTAGGATGCGTAACATTTTCCGTTATGAAAGATACATGTAACCTTTTTTGAGAAGCTGTAAAACCTCCATTGTTTGCAGCAGGCCTTTGCAATTTGGCAGGGAGAAACCCCAGAATTAGGAAATGCCACTGTTAGGGTAGCCTGTGCAATCTTAACTCTGTACCTTGTGCATGTGTGTTATGATACAGTGTTTAATTACTATCTAAATACTGTACTATCTTTCCACAGGATCTCTACCTCATTCTGTGCATAGGATGGACACAAAAAGGGGCTGAATTAAGGTTGCATGGGCAACTGTAAATCTGGCATTTGCTAATTTTTGCAAGTTTTATGATCTTTTAACATGGGGGTTTTTTGTATGTGATATTTATAGTTAACCTATAGACTTAAAATATAGGGTTTAACTCTTTGGAGGGCAATATTATTCCATCAGGTTGTTACTTTTTGTTAATATCAGTTTGAATTTTGCAACAATACTTTACTGTATGTATTTTATACCATAAAATATTTACTCACAAACATTTCTTCCCTGGCATTACAAATACTAGAATTAAGAATTGTAAGAGGTTAGTTTTCTTAGCCTAGGATGTTTTGAATTGCTTCCTACCTTTCCTAGCTCTGTTGAAGGGATTAGATATTAGAACTGTATACCAAAAGGTACTTTAAATGGGGTAAAGCTAACAGCTCTGGCATGGTCTTGCTGGTAGCCTAGTGAATCACCTTGCCTGTTACTCAGGTTTAGAAGGGGAACTGCCCTCCCAGGCACTGAGGGATGGTCCCCGTGACTGTATTACCTACATCTCTAGCTCTGAACATAAAGCCCTAAAATAGGGGTGGGAATACCCTATCAGAACACGACACTCCACTGTGCACACTGAGAGAATAAACATGTGACAGATAGTGTAGTCATGTTGCTTAATGCACTGCTGGAAGGTGCTCAGATACTACCATGAACTACTAGAACACAATATAAGAACCCGTGTAGAATAGTTTTTTTTAAAATGAGCACCAACGTGGTTCCCTGAGACTGTTACCACACGATCTAGGGCAGCCCACCATTACCCTATTGTGGGCTCACGGTGTAACTTCTGCAGGTTTGCGGGACCTTTTCCCAGTGAAAGAGCCTTACACAGTAATATATCCTTAAGCTATATTTATTAACAATTGATCAAAAGAAATACATATGCTAAGCATACAATGCTCACCGTTCCCAATAAGATGGATGAACTTTCCCTGGTGGCCAGTCAGGATCAGGTCATCTGCGGCTTCAGGTGCTGCACAGTCTGGTTGGTGGAGTGTGATGGTTTTGGCAGCTCTGATCTTGGGCTGTGTTCTGGAGTTAGGTTCCAAAGAACTTGCTTACCAATTTATATAGTTAAAACTCGGGTCCTACTTAGCTATGCCTTAGCCTCCCATTTTAAACTGAAGTCCTACCAACCAGTTGTGACAGGTTGGGTCACAGAAACCCCTCTTGGGACTGCTACCTGTTGTGCTGGGACTATCTCTATGCCCGTTTTCCCTGGCAGCTTGGGACTTCAGTACCTTGCCTGGTTGTGACAGACACACTAGCCTGCTACAAATACAGACCCAGGTCTGAACCACATCCTCCAAAAGCTGCAGGCATAATTGAAAACAGTTTAAGAAGTGCTCCTGTCTCCAATACCCAGATACCCAGTTCCCAATGGGATCCAAACCCCAAATAAATCCATTTTACTCTGTATAAGCTTATACAGGGTAAACTCATAAATTGTTCACCTTCTGTTTGTTCCTCCAGGAATTAGTACTTGCTCTGGGTTAATTCATAAGTAAAACATGATTTTATTAAATATAAAAAGTAGGATTTAAGTGGTTCCAAGTAATGACAGACAGAACAAAGTAAATTACCAAGCAAAATAAAATAAAACATGCAAGTATAAGCCTAATACAGTAAGAAACTAAATGCGGGTAAATCTCACCCTCAGAGATGTTCCAATAAGATTCTTTTACAGAATAGACTTCCTCCTAGTTTGGGTTCAGCAATCACTCACACACCTGTCCTTTGTTCCAGTTTCTTTCAAGCATCTCTTTGGGGTGGAGAGGCTCTCTTGAGCCAGCTGAAGACAAAATGGAGGGGTTTCCCCAGGCTTTATATAGTCTCTCTTGTGGGTAGAAACCCTTTGTATTTTCCTATGCAGCATCACAGCTACAAGATGGAATTTTGGAATCACATGGGCAAGTGATATTACATTGTTTTGGTGCAGTTTAGCTGGAACGTAGGATGTGACTCTCTGCAACTTAGCTGATGGCTGGTGTTCCTCACTCTGGACACTGCTTTTACTGCAGATAAAGGTGTTATATTCATTACCAAGAAGTAGTTGGTTGACAATTGGCTCTGATCCTCTCCTTTCATCTAGCTGAGGCACAGAGAGTTAAGGGCCTGATTTTCAGATATGATGAGCACCCGAAACTCTAACTGAAGTCAATGACATCTGTGCTGCTCAGCACTCCTGTAGATCAGACTCTACGGCCCAGGTCTTCAAAGGTATTTAGGCTCCTGACTTCCACTGAAATGAAGTTCGGAGTGTTGGGGACGGGCAGGTCCACTCGCCACTAGGGTCCTGGCTGGTCTGGGGCTTAGCTTCTCCCATAGGTCTGACTCTCCCACCCCCTTTCTTCACCCCGTGGTCTCTATCTCAGAGTACTCCTTCATGACTCAGCCCTCCAGCCAGGTCAATATACTCCTCTCCTTCCAGGGTATCAAAGGCGCATTAGACAATTGCCCCAGGCAGTCGTCAGCTCCACTACCCACTGTATGCCACTTCTCCAGTGGCTGGTAGGGGAATCCAGGCTGTCCTCTACTCTGGGTTCCGGTCCAGAATCCCTATGTTTATGCTCAAGACCTCTGAAAATCAGGACACTTAATTAGCTGTCCAACTGCAGACACCAACTTTGAAAAGTTTGGCTTGAACCTGCATACACGAAAGTCCCTGTGCCTTCAATAACAATTTCCAATGACAAAGAACTATAATCAGTCTCCCAATAACACTTTTTCTTTATTCTTACTAGCTGATCTTTATGATTCTGCTTTATTCTCTGTACTTTGTATTCTTTAATGGAGCTTTATAGTGTAATTACAGGGAGTTGAAATCTGCAGGCTATGCTGCCATCATAGCTTATTCAGATGTGCTACTAATCCCCTCATTTTTGTAAATTTTACTAAAAATGGTTCCATCTGTCTGTTAATGATTGACCGTTATTTCTGAGTGTTATTTAGCCTTTCACGTTACAAATCAGGACTCCTGACTATTGCCAGCTTCAGTACTTGGTGTCAGATTACCATCTGGCATTGTAACAGGGAGTAGTGAGGAAGATACACTGCCTTTTTTAGTATCAAAGCCATAAGGGTTACAAAGGGAAAAAACAGCTTCTTTTATCTTTTGAGCTCAGATTTATGCATTAGCTCAGTGGTTTGAGCATTGGCCTCATAAACCCAGGGTTGTGAGTTCAATCCTTGAGGGGGCCATTTAGGAATCTGGGGCAAAAATTGGGGATTGGTCCTGCTTTGAGCAGGGGGTTCCAACCCTGAGATTCTATGATCCTGTCTTTCCAAGTGCCAAGGTGACTTTAATATCCCTAAAGGAGCAGAAAACTGAATTAAAATGTAAATGTAAGGCTGGAACTTAGATTAGGTGCATAGCATCTTTTTTTAGTAGTCCATGCATCAAAAAATCTCTTAAAAATATTGTGTAGGTATATATGCTATATGCATTACCAAGAAGTAGTTGGTTGACAATTGGCTCAGATCCTCTCCTTTCATCTAGCTGAGGCACAGAGAGTTAAGGGCCTGATTTTCAGATATGATGAGCACCCAAAACTCTAACTGAAGTCAATGACATCTGTGCTGCTCAGCACTCCTGTAGATCAGACTTTATGGCCCAGGTCTTCAAAGGTATTTAGGCTCCTGACTTCCACTGAAATGAAGTTCGGAGTGTTGGGGACGGGCAGGTCCACTCGCCACTAGGGTCCTGGCTGGTCTGGGGCTTAGCTCCTCCCATAGATCTGACTCCCCCACCTCCTTTCTTCACCCCGTGGTCTCTATCTCAGAGTACTCCTTCATGACTCAGCCCTCCAGCCAGGTCAATATACTCCTCTCCTTCCAGGATATCAAAGGCGCATTAGACAATTGCCCCAGGCAGTCTTCAGCTCCACTGCCCAGTGTATGCCACTTCTCCAGTGGCTGGTAGGGGAATCCAGGCTGTCCTCTACTCTGGGTTCCAGTCCAGAATCCCTATGTCTAGCAACTGGTCTGCCTTCTATCAATCCTGTTGCTCTTTCCCTGGTCACTTTTCCTACAGTTTCAGGCTCCCTTCTCTCTCGGTTTTCCAGCCCAAACTCCCACTTCTCAGGGAATAACTGCAGACTATTTAAATCCATAGCCCCAAACATATCTCTGAGGAAGTGACTGCAGACTGCTTCCCCTGGAGTCCCTTTCTGTTGCCAATTTCTACTGTAATATGTCAGGAATAAATACTACACTATCCTGGATCCCGTAGAATGTATTGAGGTTTTAAAATGTCTCTTATCTTCATTTCTTCCAGTTTTTAGTGTCACAATTTTAGACCATGGCAAGTACCTTCAATATTTCTATGCAGCTTAGTTTCTGAGTGCCTAATACAGTTATCAAAGGGAAACCAAAAGCCATCTCAGGGTATGTCTACACTATGAAATTAGGTCGAATTTATAGAAGTCGGTTTTGTAGAAAGTGTTTTTATATACACACAATGTCCCCACACAAATGCTCTAAGTGCATGTAGTCGGCGGAGTGTGTCCACAGAACCGAGGCAACCATCGACTTCCGGAGCGTTGCACTATGGATAGCTATCCCAGAGTTCCCATAGTCTCCGCTGCCCATTTGAATTCTGGGTAGAAATCTCAGTGCCTGATGGGGCTAAAACATTGTCGCGGGTGGTTCTGGGTACATATCGTCAGGCCCCCCTTCCCTCTCTCCCTCTGTGAAAGCAAGGGCAGACAATCATTTTGCACCTTTTTTCTTGAGTTACCTGTGCAGATGCCATACCACGGCAAGCATGGAGCCCGCTCAGCAAACCGTCACCGTATCTCTCCTGGGTGCTGGCAGACATGGTACTGCATTGCTACACAGCAACAGTTTATTGCCTTTTGGCAGCAGACAGTACAGTATGACTGGTAGCCATCATCGACGTAGTCCTGGGTGCTCTTTTAACTGACCTCAATGAGGTCAGGGGCGCCTGGGCAAACATGGTAGTGATTCAGCCAGGTCATTTCCCTTTTAAGTTTCATTTCATGGTGATTCAGTCCTACCGGCAATGCACTGTCTTTTAATCTGCAGCCAGCAGAAGACGATGGCCAGCAGACATACTGCACCGTCTTCTGCCGAGGACCCAGGAGATGACGATGGCTAGCGGTCGTACTGCACAGTCTGCTGCCAGCAAGATCTATAAAGATAGATGAAGTGGATCAAAACAAGAAATAGACCAGATTTGTTTTGATTTCATTTTCTCCTCCCTCCCTCCGTGAAATCAATGGCCTGCTAAACCCAGTTTTGAGTTCTATCCTTGAGGTTTTGAGTTCTATCCTTGAGGGGGCCATTCTGTTTCTCGCAAAGCCACCCTCTTTGTTGATTTTAATTCCCTGTAAGCCAACCCTGTAAGCCATGTCGTCAGTCGCCCCCCCTCTGTCAGAGCAACGGCAGACAATCGTTCCGCACCTTTTTTCTGTGCAGACGCCATACCACGGCAAGCATGCAGCCAGCTCAGATCACTTTGGCAATTAGGAGCACATTAAACACCACATGCATTATCCAGCAGTATATGCAGCACCAGAACTTGGCAAAGTGAAACCGGGCGAGTAGGCGATGTCAGCGCGGTGACGAGAGTGATGAGGACATGGACACAGACTTCTCGCAAAGCACGGGCCCTGGCAAGGTGGGCATCATGGAGCTAATGGGGCAGATTCGTGCCATGGAACGCCGATTCTGGGCTCGGGAAACAAGCACAGACTGGTGGGACCGCATAGTGTTGCAGGTCTGGGACGATTCCCAGTGGCTGCGAATCTTTTGCATGCGTAAGGGCACTTCCATGGAACTTTGTGACTTGCTTTCCCTTGCCCTGAAGCGCAAGAATACCAAGGTGAGAGTAGCCCTCATAGTTGAGAAGCGAGTGGCAATAGCCCTGTGGAAGCTTGCAATGCCAGACAGCTACCGGTCAGTCAGGAATCAATTTGGAGTGGGCAAATCTACTGTGGGGGCTGCTGTGATGCAAGTAGCCAACGCAATCAAAGATCTGCTGATATCAAGGGTAGTGACCCTGGGAAATGTGCTGGTCATAGTGGACGGGTTTGCTGCAATGGGATTCCCTAACTATGGTGGGGCCATAGACGGAACCCATATCCCTATCTTGGCACCGGAGCACCAAGCTGGCGAGTACATAAACTGCAAGGGGTACTTTTCAATAGTGCTGCAAGCTCTGGTGGATCACAAGGGACGTTTCACCAACCTCAACGTGGGATGGCCGGGAAAGGTTCATGACGCTCGCATCTTCAGGAACTCTGGTCTGTTTCAAAAGCTGCAGGAAGGGACTTTATTCCCAGACCAGAAAATAACCGTTGGGGATGTTGAAATGCCTATAGTTATCCTTGGGGACCCAGCCTACCCCTTAATGCCATGGCTCATGAAGCCATACACAGGCAGCCTGGACAGTAGTCAGGAGCTGTTCAACTACAGGCTGAGCAAGTGCAGAATGGTGGTAGAATGTGCATTTGGATGTTTAAAAATGCGCTGGCGCAGTTTACTGACTTGGTTAGACCTCAGCGAAACCAATATTCCCACTGTTATTACTGCTCGCTGTGCACTCCACAATCTCTGTGAGAGTAAGGGGGAGACATTTATGGTGGGGTGGGAGGTTGAGGCAAATAGCCTGGCTGCTGGTTACGCACAGCCAGACACCAGGGCGGTTAGAAGAGCACAGGAGGGAGCGGTGCACATCAGAGAAGCTTTGAAAACCAGTTTTATGACTGGCCAGGCTATGGTGTGAAAGTTCTGTTTGTTTCTCCTTGATGAACCCCCCCGCCCCTTGGTTCACTCTACTTCCCTGTAAGCTAACCGCCCTCCCCTCCTCCCTTCGATCACTGCTTGCAGAGGCAATAAAGTCATTGTTGCTTCACATTCATGCATTTTTTATTAATTTATCACACAAATAGGGGGATAACTACCAAGGTGGCCCAGGAGGGGTGGTGGAGGAGAGAAGCACCAGGAGGGGTGGTGGAGGAGGGAAGGACAAGGCCACACAGCACTTTAAAAGTTTAAAACTTTAAAACTTATTGAATGCCAGCCTTCTGTTGCTCTGGGGTGGAGTGTCTGGGTGGCCGGAGGCCTCCCCACTGCATTCTTGGGCGTCTGGGTGTGGAGGCTATGGAACTTGGGGAGGAGGGCGGTTGGTTACACAGGGGCTGTAGTGGCAGTCTGTGCTCCTGCTGCCTTTCCTGCAGCTCAACCATACACTGGAGCATATTAGTTTGATCCTCCAGCAGCCTCAGCATTGAATCCTGCCTCCTCTCATCACGCTGCCGCCAACTTTCAGCTTCAGCCCTCTCTTCAGCCCACCACTTACTCTCTTCAGCCTGCCACCTCTCCTCCCGGTCATTTTGTGCTTTCCTGCACTCTGACATTGTCTGCCTCCATGCATTCGTCTGTGCTCTGTCAGTGTGGGGAGGACAGCATGAGCTCAGAGAACATTTCATCACGAGTGCGTTTTTTTCACCTTCTAATCTTCACTAGCCTCTGGGAAGGAGAAGATCCTGTGATCCTTGAAACACATGCAGCTGGTAGAGAAAACAAAGGGACAGTGGTATTTAAAAAGACACATTTTATAGAACAATGGGTACACTCTTTCACGGTAAACCTTGCTGATAACGTCACATACATAGCACATGTGCTTTCGTTCCAAGGTCGCATTTTGCCTCCTCCCACCGTGTGGCTAGCCCCTCATCCCTCCCCCCTCCCCGTGGCTAGCAGCAGGGAACATTTCTGTTCAGCTACAGGCAAACAGCCCAGCAGGAATGGGCACCTCTGAATGTCCCCTTAAGAAAAGCACCCTATTTCAACCAGGTGGCCATGAATGATATCACTCTCCTGAGGATAACACAGAGAGATAAAGAACGGATGTTGTTTGAACGCCAGCAAACATACACTGCAATGCTTTGTTCTACAATTATTCCCGAGTGCGTGCTACCGGCCTGGAGTGGTAAAGTGTCCTACCATGGTGGATGGAATAAGGCTGCCCTCCCCAGAAACCTTTTGCAAAGGCTTTGGGAGTACATCCAGGAAAGCCGCGAATGCCAGGGCAAATTAATCATTAAACATGCTTGCTTTTAAACCATGTGTAGTATTTTCAAAGGTACACTCACCAGAGGTCCCTTCTCTGCCTGGCAGGTCCGGGAGGCAGCCTTGAGTGGGTTCAGGGGGTACTGGCTCCAGGTCCAGGATGAGAAACAGTTCCTGGCTGTCGGGAAAACCGGTTTCTCTGCTTGCTTTCTGTGAGCTATCTACAACCTCATCGTCATCATCTTCCTCGTCCCCAAAACCTGCTTCTGTGTTGCCTCCATCTCCATTGAAGGAGTCAAACAACACGGCTGGGGTAGTGGTGGCTGAACCCCCTAAAATGGCATGCAGCTCATCATAGAAGCGGCATGTTTTGGGCTCAGACCTGGAGCAGCCGTTCGCCTCTCTGGTTTTCTGGTAGGCTTGCCTCAGCTCCTTAAGTTTCACGCGGCACTGCTTCTGGTCCCTGTTATGGCCTCTGTCCTTCATGCCCTGGGAGATTTTGACAAATGTTTTGGCATTTTGAAAACTGGAACGGAGTTCTGATAGCACAGATTCTTCTCCCCATACAGCGATCAGATCCCGTACCTCCCGTTCGGTCCATGCTGGACCTCTTTTGCGATTCTGGGACTCCATGGTCACCTCTGCTGATGAGCTCTGCATGGTCACCTGCAGCTTGCCACGCTGGCCAAACAGGAAATTGAAATTCAAAAGTTTGAGGGCCTTTTCCTGTCTACCTCGCCAGTGCATCTGAGTTGAGAGTGCTGTCCAGAGTGGTCACAATGGAGCACTCTGGGATAGCTCCCGGAGGCCAATACCATCTAACTGTGTCCACAGTACCCCAAATTTGACCCAGCAGGGCCGATTTCAGCGCTAATCCCCTTGTCGGTGGTGGAGTAAGGAAATCGATTTTAAGAGCCGGGAGGGAACGGGCACAGCGCAAAAGAGGCAGCAACGTTAAACAATTATGGTGAACATTCTAAAAACTGAATGCCCACATTACAATTCTCTACTCCTATATCAGGAGTTATTATGCCAGATACTTGGCTATACTGGGCAAACAATACATTTGAACAGTATTAATGTAAATCTGTGTGGCAATGGGACAGTAGAAGCAGCAGCTAGCCTAGAGTTGGAGTGCCAAGGAAGGAGAAGGACTAGAAGACATCTGTGTGTCACGCACACACACACACACACACACACAAATATAGATAGATAGTATGTTTTATATTACATTTTTAATTCTAGGTTCAATATGTGCCCACAACATTTGTATTACCAAGGTGAGTGATGTGCACAAATCTTATTACTTGTGTGTCTAGCTAGACCCTCAGTCAGTTTTGTGCCTGCATTTCAGTTATGGGTGCAAAAATGCAGGTGTTAGTTGTGGGTAAAATTTGCTTCTGAACAGGGGGGCACTGTTTTGAAAAACTGGGTCTAAATATGTGTGCATATGCACATGTGTATATATAATAATTAGTATACTTTACTTAAATACTTACAATAAGTGGAGCTTCCTTAGACGATTAGAGAAACATCTTGGACATTAATTCATCATCTAGATCACCAATTGTTATAGCAGACACAAAGTTCATTCTGGATATATGTCTTAACAATATACAGTAGCATTGCCTTGATTCTTTCTTTTTCACCTCCTTGCTTACTCATCCTGGGCTAGACATTTATAATATTCTGTACTGATATGCATCTCGTCTTCTACTACAGAGATTGAAGATGTAAGCAGAGTCAGGATAAGCTCCACCCTGATATTTGGTGGTGAGGTGTGGCAAGTTGTGGGAAAAGAACTTCAGGGGCCGATCTCATTTGCATAGGCACACCCCCCCCACCTAGAATGAGGCCATAGCTGCCCAAATGGTCACTTTGGCTGCTGTGGGATCCCCAGTGTCTCTGTTATTCGGGCAGGAAGAATAAATTGTTATTACCCTGATTATGTGAATCAAGGACAGTGAAACTGTACTTGGCCTTTTGTTATGATGGAGGGACTCGCCATCAACTAAGTAGCACTCACTAGGCAAGGGACATGGGTTCCAAAACTCTGTGAATGGAGAGAGGTTGGGGATAGGTATTAATACTTAGTGGCATGGGCCCCCTGGTGAGGGCCTTACGTGCTAATTGCACTTCCTCCTCTCTCCTTTGTGGAATATCAGAGCTAATTTTGATTCCATTAGGAGTCTAGTTACAGGCTGCTGAGCTGAATTCAAATTGGGCTAATGGTGCACCAGCACTGAGGCTCCCCTACTACAAGCTGAAATCACAAAAGAGCTAAACCTACTAAGAGCTGAAATCACTGAGTGTTGTGTTAAGTAGTGGGGGAGCCTGAAGATATATGGTGGAGCAGTTTGTGGGACAGCTGGAGTGCCTTGTGGACAGGCTGGTGGAGCAGAGCAGTTTGTTGGATGCCTAGAGCAGCTCATGGGGTGGCTGGCAGAGTGGAGCCCCATGGAGAGGTGGGGCCATCAGCTTTGGACCATGTAAGGTGCCCCTTAACCCCCCCCCCCAATCTCCACCCAGGTTGGGAGGTAAAACTCTGCAGATAAACTTTTTTTATTATTTAATAAAATGTGCAAGTTTAAACTATCTTGTAAACCAGGGGTGGGCAAACTTTTTGGCCTGAGGGCCACATTGGGTTGCAAAATTATATGGAGGGCTGGTTAAGGGAGGCTGTGCCTTCCAAAACAGCCAGGTCTGGCCCGCTCCCTGCCCCCTATCTGACCCCCACGCTTCTCGCCCCCTGACGGCCCCTCCGGGACTCCTGCCCCATCCACCACCCCCCTGCTCCCTGACCGCCCCTGGACCCCTCACCCCTGACTGCCCCCACTGCCCCATCCAACCCCTCCTCTCATTCCTGACTGCCCCCCTGGGACCCCTGCCCCATCCAACCACCCCTTCTCCCTGACTGCCCCAGGAATCCCTGCCCCTGACTTCCCCCCACGGCCCCATCCAACCCCCCCTTCCTGACTGCCCCCCGGGACCCCTGTCCCTATTCAAGTCCCCTGTTCCCTGCCCTCTGACCGCCCTGCCCCCTATCCACCCCCCCACCCCCGATCACCACCCCGAACTCCCCTGCCCTCTACCCAACCCCAATCCCCCTTACCGCGCCACCATGCAGCACAGAGCACAGGGTCAGGCCGGCCGCAGGAGCTCGCAGCCCCGCCGCCCAGAGCATCGTGCCAGCGGCGCAGTGAGCTGAGGCTGCGGGGGAAGGGCCGGGGGCGAGCCTCCGGGGCCAGGAGTTCAGGGGCCAGGCAGGAGAGTCCCGCAGGCCAGATGTGGCCCGTGGGCCATAGTTTGGCCACCTCTGTTGTAAACTCTGGACCTATCATTGCAACCTCTGCTATACATTTTATTGTCCGATTCTGGCCAAGTGAGAGCAGCATAATTAGTTTATCATATCGTATTGCAGTCATGCACCAGTGTGGCATCAGCAACTTTGTTCAGCTTTATGCAATGCAGACCACAAATATGCCCTTTGTTTAGCCCAGTCTATTAATTTTAAAGTGCCTAGAGAACCAAAAGTGACTGTGGGAAGCAGGCTGTTGTGAATGCAGCCCTAAACAGGTGGAATAAACTATCTTATTCCATTAGAATAGGCTAGACAATTGCCTGGTATAAGTATTTGATCTCTGATGTTACGTGTTGTCAATGTAAAAAGAACTGAAATTGAGTGCTTATAGTAGCAGACAATGTTTTACTTTCAACCTTATATGATTTGACTGATACTGAGGCTCACTGTAGTAAGATTGCATGATGGCTATCCCCTTGGGCTCTTATAAAAAATTAAGTGACTGATACTCATTTATATTAAGACCCCTTTACATGACTTTGGAAGATATTCTGGAGAAAGTGAATAGGGAAGTGGTATTTAACTCTTCACATAGCACAAGAACCAGGGGTCACCCAATGAAATTAATAGGCAACAGTTTTAAAACAAATATAAGAAAGTACTACTTTGCACAATGAACAGTCAATCCGTGGAACTCTTTGCCACTGGATGTTGTGAAGGTCAAAAACATAACTGGGTTCAAAAAAGATTTAGGTAAATTCATGGAAGATAGGTTCACCAATGGCTATTATCCAGGACAGTAACGGGTGCAACCTTATGCTCTGGGTGTCCCTAAACCTCTGACTACTGGAAGCTGGGAGTGGACAATAGGGGATGGGTCACTCGATAATTGCCCTGTTCTTTTTTATTCCCTCTGAATTATCTGGCACTGGCCACTGTTGGAAGACAGGATACTGGGCTAGATGGACCATTGGACTGACCCAGTATGCCCATTCTTATGTAGATTAAACGGGCCTTAGTGTGTATCTCCCTCAGGAAGCTATGTGATGCTTCCCAGGGGAAGCCAGGGTTGTGAGGCACCTTGCTACTCCCTGACCTCAGCATGAGGAAGTCTTGTCTGTGCCTGCTGTGGATCAGCTCCCTGACTCCACCAGCCTTTGGTAATACAAGCACTGCCTTCCAGGCCTCACTCTGTACAGGTTAATGATAGGCACACTCCAACTCCCAAGTCCTCAGAGTGCCCTTCTGAAGTGCCCAACCCTTGTTCCACTGAACACGCACAGAACTCTTAGATTTGCTACTCCCAAAGGAATATTACACACTGGTTTAGTATTAACTCAGGATCACCATTCTGCTTAACACACAGTACTTAGGTATATTTATAGTGAAATCAAGAATAAATTTATTATAAAAGAACAGAGTTTCAAAGAATATTGGAAACAAATAGTTACAGAAAAAACAAAATAACTTGCTTTCTAGAGCTTAAGCTTAACTCACAAGACATCCCTCTGTTTCCTATGGGACAGCTTACCCCAAGTCCTTTTTCCAGTGTTTTCAGCCAAGATGGCTGAGATCCCACTTTCATAAGATCAAGCCCACTGGTCACTTGTCTTTACTCTTTCTGGACTCCCAGATAGACTAGACCTTCGATTTTCATCTGAAAACAGGGTTACCCCATCTCCCCCTATTAATTTCCTTCTGAAGTCTCTGCTAGCTCTTCATTAGCATTTGACTCAGTATGCTAATAGACTCCTACTGGAAGGTGTACAATGGTCTTACTTCCTATCTGGAGAAGTTTGTCTCAAGCCATGCTACCTTTGAATGACCTGTCTTCTCACTACATGGCTTAGAACATTTTCAGCATATATCCATAATGTGCACACATTTTCCATATATGAATTTTGCAATAACTATGAAAACCAATGTGACACATGCTTTCATTAGATACCTTACATGACCCCTTTTAGTGAACCCAAGGGATCCCTGTACCCTTAGGTACCCCTGTGCTCTCTGCCACTTGGCATCAAGAGGTCTTTGGGTCACAGCCTATGACTGAGTGTATGGCGAGGGTTGCAAAATAAAGAGAAGAAAGGTCAGATTTCAATGAAGAGTTTCATGACTAAGAAATGCAGGGTTGGAACCTGCTTTTGTAGATATCAGTGCAGGTTACATTCAAACGTTTGCATTTCATGTTGCCTGCTTTGGAGCTTAGAAAAAAGAAAGCAAGTTAAGTTTAACCAACTGTGCCTCTTCTTACTATTTGACAGCATATTCTTATTGCCATCTACTAGAGTTTGTACTAATTAGCTCTGAATATTTTAGTGGCCTCATTACACTAATCAGCTGTTGGCATTTTATTTTCTGTACTAATTACATTCTATTTTAGGGTTCTGTGACTTGTATGGAGAACCAATGTATAGTACCAATGACTTAAAATGCCCTCCTCTTCAATGAATGGTCTAATGGAGCTCTCTGAAAGGAATGTTTCCAAAACTAACAGTTCCTCTTCTGCGAAACTTAACTCTCCCGAGGGAAGTTCCTTACACATATGGCTTGGTGTTGACTATATAAAAAAACACTCTAAAATGAGCTCCCCCCCCCGTTCATTTTCTATGGAGAGCAACATATCATAGGCCCAGACTCTGTGAATGCTCCATGGTTCAAGCACCCACTGAAAAAAAAAGGGGTGCTCAGCACCTGCATGGCTGGATTAATCTTTTGTGGGCCTTGGTGCCTGCTCCAAGGCCCTGCCCCTGCTCGGTCTCCTTCCCCCGCCCCGAGGCCCCGCCTGCCATTTGCTTGGGAGGGAGGGGGCAGAGAGAAGCACCCACTGGCAAAAACAAAAGTCAGAGCCTGTGCATTATATTACAGTATAAAGGATTTCTCACCGTGAGTTTGGGATGGCTTCATTCTATACAAGTGGTGAAGTGAGCAATGTATGATGGTCATCCTAGGGACAGGCCTAACACAAAACCACATTACCCTGCATTGTGTATCTGTCACAGATTTTACAGAAAAACTACTTTAGAAATATTTTTGAGTTTTAAAATATTGAGGGGAGCAGCCTGATGTATATGGGCATCGCAAAGCCATGGCTATGACCTTGCCTCACCCACATATGCCACATCTTGAGCCACTAATGTAACTGACAACTTTAGTGAGCTGCACCTATTGCTCTCTACTGCTGAATTATTATGGCTGCTTCCTGCATGGCTAGGCACAGGGAAAAGGACTCCCTTCATCACTCCTAGCCTTAAGGCATCTGTACTGAAATCACCTGTAATGTGACCCTGGGTTTGCTGAGGCATTCTCTGTAAAAAGATCAAAAGGAAAGAAACGTTGCCGTGCTTTTGAAAATGCCAGTGAAAAGTTTAAACAGCCCCTTGCAGTATTTGCAACCCTGATACGGTGACAGCACTGTGCTACTGCATGACAGCAAAACAATTGAGTGGCTGTATCGGGCCAGGCTCATTTCACTGTCTCAAGCTGAGACAATTGCAAAAACTAAAAATAACCACCACATTGTCTCAAGTCCCTTAGCGTATGTCTACACTTCAGCTGGGAATGAGCAGCCCAGCCCAGACAAGACAGACTCCCGCTAGCTCAGCTTGAGCAGGTGTGCTAAAAATGGCTTGATGGGCATTCTGGCTTTAGCAGAGTCTCAGGCTAGCCATCTCCGCTCAGACCCAGGGGAACTGGTGGGCTTGAGAACATGAGCTGCTGCCCAAGCCACAATGTCCACACTGACACCTTTAGCATACCAGCTCAAGCTGGAGCGAGTGTGAATCTGTCTACCAGGGCTGGCAGGCTTGCTCCCAGCAGCACTGGACATTTTTTAATATTTCCGTTTTACCAAAGATATTGGTGATGTATATTTAAATATTTTTATTTGACATTGTTCCTCTTACATATGGGTTTTTCTAACTGAAACAATCCAACATACTGTGAATATAATAAACAGTATTAGGACTGTCTTGTTTACCTGTGCTTTTCAGGTACACAGTAAAGATGCACAGGGAGCTGTGATTTGGGGAGGAGGAGCTATGCCTATCTCAAGTGTTTGAATTAGAAAACCCATCTGTAAAAGAACAATTCAAGGTATAATGGATAGAATACTCTAGGGGTGGTGGGGGGAAGGGGAAGGAAAGGAAGGAGAGAAATAGGAATAAATGAGTTTGTTTCTATCCAAGATGGCATCTAGAACCTGAAAAACCAAGTGGAACCAGCAAAGGTTGTATTGTGTGCACTGGGGCCTTCTGTAGTGCAAAAGAAGTGACACCAGAAGAAAGATGAGGCTCTGAGGGATGTAGGCTTCTTTTCTGATTAGACTCTGTAAAAAGTATAGAATCTGAAGAAGCTACTTTATATGTCTTTTGATGGGATGTGGTCTCAAGTCTCTGATTCGGCATTTATTCATTCCTGGTGTTGACAGACTACTTCAGCTCAGAAAACCTATTAGCTTTTCTTAGGCTAGCTGCTAACCTGAGAGACAGAGATACCTGTGAGAGTGACTAGCAGGGTGTTTTGTAGTTCCATCTAGTGTAGCATTTGTTGCTGCTCGAAAGCCTACTTTAGTCTTTTGCAGATTTTTAAAGGAAGATTCAAGTAACATATGCTGAGAAAAATCTCCTGTGAAGGCCAATAATGGAAATGTAGCTCCTTTGAAATCAATGGAATCACCTAGATAATTAGCAAAATTTCACACAGAGAGTTTGTGTGTTTAGATGGGCTTCAGTTGCACAGCACAGATCTGCATCAACGCTTTCACAAGGTTGTGGTGGGAGGTATTCAGATCTGGAGTTCAAGTATTGATTTGGTTTGGGTCCATCCCAGCTGTGTGTGTGTAGTGTCTAAGAAACTGAAAATAACACTGGGACTGGAGGAAAAAAAGCTGTTAGGGAGGGTGGGGGAAATAAAACATTTTCAGGTTCTCAGAAATCCTACAAACCTGCATCCGATGAAGTGAGCTGTAGGTCACGAAAGCTTATGCTCAAATAAATTGGTTAGTCTCTAAGGTGCCACAAGTACTCCTTTTCTTTTTACAATCAACAGGAAATTTTCTAATTTGCCCATGAGATCACTGTAGAAATGCAGCTGGATTGATTTATTTTTATTTTTTATTTCCATGTATAAAATACACCTCTTTGCGTTTGCACTACAGGGATAGAAATCCCAATCTGAGTCTGCACTGGATAGATGGATGCACTGTCCTGCTCAGGGTCCCCAAGTGAGTGCCTTGAATGTAAAGAGAAAAGGACGAGATGTGGGAGGACAGGGTAGATGGCAGTGGGTGAGACTCATTCTGCCCAATCCGTGACTTCAAAATCAAGGGTGCATTAGCCAATTTGTTCAGAATTATGTTCTTTCAGCACTGGTGACCTGAATAATTGGGAGGCTGCCACCTCATCTTCTGCTGACACCAACACCATTTTTGGCCCATGCAGAATCTGTCCATTAGTTCATATGGGTGCTGTCAATTATTGGGTAACTTATGAGAAATGAGCTACTCTTCTGCCTTCATGTTTACATACTTCTCTCATCTACTTTGAAATGGCCTGAGTGTTAAACAACCTGTCTTGAGTTAAACAATCGTCTGATGTATGCAGTATTGTTGAATCCATATTGGTCCCAGGATATTAGAGAGACAAGGTGGGTGAGGTAATCCTAAAGAAGAGCTCTGTGTAAGCCCCAAAACTTGTCTCTCTCATCCACAGAAGCTGGTCCAATAAAAGTTGTTACCTGACCAACCTTGACAGTCTTTTGGTGATACTTTAGAGAATGGCAGAGAGCTGAGAACAGGGGTCTGATTTTCCAGTGCCTGGGACCTTGTATAATCATTTATGCAAGTGCAAAGTGCGTGTCAAAGGCTACACAATCAGAACTGTGGCATTTTACACACAGTCCTCAGTACTGTAAATGACTATACAAGATGCAAGGCAGTGGAGTTCCTGGATGGCGGACAGATTTTTGAATGCTGATATTCCATTAGTGCACCTCCGAAGAGATGTATGCAGTCCCTGTGGCATTAGATTTAAAATCAGGTTCTACTGAGATACATGGGATCAGAAAAACAGAACAATGAAGAAGGGACAAAAACTGTCCACGTTTTTTCAAAATACAAAAATGTTCCATTGCATCTGTTAATGAACTGAAATTCTTGGAAAGTTAATCGTGGTTTTTTTTTTAAATTTACTTGTTATGAGGCCACATACAAAAGCTTCAATCTTATAACCCAGCAATGAAATAGAGGGAAGGAGGGACTTCCCACAAAGTACTCAGTGTACCTCTGAAAAGCAACAAAAGGTGATTAATTACGATTTTAAACTAATTTGCCATAGTTTGCCTTAACATTCTGCAGCCAGTTCCCTTCAATCTGCTGTTCTTGCAGTTGGAAATTTATCTCCTGGCATTGTTAATTTCTTAAAGAACCACCTCCTCATTTTCTTCTTTATGTGCTGTAGTTCCCCTGCCCCCCATATCTAGTTTATTCAAACAAAAAACAAATGGAAAATGTCACACCTTTCAAACAGAATACTTCATAACTACCAAAGTCTTCTGGGAATGACTCTGGAAAGCATGAAGACCACAGCAAATTGATGATTTGGATAGAGGCCTAACCTCACAAAAAATATAGTTTAGATTGGAATCAAGGTTTCCTGAATATTTTACTATTCAATCTCGTCTTAATCTATTAGATACTTCCTTACAAACAATAACCCGAAATGAAGTAAACACACATTTTGTTTCTATTGTGTAAGTTTCTACACCGGCAGTCAGTTGCACACTTTAAAAAGAAGTGACTAATACATGCCATTTTTCTCAAACATAGTTATTATCTTTTTATCAATGTAAAGGAAAAGTAATTTGTGGCAATGTACAGAAGATGGGCCAAACCCACGGTGATTTACCTGGAAGTATGTGTGACAGCATCTAACTGAATTGGTGCCTATGCAAAATGTTCACTATTTTTGGTAATACTTTGTCCCCTGAAATAGTGGTCATGTTCTCAGTCATGAATGGTCATTTTACCTATAATAATGACCCACGGCCCAATACTGCAAAAGAATCCATCAACATGGATGGGTCCTTGGGTCTTTACAGAGTGCCATTGATTAAGGTTTTGTCACTGATTGGTGCTGAACATATATCTCACACTAAGTGCCCCTGTTTACAATGAATTTTTATATTGGGGTATAGTATAAGAAAATCAAAACAACTGTGCAAGGGGTTAAATATTTCTGTCAAAGTGTTGGTTAAACACTTGTGGATTAGAGTTTAAGGGCCTAACACAATACCTATTGAAGCCAGTGGGCACTGGATTGAGCCCTAAAAGAACAATACCACTCTTGTGGATGCAGACCAAGAGACCACAAGCAAGAAGAATGAGCAAAATATGCTTTGGAGAGTGGCAGGAGATCAGTGGGAAAAGCATCAGCAAGAGGTGGTTGTATACCAACAAAAAGCAGGGAGAGCAGCCACTATGGTGTTGGTGTGCTGGATTGTGCCATATACTTTGGGACTATGGTTCTTGTCCAGATAGAGCCCTGCAAATCCGCGGATATCCGTTTTGTATTGGTGGACCATTTTTGCAGATAGTGGATCAGATGCATATACAATCGCGCATGGCTCTACTCATTGGTGGCACCTGGCCCACGGCATCTGGCTCAGGCAAGCCAGGGGGTGAGGCACAGCACCCTCGGGGCCCGAGACCAGCAGCCAGTGGCTGGGGCTGGGCGGCAGGTTGGAGTCAGGGCTCTCCAGCACCTGCTCGCCATGCTGCTTCCTATCCAGAAGCTCGGCCCCTCGGGCAGCACCAGCATCTGCACCATGGCCCAGCCTGGCAGCACTGGCCATGAATCATAGAATATCAGGGTTGGAAGGGACCTCAGGAGGTCATCTAGTCCAACCCCCTGCTCAAAGCAGGACTAATCCCCAATTAAATCATCCCAGCCAGGGCTTTGTCAAGCCTGACCTTAAAAACTTCTAAGGAAGCAGATTCTACCACCTCCCTAGGTAACGCATTCCAGTGTTTCACCACCCTCCTAGTGAAAAAGTTTTTCCTAATATCCAACCTAAACCTCCCCCACTGCAACTTGAGACCATTACTCCTTGTCCTGTCCTCTTCTACCACTGAGAATAGTCTAGAACCATCCTCTCTGGAACCACCTCTCAGGTAGTTGAAAGCAGCTATCAAATCCCCCCTCATTCTTCTCTTCTGCAGACTAAACAATCCCAGTTCCCTCAGCCTCTCCTCATAAGTCATGTGTTCCAGTCCCCTAATAATTTTTGTTGCCCTCCGCTGGACGTTTTCCAATTTTTCCACATCCTTCTTGTAGTGTGGGGCCCCAAACTGGACACAGTACTCCAGATGAGGCCTCACCAATGTCGAATAGAGGGGAACGATCATGTCCCTCGATCTGCTCGTTATGCCCCTACTTATACATCCCAAAATGCCATTGGCCTTGGCAACAAGGGCACACTGCTGACTCATATCCAGCTTCTCGTCCACTGTCACCCCTAGGTCCGCAGGACTGCTGCCTAGCCATTCGGTGCCTAGTCTGTAGCGGTGCATTGGGTTCTTCCGTCCTAAGTGCAGGATCCTGCACTTATCCTTATTGAACCTCATCAGATTTCTTTTGGCCCAATCCTCCAATTTGTCTAGGTCCCTCTGTATCCTATCCCTGCCCTCCAGCGTATCTACCACTCCTCCCAGTTGCTGAGAGTGCAATCCACACCATCCTCCAGATCATTTATGAAGATATTGAACAAAACCGGCCCCAGGACCGACCCCTGGGGCACTCCACTTGACACTGGCTGCCAACTAGACATGGAGCCATTGATCACTACCCATTGAGCCCGACAATCTAGCCAACTTTCTACCCACCTTATAGTGCATTTATCCAGCCCGTACTTCTTTAACTTGCTGACAAGAATACTGTGGGAGACCGTGTCAAAAGCTTTGCTAAAGTCAAGAAACAATACATCCACTGCTCTCCCTTCATCCACAGAACCAGTAATCTCATCATAGAAGGTGATTAGATTAGTCAGGCATGACCTTCCCTTGGTGAATCCATGCTGACTGTTCCTGATCACTTTCCTCTCATGTAAGTGCTTCAGGATTGATTCTTTGAGGACCTGTTGCATGATTTTTTCAGGGACTGAGGTGAGGCTGACTGGCCTGTAGTTCCCAGGATCCTCTTTCTTCCCTTTTTTAAAGATTGGCACTACATTAGCCTTTTTCCAGTCATCTGGGACTTCCCCCGTTCGCCACGAGTTTTCAAAGATAATGGCCAATGGCTCTGCAATCACAGCCGCCAATTCCTTTAGCACTCTCGGATGCAACTTGTCCGGCCCCATGGACTTGTGCATGTCCAGCTTTTCTAAATAGTCCCTAACCACCTCTTTCTCCACAGAGGGCTGGCCATGAACTCCCCATGTTGTGATGCCCAGCGCAGCAGTCTGGGAGCTGACCTTGTTAGTGAAGACAGAGGCAAAAAAAGCATTGAGTACATTAGCTTTTTCCACATCCTCTGTCACTAGGTTGCCTCCCTCATTCAGTAAGGGGCCCACACTTTCCTTGGCTTTCTTCTTGTCGCCAACATACCTGAAGAAACCCTTCTTGTTACCCTTGACATCTCTTGCTAGCTGCAGCTCCAGGTGCGATTTGGCCCTCCTGATTTCGTTCCTACATGCCCGAGCAATATTTTTATACTCTTCCCTGGTCATATGTCCAACCTTCCACTTCTTGTAAGCTTCCTTTTTCCCAGTCCCAAGCCTGGTTCACCGGCTGCTGGGCAGCAGGGCCCATTCTCGGCCACGGGGATTGGAATGCGTGGTGCCTTGGTGCCCTACCCCTCCGCCTCACTGTGATGCAACATGCACTGCTGCTGCTGTGTGCCGTCACTTGAGAGCCCCTGGGAGCAGCACGTGATGCAGTGCCCCTTTCCCCCCAGCCCCGCTCCGTGCCATCCCTTCTCCTCGAGACCCTGCCCCCACATTGCCCCTTACCCCCAGTCCCCATTTCACTGCCTCTTCCCTGCAAGACCCCCTCCCCCTGTCGCTAGTCCTTGTGAGATGGCTTGCTGCTGCTGTGCGTGAGGGTATAGATGCAGATACAGGTAAAAGATGGCTAGTGGATGGCGGGTTGGATCATGGGTTGATCCTGGCAGATGCGAAGCGGACGTGGATCCACATTTTTGTATCCATGCAGGGCTTTAACTCCAGAGTCTCTTGCTTTCCCAAATTACACCCCCCACACTTTTCATTGTATTTATTGTAAACAAACACACACAAATATGAAGGAGAAAAAGATAACTTTAGTTTTTTCATGAACTCTGGAGTTCTGCCTGATGATAGTCACCGTGCGCAAATTACAAATGAAGTAGAAAGGAATGGAACATGGAGTTTTGTTTGTCCTGATGTTAATGAGGGTTTGGAATTCTGATCTGTTGGTGAATCTATTTTTGTTTGCATATTTTGCATATATATTACTGTTTGATGCCTTTGAGGAAAAAGGAAATTTAACATCTAAATATTTTAATATTCAACAAATACTGCTATATATAAAATACAGGGGTAATGATGATTTCCTCTAGCCTGGCTTCTTTAAGTCTGTAATAACATTTGTGCTAATTTCTTTCACTAGTAGTTTGTGTTGAAGTGTATTTCTTATTTTCAGTAAAGAGATAAGGTCTTGATTTAAGGAAAAATTAATGGGTTCTATTATATTATATTAAAAACACAATATTCAGGTATGTATAATTTTTCTGTTAAAGTTTATTTGGGTGGATATTTGTCTTTGGAGCTCTTAACTAAAGAAATATTTTAAAATTGTATTTTTTACATTTTTTCAAACAAAACTGTTGAAGCATTTTCTATTTTAACTTATTTATTTTTAGATGTTTCTAATATACCTACAACCATAGTATCTACATACCAAATTTCAAGTATTAAATCATGGCAACTTCTTAGTTTAAGACACAATGACCCACATTCTGGTTTCTATGACTGGCTTGCATCCAAAATGATTGCCGTGGGACTAAATGGGTATAAATGAGTCCTTTATTTAGCAATTTTCATGTTCCTAAAACAGAAATATGGCTTTGGGCTAACAAAATATGGAACTAAAATATAATTTGGTTCCTTTGAATATTTAAAAAGAGGCAGAATGATATACTTGAACTTCTGAAATTAACACAGTCAACATTAACAATGAGGTGATTTTATGATCTATAAGCATGTACACAGAGAAAAATTCTGTTGTTAAATAACTCGTTAATCTAGCAGATAGCCATAACAAGCTCCAGGGGCTGTAAGTTGAAACTACACAAATTCAGTGCAAATTTTTAGCATGAAGGGTAGTTCATTGGAACAACCATTGGAACAACGTACCAATGGATGAGGTGGATTTGCCATCACTTGAAACCTTTGAATCAAGGCTGGATGTCTCTCCAAAAGATATGTTGTAGTTTAATCACGAGACATTGAGCTTGATGCAGAAATTATCAGGGAAATTCTGTGGCCAGTGCGATGCAGGAAGCCAGACTAGATAATTACAAAAATCCTTACTGGTCTTCAAATCTATTAATTACTTTGCTTTGTTTAATTATCTAGGTTTATTAAATTCACCCATTCTATGCTCTGGGTTCTCAGTGTGTGTATACTCTCTCTCTCTCTCTCCAGTAGAACCTCAGAGTTTAGAACTCCAGAGTTACAAACTAACCAGTCAACCACACACCTCATTTGGAACTGGAAGTTCACAATCAGGCAGCAGCAGAGAGAGAGAGAAAAAAAGCAAATACAGTACAGTGTTAAACTACTAAAATGAGAGAAAAAGTTTTTAAAAAAAATGTGAGAAGGAAAGGAAACTGTTTTTATTTGTTTTATTTAAATTAAGATGGTTAAAAGCAGCATTTTTCTTCTGCATCGTAAAGATTCAAAGCTGTATTAAGTCAATGTTCAGTGGTAAACTTTTGAAAGAACAACCATAATGTTTTGTTCAGAGTTACGAACAACCTCCATTTCCGAGGTGTTCATAACTCTGAGCTTCTACTGTACCTGTATCTCTTTGTGTATATATGTAATATAACGTTAAGATATACAGTATAACAGCCATGTTGCACTTTGCAGTGTTGGTCCCAGGATATTAGAAAGACAAGAAGGGTGAGGTACTATTTTTTTTATTGGTTTCAGAGTGGTAGCCATGTTAGTCTGTATCAGCAAAAACAACGAGGAGTCCTTGTGGCACCTTAGAGACTAAAACATTTATTTAGGCATAAACTTTTGTGGGATAAAACCCACTTCATCAAATGCATGGAGTGGAATATATAGTAGGGAGGTATAAATACACAGCATATGAAAAGATGGGAGTTGCCTTACCACGTGGGGTGTCAGTGCTATCTACAAAAGTAATTTCCACCCCTTCTTATCAACTGTTGAGAATAGCCCACTTCCATCTTAATTGAATTGGCTTGTTAGCACTGACCCCCCTCCCCCGCTGATAAGGCAACTCCCATCTTTTCATATGCTGTGTATACCTTCCTAATGTATGTTCCACTCCAAGCATCTGATGAAGTGGGTTTTAGCCCATGAAAGCTTATACCCAAATAAATTTGTTAGTCTCTAAGGTGCCACAAGGACTGCTCGTTGTTTTTATTTTTTATTGAACCAACTTCTGTTGGTGAAAGAAACAAGCTTTTAAGCTTACACAGAGCTCTTCTTCAGGTGACTTGAAGAAAGAGCTCTGTGTAAACTCAAAAGCTTGTCTCTTTCTCCTTCAGTAGAAAATATTAGCTTACCTGTCTTGTCTTTATGATGCACTATAATTTAGAAGGCTGTGTTATGTTGTTGATTTGTTTCCTGTATGTTGAATATTGTTAATTTAACATCATTTTTTGTATTTTGTGTTCTGTTTATATATAAAGGGCTTGATCCAAAGCCCACTGAAGTCAATTGAAAGACTCCCTTTGATATTGAGCTTTGAATGAGGCCCATGGGGTACAAGGACATCTGTACTGTGCTCTGCTGGTGGCCAGTCTTGCAGACTTTACATAGGCAGGTCTCTCCCTGAGTTCAATGGGAGTTATGCTTGCATGTGGTTTGCAGGATCGACCCTTTGATTTACAGCTCTTCCTTTGGCCATCTTGAGAATGCGAATCACATATTTAGAATTTGAAAAAATAATGTAAGATGTGAATCTGTAAGTCTTTATATGTAGGATCACAAAACATGAAGCTTTGGTCTAGTTCTATGATGTGTTTGAGGTGATTAGGAGGAACAGAATATTTTTTTTAAAATCTTTTCAGGATGAACCATACGAATGACAGTTTCATATGTTGCAGGAGGCAAGAGATTTTTGAAGTGTACACATGTTGTATTTCTACTTACTTGAAAGCCACAATATATACTGAGCTACTTAGCACAAAAGACAAAGCAAGTTAACTATCTCTCATATGTTACCCCAGCAATTTATCTTGCATTCCTATTAAGAGTGTTCCAGACTACATCTGGGTAAATTTAATCTTGCTATTATCCCCTGACTTCAGACTTTTCTTATAACGTCTTATAATGTCTCTTGGTTTAATTAATAATTTCCTTAATAGCAGACCATCATTATGGCTCAGCCACCAAAATTTACTTTTTATGTAGTTACATCAATTTCTCCACTATGTTGATTTCAAATCAATCTTTTTAACCTGTCTAACCAAAAAAAATCTGTCAGTTATATCATTTGGATACTCTTATTTTCTTTGAAGGTGCATAATGTTGTTTATTGGCTTGATGCTGGAATTATTGGGTGAAATACTATGACTTGCATTCAGAAGGTCAGATTAGAGAATCACAGTGATCCCTTCTAGCCGTAAAAATCTGAGAATTTATGAACTGATTCTGATCTAGGAAACCCTCTACTTCAGTCTAAACTTGATTAGTCAGTAGACATGTTAAGCACACTTAGCCACTAAATAGCCTGGTCCAGAATTATAGTTTGTCTGGCAATAACATTGTCTGTCCAAAAAGATTCAAGTGCGATAACATGTTCAGTTTAATTTAATCTGGTGTAGAATGTTGTTGTTTTAATAGTTTGAATATTCTAAGAAGTGAACTCCTTAAATCCCAAATTATTTTAGCAATTGATTTGAATACAATATTTTTGTATTACAGATTAAGTATGCCTTTAAAATAAAATAGTTTGAGTGGAATATGAAAACTGCTAACCCTTGAGATTTATGGAGTGTAATAATTCCATGAAGGAATAAGTGTATATGTGTATATGTATATACACCAATCATGTCACAAGTGTTTCTCGAGTGGATGTTTCTCTGGGCTTCTTTTCCCAATAAGGTGGTTAATCTGAGTCATCCAAGGCTGACTTCAGAGTATTTCCTTATGATTATACCTTATGTTGGGACAGAGCTTCACTGAGAGGAGGTTTCATTAGAACTGGTAGAAAAATGGGAGAAAAAATCATGAAAAATTTTGAAATTGTTTGAAAAGTAACAATTACTTTTTAATTTTCATGAAATATTTTTTCAAAACAATTAAATTTTTTCTTTATTCCCCCATTCTTTCCTCTTTTTTTCACTGAGTGCAATCAAATAAATAATATCCAAGGTGAGGGTTTTTTGGTTTTGATTTCTTTTTTTCCTTCCTTCCTTTCCCCATTTTCCATTCTGTAACTTTTCAGCCATCTTCAACTCTGGAAAAGTTAGAGTGGCAAAAGGAAAAATAAAACTCTAATCTTGCCTTCTGGAACTTTTAAAAACTTCCTCAGCCTACAGAGTTAGTGTTTCCTTTTTCCTTTTTGGAAAAGTTACAGAGCAGAAAAAGGAAAAATAGAAAGCAACCTAGACATTTATTCCATTGCATTCAGGGGCATAAAAAGAAGAAAGGGGCGTAGAGGGGGGAAGGGGGGAAAAAAGTTTAAACTCCTTTTTGCGGGATTGGGTGCAGAGGTTTCTATAACTAAGTGACAATTTCAAGTTTAAATGATTTTGTTTCAAAATTTCCCATTGAGAAATGTAATAAATGACATTTCCAACAGAACAATTTCTGCTCAATGAAAGTCCATTTTTTAGCAGCAAAATTTCAAGCACTTGGAGATAGATATCATATTTCAGGCTGCATCATTACTACTGTATAGCTTTTCCGTGCTGTGCAAGCATCAAATTCCCTGGTAACAAACAAGTGGTGGAACATTTTTGCTTTGATTTAATTCTGAAAGAACAAACCAAAGATCACCCATATGCTCCATTGATACATTTAAAACTAGATGCAGAGATAGGGCTGAATTAGTGCACCCCAAGACTTTAGGTGCTTCAGATGCTACACCTTCTTCAAAGATCAAAATCATGTTTCAACTACAATTATACAGTTTAAGAGCAAAGCGTATGTCAAGGTTCCTTCCCCACTCTGAACTCTAGGGTACAGATGTGGGGACCTGCATGAAAAACCTCCTAAGTTTACTTTTACCAACTTAAGTTAAAACTTCCCCAAGGTACAAACTATTTTACCCTTTGCCCTTGGACTTCCACTGCCACCACCAAACATTTATCTGGGTTTATTTATTAGGAAAGCGTTGTCTGGAAACGTCTTTCCCCCCAAAATCCTCCCATCCCTTGCAGCCCACTTCCTGGGGAAGGTTTGGTAAAAATCCTCACCAATTTGCATAGGTGACCACAGACCCAAACCCTGGGATCTTAAGAACAATGAAAAAGCATTCAGTTTCTGAAAAGAAGGATTTTAATAGAAGTAAAAAGTAAAAAAGAATCACCTCTGTAAAATCAGGATGGTAAATACCTTACAGGGTAAATAGATTCAAAACATAGAGAATCCCTCTAGGCAAAACCTTAAGTTACAAAAAGACATACAGATAGGAATATCCATTCTATTCAGCACAGCTTTATTTTCTCAGACATTTAAAGAAATCATAATCTAATGCATATCTAGCTAGATTACTTACTAAGTTCTAAGACTCCAATCCTGTTCTGTCCCCGGCAAAAGCATCACACAGACAGAGAGAGCCTTTGTTTTTCTCCCTCCTCCCAACTTTTGAAAGTATCTTGTCTCCTCATTGGTCATTTTGGTCAGGTGCCAGCGAGGGTATCCTAGCTTCTTAACCCTTTACAGGTGAAAGGAATTTTCCTTTGGCCAGGAGGGATTTTAAAGGTGTTTACCCTTCCCTTTATATTTATGACAGCATATGACTCTGAAGAAACTATAAAGATCATCTGATAGTTCTTTGGCAAGAACACTGGAAAACAATTGAGTTACAAACTGATGTATTGCAGAACTGTGTATTTTTCTTCTCTTGTAGATTGTATGATTAAAATCGAAATGGTTAGAATAGATTTGCTAAGAAAAATGTGATTTGGTTATGGAGTGTGAGGAGTTAATCAGATCGGAACACAGAAACAGGACCAGCACCTGGGTTTAGATGGAAACCAGCGGCATTCTTACCCTGGAATGGGCATGTCAGCCAACACAGCATGTTCTGGAAGCTGTTTGCATTCATAAAAAAGTCTGGGCTCGGTTACTAGAGGGGGTGCTACGAGCTGATTGCACTACACTGAGGTCCATACAGGAGCAAAAGGGAAGGATATAAGCTGTTTTTAAGTGATGCAGGAAGAGCTCTAATTTTTGAGTATAGGTAGAAGATGTCAAGTGGAAGAACCTTGGCAAAGGGGCTGTTTACTAGAAATTGATTCACAGACCTAACTAACCCGAACACTCTAGGGTCCAGATTCACAACAGAACTTAAATGCCTACACTGAGATTTAGGTGCACAAGTCCCAGTTTTAGGTGGCAATGTGACCCACAAAAGTCCTGCTCGGCTGCCACCTAACCTTGCAGATGCTAAGTTTTTTTGGTAAAAGTTCTGTAAGAGCCTAAGTTTCCACCTCTGAGCGTGTGTACTGCTGCCTCACTCTAGGTGTACGGATGCCTATCTCCACCTAAGCCTCACTGTGATCCTCAAAACATGGGAAGATAGGCATTCCCCTGCCTCTCTTGTTGATGGGGCCCAATCCTGTAGGCCTGCTCTTGAGCACACCTCTTGGATTGGACCTTGTTCAAAATGGAGGTGGTGACAATGACCTTAACTTTTAATCCAGTGGTTAGGTGTTCACCCAGGATGTGGGACACACCTTCAATTCTTCCCCAGATGGGGAAAAAGGATGAGTACAAGGGTCTCCTATCTCTCAGAATAGTGCACTAACCCCTAGACTGGGATATTCTGGTGTGGTCTGTGCCAGTCTCTCTTGTTGAAGCTGTTCCTCTATGTGTAAATAGTTATTGGTGCAGGGAGACTGGGTTCCGGGTCCCCACCTCCCAGTTGTAGAGTCATTCTTGCTCTTTCTCTGTCCAAATGACTATTTAAGTACCTATCCAAAATGGAAGAGCTTCAGCATAAGAGACTGAGGCACAGATTATCAGATAGCCCTGTGGCTCGGGCACACTCCTGAGAAGTGGAAGACTCCTGTTCAAATCCTTTCTTCCCACTAGACAGAGGGGGGAATTGAATCTGGGTCTCCCTTTTGAATCCCACATCCTGGATGAGTGCCCTAAAATTCATAGGTTTCAGAGTAACAGCCGTGTTAGTCTGTATTCGCAAAAAGAAAAGGAGTACTTGTGGCACCTTAGAGACTAACCAATTTATTGGAGCATAAGCTTTCGTGAGCTACATCCGATAAAGTGAGCTGTAGCTCACGAAAGCTTATGCTCAAATAAATTGGTTAGTCTCTAAGGTGCCACAAGTACTCCTTTTCTTTTTGCTAAAATTCATAAGGTCTCCTCTGCCTCCATTTCTTTGGGAGAGGAAACAAAGGCTTAGCTACCAGATGGCAGGAGAGGGGTTTCTGGCTGTGGATTGCTAGCAGAGATTGGCACCTCCCTGCAGCCTGGTCTTAGGCACCTAATTTCCCTGAGAAGGGTGAGTGTTAGGACACACTTCTCTCATCAGACTCTCCCATTGACTAGCTTAGGCAGGTCCCTGCCTAACGAGCTGGCTTTTGTGATTCCCATTCTTGGTGCCTATTTCTCCCCATGCAGGAAGCATGGGGCTGAACCCATATTTTGTGAATCCCAGTGATTTTCTAGGTGCCTAAAAGTTAGGTGTTGCAAGGCCTAACTCCTTTTATGAATTTAGCCCTTTGTGTATATTTAATAAGCACAAGTTATTTGGGACCATCTGTGCCCTTGCGGTTTCTTCATATTTATTTTTGTATAAAGAACAGAAGATGATGGTGTGTGTGCTATAAGAACCCCACAAGAGAGTTGGAGATAGAGCTTCTCCCCCTCCCTTGAAATGTTTCTGACCTTCTATATACAACAAAAACTTCATAGGAACTGGAGAACTTGTGAAGTGAATGAAGTGAACTAACGCTGGAGCAAATGTGACACTGGGACAAAATGGACTCCAGGAGTCAGAGAAACCATAAGCCCCTTGTAATGTGGGAGGTCATGAGGTGGTGAGAAAATGGAGTTTGCTCTAAAAGACTGAGAGTGACAAACCTTAATGGTTTCACACACATCTTCCTATACTTTCTGAAAAAAAGAGGATGTTCAGATCAGATCTAATATGTACTTGAATAAATTTCCTAAATGAATGTAAAATATTACTGAAAAACAAGTAGAGAGCAGAATGGCAATTTTGGTTGCAATGTACAGTAACGTACTGTAGTTAATAGTGTGTTAAGTAAGTTATTTGAATGAAAAAGTTATGGGGAGACATTACATGAATTTAAAGGGCTGTTCAGTGTAAAAGCAGCACAAAGGTTCTGTAAAGAATATTAATGTATTGCATATATTACCTTGTACCTGAAAAAGGATCACTAATGATCAGCAAGGGTGGCTATTGAAAGAAGACTGTGATTATATTTAGAGATCTATGTTCTGTGAAACTGGTACAGTGGGTGCAGTTACAAAGTTTCTTCCCTTTTGAGAGATATTACCAGCTCTACCAATATTAGAACCTTTCAACATGGAAGAAGCTTCAAAGAAGCAGCCATTGCACTCCCCGGAAAAATTAAGGACAAGCATTGTGCGGGAAACACTGAACTTGAACAGACTACCACAGGTAATAAAATGTGAAGCTAATACATTGTAGATTCAAATTTAATCCAGGGTTTATGCCTGCTGACATAAGTGGTCCCTTGAGGCTGGCAATCCATCAAGATAGGGGAGGTGGAGGAAGTGGCCCAGCAGTTTCTGAAGTCTCCCTGAAAAGGGGCAGGGCTGTTTTGAAAGTGGCCAATGAGCCTGCCTTCCAAAAAGCAACAGACAGTAAAAACTGACTCATTTATAGGCAAAAATATGCTGAGCTATGCTAAAATATCTTTTGGCAGGGTCTGTCGGACAAAGTTAATTGAAACTGACTGCATCCTCTGCTTACATCCAGTCACATACTCAGTCCGCCACTTAGCTCCTCGCCAATCTTCTGTAACCTTGCCCCTACAGAACTGTTTTCAAATTGGTTCTTGTGGCATCACTGCCTCTTGGAAGGTTTCTCTTGGGGGGAGTGGTATCTCTGTGCAAAGCTTTAAAACACTATTTAATTGCTAATCATATTTTGCATATTACAAAACTGTGTGTGACTGATGTTTGAACAGGGTTTAAATTAGTTCAGAGACTCCTTGTGCTGTGATAGAATGAGGGTATGCCACAGCTACCAGGACACAACCTCCCTCTCCTCCTCCTAATCAGTGTTACTCTACAGATAGTGGGCCAGATGCATTCTAGTGGGTGCAGAAAGTGTGCATTTTGCATCAGTGACTTAGTGATGCCATAAGGGAAATTCCATCCTGAGTGATGCCAGGATCAGGACTGCAAACACCCTGCACCAGGCATTTTGCCTGGGGGAGGTCACCTTTAAATCCCAGCCAGAACTACATAGGTTGCTCTGTAGGAGCTGTGCATTTCCTAGCCAGCCTGACTTGCCCAACTCCAGGCCCCACAATGGCTTACATAACTGCACCTTCATTGAGGCAGGATTTTTGCTGCTGAGAGCCCATAATGTGGGTTGCACAAGCCAACAGAACCTAAGGGGTGAATCCAGTCCCATATTTTAATGACACTTCATTTTTAGATTCTCTTTAACAGGTACTTGTCAAGAACAGCAAGGCTAATGTTAACTCTAATTATCCTGCAACTAGTGCTGCCAAAGCAAACACTCTGAGGCCTAAACAGATTCTGCAGTTCCAAAGTAACTCCAGTAACCTCCTACATGGCATATGTCTGAAAGACAGTGTTGCCGGCACCCAGTGCTGAGAGGCTAAACAACAGCTGAAGTTGGTTCGCTACCCGGTGTGCTACACCCAATAATCACAACGGGGTGGAGAAGCAGAAAAGTTTATTTGCAGCTGCAAAAAGGTACAGGGAGAATAGAATCTCAAATCCTGCACGCCAAGCAGGAAGTTACACAGGCTTTTATACATCCTTTTTCCCAGCATACTTATCCAATAGCAAGCTGCCCTAAGTATCCATATAGCCAGCCAATCCAGTTCCCAGCTAGTGCCCTTGTGCTCTGTATCATTTCTTAAACCATACATAAAGCTGCTTTATTCAGCATTGTTCTTCCATATCTGCCCTGTTTGGCCTTGCTTAGTTTCAGGCAGTTTGACTCTGCAACATATTGTTGCAGATCCTCAGCATAACTGCTGTGAGTGCCTCCAGGCGGGAGGGGGGATGGGGGGGGGGCAAGGACACTTGGGCGTACTACGCAGAGCTGCTGCGAGTGCCTCCAGGCGGGAGGGGGGGCCAAGGACACTTGGGCCTAGTGCGAGGGGGCTTCATCGACACTCGTGGTCTTCCATCCCCTCGAGTTACCTAGTGGCCATGCCCCAGTGTCCCCAACAACAGGATGCAGTGCTGCTTACTCCTGAATTGCCATCCCTGCCAAGGTGTTAAGTTGCACAGATGGGTAAAAGTAAAATGGAGATTTAAAAAATGAGGTTTCAAATGCCTAAACAGGTTTCTGTCAATGGCAATCTAATAAAAGAGGTAATTCTCTAAACATATTGTTCCCATTTTGTTTCTAATTACGTTCAACTGTAAGGTTAGTTCTGCTCTGAGGTGCACTTTAATTACTCTCTCATTGTTGACTTTCTGCATTATGATCCCTTTAACACAGTGTAGGAAATAGATTTTAATTAACCAGATGTCACTCAGTAAATCTTAACTTTTACTCTCTGAATCAGAAAAGCAAATTTTAACTGATATAAAAGGACAAGAATTTTTTAATAATTAACTTTTTATTCTCCTTTAGGTTTTTATGATCATAAAGGAATGAAGGAAAAAGGGAACGAATGCTTTTACATATATAATCTAATGAAAAATATCTTCATATGGTTCAGACAAGATCCTTGTGGTATGCAGTACTAGTGTTTGATAGCTGGTCCATCTTGTATTTATATAGGATCAATAATCTGACATAATTACTTTCTTTTAGCTACAAATTATCGCAGCATTTCTGTGTATCAGGGAGTTTTGTTTGTGAGTAGAAGCTTAAAAGGACAAATTCAACACCTGTCCTGAGTAGCCTAGTTGAACACTTGGCAGATGTGTGGGGTGTGGGAGTGCAGAGGAATCTTGCTCCCTCTGCTATATCCAGGTTGCACAGCAGCTGTGGACCTGCTCTGCAAGAAGCCTAGGGCCTGAAGCAGTCCTGTGGACACTTAGGTAGACTTCCCTTTCCCATGGGCCCTCTGGCCTTGTGCCTTCCCTAGCCTGCTCATGCCCTGTCTCCTGTATGCTGCTTAGTTGGGAGTTCACATGATGCCTTCTCTGTGAATTGAGAATGAGTCAACACTTAACGACGGCCCTTATCCATCCCTAACACGCACAATGGATCTTCTTCAGCCATGGAGCAGTTATCTGGGTTTGCCCCCGTGTGCAATTCTACTCTAAAAAGTGACTCAGACCCAGATCCTCAAAGGTGTTTAGGCCCCTAACTCTCACTGAATACCCTAAATACCTTTTAAGGATCTGGGCCCCTGCCATAATAGCATTATGTGGTCCCAACTTCATTTTCTCTGTATGATTTCCATATCCAATGTAAAGAGATTTTCTTTCTAAATGTCTGTCTTGCATATTCAGCCTGAGATATAAGAGGCAGGCTGGAGTCTTTCCTTCTTAAGCATCAACACCCGTAATAAAAGTTCCTCAGCTGTAAATTATGGCTGCAGTGACACCTGTGCTACCCCTGCCTGGCAGTTTGTGGAGGTGTAACCACCTGGAACTTTGTTCACTTGATGCAGAAGAAGGGAATTTAGTTCATTATCCCAGAGCTGTGCTGGCTCTGTACCACTCACAGGAGTAAAGAGCATCAAGACCTTATTTTTGTTGTTAAAGTCGGTTGATTTGACTCTGAATTCCTGCAGGACAGAAATGCAGAGAAGATAGATACACTGCTAGTTCTAGCAGGCTCTGCAACCTCTGCCTGAATAGGCCCCTACCTTGGGAGGGCACCCCCCCAGGGAAGGAAGTGAAGCAGAAAGACTAGCTGTTCTGAGTGTGCTCAGAGCCAGCTGCTCATCCCAGGCAGTAGATGGAGCATCATGCCGGAAGCCTCATCAAATATTCAAGGTGGGCTGTAGAAGCACAAAAGAGTCAAGGCTTTGAATGCTCCTGGGTGAGATACAAGTAGATTTGGGGGGTTGAGGGGGGGGGATGCACTATAGTGGCCCATGGCAAGCTTTCTTGGGATCTCCCCCGTCTCCTGGCTTCTGAAGTTGCCAAGGGGGGTATCCTTCATGGCTGTTGGTGCCTCCAGGGCGACTTCTTAGGAAACTGTCCCCATCCATGTAATTGTTAGTACTTCAAGGGACAGGCATCCTCACAGGCTCCTTATTTCTCATAAGGGCAGCATTACCGCATGGGTGGACCTTTCTCCACATCTGATAGTCCTCCAGGGTTAGTGCTCTCTTCTGGATTTCCTGCACTGTGGGTGATGGGGAGGGGAAGCAGCTACAACATGGGAGCCCAAAATGAGTGTGTCTGCAGGGCAAGCATGGCAGTTTGCATGAGCTCTGAGAAAGTGCTGTTTTTACATAGTTTATTTTCAGAGTAGACCTGTATTTTAAGTGCCAGATTCATCCTAGGTTTAACTGCATTATCCTCAGTAGAATTACACCAAAGATCAAGTTGGACCAAAATGTGTAAGTACTTTATTATCTATTTTGTTGTATTATTTTGTGCTATGATTCCGTTACACTTCATAAACTCAGTGGGATTGGGTAATGTCATGGTAGATATGGGACTTTCAAGGAACACTTACATGCTATAGGAAATGAGTCTGATTACTCTGCAGTCAGGTGCCACTCTTCCCTCTGAGTTGATACTGCACCAAAACTTCAGCATGGTGACAGGCAGCACAGCACTACTGAGGCTGTCTTTCAGATGAGATGTAAAACTGAGGTCCTGGGCACTTATGGGCAATAAGGTCACATGCCGCTTTTTTGAATAGTTGAGATGTTAACTCTGAACATCTATCCTGATGGTGGTAGCTTTATTAGCCTTGATCCTGCATTAAACTGCATGGGAATTGGGTGTTTCCCTTGTGATAGGACAAGTGAGATTGATATTCAACATTACACACAATAGAAAATTATTTCTTCTCTCACCTTTCCCATTCTAACATGGAATGAGGAGTCTAAAGCCTACCCGATCATTCCCTACCTCCAGATTTCCACACTCCCAACTCCCAGCAGCATTCCTCAAGATTTCCAGCAACCTTAAGAAAGCCATCAAATGGGTGCAGCTAGATGCCTGAACAAGGATCTTCAGGAGAAATTTTTAGGGCTGTACACAATAACTTCCCAAGGTTACAACACAGTCCCTTCCCCAACACATTATAATCAATCCCCCTTCCGAGGATTCCTCACAACTTTCCTTAACGACCAACCTAACTGCTTATAATTTCCACGCTGACTCATACAAGCCTCTCACTTTGCTGAAGTCAGGCGGAACATCATTCTTCCCTCCTTTCTATCTGGTCTGTTTCAATGGCACTAAGCCTTTCTTTACAGTGTCGCTGAATATGGCCAGAGACCCATAACAATAATACAAAGGGGTATGTTCTTCCCTTGATACTTACAGCACAGAGCTTCCATTAAAATTAATGGGTATTGTATGTGCAATGAGGGGTGAATATAACCCCCAAAATCTCTCTCTTCATTCTCACCTTTTTTTCAAGCTAAGGTTTCTGTTTCAATTATATCTAATGAATGGTATGCGAAGGCAGATTTTTGCTAAAGTTAGTCACATGAAAGTTGCCTCTTGGTCTAAATTTATATCTTGGCTCCTGAAACTCCACTTGGCGAAGTGGAATCAGTCTTACGTCCTGCAGCTCTTGCAAAACTTTATATTAAAATTTCCAGAACTGATAATGTATGGTCTGGTAATGATTAAGGCTACGTTTATATCACATAGGTCATGGAAGTCACGGAATCCCTGACTTCCCGAGACCTCGGTGACATTCTCTGCTTCAGCCCCAGCGGCTGTGGGACTCTGGAGCTGGCAGCCAGCAGGGCCCTGGCAGGGTTCCAGCGACAGGTGACAGACTCCTGAGGGAGCCCTCCTCAGGGTTCCAGCGATGGGCGACAGCCTCACGCAGGGAGGGGCTTGCCTTAGGCAAGCAGCTGGGGTGTCCCATTTTCTCTTTGGGAAATATGGTCACTCCGCAGCTTCCAGGGTGAACCAGCCCGACAACTCCCAGCCACCACAGTGGTCGGGGAAACCATGAAGCCGCAGCAGCAAAAGTCACAGACAGGTCACAGCTTCTGTGAATTTTTGTTTATTGCCCATGACCTGCCAGTGTCTTTTACTAAAAATAGCCATGACAAAATCTTAGCCTTAGTCATGATAGACAAGGAAGTTATACTATATGATAATGATATTGAATCTTATTACAAACCAATACATATTCAGAAAGCAGTGACATCCCGGAATATACCATCTTGATGGGTAACTGTCAAGGATTAGCAAAAAAAAAAAAAAAACAAAAACGAGGCGTACTTGTGGCACCTTAGAGACTAACAAATTTATTTGGGCATAAGCTTTTGTGGGCTAAAACACACTTCTTCGGATGCATGCAGTGGAAAATACAGTAGGAAGATATATACACACAGAGAACATGAAAAAATGGGTGTTGCCATACCAACTGTAACAAGACCAATTAATTAAGACGGGCTATTAGCAGGAGAAAAAAAATCTTTTGTAGTGATCCATCAGGATGGCCCATTTCCAACAGTTGACAAGAAGGTGTGAGTCACAGTAGGGGGGGAAATTAGCATGGGGAAATAGTTTTTACTTTGCGCAATGACCCATCCACTCCCAGTCTCTATTCAAGCCTAATTTAATGGTGTCCCGTTTGCAAATTAATTCCAGTTCTGCAGTCTCGTTGGAGTCTGTTTTTGACTTTTTTTTTGTTGGAGAATTGCCACTTTTAGGTCTGAAATTGAGTGACCAGGGAGGTTGAAGGGTTCTCTGACTGGCTTTTGAGTGTTATCATTCTTGATGTCTGATTTGTGTCCCTTTATCCTTTTGCGTAGGGACTGTGCAGTTTGGCCAATGTACACGGCAGAGGGGCCATTGCTGGCTAACCACGGCTACCATTCCGAAACCTGTCACAGATTTAACTGCTCTCCCTCTCTTGGGTCTTTGTCCCCTTTGATGTCCAGCATACTTTTTGGTAAAGTAAGAACAGACTCTGTCTGGCTGCTCTCTCTGAACCAAAGTCTCTGTCTGTAACCGTAACCCAATTTGCTAATTCTCTCCTTACACTTCTGGACTAGCTTTTTCTAGACTTTTTACATGCCCTATCTGGAAAGAGTAGCAGTCAGTATTTCCATATATAACCCCGTCTGAGTCAGCCCAGATAACACAAAACAAATTCTATAGGCAAGAAGAGGTACTACATTTAATTTTAAGCTTAGGGGGTCTCATGGTGGAAGGTCTGGTAAAACTATTCCACTGTTTGGTAGCAGAATATTGCATCTATTTCAAAGCTTGGTTGAAATCTGACTTTCCACTAACATGCAGGTTTCAAATATGTGCCCTCAGCCCTAATGCGGCCCCTTTAGAAACTTAGATCCACCTCACACATCCACTATGAAAACAGTTTTTTGAAGAATTATATTAAAAGAAATAAAATTACATACAATCCTGTATGTTTCCATTTGTTCACACTACATGCATGAAATATAATAACTTATCTAATCTTCTATTGCTTTGCTGACAGCTCTGACAATCGGTGTTGAAAGTATGTCAGTGCTGTTGGCTGATGGATGTGATGCAGTTGGGAGGGATGGTCTAGAGGCCAGAACTACAGGGAAGAGAGGCTGTCAGTGCTAATGAGGTAGGGGCACCCACTTTGTAATGCCATGTTTTCCTATATAATAATTGCTGGTTGCTGGAGAAAGGTCAAAGATTTGGGACAGATGAAACACAACCAACTATGAAAACAAATGAGAAAAGCAAATATTTTAGTGGTTCATTTAGGGATGGAGTCTGAGGACAGTAGCTAGATTGAGTGTTGCCAGATCAGGGGAAATGGGGCCTGGAATTAACAAATATGAAGGGAACAAAACACATAGGGCCTGATTCTCACACTAAGCTCTCTGGGGCGTTATAGTTGGTGGAAAGAGTCTGCTGGGAATATCCTCTCTGCAGGGTGCTTTACTGGGTGCCGGGGTAGAACTGGTGTTAGGGCCCTGCTCCAACCCCAAGTGTAGAGAGTGTGTTGGGGAATTAGGGGGTGTGCACTGCACTACAGTTATTCTTTGCTTTCCTGGGCCCATAGGAAGCCATAGCCCTGCTCTATCTTACAGTGGGGGCTGGGCAGGCCACCGTTTAGCTATAGAATATGGGGGACAAAGGTGGTGAAAACCAGGGCCGGCTCCAGGCACCAGCTTTCCAAGAAGGTGCTTGGGGCAGCATTGAGAATGGGGCGGCAGTCTGTGTCCCGCGGTGGCAATTCGGTGGCAGCTCCGCTGCTCTTCGGGGCATGGTGACAATTCGACAGCAGCTCCGCCGCTCTTGCGGCGGTGGCAATTCTCCAACGACTGCTTGGGGCGGCACAATTGGTAGAGCTGCCCCTGGTGAAAACACTTGTGAACAATTCCCTGTAGCTCTGTCCCAAATGTAGAAATGGAGTACTGGAGAATAAGGTTAACAGAGAGGAAGGATGGTCTTGTGGTTAAAGCACTGGACAGGTTCTCAGGAGACTTGGGTTGAATTCCTGGCTCTGACACAGTCTTCCCATGGGAACATGAACAAGTCACATAATCTCTGTGTTCCCCATTTGTAAAAAGGAAGCCTTAAGCAAGGGTGCAAAGCATGTTTCTTGCACCAAGCCTGCACCGCTGTGGGGAGACAACGTGCTATTTTATGTACCAGGGTTCCCCTGCTGCAGGTTGTTGGGGTGGCCACTGAATCTTTGTGTTGGATCTAAAGGGCCTCACAGCCCTTTATCCAACGGCCCCAAACCTCCCCCACAATAGTGTGGCTGGAGTCCTTGTACATCACAGGTCCCACATTCTGCAGCTTCCTGTGCAGCAGACCTATATAACCTTCACTGTCTATTGGGTCTTCTGTGCCAATAGAAGAAGAGGCAGGATTTCCTTAAGAGGCAAAGGGTGATTTCAAAGAGAGTTTTGACCCTGTAAGGATTGCAGGATCATGCCCAAACCTGTAGGAAAAATTGTGTTCTGAGTCAAGGATGCTGAGCAGATTCAAGACCTAGCAGTGAAGGTCCAGGAAAAGATTATGTACAAATGTTTTTCCTTTTAATTTTTACAATTTAAAAATAAATTGCTCCCAACTAATTGAAGGAGTTCTGTGCTAAAATATAGATTCAATCACCATTGCAATTTGTGGGCTGGAGTTTACTATCTGACTCATGCTTTTTACCTCCAGCTGTGCCTACATTCCCTTAGAGGATATAGCTCTTTAGTTGCTTAATTGAGCTCTCCCTTTAGGAAGGTATTACCCATTCAGAGTCCCCAGTGAACTCCCATTTGCTATAAATAGACCGGGCGACTCATCACCACCTTTTTAATATAAAAATTCCCATAACAGACTGTACCACAATCTTTATTTTAACCAATCAAAACAAACAGTGCCAGACAAAATGGTCACCCAGCTACCAAATGACATTTTCCCAAGTAGTGATGGCATAAGGTCAAAGTTCACATGACACTTCCTGGTATAAGACTCCTCATCTCATGGCTGTACCTTTATTCCAGACAGTGATAAACTATGAGGTCAGTTGCAGCTTTCCATCTCACTGGCCATATTTTTATGAGGTACATTTAATAATAGATTCTGTGCCAATCCTCTCAGCATTTTTACACTGATTTTATAATTAGTCTCTAATTTATTTACTCTTCCTCACCAAGAACCCAGTAATCTTCTTCTAAGCTCAAAAATCATCTTAAAGCTATACGGGCTTTGTAGGTGCCCTTTTACCCAACAAGTTTCCTGCCACACAGTAAGACTTGAATATTTCAGAAGTTTTCTGGATTCTAGAAAAGAGAGGGGGGAGAGCCTGTTGGCCAACAAAAACAACAAACAAAAGCCATTCATCCACACCACCCACATACACAAATTAACATCTACTAGAAATTCTGTTCTAAGCATTCAACCCCCTTAATCTGGCAGCAAACATTTAGACTATGATAACTGTGTAGTTCCCACACCCTTATGGACATCACTCTAGTTCACTGCAAACTTCCCAGAGCAGGACAGGGTCCCCAGGTACAGGGAGTGTTTGATATAAATTTTATACTGCATTCCATGTTAGACAAAAAGTTAATAATAGCAATAAGGCTATTATGCTTACCGCTATGCACAGTGACTGCTTAGAGACAGCCTTTGGCTGTGTATATGGCTTTAATTCTACTAATGCTCATGTACTTGTGTGGAATTTAAAGAATGTGGTTTTGTCTAACGAGTCCATAAATTAGTAGAGAAATAACTATGTAGTTGCCTGGTGATCTTTTTAGAAGAAAAGAAATCTCAGTGCTGGTGAAACTGAGGAAGGTGGTCATATTTTTGTTGTTTTTCTTTGTTAAAGTAGAAACTAATTGTGTTTCATATTTTATAAATTATTGATTGCAAAAAACAAAAGTGGTTTTCTTTGTCCATAAGGAGAACTGCCTTTCTTGGTTGCGTGTAAAAGTGGAGATGATGAGGATAGTGCAAGGAGTGAGGAAGATAGTGTGAGAAATTGTCATCATTGCTCTTACACCTTGTAAATGTTGCAAAATGGGAATGAACTTGCCAAGTGGGGCAGAACCATCTACCCTTTTCCCCAGGGCAAACTGCAAAAATGTGAGAACTAGAGGCATTTCATCCCTTAACTTCCCAAATTGGCAAAATATTAGCTTTCACATTCAAATAATTATAAACTGATAGCTATACCCGCGTTGGGTCGCAAACTGCATTTGCCACAGGTGGCAAGTTTTTGCTCAATAAACTATGCACCCCCTATTAACAGTTGGCTGGTAGATCACATGAGATAAACTTTTATAGCTCTGTGGAATCACATAAATATATTTCCCCACTTAGATTCTATGCCTTTATGTGAATACTATCCAACTTTTTTTACATCCAAGAAGCTAACAGGCTCTCGTTGTGAATTCTAGTATTACATGCAGAACTTACAAGTGGTAAGTTCATATAAATCATCCAATAGACCATTTAATTATTGGAATGCCTATATTTTAACTGTAGGAGCTGTGGTTTGTGTCTGAAAATTCTTTTTTCAAAACTGTTCACTGTTTGACTGTAAGAAACGTGTAAAGTCTCCGTTGAATAAACAAAGGCTTCAGAAAGCATTTTAATCCTGGAGATATGCCATATACCATTGAGGAATGTAACAGGGTAGCTTGCCAATTAAATTAAACTGGGCTTAGTGCTCCTGTTCCAGTCTAGGTGCTCCCGCGTGGGCCAAGAAAGAGGGGGAGGCAGCACCTGGGGAGCTATAAGAGGGTCAGACCAGACTCACTCAGGAGACAAGAGCTGCTAGAGAGAGAAGGTGGTCGCTGGGAGAGGGTTGAAGGCAGGAGAGCAATGAGAGGTTTACTGGCTGGTATCCCTGAGAAGGGGCTGAAAGTGATAGCAGAAGCAGAGAGAGATGCTTGCTGGTTCAAAGTTAGAAAGTCAGAGCCAAGGACCAGGGTGGGCTGAAGGAAGGAGTGTGGGAGGTCAGTGGAGGGGCTACCTTCTGATGTTTCCTTGATAGAGAACTGGACTCCCGAGGAACCATAGAAGGCTGTGGGAGTTCCTGCTGAGAAGAGTGGGGTTGATCCCAGAAGGAAGGGTTAGGATGGCTGTTCTGGCAGAGAGTTAGAGGAGAACTGAAGAAGAGTCTGGGTGTGGTGAAAGACATCAGTGTCTGGTATGTACTAGATTGGTAGACTGGAAAAGACTACATGCATGAGGGTGTGTGGGGAATATGGATTGTGTTGTGAGAGTTGTGGTTATGGATGTTTGCACCGTGTTTTATCAATAAATTATATTGATGGACTTGAGGACAGGCTTGTATTGAAGTTACTAGGATCCCAGAGGGAAGTGGAGGTGAGGGGCCACTTGCAGGCCTGATCTGAAGCCATGAGGGGGTGCCTGGGAGGAGCTGACTCATTTACAAGGAGTCAATGCAAGGAGTTAACTTTATTCTTTTGCTTAAGTTTGATTTCATTTGAAAAACTATCAAAGAAGTATTTTGCTTAAAATAGTTTTTAAAAGATCGTATTTTTCTCTTACATGTCATGTGGGAAACGCTGTGTGATCTGGCATTCAGTGTAACTGGTGATTCGAGTAGATATAAATATTCCTTTTAATTAGGTATGCACCTCATTACTAGCTGAATGCTGTTTTGCTGGACTAACTCTTATTACTGACTTAGGCCTAAATTCTGATCCCTGTTACATGGCTGTAGCACCCACTAGAGCTTAGGTTGCAAGGTCAAGTAAGTGTGTGAGTTTCTTTCCATTTCTTTAGTGGATGGGGTGAAACCACATCATGGGCTAGAAAGAGAGAAAGGCCAGTCAGTCACATTTACTACACCTGTGTCATAATTAATTAGTTGTTTCCCATCCAAAGGGGGTGAGACTAAGAGGGAACATGTCATAGCTCAGTAGATATCTGGGTGTCGTTAAAGGCTGAGATAATTTCTTCTAAGGAAGAGCCCACAGGGAGATAAGCAGCTCCTGTGAAGGATCTGGAGTCATCATCATCATCATCAGACCAAACACCTCAAGAAGACCCAGTCTGAGGGGGTCAGTGCTCAATACCAGAGCTGGGGAGAAGACTCCAGAGTAGCTCCAGAAAGGGGACTCGGAAAGGAGCCCAGGAGATTGGCTGATTGTTTGGAACTTTGGAGACAAGTTACCCCTTTTGTTACTCTGAAAGGGATCTAAAGTCCATGCTTCTCAGCTGGAGGACTGGCTTGTGCACAAAGGCAAATGGCCTACAGGGTGAGGACACCTGCAACAGGAAGCGCTGACAACAGGGGATGTTGTTGCGGTGACTGTTAGGCACTCCATTGTATTTCTGAAAATGTCTATCTAGAGAATTTTTCATGCCTGAAAAAACAACAAGAATTTGAGCTTGCTGCCAACCTACTGTTATTCCAACAGACTTTCTTTTCCCTGTACTGCACATCTGACATCTCAAAACCATCTCACAACTGACACTATCTGCTCAAGACAGTCCTATGACTAGCTACTATATGTAAATTATGCATCCAAGCACTGAGGTGTACAAAAGAAATGTCTGAGAAAGCTTCCACAGAATTTGTCTGCACTGTGCATAACTCAAGACAATTCTTTTAGCCCTTTACTTCCTCCAGAACCAAACTCATAACCAGTTAAAGAAAAACAGGCACTTTCAGAAGGACCCGTCTTTTTGTGTCCAATACAGAATGTGTGAAATTTATTCCTGTACACCACTTAAGTCATATAGAAGCCTTCAGATCGGGTCTTAAGGGAGACTTTAGGCCTCATGCGGGATCTCTCCACGTGGGTGAAATATACCTTATCTGAATAGAGCTGCTGTATTTGTGACTTTTTTTTGTCTCTACAAAACTTTATCAATAACTCTTTGCCAAATATGTCAGAAAGAAAGGAGTTTCTGGAACAGTTTGGTTAGTACAGTGAGGACAATACGCCATTGAGACTTAAGAGCCTTTACTGTGCCAGTGTGGGACGAAAAAGGTAAATATCAGCTTGCTTCCAAAGCTGACACAGGACTTCTAGGAGAGCAAATAGTGTACAGTGGCCCTCTGTACAGTGATGGACATCCTGAGATACTAAAGTAACATAGATAGTGCCCAATAAGGTGAACAAGGTATAGCCATCCTTTTGGTTTCACTGTACAGTGTTATGTATGGGATAGAGAGAAAACAAGTAAAGGGTTAAGTGGATATCAGGATTAGCAGAGTTGTAAGAAAGGGAGAAACTGTGGCACTTCCTCAAGTGATTCAAAATATGAGGCTGCTGATGAAATGCTTTTGCTTCTTCTGGCACCTGAAAACTGAAAGTTGTTTGTTACTACTCCTGAAGCAATAACTTAATCACTGACCCCATGAAAACCCAGACCTGGCTGGCAATGCCCATTATTTGTTTTATGCTGAGTCCTTAGGGGCAGACATGTATAGTCCCTTAATAAGAATCTTTTCTGATGATTTGGGTAAGACAGATGTCAGCTTCTCCGGTTCAATACACCAGTGCCAGTAACCTGGCTAGGGAAGGTATTGTGCTTCCACAAATGCAACAATGCCCCATTTTTTGACAGAGTATTAATTACAGGACTTGGGAAATACAGTATGACCAATTGTATTAAATAGCTCCTGATTGTCCATTTTCATAACTATCACAATTACTGATGAGTAGCTGCCTTCAACTAAAGTAAAAATGGATTGTGAACCGTGCCTGTTCCAGGGATCAAACTTGTCTCAAGGTTAGAAAAGGCACGGACAACTTATTTTTCTCTTGTTGCATGTTTCTGCATTTCCTGGTTCTGGTCAAGACTAGAAGTGGAGACATCAAAATGCTGCTGGAGAGGCTATTCTGGCGGTATTTCCAGCCCACAAGGAAAGAAAGTGTTGAATAGTTCTCTTCCTGGAAGATGAATCCTGGGTTTGATCGTCCATTGGTGGAAATCAGTGTAGCTCCAATGAAAACAATAGAGCTACTCCGGTTTATGACAGCTGAGAATCTGGCCCAATGTGTGTAGTTGTTTCAGTCTTTCCTTATAAGGCAGTCTCAATTTATTCCCTATAAATACATGGTTTATATTGCTCATAGTTTCTATTATCTTGAATACTACTGTCTACATGGTGCCTTCAGAAAGGCAACTCTTGAGCATATTCAGGATACTTCCTAATCACCACAGGTGTTAATCCAACGGATAAAGAAAATGTTTGCAAATCAGGAACATCTATTTTGAATGTAAATGTCTGTCAGCCACAACTTGGCCAGAGTTTAAAGTGGGGAACCTCCAGAGCTAAATACATAAATCTTGATGGTTGGAGCTAAAGTGCTAGCCTGTGTAGCTGGGGGCTGTAGCAGACTCCTACCCTCTGTGGACTGGGCACAGTGGGGAATGCATAACAACATTACCCAGTGGGCTACATTTGCTCTACATATGCAGTTCCTGTTGCAGGTAGTAAACTCTGAGCCTTTAATAGGAACTATAAAAATATATTTACCTTAAACACTTTGAAATAGTCGGTGTTCCCTCTCAGCTGGGCACTAACTTTATATTCAATGATGGGGAGAAAACTGCCAGTCAAATCATTGCACAGCTTGCTCTGTTGAACTGCGGACACAAATCAGGCTTTTCCTGGAACATTATCCAGCAATATATGAGTTAAAAGAAATAATATGTTGAATAATTACTCTTTTAAACATGAAAAAAAATTATTGTTTAGTGTTTATGATGCTAGAACACACAGTAAGTGAATACTGCCTTAGTTTCATATACTGTATGCTATCTTTACTGCACATCACTTGCCTACGCATTTTATACACACTTAATTATTTTTTTAAGGGCCTGTCTGTTCCTGCCAATAATGGAGTCAATGGGGGTTTACCACTGACTTCAGCAGGAGCAGGATTAGGTCCTAAATTATGAGTTATTTGTAAGGATGGGCTAATAGATTTATTCAGGGAACAGTGAATATCTGATGTACACTATACAATCAAACACTTCCAAGGAAAGGGAAATTAAATTAACTGCAGCTTCATATTAATTTCCCATGTTGGTTTCAGTTAGAGACAAACCTATCCATTTTGAAAGCCACAGAGACACATCAGCATTTGTGTCAAGTCTGGTGAAAGGTTATAAAGTCCCAAATGGAATCCTGCAGGATTTAAGAGATTACACTGATTAGTCACATGCCCCATTGTCCAGTCTGCTTGTGAAATAATGTGTACTGAAATCACATTAAAAAAATCTTGTTTCCACATAGCCATTTGTAAAGTAAACTGAATAAAGATGCACATTTTAAAATGACTTTCTGATTTAACACTGTTTTTTATTGAAATGCCCGTATTGGATGTTTAGTCCTGCAAGAGGATATTGATGCAGCACCAGTGGGCACTCTTTCCCAAGAGGCTTAAGTCACAGGTTGAGCTGGTCCCTTTAAGAACGTCTAGCTTAGCCTCATTTGTGCCTGCTTACTTTCCAGGTTATGGAACAGAGTCTAGAGATGAGGTGACTGAACGTATGGCTAGGGGATCATGTGACTGCACGCAGGTCTATGCTACATAAGAAGCTTGACTCAGGTATATCTACAGTACAGCTTACATTGGTATAACTTATGTCACTTAGGGGTGTGAATAAACCACCCCCCTGAGTGACATAAGTTATACAGACCTAAGTGTCCGTGTGGACAGCGCCCGTTGACATAGCTACTGCCGCTCACAGGGACTGCAGTAGTTCAGCCGACAGGAGAGCTCTCTCCCATCTGTTTAGAGCAGCTACACAGAGAGCTACACAGGATGCAGCTGCGCCACTGTAAACTCTCCAGTGTAGCTGTGTCCTCAGAGAGAGCATGTCCAGTGTTCAAAATAGGACCAGGTGCCTGGGAAACTGTCAGCAGAAATCTTCAGAGAACACGAGGAGCTGGGAGGCTCTCCAGGCATGGAGTCCGGGACTAAGTATATGGGGCTGTTTTGGAAATGGCCCAGGGAAAAGGAAAGTAGGATTTAAACAAAGGGGACATGAAACTTCACATTTAGGGTCTGTGGGATGGAGTCATAAGGGAACCCAGCCCCTTCCTTCCTATTTTACCTGTGCCACCAGGAGCTGACAAAGCTGTCAGAAGGCTTGGGGGTGGAGGATGGGGAGTTGAGCGAGGCAAACAGCCTGCAGAGGACTGGGTGAAACACTGTAAATTGTGGAGAGCTCTGCACCAAAGGCTAAAGGAGTACTGAGCTCGGAGAGCGGTGAGAGACTGTTCTGTTCAGTGTGGAGTTGTTCTGACGATCCTCCGAAAGGTTTGGCCAGAAGGCTAAACCCAAAATCCCTTGCTCACCAGAAGGGGAAAATGAAGTAGCAACTGTGTCCTCGCACTGGGGAGTGGTACATTGCACTTATAGTTCCCAAACATTAGTTATTCCACCAGAGGACACATCCCGTGGACTATGAAGTGGCAATGGTCTTGGCAAACCACACAGGGAACCACTTTCTTTTCTGAATCACTGGTACAGTAGTAAAAACTCCTAGGAGTTTGTTTACTCTGGTGCCAGTTCTGCAACTTGTTCTGTACGGTTGGACCCATGCAGGGCTCCAACAATATCCATGGAGCTCTGCGAGAGTAACAAGTTGCAGGATCAGGCCCTGAAAGAGGAGAAAAGTGAATGTCTTCTCTCACACATTCCCTATAATATTTCTAGGATTTTTATTTTTGGGCTAATCTGCCCCCGCTCTCCCTAAACAAACACATCTCCTCACTTCTTCACGCCCCTTCATTCCCGGAGTAAATTAGAAATTAAAAAATGTGGCAGAAATGGAAAGAAATTAACATCTGAATCCCACCTCAACACACAAGAAAACATGGAGAATGTCAGACTGTTTCTCCCAAGACTCCCATGCTGCTGTGGGGATTGGGGTACATATATAACACTCCTGCGACTGGAGTATCACAGACCTGCTCAAACTCTGAGCTGTTTTCTGCCCGAGCTGCTCCTTGAATTAACTTTGTGGGAGCCTGAGATTTCAAGCTAATGGTGGTAATTTTATTTCCACATGCAATGCTGGATGCAGTAACAGCTGACTCTGATGTGTGCGCCTATGAATCATCATAGAAAGGTCTACCAAGCTCCTAGGAGTGAGTACTGCAGATTTCAAGGGTAAAAGTCAGCTGCAGAGAGAAGTGTATCCAAATGGGATGCATGCTTTGACCTTCAGCTCCCCCCTCTCTGCTGTGACATGAGCTCTTCAGTTCTGCTCTTCAAAACTACTGAAAACACAAAGAAGCATAGCAACATCAACAGAAAATGATGAAAGTTTTGGAGGAGAGAGGCAGCAGTAAGGTGGGTTTATTATTATTTTTGCTTTGCAAACAGGCAAAAAAGTCCAAATGCATCAGTTTCGCTTTCCATACAATCTGCCTGACCCCTAGAGCTGTTGGGTTGGGAATAAGAATAAACTATGCCAACTGCATAAGTGGAACAAGGAGAACTATCAGAGGATGAAACAAAAGCTCCTCTTCTTAATGTTCAGGCGTATTTAGTTTAATTGCCACAGAGATGTTTGTGAATTAAAGAAATTAATTCAGCCATAACTGTGCTCCATTGTAATTTACATGTTGGGGGGTCTCTCACTTTGTTAATTAAAGTCTATGGAGGTGGAGTTACACAGACTCTCTCTGGCAATGAGTTTCAAAAATTGGTGCTTACAGTTAGGCACCCAAGTTGACAAAAGCGGCCGGGTGTTCAACCCTTCTCCCCACAGTTCAGTTCTTGCCTCCAGGTGTTTTTCCAGTGTCTCTTTTTGGGTGGGGAGGCAGAGGAGAGAACTTAGATGATGTAACTCCCCTGTCTTGTATAGCTCTTGTGTAAGGCAGAAACCCTTTGTTTTCCAGTGGAAACACACTGGCATTCCAAAAGGGGAAGAGGGTATCCAGTACCAGGTGACTTGGACCCATGTCCCTGTATGGCTGTGGCAGCCATTGCTTGCAGGCTGTCTCGAGCGTCCACAGGAAGACTAAGCTCTTTTACAGTCCATCATCTTTGCTAGTGGGCCATTAGCCCTGTCTGGCTTTCTCATTGTTGTACCCGAAGGGTTAGATGGGGGTGACACTCAAAGTAGCCTATTTGAAATACAGATACATAGTCAATATCCCTAACTTCAGATACAGAAATGATACAGGCATACAAATTAGATAATCACATTCAAGTAAACTGTAACTTTTCCAATGAAATCTTACACGAGCCATCTTGCATAAAGTACATCTCAGTTATGTCATATCCCTATCATAAGCATATTTTCATAAATAATATGGAGTGTAATGTCACAAATCTTTGTACTGTTTGTATTAGCAATCTGATCCATCTGCAATAATAACACAATTTCAGAATGGAGGCCAAGGATGGAAAAGGTTGGGAGACTGAATTATTTTGACCAGAGAGCTTGTCCCTCAATCTAATCTGCATTGCTGAAGCCTGTCATGTACCACGGCTGCAGCTGGAGAACTTCAGTCTCTAGAACTGTCAATCATGCACTTTTCGTAAGACCAAGTTCACACTAAATAGGTTTCAGAGTAAGAGCCGTGTTAGTCTGTATTCGCAAAAATCAAAGGAGGACTTGTGGCACCTTAGAAACTAACCAATGTATTTGAGCATCAGCTTTCGTGAGCTACAGCTCACTTCAGAATGCATCCGATGAAGTGAGCTGTAGCTCACGAAAGCTTATGCTCAAATAAATTGGTCAGTCTCTAAGGTGCCACACTAAATAGGGTGGCCATATTTCCCAAAAGGGAAAACGGGACACTGCCTGGGGCTAGCCCAAGGCTCCTCTAACCACCCCTGTACGGGGCTAGCCTTAGCCCTGTCCCCCCTGCCCTTGTGTGGGGCTGACATCAGCCACTGACCCGAAACCCACCCCCGCATGCGGGCCTGGCCCCAGCTGCTCCCCCCTCCCTCCGCCTGCATGGGGCCGGCCTGTGCTGCTCATCCCCGCCCCACAGCCTATGCGGGGCCAGCCCAAGCCACTCCCTCCCTCCCTCCACCCCCTTGCGAAGCTGGCCTGGCCCAAGCAGCTTGCCCAAGCCATCCCTCCCCTTACACAGGGCTGGCATCTCTGTCCCGCACATTCCTCCATGCCCTGCTAGTTGCTCAGTTGGCAAGGGTAAACGGGAAAAATGCCCAGTTTTGCCAAAAAAGTTGGGATGGCTGGGATAGGGCTTAAAAAAGGGACTGTCCTGGCCAAAACAGGACATACGGTCGCCCTAACACTAAAGAAAAAGGGCATGGAAGTAAGACTTCAAAGTGGGGCTGTTGATCAGATACATGGTATGGTATAAACATTGCCTGAGTTGCTTGTACCTCACTGATGCCTTTCTTAGTGGCTGAGCCCTGTACGGTTTCTTTTTTGCCTACCTGCAGTGGAAAGTTTTTCTGCAATTTTAATGGTTTGTAAAACTTGAGATTAAGATTTAATGAATGGTTAGGAAAACCCAGTTTTTGCTCATGTAGCATGATTTCATGCTATGATGCCTACATTGATTGGCTAGTTACAAAATCACTTAAATTCTCCATTACTGATGTGTTTCTAATTAATGTAAGTATAGTCAAGGTATTGAAAATCTCCTCCTCCGTCAAGAAGAAGTAAGATCTATAATCTTCCTGTTTTATCCCTTGGTTTCTTTGTTTAAGGTTCATTGCCAGAAAGGGATTTTATATTCTTTAACACTTCAGGAAAACTCATTTTCCCCCTCATACTGGAATTTCTGAAATATCAGTCCCTTCTCATTGTGCATGTGAATTGATTTATTAGAAGGCTAATTCCATGGATTACTCATCTAGAACACTGAAACCACCATTCATTTTTATTAAAAATGTTTTGAAGACCAGTGTCTTTGGCGTGCTGCATGCAGAACCTCAGTTCAGGGCTAAAGGCCTGATCTAACTCCCATTGCCATTACTGGGTAAAGAAATAGCACTGTCTTGGAGGAAAATGTCAGCTCTCTTTACTTAGGAGCCTTTTGCTATGGTGCAGCTGTGTCTTGAGTTGAGGAATGTAGGAAGGGATTTCCAAAATGGTAAATAGAGCTCCCTACATTACTCTGGTCAGGGTGAAGCAAGTAGAGGGAAAACTTACAGTCTTAGTAGTGAAAGACCCAAAATATATACCTAATGCAATAGGGATAGAATGTAGTGAGGGAAAATCCAGGTTCTGAATGATGAGGGATCCTCATCATGGATGCAATCAATGAAATCAATAAGCATTGCAAAGCACTTTTAGATCTATGGATGAACAGCGCTATAGAAAAACTAAGTGGTGTTGTTGTTTTTTGTTGTTGTTTCCACTTTCAGTTGGCATTGGACCAGACCCCATATGTCCTCACTGGGACTAGCTCAGGATGAGCTCTGCCTCACTGCCATAAAAAGAACATAACATAAAGATATAACTAAAGATATAAACTAAGATGTAATTATAAACTAAAAATACAATTTCCACTTCAATATATATTGGTTAAGATTCACATTCTGCAATACGAGAAAATGACTTTTATTTGCTACCATCGATGTTTCTAACTTTGTGCTCTCTGAGTTCAAGAAGAGGTAACATGATGTGAAAAAAGGCTCTACTTTGCTATTGTTATGTTATAATCTTCATAATGTGCAGCTGTTGGATGAGAGAGATGTGTTTTGTCCAGATAGTTAATAGAAAGCTAATAAAAGCATAGGTTGAGAGTAGGACTGTCAAACGATAAAAAAAATTAATCATGATTAATTGCGCTGTTAATAATAGAATACCATTTATTTAAATATTTTTGGATGTTTTCTACATTTTAAAATATATTGATTTCAATTACAACACAGAATACAAAGTGTACAGTGCTCACTTTGTATTTATTTTTGATTACAAGTATTTGCACTGTAAAAAACCAAAAGAAATAGTATTTCTCAATTCACCTAATACAAATACAGTAGTGCAATCTCTTTATCATGAAAGTTGAACTTACAAAGGTGGAATTAGGTACAAAAAAACTACATTCAAAAATAAAACAATATAAAATGTTAGAACCTCCAAGTCCACTCAGTCCTACTTCTTGTTCAGCCAATCACTCAGACAAACAAGTTTTTTTACATTTGCAGGAGATAATGCTGTCCACTTCTTGTTTACAATGTCACCTGAAAGTGAGAACAGGTATTCACAGGCACTGTTGTAGCCAGCGTCACAAGATATTTACGTGCCAGATGCACTAAAAATTCATATGTCCCTTCATGCTTCAACCACCATTCCAGAGGACTGGCATCCATGCCGATGACGGGTTCTGCTCGATACCGATGCATAGCGGTGTGGACTGATGCATGTTCATTTTCATTATCTGCGTCAGATGCCACGAGCAGAAGGTTGATTTTATTTTTTGGTGGTTCAAGTTCTGAAGTTTCCGCATTGGAGTGTTGCTCTTTTAACTCTTCTGAAGGCATGTTCCACACCCCATCCCTCTCAGATTTTTGAAGGCACTTCAGATTCTTAAACCTTGGGTCGAGTGCTGTAGCTATCTTTAGAAATCTCACATTGGTACCTTCTTTGTGTTTTGTCAAATCTGCAGTGAAAGTGTTCTTAAAATGAACTACATGTGCTGGGTCATCATCCCAGACTGCTATAACATGAAATATATGGCAGAATGTGGGTAAAACAGAGCCGGAGACGTGCAATTCTTCCCCAAGGAGTTCAGTCACAAATTTAATTAACACATTATTTTTTAATGATCATCATCAGCATGGAAGCATGTCCTCTGGAATGGTGGCCGAAGCATGAAGGGGCAGACGAATGTTTAGCATATCTGGCATGTAAATACCTTACAATGCCGGCTACAAAAGTGCCATGCAAATGCCTGTTCTCACTTTTGGTGACACTGTAAATAAGAAGAGGGCAGCATTATCTCCTATAAATGCAAAATAACATTTTTGTCTGAGTGATTGGCTGAACAAGAAGTAGGACTGAGTGGACTTGTAGGCTCTGACATTTTACATTGTTTTGTTTTTGAGCGCAGTTATATAACAAAAAAAATCTACATTTGTAAGTTGCACTTTCATGACAAAGTGATTGCACTACAGTACTTGTATGAGGTGAATTGAAAAATATTATTTCTTTTGGTTATCATTTTTACAGTGCAAATATCTGTAATATAAAATAATGTATGCTTTGACTTCAATTACAACACAGAATACAATACATATGAAAATGTAGAAAAACATCCAAAATATTTAATAAATTTCAATTGGTATTGTATTGTTTAACAATGTGGTTAAAACTGTGATTAATCGTGATTAATTTTTTAAATTGTGATGATTTATTTTTAGTTAATCGCGTGAGTTAACTGTGATTAACCAACATCCCTAGTTGAGAGTTTGTTAAACTGGGGCACAAACTCATTCACCAGTGAAACAACAGCGGGCTAATGGCCAACAGAGCCTTTGTAAAATGTTCTTTCTCTTCTGTTGAATGCCAGACACCAATCTTTTGGGTATGTACTGTACACTATTAACTTTGCAGTATAGTTCATATGAACTAAATTGTCAATTTTGCAACTGAATGCATATGGATTGAGGAGTGTTCAGTGATGTTATTCTTTGGGACCCTTTTGTTGGACATTCAGAATTATTTTTTTAAAAAAAACCCATGTTAACCTAACTGAATCACCTAGTATTTAGTTATAGTGTGGAAGAGGCAGCATTAAGGAACATCAGCTCTGCATTTAAATCACTGTCCTTGGCTATGTGTGGTGGAAAAGGAAGAGGGGAGAAAAGTCTCCCCATTTCACTTATCAGTCAAACTGATCTGATTGACCGTTATTTATTTGTGATCTTCTGTATTAAAGACAACCTGTACTTTAATATTTTTAATTTGTAAAACATCTGTATCATTACTCGATGCATAAATGAAACATCACAAAGTTCCTGCAGGAGTTTCTTAAAAGTCCTACATTTGGTGCTGGCCCAGTGGCTTTGTGTACAGTGGCTCATGCTGTTCTTCTGGCAGGTCCAGATTCAAAAGGGACATTGCTCATTTTAGTCCCTAAATTATCTATCTCTGTGACCTCTTCCTTTCCTTTTGAATCAGAAATGAAGAATTGTGAAACAGAGGCTATAGAGAAAGTTATTCACGTTTAAATGAATCCCACCACATGTTAAGTTTCCTGCATGGATAATTGTTTGAGTCTTTGTTATGCATCAGGTCCCACATTTGGGCCTTGGCAGGTTGTGAGCTATGTTCAGATCTGACCTTATGGTTTTGGGCATTGGCAGTGGATGAGAGCATTTTGGAAGGGATATTCTTAATCTTTTTGAGGGCAAATGTGATGCATTATTCTTAACTATTCCCTGGCCATCTTGAGGGTAACACTCTCAGTCTTTCATTGCTGCACTACATCTACACTACAATTAGACACCCGAGGCTGGCCCATGCCAGCTGACATGGTTTTGCGGCATTTAGGCTAAGGCGCTGCTTAATTTCATTGTAGATGTCTGGACTCGGGCTGGAGCCGGGCTATAGAACCCTGCAAGGTGGGAGGGTCCCAGAGCCTGAATGTTTTTACACTGCAATTAAACAGCCCCTTAGCCCAAGCTCCTTAGCCTGAGTCAGCTGGCCGAGGCCAGAGGTGGGTTTTTAATTGCAATGTAGACATACCCAGAATGAGCTCTTAGTTGCAGTGCTGGTTGACATAATTCAAATGTGACCAAAGGAAGGAGGAACAGGACCCTGCTATAACTCCCTTTGTTGACCATATTTTGTGGAATTTCTTAAATGCTGAAGCTTTGAGATGCCGTATGTATCTCCGTAAGCTGTGTTCCATAGGGAGTCCTGACACTTTCTCCCTCTTTTCCTTGCCTTATTTCATCCACCGCACCTTTGAGAAGCTATACTCTAGCTATGATTCTTCCTGCAAAAAGCTCTCAGAGACTTTTCTCATGCCCTATGGAACCCGTTGAAGGAATTGCTGGTAAGTAATATATCATGGTATTTTGGCATCCCCTACTCCCCTGAGATCAAGTGCGCTAGCTTCATCAGACCATTCTGGTCCCTCCAAACTGAGATCAGGACTGCAAATGAAACCTGCATCTCCCATTTGGTGATTCAGAACAATACCACTATGGCAGAAAGCTGACCTTAACACACTTGTCATCTCTTGCATGTGGGTAATGTCATTCCAGAACTGTTGCAAGAATGTTATATGTTGCACTATTGCTATATTGAGAGCTGGGCATTCACTGTATTAGATATAGAGAACTGTTCATACAATTCAGCTGTGTGCAGCTTACAGGTATTAAAGTACAGTATATAGAAATGCAAAGTATAAGGAGCCAAGTGAAAGCTTACTTATTCAGTGGAAAATGTTGTTGTGGGTGTCTTTTGTGGGGGAGGGAAATGTGTGTGATGCCATCTTCTATAGCTACTGCCAGAAATCAAGCAAAGGGTATTTGCTATCTAAATTGCCTGAATATAGAAGTCTATTGGAACAGAACTGCAGTACTGGGATCAGGAGAGACTAATAATAAATGAAATCTTGCTGCAGGGAAGTCAAGGCTCTTTCAGAATAATAAGGAAATATACATAGCAAGACATTGTTTCCTGCCAATTGAGATCAAGAAAGTGGCTGAACCTCTATAGACAACACTATTCCCCCCACCCGCCGCCTCCCTCAAAAAGCTTCTACTGTATTAGAACTGATGAGCCCATGATTGTTTTAAGGGTCATCCTGGCAATGTAACGTTCTTAGATTAATGAGTCCTTGAATGCAATGCCAAATATATAGAAGAGGAAGCAAGAAGTAAAGAGTTTAGCTTCCTTTTTGCTTCACAAAAGAAAAATCAGTGTTCTGTATCTAAAAAAGTTCCCAGAAATGAAAAAGCATACTCCTTATTCTCTTATCATACAAGATTAGACGATCTGAGACCTGCTATTAGAATAATTCAATCTTCCTTGCTTTGCCTTGTAATTTTGTGCATCTCTAATCTTTGTTCTAATCAAATTGTCTAATCAGACAAATAGTCTGGTGGCCTTTTGAAAATAGAAACAAAGTAAAGATTTAAAAGGTTAAAATCTGCATGGGTACAAATATCACCTGGACCTAGGGGAGTCAAATGGATTGAGAGTCAGGCCGTAATTCAAGCCACATTAGAAAAAAAATTGATGTTGCTCTTTACACAGAACTAAGCCTGGGGTCAGATCCTCCAATGTGCTGAGTGCCTTCAACTCCCACTGAGGCTATGCACACCCTGCAGAATAAGGCCCATAAGAAGGATCTGGGGTATTATACCAAGAAATAGAATTCCCATCTTTTCCCCCCCCCTTCCTCCTATCTCTAATATCTCATACAAAGAAGCTATGTGGCCTAGTAGATTGATCTAGGAGCTAGGAACTCCTGAGTTCTTTACCACCAATTGGCTGTGTGACTCTGGGCCTGTTTCTCCACTTCCTTGTATAGTCAGTGCCCAGGCGCGACCTTAATATAAAATGCTATCACCATTGTGAATGGAGAATATATATCTTGTTTGACTATAGGTAGAGCTGGTAGCAATACTTATAGTTAAGGTTGCCTAAAACTTTCCATTCTAAATCCTGTTTTTAGTGACTTATAACTTATCTTTGCCAAACTTCAACCATTCAGGTTGAAAATTCCCATGTCAAGTCTCTGCTTCAGGATGGATTTATTTTTTAACGTTTCAGCAAAAACATGTCATCTGTTTCTCATAAGGTGTTTAAGGGAAAATACATTTGTTTTGCCCATGTTAAAAAAATTCTTACATCCATTTTTAGCAAAGAGGCTGTAGTGCCTCTATGCTTTGGATCAAAGACTCAGAAGTTTGTGTTTTGGAGAGTGGATAGATGGGTGTGTTTGGGGGTCACCCTGGAGGCAGTAATGTGCCTTTTGCCATCCTCATGAAAGCTGACCAAATCTTGGTCAAGTTATAAGCCTCGGAAAAAATCTCAATTCACACATGCACAGTAGAGACTTGGTAGAGTTTGGGAGTTATCTTCTCCAAAGATCCTGTTTGTACTGAGCATGTTCCAGCCCAGGGATACAGGGGCTGGATAGGAGTTTTCCTTCAGTGGCTTCTCCTGGTAGCCAGTAGACATTGTAATGCTGGTCATAAGAAAGGAGAGCAGGCATACTCTGAATGTGCTGGTGCCCAGGAAAAGAAGGAATCAGTCTGACTTGAATGCAGGGTTCAGGAGCATGGTGGGGGAGAAGGAGATGGGAAGCAGAGACAGGCTGTGGGGGTATTGCTAGGGGGGGCAGGGGCAGGCAAACTGGAAAGGGAAAGAAGTCTAACTACTACAGTACACTTCCTTCCAGAACCTGGAATGGAACCCATGATTCCTGAATTGCAATATTGCTCTGCTGTTTAGTTAATAGTTGTGAAACCATGGCAAAGTGTGTGTCTCATCACCCTCTAGTGGCTAGTCCAGATAGAGAATTACAACCTACTGTTGCTATAAGTTACTCTATGAGTTCAAGTGGTTGAGGTCTGTGCTGTGGAGTTAAAGGTTCTGATTCTACTGAAGACCTGGGTAGGGGCAGGGCTCAATATGGTTCCGTATTAGAATTTCAGTGTTTTCACTTTTTAAAAAAACCTAGAAAATTCCACGCAAAACACTATGTTAAAAGAAACATAATGTGGCAAATTCAAGAGCTCGCAGGTTAGGAATTTCAGAATTGATGCTGGCCATGCAACCTTTAACTGGGGCCCCCTTTTATTATGAACACACACTATTTTTTCCACAGGAGCCCTGCCTCATTCAATGTACAGGATGCGAGGAACTCAGGAAAGAAATCAGAACTATGTAGTGGAGGAGGTTGTTGTCAGAAGTACCTCAGCCTCATTTGTTGCAGACCTCATTTGTTGGAAGGTGGGTAGTGACTGAGGCTGGGGAATGCAGGAAGAGAAAGGATGGACTCATGATAAATCCCCTATAAGCAATGCCCTCCAACTATGAAGGGGAGCAGTGCATCCAACTCAATTAAATGGTATAAACTCTTATTTTAATTAATTCTGCTTTTTCCAGCACAAGGGAAAAGGAATATATTAGTGGAGATGTTGCTTCTCCCCTCTTATTACAACTCTTAATCCTGTTGAGCAGTAGCTTCCATTTAAACTGACAGTGGAGCCAAAAAGATCAGTGCTGTCAAAAGATCTTCTGCTTATTGTTCAAATATTCAGTATGGAAACACTTCTTAGCAGGGCTCTTTTAGCCTACCGTAGCAATTTTGGCTTCTGAAATAGGGTCTTTCCAAAATCCTAGCTGTAGAAAGATCCATCGTGCAACACACAGACTTTCTCTTTATGACCTTTGTGATGGATTTCAAGATGTTTGATGAGCGCATTGCTGGCTTGTCAGATTAAAGTGTTGCATTCTGCATTATCCCTTGTCAAATGCTGGTCTTCATTTTAAACACAACAAAAAAAGCTTTAGTTTTGCAGCAGATTTCTTATAATGTGTTCTGTCTTATAAATCAGTCCTATCCTGTCATGAGTTTTGTACTGTTGTCTACTATAAATCTGCAAGAACCGCTGTTTGTTTCATTTGTATTTCATATAAGCTGTGTCCTTCACTTTCTACTGTTAGAAGAGAGTTTATATCTAAAGGAACAGAAGATGCAAAGGGCAGGATCATTTCTTAAACAACATTCCAAATTATTGATCGTGTCGGAAATTTGTTTTTAAGGCCAGTAGATTTTCCAGTCAGTAAACAATATTACAATATTGTCCATAGTACGATTGGTACTGGCTTTGTGTTTACTGTTTGTAAAAAACAGTGGTTCAGTCATGGAGCCATTGTAGCTCATTACTGTTGTTGTGATAGTGCCCAGAGGCCCCAATCAGGATTGTGTTAGGTATTGTAGAAACAAAGAGGTAGAGACAGTACCTGTCCGCGAGATCTTATGTAATCCAGACCCCTCCTGAGTGTGGTGTTCTGTCCCATCTAGTTGCACCAAGACCACTTAGAGAGAGAGAGAGATAAAATGAGTCTGTTCTACAGCGTTAGCTAATAGGCAGTTGGCTTTTAGCTCATGCGGCAGAGGCTCATGCATTGAGGTTCCTGGTTCAATCCTGCCCGCCGATGACCGGGGTCTGTCGGCGTTAAACTTACAAGATAAGAATATTAGCAACGTACAAAAGGTAGGGGACAGGGACGCAACCACATAGATACAATTTGTATATGCATTTGTTGTTTTGTTTTTGAATTGCATAAATAATTATTAACCTTTTCCAACTTCCCCTCAGCCTCACCCTCATACACTGCCTGGCTGTAGGCTTCATGGCGGAAGTGGGCCTTAGAGAGGGGACTTGACAGAGGAGGTCAGTTATGGATCTGTTCAGGGATGGTGTTCCAAGTATGGCAGGCAAGTGTAAAGATGTTTGGGGCAGGAGCAGACAAGAGGTTGGTCTAGGTTGGCCTCATTGGCAAGGACAGGAAGTTGGGTGTGAGGGGACTTAATTAGAAATGGACACAGATAAAATGTTAAGGGCCTTAAAAGTCAGGACTAAAAGCTTGAACTTCTTGCAGTGGTAGAAATTCAAAGTGGGATTTGGTGGGGGAGGAGGGAATGAAATAGTTAGAGATGGGCCAGGGAGATGATCTATATAGAGTATAGCTATATATTGAATGAATTATGAAGAAGTGATAGTCACCTGCTAGATGAGAGGGAGAACAAGGGAGCATATTGCAGAGAAACAAAAAAAATTCTGGTTCCCTTTTGGTAAACTTCTTGGGGCAGCTACACATTTAAGGAATTCCTCTATTGCTTTTGGCAAAGGAAAACTTGTGTAACAAAAACCCTCCTTGGCATGATTTACCTCAGGGCTGTCCCCAGACATGATCTTATCTGTCAGTCAAATTTGAAATCTCAAGGAAACCAAGGGAAGAGCCATTGATATGACAAACTATGCTTGGCTTCAGTATGTCTCTGGACTTCAGTGATGGGGACATCACTGTTATTTGGAGGGGCCATGTTATTAGGGGCATTCACAGTTTCTGTATCCCATTCTGATAACTCACTGCCTATTGACCTCTCTGTAGAGATTAGTAGGAGTTTCAACATCACTGCTGGCTCTTTCCTCCCAGCATTATCACTGAATACTGTACATGGTACATCTCACTGAGAGGAATTGTAACTTGTTACTCCCAGGCAGCCCTCCAGACATCTGGCAAAAGTGTGAACTGACTTTGGCCTATAGATGATCTCTCTTTCCTGTAAAACAGCTGTAAGCACACACAGTGACAACTCCAGGAGCACAGTTCATGTCCAAGAGAAACTGCCTTCCAGACGCTGGTCTTCAAGACTTTCCTAAGGGAAATGTTCCCATCAACAACAATCCCCAACAAGCCTGTATTTATAGAGAGAGCTGTGACTGGCGAGTAATTCTAAATTCTCTGCGTTGTTTGTGGGCTGTTTGGGAAAGTGTTACTACTGCATAATCAGTCTGTTTATATTAAATCTGTTGGGATGTCGTTGATGAGGCTTTTGTTTATTGCTGGTAGAATCTATGTTCACTGCTGCAGCATGTTTCCAAAGACTTTGTACAAACAATTTAGTGGAGAGGCAAACTAAAATGACAGATTCTGATTACAACTTCCTTTTGGACAGAGGGATGTTGCTGAAGCTGCAGTGACCTTTCCACACAGCAGCTAGACAAGGTGCGCCCCACTACTACCACTACTCAGACAGGGGCAGAAGTAAAGGCATATAGAACCGTTCACCACGAAGGGCTTGTCTACATGGGGACATACAGGAAAATTAATCTAAATTAACAAAAGGTGTGATTATTGAAGTGGTTTAGTTAAATAGCATTAAATCCCTGTGTGGACGCTATTAGGCCACGTCTATACATACAGTGCTGCTGCGGCACATGTGGTGAAGAGCTCTCCCATCAGCATAAAAAACCCACCTCTGCGAGCATCAGAAGTTGTGTTGGCGGGAAGGTGGTCTGGTGCCAAAAGAGAAATATACGTGCCGTCTATCACTCCACTGCAATTTGGGAACCCCATAACTGCAAAACCACCCACTATGCCCGGCACATTGTAGGGAGTCACAGTCCTGCATAGCAAGAAGTGACTAATAGTCCTGTTCATTTGTATGACAACGGCCCCTGTAGTGGATTTCCTGACTTCAAATTGATTGCTACCGGTCAGTCAGGAATCTGGTGTTGCAAATTTCCACAGGGCAATCACCACTTGCTTCTCCAGTGTCAGTGCAGCTCTCATTTTGATGTCCCTGCTCTGGAGGGCTAGGGTGAGTTCAGTGCACAGATCCAGGAATATTGCCTAGCACATCCAAAAGTTCTGCAGCTATTGCTCATCATTAAGGGTAAGATTTTTGTCATGGTTATTTTTAGTAAAACTCACAGACAGGGCATGCGCAATAAACAAAAATTCACAGAAGCTTTTGACCTGTCTGTCACTTTTGCTGCTGCGGCTCCATGGTTTCCCCAACCACTGTGGTGGCTGGGAGTTGTGGAGCTGGTTCTCCCTCTGTCCGTGGCAGCTGCAAGCTGCAGGGTGACCATATTTCCCAAAGAGAAAATGGGACACCCTCAGCCGCTCGCCTGAGGCGTCTCCGTGCTCCTGCAAGGCTGTTGCCCATCGCTGTAACCCTGAGGAGGGCCCCCTCAGGAGTCTGTCACCTGTCCCTGGAATATTGTAGGGGGGTTGTCACCTGTCACTGCTGTCGCCAGTTGCTGGAACCCTGCCAGGGCCCTGCTGGCTGCCAGCTCCAGAGTCCCACAGCCCTGGGGCTGAAGCAGAAACTGTTATCGAGGTCTCCGGAAGTCAAAGATTCTGTGACTTCCATGACCTCCATGACATATGTCAAGGTTCCTTCCCCACTTTGAACTCTAGGGTACACATGTGGGGACCTGCATGAAAGACTCCCTAAATTTATTCTTTCCAGCTTAGATAAAACGCTGCCACCACGAAAGTGTTACAGAAAGGACAGGGGAAATGCCCACTTGGAAACGTCTCCCTCCCAAAAATATCCCCCCAAGCACTACACCCCCTTTCCTGGGGAAGGCTTGATAAAAATCCTCACCAATTTGCATAGGTGAACACAGACCCAAACCCTTGGATCTTAAGAACAATGAAAAAGCAATCAGGTTCTTAAAAGAAGAATTTTAATTAAAGAAAAAATAAAAGAATCACCTCTGTAAAATCAGGATGGTAAATACCTTACAGGGTAATCAGATTCAAAACATAGAGAATCCCTCTAGGCAAAACCTTAAGTTACAAAAAGACACAAAAACAGGAATATACGTTCCATTCAGCACAACTTATTTTATCAGCCATTTAAACGAAACAGAATCTAATGCATGTCTAACTAGATTGCTTACTAACTCTTTACAGGAGTTCTGACGTGCATTCCTGCTCTGGTCCCGGCAAAAACATCACACAGACAGACGAGAACCTTTGTTTCTCCCCCTCCCCAGCTTTCCCCACTCATTTGGTTTCCCACTCATTTGGTTCTTCTTGTGGCTCTGAAAACACTGCAGGATCACACACCCTGAGCTTGCAGCGCTCATGACAATAGTGCAGAGTCGTGCAGGCTCCAGGCTTCTGTCAGAGATGGACGACATCAAGGAGGGCTGCAAGGGTTTGTGGAATTATGAAAAAAGGCACAAAAAGTGTGGCCAGGGACTGCGGCCAATGGGAGCTGCGGGGGGCGATACCTGCAGGCAGTAATGCGCAGAGGCGCCCTGCCCCCCCACCTAGGAGCTGCTGCCAGAGGGGTATGTCAGTTGCTTTTGGGAGCCTCCTGAGGTAAGTGCCGGCCCCCTGATCCCCTCCTGCACCCCACACCCAAACTCCCTCCCAAAGCCTGCACCCTCTCATGCACCCCAATCCTCTGCCCCAGCCTGGTGAAAGTGAGTGAAGGTGGGGGGCAGTGAGTGATGGAGGGAGGGGGGATGGAGTGAGCAGGGGCCTCAGAAAAGGGGCATGACAGAGGCGAGGATCTTTGGGTTTGCGTGATTAAACAGTTGGCAACCCTACCACGTGGGCATGTGGAAGCCCTGGCCATGCCAGAAGAGCGCACCCAGTAGAGCAGCTGGCAGCTCGCTGGGTACCAGCCAGCACAGGCGCAGCACTGCCCAAATGTCAGGCACACAGCATCCATGCGGGTGGGGCTTGTGCATGTGTGGGGGCCCATTAACTGTTCTGCCCTGGGGCCTGGAATCACTGTTAGCGGGCGTGGAGACAGTTGCAAACTGGGACGATGACCCCATGCTCTCAGGCATCCCCACATGGCTCATTTCGGCCCGATCATGCATTATCAAAACTTCCCAAATGTCTGTGTGCTAGATGGTGGTGAGTTGCACAGTGGGATGCCTACCCAGGATGCACTGCACTCTGGATCGTCACAAGCACTTCTGGTGAGCATGTGCACCACCAACACAAGGTGCCAAATATACACACACTCAAGTGATGTACTAACTGTGGCGGCTGTAAGCCGATGTAGCTTTAATTAATACAAGTTTGTACTGTAGGCATGGCCTCACTGTGACCAACCAACATGACTGGGACCCACCTTTCAAGACTGCAAAGAGTACCTTCCTTTTTACTTCGTCGGTGAAGGATGTGAATTTGTCCTTTTGCCGCCGCCTTTTATCCTCAAAATTCATTGTTTTGTTCCCAGAGTCAGGATGACCCCTGTGGGTTGTTTGCTGGTGTGCTGGGTCCATATGGTCTTCACATCCTCATGTTGACATTATATGCAAACAGACCTGTATTGTGTTGGCTTAGAATGGTTATTTTACATGTGAACCAAGACAGACAGTTGTATACATCCCTTTGTCTGGAAAAACCTGTTTGTCACCCCTGTCTGGGACCCACAATCAAAAGCATATTTTCAGTACATAAACACAACTTCTTAAATGTCACCTGTACCTACATCCCGAAATGATTATGAAGATCTGTAGGACATAGGGTTTTATTAGATTTCTCATTTAACCCTCTTTGGCTAAATACTATGAAAGCAATGTATTGGGTGTAGTGAGTTTGTCAGGCCTGCTGGGGTACTGTTACAGAACAGTGAACCCTTTGCCAGTTGGCATCGAGGGTTCCCTAGGGTCACAATGAGTGTTAAGTGGTCTGTGTGTAATTAGTTGGTGGTCTCAGTACAGTGTAGTCCAGTCAGGCATTAATTGGCTGTAAGGACTGAATGGGCACAGAAGCTGGACTCATATCTCAACTCCATTAGTAATCTTCTAAACCAAGTCTGAGACACAGTGGTAGCTGGTATGGAGAAGCTGGCACTGCTGCTGTCCACGTTGACTGTAGATAGTGGACTTCCATCTCAGGGCTTATCAAACAAGCATCTTTCATAAGCATTAAATTATTTCTATTAATAAAACATCTGCTCACAAGCTCCATCTCTGCTGTTTCTTTTCCCGTAAATGATATTTCAGTCTGTCTCCCTCTGGATATCAAACATTCCTGGATTTCCCTCTCACTCACCCAGCGCTTTCTCTACTCTGAAGTAAATAAGAACAGAGTGTGGATAATCAAAAACTTGGCTGTCAGTGGTTATGTCTGCATTTAAACCAGAGCTTTTCAATAAGATCCTCTTGAACCTTTAAAAGAAACCAGTAACTTTTTATTTGTATTAAATGAAGTAATTCTATAGGAGCATGACCAATATAATATTAGTTCTAAAATTGCTTCAGGGAGCAAGAAGTAAAAAAAAACCAAAACTCTAAAATTTCAGAATTACTCAAGTGTGGCTCAAATAATTATTTACTTTAAAGTAAAATTTTGTGTAAAGGGGCTGGAGTGGGGGAGAAAATCATACTGTGGATATTTAAATCCTGCGAAACTATGATAACCGGAGAAATAGTGAAATGAAGATGTTAAAAGATTCAAGAATGAAGGCTGACCAACTGAGAGGGTAAAGGACTTACTGTCTGACTTTAAAATTCGTGATAGTTTGTATGTTTAATGCACATAATTTGACTAATTAATGTTTTGGAGACAGGATGTCCTTGTTAAAGAATCATGTCATTTATTTCTTCCCCTTCGGTTTGCCTGTTTTTCATACTGCTCTTCATTCATTTTCCTTTTTCTTTCCTTGAAAGAAAAAAATAGACCATCTCCTTTCCTCTTATTATTTTCATTCCCCACTCGAGTTGTATTCTTCTTCACTCTTTTTGTTCTTCACTATTTTTGGTACTCCCTCTCACTGGTGTAGGACAGACAGACAGATGAGACAGGTTTCCCTCTCATTCTCCCCCGGTATACCAACACACTTCAACATTTTAAATAAATAAGTAAAATACACAGTGCTGATCTGCAAAGATATCTACTATTCCAGTTCAAGGCCTCTGAACAGAAATTTGCCGATAAGGTCCAGCTTTTTGGAGGTTTAAATGACAAAGACCAGAATGACCTAGTGGATAGGGCCCTGAACTGGGATTCAGGAGACCTGGTTTCTATTCCCTGCTCTGTGTCGCTGACCTGTTATGTGACCATGGGCAAGTCATTTGCTCATTGTCTGTCTTGTCTATTTAGACTTTAAGCTCTTGGGGGCAGGGACTGTCTCTTACTATGTGTTTGTATTCTGCTTAGCTATATGGCCCTGATTTCAGTTGGGGCCATTCAGGGCTACAGTAATACAAATAATAAGTAGGCAAGGATAAGACCATTAAACTCACTTTCAGTTGCAGAAGTTCAAACCAGTCTCTAGAGGCAGAAGACTGCTTTGCTGACCAACTGTGCAAGCTACTACAACTCCCTTTGCTGTTAGTGTTGTCAACTTTCCAATCCCACAAAACCGAACACCCCCCGCCCCTTCTCTGAGGCCCCGCCCCCTGCTTGCTCCCTCCCCCCTGCCTCCATCGCTCACTCTTCCCCACCTTCACTCACTTTTACCGGGTTGGGGCAGGGGGTTGGAGTGTGGGAGGGGTTATGAGCTCTGGGGTGGAGCTGAGGGGTTCTGAGTGCAGGAGGGGGTGTGGACTCTGGGGTGGGGCCGGGGACAAGGGGTTTGAGGTGCAGGAGGGAACTCCGGGCTGGGGTGGGGGTTGGGGTGCAGGGGGTGAGGGGTCCGGCTGGGGGTGGGACTGGGGATTAGGGGTTTGGAGTGCAGGAGGGGGCTCTGAGCTGGGGCATGGGGTTGGGCTGTGGGAGGGGGTGAGGACTCTGGCTGGGGGTGTGGGCTCTGGGGTGGGGAGGGGGATGAGTGATTTGGGGTGAAGGAAGGGAGTCTGGGCTGGGGGTTGGGGTGTGTGGGGAGGGTGCAGGGTCCCAGTGATGTTTACCACAGCTCTGAGGAAGTGGCTACCAGGTCCCTGCAGCCTCTAGGTGCATTGGCAGCCTGGCAGCTCTGCGAGGTGCGCACTGCCTTCACCCCTGCAGGCACCATCCCCTGCAGCTCCCATTGGTTGTGGTTCCCAGCCAATGGGAGCTGCGGAGCGGGCGCTGGGGGCTGGAGCAGCCACAGAGCCTCCCTGGCTGCCCATGTGCCTAGGGGCCACAGGGACCTGGCAGCTGCTTCCAGGAGCAGTGTGGAGCCCTGGCAGGTAGGGAGCCTGCCTTAGCCCTGGGCCCCCGCTGCGCTGCCGAACCGACTTTTAATGGCTGACTGGAGCCGCCATTCCATTCTCCTCTTCCTTCTCTTACTGCTCTTCATTCCTTCTCTTCTTCCTTCTCTTCCCCCTGCCCCCCCCCCCCCCCCCCGACTTTGCGTGATCCTCTCCATATTTCTAAATGAGTATTTTCTACAAAGCTTTCCTGAAGAACTTTTTGGGCTCCCACAACTGCCTAACCTCCCTTATTGGAGCTTGTGAAGGGAGCAAGTTGGCCCACTGCTGCAGGAGAAGCTTGACTCAAAGAGAGGCATTTTGCAAGGACACCCCATGTAACAAAATGTAACTGAATGGGGCTGTACAAGATGGCAATCAAGGCTGAATTTGACCTAGAGCATGGAGCAGATTCTGCCCCCTGTTCCAGCCCTAATATGATTTGGTCACGTACAGTGACCATAAAGGAACTGCAAACGGACACAGGAGAATTCTACGTTCAAGACTTTCACAGAGCCAACATAAGCAGACTTATGCTGCCCCCTCCACAATCTCTGGTGTAGTGGATGTGTCAGGGTGGAGGAGGAGTAGCATTGTACTAAGCCCTACTGGGGATTCTGGCCTGCCAGCACAGCCCTGAGCAAGCTGTGAGGAGGGTGCTATTAATTACACCAGGAACCTCACCAGCTAGAGACTGTGGAAATTTTTCCAGCGAAGAAGGGATTTTTTAAATCAAAAAATGGGGTTTCATCAAAAACAAAACTGTGCTTAAAAATTGTTTGACAAATGCTTTGATTTTTTTTAAATCAAAATGAATAATTTTAGAAAAACCTACTTTTCTGGTACTTTGAAATTGTTCATCTAGAAATTATGAGAAAATGACAACCTTCAGTTTTTTTCACTGAGCTCTCTCTTTTTTACTCCCAGCCCCCACTTTTCTAGTGTAAGCACAAAAGTGAGAGAAGATACCACCTTCACTTCTAAAAGTAGTATTTGCTCTTTTAGGCAAAGAAAAGAACAACAAAGTCAGGCTGATTTCCCCCCCCCCCCCCCCCGGAAAACATTGAAAAGTGAGAGAGTCATCCTCTTTCTCCACCACCAACCACCACTTTCTCTTGTTTTTTAAAATTGCTCTATCCCCCCTCCCCTCTTCCAACAAAGGCAGGGGAATGGAAAACATAAGAGACTTTCCCCTCTCCCCATTTTGGCTCACATTTTTTAGTCTCTCTTCCCATTTTTTCCAACAAAATGAATAAAAAAATTAAAAAAACTAAGAGAGAGTGGGATTTTTCCCAGCACAGTAACTCTTGAAATTTTTTTTAATAAAAATAGAAATTTTGGAACTATTTTTGAACAAAAATTAAATATTCTCCTTTTTTTCTGAAATGTTTCTGCTCATTAGTTTGAATTGTACCCTGGTATGTCACACACACACACACACACACAAAGGACCAATTTTGAACAGCCTTCACAGCAACCCAGACTCTGGAGGGCACAGTTGGCATAAAGCCACATTTTCTACCCACCTGGGCTGTGCTTCCTGTTGTGTACTACATCTCCTGAGAGGTGCACCACAGAAACCATCCCTAATTGTAGCTGTAGGGCCTCTCACCTTGGTATGTAAACACAAAGCACTGTGACAGAAATTTTCCCCTTTCTTAAAAATAAATCACAAGAAGCAACCAAAGTAATTGTTTGCTGTTATGGATTCTCTGTGGAATTCAGTGACCTCATTTCTATTTTGTGATTTACACAGACCCTGCATAGTAGTTCACCTATGTGACAAGCTAAGCAGGAGACAAGACTTTAATGCACTATGGCATATTGTGACTGAGACAATATGTTTCATAATACTTTACTTCAAAGTTATGAAAATGTTGAATTTATTAAATCATTTTAATATGCAAGAGCTGGAGTGGTGCTGAGTGAGTTCAATGGGATTTGTGGGATCTCAGCTACATTTCTTGGGAGTGGAGGTCTGATCGAAGGACAGGAGTTACCCTACAGTCCAATATTTAGCAGATCTACAGAACAAGAGTAAGAAGGAAAAAATCCAAAACCATAGACATGTTTTCACAAAATTCAGTGCTTTCACTTCCTCAGCAATGGGAAAACTTGGAAGCAAACTTCATAGTTGATTCATGACTGTGGGGAGAGGGGACTCAATAGCCTAGAAAATGAAACACAGCAGAATAATTAGAAACATGAGCCCTGATCCTTGTGTCAGTGCAGAACCCAAAGATGTGAGAGGTCCAAGCCACTGTTCAGTGTCCCTCCCCTCCTCAATTCTGGCCTCAGTGAGAGTTGGAGTAGCTTCATGTTGAGTTGCATGCACCAGATAGTAACGAGGCCCCTGGTGCAATCATGCCAGCTGGAGATCAGAATACAGCAGTGATCCTATCTCTCCTCGCTCCCTCCCCACCTTTTCATTGCTTCACTTTGTCTCAACAGACATTCAAGGCTTCAGAGTGACACACAGATGGAATATGTAGTATAGTTGTAGCTTTCGGTCCCAGGATATTAGAGAGACAAGGCGGGTGAGGTAATATCTTCTATCGGACCTGTTGGTGGGAGAGACAAGCTTTCAAGCTTATACAGAGCTCTTCTTCAGTTTTAGGAAAGGTACTCCCAGTAAAAGCAAAAGGGAAGGAACAAATTGTTTAGCATAAGTAGTTAACGAATATTGTATGGGACCATTCAAGGTAGAATGGCTTGTTACCACTTCTGCAATCATAGGACAAAAAGAGAGGGTAAGGGGGTTACAGATTGTTGTAATAAGCCGTAAATCTAGTCTCTCTGTTCAGTCCATGATTTTTAGTTTCTAGCAGAGTTATGAATTTACATACTCAGCCTCATCTTTTGAAAGCATTGTGCAGATTTCCTTTGAGGATGGGGACTGATAGGTCGCTATAGAGTGATTGCTTGTAAAAAGTGTTCACCCACAGATGGTAGGATGTTTTTGTCATTTATCATTTTCCTGAGTTCATTCGAGAGCATAGTGATTGTCTGGTTTCACCCCCATAGTTGTTATGGGGCATTTAGTGCATGGGATGAAGTACATCATGTATACTGATAAACGTGTGTAGGAGCCACGGATCTTGAAAGGTGTGTTGTGGGGGTGTTGATCATTGTAGAAGTGGAGCTATGTCTTCAGACATATCTACATAGACAGAGTGGCACTTCTGAAATCATATTATATAGATTATGAAATGCTTTTAAAGATGTCCAACATTATTAATAAATAATAATCGTAAACTGGAATTAGATGCAACTACTTCATTTGAAGATATAGTAGAAGACTAATAAATCCTGTATGCAGATTAATCAGATTAATCAATAAATTATTTGCCTAACTGGCTATTTAATTTAATAGATTAAATTTTCCTGTTTTAAATTAATTTTTTCTACTTATTGCCACAGTTCTTGAGTTTGTGAGTAGGATTGTTATATATGTGTGCGGGTTCTAGCACACTGTGGCACTGATCCTGATTTGGGCATCTCGGAGCTACCACAATACGAGTAAATAATAATAACGTCACATGGAATTGAAAGGAGGATAAAATGGGCAGCCAGGTGTCCTATACTTGATTCAGATAGAGTTCTGCAAGTGCTTAGAGAAGCTGTAGTTGAAGCAACAGGGAGATCAAGAAAGATGTTGATAAATTGGAGAGGGTCAGAGAAGAGTCACAAGAATGATTAAAGGCTTAGAAAACCTGTCTAATTGTTATAGACTCAAGGAGCTCCATCTAAATAGCTTAACAAAGAGAAGGTTAAGGGGTAATTGATCAGAGTTTATAATTATCTTCCTAAGGAACAAAGATTTGATAAAGGACTCCTCAGTTTAGCAGAGAAAGGTATAACACAATCCAATGGCTGGAAGATGAAGCTAAACAGTCAGACTGGAAATAAGGTGTACATTTTCAACAAAGTGAGTAATTAACCACTGGAGCAATTTATCAAGGGCTGTGGTGGATTCTCTATCACTGGCAATTTTTAAATGCAGACCAGATGTTTTTCTAAAAGATATACTTTAGGGATTTGGGGGGAAGTTCTATGGCCTGTGATATACAGGAGATCAGAGCAGATGATCATAATGGTCCCTTTTGGCCTTGGAATCTATGAATATGAGAGCAGATATAATTTACGCTGCATTTGGCAGAGCAGCAAAATTCATCTTTCTAAATTCAACCCTTCTGCTAGGTGGAGCCAGCAGCAACCAGGGCCAGGTTCAATATCTAGGCATTCCTTTTCAACAGTACAACACAGAACCAGCTTGAGCCCCCACCCAGTAACCTGGGAAAATTACACACCATCCCTGGGTGCCTCTGAGGGGCAATATTTCCCCACTTGCAAGCACAGAGTTTGAGTGTAGAAAAGAAACTTGTAATGAAATGAGAGAAGTCACCTGACATTAATTAGGGAAAATGCCACAAGCAGGATTCATAAACATAAAACTGTGAGCAGGACACCCACCCCAGAGTGCGTGGGACAGAGTCTTCTGCCTCATGCTCTTGAGTTCTACAACCAAAAATTCCTTTATGTGCCCCCTTCTGCTCCCTCACCACACCCCATTGACAGTGGTTGTCCTTGGTCAGTGAGGATCCAGGGTTCAGAAGTGCATCTCTATGAGTTCACCTCCCACCCGGGGAAGAAGGCACCTTGCTTGCTCTGCCATCTGAGCACTTGCTTTGGCTGGCTGCCCCGCCAGCCATGGTTCCTCACCGCTGGCTGCCCCACTAACTGCAGTTCCTTTCCACTGGATGCCCTGCCACCATGGTTCCTCACTGCCTGGCTACCCCGCCAGCCGCTCCTGCCGGCCAACTGCTTGCCACTTTCACCGGCCACTCTCACCAGCAGCCCATCAGTTACCTTTTGCTGTCACCTGCCTCTCTGCTGTGACCTCTGCAGGTCAGTTTCTTAGCCGTGGTCTACACTACGAGTTTAGGTTGAATTTAGCATTGTTAGGTCAATTTAACCCTGCACCCGTCCGCATGACAAAGCCATTTAGGTCGATATAAAGGGCTCTTAAAATTGATTTTTGTTCTCCTCCCCGATGAGGGGATTAGCGCTAACATCAACATCGCTGGGTTGAATTTGGGGTAGTGTGGACGCAATTCGATGGTATTGGCCTCCGGGAGCTATAACAGAGTGCTCCATTGTGACTGCTCTGGAAAGCACTTTCAACTCAGATGCACTAGTCAGGTACACAGGAAAAGCCCCAGGAGCTTTTGAATTTCATTTCCTGTTTGGCCAGTGTGGCGAGCTCATCAGCGCAGGTGACCATGCAGTCCCAGAACCGCAAAAGAGCTCCAGCATGGACCGAACAGGAGGAACTGGTTCTGATTGCTGTATGGGGAGACGAATCTGTGCTATCAGAACTCCATTTCAAAAGATGTAATGCCAATATATATGCCAAAATCTCCAAGGGCAAATGCGAGGTGTTTATGATGCTCACAACTGCAGCGGTGATCTGAGCAGGCTCCTGCTTGCAGCACTATGGCATATGTGTGGGCAATCCAGGAAAAAGGGTGAGAAATGATTGTCTGCCGTTGCTTTCACAGAGGGAGGAAGGGAGGGGTCACTACAAAACTACCCGCGGCTACCTTGTTCGTTATCTCAATTTTTTTTAATTAATAAAGAAAGAATGCATGGTTTCAAAACAATAGTTACTTTATTTTGAAGGGGGAAGGGTGGTTGGCTTACAGGGAATTAAAATCAACAAAGGGGGTGGGTTTGCATCAAGGAGAAACACACACAACTGTCACTCCATAGCCTGGCCAGTCATGAAACTTGTTTTTCAAAGTCTGTGTGATGTGCAGCATGCCTTGCTGCTCTCTTATAATCGGTGTCTGGCTGCTCAAAATTGGACACCAGGCAATTTGCCTCAACCTTCCACCTTGCAATAAACTTCTCCCCCTTACTCTCACAGATATTATGGAGCACACAGCATGCAGCAATAACAATGGAAATGTTGGTTGCGCTGAGGTCTGACCAACAGCGCCAGCGAGCTTTTAAATGTCCAAAGGCACATTCTACCATCATTCTGCACTTGCTCAGCCTATAGTTGAACTGCTCCTTACTACTGTCCAGGCTTCATGAGCCCTGGGAGCAAGGGGTAGGAGTGACCATGCGGTGTTGCCAGCTGGGAGAGCAGCCTGAGGCAGAAGCCTTCAGCTTGCATAATATTCCAGGTAGGACTGAATCTCCATGAGACAAAACTTAAAGGAGAGAATGACCTGGAGTCACTCCCATTCGGTGCTCTAAGAGGAGGATAGCCATGTCTGTCCAGGCACCCCTGATCGACTCCACCGAGGTCTGCCAGGAGCACCCAGGAGATGTACAACGGCTATCCGTGCATTGTCTGCTGCGAAGGCAAGGAGCTGCTGCTGTGTAGCAATGCAGTACTGCATCTGCCAGCAGCACCCAGGAGACGTACGGTGATGGTGAGCTGAGCGGGCTCCCACTTGCAGTGCTATGGCATCGGCATGGTTAACCCAGGAAAAAAGCTGCAAAATGATTGTCTGCTGTTGCTTTCACGGAGGGAGGGAAAGACGGAGGGTGGGGTGACTGACGACATGTCCAAAACCACCTGCAACAATGTTTTTGGCTCATCAGGCATTGGGAGCTCAACCCAGAATTCCAATGGGCAGCGGAGACTGTGGGAACTGTGGGATAGCTATCCACAGTGCACTGCTCTGAAAGTCGACGCTAGCCATGGTACTGTGGACGCACTCCGCCGACTTAATGCGCTTAGTGTGGACATATGCAATCGACTGTATAAAATCAAATTCTAAAACCTTCCCTATATGGATTATGATCATAAACCACATTGCAGAGTGGAAACAGTAAGGTGGAATGGTTTACAGCTGTGCACGTTTAGAGAATTTTTGTAATGTGACATTTATTCCAGCAACAGAAGTTTTAAGTTTCTACAGAGAGACTATCCCCCGCCCTCAAGAATGGGTGAGTAATTTCCATTCCTGGAGCGGAAAAATTTTCAGGGTGAACCTTCCCTCCCCCTCTTCCCTCAGAATTGCAAATCCCCACATAAATCAGGCAGACAGCAGGGATGGTGCTAAGTGGGAAATTAGTGTTCCCAATGCAGCGAGTGGGTGAGACAGACTACTAAAATCATGACTGTCCTGCTAAAATTAGCAGGCAACCATCTATCTATTCCAGTTTCAAATGGTTTCCAGAGGCTGCATGGTCACACATATCATTAAGAGATTAAAGCAGGGAGAGACATGTATTTTACTTTCTATGTCTAGATTTGCCCCTAATTAAGCTCTCTGTCAAACCCTAATGTATATGAGGCATGAATAAATATGTATCAGATTTCTCTTTTCACTGGGCCAGGAACATTTTGTGTGTGAAGTTAATTTTCTCTGCTTTTGCTCAAAGGTGCTGACAAAAGTGAGCTGCAATAGATGGAATGAGATGCCAGGAATAGTGTTATTATACCTCTTGTGCTCCCAACACTGCACTGTGGAAAAGACTCTTAACATGAATGATTTTCTGAGGCACAGCGGCAAGCACAGTATTGAGCATCTTCATTATTTCTCTGTCTTCTCCCCCAGCTCTCCTTTTTTCCCTCCCCTTCTCCTCCTTTGCCATCTCCATTGTGTATCTGGGGAAGAAATAAAAAAAAGATAACAAAGGGGTGTAGGCAGAGGTGTAAGAGGCAAGAGCTTGTGTGGGGGAAGGGAGCCTGACAAGTCTCCACAATAACAGGTGGAGCGAGATGCAGCTTATTGGCACCTGTCAAGGTTCCTCCCCCACTCTGAACTCTAGGGTACAGATGTGGGGACCTGCATGAAAAACCTCCTAAGCTTATCTTTACCAGCTTAGGTCAAAACTTCCCCAAGGTACAAAATATTCCCCCCGTTGTCCTTGGCCTGGCCGCTACCACCACCAAACTAATACTGGTTACTGGGGAAGAGCTGTTTGGATGCATCTTTCCCCCCAAAATACTTCCCAAAACCCTGCACCCCACTTCCTGGACAAGGTTTAGTAAAAAGCCTCACCAATTTGCCTAGGTGACTACAGACCCAGACCCTTGGATCTTAAGAACAATGAACAATCCTCCCAACACTTGCACCCCCCCTTTCCTGGGAAATGTTGGATAAAAGCCTCACCAATTTGCATAGGTGACCACAGACCCAAACCCTTGGATCTGAGAACAATGAAAAAGCATTCAGTTTTTTACAAGAAGACTTTTAATAAAAAATAGAAGTAAATAGAATAAAGAAATCCCCCCTGTAAAATCAGGATGGTAGATATCTTACAGGGTAATTAGATTCAAAAACATAGAGAACCCCTCTAGGCAAAACCTTAAGTTACAAAAAAGATACACAGACAGAAATAGTTATTCTATTCAGCACAATGCTTTTCTCAGCCATTTAAAGAAATCATAATCTAACACATACCTAGCTAGATTACTTACTAAAAGTTCTAAGACTCCATTCCTGGTCTATCCCCGGCCAAGACCCAGCAACAGACAGACCCAGAGCCTTTGTTTCTCTCCCTCCTCCCAGCTTTTGAAAGTATCTTGTCTCCTCATTGGTCATTTTGGTCAGGTGCCAGCGAGGTTACCTTTAGCTTCTTAACCCTTTACAGGTGAGAGGAGCTTTCCCCTGGCCAGGAGGGATTTCAAAGGGGTTTACCCTTCCCTTTATATTTATGACAGCACCAGGTCTCATCTCGTGCGTCATGTAGTTGTGGTGATGGCAGCTGGCAAACACCACAGGCCTTGCACCTCGAATCGCCATTTATACCTGCGCATAGTGGGGGATAAAATGCCACCAGTTGTGAATTTACTACTCACTCATGCTGATGGTGTTTATGCCCACTATGCCCACTTTGCCTAGATGTAAATAACTACACAAGGTGCAAAGCAGTGAAGAACTGGGCTCTCTGCCTGTAGCCCCTTCACAATCCTTGCTGTATGAATACCTGTAAGGATCAGTTCTTCTTCAGCCCCAGTAATTGGCTGCAGCCCCAGCCCTCTGTTTGGAGAAAGACTCTCTCCTCACAAGGGTGTGAAATGAGAGTAGAGCCCCTCTAATGGCTGGAGTAACTTCTGCTGTCCTAGTGACCACTTTGCAGAGGGCAGAAACCTCTGGATCTTCATATCAGCTTGCCCTTGACCCCAAACCATTTCTCTGCCCTGGTGTATGGCCACTCAAGGAGAGTCCATGGAGCCATATTCCAAATAACTGCCCATAAATATTTACCATTCTGCCTATCTTTGTGTCATCCACAAATTTTATCATCAGCGATTTTACATTTACTTCCAGATTACTGATGAAAATGTTGAATAGCATGAATCCCTGTGGAACCCCACTAGAAACAGCCACATTCAATGATGATTCCCCATTGAAAACTACTTTCAATATTTGTCATTTAGCAAGTTCTTAGTCCATTTAACATGTGCTTTATTGAGGTTGTTTAGTGCTTTTTGAAATCAGGATGTTGTGCTGTACTAAGCACAACCTTATACCTTATAAATACCTTATAAAAGTCTAAGTATATTATGTCTACGCAGTTACATTTATCAATCAAACTTGTAATCTCAAAGAATGAAATCAAGTTTGTTTGACAAAACCTATTTGCTGTAAAACCATGTTAATTGGCATTAATTATATTCCTATCCTTTAATTCTTTGTTAATTGAATCCTGTATCAGCTTTTTCATTATTTTTCCAGGGACTGTTGTCAGGCTAACTGGCCTGGGTCATTCCACTTGCCCTTTTTAATATTGGCACAACATTAGCACTCTTTTAGTCTTCTGGAACTTCCCAGGATTTCCAAGATTTATTAACATCTGCAGGCCAGAGACGTATTCAGCCAGGTCTGAGTTTTGTGTGTGTCTGTCTGGCTGAGACTCCTTTTAATTAATTTAAAGTGGTTTGAATTTAAAATTCTCCAGGTGTTCCAATCTGAACACGTGAAAAGAAATACACCTCAGAGTAAGGTGCAAAAAAGCATGAATTGGTGATGGGATTAAAACCTGATTTCCTCAGCATGTCAGAGGAGTTCAGAAACTGCTTTGCTTTAGACAAACCCAACACAAACTTATAATTTATACACTTCCCCTGTCCCCTGAGAGATGGAGAAAAAGAACTGGGAGAGACTAATTAAGTGCTGAGGAAAGGGGAAAATGTATCATATTACTCCTGTTGATTGGCTGTGCTATATTTTTGTAACTTTTATAAATGCCTTTTGCTATATGCTTTGGGATCTGGTTTGGCAATTTGTCTCCCATATTCCTTTACAGTGGGAGATCAGGGAGGATTTTTTTTCCACTCATAGATTTGCAACTATTTCCTTTTTTCAATTTCAAAGTGACAGAATTACAGAGGTAGCCTGTATAATGTTTAAACAGAGCCAGTCCTCACCCTTTGGTACACAAGACTTCTATGTGAGCTGACACTCTGTAGGCAGTGTTGGCTAAGGGCTTGTCTACACTGCCCTGCAGTTTGGACTACAGAGATGTGAATAGCAGTTTGCACCAAGGTGCTGTACTGGGGAGTTAGAGCGTAGCACTTCAATGCATATTGCTATTCACACCCCCATAGTCCAACCTGCCGGGCAGTGTAGACATAGCCTAAGTGTAGTGGGGGAGAATTTAAGCCAAATTAGAAAGCGAGTGCTACATTTATTCTATACAGGACTACGTTTAATGGGGAATCAAAGATAATGTCTGGACAGTATTAAGCAGTGACACTTCTTTTGTTTTTTATGCCTAATCCATCACATACAGTAGTTCTTCATAGGTCCCATATCTGAGAATCAATGTAGAATCAATGCTCTCCCCTTCCAATAAGATGCTGGTTCTGGTGACTGAGTAGGGTTGTTAGTGTTCTTGTGAAAATATTCTGAAAAGCAAGAAATGTTCTGAGTCCACAGCCTTTTGTTGTTGTTGCTATTTATTATTATTCCTCTCAAAAATTATGCCAGGCAGCAGGGCTGGAATAGCAGAAATTTTCACAGAAGCAAATAGATGTTGCTCAGTACTTCAAGGCAATCGAGGGGTGGGGAGTCCACAAAGTCTTGTTTAATTTAAAGAAACCTTAAGCTGGCATCATCTATTAAATTAAAAATGGTGATAGTGTTAATGGAGACCATGGTACTTACCACGTTGTGTTAGTTAAAATATTCATTTTTCTTGGTCTCCCACAGAGTAATAACTAAGACTTTAGCTTCCTTATAAAAATGTTGCCTGACTGATTAATGTTGAGTAATGCCAATGTCATTAGGGTTCAATGGAACTGTTATACTCTAATGACATTGGCATTACTCAACATTAACTTTGTATTAACTGCTTTGTATTAACTACTAATAGAAACCTGTCACAAAATATGGCAACAGCTAAAGAGTCATTGTCTTCACTTTTTTTCTTTGTATAACCATGGATCCATTTTCAGCTTGTATTGTGTGGGTCATTAATGGAACTCAAACAATGTAGCAGAGCTATTTTACAACATTTCATTCCATTCATGTCTTATTGCTCAGTTGATAGGTGTATAAGAGGACTGCTCATAACTTCTACTCACTGCCATTTTTTCTGCTGTGAACACAAGCATTTTAACTAGGAAGCTGGCATAAATTTCATAGTTGTAAGGACCTCTAGAGGTTAATATTTTATGAATATTCATCACAGTCTGAGTGGAATGTATATAGAGGTTACATATCTTTCCCAAACTGCAAACTCCATTTTTAATATAGGGGCTAGTTGCCTTCACTGTTGACTCTTTTACCTCCATGTTGGACTGAAATTCCAATGGGTAGTGACACAGGACTGACAATAAAGAGTCGTTAACTGGAAATGGTCCTCTATTCAAATACAAATATCCTAGATAAGAGACAGGCTCCCAACCAGGAAAATTAGTTTGTCAGGGGAGAGGCCTAGCAACAGTCACCTGGTAAAGGGCTGGGATCACCTGAAAAGTCAGCTGCGCGATTGAATGATTATAAAATGACCCTCAGAGGGAAAACACACAGCAGGTTTGGGGCAGAAAAGGGGAAGGGGATGGACTGGCCAATGTCAGAGTAGGTAAGCTGGCGTGGAGAAGGTTCCATGTCACAGAACCCAAGCCATGTACTGCAACAGAAGGATCCTGAACAAACCAGGTGACTGCTCTGGAGTGGTGAAGAAACTGAGGCAGAGAAATGCATATAGGGTTTATTATTTGTGTATAGATCTGTATTTCTCATGCTATTAAAAAAGGAGCAATGGGTGTTTAAAATCAGATGCAACGTCTGTCTGTGTTAAACTTTTACACCCGCCACACAGCCCTTTCAGGAGGTAAACCAAAAGGTGTGAGCTATCTGGGTGGAGTTCTGGAAGATGGTGTGTTTAAGGTATGGGAGGAGTCTCAGAGGCCATGACTGGTTCCAGGGATTGGGCAGGAAGGGAGTCTCAGGGAGATATGCGCCCCCAAAACTGGACCCCAAGCCAGAAGGAGTGACAGGCCTCTGGTCAGACTCTGGAGGCTTAAAATGGCGGGTACCGAGGGAGAATTCATAATCTAAATCCCCTCACAGCAGCCTGGTGAGTGGCCAAGAGGGGGCGCTTGACTGTACCTGTGACAGAAAGGCAGCATGGGTGTGTGTGTCGCTGTTTTTCATATATATGTGCAGATGCATGCATACACATGTATATATAAACTACTTTATGTGTCTAACTTTATAAAAAAGTTCCAAAACATTTTCAACATTGAAAATACTACTGCGTTTGCAAACAGTTCCAGACCCAGTATGGTACACATCATTTGGTTATTTGAGGACCTAAATCTGGTGACTGTACAAAATTTGCACTTTCATCTGTCTACCTACCTGTGACTTCCTAGGGAATTAGCATCTCTGTGACATAAAGAGGGTTGTGTGCATTTAATGCCATCTGTTGAACACATATTTTGAGAACCAGGAGTTTCTTTTTTAATCACCAGCTAGCTGTGCATTTTTTTCATTTAACTAATTATTTGCATTTCAAAGTGAAGGGGAAAAGATGTATCTAGTGGGACCTACCACTGTCTCCGAAAAGCAGAATAAGAGTAAAAGGAAAAAGGAAGTGGCCAGCCTGCAAATTCAATCTGGACAGTTGCTATATTAGGTTGAGAAGGACTGGTGTATGAGGATATTTTTTCCAGCCTCAGAGGCCCAAATGAACCGTGAGAGTGATGAGGCAATAGCACCAAATCTCCAAGCTACAAACTCTAAGATTAGAGAGCGATGGAGTGCAGGCTTCTGTTACTCTCCATCCCGGGTGTGATGTTACGCTCCATATTATTTATGAAAATATGCTTATGATATGGATATGACAATACTGAGATATACTTTATGCAAGATGGCTCGTGTAAGATATCATTGGAAAGGTTATGAGTTACTGAATGTGATTATCCAATTTGTATGCCTATATCATTTCTGTATCTGAAGTTAGAAATATTGACCAAGTATCTGTATTTCAAATGTACTACTTTGGGTGTCAACCACAGCTAGCCCTTCAGGTACAACAATGAAAAGCCTGACAGGGCTGATGACCCATTAGCAAAGACAATGGACTGTGAAAGGGCTTAGTCTTCCTGTGGACTCTCCAGACAGCCTGTGAGTAATGGCTGTCACAGCCCTGCAGAGACATAGGTCTGAGTCACTTGGTACTGGACCCTCCCCTGCCCCGGAATGCCAGTGTTTTTCCACTGGAAGACAAAGGGTTCCTGCCATACACAAAAGGTATATAAGGCAGGGGAGTGACATCATTGTGGTTCTCCTCTGTCTCCCCACCCAAAGAGACACTGAAAAACCCCTGGAAGCAAGAACTGAACTGAGGGGAGAAGGGTTGAAGCCAGGCTGGGAGGGCATCCAGTCTGTGAGTGGATATACCTGAAGTTTCAAGCTTCAGGCTAGTGCTGTTGGCTTTCAATACTCTCTGTAATCTGCCTGTCACAATATTTAGGGTGAGAAATTATTATTTGTAGCCAATTTATTTAGTTAATCAAGCTTAGTTTGCGTGTTTTGTTTTATTTGCTTAGTACTCTGCTTTGTTCTGTTTGCTATCTATTAAACCACTTAAAAGCTGTCTTTTATAGTTAATAAAATGTGTTTTGTTTATTATTAAACCTAGTTTATGTAATTTCTAACTGGGGTAGGGACAAGAAGTCGTGCACATCTCTCTTCACATTGACGAAGAGGGCAAAATTTAATGAGCTTGTGCTGTGCAGATTTTTCTATACAGTGCAAGACAGTATTATTTTGGGTTTATCCCCCAAAAGGAGTGTGCACATGAGTGCTGTGTGAGTCCTCTCTCAAAGAGTTGACTTCAGTCTGTGTTTGCAGCTGGGTGTGGCCCTACCTGTGTGTGTGTGTGCTGCAAGAGGATGGAGAGCCTAATTCAGCAAAACAGCGAGAGGGAATCCAGGCTGGTAGAGCAGGAGAGGCTCAGTGAAACCCCAGTACAACAGGTGGCATCCCGGATGGGAGGGGCGGGTTCCAACCTGTCACACCTGGTGCTGCTGGTCATGCAGATGGGCCCACATTTGTTACTAAATGGTTTGGTAAGTGCAGTATGTTTGTAGGCCAGGTGTTTACTCTTGGAGCTAGATGGAGCTGTTCCTTCTCATGTAGATGGACCTATGTCCAAGTGGCTTAAGTATTGTTCAAGGACATGGAAAACAGTGGAACCTGGAAAACAGTGGCAGGGACCAGGGGAGTGACAGAAGGGTGACCAAATATGGAGGAGAAGAAAGCCCAAAAGGATGGGGAGGAGAGAGACAATATGCAATAATGTAATCAAGGAAAGAGGGATATGTGGAGGATGCTGGGAGAGGAGAAAAAAAGAAGAATGTGGTGAACAAAAATCTGATGAATTCTCAGGTTTTTTCTGTCTGGCCTATCTCTTCTGAGGGTTTGGATTGCTCATCCCCTTTTGTCAAACTCCCATGTGGAATGGGCTGCCAACAGTCTCCCAGTGGTCCTGCTGCAGGAGGCACAGGGTGAGAGGAAGCCAGCACCATCCCGCCTCTGAGGAATTTCTTGGGGAAGACGGTGTCTGCCTGTTTCTCTCTCGTGTGTGTGCGTGTGCTCATTCTCTCTTTCTCTCTCTCAAAAAAAAATTCCAATGTCACCACTGAATTACCTTGTTTCCTACAGGGAGGCTCTCACAGAAGTGGCAGAAAATTTGCACTTTTAAACGTTATTACCTGACAGCTGAATTGAGTCATTGATGGAATTTTCTAAACCCAGGATCTTTGATACTTTCCAACAACGGTGGCCATTATAGAAATGAAAACTTCCTCTAGATAATTAACTTTCCTAACCTCATAACTCACACCTAAAACTTGCCTGCAGGTTCCAGGGCTGCCACTTTTATTACCTTCTGTACTGACATCAGCACTTCCAATTTCCACGTATAAAATGCCTTGCACAATGGGGCCTCCATCTCATTTGGCACCCCTAAGTACTAGTGTAAACAAATAATAAAGAGATTCAGCAGGGAAGTCTGTGAGCAGCACCTGTGACTACAACACAATGTATCTTTTTAAAATAGAAGCTAAGGCTTGAAAGAGACGTTGTGACCAATAAACTACTCTTAAGTGCAGTAGCCCAAAATCAGAGGGAGATTCTACCCACACCATTTTTCTTCACAAGCTGCCCCTATCTATTGTATGCAACTGTGCTTCCCCAGTGGCTGGACTATATTCAGCTCCCAGTGTCTTAATAAAATTGTAAAAGTCTGCTCCCAAACGCAAAGACGAAAGGTGGCAGAGCATTGGTGAACTAATGCTAAGTGAAGTTGTCTGGCAGCATACAGGGAAAACTTGATGAGCGAGGTTTGGGGGGGTGGGGCAAATACCCCAAATGTTACTGGGTTTATGCATTTAACATGTTGAAGGGAATCTTGGAAATTGTTAAAAAAATAATAGTGGATACAAGAGTCTTTCCACTATTTAATCTGTTTTTCCTTGTAGCTCATTAGTAAGAAGAAGGTCATGTGGCTACAACTCAGGAGGTCTGGATTGTATTCATGTCTCTAATGTAGAATTCCTACCTGGCGCTGGGCAAGTCACTTATTCTCTTGGTGTCAGTTTTCCCATCTGTAATATGTGGATAATAATTACCTGTTCTGCAGGGCAGACAGACTTAACTAATTGTAAAATGCTTCAAGATTCTCAGAGGGAGGTGCTATAGAATTGCAAATTATTATTATTAATTAACATGGAGGTGGTCTTATAATTTATCTAAAAATCATAAAATGTTTGGTAGGGGAAAAAAGTGGTGATTAGTTTTGAGTGTGTTTTTTTTTTAACCTTAGTGTTTAAATTTTCTTCATGTCAAATGTTTGTTGTTGTTATAAACTATATTGGTCTAATGATGTAGTTAATAGATATCCATTCCAACCTTGTTATATGTATTACCATTGCGCCTAGTCATGGACTGGGACACTACTATGCTAGGTGCAGTACAACACACAGAACAAAATGACATTCCTTGGCCCAAGGGCTAACCTTAATTTCATTTTTTTTCTTTGCTTTCACACTTATTCATGGTCACTTACTGTATTCAGCTACCTCTGCTTTTTCTTAGAAAGATAAAAAGCCTCTGGCTTACACAGTGTTCAAAGAAGGGAACAAAATAAAGAATAATAATTAAATACTTGCTTTTGTTTTGTGTATTTTTTCCCTGTGATGTTTCTGTCCAAATGTTGTGTCTCCTCTTAAATCTAGGGATGTGGGGCCACATTCTGGTCTCAGTAACAGCAGTGTGAATCATGAATTCAGTGGAATGACTCCGGGTTTGCACACATAGCTGAGATCTCAACCTGGCCCATACAAGAAGATAGATGAAAAGAACAAATGATTATCAGTGACCTGATTTTCCTTCCTCTGATTCCCCCAAGAAAGCAGAACCATTTGTTTCTTAATTTTTATCAGCTTTTAAAGTCACGTTGTTTTTACTTTTTAAAAAAAGGATTAGCAGAGATGAAGCTGAGAGCAGAAAGCAGCTGCAAGGACCTGTAGTTCCCAATTCAGAATGTGCTGGCAGGCAATTTACCTACTGAGATTGGTGGAATATATCAGTGCCACCCTTACTGCAAAGTCTGGGAAAAGTAACAAGAGTCTTTAAGGGACGTGTTTCCTTTTTAGGCAAATTATTAATGACCATGACAAAGAAAAGTGATTCAGTAACAGACACTTGCTGTATATCAGCTGTTGTTCAGAAATGGATTTAGCTAATTACAGCAGCCAGAGAGGTACAATTAATATATCTAGCTTGATCCCACACATGAGATAGCAAGCAGGGCTGGACCTTGAGGTTGTACTTCATAGTGCTAGCTTTAAATCAGCGGTCTCCAATCTTTTTATGCCCAAGAACACTTTTTGAATTTAAAGGCAACCCAGGATCTATCTTGCCCCTTCCCTGAGGCCCCACCCCTTTCCTGAGACCCCGCCCCATTCATTCTATCCCCTCCTCGCTCCATCGCTCACTCTCCCCCACCCTCACTCACTTTCCCCAGTCTGGGGCAGGGTGTTGGAATTTGGGAGTGGGTGTGGGCTATGGGCTGGGGCCAAAGGGTTTGCAGTTTGGGAGGGGACTCTGGGCTCAGCTTGGGCCAGGGGTTTGGACTTCAGGAGGGGGTGAGGAGTGCAAGCTTTGGGAGGGAGTTTGGGTGCAGGAGGGGGCTCCGGGCTTGGGCAGAGTGTTGGGGTACAGGAGGCTGGCTCTGGGAGAGGCCTCAGGGCTGGGGCAGGGGGTTGGGGTGCAGGAGGAGGTATGGGGTGGTGGCTCTGGGAGGGGGCTCAGGGCTGGAGGTTGGGATGTGGGCTCCCGCCAGGGGGCACTTACCTCCGGTGGCTCCTGGTCAGTGGCACAGTGGGACTAAGGCAGGCTCCCTGCCTGCCCTGGCCCCACTCATGCACATCAGCACCTCCTCCCCATCACGAGCTGGGCCACACCCCCCCCCGTGCCTTGCCCCGCCTACTGCCAGGCAGTAGTGCCCCACGTGGCCACATCTCTCCCGGAAGGGGCCAACGCATACCGGGGGGGGGGGGGCGGGGGGCACATGGCATCGCTTGCTGTGCCTCTCTGCAGGGCACCCTGCATCTCCCATTGGCCACAGCTCCCCATTGCAGGCCAATGGGAGCTGCAGGGGCAGTGCTTGCAGGCAGGAGCAGTGCGCCAAGATCCCTGTCCTTCCCCACCCCGTGGGGCTGTGGGGGCACACTGGCTGCTTCGGGAGCAGCACGGGGCCACGGCAGACAGCCCCATTGCGCCACCGCGGCCAGAGATCACAATTGACTGGGAGAATCCCCAGGATCGACCAGTCAATCGTGATCGATGGGTTGGTGACCACTGCTTTAAATTATTATTTTTCCTGAAAACATCCTCCTATTAAAGACAAAAACCTGCTTGCCTCAGGTCACATAAGCAAAATCAAAAGAAACCAGAGACTAGCCTGAATTAAAGTGCAGGTACTGAATGATGTGGAGCACCCCATAGCTTTAGGGTTGGAACTGGGTTAAATTTGTACCATATTTTGCAAATCGTCCCATCTTTGTATGGGACTAAACAAAAACCTCCGATCTGATCTTCTGCACAGCTTGGAGTGTTCAAAGTTCCAATTCAGATCCAAATTTCAAAGTGTGGGCCCATCTTTAAAAGAAACAAATTTTAAGCAATGTCATGAATAGTGCTCCAGCAATGTTTCAGCTTCTAAGTATTATTTCATGGTGCATGCATTACCTCAGATCTCATCTGAGATACACTAGGCCTGTGGAGTTAAAAAACAAATATTTGCAAGTCAGGGAAGTGGAACTTTTTTTTTTTTAAAAAAAATCCTAAATGTCAAACTCTGGAACTAGAGAGACAAGGTGGGCGAGGTAATATCTTTTATTGAACCAACTTCTGTACAACCTTGTCTCTCTAATAGCCTGGGGCCGACATGGCTACAACTACACTGCAAACTTTTGAAATACTCAGTTAAAAGAGTCAGTAAAATAGTGATTCTGCAAGTTGTGACTATTGGCATTGGAAACAAGATATGCTGAAACTGCTCGCTGCAGTAATTACTCATGATAGTGGTGAAAGAGCTGAGAAATGTTCAGCAGGAATTAATAAACAATATTTTAAAATGTGTTCATTCACATTCCATAGTACAATGTAATGCAAAGCAGCAAAATCTCAAAGAACACTGTCAAATGCTGTTTAAATCTCTCTTGTTTGTATTGGTCTTTTATTGTATTGGTCTTTTATTACAACTTATTGTAGTTGGAAATATGTTTTCTTTCCCTGCCAATTTTTTCCTCTTGTTGTACATAATACATGCTTTATGACTGAAATTGTTTTCTGTTTGTTTCTCTGATGATGCTGGTTCACAGTGGAATGATGGCAGAAGTGTGCAACTCTGGGAATAGAGTGTCAATTAACCTGCAGTCCCTCTGCTGGCTCTGTAGCAGCAAAGGGTAAAATGTAAGTTTAAAAAAAAAGTTGTGTGAAAATAGGTCCTGATTAACAGTTGTGGAGACAGAAATCCTCTGATCCCCGAGCAGTAAGCACAGAGGACGTACAAGATTCCCCATGCTGCCGCACCAATGTATTTTAACTCTGAATACATTATACTGCAGTCCCTAGCACTTCCTCAACCCCTTCAGACAGGGCCAGCCCATGTAAGCCAAGGAGGGAGACAGAGGGCAGTGGTTCTCAGTAACTGAAGGGAGGTGTTTGTAAGCGGTGATTATGATGGGTTGGTCTCCCCCTTCCAGGGTGCCATCTGGTGAGCTGGGGTCCCACTGAGCCCACCTGTCCCATCAATCTGGGTCCCCCTCCACCCTGTGCTGCTCTCAAGCCCCCTTCAAGCAAGCACACAGGTAGGGACACACCCAACTGTAAAATCACACAGAGTCTGCAATCAGCTCTGTGTGGAAGGACTCAGCTGAGGGAATTGCCCAGCACTTTGGTGCACACACCCTCTGGAGTGTAAACCCAAAATTATATTGTCTTGCACTGTATAGAGAACTATACAGCGTAAGCTCATAAAATTCACCCTCTCCCTCAATGTGGAGAGAAATATGCAACAGCTTTCTGCCCCAAGTATGAGTTCCAAAACAAAACAAATTTATTAACCAGAAAAGACAGATTTTAAGTGATTATAAATGATAGCAAACAAATCAAAGCAGATTACCTTAGTAAATAAAGAAAACCAGCAAACTGATCTTAACACACAAGATAGGTAGGATATAAATTAGCAAATTCTCACCTTGAGTGATAAACAGGCTGGCAGATTCTTAAGGCACAAGTTGCCTTAGGTTTCCCAGGTTTTCATACATAGGCTAAAGATCCTTCTAGCCTGGAACCATCACTTCCCACAGTTCTGTCCTTGCCCCTCAGGTGTTTCCAGGTGTGTTGTTGCAGGGAGAGTGAGGTGCCTCCATGATGTCATTTTCCCCCTTTTATATTTTCTCCCCATTTGCTGGAAAGCTCTTTTGCTGTGACATGGGTCAAACAGTTCCCATTGGGTAGTGCTATCTCTGAGAGGTTTATATGCATAGAATCATAGAATATTAGGGTTGGAAGAGACCTCAGGAGGTCATCTAGTCCAATCCCCTGCCCAAAGCAGGATCAACACCCACTAAATCATCCCAGCCAGGGCTTTGTCAGGCCAGGCCTTAAAACCTCTGAGGGTAGAGATTTCACCACCTACCTAGTTAACCCATTCCAGTGCTTCACCACCCTCCTAGTGAAATAGTGTTTCCTAATAGCCAACCTAGACCTTCCCCACTGCAACTTGAGACCATTGCTCCTTGTTCTGTCATCTGCCACCACTGAGAACAGCCGAGCCCCATCCGCTTTGGAACCCCCTTTCAGGTAGTTGAAGGCTACTATCAAATCCCCCCTCACTCTTCTCTTCTGCAGACTAAATAACCCCAGTTCCCTCAGCCTCTCCTCATACGTCATGTGACCCAGCCCCCTAATCATTTTAGTTGCCCTCCTCTGGACTGTCTCCAATTTGTACACATCCCTTCTGTAGTGGGGGGACCAAAACAGGACGCAATACTCCAGGTGTGGCCTCACCAGTGCCAAGTAGAGGGAAATAATCACTTCCCTTGATCTGCTGGCAATGCTCCTACTAATACAGCCCCATATGCTGTTGGCCTCTTTGGCAACAAGGGCACACTGCTGACTCATATCCAGCTTCTCGTACACTGTAATCCCCAGGTCCTTTTCTGCAGAACTGCTGCCTAGCCAGTCAGTCCCCAGCCTGTAGCGGTGCATGGGATTCTTCCTTCCTAAGTGCAGGACTTTGCACTTGTCCTTTTTGAACCTCATCAGATTTCTTTTGGCCCAATCCTCCAATTTGTTTAGATCACGCTGGACCCTGTGTGTATTGTACACAGTTCCTGGGGTAATCCTTGTGTTTGTGTGCATTTCCTCAATAAGCCATTATCATTGTTTGGCCTTTTTACTGTCGTACCGGAAAGGTTGCTTGTGAGTGTTTTCAACCTCACAACATGTTCCAGCAACACACACATAGCCAAACTTCATAACTTCACATATGATGACAGCACATACAATGCAATGAGATATTACTGTCTAGCAGATCAAGACTTTTAGAATGATACCGCACAAGGCATACTTTGTATAAGGCATATCCTAATTACATGACAGTGCTGAATATTGGGGTGTCAGGATGTCACAGTGACTCTTGGCTGGGCTAGCTGCAGAGAGAAAAATCAGTTTGAATCTGCGCTACTTTAAGTGACTGTGATTATGGAGTCACGGTGGGTGAGGGGATGAGAGAGAGAAAAATGTGGGTCTCTCCCCATTAGTGCAAATGAGACAAGATTAGAATTCTGCCCTCACCTGTGTGTGTTCGTGTGTGTGTGTGTGTGTGTGTGTGTGTGTGTGTGCACTTGTTCAACTTCTCAGAGTCAATGGGAGCTGCACATCTAAATTTGACCGCAAAGTGAAAAATGGATAAGACCTATTGTTGTTGGCTGAGCAAAGGTAGGCCTTAGGCTCAATGTGATGATATTTGTCTGCCTACGTGTCTGGATATGACATGATAACTTTTGCAAACTGCAGCTGATCAATACAAACATTTCAGGGAATGCTCTAGGCCTTAATAGGCAGAATCCTATTGACTTCGGTGAAAATTGGAAAACTGGAAAAGCCATTAGCCCTACAAAGTTGATCCTTGCTCTCTTTTCTGAGACACTTAACAGTTGTGTGTGCTCAGCCATCAGGGGAAGGGAGAGGAAAATGAAGGAGGCTTAATTTCTTCATCTCTCTAAATATGCTGGCTCCCCAAAGCATGCTCCATGGTAGGGGGATAGAACAAGAAGGCATCCACCTGTCCACCTGTCTCTTCCAGTTCAGACAGGGGGGAAAGGTATTCTGGAGTGAAGACCTCCCCTTCTGATTGACTGCCTCCTTCCCTGCCCCAAGCTATGGTGTGTCTAAGGGCACCATGCTCTGAGTGTCTCCTTCCTCTGATTGCCAGAAGCTGGGAATGGGTTACAGGGGATGGATCACTCGACGATTGCCTGTTCTGTTCATTCCCTCTGAAGCACCTGGCACTGGCCACTGTCAGAAGACAAGATACTGGGTTAGATGGACCATTGATTTGACCCAATATGGCCATTCTTATGTGGAGCCCCAGATGGCCTTAATTCAGCCCTGCTTGTAACATTTTCCCCCTTTTTGGTATTTACCCACTTAAAATACTTGTGAACAGTGATTATGACTCCCCCTCCATTCCTTCTCCCCACCCCTGGCCAAAGAACATTTATTTAGTGCTTTTAATCTTTTCATATAGGTCAGTTCCTTCAACCCTTAATCATTTGTGTTGCCTTTCTATGAATTCCCTTCAATTAGTCCACATCTTTCTGGTCCTGAGTTGCCCAGCACTGAATGCATTATTCTACAGACAGTTTCTCTCAGAATCAGCTAGAGACTTTCCTAAACATCTGAGATGGGATCTCTGGCTTCCAAAGGGATTATTATTTTAAGAAAGAGCCAAATATCACTCCAGTTTCATGCAAACCTTGTCTACAGCCTCCCTTTTTCTTTACTTTGTGCTTTTGTCTCAAGAACCTTGTTCTCAGTATGTGGTCTACATGATGTTGTATCCCATGACGCCCTTACATGATAACAAACAAGCTCAGAACTGGTGCTGTGATCTTTCTGGGGATATCACTGCACACACATATTTCATCAAAAATGTCCTAAGGATATTTAACTCATGGATTTAATTCAGCTGCTGAATATGTATATTGGCATATGTGGTGGTTATCTGACCCATAATACATGCTTTATGATTCAAATGACATCATGGAACAGTTCTGAAATGGCTTCTGTCTTTCAGGGACATAAAGATTGTTGTAATCTTACATTAATTTTTTTCCCTCTTTGTTTTTCAGTTTACTGGTAAAAAGTTAAGTAGGGGGAGTGACAATTCCCTTAGTTAAGATTCTGCTTATATGGGAACCTAATCATATTTCAAATATTTGAATTTGTTGATTCCTGATCCCTTCCTCCCAAACACCAACAATATGAATAAATGATAAATTAGACATGATATAGCATATTTGCAGCTAAACACCAACTCTAATGTATAGAATAAAAAAATCATATATACTCATGTAAAATCAGGTAAATTATAGATTCAACTATATAACTAAAGTGGGGAGGAGAAAAGTAATTCCATTTTACACAGGATTTTGAAATTTGGTTTTGTTCCAATTTGGTAAAGAACATAACAATTCAGAAATTCTCTGTGAAAGGGAAGGAGCCTGTTGTATTACTTTTGATGGAATATATGGACCAAGGGTGTTGTTATAATCCTGTCGCTGTCCAACATTAAACAGTGTGAAAAATGTTTTGGGGTTTGGTAAACAGAGACCTCATCTTGCTTAGTAGCATGGCAAACCCACCATTACAATTCCTTTTAACCTTTTTTAAAGATAAAGAAAAGGAAAAACAGTTAAAGCACTTAAATATAAAGTATTAAATAAGGCTGTCATTTTAACAACATTTTTGTTTCTTTTCCCTTTAGCTGGAGAGAGTTTTAGAAGGAACCCCCCCCCCTTTGTTTGACACTTTTAGGTGGTATCAAAAATGGTAAAAACTGTTCTTTTGGGAAAAGAAAAGAAGTTTGTTGTTTCATCCGAGGTGGTGTTTAGGATTCAGTTGTAGCTGGTAGGGGTGATGATGTCATCTGGATCCCTCTCTGTCTTTGGCTTGAGCTGGTCAGGACATCCCTTGGGATTAGGATGAAGAAGGTCTAGGGTCCCAGGAGACAGTGGGAGTGGCAGCCATGATGGTGAAGTTCATTCCAGTAGCCTACCTCCTTACTTCCCTATTTCCCCCCAAAGTCTCTTTCTCTTTTTTTTTAAGAACCCAGAAAGGAGCAATTGGTGGAATAGCCCATCCCTTCGTGATTTTATCCACTAATTAGGCCTAATATATGACACCACTTTTGGTTCATTAATTTTCGATTCTACATCTTCTGTTTTTACTAAGCATGATTTCAACAAAGTCCTTGAACCATAGTAGTAGGCTCTTTTGTTTAGACTAATTCACTCTGTCTCCTTTGCGAACCTTTTCCCATCAATGTGTGTTATGACAAGTCATTGTGACATTTTATGAGCTTTTACATAATTGTAAGTGCAACAGTAAAAAGTGAGGTAAATTTGTAGTCCCAGTTATTAGAAGAAGCCCTGACCTTGCCTGGTGGGCTGCTCCAGGACCCTAGACCCAGGAAGACCCAGGGTCTCTTGCCCTGGGGTAGTGTGCATGGCTCGCTGCTCCAAAGCCACAGACACTGGAAACCCTGGAGTTATCAGCTCCAAGTTTGCCAGGCTGGCTGCCAAGGAACCAGATAGGTGAGTTTTCCACAGCTCAGCAATTTCTGACCAAAGACTATTTAGTCGGAATTTCTCTGATCCAGCTCTACATATCCCATAATTAATATATAGGATGAGATTCTGTGCAGCACATCTAAGCAGTGCAGCACAGGACTCACATGTGAGAGGGGAGGAGTTAAGTTGGCTTTAAGCCATCTTTACATTCTCCTAATCCTGGGCTCTGGCAGCTAGAGAGGCTCTTAGCATAATTTAGGGTATGTCTATGCTAGAGCTGGAGTATAAATTCCAGCTTGAGATGACAGACCCTCGCTATCTCTGATTGAGGTATCATGCTAAAAATAGAAGTGTAGCCATGGCAGAGCGAGTGACAGAAGGGACTAGCTGCCCCAAGTACATACCTAAGGTCTCAGGTGGGTTTGTACTTGGGGCAGTCAGCCCCTGCCACCACTTGAGCCACTGCAGCTACCCTTCTATTTTTAGCATGCTAGCTCAATCAGTGCTAGAGCGGGTAGGTCTCCCCAAGCTGGAACTTATGGGCCACAGCACTGCCTGGAATCTCTTCAGTGCTGCAAACCCACTCCTAACATTCCCCTCCTCCTGCACCAGGGCTTGACGGGGATGGTCAGAAGGCAGCCATACAGCCATCTTCTGCAATGCTTTCACCAGCAGAATCCACTCAAGCAGATATGGGGCTTATAGAGCCCCTTTATGCTGCTCCAACCATTTTACTCAGCATACAGGGAACAGAGTGAGGGGGAGGATATCATGTCTGGTATTCAAAAGATACATGAAAAGGCAGCTCAGTGTGGTCATTTCAGCAGGACACTCTACTGTCCCTCAGACCTTAGCACAAATGTAAATAAGGTAGGAGGAAAAGAGGACAATTTTCCAGATGAAAAAGCAGTTCTGTGCTGCAAGACTTCTGGAGCTGGGTGAGCCTTAGATATAGATTTCCAGACTCTTGTTTTGTTTGTGAATTTGATATTTGATACTCCATCAGCCAGGCCTTGCAGAATCAAACCATGCCTTCCCCTCTATTATTCAATCAACTAAATTGGAATGATGAAGCAGGTTCCTATTATAAACCTATTTCTGTTATAACCCATTCTTCTTTTGCAGCAGGAATGTAGATTTAATGTATTACACTACCCACTGTGCACTATGCAAAATAGCTCCTGCTAAAATACAGAGCAATATGTGTTCCTGAAATTTAAGTAGGAACAGAACAGCTAAAAATACACACCATGTATTGTATGCTACAGCCAGAATGTAGAATAAGCACTCCATGAAATACAGTTTCTTAGAATTCAGAAGAAAGGGGTCTCCTTTGCTACAATGTAAACTATGTGATGGTGGTGTTTTGTGTATTTATAAATATCAAATTCACAAACAAAATAAGAGTCTGTAAATCTATATCTAAGACTCACCCAGCTCCAGAAGTCTTGCAGTACAGAACTGCTTTTTCATCTGGAAAATTGTCCCTCTTCCTGATGACTTTTACTTGGATTTAGAATCACTGTCCCCCCCCCCCCCCCCGCAACTGTTTAGTGAGTTAGATTTCAGTTAGGGTGACCCTTCAGTTAGGGCTTGTTAGGTACACTTCTGCTGCCCTTTACTCATACAGTCAGGGCAACAACATTTAATTACCCCTGCATTAAACACTAAAGTGAATTTTAACCCATAGCAGCTAAAATTGAGGACTTTGGTAAAGCAGGGCTTTCTGCAGATGACCTAGGCTTAGTAGGCATGTCTATGCAAATATGGTCTGATCCTGAGGTATTTTCCCCCAGTTCATTACTAGATGTTGTGGAGAGCTCCTTCAGACTCTGCTTAGATAGGCATTCAAAAGATGCGATGACAGGTGTACTATGTTTTCGATCCAGTAACCATTTAAAAATGTGTTTAACTCTTAAGTAAAATAGTAGTCTTGTGGCTGAATCAGAGCCTATAAGATCCTAAATAGAATAATTTAGTTTAAACTGAATGTCTGCTATGTTATGTCTAGAGCTTGGTGAAATTTTTTTGGCCAAAACTTTTTTTAAGCACAAAATGCTGATTCAGCAATCTTGTGAATTTGTCATTTTGCCAAATTGTTCATTTAGAAACAAAAAAGCACAATATTTCAAGTGTCAAAATGAAATGATTTGATTTAAAGTGAATTCTCGTTTCAAAATTTTCTTAAGTTTTATTTAACATTTTTTTAACCTCCTCAATCTAAATGAGACATTTCACTGTGCTTGTTCAACCTGGAACAGTTTCTTTTCCCTGACGTTTTGGTTCACCAAACAAATTAAGAATTTTTTATTTCAGGTTGGACCTGAAACAATTTTTTCCTGTTGTTTTGAAACAGCCTGCAAACTGGAAAAAAAATCAGTTATTCATACGGCTTTAGTTATTGTCTCATTGCGGGATCAGTTAAAGTAACACCTTGTGGACTGAAGACTAGTACTCACTTATTGGCAGAAGTGATTAGCTGTTTACAGTGATGGACCAGGCTGCAGAGACAGGCTGACCTTAAAGTTGCAAGTGCACAGAACAAGGAGGTTTGGTTATAGTGACCTTTGGAGAGTCAGAGAGGAGCATTTAAAGCTATAATGGCTGGTCAGCTTGTTGCTCAGTGATGGCTTTGAGTGCCCATAAGGCTGGCTCTGAGCATTCAACCTGAAGTCGTGGATGCATTCAGCTTTGGCAAGCATTCAAATTGCCAGAAGCAATGAAGAATCCTTACACCTTGAGTCACCTCTGAGGCAGAGAACTGCAAAATGGAAGATATCTATGAACTATCTGATTCAACAGGGCTAACAATGATCTTATGTGCCCTCTTAACAGGGTGAGTTCTCTTCACTCCATGGACCTGGATTTCCATTGCCATCTTGGGTCATAGACCTGACTGACTTACAACAAAAATTAAACAAGAAATACTTTCATCCTCTTCTTTTTTCTCCTTTTCCCTCCTACACACTCTTCTCTTTGTGCTCCTTAGTCAAATTGTTTCCCCCCAAAAAGCAGAGTCTAGTTGTCCTAGTGTAGTCCTTCCTCAGCTGGGATTGGAAGACTCTACTTGCTCTGTGGATTCCCTATTGACATCATATGGAGGTTGAAGGCAAGCCTTTCCAAAGGGATTAGTGAAAGTTTTTAAATCATGATTTGAGGACATCAGTAACTCAGCCAGAAGTTATGGGTATATTACAGGAGTGGGTGGGTAAGGTTTTGTGGCCTGCAATGTGCAGAAAGTCAGATTAGATTATCATAATGGTCTCTCCTGGCCTTAAAGTCTATGAGCCTAAGTGGGAGGAATGGAAAATTAATCCAAGTAGTGCAGGAGAATTTTCCCTTCCCAAGAACAATGAGAGAGAGAATGGGGGGAGAGTGGCCATCTTTTGTAAGAGCAGAACTCTAGCAGCAGCATGCTTGCATTTAATAGTAAGGTGCCTTTCAGATATACGGTATACCTAAAAAGGGGAAACTGTTAGAACATCACTGTTATTAAGAGAATGACTCTGATTAACCCCCCTGTCACAAATCATTTTATCATCATGAGCACTTTTATGGAAATTACTTATACAGGACTGGCTATGAATAGCATTACATGGTACCATGCAATGAAAGAGCCAGGACTAAGAAACTAAGGGTTACTAGATTAGCAAAAGTGTCTGACAGAGGCACCACCACCAGCAAAAAAATTGAGACACAAAATAAATAAATTGCATTCCATGCTGAGTTAGTTGTATATCAAATTATGCATCAGTGTCTAACATATAGAAAATGAGTTATTGTCTATAAGGAAGCTAATTACTGGGTTGATATATGCCAATGTAAGTTAATTAGTTTACCATTCTACAGTGCTGACCATCAGCAAGACTGATGGTCCAAAGGGACATGGACTCTTGAAACCTAAGTGACTGATAAAAAGTAAGAATAAAAATACCTTTCAACAGCAAGATGACTGCAGCTCTGCTCTTACTAAACAGGGTTCTTGGACTTTGTGTAAGTGGGGAATTGCATTTTGATCCTGAAAAGTCTGTTAACCTGTTTTGCACATGAACGGCTCTGATAGGTTCAGGTTTATGTATTCTGAATCACGCACAAATGTACACAAAAGAAGTATCTTTATTCAGTGCTGAAAATCTTCAGACTAATGCATCTTGAGGAAGATAAAACGTATTAGTTCTTAGTCATTCCATAGTAAGTAAATAGGATTAGTCTTTTCCTGCTATATTTCAAATAGTTAGTGAGAATCTTGCTGGGTCCTATTTTTGCAAGGCAGAGAAATTGAAATAATGTTAATAGCTTGAGCACCTTCTTCAGAACACTTGAGTGTAAGGTACAGATAGAGAATTTCTTTATTCCAGTCCACCAGGCTATCAGCCCTGTTTGATTCTTATACATGCAATTGGTACACTTAACAGCTTAAAAATAATTCCCATACAATAATAGGCCTCTGTATTATTAAGCAGCAAATAGCCATATATTAGTGAACAGGGGAAGCTTTTATGCACAGTTAATTTGGCATCTGGAGTATATGTTGTTCATCAAAGCTACTATAAGCTCTGGGATGCACATGGTAGGTGTCTCATTTTAAAAAATGGTAATTGACACGAGCAAAGGTACCATAGGGCAAGAAGAGGAGTGAATATTTATTCTGAAGAAAGTCATGTGTCCTGTTAGTCAAGAGTTGTTTGGTATTTATATCTGATCAACAGAACTCGTGAAATGTGGAGTCAAAAGTAAACCTTGTTCAAGGAATAAGATGATCACTGTTGGAGTCAGAAATGCATTTCCTCCTTGGAACATCAGTGCAAAACTGGATGCAGAACAGGGGTTTTACACTTTCAGAAACATCTGGTGTTGGTGACTATTGGAGACAGGATCTGGAACTAGTTGCACCACTTGTTTGTTCTTATTTAAAGGCAGAGGAAAATAAGTAAAAACCCATATCTTATTTTCACTGACAGTCTCTCTGTTTCAGAGTAGCAGCCGTGTGAGTCTGTATCCGCAAAAAGAAGAGGAGGACTTGTGGCACCTTAGAGACGAACCAATTTATTAGAGCATGAGCTTTCGTGAGCTACAGCTCTCTGTGTATATCTGCTCTCTGTCCTGCAAGCTGCTGAAAAGGTTGCCAAATAAATATTACAACCATTGGAATACGGATGAGGGCAATGGGAAGATAAAGAAAAAAGATTGATGTGTGTTAGATGCTGATCTGCCCTGGATAGCAATTGCCAAAAATATACCAGAAATGTTTATGTGGATCCAATTGGGAAACAATAGCAAAGTAGTAACAGAGTACGCCGCATAATCCTTGACTGCTGTTTATATCGGGAAAGCTCGAAAGTGCAGGGAGATGATATGATGTTGTTTTATGCACTGATTATATTGGGTAGTGCCGCCACAGCTGGAATTCTGATGGACTGAGAGACTTCAAATCCATCTGCATTTTACTCTATTCTTCTCTTAAAGATAAACTGTCAGGCCCAATCCTGAAGTTCCTACTCCAGGAAACTATCTGAATGGACATTTTGCTTAAGTAAAGCCTTGGATTTGGCCCCATATTTTTTTAAATGTAGTGTCTTTTACTGTTCCAAAAGCATTTAGGAAAACTGAAAATATTGTAAACTCTTCATGCCGTTGGTTTACTTTTTACAATTTGCCTTTGACAGTGAAAACTGTTGTGTAGTCAGTCTAATGAATTTCATTATTGGAAGCATGCCACAAATCCTGTGGCAGATTAAACCTCTATTCTGTGAGAAACTCCCTTAATTAGCTGCACAGCCACATACACTAAGAACTCCGCAACGTGGGATGCATGGAGAACCATTCGAAACCCAGAAGTTTATTCTGAATGAAGTACTACAATGAATAAGACGATATTAGACTATTTACTAACATTCAGTTAAAAACCTCTCTACAGGAAAAAGAAAAGGAGGACTTGGGGCACCTTAGAGACTAATAAATTTATTTGAGCATAAGCTTTCGTGAGTTACAGCTCACTTCATCGGATGCACTCCTTTCATGAAGTTGATAGATTTCCACTCCATAAGGCTAAATTCAGTGCTCGCATAATGACAGGAATGCATCCGATGAAGTGAGCTGTAGCTCACGAAAGCTTATGCTCAAATAAATTTGTTAGTCTCTAAGGTGCCCCACGTCCTCCTTTTCTTTTTGCAGACACAGACTAACACGGCTGCTACTCTGACTCTACAGAGTTAGTCCAGGCATTTTATGCTGGAACAGAAAGTTACCTTTGCCCCTAACTGGTAAAAGGAATTGGACAAGTTGCTACAAGATTCAGGTCCCCCTCCATATTGGGAGTAGATTTGGTCTCGACCCTCTCTGTAGCATATAGGAATAGGGTAATATCCCTTTAAGTAATTTGTAAGCCTTGTAGTGGTGCTTACTATGTTCTAGGTTTTAGAAGCCACCAATAGGTATATGTAGGTAGGCCCTGCATGTTGTATATATTCAACACTGTTAGATGGATCCCACCATGCGTTTGTGGTTCCTTCAACTTGTTTATTGTGCAAAGAGCAAGGCTCCCTCATATTCCAGTCGTCCTAACTTTTGGGAAGGTGCTTTCCATTGTTATTCCCCATCTTTTATCTGCTCTGTATGGAATGGCAGCTTCATCCAGGGATAAGGTCCTCTGTGGTGTGCTGGAAAGGAATGTCTCTCCCTTCCTCCCTCCTTCTGGTGATTGACTGAAGAGCCTTCTCCTCTTACCCTTGTTCCTCCCTCCCGCTTGTGGCTTCTGATGGCGTGTCTTCCCTTTCCTTTCCTCTCATTTGGTGTGGCAGGGATGAGGTGTGTGTTTTGATGGTTTCTTCCATCTCTAATAGGAACAAAGGATTACCTGTCACCAGCTCTTCTTTCACAGAATGTCACTGATTTTGATCCTAAGCCAGGCAGAGCAAGCAGAGCTCTGAACTGCAGTTTCACTGCTCTGCTTGGCTGTATGGTATGAGAAACATTAAGGGAAACCGATTTTCTTGGCTGAGTCTGTGCTGGGAGCCTGATTCTCTGGCAACAATCCCCAGCTGTGGAATCATGGCAAACACAGGGCTCTGACTATTGTGTGGCTATTGCACAGGTCTGAGATGAACAATGACTCACTGACTCCCAACGCAATACATGTATGCACGATATGTCATTCTTGGCAACCTTGAAAACTAGGAGTGTCAACCTCCTGTATGTTAGAATTCAGTAAACAGTACATAAAAGGGCTACACAAATGCTTCCATGCTAGGGCTGATAGACAGCTACATATGTAAATTGCTTGGTGGCTGTGATTTCCAGGGTTAATTAGGAGCAGAGCTGATAGAATAAAGTCCTTGAGTAAACTACTGAAGTATGATTTTTAGCTCACAAAGAGGCTCTTCAGAAAGTCTCCCTTTGCTAATGCCAATGATGCCAATGATACAAAAGCAGCAGGCAATTGGAAGGTGCAGGATTTGTGACAGAATCAGTTGTAATAAACACCTTTCTCAGAAAAACCACTTGGTAATGATTATTCCCTGTAAAAGGAGGCTCTGTCATTCCCAGATCAGAAATATCATAAGTTACAGCCAATTAAACAGGTTCTCTCAGGACTCCCATGCAAAACTAATGCCAGCTTTCTCAGTGCTCTTGCTCAAATTAAGACTCACTACCCCAGTGTAGCTCTGTCTTCACAATGTAAAATCCTTTGGGATTTTCCTTTTAATCACGGCCAGTCTGTCACTGAAGACTTGTGAACAATTTCCTGCTGTTGCCAACAGCGCTGTACCCGTGTGACCAATGTTGTGAGCTCTAGTGTAGATGAATCACAGGCATTTTAAGCCCTATGTCATCTAACCCTGCTCAATTTCTCAGTGTGGATAAAGTGCAGAGTAAGCTGTCTGAAGAGAGAAAAGGGGGCATAGTAGGGGGAGGGACAGAACATACAGATAGAAACGTTCCTAGCTGACTGAACTATAACCTTAAGGTTTTGTACCACTCTGTGCTTCTAGCATCTTCTGAGGTCTCAATCCAGAAATATTTGATCTGCTGTCTTGTGAACACTGCGGAGCTGGCAGGAGGTGATGGGTAATGCCTGGGGCACCTAAGGAACTCTGCATGCTAGTTGCCTTTCATTGTTGTGCAGCCCCTAAGCATCATAGAAGTAGTATCCCTCAGCTCTTATGCAAATAAGAAGTTTTTTTAGACTTCTTTCAAATAAAGCACAAAGTTTTGCAATCTGTTATCATTGCTACATAATTTCCAGTTTGTGCCATAATTCAGTGCGGCCCTGCCACACAAATTGGGCGCATTGCTATATGTTTAAGTTTGATGTGGCACATAGTACATGTCTTTGCAAAAAGAAAAGGAGTACTTGTGGCACCTTAGAGACTAACCAATTTATTTGAGCATGAGCTTTCGGTATGTATATAATGTCTACTGCAGTTTCCACGGTATGCATCCGATGAAGTGAGCTGTAGCTCACGAAAGCTCATGCTCAAATAAATTGGTTAGTCTCTAAGGTGCCACAAGTACTCCTTTTCTTTTTGCAAAGACAGACTAATACGGCTTTTACTCTGAAACAGTACATGTTTTATCATGCACGTGAGTCATATTCTCGTTTACACAGTGGTAATGTCAAGGGGTGTGTGTGACAGGGTACTAAGAGTAGCACCCTGGTCACAGGGTTTGCTGCAGCACTGGGAAGACTGCAGACTTAACTGATGCTGATTATACACTTACTGTACTGTTGGGAGATTGTGAGCACCTGGGTAGTAATCACTGGGCTACAAGGTAATTGGGACAATATAAGTGGAAAAACAGGACATAAGGGGCAGCTCAGAGCCTGGGCTGAGGAGTGAGGGCTGCAGGGAAGCCTACCCTTGCTGTAAGCCTGCATTATGCAGTGTTACTATGTAAGAAAAGAATAAATACACACCTTGGTGAAAGATAACAATCCAATATGTGTTTGTGACACAAGAATGGGCCAGGCAGGGTAGTTCATCGGGCAGTGACAGAGACGCCCTGTGACAGGGTCTTAGAGTTAGAGCAAATTACATTTGAACCCACTTTATACCACTATGGTGTTATAAAGTGGCCTGGGTGTAAATAGAATCTGACCCATATATGTCTGATGTAGTTTTATCATTCAGATAAAAGGCTTAAGACTTAAATAAGGACATGATCTAATAGATCACCTGGTCTGCGTCACTGCCCGTGCAGGATTGTTCCCTGTATAATAATACTTAGACATTACTGCGCTTCTTTATGTCCAAAGTACTGTACAAACATTATGCATCTTCATAATCCTCTGAGGCTTAGGCAGGTAAGTACTATCTCAGTTTTCAGAGGGGAAACCGAAGCACAGAGGTGTTAAGTGACTTGTCACAGGGTGTGAAAGCTGGGATTAAAACATGAAGAGTTTGATTCATAGCATCTCGCTCAACCCACTAGTCCCTCCCTCTCTCTAAAGAATTGCTGCTGTGGCCACAATTTAAAATACCAGCACCATGAGGGCTGTATCAGCTGAGGATCTGACCCTGAGATACTACAGTTCCCCTCATGTTTAAAACAGGGAAAAATAGAAGTAGATACCTTGGCAAATATTGATTTGGTTTTAAAGTAGTGACCCACCATTTAAAATCAGATTTTAAAAAAAAACTTCTCAGTTGTGCTAATGCTGACGGCATCCTCACTGTATACAATAAGATTACAGTGACATTAAATTTAGGCAGTTAAAAAACGTTCTTGTTAACTGCTGGAAATGGCCCACCTTGATTATCACTACAAAAGGTTTTCTTTCCCTCCCCCCCCCCGACTCTCCTGCTCGTAATAGGTCATCTTAAGTGATCACTGTCCTTACAGTGTGCATGATAAACACCCTTTTGTTCACGTTCTGTGTGTATATAAATCTCCTCACTGTATTTTCCACTGAATGCATCCGATGAAGTGAGCTGTAGCTCATAAAAGCTTATGCTCAAATAAATTGGTTAGTCTCTAAGGTGCCAAAAGTCCTCCTTTTCTTTTTGCGGATACAGACTAACACGGCTGCTACTCTGAAACCTTAAAAATTATAGCAAACTAAGACATTTTTAAAGACTCTGAAATATTATTCAACAAAAGACATTGTTTCCCAGCAAACAAGCTTGGTAAATAATAAAATGAACCCCTTGCAAACCTTCTGTCTCTGATGTGACACCATTCACCTTTGCAATTCTGGTGTGAAACTAAAGAATTCAGTACAGATGCAGGTTTAAAAAGTCACCTATTGCCTTGGGATTATTTCTGACATTCTACTTTCTTTTTAAAGCATAAACAGCCATGTAGCGTGATAGCATTATATTGGTTCACAGTCCTGATACATATTCAGTGAAAGTATATCTAAGAGACTGAGAGCAGATGTACATTTTTTTTAAAATAGTCTGCATTTATTTCCTTAAGACAGAAACATTCAGTCCTACAGTTCTTACTCAGCTAAGATCTCATTGACATAAGTGGCATTTCACAGGGGTAACAACAACATTAATTGGCTCAGAAAGAGATTAGCTTTTCAAATATCTGCTTTTATGAACCTTTAAACAAAAAGTTCATCACTCTGCAACAAGCCACTTGTTTGTCTCTCATATGTGAATTGCCAACAATTATTTATACTTAGAACTGAAAGGACTTTACAGTCATAAGTGAATTAAGTCTCACTGTGTTTCAATGAGGTAGGAAGGCTTCAATATCCCCATTGCAGAGATGTAGAACAGAGACACAAAAGGGTAATGTAACATGCCCAGCCTTACACACTGAGTCAGTCCCGGAGTCTGAAGCAGAACACAGATTTTCTGGTCCCAACTACTCTCCCAGGCACCCTCTCCTATTTAAAATTAACATTAAAAAATCACATTGAAGAACAGGAAATTATATCTTTCTTCCCTTTATCGTCTTTACAGATAACCCATTTAAACACACCTTTAAGTTTCAGCAGATAAATAAATCCTGGTGTGTTATTCTTCCAGGTTGTGGTGCATGAATACATCCACTTGAATATTCACTTCAGTCAGTCTTTGAAAATAACTCAGTTGCTGCATTGTATCTGTTACTTACAAGTTAGGCTTAATAAGTGCTCTTCTTTCCTCTCTTTCCTCCAACCTTCCTAATGCTTTGGTTCTTTATCAGATCTTACTGTGAATGAAAATTGCAAATTTTGATGACTCTGCAGCATATTGTTCACTCCATCAAAAAGTTCTATCCATCATAACATCATTTGGGAGTACTAAGCCTCTTACCAAAGAATTCAATTCTTCTTGTATTTCAAGGGGTTATTTGAAAAATAGGCCATTAACATAATGGATGAGTGCAGGAGAATGTGAACCTTTGGATTTAAATAAATACAGGAAGAGTTCAAAGGGGGTTAAGCCCCGTATGATTAAACAGTTATAGGTTAAGATTTTTCAGCTACTTTGGAGAGGAATTCATAAAGCTGAAGGACTGAAAGAAATACCCCATTCAGTAATGTTACCAGATTTGCCCGTTACTTTGGGGTATGCTCATTTATTAGGGTTACTCTTCTGGGGGCGGGGTTCTGTAATTCTATCAATGTACTGCTTGTGTCATGTGTGTTTTCCTATGGATCTCTGCTTCTCCCTTATGGAAGTCCCCTCCCAATGGAGCTATCCTGCAGGACCTAGGTTCCCCAGGGCTGGGTTCCTCCAGCTGTAGAACCAGACGAACACGCGCACACACACACACTAACAGAGCAAGTCTGAGCGGACTGGGTCAATCAGCACTTTCAAGCTGTCCCCCTTACATGCCCCGGGCTCGATAGGCTGGGCCAGGCAGCACTTTCAAACTGCAACCCTTATGTGCCACAGGTTTAGAACATCCCTATCCCCACTTTTATGTCACAATTGTACTGGTAGTAACCCATAATGATGATCATAATGGTCCCTTCTGATTTAAATATCTATGAATCACTTGATGAGCAAACCCCACAGTATTTTGGGCACTACAGGGATCTTTAGCTTAGGTAAAAGAAGCGTTGCTGCAGAGTAAATGGGGAAGCTAAAAACACAAAAGAGTAAAGTTCAGAGAGAGAGAGAGAGAGAAGCAACCAGCTTAACCATAAAAGTTATTTATTGAATAATAGTGATAACTACACAAGGAGAGCCTAAACCAACATAACAGTTACATTATTAAAGGTTAATACCTGAGGTAGAAAAGAAAATACAGAGAGAGAGAGAGAGGAATCTCACCCACTCCATGAGGCTTGAACTGGTCGGGGTTCCCAGGTGATGGTGGTAGCTCAGGGTCCTGAGTGCTGGAGACAGGCAGAGCTCCCAGCACGATCAATCAGGAGATGGAGTCCCAGTGGAACTGATACAGAATTTGGGTCCATGCATCAGAACACTACTGGAGGGTGAGTAGGAATTTTTATAGAGAAAATACAATGGTTCAAGGGAGAACACTAGATTTGGTTATTGGTAAACTGATGACTTAAGGGTTTTCTTTAGGCTAGACAATAGGAGCTGATCACTCTTGGCTGTGGGTGGTGTTTTCTTCCAGGGAGCTCACAATGCAACTAGGCTGCTTCAGTATTTTGGATATCAATCAAGAATTCATTACTACAATTGGTCTGATAACTGCTGAGCTGGGTGTGTGCAGCTGTAGGTTCATTAACATCTGGAGCAGAGATTCCCCCATGATGCAGTGCTTCCTGGCTTTTCTGGTCCCAGAGTTCAGTGCAGTTCTCTGTTCTCCATTCTGTATGCAAATGAAGATGTCTCCCTGTCTCATCTTCCATGCAGATGAGACTAGGGGAGTTGTCTCTGTTCTTCATTCTATATGCTAATGGAGATGTCTTAATCTTGTCAACCTTGTCAGGAGGGGTCTAGGTGTGTCTCCCAACACCCTTCACTGCTCTCTGCAAGCCTTTTCTCTGGTTGGTTTTGGTTCAGGCGGAAACTGATGGGAGTGGGAGGGGGGTTGTCTTTCATGAGTCAGACAGGCTATATACTGTGCCCTGATTCCCCAAGAACACAGAACTGACTGGTATCAGTAGTTATTAAGTATCCCCTTACAGGGGCAAAATTCTGTCCTGTTATACACTAAGTAGAAGTCTTTGCAGTGTTATTGAGAACTCTGACCCAGATTGTGGTTATTCTTTCCTTGATTCTTGTTTACAATTCCCACCAACATTGAAAGGAATTATTGTTCATTCTGTTGCACACAAAAACCAAATTCTGCTTTGTTGCACTGATGTAAATCCAGAGTAGTTACATTGTTATCAGTAGTGTCAGTCGAGAATAACTGAAGTGTGAGAGCAGAATTAGACCCTCTGTTTTATTGTCGTTCACCCCACTTTTAAACGTCTCAATTCACTTGCAAAATGTTGGGACTTCACCGTGGCTCTGCCTGACATATAGTATGAAGCACCAGCAAGACTGCAGGGTTGTTAAAGTGATTTACAAGAGTTCTGTAAGAATAGTTATCCTGTTTATTAATAAAGGAGTGACTATGCTAATACCCAGCTTAAGCCCCTGTGTATGACTAATGCAAACTGTATGTTTCCAGAAGCCTAAGCAGAGTTACACTGAGCTGAGAGTTGTGCTGTTACTGAGCTGTTTCTTCTCTCCAGCTAAACTGACTCCTGAACAAATTACTAAACGTTATGGGATTACAATTACTGGATCTCAGACATTTCTAGTTTTTCTGGAAGATTTAATAGATTTCTAATTTATTATCTGTAGATTATTCTTACATTGCACAGGTGAGTTGCCTAGGTTTGGGAAAGAGGAAAATAATAATAGATACAGCCTGTGATACAGTGTGCCTGTTGATATACACTGACTGGCGCAAATAGAAAACTGGAATTTCTATCCTGTGGCAAATTCCACTCTACCCAGTTTTGGTTTTGGCCCAAATTTGGACAAAGTCAAAATAGGTTTGTTCATGGAATATAAAGTTCTGAACTGAAAATTTTCAGAAATGTCAAAAAGTTTTGGCCTGACATTAATCTACCTCCCTGAACAGCTGCAGTGCCTCATGGAAGGATAGTTCAGCTGCCTTATGCCCCTATTCTCCTCTGTGGGCCAGGCTGTGCAGCTAGATTACAACTTCTATGATGCACCACATTGGTTCAGCATGATGGGGGATGGGAGGGGTTAAATTTGGATGGTGGAGAGGAAACCCTAAAATTTTCCACAGGAAAACTTTGGTTTTGCAGAAACAGCCTGTTCTGTTTGAAAAACAACACATTGATGGAAAATTCCCAACCAGCTCTAACCCTAATAGTGTCTTGTGTCCTCCTGTAATGGCTGGCCCGCTAGCTGATAGTCTGTTAACTGCAGCATTGCCAACCACAAACATTATGCATTAGTCCTGCACCTCCACCCCAAGTTATGAATTAACTTACTCGTGGATTTTTAAAAGAAATACATGTGAGGTTCTTTTTATGTGCTATCTCATTTTTGAGCCCTTGAGATTCACTTTTTCCAAGCTTTTCTCTGCAATTAGTGTTAGAAACTTACAGTTCTTCCACATGAAAGCTGAGATTTCTCACATAATGACATGACTGCAGAAACTGGGGATTTAAGAGGGGTGGAAAAGAGAAAAAAAAGAGTTGGCAACACCTCTACTCCTTCTAACTAACAGAGTTACCCTTAGCTCAGGTGGAAAAGGTCTGTGCACTGGCTGATGACACAGGCTGGGAATCATTAACCCTGCTTTTGGACAGGGACCGGGCTGCTCCATTGGCTTTGTTAGTCAGTCAGAACCTTCCTTTGGCTGAAAGTCTGTGTGGCACTGGTTATAGACATTGGTGAGTCATTGATTCATCCTTCCGTTTCTGACCTATCCTTCACTCTTAATTTATTTTTATGGCCACAGTTTTATAGCTAAACATAGGATCTATTGCCATTGGCAGGTGAGGTTGGGACTAGGAGGATAAGTGTCCACAAGACAATCTTTGTATTTGAGTCCATGCTATTTGTTGCTCAAAGGAGCTGACTAGTCACTTAAGTCACATAGTTTTGTGTTTCTCATAACTGAGACTTTTTAAGCAGAACAAGTGAAGAACAGCCAATTATTAATGGACCATATTCTTGTTCTTGTGCAAATGAGAGTATCTGTGTGAAGAACAGCCATTCCCCAAATAGTTGTTGAGACATACCTATTTTTGAAAATGTCCACTAATAACAGTAGTCTGATCAGCTGCTCAGAATTTGAATAACATTCTAATTTGACCAGTTGTGCTGCTCATGCAGGTTTCCTGTCAGATTTCTGCTGAAGTTTTGTGAGGAGATATTCACTGGTTTTTGATTCTCATCTCTAACTTGCTGATGGCTTGCTGTGCTCTATGTTTTCTACATTATAATTGGTAAAAGATCAGGACATACTTGTTAGAGCAAACTACATTCGCATAAGATACTCTTTAACTTTATTTTTTTAAATTTGTTAATTCATGCATAGTTTGGAATCACATCCCACTGCTATCAATCAGTTACTAAGACTGACATTCAGTTATGAATGGAGAAGAAATGGAAAACTGTTTCCTCTTTGTTCAAACTATTGATTTACTGTTTTAAATGGTACTTTCAAGCTTCCAATTTGAAAAATATACTTTTCTCTGCCTCATTTTGAGACAAGTAAATTAAAAGGTATTATTAATGAAGAATGTAATTGAAGAATGAAGATTGAAGTGGCAGGAGTGAGGGATGTTTTGAATGATTTACAGCTATAGTATGGACGGTTTCTAAATGTTGTTGTACTTTGTGCAGTTTGACTTACAAAAAAGCAAGAAAAATTTACAGTGGTTTGGGTTGCTCTAAAATGTGGTGGTTGCTAGAATATCATTTTAGAGGGTCCTCTGAAGCAGTGGTTCTCAACCAGGGGTATGTAGAGGTCTTCCAGGGGATATGTCAACTCAGTTAGATTTGGTCTGCAGGAATCAAACCTCCCACCAGTGTGGAATCAGAAGTCTGGCTTATCCTACAGAAGGAGTAAGGCTCCAGCTTCTGTCCTCAGGGGAAGTCCAAAACAGACAGCTTGAAAGTAGGGCTGTCAAGCGATTAAAAAAATTAATCGTGATTAATCACGCAATTAAAAAAATTAATTGTGTGATTAATCGCACTGTTAAACAATAATAGAATATCATTTATTTAAATATTTGTGGGTGTTTTCTACATTTTCAAATATATTGATTTCAATTACAACACAGAATACAAAATGTATAGTGCTCACTTTATATTTATTTTTGATTATTTTTGATACATTTGCACTGTAAAAAAACAAGAGAAATAGTATTTTTCAATTCACCTAATACAAGTACTGTATTGCAATCTTTTTATCATGAAAGTTGAACTTACAAATGTAGAATTATGTATAAAATAACCTGCATTCAAAAATAAAACAATGTAAAATTTTAGATCCTGCAAGTCCACTCAATCCTATTTCTTGTTCAGTGAATCGCTCAGACAAACAAGGTGGTTTACATTTGCAGGAGATAATGCTGCCCGCTTCTTGTTTACAATGTCACCTGAAAGTGAGAACAGGCATTCTCATAGCACTGTTGTTGCCGGTGTCCCAAAATATTTACGTGCCAGATGCGCTAAAGATTCATATGTTCCATCATGCTTCAACCACCATTCCAGGGGGCATGCTGATGATGGGTTCTGTTCGATAACAATCCAAAGCATGTTCATTTTTATCAGCTGAGTCAGATGCCACCAGCAGAAGGTAGATTTTTTTTTTTGGTGGTTCGGGTTCTGTAGTTTCTGCATCGGAGTGTTGCTTTTTTAAGACTTCTGAAATCATGCTCCACACCTCGTCCCTCTCAGATTTTTGAAGGCACTTCAGATTCTTAAACCTTGGGTCAAGTGCTGTAACTATATTTAGAAATCTCACATTGGTACCTTCTTTGTGTTTTGTCAAATCTGCAGTGAAAGTGTTCTTAAAATGAACAACATGTGGGGTCATCATCCGAGACTGCTATAACATGAAATATATGGCAGAATGTGGGTAAAACAGAGCAGGGGACATACAATTCTCCCCCAAGGAGTTCAGTCACAAATTTAATTAACACATTCTTTTTTAATGATCATCACCAGCATGGAAGCATGTCCTCTGGAATGGTGGCCAAAGGATGAAGGGGCATACAAATGTTTGGCATATCTGGCATGTAAATACCTTGATATAAAAGTGCCATGCAAATGCCTGTTCTCACTTTCTGGTGGCATTGTAAATAAGAAGAGGGCAGCATTATCTCCTGTAAATATAAAATAACTTGTTTGTCTGAGTGATTAGCTGAACAAGAAGTAGGACTGAGTGGATTTGTAGGCTCTGAAGTTTTACATTGTTTTGTTTTTGAGTGCAGTTATGTAACAAAAAAAACCCTACATTTGTAAATTGCACTTTCAGGGCAGAAAGATTGCACTACAGTACTTGTATGAGGTGAATTGAAAAATACTATTTATTTTGGTTATCATTTTTACAGTACAAGTATTTGTAATAAAAAATAATATATACTTTGATTTCAATTACAACACAGAATACAATATATATGAAAATGTAGAAGAACATCCAAAATATTTAATAAATTTCAATTGGTATTCTGTTGTTTAACAGTGTGATTAAAACTGCAATTAATCACGATTACATTTTCTAAAATCACAATTAATTTTTTTCAGTTAATCATGAGTTAACTGCAATTAATCGACAGCCCTACTTGAAAGCAAATAAAACCAGGGACTCAGAGGGTCAGACTGAGGCAGAAGCTATAGGGGTGCAACCCAATAGTGAGGGTTGGGGAGGGGTGTGCTTGGAACAGATGGAACCTACCTAATTTGCAAGAAAAGGCTAAGGTTTCACTAAGGGAACATCTTATTAGCTTCTTGTTTTAATCTCCAAAGCCTACGGCAGGGGCCAAAGCCCAGTTGGTCCTGCTGAGGACGCAGTTGGTAAACCAGGGTATTGGGAACTAGTCTAAGAATGTGGATTCAACCTTGAGAGGGAACAGAAGCCAGTCTGTTGCTTAGAAGGGGAGCAGGTTAAAGGTACTGTAATACTGTGTGTGTAACTCCTATTTGTGATCCACCTAGTCTGGCTGAGTACATAAGGTCTTAATCCTGCAATAAAATACTGTAACAAATCAGGTCTCAGAGGCTGCCTCTGCCTCAGTTTTCCACTTTTGAGTAAGATGGTAGGCCAATTCACTGGCCTGTGAATCAGTGTAGCTCTCATCAGTGTGCCAGCATTTCTTTCCCTTTTCCTGAGGATGAATTTGTTGCTGAAACACAAACAGTTCAGCATCAGTTAGGTAAGCCAAGTTGCACTCCCTGAGCCATCCTAAGTGTTCTGCCTCAGAGGGTTACTGCTGCTGCCTATGAAGTAGGCAGGTCTTTCACCTAATTGATGTGGCATGCCTCCTTCCAGGTCCTTTCCCTGACCCAGCATCTCCTGCAAGAGCCTCTCTTCTCCCTGAAAATTTCCACCAAACTCAGCTGCTTGTTGTCTTTTCTCACCATCTAGGAGGCAGGTAGTCAGTCACAGGTGGGATTATGTCCAACTCTCTATGACAGCTGGACGGGTTTGCCCATGCACATGTATGCATAGTTCCTTTGACTACGTTAGGTCTCTGACAGGTTCAGGCATCCAACTACCACATTTCATTGCAGAATTGGTTCCTTAGGGCCTTATTCAAAGATCATGGAATTCAGTGGAAAAACTCAAGTTGACTTCAGTGAGTGGGTCAGGACCTAAGCCAACAAAATGGCTCCACACCTTCATGTGAGCATAGAATCAGAGAGATATGTAGGGCTAGAAGGGACCTCAAGAGGTCATCTATTCTATCTCCCCCACGCTGAGGCAGGATCAGTATACTGAGACCACCCTGACAGGTGTTTGTCTCATCTGTTCTTAAAAACCTCCAAGGACAGGGATTCCACAACCTCCACTGGTAAACTATTCCGGCTATTCTTATAGTAAGTTTTTCCTAACAACTACCCTAAATCTCCTCTGCAGCAGATTAAGTAGTTTTACTTCTTGTGCTACCTTCAGTGGACATAGAGAACAACAGATCACTGACCTCTTTATAACAGCCCTTAACGTATTTGAAGACTGTTAACAGGTCCCCCTTCAGTCTTCTGTTCTCAAGACTAAACATGCTCACTTACTTAAATATCTCTTTACAGGTCAGATTTTCTAAACATTTTATAATTTTTGTTGTTCTTTTGGACTCTCTCCAATTTGTCCACATCTTTCTCCAAGTGTGGCACCCAGAATTGGACACAGTACTCCAGCCGAGCCTCACCAGTGCTGAGTGAAGTGGAACAATTACCTCTCTTGTGATACATATCACACTATTCTTAGTACACCCCAGAATAATAGTCTTTTTTTGCAACTGCATCATATTGCTGGCTCATATTCAATTTGAGCCACTGTAACCCCTAGATTCTTTTCTGCAGTTCTACCACCTAGCCAGTTATTCTCCACTTTGTAGTTGTGCATTTGATTTTTTTCCTTCCTAAAGCTATGTCTACACTGCACATCTCTTGCTGCAGCATGTAGGGTATGTGTAACCACACACCACAGGGAAAAGAAGGTTGCATCCAAATGTGTCAGTGAAAGCCTCTGCCAGGGGGAGGCAGCAGGGAAAAAACTTGGCAGTAAGGAACTGCCAGAGTCTCTCCCCACTGCTGGAGTCTTTCCCTATGATATAGAAGTGTAGACAGGGAGGCACTGCTTGGGTGAGTGAAGAGCCATGTAGGGCACATCCCACAGCGTTCAGGTGTGTCTTTATATGCTACTTGCCTAAACAGTGCCTCACCACCTACACTGCTAATTATACTCTTGCTAGGTGGCATGTGTAAGCTACACACTGCTGAAAGGAGTGTGCAGTGTAGACATACTCTAAGTGTAGTACTTTGCATTTATCTTTATTGCAGTTCCTCTGGGATCTCACCCGTCCTCCAGAAGTTCTCAAAGAGAATTGCTAACAGTTCTGAGATTGCTGCAGTTAGTTCCTTAAGTATGGTAGAATGAGATCTGCCTTTAGAAAGGTGGAACAAAGAGGACCCAAGGAATTTTAGACTAGTCAGCTTACTTTGTTTCCTGGAAAGATACTACAACAAACTAACAATCTTTCTCGTAAGCAAACAAGGGAAATGTGGTCTAGATGAAATTACTACAAGGCAGTGGTTCTCAAACATTTGTACTGGTGACCCCTTTCACATAGCAAGACCCGGAGTGTGAACCCCCCTATAAATTAAAAACACTTAAAAATCTATTTAACACAATTATAAATGTTGGAGGCAAAGCAGGGTTTGGGGTGGAGGCTGACAGCTCGCAACCCCCCATGTAATAACCTCGCGACACCCTAAGGGGTCCCGACCCCCAGTTTGAGAACCCCTGCTATAAGGTGAGTGCAAAACTCATTGTGCTATTTTTTGTACTCATCTTTAGCAAGCTGTCCATGTTTCTACGTTTCATAGTATTTCTGCCAAACATAAAAAGGCCCAGATCTTGAAATTCTGCCACAATATCTAAGTTGACTTTTGAAATGTTTTAATTCAGGTTTAATTTGAGAGATTTTTTTTTAAAAAAAAGTTAAGAGAATTGATCAAAGTATTTTATTGATGGAAAATATTAATAGCCACTTTAATAAGAACAGCAACAGTTTCACAATTTGTCTTCTCTTGTAATAATCACACACTTCATCCACTGTCTTGCAAAGTTTGTGCATGCTACTTATGGGAATTTATAGGTGTTCAGCTAGAGAAGGTATGCAGTTTGGCACTTTGAATGCAGCAGAAATATAGCAAGTAGAAGGGGAAAAATCAACACAATCATATATAAAGATTACAGATTTAAAACTGGGCTTCTCTTGGTTCATATCAGAATGTATGTTAATGTAAAAATTGATTACAAATGAGACGCTTTTGGGGCCAGATCCACAGATGGTATAAATTGGATAGCTCAATTGAGTCAATAGATTTACACCATATGATACTTTGGAATTACAGTTTACTGTATTTTTGCATTTTTAGGTTAAAAAAAAGATGCTTGTAGTGATTATGATCTCAGTGTTGATGCATGGTTAAATGTGCACACAATAAGAAGTTTAAAGGAAAGGAAGTATCCCATATTCTGCATCTATTTAGGATATGTAGGGATAGAAACTAAGGTATGAAAAAGAGCAATAGTGTTGCTATATGTAGTGTAATTCTCAATGTATGTTAATTAATTTCCTGTTTCTGCACAGTATTCCTTTTAGAGGCATGAAGATCAATGCATTCAGTAGAAAAGCATGTTCTTAACCATTCATTTCAGTTGTGGTTATGAGGCATACAGCAAGATAATCTGCCTCTTTTTATAATCCCAATAGACATGCTAAAGATATCGGAGGCATATTGTGCTATGCACTATTGAGCCAGATGAGATCGATGATTTCAGACCATTCCCTTTTATGGTTCCTGAGAGATAAATGTGGGAAGATGTTCTGGGCCAAATGCCTCCCTTCTAAAACATAATAATTAACATCAGTGGCACAAAACCAAACACCCTAGCCCCCATCATCCCCAAGAGCCCTCTCCCTGCCTTGCCCCTTCCCTGAGGCCCCACTCCTCACTTACTACATTCCCCCTCCCTCGGTGGCTCACTCTCCCCCACCCTCACTCACTTTCACTGGGCTAGAGCAGAGGGTTGGGGTGCGGGAGGGGGTGAGGGCTCCTGCTGGGGATGTGGGCTCTGGGGTGGGGCTGGGGATGAAGGGTTTGGGGTGCAGGAGGGGGCTCCAGGCTGAGGGGTGGGGCCGAGGGATTCGGAATGTGATAGGGGCCTGCGGGTTAAGGCAGGGTGTTGGCATGCAGGAGGGGGTGAGGGCTCAGGGGGGGGAGGGGGGATGAGGGGTTTGGGGTGCAGGAAGGGGGTCTGGGTTGGGGGGGCAAAAAGTTGGGGTTGGGAGTTGGGGGAACTTAGGACTCAGGGTTGGGGCATGGGCTTCCCTCAGGTGGCTCCCGGTCAGCAGCGCAGCGGGGCTAAGGCAAGCTAGTCCCTGCCTGTCCTGGCTCTGTGCTGCACCCCGGAAGCAGCGAGCAGGTCCAGCTCCTAGGCAGGGGAGGGGGCAGGAGGCTCTGAGGTGCTGTGTGCTACTCTCGCCCACAGGCACCCACCCCCCAGCTCCTGTTGGCCAGGAACCAGTGCGGAGCTGGTGCTCAGGGCAGGGGCAGTGCGCGGAGCCCCGTGGCCTGCCCTGCCTAGGAGCCGGACCTGCTGTCCACTGCTTTTGAGAAGCAATGTGTACTGTGATGTTATCAAAAACCAGCAGAACTATTATGTAGCCCTCTAAATTTACATGGTGCTTGACAAAATTATATAAGACATATTCCCTACTCTGAAAAACTTTGATTGTCTTAGACAAAAATATGTAGGACAACTAAGGAATGAGAGAGATTATCAGTGAAGAGATAAATGTAGGAAGAATGCAGAAAAGAGGATTTGTGGAAAGAGTAGATGGAGACCACTTGTGCACATCTGTGTATGTTATACATTAAGACTGACTACAATCTTTTAGGCTAAAGAGATACTAGCAACTTTAAAAAAGTCATATTTCCATCTGAAACTGTTGTACTTTGTATTATAACGTATTCTCTAAACTACTGCAACATTTTTTAGTATGAATTGAGTTAAATTTCAAAATGAAAAGTAACTTTGAACCAAAGAATTAATCTTTGTTTCAAAGATGTCAAAATGGGACACTGCATCAGAAAATTCATCAAAACCAATCCTTTCCCAGGAACACTTTTGGTTTCAACAAATCCGCATTTGTTTGGTGAAAGGTGTTTCATAAAAAGATTCATGACCGACTGTATTTGGGAGCTCTTGGCTCCCAGCGTTCTGCACAGTCTACTAGATGTGTCATAATTTTATAAGTATACAGTACAGTGTCACTCTTACACGTTTGGAATAAGGGCACACAGTATTACACAAAGTAAAACTATTTCCCCATGTTTCAGAATAACAGCCGTGTTAGTTTGTATTCGCAAAAAGAAAAGGAGTACTTGTGGCACCTTAGAGACTAACCAATTTATTTGAGCATAAGCTTTCGTGAGCTACAGCTCACTTTATCGGATGCATACTGTGGAAAGTATAGAAGATCTTTTTATACACACAAAGCATGAAAAAATGGGTGTTTACCACTACAAAAGGTTTTCTCTCCCCCCACCCCACTCTCCTGCTGGTAATAGCTTATCTAAAGTGGCCCGTGTTTATTCCCCCACCCCCACCCCCCTGCTGTTCCTCAGACGTTCTTGTCAACTGCTGGAAATGGCCCACCTTGATTATCACTACAAAAGGTTTTTCCCTCACCCCCTCCCCCCGCTCTCCTGCTGGTAATAGCTCACCTTACCTGATCACTCTTGTTACAGTCTGTATGGTAAAAAGAAAAGGAGTACTTGTGGCACCTTAGAGACTAACCAATTTATTTGAGCATGAGCTTTCGTGAGCTACAGCTCACTTCATCAGATGCATACCGTGGAAACTGCAGCAGACTTTATATACACACAGAGAATATGAAACAATACCTCCTCCCACCCCACTGTCCTGCTGGTAATAGCTTATCTAAAGTGATCAACAGGTGGGCCATTTCCAGCACAAATCCAGGTTTTCTCACCCTCCACCCCCCTCACTCTCCTGCTGGTGCTAGCCCATCCAAAGTGACAACTCTTTACATAATCAAGTCGGGCTATTTCCTGCATAGATCCAGGTTTTCTCACATCCCCCCCACCCCCATACACACACAAACTCACTCTCCTGCTGGTAATAGCTCGTCTAAACTGACCACTCTCCAAGTTTAACTCCAAGTTAAACCAGAACATCTGGGGGTGGGGGGGATAGGAAAAAACAAGAGGAAACAGGCTACCTTGCATAATGACTTAGCCACTCCCAGTCTCTATTTAAGCCTAAATTAATAGTATCCAATTTGCAAATGAATTCCAATTCAGCAGTTTCTCGCTGGAGTCTGGATTTGAAGTTTTTTTGTTTTAAGATAGCGACCTTCATGTCTGTGATTGCGTGACCAGAGAGATTGAAGTGTTCTCCGACTGGTTTATGAATGTTAGAATTCTTGACATCTGATTTGTGTCCATTTATTCTTTTACGTAGAGACTGTCCAGTTTGACCAATGTACATGGCAGAGGGGCATTGCTGGCACATGATGGCATATATCACATTGGTGGATGTGCAGGTGAACGAGCCTCTGATAGTGTGGCTGATGTTATTAGGCCCTGTGATGGTGCCCCCTGAATAGATATGTGGGCACAATTGGCAACGGGCTTTGTTGCAAGGATAAGTTCCTGGGTTAGTGGTTCTGTTGTGTGGTATGTGGTTGTTGGTGAGTATTTGCTTCAGGTTGCGGGGCTGTCTGTAGGCAAGGACCGGCCTGTCTCCCAAGACTTGTGAGAGTGTTGGGTCATCCTTTAGGATAGGTTGTAGATCCTTAATAATGCGTTGGAGGGGTTTTAGTTGGGGGCTGAAGGTGACGGCTAGTGGCGTTCTGTTATTTTCTTTGTTAGGCCTGTCCTGTAGTAGGTAACTTCTGGGAACTCTTCTGGCTCTATCAATCTGTTTCTTTACTTCTGCAGGTGGGTATTGTAGTTGTAAGAAAGCTTGACAGAGATCTTGTAGGTGTTTGTCTCTGTCTGAGGGGTTGGAGCAAATGCGGTTGTATCGCAGAGCTTGGCTGTAGACGATGGATCGTGTGGTGTGGTCAGGGTGAAAGCTGGAGGCATGCAGGTAGGAATAGCGGTCAGTAGGTTTCCGGTATAGGGTGGTGTTTATGTGGCCATTGTTTATTAGCACTGTAGTGTCCAGGAAGTGGATCTCTTGTGTGGACTGGACCAGGCTGAGGTTGGTGGTGGGATGGAAATTGTTGAAATCATGGTGGAATTCCTCAAGGGCTTCTTTTCCATGGGTCCAGATGATGAAGATGTCATCAATATAGCGCAAGTAGAGTAGGGGCTTTAGGGGACGAGAGCTGAGGAAGCGTTGTTCTAAATCAGCCATAAAAATGTTGGCATACTGTGGGGCCATGCGGGTACCCATAGCAGTGCCGCTGATCTGAAGGTATACATTGTCTCCAAATGTGAAATAGTTATGGGTAAGGACAAAGTCACAAAGTTCAGCCACCAGGTTAGCCGTGACATTATCGGGGATAGTGTTCTTGACGGCTTGTAGTCCATCTTTGTGTGGAATGTTGGTGTAGAGGGCTTCTACATCCATAGTAGCCAGGATGGTGTTATCAGGAAGATCACCGATGGATTGAAGTTTCCTCAGGAAGTCAGTGGTGTCTCGAAGGTAGCTGGGAGTGCTGGTAGCGTAGGGCCTGAGGAGGGAGTCTACATAGCCAGACAATCCTGCTGTCAGGGTGCCAATGCCTGAGATGATGGGGCGCCCAGGATTTCCAGGTTTATGGATCTTGGGTAGTAGATAGAATATCCCAGGTCGGGGTTCCAGGGGTGTGTCTGTGCGGATTTGATCTTGTGCTTTTTCAGGAAGTTTCTTGAGCAAATGCTGTAGTTGCTTTTGGTAACTCTCAGTGGGATCATAGGGTAATGGCTTGTAGAAACTCGTGTTGGAGAGCTGCCGAGCAGCCTCTTGTTCATATTCCGACCTATTCATGATGACAACAGCACCCCCTTTGTCAGCCTTTTTGATTATGATGTCAGAGTTGTTTCTGAGGCTGTGGATGGCATTGCGTTCCGCATGGCTGAGGTTATGGGGCAAGTGATGCTTCTTTTCCACAATTTCAGCCCGTGCACGTCGTAACATCCATTGTTTCATGTTCTCTGTGTATATAAATCTCCCCACTGTATTTTCCACTGAACGCATCCGATGAAGTGAGCTGTAGCTCACGAAAGCTTATGCTCAAATAAATTTGTTAGTCTCTAAGGTGCCACAAGTCCTCCTTTTCTTTTTGAGTATAGTCTAACAAATTCCTACTCTGTCTGAAAGGAATTTTGTAGCTTTTGGTTATTGGTTTACGTAGTTAACAATAAGACATTCTCCAGTGTCTTTAAAGATGTAGCTGATTAAGCAGAGTGGTGCAGTGGGAGCATGCTGGGTCCATAATCCAGAGGATGATGGATTGTACTAGCATTCTTTGGGGGTTAGACTAGAGGACCCTTGTGGTCCCTTCTAACTCTATGATTCTAAGACTATCAGAACCATAGATTGATAATAGAAACATTTTTTCAAAATACTTGTGTAAAATCATCTTGAACTGTTAAATTAGACTGAAGTGCTCCTGCATCTCTGGACAAAAGAAGCTATTGGAAAGGGAAATTTTCATTTTTTAGCCAAGAGAACAGGTTGCTCTCAATAAGTTGGTTTACTAATAAGAAAGAGCAGCTGGTTGCTTACTGTCTCTCCTAGGGGTGTAAATGAGACAAAGGGGAAAATCTCAAAACTGAGTCTTCTCAGTGGATTGGCTAGATACTGTACATTCTGCACCTCATTGAATGATTGCTTATTAAAATACTTTCCTCCACTCCCCCCCCCCCACTATAAAATGGAGAGATGGCAAACATCACTGTAGCAAAAGAGATTGTTTTACCTTGATGCTATGAAGATGAAAGTATTTACTGTTGTCTACAATTAGAGATGGGACCAAAGCAGAACCACAAATCTGAGCACAACTCCTGAACATATGGAACATTTGGATCCAGTTTTTACTTTGAAGTTTAGGGCTCCTTGCTAATTACTATTAACAGTATTTATAAGGAGAAAATGGCAGAGAGGCCAATCCTGTGAAGGGCTGAGCAAGGGCAGCCAATCCTGCAAGTTGCTGCAGTTCAATGGATGCACAGAATGCTTTGTATTTCCCAAGGACTGGGACTTGCATGTATGTAACTCTTTTTCTTTTTTATATGTTGCTCCTTCCAGACTGCAAATAACAGTCTCCCACTTTAACTAGTTTACCAAACACAGAACCATTCTTTTATTGAAAAATATTAATACAGCCTATGTTCATCTTTGTTAAAAATACAAACCCCAGGTTGCATTTATTTTAATATATTGTAAAATCCAGGTTTATGTTTGAAATTACAAAATGCAGAGAGGCAATTATGAATAATGGCTGGGTGAAAGGAGGCTGCTTTTTATAAAATAGCTTATCCTTTAGATGGCTATTTTCTACAAACACTGAACCTGTACAAAGGTTTTCTGCACTGGGAATAAATTAATGGATCAGTTAAAGAGGACAAATATTTTAGTGCAAGCTGCACTCATGCTATCACAGAAAAACAGATGCTGAAACAGTAACAGACATTCTTGAAGAAACAAAAGGTTTATCACTAGGCAGGGAGTGCTGGCCCATTAACAGCAGCACTGACCTACTTAGAAGACATAACATTCAAAAGATGGTTACTCGTACTAAAAGTGCTCCTGGTTCTGATTAATACAAACAGCCTCCTCTCTCACCCTATTTCAAAGGCATGAAGCTCAGACCCAGAACACTGCATCACTTTTAGCATCTATTTAGTATATACCAAAAAAAGAGTTTCTGATCTATGGAAGACTGGTTGGAAGGACAGAGTATTCATCATATTCCTCCATAAATGGAGTTCCAATGGTGGTAAAAAGGATCCTGGGCATATGTGACAGTCTTTATCCCTATGTTCACCCTTTTTACAAGACTGAGTGTGCCTTGTGAGGTCTCATTTGAAAACTCATAATTTGCCGATCATTATTGTCCTGGTAAATTATGTGTGGCAACATTGTCTCTAAAGTTATTAAATTCTACAGCATGACATTACTGAGACATGCTCCAAGTTTAGAAAAGCAGGCAGAAACCAGTATCTCAGAGAGGTGAGAGAGACTTTTGCTTTGAAATCACTTAGCTTGTTAAATTAGGTGTTAATTACATTTTACCTTTTATTTCTTTGTAACCAATTCTGACTTTTATGCCTCATTACTTGTAATCACTTAAAGTCTATCCTTCTATAGTTAATGAACTTGTTTTATTGTTTTATCTAAACCAGTGTGCTTGGATTGAAATGTTTGGGAAAGTCCATTTGAGATTTGTGCATATTGTTTTCTATTAAGAAAGTGACAGACTTTGTATGAGCTTGTATTGTCCAGGAGAGTGCTGGGCAGTACAAGATGCTCATTTCTGGGGGAAGGTCTGGTACTAGGAATTTGCTGGTGTTACTCTGCAGTGTAATACAAGAGTAGCTGGCCAGAGCACTCGTACTGTATAGCTGGGAGTAATTTAAATGGTGGAGGCTGTGTGTGAGCAGACCAGGAGTGGTTGCTGTCACAGCAAAGCAGTGTAAAAGGCACCCCAGGTTGGAGAATTGAGGGGGTGGGAACAGCTGTTCAACCGTCCAGATTGTACCCTGCGTAATGGCACAGTATAGTTCAGTCATCTTATTTTCTTTGTAGTTTTACTACAAATGTTAATATCTGCGTTGTGTAGTTGTGAGGGATTAAAATCTTGATTCCTATATAAAGTAATTAGGAATATTTTCCTGTTAAAGACTGTAAATCTGTTTACCTTTACCAATGAAAGTTAAACCTTTTGTTGTCATAGCAAACCTGTATTTCTTGTTGAAATTATGGCAGAGATTATAGAGCAACCTATTGTAAGACAAGGTGACTCCCACTCCTATGACCATGCTCAGGACAGTCTTTGGGGAACAATTTCAAAAGCATACAGGTTTTCAAATGAGAAAGTACTCTCATTGTGAGGGACTTCACATAGATATGTAGCTGCCCAGATACGATGGTGATGTGTCATGTAAATACCTAGATAATTTATCTGTTAGAAGTGTAGGCCAGTGGGGGAATCACACATACATATGGATATGCATGTACTAAACGAAAGCTGGGTACCCCAGATTTACTTGGCTCCACAGACAAAACACACAACTCAAGTGGATTTAGTAGACTTAAACTATTTACAGCCATCAGCTGCAAACGTCTTGAAGTCCTTATCAAAATCTTCAACAAAATACCTCCAGTTTATTAACACTGTTTGACAGGTATCTAGGGTGGAAAGCGAGCACGGCATTGGAAAAAAGTTGAGATTTGTGGAGGGTCTTAGCTTTGCATCCCCACAGTTCCTAGGTTTCTTTTTGGGGGTGTGGTGGTGATGAGGGGGAGGTTAAGGTATAATAGTACTGTGAATTTTCAGGTGTTCTAGCATTTGTTATATTTTTCCAAAACACACAAAACCAGCAACTTTCTTAATGGCTTTTCCCCTTTAGGCAATGATGGATATTTACATCCTTAACTTCACCTTAATTAAATGTCTTGCCTGTAAGTATGTATTGAAATAGCCTTATTTAGAGCTGGATGAGAAAGGAATTCATTAGAGGAGACTCCACAGCACAGTTCTGAAGCATTTTCCTTCTCTGTGCTCTCTCATTGGTCCACTTTAATCCTTCACCCTGTGGTACTGAAAAATAATTTTTAAAAAAGTGCAACCCCATTTATTCCTTAAGTTTGGCTCATCATCTGCATGACTGTTTATGCATTGGGTTAGGTTACCTACTTTATGGTGAATATTTTTGAGCTACCTGTCAGTATCATGATAAATCCAGTTAATTCTAATACATACAGAGTTATGTGGAATTAACTGTTTGAACCTGTTGCGTGAAACACGATAGCTGTAAAGACTATACCCTGGCTCTGTGATTGCTCTGTTTTGCACAGCTGTTAGAAGATCTTTAGAGACTAGTTTCGTACACTTTACCCATTCTAAGGCACCAAGTATTTATGCAGAACAATAAATATTGATTATAAAGCTCTTGCTACAGCTTAGTTGCTCTCCTGTCCAAGCATCGACAGTGAGGTGACACAGAATTGTGCAATGCTGGTCTTACACTCCTGTATGTAGGCTTCCCCTCCCCACCCCCCACGAATGTTGGATCATTCTCAGTCTCTAAAACATCAGTTTCCCATTCTCTTCGGAAATGTCATGCTAAAAAAGAGATGATTCAGTTCCCTCCTCCCCCATGATGGAGTTATATTGTATAAGGAAATAGCTGCTTAATATACACAAATCATATACATTTGTTTTCCTCCTAACCCTCAAAACTTCCTGATTAATAGAGAACCTATTACTCTCAGTGCAGCATTTCAGCACAGGTTTATTATTATTTATTTGTGTTACTGTAGCACCTAGAAGCCCCAACTGAGATCATTGTGATAAGCCTCATTGTGATAAGCACTCAAAGTACATAGATGGAGATCCTCCAGTCAAAATAGACAGTGAAAAGGCAGGAAGAGAAACAAAGAGGTGATGCGACTTTTACTTAAGGTTATACAGGCGGTCAGTAGTAGAACTTCGAATACATCCCAGGTCTCCAGATTCCCTGTCCAGTGCCCATCAGAGGGTCCCACCTCAGAGCAAGCAGCACATGCAGAGAAGTGACTCATCAGCTGGTATCCCCTTGTGGCAGAGCGTGGGGTTGCTGGGCCTTCCCCACTGTTTGGCACCTCTAGCTAGGTCACTTAAAAGTTCAGTGCCCTTCCGCGATATTCAAGTTCATCTGGCTCCCTGTGGGCTGGCAGCAAAGTCCTTCTAAAACAGTCACAGTCACAGTTTTTGGTTGTGTTTAGAGTGGGAGAGACACATGTCCAAGGGGTTCTTCCTGGGCCCCTCAGCAGAACTCCAGAACTACAAATAAACTAAACTCTACCAAAACATCTCAGGCTTGAACCTCTCTGTCAGCTCTCAGGAGACCCTCCCAGAGCCCTAGCCTGGAGCTGGGCTTGTGCTTCAAACAGTATCTCCTTGACCAGCAGTCCCCCACTTTCATCCCCAGAACTAGATTGTGCATTAGCAGCTGCAAGGCTTTAGCAAGCTTCTCTCTCAGCTGGCTCCTATCCCAGTTAGCCCTCAGATTCCAAGCACTTAGCAGGCTAATCTTTGGCTGGAGTCTGCCCTGCTATGAGGGAGGAAGCAGCATTTATACTGGTCCCCATCTCTATCCCCAGTTACTAGGTGAGAAAGGAGCTGTCAAGGCTGATTCCCCACTCTGGCACTTCGAGTGGAGAAGGTGGGGGCCTGCAAGGACTCTCAAAATTAATACTGGCCACTCCAGGCTTGTATTAAACTCCCACGTTTACAGCTTTTCTCTGACCTTGGACTGGCAAATGCTGCCACCACCCAAGTGCAAAACCCCTTTGAGAACACAGGAAGGTGCACTTGGGAATTCCTTCCTGTGGGGTACTCTCAAGCCCGTTCACGCCCCCTCCGGGGAAGAGCTGAGAAAGAAAAACAAAGAAAATCAGCTTTTGCCACCAGCTAATTAAACAACATGTGCACAAACCTCTTAGGACACAAAAATCCAATTCTGTTCTTACAAAAAGGTAAATTTTATTAAAAAACAAAAGGAAGAAAATACATCTGGGAACTTAGGTTATTGCTAGATTTAAAAAGAGTAATTACAATGATTAAGCATCAAGAATAGTTTCTTGAGGTCCAGCTTAGAGGTTATAAGCAAAACAAAGCATTTGGGGTTAGCACAGAGGAGTCCACAAGCCATAAAGAAATAAAAAGAGATAAACCTGATTGCGTCTTCCTAGACATTTCCTGATCTACTTACATATCTGGGGTTTCAAATGAGTAGTTTCTAGGTATGATACTGATGATTTTCCATTCCTGGCCCCAAGCTTCTTACAGCATAGCTGCTGCCCTGTCTGCCTCTCCCCGAGAACAACTACAGATAGACAAAAGGGGAGTCTTGTTTCAATTTTCAAAAGTTCTAGCCTTCCCATTGGATCTTTTGGCCAGGTGCCCACTCAATTCCTTTTACCCATACATAGCAGTGAAACTTTTGACCTTTTGCAGGTAAAGGAAGTAGAGAACAGCTACTAAGAGGGATTTTATAGCTGTTCTGGCTGGGTCCATAAAAGGGAGCTACCTCTCCCCCCTTCATTTATCATCTCTCTGCATGGCTCCTGGCTCCAGGCTCTTAAGGATATAATGGTGGGATTTTCTCCTAAGTACCACTTATTCCTGGGACTTTGTGCTGCTATCAATATTCCCGAGGTCCTTTATATGTAGGACCTTTCAAACCAATCTATATGACAGGGTAGGCTGACCATCAAGCAGCACTGCCCTTAATGGAACACTACCCATCACAGTGTCCTATGCATTAGATCACACTGCCTTTCATGAAATGACAAGACAAACAAGAAGAACCAGTTAAATAAATTGTTTCTAGTTTTAGACTTTTTTATTATCCTAGAATCACAAATTGTGTAGTCCTTATTTGGCAAATCTCCCACTGCTTTCACTATGAATTTTGCCTGCATAAAGGACTGCAAGATTGGCCAACAGATATTAGAGGTAAAAAAGAAGTAGGGTTTGTCTGTCCGGTGCTTTAATCTGCATTACTGTGATGCAAATTTTAGTTTGGACTAGCATGTCCCATACTAACTGGCCTGTGCAGACCCTGCTGGCCCATGTGGTTCCTATTTAAAATGGGAATACATCAACATACACAAAAAAACTTTTAATGTGCACCAGCAGGGTCCACATGGGGCAATTAGTGCATGACACACTAGTGTAGACTAAAATTTATACCCGTCTAGTGTGGACTAAAGCATTGTTTGGACTAGTACCTAGTGCTAATCTAGTTCATGGCCTTGCCAGAGTAGTATTATTCCCTGTGGGATATTTTTGGGTGCTTTGTCTTGCTAGAACATTCACATTTTCTAAGTATAAATGAAGTTTATAGGTCTGCTTTACACATGTGACCTACATATAAGATTTTGTCTGACCAGTATTCTAAGTTTTATCCTTTTAGAGAATTGTATCACAACATTTCCTGGTATGCAGACCAAAAAACCCAAAATAGGACACACACACACAAAACTTATCCTCTCCCCACTTTTTTTTACTTAATGTCAGTAAAAACATTTATATATTCACTTATTTTCTGACCCACAAGGGGGAAGAGGGATTCTAATGCATGGAAAGCCAGTTGAACCCATTTTTTAAGAACGTTTTCTCCCTCTTTCTGAAACTACTTCTTAAGGTGGCTAGAAGAATCAAAGTGGCATCTCTGAGAAAATTAGATTCTATACAGAACAATCTGTAGTATGCCATCCAATGGTGATAAGGAGACTATCGTCATTTGGACATGTTCAATAATGAAAAGTCTTTTAAACCAGACAGTAGCTTGTACTTCTAACAGCTTCTGTTTCTTGTGACAAACTTTTCTTTTAACCTCAAAGTCAAGCAAAATTAATGGTGAATTTGGAACGTGTAACATGGCATTTTACTTACACATTTTCCCTTATGCAAGATACTATATGAAACTATGAATGTAATTGGATATTTATTAGTTTTCCCTAACCTATTCAAACACCTTATTTTTAAGTGGCTAGATATAACTGAAATGTGCTATGATATACATTATCTAGTGACAACTGGAATATAAAGTTAATGAAATTTTCTGTTTGTTACCTGGGTAAATGCACAGCTCCCAGATGATCTCTGGCTTTCCTAGCTCTCACTGTGTTGCAGATCTCATAGGGTATACTTAGTCCTGCCATGAGTGCAGGGGACTGGACTAGATGACCCCTGAGGTCCCTTCCAGTCCTAGGATTCTATGATTCTATGACCCAGAAATATCTGCATTGTAGTCCTTGCTCTTTCCGTATGTCATTGCCATGATGAATGCATGAGCTTTGCATATCACAGATTATTTAAGTGATCCATATCTCAAAATCAGTTTGAACAATTTTATTCAAGCATTGCAGAAAAATTCTTCTTCGCTTTCAGAGTAAAGTTATTGAGTAAATCAGGTTTGATAGTCAAAATTTAGAAGTTGGGAAGAACTAAAGACTGGACTTATAATAGAAACTGGTTGTAACCTTAACTATAGAGATACTTCTTATCTCTCTGTATTATAAAGTTCTTAATTTTATAGTTTTTTCAGTGTTTATCTGTATATCTCAAACCTTTTTTTCCTTGCTCTGTCTTGTTTTTTGCTTTTCTTCTTCATCTACATTGTTGGTTTTGTTTTTACCCTGTGTGTATATTGCTAGATGATGCACACAACAGCTGGTATTAGTTTAACTTTTGAATGCTTTCCATTCCAAATCCGGAATTGTTTTACCTCATTCACTTTCACCAGCACTTCCAAAATTTGCTTTTTCTCCTTAAAACAAAACAAAAAACAACTGAGACCACTTAATTGATCATGGTCACAAAATTTGGACACCTCCAAACAGGGTAGAATGAGTATGCTATTGCTCACACCACCTACTTGTCTCTCAGTGAGTTAAGTATTTTGGAATTGTTATTCAAAACAGAAGGGAAAATTTAGCACAAAACCCCCATCAATTCTTCCCATTAGCTCAGAAATCGCAAGCTAATTTTTCCTCCCTTCTAATCTTACAGTATGATCTCTCTAAATTTACAGTTTCCCCTGAAACCACATCAGTTTGTCAGACATATTGTTTCTAGTGTGTGTGTGGGGAAAGAGAATTTAACCACTCCCCCGCCCCATTTCAAGAACTAGAAGCACAGAAAAGCTCTCAAAGTCTAACAAGTCTCAATCTGCTAATCTCTAAAGTGAAACTAAAGAAAACAGACCCATAGAAGAGAAAACTGGCAGCAACCATTTCTGTGTGTCACACTCTACACATTGTTCTGGTTCACCAAGGATGCCTGAGTTACAAGAACACAACACCACTTCTGCTTCTATTCTGTTTACTGCAACAGGGCTACTGTCCAGCAGCCAAACCCCACAAAGTTGGCTGCTTAACTGAGAAATGGAATTTTAATACTGAACATGATCAGAAATGCAGCCTCTCTCCCATCTTGTTCACAAATGATAATAAAAACTAAAGAGCAAGAAGGTGTTATGTGAGGAGTCACAGAGCATTGTGACACTTGTAATATTTAGTCCTGGCCAAAAAGAATCTCCCATAGAATCAGTGATGATGGAAAATCTAATAATTTGGGTTTCCGTTCAAGTCAATGGGAGATGCAGGTAGGAGCCAGCAGCTCTTAAAATCAAGCCATGTTTCCTTAGGGTTTAAATATGGATTTAGGTGCCTAACTCTAGGCATCCAATGTTGCCCAGCAAAATTATATCTAAAACGACCCCCAAATAAACAATATCTTCATGGCTGCTGAACAGTTCAATAAAGCACATTAAAAATGTCCCACAACAGCCCTTAGAGAAAATGACTCCAAAGATACTTAGCCATCTTTCAATTCTGAAGCTCTATCTGTACTTTAAAGCTGCCCTTCTCAGGGTGAATCTCCTTTCTGGCACAGCTGCCTCCCTCTGTGCAAGTGACTGCAAGTTGCATTGCCTGCACCAACAACGGTGAATCACACACTCTGTTCTTGTTTTTAAACTAATTGCTGGATTTGGAAAATACATTTTATTGAACTGTTTTTATTACTTGCTGTTGCTACATTGCAGGGGATTTGGGTTCTGCATCACCTGTTTTTCCCCCTCAGGCTATAGCTTTCATCCATTTGTTTCTTTGTTACCAGTAGAACTAAATGTGCTAAATGTTCATATCAAAACTTGAACCTGCTTGAACTGAGCCTGTCTGGATTTGGTAGGTACAGGTGAGAGGGAGTTCACACAATGGAGAAATGTATAGACTTTGTCAGAAGATTCCTCCTATTCAGCCAGCTTTCATCCCCAACAAGCCATCAACAGGGGTGCCTCCCCTTTGCTTTTTGTGTAACCCAGCATCTCCCGACCTGGGTGTCTGCCTGATACCATCTTGCTGCTCTCCCCGTCTTCTATATTCAGGAGGCAGGCATGGCCACTGCCTCCTGTCCCAATAGTAAATGGGGGTCCCAAGATCTGAAGAGAGGAGTGAGGGGGATTTTAGTCAGTAGAAGCAGGAGTGGGATAGTGGGAAGCTCCTTTGAATGCTCAAATTTGCAAACTCAAACTACAAAGAAAACATTAAAGAGTTTGTCTGCTGTTAAGCCCATCTGATCTGCACTCTGTAGAGTTTGTGCAGCTCTAGTTTCTAACTTTACTGCTAGCAATTTTAGACAGTTCAGTCTTTGTCTGTAAAACACGATAAGATGAGGCCTGTCTTGGCTATGGAAGTCATTCGTTAAACATACTGTTGCTTGTTGCCGATAAGAATAAAAGAATGGCTATACTGGGTCAGACGAAAGTCCATCCAGCCCAGTATCCCGTCTGCTGACTGTGGCCAATGCCAGGTGCCCCAGAGGGAGTGAACCTAACAGGTAATGATCAAGTGATCTCTCTCCTGCCATCCATCTCCACCCTCTGACAAACAGAGGCTAGGGACTCCATTCCTTGCCCATCCTGGCTAATAGCCATTAATGGACTTAACCTCCATGAATTTATCCAGTTCTCTTTTAAACCCTGTTATAGTCCTAGCCTTCACAACCTCCTCAGGCAAGGAGTTCCACAGGTTGACTGTGTGCTGAGTGACGAAGAACTTCGTTTTATTTGTTTTAAACCTGCTACCCATTAATTTCATTTGGTAGCCCCTAGTTCTTATATTATGGGAACAAGTACATAACTTTTCCTTATTCACTTTCTCCACACCACTCATGATTTTATATACCTTTATCATATCCCCCCTTAGTCTTCTCTTTTCCAAGCTGAAAAGTCCTAGCCTAGCTCAAGATAGCTTCATACTTGAGCACTCTGTGAATTCATTGATGATGGAGGTCAAACATACTTACACTATTTGTTAACGCTTTTGTGTGTGATGTCATCTATATAATAAGAATTCAGGATTGTCGCTCTAAAGCCTAGATTGTCTGAGTTGGTGTGAAGCAATTGAAACAGCTACAAGCATGGTTGAGAGCTCTTTTTGTTCAGAATATCACCAGGTTCAATCAACATGGAGTTTCACAGCCTGTTACCATCCAATTTTTAAGCTCTCAGCCACTTTGACTATCTGAATTACAACTGTGCGGCATACAGCTACAGTAAGGCACGTGTCTGGTACCTCTCTGGGACACAGAACGATTTGTGAAAACCATTGCTTATCTGGAGTTTTGCTGAAAAAAGTGGAGTTTTTTAGTTTAGCCACAGAGCTAAGCTGCCTAGTGGTAGGAAACTAAGGCAATGCCCCTCCCCCCAACACAAAGGCTAGACACTGTGATATCTGAGATAACTCAACCAATTCCCACCCTTACTCTACAGCCAATTTGCATACAACAATTTCATGGTTTTATGAGGGAGACTGCACAGACAGTGGATTACTTGGCCCACCTGCCACACTCATGTGACAGCATGGCTTTCAACTCTTAGTGTAATACTATTTTAAATTCTGCATCCTCTAGTGGATAAAAGTTATTTGTCTCCAGCTAAGACTGTTGGATTTGATGTATATTATCTTGCTTTTCTCTGTTTCCCTGTGGAAACTACAAGACAAACCACTTGAAAAAAGTTTTTGTTTGGTCTGTCTTTATTGCTTCCTTACAGGGATCCTGAAGAATCGACCTTGATTAGGATGCTAATCAAGTAATCCAGGGATAAAGTGCTTTCTTTTGCCTATTTATTCCAGTAAAGAGAACTGCAAAATGTAGCATAAACAGCTAATTTGCTTTTCATTTATAAAGTCATGAAGAGGAAATATGGCTACATAATCTACATTAATGGAAAACATTTCCAAACAACAGCTGAATGGAGAACCTAGAAAAATGTACACAGGGAACTTTTAGTCATACCATTGCTGTGTCGCTCCGACATGGCGCCTGTCTCATAACTGCAGAAAAAATGGACAGTATGGATCTTCATAAATGGTTACTACAGTATGCAAAATGAAGAAAGAAAAGAAATTGTTTCCTAGATACTATGGTAATGGATACATTAGAAATGCATGCAGAGAATGTCTCGGAGACCTGAGCGGGTTTATGTATATATACGAGCAGTACTCAGCTTTTGGTGATGCTTTATATACTAGTATCATGTGAAGTAGTGGTTCTCTTTTCTGTACTGTGACCCCCTTTTCCATAACAGGAGCACCTGGGACTGCGATCTAGCCACCATCACTCTCCCACATAGCAATATATAATAGGTAGGGTGGTCATGACCCCATGACACCTGTTCATGACTCCTCACGTTGAAAACCCCTTATGTAAGAGATGACTTTTGTAATGATATGTCCTTTCAGTTTTGATATTTGGCCACTTGATGTCTATAGTTCCAGATAATATAATGGTCACTGATAAAAGAGGAAATCAACATGTCATGTATATAGCTTGTTGCTGTTTGGCCTAAAAAGTGCCTTTAAGAAGGTCAATAAGTCCATCCAATAACAACTCCTTTTAAAGGCTTTTTCTTAGACTTCTAAAGAGTGACTGTCCTAGGCAGGGCTGGCCTTACCATGAGGCGAACTGAGGCGGCCGCCTCAGGTGCCAGACTTGGGGGACAGGGGGGCACTAGGACCCAGATTGTAGAAAATTGTGTCTGCTGCTGGGGCATATGTATTCTCTCTGCTCTAGATGCACAGAGATGGTGGAGTGCTGTGCTGGAGGAAGGAGGGCACAAGAGACATAACAGGCAGGCAGGAGAAAAGGTCAGAGGGAATAACAGAAAGCAGCAGGAGCTGCAGGGAGAGAGAGGAGGAGGAGGCTCTTATGTACCTCTCTAGCACCCCCAGGAGCCTGGACTGATTAACACCAGCTTCTCAGTGAGTTCCTGTTTCCTGCTGCTTCCCTGAACCCACTTGAGGAGAACAGGCAGTCAACTGAAGTAGCAGGAGCCAGTTAGGCCCTTAAGACGCTGATGTCTTCTCTCACTCAGGCCCTGGTACCAGCCTGCTTATTTGTCCCCTTCAACTGAGTGTTGAGAGCCACTGTAGCTGGCACAGAACAGCAGCCATGAGCGAAAGAAGAAAACGCCTCTCTGAGGAAGCATTCAGAAAAAGAAAGAAAGCAAAGGAAGCTTTTCTATCTAAGCAGGAAGGAGATCTCCTCAGATACATAGACACAAATGTTCACGGTGAGCCTTCCGGCCCCAGTGAGGATGTGAGTGGTGAAGAGATGCCTGATCTTTCAGTTCGTCAGAGTGCAGGTGACCTGGCAGCTACTGCAGCATCCATATCTCCATCTCAAATCGATGTAATCCTGCACATTCCTGAAGAAAAGTGTAGATCAGAGAAGAGTTGGTCGAGGCGCAAGAAACAGCTGCTACTGAGTTTAGTCCTTAAGTCTAGATGATCCAGGACTGTGGACCCACTTGAGCAGTAGCCTGAGAGACTTTCTTGTATTGCATGGGCCACAGCAAGTGAAAAACTTCACGTTCCCCAAAGACAATGAAAATAGAAGTTTCCATCCAACACATTACTGGCATGAAATCCCCAATGGTGACAAAGTGGAGAGGCCATGGCTTATGTACTCAAAAACCCAGAATGCTGCATACCGTTTTTGTTGCAAACTCTTCCAGTCTAATGTTCCAGCCCAATTGGGTTCTACAGGAACAAAGGACTGGAAAAATCTGGCTAGAAATCTGGCATTCCATGAAAGGCAGCAAATCACCAGAGAGCATTCCATAGCTGGAAAGAGTTTGAGATGGGACTAAAGTTAAAGGCCACCATAGATGATCAACATCAAGAGAAGATTGCATCAGAGTCTCTTTACTGGCAAAATGTTCTGAAAAAAAACCTGACACTGTGTGGCACTTCAGATCAGCTGTATGTGTCAAACAATGAAAACTTCCTTAAAATTATGGAGCTAATGGCTGAGTTTGATGCAGTACTCCAGGAGCATCTAAGAAGAGTCACCACCCAAGAAATGTACACACACCACTACCTTGGAAAAACAATTCAAAATGAGATCATACAGTTACTGGCAACAAAAGTCAAACAGAAGAGTGTGGCAGATCTGAAGTCAGCAAGATGTTACTCTGTTATTCTGGACTGCACACCTGACATCAACCGTACGGAACAAATGACAGTAGCTGACATAAGAGGTGAGGGCTATGATAATGATGCCAACATGAGAGGAAAGAACAGAGGAGTGAAGACACGGATCCGAGAGTTAAACCCTTGAGCTTTTTTTGTCCCATGCAGTTTTCATTAATTGAACTTGGTGGTCAGTGATGCAGCATCAGCTTCTCGTGAGGCTGCTGAATTTTTTAATGTAATTCAAAGCATCTATATATTTTTCTTTGCATCAACTCATCAATGGCAAATTTTGAAGCAACATCTGGGAACATCCTCTCTGACACTGAAACCACTGAGTGCCACACGATGAGTGGAGTGGAGGCGATAGTTGAGTGGAGGTGATAAAGCCTATCAAACACCAAATTGGGAAGATAGATGATGCCATAGTTGCCATTATGGAGGATAATGCTATGACAGGAACTGTTCATGGGAGAACAGTGGCAGAGGGAAATGGAATCACCAGAAACATACATAACTTCAAATTTCTTAAAATTTCATGTTGTGGCATGACATACTGTTTGAAATAAATGTTGTAAGCAAGAGACTCCAAGGTGTTGACCTTGATATATCTGGAGCAATGGAACAACTGGACAAAGCAAAGTCATACCTACAGTCTTACCAGTCAGGTGAGGGATTTCAAAATGTTCTGAAGAGTGCACAGAAGTTGGCAGAGGAACTTCACACTGAAGCTATTTTCCCACCCATTCAAGAATACAAGAGTCACCGAAGAAGAAGACATTTTGATTACAAGACACGGGATAATCCCATAAGAGACCCCAAACAACAATTCAAAGTTGAATTCTATAACCAGGTGCTAGATTGTGCAATACAATCAGTTGAAGAACGTTTCATGCAGCTCAAGGAACACAGCAGTATATTTGGGATGTTGTATGACATTCCAAAACTCCTCACTACACCTGAAGAAGACCTACTCCAGCAATGCAGGGCACTAGAGACAGTGCTGACACATGATGACATGCACAATATTGATGCGAGTGATTTAGGTGATGAACTGAAAGCTCTTTCAAGATACATTTCAGCAGGATCAACTCTAAAGGCTGTTCTGGAATATATGTGCACAAATAAGATGACCACTCTCTTTCCAAATGCTTTTGTTGCTCTGCGCATACGTCTAACACTTCCTGTAACAGTTGCCAGTGGAGAACGCAGCTTCTCCAAGCTGAAGTTAATAAAATCACATCTACGCTCCACAATGACACATGAGAGGCTGGTTGGCCTTGCAACCATCTCAACAGAGCATGAGCTGGCCCAGACTGTGGATCTTCAGCAGGAAGCAGTTCAAATCTTTTCAACCAAGAAGGCACAGAAAGCACCACTTTGATTATTCAAACAGATAAAAATGCCCGTGTTTACGATGCAGACAAGAAAAGTTACATTTGCTGTTCAGGCATTTGAAAGTTAAGTATTAGTTAAAATTTTTGAACAAGGCATTTTAAGTTGTTAATTCTCCTTTATTGGGGTAGGTAGCAGAGCAGTACCATGAGAGGAGTAGAACAGGAAGAAGGCAGAATTGAGATCTTTCAAAGTTTTGGCCCAAGCGAGGGGGCCATCGGGGCATCATTTGAGCTCCCCGCCTCAGGTGCCAAAATGTTGTGGGCTGGCCCTGGTCCTGGGGCAAGATGGCCCTTAAAGAAGAGTTCAAGGTACAGCTGTGGGGCAGGTCTCTCCTGCTTCTGCCTAGCAGTAACTGTCTCTCTTTAAAGACAAAAGGCTTGGAGGAAGCCTGTAGAAGGGCCTGACAGGAGGCCTAAGAGGCAGGTGGGCAGAAGAGTAAGGAACCCTAGGGAGGGGGAAGTTCTCTGGCCTCTGATACAGAGCCCTGGAAAGGCTAGAGCTGGAAGGGTTGAATTACCTGAGGAGGGAGGTTGTTAGTCTAGAAAGCCACATGTAGCAATTCCCTGGAGGGAAGTTAAAGGGCTAGCTGAAGGAAGGAAGAGTCTGTGGTCAAAGGAGCATAATGGTCTTGGAATGTGGCGCAAGCATTAGTTTCCTGCTGTGGGGCCCATGGCTGGCACTTCTGAGAGGCAGAGGGCAGCTCCCCTACATTAGGGGGAAGATTGCTCTCTGTCCAGTTTCTGGTGCCTCAATTTGTGGAAACCATTGTTTATCTGGAGTTTTGCTGAAAAAGTGGAATTTTTTAGTTTAACCAGAGAGCTAAGCTGCCTAGTGGTAGGAAACGGAGGTAGGCCCCTCTCTCCCTCTCCCCCTAACACAAAGGCTAGACACTGTATTATAGTGAGCCTAATATATTAACTTAATACAATCCATTTCCCAGTTGCAGATTGTTTAAAAACTGACAAGGGGAAACTTTATACTGAACTCATGGGGCTCTACTTCCTACAAGAACTTTTTAAATGCTCGCAGGCACTGGGGATCCATTTGTTTACTGATCAGATGGAGTTAATTGAGAGAGGCTTTTTATATCCAATTGCTCTCCAGTCTATAGAGCATCTTGATTAAAACCTTCATCAATCTGACAAGAGTCCAAGGGCCTGGTCTTGAGAGGTCAGTGGGCGTTGAGGGTGTGCTCAGCACCCCTCAGGATCGGGCCCTATTGTGATTTGACAGCTCTTTGGGAGAGTATTAAGGTTTCTCTCTCTTTCTTCTTTGCTTGCTTTAGTGCTTAGTATGCAATGCACCCTTTTCTGTTAATGGAAGAAGATAGGGTAAATGCTTAAATAAAGCCTCATTGGACTAATAGCTGTATTCTGTAAAACAGATTTTGGTGCTTTAATGTGAAAGGTAGTACAGAGAAGCTATGTTACAGTGATGCCAAAAGCTAGAGAATTCCCCTACCCATCAGCTGGGACAGATCTCACCAACCACCCTGTGGAGCCCCTCTTCTCCACCTCCTTATGGGTAAAATATTTCCCCTTCCTTTCTCCTACCCTCTGCAAACTCTATCAGTGCCATACCCATGCCCCCACACCAGCTGGGAAAGCCTCAAGCAGTCAGGGGAGCCTGCCCATGTCAAGAACCAATGGGGACCTATTTCCTAGCTAATCACCTACCCATCACCAGTGGGGAATCCTTATTCCCTGGCCAGCCACCGCATAAGCAGAGCCCATAGGATGATGAGCCTGCCCTCACGGCAGCTAGCAGAAGCCACAGGCCAACATGCTTGCCACAGCTGCTGTTGTGAGGAACAGTGGCCATTTAGGGGGGCCACCTGGAGGAGCCTCAGTGAGGTACCTGAGTGTGGGAAACCTGATGGATTGAGATATTGGTCTGGAGGGTAAAAAGGTGAGAGGCTGAAAGAGTTGGGATGTGAGGTACAGCAGTATGGAATTAATGGATTTCTTATGAAAGAGGAATCCATAAGGTAGGGGTGCTGGAACTAGGGATGCTGGGGGGGAGCGGGGGTGGCGGGGGGCTGCTGCACCCCCTGGTTTGAAGTGGTCTCCATCATATATGGGGTTTACAATTTGGTTCAATGACTTTCAACACCCCCACTGTACAAATTCTTCAGTGCCACTGCCATGAGACAGGGCCCAGGGACAGCACCACAATCAAAATTTCAGCAAGTTCCCCCTCCCCAGGAGCTGGGGCTATCAGGAGGCTATGCTTCTCACCAGACTGTTGCCTTTTGACCTACTCGGTGGGACCCTCATCTTCTATAGCCATTTAGGATGGCAGATTTAGTTATCTGGCAAGCAGGTTCTGGTAAATTGTTCAAGCCTGGATCAAAAGAAAAAGGGTTTTGGGATGTCAGCAAGAGGAGACACCTGAGAGACAGTCAGAAACAGCTGATGATAGGGAGGTAGATTTGGGAATCATTGACACTGAGGCAGTGGTTGAAACCTTGGGAGTACAGTAGATAAGGTCCCCTAGAGAGAGTATAGAGAGAGCGTGTACAGAACTCTAAGGGGCATTTTCTCTCTCTCCCCATATCAGCTTTTCAGACTCAGAGCTGGCTGGGACTGAAAAGCTGATGTGGGGAGAGCCAGAAAATGAGGAGCCACCACGAGAGAAACTGGATGAAAGGTCAGCGGGTAGGAAAAGCAGGACAGCACAGAATCACAGGAGATTAGTGTCGAGGGAATGGAGAAGAATGATTAACTATGTCAAAGGCAGCAGATATCAAGAATAATAACTGAGACCAGCACGTTTAACCTAGCTTATAACCTTGGCAAAATCACTTTCAGTGGTGTGAAGATGCTGTGAAGGGGTGAAAGACATAGGTTGGCAAGGGGGAAAGAGAAGGCAGTTCCTCTAGATGCAGGAGGAAATACCAGCATCAGTTGTTGCTACTGTTGGCGCCTCTTTCAAAAGGAATCATTGTTAATGTTTGTCAGATGGCAAAAGATAACACCAGTCGGGAGTGGGAGATGTTACTTTAAAGCTCTTTAACGGGTATTTAAAGAATAGCAGAGTTTAAAACTATATACATGTATGTGACAGTGTTCATTTCAACGAAAGTGTCCGGGATAATTATAAAATACAAAAATAATAGCAAGTTTCAGAGTAGCAGCCATGTTAGTCTGTATCCGCAAAAAGGAAAGGAGTACTTGTGGCACCTTAGAGACTAACCAATTTATTTGAGCATAAGCTTTTGTGAGCTACAGCTCACTCAAGTTGTTAGGGACTAGGTTTACAGTTCATCTGGAAACCGATGAAATATGGCTATTTTCCGTTTATAAAAACAAAGCTATTTTTAGCTGGAGCAGCACAAAAAGAAATTCAAAATTAGTAACATTCCTATTTACTCACTGCACTAATTAAAACAAAAAAATCCATCAGAACTTCTAACTTCAATACTGTGTACACTGTATCAACTCCTAGGCTTTGCACCCCAAGTTTTATCACATTTAAATTAGGGCTGTCAATTAATTGCAGTTAACTCACGCAATTAACTCAAAAAAATTAATCATGATTAAAAAAATTATCCCAATTAATTGTACTGTTAATAGAATACCAATTGAAATGTATTAAATTTTTTTGATGTTTTTCTACATTTTCAAATACATTGATTTCTATTACAACACAGAATACAAAGTGTACCATGCTCACTTTATATTATTTTTATTACAAATATTTGCACTGTAAAAATGATAAAAGAAATAGTATTTTTCAATTCACCTCATACAAACACTGTAGTGCAATCTCTTTATCCTGAAACTGTAACTTACAAATGCAGATTTTTTTGTTACATAACTGCTCTCAAAAACAAAACAATGTAAAACTTTAGAGCCTGCAAGTCCACTCAGTCCCACTTCTTGTTCAGCCAATCGCTAGGACAAACAAGTTTGTTTACATTTACAGGAGATGCTGCTGCCTGCCTCTTATTTACAATGTCACCTGAAAGTGAGAACAGGCGTTCACCTGGCTCTTTTGTAGCTGGTATTGCAAGGTATTTACATGTCAGATATGCTAAACATTCGTATGCCCCTTCATACTTCGGCCACCATTCCGGAGGATATGCTTCCATGCTGATGATGCTCATTAAAAAATAATGTGTTAATTAAATTTGTGACTGAACTCGTTGGGGGAGAACTGTATGTCTTTGGTTCTGTTTTACCCGCATTCTGCCCTATTTTTCATGTTATAGCAGTCTCGGATGATGACACAGCACATGTTTGTTTTAAGAACACTTTCATAGCAGATTTGACAAAATGCAAAGAAGATACCAATGTGAGATTTCTAAAAATAGTTACAGCACTCAATCCAAGGTTTAAGAATCGGAAGTGCCTTCCAAAATCTGAGAGGGACAAGGTGTGGAGCATGCTTTCAGAAGTCTTAAAAGAGCTACACTCAGGTGCAGAAACTATAGAACCTGAACCACCAAAAAAGAAAATCAACCTCCTGCTGGTGGCATCTGACTCAGAAGATGAAAATGAACATGCATCGGTCCACTCTGCTTTGGATCGTTATCGAGCAGAACCCATCATCAGCATTCACACATGTCCTTTGGAATGGTGGTTTAAGATGAAGGGACAAATGAATCTTTAGTGCATGTGGCATGTAAATACCTTGCAATGCCAGCTACGAAAGTGCTATGTGAACACCTGTTCTCACTTTCAGGTTACATTGTAAACAAGAAGCGGGCAGCATTATCTCCTGTAAATTGGTTGTCTGGGCGATTGGCTGAAGTAAGACTGAGTGGCCTTGTAGGCTTTAAAGTTTTACATTGTTTTATTTTTCAATGCAGTTATTTTTTATACATAATTCTACATTTGTAAGTTCAACGTTCATGATAGAGAGATTGCAGTACAGTACTTGTATGAGGTGAATTGAAAAATACTATTTCTTTTGTTTTTTACAGTGCAAATATTTGTAATAAAAAATAAATATAAAGTGAGCACTGTACACTTTGTATTCTGTGTTGTAATTGAAATCAGTATATTTGAAAATGTAGAAAACAACCAAAATATTTAAATAAATGGTATTCCATTATTATTTAACAACGCAATTAATCGCGATTACTTTTTTTAATCGCTTGACAGCCCTAGTTTAAATTGCTTCATACTGGAAAGATTGCAAGACCCTTTACTAAAGCAGTGCTAGCAGGCACTTTAAAAAAAAATACTACTTCACAATATGACCTTACCTGAGGCCTGAATGAAATGAACCTCTTCCATGACATCATTACTGTAGTTAGGTCCCATTCCTACAGCCTCACATGTGCTTACCTTCATACACATAAGTAGTAGTTCCATGTGTAAAGCGAAGTACAAATGTAAGCATGTTTGCAGGATTGGGGGCCTTTGTTTTTCTGACCACTCTGCGCCCCACTATAGAATCCTTAATTACACTTGGGACTGCTTAGTCCCATTGATGTTAATGGGATTGTTTGTATCAGTGCTCACCAACATGAGTAAGAGTTCTGCACTGGGACCCTTTACCATCCATGACTGTTTTTACTATGTGTGTATAATATAAATTTAATTTTGTATCATACAAGTTATAGATCAATGAAGATAAAGCTTTGTGACTAGCTGGAACAGAATTGGATGGATGAGGAGACATAGTTACCTTTTTGACATGCATAAATGCTATATTGCACAAGATTTTGATGTTTTTGAATATTGTAGAACGTGTTTTTTCTGGCTTGACTTTTGTAGCCTTTTTATTATTCTTCACTTGCCATACATGAAAAGAACCAAGTCACCTTGGGCATGGATATCTACTTGACTTAATAAGGAGTGTCGCCTTAGGGATTTCCTTGACCACTATTAAATCTAGGTCAGTTAAAAAGTTAGTATAGCAACTCAATACACTAGGGCTAATCTTTACCACATGTTGATGTCCAGGTTTCTGGATCTCAACTGAGTCCTAAATTACTATATATATAAAATGTAAGAAACAGTGAATGCATTTAAATGGGAGAGACAATGGGATATTGCCAGAGGATAGCTAGTCCCTGTGAGTAGACCAGGCCCAGTGCACCAGGTGGGTCCAGTTGAGCTAATTAAAAGAGCAAGGAGGCTATAAAGACCTGTTGGAGAGGAGGAAGGGGAGGAGTGATTGGGGCAGGCTGTACCTGGGAAGAAGCGCCACAGAGGAGTGGGGCTAACTCCTATGATGGGGCCCTGGAGCAAGGGACCTTTGTCTGGCACGGTAGCCCTGCGGCTGATATTGTACAAGGGGAGCAGAGCTGGCTGGGACTGGGAAGCTGCAAGAAGCAGGATCACCAGTGATCCCTTGGAGGGGAGGCTGTGAAACCCTAGGACAAAGGGTGAGCTAAGGGACTGTTTGTTTTATTCACTTATGTTTGCACAATAAACCTTCTTAAAGGAGATTGGGCAGGGAGTGTATGCTTGGAAGCTGAGATGTGGCCCTGCCCTGTGACTTTTTTTTTTACTGGTTTCAACCCATTACACTCACAAGCAACTGCGGAGGGGAAAAGATAGATTTTAGATGTCTAATTTCCTGACTTGCAGTTAAACATGTAGTTTTTACTAATTGTTCCTGTAGTTGATTGTTCTCCAACTTTAACAACAAATACATGCACAGAGGCTATGCTTGTGGCTTGAGGCTATGCTTTCTGGCTTTATGGGCTATGCTTTCCCATTTGAAAACATTAGCCCATAAAGCCAGAAAGGGAGTGTTAGGTTGTTACCTCTGGGTATCAAGCAAGGGGAGATTGTGTATGTGGTGGGTAATGTACTCTGGGGGGTGTGACTTCTAAAGTATGCTAATGTATTGTGTGTGAATTGGTCCATGCACCCTGCTGCTGCACACTAAGCCAGGGCTTAGAAGATCTTCAAAGAGGTAAGTGCAGCTCAGTCAAGTTCTATTCAACCCCTTGAAATTGAAATAAACATTAGATTTTATGGATCTGTGAATCTATGAAAAAAGAGAGTTGCTCACAGAGGGGTGAGAAACAATGGTATTACATTGACCAGGAATCCAGGGCATGGAACAAGTCTATATGGTTTGTGAAATTTGTAAGTGAATAAGCTTTCGAAATTGCACACACAAGAACGGCCATACTGGGTCAGACCAAAGGTCCATCTAGCCCAGTAGCGTGTCTTCCAACAATGGCCAATGCCAGGTGCCCCAGAGGGAATGAACAGAACAGGTAATCATAGAATATCAGGGATGGAAGGGACCTCAGGAGGTCATCTAGTCCAACCCTCTGCTCAAAGCAGGATCAATCCCCAATTTTTGCCCCAGATCCTTAAATAGCCCCCTCAAGGATTGAGCTCACAACCCTGAGTTTAGCAGGGCAATGCTCAAACCACTGAGCTATCCCTCCCCCGTCATCAAGTGATCCATCCCCAGTTTCTGGCAAACAGAGGTTAGGGACACCATCCCTGCCCATCTGGGCTAATAGCCATTGAGGAACCTATCCTCCTCCATGAATTTATCTAGTTCTTTTGTGAACCCTGTTATAGTCTTGGCCTTCACAACAGTCTCTGACAATGAGTTCCACGGGTTGACTGTATGTTGTGTGAAGAAATACTTCCTTCTGTTTGGTTCGTTTGTTTTAAACCTGCTGCCTTTTAATTTAATTTGGTGACCCCCTAGTTCTTGTGTTATGAGAAGGAGTAAATAACACTTCCTTATTTACTTTCTCCACACCACTCATGATTTTATAGACTTCAATCATATTCCCCCCACTTAGTCATCTCTTTTCCAAGCTGAAAAGTCCCAGTCTTATTAATCTCTCCTCGTACGGAAGCTGTTCCTTAGGCCTAATTATTTTGGTTGCCCTTCTCTAAACCTTTTCCAGCTCCAATATATCTTTTTTTGAGATGGGGCGCCACATCTGCATGTAGTATTCAAGATGTGGGTGTACAATGGATTTATATAGAGGCAATATGGTATTTTCTGTTTTATTATCTATCCCTTTCTTAATGATTCCCAACATTTTGTTTTCTTTTCTGACTGCCGTTGCACATTGAGTGGATGTTTTCAGAGAACTATCCACAATGACACCAAGATCTTTCTTGAGTGTTAACACCTAATTAAGACCCCATCATTTTATATGTATAGTTGGGATTGTTTTCCAATGTGCATTACTTTGCATTTATCAACATTGAATTTCATCTGCCATTTTGTTGCCCAGTCTGCCAGTTTTGGGAGATCCTTCTGTAGCTCTTTGCAGTCTGCCTGGGACTTAACTATCTGGAGTAGTTTTGTATCATCTGCAAATTTTGCCACCTCACTATTTACCCCTTTTTCCAGATAATTTATGCATATGTTAAATAGGATGGGTCCCAGAACAGACCCCTGGGGGACACCACTATTTACCTCTCTCCATTCTGGAAACAGATCATTTATTCCTACCCTTTGTTTCCTATCTTTTAACCAGTTACCAATCCATGAGAGGACCTTCCCTCTTACTGCATGACAGCTTATGTCACACAGACTGCAGCTACAGACTTTGACACCAAATTGACCAATCTGAATTCACCCAGAACCTTTCCAATATGCAGTTATCTAATGAGGTTCTTTTTGTGGGGTTCCACAAGAATTGGTACTAGGCCTATGCTATTCAATATTTTTATCAATGGCTTAGAAATATAAAATTTGCAGACGACACAAAGATTGGTGGAGTGGCAAATAATGATGAGGACAGAGCAAGCTGGATTGCTCAGTGTTTTGGGCCTATTCAAAGAATGTGTTTTAATACAGCTAAAGGCAAGGTCATATATTTAGGAAAAAGGTATCTTGAAAAGTATTTAAGTGCCTAAAGATGCAGATTGTTTTTCAAAGGTGTTGATATACCTACGAATATAGGCCATACCTACAAAATAGAGGACTGCATCCCGGAAATCAGGAACTCTGGAAAGAATGTAGGGGTCATAATGAATGTGAGCTCCCAGTGTAATGCTGTGGGGAAAGGGGCTAATGGGATCCTGGGGTAAACAGGAGCTGTGGTAAGGAGAGGGTGTTCAGCTCTGTGCATGGCTTTGGGGAGACCAGCACCGGCATACTGTGTACAGTTCTAGGGTCCACATTTTAAAAAGGACATTGAAAAAAGGAGACAGCAGAAAAGAGCCAAATGTTTTGTGGAGTGGAGAAAATGACTAACAACCAGATTTGAAGAGCTGAATCTGTTTAGCTTATCAAAACAGAGTGAGAGGTAACTTGGTTACCGTGTATAAGTAAAAAGAAAAGAAGAGTACTTGTGGCACCTTAGAGATGAACACATTTATTAGAGCATAAGCTTTCGTGAACTACAGCTCACTTCATCAGCTCACTTCATCAGCATATGCATATCTGATGAAGTGAGCTGTAGTTCACGAAAGCTTATGCTCTAATAAATTTGTTCATCTCTAAGGTGCCACAAGTACTCTTCTTTTTACAGATACAGACTAACACGGCTGCTACTCTGAAACCTGTCAGTGTATAAGTACCCTCCTCAGGAGAAAATACAAGGTACTTGAGGGCTCTTTCATGTAGCAGAGAACGGTATCAAAAGAACCAGTGGCTGAAGCCAGACAATTTCAAATTAGAAGTTAGGCACAAATTTTTAACAGTGAGGGTGACTAAACCATTGGAATGACCTACGAAGGGAAGTGATGGATTCTTCATCTCTTCATGCCTTCAACTCAAGACCAGATGCCTTTTCTGGAAGACCTGCTTCAGTCAAACCCAAGTTTGTTGGGCTCAGTATAGGGTGAAATTCAATGGCCTATTTTAGACAGGAGGTCAGACTAGATCTAATGGTCCCTTAAAATCTACAAAAACATACCCAGAGGTGGTGATAGTGTGTTCAAACCTGAGTCTTGGGTGAACTTTTTTCTCATTCCTCATTATTCTGGCTCTGAGTCCTTATCTCAGGTCCAATGGGTTTCTGTGACTGTGTATTGCCTTCCTGCTCCCAATTCTTATGCTAGTTTTGTTTTCTGCTCCCTGAACTCAGTTTTCCTGTCCTGTTTAAGGCTGCGTGTGTGCGTAGTATTGGGTGCTTGCAACTACGTAGGGGCTGCTGCAACGTATCTGCTGTTAGCATGTTCAGGTCAGCAACAGTCTGACCAGAATATGCTAACTGGTTCATGGTTATTGCTTGTTTGTTTGTTTGTGTTTTTTTTTTTTTTTTTTTGGATTGCACCAGAGTGTAAGTTTCTTTGTCACAAATATTGATTTGAAAAAAGTAATTGAGTCAGACCCCAGAATGCTCCAGAAAACTGCTTGTGAGCCAAACATTTAACTTTAATCCACTTTTTATGGTATATTAATTACTTTTTGGTGAATATGCTCATAACTGATCTTCTTGATTCAAATTATTTTAAATCCTTCCAGCAACTAAAGGTTCAGTGCCAGATTCCTCAGCTGGGGATCTTGCCCACAGTTTTTTCTCCAAAATACTAGTGTTTTTTTAATTCATTGTCTTACAAATGTGTCAGTGGGCTTCACTGTTGGGGGTGGGGAGAATTGGAACTATGAATCATGTATGGGAAACATAATCTAGCACTGAATAAATACAAAATTTAACACGTACATACTGTGTGGCCCTCAGCCTAGGGAGCTAGACCACAGAGCTTTGACTCTGCTATTTCCTTTAGCTGAGCTCATGGTTTTTAGAATGAGAGGTTCTGGGTTCAATCCCCCCTGCCAATGACATCACTGGGTATGGCATGTTACAATAGCAAATGTACTTTAAATGTTACAATATTTCTTGATGCCTAATTATTGGATTCTAAGAAAATAAACTCTTATTGAAGCTGTGCTACAGAACATTTAACTCTCTCACGTAATTTTGTCTAAACCACAAATCTTTTGGGAAAATATGCAAAAAATAGCAAATAGGATGAAATTCTCTACTGGATTCCAGGATGGTTCTCTTGAGTCCCTCCAAAAATATCTGTGATCAGAAGTAGAATCACTTTCTATTTTCCCTTGAGCAATAGTATATATCACTCAGCAATATACCATTGGGAGCTTTTCTAGTGTTTGTGAATGGACTCTAGAAGCTTTAGTCTATCACCAATGAACTCATTTATAGACTGAGAAATAAGACTTTTCAGAAAGCTTGGAATCTTTGTCCATGTATACCAGGGGTGTCCAAACTCTGGCTCGCAAGTCTCCAGCAACTTTTTTACACTTAAAGTGCAGCTCGTGGAGTTCTCTAGCCCCCCCCCCACCTCCAATCTCCACCTACCAGACTTGTGGGGGTGCAGCTCAGGACCTTTTCCTTGCAGCAGGGGTGGCGTAGGGCTTATGCACAGCAGGGAAGGGGGTCTTGTGGCTTCGGCCCTGCTGGGTGTACCTGCTGGGGCTCGGAGCTCCAGCAGGAGCAGGGCTGAAGCCCCAAGCCCCAAAGATTGTCATATGCAGCTCAGAGGGTCAGTAAGTTTGTCCCTTATATATATATATACAGTGGTGTGAAATAGACTTTTTATTGTACTCCTTGTGGGCATCAACACACATTCATGGCTTCAGTGGGACTGGGCCAGATACCTGAGTATTGATTTCAGGATCAGACCCTCTGTCAGTAAAATAGAAGTCCTGCCAGAGGCAGCAGGAATCTATATGATCCTCCTTGTATACTAACTTAATTAAACTCTAAAGCAATATATCTCTAAAAGATTAGAGATGGAGTTACTAATTACATATTTAATCTGCTCAAATTAAAAATATGAACTTCAGAAATAAAGTCAAAGTCTTTCAAGCCTTTGAGGTTTACAAAAACTTTACATTGTAAAAATCCTCTGTAGTAGACCAGCTTTATGTGTAAAGCTTTTAATAATGGTTTTGCATAAAGATAAACTGTAGTTAATGAGAAACATTATGAAAGCCTAGTTCTGAAAATTTCAGTTGAGAACCTCCAGGGACTGGGAGGTTTAGGGGATAAGGATTATTATATGGGATATGGAGTCTACCACCTCTAGATAACTGATTTAAACATGGCCTAGTTTAGGATTGGTAGGAAGCAATTCTCAGTGAAGTCTAAACATGCACAGTTCCCAGTTTCCTATGTAAAAATAACTGGCACACAGAACTGTTTGGTTCTAAATAATTTTTACATAATGAACCTTATAGTTTTTTGTTTGACATGGCACCTGTGTGTGGGGTGGGGGTAGGAATTACAGTGAAAAGAACTATTCTCTGGGAAATATATAGTAGTCAAGCAATATTTTGTAACCAAAATTTAGCCCTGTTTGTGCGCTAACCCTTTTATTTCTATGACATTCACATAGTCAGGAACTAGCTAGCAAGTCAAAACATTGACAAATGATGTGATGTTTGTATCATGATGGTGATAATTACTATTGACAATATAGCAAGGACACTCAGTGATGGTTCTCCAAGGCAAATGTTTTGGAAGAAAAAAGGCAAATGTTTGCCTGAATAGATCCCTTCCATAGATATAAATCATGAAAGGCCTTGGCTTTTTCATAGTTCATCTGCTCCTTTCACCTCCTTTCTCCCCCTTAAGACCTGATCCTATATTTGAGGGGGAAAAAGTTATTTTTGTTAGCAAATGATTCTGATGGCAGAGGATTATTGCATAAAGTGAAGAGCAAACTGCAGAAATAGACATCTGCTGAACCCCACCCCTCAACACACATGCAATGACTTCAAAGAAACACAGAATGTTACTCAGCTCACACTTTCTTCTATTGTAAGGTATCCAAAGAAAAATTATAAGAAAGGATTGTTAAAACTGTCAATTCTGCCTCCCAAGAGTCTTGCACAACAGCAAATTGAGCCTTCTTTTTGAAGGGCCTAATCTGCCACACTTGCAGCTCTCCTAGGAAAAATTAAAGTGTAGTGTGGATATGGATATACACAAGAGAATCACTCCCATGGGACCTCCCTGCCATCAGTTATGTAATTGTTGTTAAACAGTGTTCTTGTTCTGTATATTTCTGTGGAGGGTAGGCTAGCCAAATCGCCAGCTTTTTTCTCTTGTCTTATTTTAAGATTTATATAATAAATAATGGAAGATGCAGTCTGACCACTTTCCTCAATGTTTCTTAAGATTTTCCTCCATCTAACTTTTTTCGACCTACAAGTGTGATGGGTATGTCTATTCAACACCGATAAGATGGGCTTCAGGCAGCTGAGACATTTTAGCAATAAGGCAAAACTTGTAATTTGAAATATATTGTATTGAACAATAGCTGACAGTCCATCCTCAAGGAAATCTGGAAAGTGGGCTCTGAGTTTCAGTTTAAACTCAGGTTTCAGAGTAGGAGTTGTGTTAGTCTGTATCCACAAAAAACAGGAGGACTTGTGGCACCTTAGAGACTAACAAATTTATTAGAGCATAAGCTTTCATGGGCTACAGATCACTTCATCAGATGCATAGAATGGAACATATAGTAAGAAGAAATATATAAATATACACGTACAGATAAGTTGGAAGTTGCCATACAAACGGAGAGGCTAATCAGTTGTGCTATTATCAGCAGAAGAAAAAAACTTTTGTAGTGATGATCAAGATGGCCCATTTTAGACAGTTGACAAGAAGGTGTGAGGATACTTAACTTTAGGGAAATAGATTCAATATGTGTAATGACCCAGCCACTCCCCATCTCTATTCAAACCCAAGTTAATGGTATCTAGTTTGCATATTAATTCAAGCTCAGCAGTTTTTCCTTTAAACTCAGAATCTGCTTGTTAAATTCCTAGTAGATCAGTGACCCAGTATCTGTGGGGTAACTGGAGACAATAAATAATGAAAATAACACCTCCATTTTATAGAATCAAAACATGGGGCAAACAATTACTTTTTCATTCTCCTCCTCCCATCAGTTTTATCTATACCAATTATTGAGCTTATTTTTCTCTAACTTTGATGCTGACTAATATTATGTGCTTTTAGCATGTCAGTGTTAATATATGTGCACTCACTGAAGCACATCATTAAATTTTTGGTTGTAGCCATACTGTATTCTAATCTCACTCTGTGTGGCTTTTAAAAATGGAAAAGTGACCTTATCCAACCACTGACCACAAATGAACAGATACTGTAGCAGCTCTCTCAAAATCATTGCAAACTAATTCTAAATTGAATGGAAAGCCCACAGTTCAACATGTCCTGTTCCGGCTGAAAGCTATACATAACTTACTGTGTGTCACGGAGTGTGGAGGAGTCCAGGCCCTGCACCCCTCTTCCTGGGATTCACTGAGACTCTCAGCCAGCCAGTAAAACAGAAGGTTTATAGGGCAACAGGAACACAGTCCAAAACAGAGCTTGTGGGTACACCCAGGACCCCTCAGTCAAGTCCTTCTGGGGGAGCAGGGAGCTTAGACCCCAGCCCTGGGGTTCCCTGTGTTCCTCCACCCAGCCCCAAACTGAAAACTAAACTCCCCCAGCAGGTTCCCTTCTCCAGCCTGTCTTCACATTCCTGGGCAGAGGTATTACCTCCCCCTCCCCCTCCTGGCTCAAGTCTCCCATCCCCAGGGCACATTCCCAGGTCAACACTCCCCCCTCCCTGCTGCATCACTTCGTCACACTGTGTCAGACCAAGGAGTTTTAAGTGTTTTTTTATGCCATTATACCTTGTTGTACAGCACAATTGCCTCCCATTTAGGTTATGAATCCTATTAGCTTTTATTTGGCTTGTCCCTGTCAGATAGGGGCTGTATAATGTTGTGCTTCTGCAGAAAGCTTATGGTACACTGCAGCATTCGGAGGGCAGAGGTGCATAAAGTGTTAGAGCCAGGCTTCTAGCCTGTTTGAACTCCTGCATAATTAGCTGTGTATGTATAGCATTTAGCCGCCCTAACCTCACTGTGCAAACATCTCATGAAAAGAGAATGTCCACCCCAAGGAGCTCGCAGTTTAGGTATAAAATGTAGTATTGTCAAAAGTATTCAAAAATAAGTGAGGCCCCACATATAATGAAAATGGTTTAAAAATCGTGATGGTTTTAAATAGTACACTTTTTGTTTCTGAGCCTTTAGGGTTCTCGTGCTTCATGCTTTCAAGCTTTTTCTCTGCAACCGTGAGGGCTAGAAATGTTTTTTAAATGACACTGCCTGAGAATCGCAGCTTTTAATCTTTTGATTCAGTATCTCAGACTTTAAGAAAAACACCAAATATCATGAGTTATCAGTACGAAAGATGGAAGACAAGAAGTTGGTACAACACACGAACTTCTCTTCTAGGAAGGCAGATAAGAAGTTTCACCCAAAGATGAGTTTTAAATATACTACTGGCAAACTCGTTCTGTTCCCTTTTGGATTCATATCCTTCAAATGGTAAAATGAGAGATGTAGTTTTTCTTATTTCCTCTCTGCATCTATTATAGCCATTTTTCACTTCTCAGAAAACTTTTCTTGATGAACTGTAGTGTTTATGAAAATGAGTGCAACCTACAGCTCAACGAATAATGAAAGAAACTATACGACAAGTATTTTATCTAAACATATTTGTGAAATTTGCTGACCATAAGCTGTGTAAATGGAAAAATGAATAATGCATTTAAAAAAATCATTAAATGCATTAAATTATTTGAGAGATATTATTCAGTTAACTTCAAGGCAAGCAGTGAAATGCTTTTTGCTCCTTACTTCTGCCTTGCAATACTCTTGCTGTCACGGTACTAATTGTGTATCTTTGTGTTGAATTCGAGGTGGGTATCTATGGGCCCTCACTAGGGAGAGAACTATCACACTGGTGATCCAAGCCAAATTCTAAACCAGCCCTCAAGAGGTGATCACTTTTTCTATTAGCATCTTGTGCACATCTTAATAGTTTACTTATGTCAGAATATCATGCCTGACTCCAACTTGTTTCCCAATATACCTCTGATCTGATTCAGGAGATCTGGGTTCAGTCCCTGGCTATGCTGTAGACATTGGTGTGACAGTTTATGCTATTATGGTCACCACTTTTATAAGACTATGATAAATTTTGTACAAAGTATGCCCTGTGAGGTATCACTTGAAAACTCACAATCTGCTGAACATTATTGTCCTGGTAAAATGTGTGTATTATCATTGCATGTAAAGTTATACGTTTCTACTGTATAACATTGTTGTAACATGTTCCAGTGTTAGAAAGGCAGGCCCAAACCAGACAAAGACACACTGGCACCCTCAACCAGGCATCAGCATAATCAATTGGACAATCACCTAATTAAATGGGCATTCCTTGGCAGGAAGAAGGGTGTGCGTGAAAACTTTACATATTGGAGGTGGTGGTGGTGGGGTGTCTGTGTAATCCCCCCCACACACAAATTACCTCTCTCCCACATCTCTAGTCACAGCAGCTAAAATGCTTGAAAGACAAAGGAAACATCTTTGAACTGGGGGGAAGGCTTTTCCTGTCTGCAAGGCTTTTCAGCCAGTACAGACAGCTGTAATCTTACAGTGAGAAAGATGTTTTGCTTTTAAGTTCACTTTAGCTTGTTAGGCATTTAAGCCACATTTTAACTTATCTTTTTATTTTGTAACCAGTCCTGACTTTGATTTTTGGAAAGAGTAGGGGACAATTTCCTGGTGCAAGTGCTAGAGGAGCCAACTAGGGGGGGAGCTTTTCTTGACCTGCTGCTCACAAACCGGGAAGAATTAATGGGGGAAGCAAAAGTGGATGGGAATCTGGGAGGCAGTGACCATGAGTTGGTTGAGTTCAGGATCCTGACACAGGGAAGAAAGGTAAGCAGCAAGATACAGACCCTGGACTTCAGGAAAGCAGACTTTGACTCCCTCAGGGAACAGATGGGTAGGATCCCCTGGGGGACTAACATGAAGGGGAAAGGAGTCCAGGAGAGCTGGCTGTATTTCAAGGAATCCCTGTTGAGGTTACAGGGACAAACCATCCCGATGTGTCAAAAGAATAGTAAATATGGCAGGCGACCAGCTTGGCTTAACGGTGAAATCCTAGCAGATCTTAAACATAAAAAAGAAGCTTACAAGAAGTGGAAGGTTGGACATATGACCAGGGAAGAGTATAAAAATATTGCTCGGGCATGTAGGAATGAAATCAGGAGGGCCAAATAGCACCTGGAGCTGCAGCTAGCAAGAGATGTCAAGAGTAACAGGAAGGGTTTCTTCAGGTATGTTGGCAACAAGAAGAAAGCCAAGGAAAGTGCGGGCCCCTTAATGAATGAGGGAGGCAACCTAGTGACAGAGGATGTGGAAAAAGCTAATGTACTCAATGCTTTTTTTGCCTCTGTCTTCACGAACAAGGTCAGCTTCCAGACTGCTGCGCTGGGCATCACAACATGGGGAATAGATGGCCAGCCCTCTGTGGAGAAAGAAGTGGTTAGGGACTATTTAGAAAAGCTGGACATGCACAAGTCCATGGGGCCGGACAAGTTGCATCCGAGAGTGCTAAAGGAATTGGCGGCTGTGATTGCAGAGCCATTGGCCATTATCTTTGAAAACTCATGGCGAACGGGGGAAGTCCCGGATGACTGGAAAAAGGCTAATGTAGTGCCAATCTTTAAAAAAGGGAAGAAGGAGGATCCTGGGAACTACAGGCCAGTCAGCCTCACCTCAGTCCCCAGAAAAATCATGGAGCAGGTCCTCAAAGAATCAATCCTGAAGCACTTACATGAGAGGAAAGTGATCAGGAACAGTCAGCATGGATTCACCAAGGGAAGGTCATGCCTGACTAATCTAATCGCCTTCTATGATGAGATTACTGGTTCTGTGGATGAAGGGAAAGCAGTGGATGTATTGTTTCTTGACTTTAGCAAAGCTTTTGACACGGTCTCCCACAGTATTCTTGTCAGCACGTTAAAGAAGTATGGGCTGGATGAATGCACTATAAGGTGGGTAGAAAGTTGGCTAGATTGTCTGGCTCAACAGGTAGTGATCAATGGCTCCATGTCTAGTTGGCAGCCGGTGACACGTGGAGTGCCCCAGGGGTCGGTCCTGGGGCCGGTTTTGTTCAATATCTTCATAAATGATCTGGAGGATGGTGTGGATTGCACTCTCAGCAAATTTGAGGATGATACTAAACTGGGAGGAGTGATAGATATGCTGGAGGGCAGGGATAGGATACAGAGGGACCTAGACAAATTAGAGGATTGGGCCAAAAGAAATCTGATGAGGTTCAATAAGGATAGGTGCAGGGTCCTGCACTTAGGACGGAAGAATCCAATGCACAGCTACAGACTAGGGACCAAATGGCTAGGCAGCAGTTTTGCGGAAAAGGACCTGGGGTGACAGTGGACGAGAAGCTGGATATGAGTCAACAGTGTGCCCTTGTTGCCAAGAAGGCCAATGGCATTTTGGGATGTATAAGTAGGGGCATAGCGAGCAGATCGAGGGACGTGATCGTCCCCCTCTATTCGACATTGGTGAGGCCTCATCTGGAGTACTGTGTCCAGTTTTGGGCCCCACACTACAAGAAGGATGTGGATAAATTGGAGAGAGTCCAGCGAAGGGCAACAAAAATGATTAGGGGTCTGGAACACATGACTTATGAGGAGAGGCTGAGGGAACTGGGATTGTTTAGTCTGTGGAAGAGAAGAATGAGGGGGGATTTGATAGCTGCTTTCAACTACCTGAGAGGTGGTTCCAGAGAGGTTGGTTCTAGACTATTCTCAGTGGTAGAAGAGGACAGGACAAGGAGTAATGGTCTCAAGTTGCAGTGGGGGAGGTTTAGGTTGGATATTAGGAAAAACTTTTTCACTAGGAGGGTGGTGAAACACTGGAATGGGTTACGCAGGGAGGTGGTGGAATCTCCTTCCTTAGAGGTTTTTAAGGTCAGGCTTGACAAAGCCCTGGCTGGGATGATTTAATTAGGGATTGGTCCTGCTTTGAGCAGGGGGTTGGGCTAGATGACCTCCTGAGGTCCCTTCCAACCCTGATATTCTGTGACTATTATGCCTCATTACTTGTAGCCACTTAAAATCTTTTCTTTTCTGTAGTTAAAATAGTAAAACAAGCTTATCTTACAAGTGTGTTTGGATTAAAGTGTGTGTGTGGAGGTGCCATTTGGGATAACAAGGCTGGTGCATATCATTTTTCATTGATGAAATGGTGGACTTTTTAAGAACTTGTATTGTTCAATCATGTACTGAGCAGTACAAGATGCACACTTCTAAGGGACAAGGAATCTCCTGGTGTTAAGTGTAATTCATGGGTGGCAAACTAGTATGTGCAGCTGGGCACAAGATACATGCGGGAGACTGTGTGTTAACTAGCCAGGAGTAGCTGTTCACCAGTATAGAAGTGTAAAAGGCATCTCAGGTTGGAGAACTGAGGAGACACAGCTATTCAGCAGTCCAGATAGTACCCTGGGTAATGTCATAATTGGGCAAATCATTTAGGCCCCAATCCTGCAAAGACTTAGGCATGTACTTAACTTTACAAGTTGTGGGTAGTCCCATGGAAGCCACTGTGTCTAGAACTAGCTTCAACAGGACTACTAAGTGCGTCAAGTTACACATCCATGAAAGTCTCTGCAGGATTGGAGCCTTAAATCCCTCTGTCTCAGTTTTCCATCTGTAGAATGGGGATAACACTTCCCTTCTCCCTCACCTTTTTGTCTTGTCTATTTAAATTCTAACCTCTCCAGGACATGGGTGGTCTCTTTCTATGTGCATGTACAATACCTAGCACAACTGGACTTTTGAATACTAGTGTAATACAAACAATCAGACCTTTAACTTTCTATTTCTATAGAAAAGTCTTAGTCCATGCAATGAAAATTTATTGTAATCATTAACTAGATGGCCCTGCTAGATTAATTGTCATATTTTGAAATTTAACATTGGTGTTCTACATAAATATTTCACATGGTCTTGTTCTAGGGGTTTGGTTTGTAGAGGAAGCTTAACAGGGGAAGCTCAAGAGACAGTACAGTGGAGAAGGCTGATACGTTGTGTTAAAATATTTGTTACTCCATCCATAATTGTGTCTGATTTTGTTAGCTCATGCACTAAGGGCAGGTATATACTTAAAATGCTGCAGTTCTTCAGTGAAGACACTACTACACTGCCATCGGCATAGTGGAGTGGATTGTGTTGATGGGAGAAGCCCTCCAGTTGGCATAGCGCTGTCTACACTAGGGATTAGGCCCATATAACTGTCACTCAAGAGGGTGAAAAAGCCAAGTGATGCATAGTTATACTGATGTAACTATATAGTGTTACATCAGTATATAAGTGTATAGTTTAGACCTGGCCTTAGACTCTAGGATTTAATGTGAACTTACTGCAGTTCTGCTGCTAGTTAACTTTCTTCTTGCCCACTTCCCTCAAAGAAATCCTTATGTAAACTGGAGGGACACAGATGTTTGAGAATGATCTGATTGCAGTTAATGGTACAAGGCAAGCAAAATGTGCCATTAACTACACCTGCTACAGGTGAAACATGCTTATTCTGCTACTAGATTACAACATCCTTTACCCGAATGTTGGCATAGTCCCTGAATGCCATACATTCTTCTTCCCACCCATCTGATTCTGGAGAAAGGCCTCACCCTATCCACATACAAAGCTTTGCATCCTTCCATGGGGCTCCTTACATCATATCCAGATTTTTTTTCTCTCTCTCTCTCTCCATGCACTTACCTACCTTTCAAACACTCTGACCCTCAGCACAATGACTTACAGTAAAACATTGCACACCATAGTGTTCTCTTGGGTCTCTGTCCATTGCTTCAGCCATTACATCAGAGATTCCTTAAAGGTGAACTGCAAATGAATGTTTTCTGTAGGCCTCTTACTCCTGTTTTATGATAAAGACATACTTAGTTATCTCTAACATCTCTATTTCTAAGGCCTGCCTTGTTTTCCTAACTGAAATATGCCAGATGTTTTATTGGAGGCCCTTGTGGTGTGCCAGAGAGGTGAAGAGGGATAGAGATTCAAAGAGGCTGAAATCCAAGCACTACTTCCCCCTTCCTATTCCCAAACTAATTTTTAAGTGGGGAAGAGATTTTTGAGGGAAGAACCATGTTTGAGGAAGACATTATACACTGCCAAGAAGCTAAAATCATACAAATCTCTTAATATTTTGCTTTTTAGTTAACCTGTTTTTAGTTAAGGCTGTTTCAACCCTATCTTGCATCACACTGGAGCAAGGGATGATAATGTGTACCAATAAGTAGGCAGGTTATTATAACTAATTTTCTCTTGCATTTTGCTTTGGGATCAGTGTCATCCCTCATTAGTACATTTCAATATTCCTTTAGCATCGTTTAATCTGAAATGGCTTTATTCTTCATTCTGCAGTATTTGTGTTCAACATATTTTCACAGCTCTGTTTACAAGGCGTCCTAGAACAGATGTTATGACGCAGTTAAAGGAACATGAAACAAATTGTAGGTAATGGCCCATGCTTATTTGTTTTGCATCAGCTGGGTTTCTATAGCTACTGTACATCTGCTTCATGCAGCTTGCTGTTCATTTTCTGTAGCTGTCGCAGTCCAGATATTTCAGGCAGACTACTGATTTTGCTCAGCACAGTAAAGTGATAACTTCTCAGCACTACCCCCAAACTCTCAACATGTGATATAAGTTATGAACTTTGAAAATAGTGTGTAATTCTAACAGCATTTCTCAGTCTTCTGCTAGCACCATGGCCACCTCACAGAAAATTGTGACATAAATTCAGCAAAGTCCTCAAGAATATGCCTAACTTTATGCAGATGAGTGAAGTTAAGCATGTTCTTGAATTCCTGGCTTAGCTGGGCCACAGTGTGAGGAACCAATGGCAGAGAGGTAGGTCCGTTTATTTTCTGCCTTTTTAAAATGTGAATGTGTAACATTTTAAATTGGGTCAAACTCACCCTGGGTGTCATTATGATGAAGTCAAGGGAGTTAGCACACGGGTTGCACTGGGGTGAATTTTGCCCAGTGTTTCATATTTGTACTGAAAGTTCTTTTTTTCTTCTGATGCTGAAGCGCACGGAAGCTGCTTGGGCTCCCACAATGTCTTCATCCACGCAAGTCCTCTTCCTCCAAAACTTTTTGCTTCTCTTTCTCTTGTCAGGTGGGCTATTCTTTTATTTGGCTTAGCTGCTAATTTTAAGGAATCTCACCACTTGGCTTGTTTTGGTTATCACGTGCATACTTCGCTTTCGCGAACATTATATGCTGAAGAATCCTATTGTCTCTTGCGGGTAGGGTAAGAAGGTTGTGAATTTGCAAGGCAGACAAAAAAATCCCGTCTGCAATTTCTGGGCAAAAGTTCAATGTTAATTGCCTCTCTAGCATGCTAGTAGAAAATCTAAAGGATATTGTTTGTTTTCAATACTTTCCTAACAATATTTAAAATCATTTCTGGACTTTAGGCAGCACCCTTAAAACTCTAGCAACTGCAGTGCCACAAAAGTTTCCTTCTGTGAATTAAATAGGCTCATTTCTTTACAATAAGATTAAAGGGTACCTGGTACGCTAATTACAGGTTGAGTAATTGTAACCTGTAAATTCTCCCTGTGTTGTTTGAGCCATATTCCATTAGTTAGCAATCCAGGTTTCCCCATTATTGTTTGGCTTGCCCTACAATTCCTACAATACGATCCATACCACGCCCCAGTCTTTGCAGTGCATATTAAATTTTGGTTAGTTTGCTCAGAAGCAAGTGTGCTTATGTGCAAGACACTGGATTTTATCTGTATTTACAACTATGTCCACAGCAAAAGGAGAAAATTCTTCATTCTAGAAACAATTTTTTCACTGTCATGTTTTATTATTTTATTCATTTTCTAGGGTTAAATGTGCACATTGATACAGCCAAACAGTTTATAACTAGGAAAGGAAACCCCAGTCTATTTTCCTCCTCAGCTGCAGGTGCTCTGGCTTCTTTTGCCAGTGAAATTTATCATGGTAAAGTGGACATGTGGGCATGATTTCCACTGTGTACAACACTGTGACAGAAGATATGATAGATTATTTTTCCATTTTCCTCAGAAGAGTGTTTCATTTTTCATTTACAAGAATTTTCTATGGCTCTTCTCCAGAACTTTATATTGATGAGGCAGTAAGTGTGTGACAAGCTTGGTGGTTGTGCTGGTGGTTAGAATTATGAACTATTTGTCCTTCAGGGACTGAAAATGAAACCCATGACTGCAAAATGGAGATAAAGCTGTATTTTCACTGAGGCTGCTAAATGGCTCTATAGACCACAGCAGGTGATCACATGAAATAACAGCTGACTAGGAAATGTGTAACTGCTCTCTTAGGAATAGAATTTTTGTTAAGGTGCTCTTCACAGATAGGTCCCCTCAGTTACACTGGCAATAGTGCGATTTCAGGTTTGCATGGATCTGCTGAAAGGGAGATGGATAGAAGGGCAAAGATTACTTAGTCAATGATTCCTTTAAGGTGGTTTAGTCAGAAACTAAGCCATTCTTGGAGCATAACTCGGCTCAATTATTCTGTTTGTTCAAAGACAAAGTATATGAGATGTGACTAATTCACACTTCTCAACTAGAGTGCAGTTTGATATGACAGATCATAAGAAGGGGCAGATAACTCCAATACAGTTTTATTTGTTACATGAGGTAGTGGAACCTACAGTAACTAGCGCACACAGAGATTTAGTACTTAGTCTTTTATTCCCTGCATTTAGGAGTATTATTTCTAGGAGCTGATAGTGATACATAATGTATTACTTTTCAATATGCTAAAATTTTGCATTACTCTTTTCCTCCCCCACCCCCCAAAAAATCTGTTATCCCTTTAGAAGTGTGCAGAATACAGAAACATTAATTGTTTTCTAACTAAAATGCAACTCTGACAGCATTACGGCTTTCAATCCCTCTTCAGATTTTTTGAGTCAGAAAATGGTTAGTAAAAATCCCATCTTTTAGATACACATGTATCATTTAAACTAAATTGTTAAAGGTGTTGGAAATTTAAAGGAATTCCTAGCCGTTTAAATAGTACATCAACATTTTATTTTTTTTAAAATAGGGTATATTATGTCTAGTGATTGAAAGACAATTAATCTGGCAATCTCTTAAAGATGCATTAAGAAAGAAAACAGTAGACTTTCTATAACTGAACTCTCACTGAAACTGAACTCTCACTCCATCCCTGAAATCAGAAAGCCAGTGATCCAAAAAGGGGATAAAATTAATTGAGCTGACTTCAGTCAAGACACTAAGACCTAATTCTGCAAACAGATATGCACTGGCTTAATTAACTCCCATTGCCAAGTGTGTGAAAGTTTGCAGGATAAATGCTTAAATTCTCCAGGCCTTTTAATACCTAAGAGCAGATGGGCTTCTCCTTGAAATGACTAGTGATGGACTGCCAGTATATTCCTTTAAATGTTGTTGTTGAGAATGAGTTGTTAGTAACTTCTGAATTTTTGTTGCTGGCATTTTTCATTCCGCAGGTGGCTGGGGTTATGCTGCTGGGAGCACCAGGGCTGGCTGCCTCACCTCCTGCAGGGAGTCAGGATGGCTGGTGCTGGGGTCACGCCGCCTGGTGTCCCAGGGCCAGGAGTGCTGCCAGCCAGCACACCGAGGCTTGGGCCTCGCCACCTGGTGCTGGAGCCTGTGGTGGGGGGGCTACAGGCTCCTGCAGGGGAGGGGAGGTAGAAGGGGGGCAGATGGGGTGGGGCAGTGCCTTGGGCAGGGCTGGGGACTAGCCTCCCCTAACAGCCAGGTCACGAGCCACCCATGCACCACAGTTTGCAGATGACCCAAAATTGGGGGATTGGTAAATAATGAAAAGGACAGGTCACTGACTCAGTGATTTGGATTGCTTGGTAGACTGGGCACAAGCAAGCAATATTCATTCTAATACGGCTAAATGTAAATGTCTCTGTCTAGGAACAAAGTGTAGGCCATACTTACAGGAAGGGGGATTCTATCCACCATGACTCAAGTCTTTTTCAGGGTCACTGCTTCCCAGGTTATCCACTGAATGTGAGCTCACAGCAGGGGTGAAAGTAACTGAGGCCACTTACTGGTCCGGGGTGGGGTGGCTTTGGCCCCCAGAAGGGGCGGGGCCTTGGGTGGAAGGAGCAGGGCTGGGAGGGGTCATCATCCCCCAGACATCCCTTCCAGTCCGGCTGGCCCGCACTGCCCAGGGCTCCCATGTTGATTTTAAAGGGCCTGGGGCTCTGGACATCGCTGCTGCCATAGCGGCAGCAGGGGCCAGAGCCCCAGGCCTTTTTAAATCACCAGCCCCAGGGCAGCTGCTCCCTTTGCCCCCCCATTGGCGGCCGGGGGGGCCAAAAGGGGCAGGAATGTTAAAGCACTGCAGGGTCCTTTGCCGCAGGCCCCATTGACGGGGGGGGGGGGGCAGCAACATTAAAGCACCACGGCGGCAAAGGGCCATCCTTAAAGCACTGCTGCGGCAGCATTTTAATGTCCCTGCCTCTTTTGCCTCCCCTGTCGGCAGCCCTGGCAGGACAGACCCTACCAACAGGGCTGCCCACAGGGGAAGGGGCAGTGAAGTTAAAGGACGGTCCTTTGCCACGGCAGCGCTTTAACTTCACTGCCCCTCCCACCCACCCCGCCCCCCCCCCGTCGGCAGCCCGGCCGGTACGGACCCCACCAGCAGGGCCGCCGACAGGGGAGGCAAAAGGGGCAGGGACATTAAAGCGTTGCCGCGGCAACGCTTTAATGTGGGCTGGGCATGGGCCAGTGCGGGTTCTTACTGGTACACCGTACCAGCCCCTTCCGGCTCACTTTCACCCCGGCTCACCATGAGATGTAGTGACCAAAAAAGCTAATTCACCCCTTGGATGCATAAACAGAGGAATCTCAGGTAGGAGTAGAGAGGTTCTTTTACTTCTTTATTTGACATTGATGCGACTGCTGCTGCAATACTGTGGCCATTTCCAGTGTGTATATCTGTGACTGGTCTGGACTTTATTCTGCAACATATCATAAATGTGATCAAGTCATGATCACTTTACCTACCATTAACTTTTAGTTCTGTGATCAGTTCATCCTTATCTATTAGGACAAGGTCTAATAAAGAATTCCCCTGTGTTGGCTGAAACACTTTTTAAATTAGGAAATTTGTCATCTGGAATGTTTAGACATTCCAAGGATGTTTTAGTACTGACAGCATTAGACCTCCACCATATGTCACTCAGACTGAAGTCTCCCATGATCACACAGCATTTTCCCCTACACATTATAGATAAGAGTGTAAGGAGGTGGTCATCCTGTTCACTGTTCAAAGCTAGAGTGCACTAGAGAGCCTGAAGTTGTCTAGATCTTTCCCTTAAGTACAGTCCTGAATCATCAGTTCTGAAAAATAACCTTTTTGGGTTCAGAGGTGGATGGAGAACGGCAGTTGGAATTTGCTACCCTTTCTCACTCTCCAGGCACCTCGTCTTCCTGCACCCATGAGTGTTCCTGTGCTTTCCTTGCTCTAGTATTCAGCTCAGTAAGAGACTTGCTAACTTGGTGATAGTCTAGAACTGAGTGTAAAGGGTAAGGTGTCCCTTACTGTTAATGGGAGCTTGCTAGAGAGCTGTGGTTGCACCCTGTTATAAACTCATTGGTGGCTAAGAAACTTGATTCAATCCATTTGGTTCCTAACCAGGGTTTTAATTTATTTTGTACTCTACCTGGGCTATTGAATAGTCTCAGCTGCCTCAGAGAAATCTAAAGGCCAGAAAATCATCTAGGCTACCTCTCTGAATAAAGACTCCTGTGAAATGATCCAGAAGATCTAATCAGAGCAATCATGTGGATTGACACGCGACTAGGTAATGAACCAATATAAAACTTTTCCTTTGTGGAGCAAAAGGCTTCATTTTTGTGGACAATCTTCCAGGAAGTAAAAGGAATAACTGAGGCCATTTATTCCGGAGGACCATGGTTTGGCCAATTATGCCTTAAAAGCTGCTTATGACAAGTGCAATAAGGCTACTCATTCCATTGTATCTCCTGTGATTTTTCACAGGCCACCTTGGTTAACTGTGTCCTCCTTCTTATAAGGAGCCAAAATAAGTGTTGGGATTTCCTTTGTTTGAGGGCTTAACTCTACCGTAAGGATGGCTAAAATTCTAGGAAAAACTCCAGCTTGTGACAAGACCTTAAGGAGATGTGGAGAGAGAGTAGGATGGGAGTGCAAGGAGCTTCCTCACCTCCTGCTAGAGCCTGTCACAGTGCAGTGCCCAATACTTCCTCTGCACACCAGGAACACACCTCACCCCAAAAGGGGCAGGCTGAAAGCGGCACCTTGGCTCTGCATGGGCCTACAGAGTATATACAGAATTCCGCAGAGTATGCTGCATCTCCTGAAGGGATGTCATTTCCAGGAAGGCAAAATTCCTCCCAGCTCTTTCTCAGGAGCAGAATAGCTCCATACAGCCTTAAACTTCAGGGTGGTACCTATATAGCTGAACTGAGCCTCTTAGAAAGCAAGTCCATGGCTTGAGCCTTTGGTTTGCAGATCTTTCATATAGCTGAAAATTATCATTCTTCCACTTCTGGAGATCATGTTGTGACACTGGCAAACCAGCTGACCTGGGTATGACCCATAACAACTTAACAAGAGGCATTACAATTGTATTAGGACAATTCACTTGTATGTGAATATCAGAGATGCCCTAGACCAGAAATCACTAACCCATTTGTAGCCCAAGGGCCAGTGTGCTTCAACAGCAGCCCTGGGAACTACAAGTTGTGGACTACAAACTGTAGCATGTTGGGAGAACTTCCTGGTTCCTGCCAGGATGTACCCTCTGTCCCCCCCTCCATCCCCCAACAGCAGGGGTCTCCACACTGACTGAGCTGGGAGCACCTAGCGGGCAAGCCAAGAGGAAGCTGCTGGACTGTAATCCTGGTCTATGTTCTTTACAGAATAAAGCCTTGTTCCTGGTGGCTTGTCTGAGGTGAACACACACTCACACGAAGGAGCCTCAAGCCCAGTTTCCCAAAATTGCAAGACTGGCTTCCCCTATTTTGAACAACCTCAGACAGGGTCTGTGAACAGGAGGGGGGGCGGGAGGAGCTACACATTAATTTGCAGTAATGGAAATCAAGGGTAGATGCTAAATGTTTGTGCACCTGTGTCCTGTTTGTGTACCTGTGTAACCAAATTATCTCTTAGATGCTAAATCCTTGTTATGTCTTAATTGCCTTACATTATGTATGTGACTCTCTCTTCAGTTAACCTTAAGATCAAAGACATGAGACACTGCAGGAAACTAATACTATTCCTCCATTGTTTTCAGCTTATCTATCCCTGTTATAATGAATGACCAGCTGTTGACTTATGTAAATGAGTGTAACTAGATTACCAGTTTCAGAGTGGTAGCCATGTTAGTCTGTATTGGCAAAAAACTTGTGGCACCTTCAAGACTAACAAATTTATTTGAGCATAAACTTTTGTGGGCTACAGACCACTTCATCAGATTCATAGAATATCAGGGTTGGAAGGGACCTCAGGAGGTCATCTAGTCCAACCCCCTGCTCAAAGCAGGACCAATCCCAAATTAAATCCTCCCAGCCAGGGCTTTTTCATGCCTGACCTTAAACTTCTAAGGAAGGAGATTCCACCACTCCCCTAGGTAACGCATTCCAGTTTCACCACCCTCCTAGTGAAAAAGTTTTTCTTAACTCCAACCTAAACCTCCCCCACTGCAACTTGAGACCATTACTCCTTGTTCTGTCATCTGCTACCACTGAGAACAGTCTAGATCCAACCTCTTTGGAACCCCCTTTCAGGTAGTTGAAAGCAGCTATCAAATCCCCCCTCATTCTTCTCTTCCGCAGACTAAACAATCCCAGTTCCCTCAGCCTCTCCTCATAAGTCATGTGTTCCAGTCCCCTAATCATTTTTGTTGCCCTCCGCTGGACACTTTCCAATTTTTCCACATCCTTCTTGTAGCGTGGGGCCCAAAACTGGACACAGTACTCCAGATGAGGCCTCACCAGTGTCCAATAGAGGGGAACAATCACATCCCTCGATCTGCTGGCAATGCCCATTGACCTTCTTGGCAACAAGGGCACACTGTTGACTCATATCCAGCTTCTCATCCACTGTAACCCCTAGGTCCTTTTCTGCAGAACTGCTGCCTAGCCATTCAGTCCCTAGTCTGTAACGGTGCATGGGATTCTTCCGTCCTAAGTGCAGGACTCTGCACTTGTCCTTGTTGAACCTCATCAGATTTCTTTGGCCCCAATCCTCTAATTACAGGGCCCTCTGTATCCTATCCCTACCTCCAGCGTATCTACCTCTCCTCCCAGTTTAGTGTAATCTGCAAACTTGCTGAGGGTGTAATCCACACCATCCTCCAGATAATTAATGAAGATATTGAACAAAACCGGCCCGAGGACCAACCTTTGGGGCACTCCACTTGATACTGGCTGCCAACTAGACATGGAGCCATTGATCACTACCCATTGAGCCCGACAATCTAGCCAACTTTCTATCCACCTTATAGTCCATTCATCCAGCCCATACTACTTTAACTTGCTGGCAAGAATACTGTGGGAGATGTGTCAAAAGGTTTGCTAAAATCAAGGAACAACACATCCACTGCTTTCCCCTCATCCACAGAGCCAGATTACCAGTGTATGCATAGGAAATTGAATGTTAACTTCAAAGTGGTTGGTCAGTGTGTCTTCAAGGAAGAAGAATTCTCAATCACATGCAGTGCTCAAAACAGTTGACAGCCTGCTTCAGCTGTAAAAGTGAAATGTCGGGCCTGATGCTGCACCTCTTGTCTGCTGAACTTTAAACAGGGAAAGTTTAAGCCATGGGACTAAGATCTTCCAAGTAGTTGTTTGGAATATCCTGGAAAATGTAAGGAAAGACTCTCTAACAAACTCTACATCTAAACAGAATTTGGATTCCCTTTTGGGATGATTCCAGCGAGACTTTTGGAAGCCAGCAGACTCCTCTATCACTGCTACAAATCTGATATAAGGACCTTGCAAGCATTTGTAATAAGAACAGCCATACTGAGTCAGCCCAAAGGTCCATCTAACCCACTATCCTGTCTTCTGATAGTGGCTAATTCCAGTATAATCTACTGTATATAATCTTTTAAACATTCAACAACTCTTTTATTAATAAACCTGTAGTTAGTTTACTAAGGATTGTATTCCTGACAGCGTGATATTTGGGTAAGTGTCTGAGTTTTTGGGATTAGTAGAACTTCACATATGGCGAACTGCGTTTTCAGTAACCTCTCATTATATTAGATGTGTTTGCCTAGATAAGAACCAAGGGCTGGAATGCCTAAAGTGGACTGTCTCTGGCTTCTTAACCAGTGTGGTACTATAGAAGCTCTTTTGATACTGGTTTGATGACTCTAATAAAATAAACCACCAGTTTTTTGGGGATTGCCTGCCCTATTTCTTGCGGTCTTCCCTGAGTGTGGCATTCTCAGTATGGCCCATCTCAGGCACTCCATCCCACATGTCACAAATAGTGAGCCTCCTGTTCACTTGGTTTTTCTGGCTCAGCAGACACAAAGGCAGCTTCTGTGAGCTTAGACCTTCATGACCATCAGCATTGACAAAGACCCTATTTCCCCCTCCAAGTTTCCTCCTCCTCCTCCACTAGCAGCCTCAAAGAAGAAGTTTGTGGTACTTCAGAAAACCGATAAATTCCATCTCCTTCATCTTTTAGGGACTGGTTAAGTTGGAAGTCCATCACTTTTTCCAAGGATGCCTCTCATAAGACACTTCTGAGGAAAGAGGATGCATCTGGTCTAAGTTTGGGAGCCACAGACATAACCTTTTGTCATTATATTCCTACTATTTTGTTATGCTTCCTTCTCTACTCACCCCTGTCACTCCCCTGCACCCCTGGAAAAAAAGGCAGGAACTCTTCATTTCTTTCTCAGCCAAACACAATGGAAACTAAGACTCCTTAGTAACTTGTCTAAAACCAATCTCAAGTAGTCAGGTGCTCTAAAGATGAGAAGACTCCATAAATTTGAATCCCAATCATCACTTTGTCCTGAATGATTTTCACTTTAGGATATTAGACTTTAGCTTTCATCAGGGTGTCTAGAATATATTTCCATGCTAGGAAGCCCATAGCAATAGTCTCATCAGGTAGAGTCAAAGGGGAACTAATTTATCCAATAATTTCCACTATTTGTGCATTTTCCAGACAGAATAGAAAGGATAAACCAAGCAGGCACATCCATTTCAAAAAGTTAAATTGCAAATAGAATGGAAAATGCCTTTTTTTCACCTGTTGATGGGCAGCATATACAATCATACCTCTCTTCCTGAACTCATGGATTCTCAGAATAACATAATTGGGCTGGCATGTTAAAATTCATCAGACAACTAACAGCTCCTTCTCAATGACCTCTTCTGGTGCATTTTTGTGTTCTGCTGTTACAGGCAATTACATGCTGGCAAGAGAGGGAGTAGTATGAGGAATATTGCCTGACAGCCATGCATGTTTCTATTAGGGCTTAGAGTTTCTCATTCTGTGTGTGTGAGGGGGGTTTTCCCCTCACATCCCCATCTCTTTATCTGTGTAGAAACAACAACACTAACCTGCAACCCAGCCTCAGAATAAGTGACCAGTGTTGTCCTGACCTATGGGCACTGATTTGGATGTCCAAATCAGATATTTCTTCCCCTTTTCTTCTATATCAGTACCAACCATGGTGTCTTTCTTCCCCTGCTTCAATACAGGGAATGTTCAGTTGTATTCATTGGATTACTTTTTATCATTATTGTATTTTAGTTCAGTTTATAATAAAAGTAAAAGAAGGCAGCTATTCCAGGTTCTGTGGACTGGATCCACAAAGGGACGTAGGCATTTTAATGTCTACCTTTCAGGTTCTTAGGAACAACAATGTGATCCACAAAGCCTACATTACACAGCTAGGCTATCTATCCAGTGAATGTGAAGATATAGGCACCTAAGAATGAGATCCACAAAAGCCAGCATGCTAGGCGCAGAGCCATCTCGGCCATTGATTCTGATAAGAGGGGTTTGTCCTAAGCCCTACCCCTTCACAGAACCTGGTCCTAAGTCTGGGATGCAAGGAGACTCCTATCTTTGCTTGCGATCTGCAGCTGAGAACCCCTCACCTGGAGTCAGGCAGCTTAGGCACCTAAGCCACTGTTTGCAAAAATGGCTTCGGTGTCTGCCTAACTCCACACACAATGGTGGCGGCAGCAGCCTCCTGTGCAACTTTGAGCTGAATGGATACGGCACTCACCCAGGATGTAGGAGACTCCAGTTCAGTCCCCCCACTTTCTGTCTCAACTCAGATGAGTGCCCTAGTTGTTGGACTATGGGATATTCTGATGTGGGGCTTGTAATGGGCATTCTTGGGGTGCAACCTGGAATGGGAATACTGCTGAGCCCTCTGTCTGACCAATCTGGGCTCCCTCTCACACTGTGGATGCTGTGACAAGCTGCAGAGACCTCCAGGTCTTGCACTTACACAAACATTCACAGGCAGGGACACACCCAGCTGAGTTACATGAATGCTTTTGCCAGCCACTCACAAACCAACAATAAAGAGGCTTCAACCAGTTTCCCCTCAGCCCCCCAGCCTAGGACCATAGAACTCCAGTGTCTTGCCCTGGTCAAAAGGTTACCTACCAGGGATGCTGAGTTCTATTTTTTTCCTGAACATACAAGAAAATGGCCATCTGCAGGCTTGCATTTCAAGACCTCACTCCCTGCATGTGTATAGGGGCCGACCCAAGTTTAGCTTATTGCAGGATTGGGGCCTTAGTCTACACTAGCATTTTTTTCAGGAAGTCTTCCACTATTGCACAAATACCAATACTGTCCTACACATAGTAGCAGTGGTATGCTACTCTGTGATTAGACATTTTCATCTTTATGTTGTCTAGATCTGCTGGGATCTCTGCCCCAAATTTAGAGTGGTGACTTTCCGGGTTATGTCTGAAGGGGCCCAGAATGAAAATTGCTTTGGGAATTGAGAGAAGGATTTTCAGCGTGCGTATGCAATGTAGAGTTAAACCTTATATTGGAACCTTAACTGAGAAGATTCTGACTTTTAACTACTGAAAACGTAAATGCTAACAGTGTCGTATAGCTTGTGCTTGTAAAGGTAATCCATTCTCAGCTTCATCTGTATTAAAGTTTTCTTCTGGAGCAATATGTTGTATTTCTGTGCTGTTGCTTTGTTAAAAGCATGCATGTGGAGGGGCAGATAGGTAAAGGATAGTTGCATTTCATAAGATTCTTCAGATTTCTGCATTCAAAATTTTATTTTCATTTAGGTTTGGCCATATTTTAGATCAGTGAACTTAACCACAAACATTTGAATAATTTGAGTGTATACAAGAGAAGGGATTTCTCCTGAACTTTCTCATCCTAATGATGCAAGCCAAATCACCAAGTACACTAGTTCACATTTCAAAGGTGACTCATAAAAGCTAGCAATTCATCATGGGATCCTTTGCGGAACTATTTTTGGTCTGTTCTCAACACACAGCCTCACTGACAAATCCCAGGTGTTCTAGCTCAGAGCAAAGGGAAATTGTGAAGATTGCTCTGAAAGGAGTGAACATGCTCATTAAAAATGATTTCTGGTAAGAGTTCTGGCAGTTGGAACTTCTCCTTGTTGTGACCTCTTTCCCCTTTGCAATGTCACAAATGTGTTTGAGCATAATGAACACTAGTTCATTGGGCACACTGAGGAAACACCAGAGGTAGTTTGGGGATTGCTGGTTGTAACAAAACAACTGAATAGCTGTTCTGTTTTTAAATTCATAGATTTATTTTATTTGCACAATTGATATTTCCCACTCACAGGGGCGGCTCTACCAATTTTGCCGCCCCAAGCAGCCGCCACCGAATTGCTGCTGCCACAACATCAGCAGAGCGGCTGCCGTGCTCAGAAGAGCGGCGGAGCTGCTGCCCAAAAGCCACCGCAGCGGGAGGAAGAGTAGCAGAGCTGCTGGCGAATTGCTGCCCCGGGACACAGACTGACGCCCCATTCTGAATGCCGCCCCAAGCACCTGCTTGGAAAGCTGGTGCCTGGAGCCGGCCCTGCTCACTCATATTCCACTTATTACTGAGAAATTTGTGTTTGTGAGCACACAAGACAAATGGCCTTGGTTAATCAAATCAGTTTAAATGCTTCATCTCTGCAAATGAATTGGAATGTGATTTCTTGGTTAGAATTTTTAGATACACTTTTATTTTTATGATTAACCTCCGCATCAATTGGAATGAGACTTTAGACCCTCTCTCATCAGGACACTGGAGTGAAAGTTGCAGTCAGATGAAAATAATTGCTATAGGTACTAAATTTCATTTACTTTTGCATAATTTGGGTACATTAGACTAAATATACTCAACAAAAATTGAATAGAGAAGATTCCCAGAGTGTGATAAATGTCAGTGAGAAGTGGGGCATTTTCTGCAGTGTGTGAAAATGTAACATGGCTGTGAATGTTGAGGTTGTTTTGAGAATTACTATAAGGGAGAATGTAACCAGACTCCTTTTTATGGCTATAAAGATATTAAGAATCAATTTTTAGGCACAGTGTTACTTGTAAGTCTATATATCACTAGGCACTAGCCTACAGTTATATTGGGCAGATGCAGAGACCAAGAAAAATTGCATATGATAGCCCAAGCATTTTTGATAAATATAATTTTTCCTGATTGAGTGAGAAACTATTGGTTTTATGTATTTGAAATGTATAAAATGCTTTAGCTTGTAAATCATGTTACCACACAAGTACCTTAACTGAAGCAAGATGGAATTACTGCTAACCTTCTGTGATCTTTCCTTTCTTGAGTTTATATGATATGTTTCTTACAGTGAAGCATTATGCAACAAATGTAGAAGCTGAAACTTCCTCTCTGGAGCCTTTTAAAAAGAGAGGTTATAAATGTTTAATATCAGATCTCAGGGTATTATGTTTTTCCCCAGGAGGCCAAGTTTTCAGTGCATAACTTTCAGTGTTGTAAGTTAGCTACCTGCTTCCTCATACTGGCTTCATCAGCTGAATGTCCTTTATGCTATCCATGAAGTAGCGTGTTAATGAAGACCGCTTTATATGATACTGAGAACGTGTCCCAAGAGGGTATTATACTTGCAGATCTGCTGAACTTTCTAGCACCAATATTTTCTTGTAATTCCTAACTCTTCTGATAAATATGGATAATTTTTTACAAAGCATCTCATATCTAATGATTAAAGCCGAAATGGTCTTTTTGTTTACAAAATCTATATGTATAAGTGAACTAACCTCATACAATACACCTCTCCCCCCACCTCCTGTGTTAATACTTTGCACCTCTAGTGTTTCTACAGAGATCTGCAGGAAAGGAAACTAAAGCTCTTTAACTGTATGCAGCAGGTTGCAAGAAAAATTATCATATTGGGCGAGTCCTTTATCAGGCAAAATTGGAATTCAGGGTCAGCATGTTTGAGTTCTGAGTCTTAGAATGATGCCTGCCGTGGAAGCAGTGCCCTCAAGGCAGAGGGCTCACCTCATGTGTCTGTCTAGCAACACTCTCTGGAAAATCTTAAGACATGTATTGACGAGTTTCAGATGGTGCTGCACCCAAGCACCCTTCACAGGAGGCAATATCATATATCCTATGTGGCATGTGCAGCAGGGACCCAGGAGAAACTTGGCACTGCGCTCAGAAGCCCCCTCCTCAACACTTCCAACTAGAGTCTACTCCCCTGAGTTATACCACCCTGTATGTTTTGTATGCTGTAATGTTTGTATTGAGAAAACACTTACGTTGTAGAAGCTGTTGGGGTCAGGAGGGGGAGAGAGGTTTTGATAGACGTTGGGGGCTTTTAGCTACCAGTGAGTCATGAGAGGACATGTTGTTGATCTCCAGAATGCTGCTTTGGTTTTATGCACTGGGGACAGAGGTGACTTTAAATTGGTGGGGGCAGGGCCTCTTATCTCACCTCAATATCTATCATGCCTTCCAACAATGATGGATAAGCAAATTATTTTGATGGCACTGCTCAAATCAATAGTAAATAGTTAATGTTGATGGTTTTTCTATACATCATTAAGCTTCAGAGTTAATATATGCTTCTCGTAGAGCTACTGTTAGACTGTCTGACTCAAGCACACTTCACTGCCTCTGTCTAAATTTGAAGCTTATCCCACCAACCAGAAGAGGTAGATTCTTTTTTAAATGAAGGCTAAGATTTTTTCAATCCTAATTATGCAGCAGGAAAAAAGGATTATGCAGCTCTGTATTGTGGTTCCATAACTGCATTAACTCATTTTATTAGGTTTGATACTGTGTAAAAATATCAGTGACTAACTATTGCTGCATATCTATACAAATAAAACCCCAGCCTTAAGCGTTTACTTTGCAAATGTTCTTTGAGAATGAATCTAATAAACCCAGTAAGAATTATATGCTAGCATCTGAGCTGTACTTAAAGAGGCATATTTACATAGCTGTAGGAAAAACACACATTGCATTATGTGAAATGAGCAACTTCTACAATCTTAATTTAATTCTCATAGAAAGAGAGACCTTGAAATGCACATAACATACTAGCATAATAAGAGTAGCACATGAAGCAGATATCCAGCTGAGAGGTGGCATCTCTCATTAGCACATCTGCTCACACTCATAGAATGAGGTTTCTCCACACATGGCATGCAAGAGATGGAGTACTTGTTGTCAATCACTTTAGCAGCTCAACCAGGGCTTTCTTTCTTTTTAATAAGATTCCAAGAGATAAAAGTGAAAGTTGTTCATGTGCAGCAGTAATTTGGGTATATTAGTTCACATACCTATAAGGCATCCATGGGCTATGGGGATGTTGTCAAAGTCCTTCACCTGAGCGATGCCATCGAAATCTACACTATAACAGTTATACAATTTGGTGGTTGAGTGGAACCCTTTCATAGGCCCAAATCCTCCTCCTCCTCCTGCACAAAGATTTAAGTGCAATAATCGGGCTTTGCAGAAGTGTTCTCCAAAAGGGTCAAACTTCTCTGTAGGCTACAGAATGCCACCAGAGAGACACTGACCACTATTACACTTCAGCCTCTCCCACTTCCGCCCCCCATCCCCGACTTCCATGGGTGTGGATTTGGCTAATGGATCACATACTTCTCGGGTGAAATTCTTTGGCTTGTTAGATACAGGAGGTCATTGTAGATTAGCATACTGATTCCTTCTGGCCTTGAAATCTATGAATTCTTGTGCACTCACTGAATGTGTCCCAAACCCTGGAACATACATATAGCTCTGTGTAGGAAGGGTATAGAGGTGTCTTGGCTTTCTGCAGCCTGTTCCCTATAATCCCCTGCAATGTAGAGCAGAAATTGATGTGCCTATAGAGGGAGTGGAATGGGGGCCAAAGACTTGTCCCAGGGAGGAGTTTTTCAGAGAACAACTTCATAAGCCGAGGTTTACAACATCTTGAATTGTAATTTGCACACTGCATGGCATTAAAATAAAATTTGACTTCACTGCAAGAATAGTTTCAGTGTAAATGCATTCAACTTTATATAACAGCCAAACATTAGGGAGGTCCAGCTAAACTTCATTCTGATGTTCTCACTCATCCAGCTGCAGAGAAAGGAGAAACTGGGGATAGGTGAATTCGTCCATATTTGATCATTGCCTCTTTCTCCTCCTAGACCAGTAGGCAAGACAGTGTAGAAACCTATCCCTTGCCCTCTGAGCCATGATATCCTGTGTTTGTTCCATTCTTTTCTAAGTATATCAAGAAAATAAAAGTGAATTTGTGAATCCCATTTACATGATAGATTTGATGAGCCTGTATGACTGGATTTTTAATGATGGTTAGCAGTAGTACAGGAGACTGGGGCCTCTAAGTGTTGTAATATATAAATAATATAATATAAATGTCTAATTGACATCAGTTACAGTATTACACATGTATATTCTGATTTTTTTAAAAGCACTTTCCCCGTGAAATGACTAATGACAACACATAGTAACTCATTTGTAATAAAAACAAACCTTTCTGAGTCAAAGTTCCCTTATTTTCATGAATTTCTCTCTTATGGAACAGACTATAAAGTAGGTGGATCATCTGTTCTTCCTGAGCCTGCCTCCTCCCCCACAAATAAAAGTGGCATGGCTATTTAATTATGCCAGGTGGTACGCTTTCTTCTTGAAAAAGGTACTCTACTCTACAGAAGAACATGCATTTACATGATTCCTTTAGATGTGGATGTGAAATGGAAAAAAACAACCCTTTATAAAAGAACTAGGAATCCCATCATCTATTCACATTACTGTGGCTACATATCAGGATTTGGCTACAATTACTTTTAAAGAAACTGTATTGTGATTTTTGTTTTGCGTTAAGGAACAGCTCCTATTTTTTGTCTCTCTGGAATATGTACATTTAGTCAGATATCACCTGTTTTAACCATCATATATACTCATCGAGGGCCCAGTTCTGCCCTTAGAAGCCTGCACAACAACACCCATTCCCATTACAACTGTATGTACAAGATTAAGCCCTGAAGTTTTTATGGGAGTTTAAAGGAGGGTTCATCCTTATTTCCTGCCTTGGAAGAATTTTTATTGGAGGAGAGAGTCATAGAATCATAGAACTCTCTAGGTTCCTTCCAGGTCATCTAGTCCAGTCCCCTGCACTCATGGCAGAACTAAATATTATCTAGATCATCCCTGACAGGTGATTGTCTAACCTGCTCTTAAAAATCTCCAATGATGGAGATTCCACGAACTCCCTACGCAATTTATTGCAGTGCTTAATCACCCTGACAGTTAGGATGTTTTTCCTAATGTCCAACCCAAACTTCCCTTGCTGAAATTTTAAGCCTATAGCTTCTTGTTCTATCCTCAGCAAATAAGGAGAACAATTTTTCTCCCTCCTCCTTGTAGCAACCTTTTATGTACCTGAAAACTGGTAGCATGTCCCCTCTGTCTTCTCTTCTCCAGACTAAACAAACCCAATTTTTTCAGTCTTCCCTCATAGATCATGTTAGGGCTCTGTGTCTGTCACAGAAGTCTCAGCTTCCATGACTTTCTGTGACATTTGCAGGGGCCAGTGTAGCTGACACCAGGGCCACCCAAGCAGCTGGCTCTGGAGCCAGTTGCTCAGGTGTCCCCAGGACAGCCACAAGAGCAGCTGCTGGAGAGACCCTGGGGGCAGCCGCAGCAGTTCCCGGCTGGCTGAACCAGCTGCGGTCCATGGCCCCAGATAGCAGCCCCCACGGACACCCCCCAGCAGCAGCCCCCCAAAACTTAATCACAGATATTTTTAGTATAAGTCTTGGACAGGTCAGTGGCTGTGAATTTTTGTTTATTGCCCGTGACCTGTCCATTAAAAATACCTGTGCCTAAATCATAGCTTTAGTCACGTTTTCTAGACCTTTAATTATTTTTGTTGCTCTTCTCTGGATTTTCTCCAATTTGTCCACATCTTTCCTGAAATGTGGTGCCCAGAACTGGACACAATACTCCAGCTGAGGCTTGAGTAGAGCGGAGGAATTACTTCTTGTGTCTTGCTTACAATACTCCTAATAATACATCCCAGAATGATGTTTGTTTTTATCTAATTTATTGCAAAACAATTGCACTGTTGACTCATTTAGCTTGTGGTCCACTATGACCCCCCCAGATCCCTTTCCTTCCTAGGCAGTCATTTCCCATTTGTATGTGTGCAATTGATTGTTCCTTCCTAAAAGGAGTACTTTGCATTTGTCCTTATTGAATTTCATCCTATTCACTTGAGACCATTTCTCCAGTTTGTCCAGATCATTTTGAATTTTAATCCTATCCTTCAAAGCACGTACAATCCCTCCCAGCTTGGTATCCATCTGCAAACTTTGTAAGTGTACTCTCTATGCCAATCTGAAACACTGATGAAGATATTGAACAGAACCAGACCCAGAACTGATCCCTGCAGGACCCCACTCAATATGCCCTTCCAGCTTCATTGTGAACCACTCATGATTACTTTCTGGGAATGGTTTCCCAACCAGTTCTGCACCCACCTTTATAGTAGCTCCGTCTAGGTTTTATTTCCCTCATTTGTCTAAGAGTTCATGCGAGACAGTATCAAAAGCCTTACTAATGTCAAGATGTACCACATCTACCACTTCCCACCCCCCCATCCAAAAGGCTTGTTACCATGTCAAAGAAAGCTATTAGGTTAGTTTGACATGATTTGTTCTTGACAAATCCATGCTGGCTGTTACTTATCACCTTATTATCTACTAGGTGTTTGCAAATTGATTGTTTGCTCTATTATCTGTCCGGGTACTGAAGTTAAGAGGACTGGTCTGTAATTCCCTGGGTTGTCCTTATTTCCCCTTTTTATAGATGGGCACTATATTTGCCCTTTTCCAGTCCTCTGGAATCTCACGTCTTCCATGAGTTTTCAAAGATAATCACTAATGGCTCAAATATCTCCGAGTCAGCTACTTGAGTATTCTAGGATGTACTTCATCAGGCCCTGGTGACTTGAACACATCTAACTTGTTTTCCTATTTTAGCCTCTGATCCTACCTCATTTTTCACTGGAATTCACTGTTAGCTGTCCAATCACTATTAACCTTTTCGATGAAAACTGAAACAAAAGTCATATATTCTGCCATTTCCACATTTTCTGTTTGTCTCCCTCCCCCACATTGAGTAATGGGCCAATATTCCAGTCGTGTGTATTATCCCACCAAGTCTCTGTGATGCCAACTGTCATGGTTGTGTTTATTTTTTAGCATTTCAAGTTCTTCCTGCTTACTTAATTCCCCATACTTCTCGCATTAGTATACAGACATCTAAGATACTGATGTATCTTTGATTCTCCCCCCCCCAGATTCTCTTGTCTCTCCCTTGTCCCTGCTATAACGGCCCATACTCCCCCCCACCCCCCGATTCTGACCTTTCTCCCAGGTCTCCATGTTTTTGACTTATCTGTTGGCTTTTGTTACCTGCCCCCATTGAACCTAGTTTTAAAGCCCTCCTTGCTAGGTTAGCCAGTCTGTATCCAAATATGCTCTTCTCATTCTTTGATAGGTGAACCCCATGTTGAAACATGAAATATTAAAAAATCAGATTTTATTTTAAGTAGTTTTGGGTCTTGAATCAAGTATTTTTTTCTTATGTGTAGTATTTAGTGCTTAGTAGTTCTTTTTAAATGTTCAGAGGTTCTTTCAGTACACTTGCACTTTTTTTTTAAAAAAAGCTGTATTATAACTCTTCACACTTCAGACCCAGAATGTGCAGTTTTTCTAATGTTAAGCGCTCATGCAGAATAGTCTCATTGTTCCTGGAAGAAGCTGTTGTGTTCAATTTTATTATAGTTTTGAACGTAAAGAAAACATGAATAAAGTTTCAGAGCACCATTACTATTATTTATATTGCAATAGGGCTTAGGAGCCTCGTCTTAGACCAGAACTCTATATTGTGCTAGGTGCTGTACAAACACAGAACAAAGCTGGTCTTTGCCCTAAGAGTTTACAATCTAAGTAAGAAGACCAAGCTTCTGAAAACATCATTGTACAATATGTCTAGAACATCTTCCTCCTGCTTAAACATTATTTCCATAACCTGGATCTAAGATCCTGTTGTCGATATTTCATGAATGTGATTCTGTCGACAAATGTTTTGCATTAGTATTTGCTAGCCAGGATGATCCTGGGGATGAAATCTGAGCTTTAGTGAAGTGCACTACCATTTTTCTCCCCTTCAGTGTCAGTCTGGCACTGTACTACTCTGTTGTATGTGGTGCGTGTATAAAAAAGAAAAAAAAAACTGTTTGTGCTGAAGGGGGATCCCAGCAGCCCCTTGTTAAAATTAAACTATCAGGTTGAAAGGGGCAATTTCCCTGCTTCTGGTAGAGCTCCCTCTGAACAATTTTAATTCCATCCCTGCCTAGAATGATTTATTCCTGGACTCAGAAAATACATCTGATTCTCATGTTTTCATTGTTGGAATGCCCTAATTCCCACAAGCGTCAAGTACTTTCACAATTCTCTAAGGATACCATAGGCCTCCAAATTTTGCCTGCAGTGGGCCTGCTTTACACCACACACTAGCCACAAGGCCAGAGCAAGTGGGGAGCCTTCCAATGTCACAGAAACAGTGGAATGCAGGGGAGGAGCATGGTAAAGACTATTACGCTACTTCTGCAAGACTGGGGAGATTCTCCCACAGTATCATCCTGGCTCCTTAGGGCCATGGGCAGCTGACTTAATTTATAGGAGCCTTCAGGCTTCTCTAGCTTATGGCAGGGTACTAGCCCAACACACAGCCAAACAAGGACCAGCATAATGGTGATGGAAAGCCACCTTTACACCCTCAGGAGGGGTGCATGTGTTGTGCTGTTCAGCTAAATAGGAGAATCAGGGCCATGGTTTTAGCCCTCCACATTTTCAAATTAAATAAGTTGAATGCTGTACCCAAACCACCAAAGTGTATTGATGGTATTGCACAAAGTACAAGCATTTCTAGCATGTGTACTTACTATATTATTGCAGGGTTGAATTCTCTCCCTTCTTGGTTATGATAGTCATGCATTTTCTCACTGAAACAATCTTCCCCTGTCCCTCATTCCTATACTCTGAAAGCATACACACAGCTACACAGGTTTTGTGACAGGCTACGGGAGGAAATGTGTTTTGCGGCATTCCTTTGTCAAAATATTGGCAGCATCTCATTGCTGGAAATACAATAAAAAGAGGTTTCAGAGTAGCAGCCGTGTTAGTCTGTATTCGCAAAAAGAAAAGGAGTACTTGTGGCACCTTAGAGACTAAACAACAAATTTGTTAGCCTCTAAGGTGCCACAAGTACTCCTTTTCTTTTTAATAAAAAGAAAGTGGAGACAGGAGTGTTTTGGTTAAAACTATCAACCCAGGAGTGGCCTCCATCTCATTGTCTTACAAGTTATGAATTTTAAAGTGACCTGCAAAACTTGCTAGACGCCAAAAATTTCCCAGTTGTCCTGGGGTATCCTTCCTGCTATAAAATTAGTTCAGCATGATTAACATTACTGCAATTAATACTTAACACTAAAATAATTGCCTCATTTTTTATCTAAAATTGGACATACTAAAGAGTGAGTAATTTTTAATAAAGGGAAAAAATCTGGCTGTTAAACATTTCTCTTAAAAGTCTGGGTGAGAGAAATCTCAAGCACTAATTTCTAAATACAATAGAGTCTAGCAATGTGGAAATAAAATCTGTAAAAAAGGATTCAAATGAATTTCTCTGTCTTCTCTCCTAATATATGGATGTTTTTGTGCTGTGCATTTACACTGTGAAATAGGGTTGCCAACCTCCCAGATTGGCTGAAGTCTCCCGGAATCGATCTCATAGTGGCTACTGAAACCAATCCAGGAGATTTTAATAGGCCACTAAAAGTCCAGTTGGCAGTGCAGTGGGGCTAAGGCAGGTGCTCTAAGCATCCTGGCAGCGACTGGCACATCCCTCTGGCTCCTAGGCTCAGGGGGTCTCTGCGCACTGCCCCGTCCCAAGCACTGCCTCCACAGCTCCAATTGGCCAGAAACCGCAGCCAGTGAGTGTTGCGGGGGCAGCGCCCGCAAGCGGGGGCAGCACATAGAGCCGCCTGGCTGCCTCTGAGCCTAGGAGCCAGACATGCTGGTTGTTTCCGGGAGCCGTCTGAGGTAAGTATCTCCCAGCCGGAGCCCGTACCCCAACCCCCTGCCCCAGCCCTAAGCCCCCTCCCACAAACTCCCCCCCAGAGCCTGCATCCTGCACCCCCTCCTGCACCCAACCCCCTGCCACAAGCTCAGCTCGGAGCCCCTTCCCACACTCTGAACCCCTCGGCCACACCCCCAACCCAGATCCCACACCTCACGCCCCTGCCCCAGCTAAGTGAGAGTGAGTGAAGTGGAGTAGAGCAAGCGACAGAGGGAGGGGGAGAGAGCAAGCAGGGGTGGAGCTGGGGCATGGCCTCAGGGAAGGCATGGGGCAGGGGGTGGCGCACAGGTGTTTGGGTTTGTGCAATTAGACAGCTGGCAACCCTACTGTGAAATGAGCTTATAAAGAACAAAGGGTTATTAGCCTCTCATCTAGAAGGCAGCAAATGTGGTTAATGTAGGTTAATGTATGTTACCTACATATCTGAAACCCAAACCCGCATCCTTCATGCTCTAAAAGTGCAACGAAAGGCTCAGATCATCATCCTAAAATCTGCACAGTGTGAAAGGATGCTACTATGTGGAAAAGGGGTTCAAATATGCCAAGTATCCAGCTTCCATGTTCTGCGAGTCTGAGGGGGGAAAAAAGGTGCAACTCATTTGCTCTCTGGCCCTCAAGAGCTTACCTAAGAAAAATTCAATATACCTTGGGGCTGAGTCATCTTCCCCATTGAGCCCTCTTCTGGGGGCTACAGTCAGGAGAAGACCCTGTCAGTCCAGCTGTAGTAAAACCATACTATCAAAGAGGTGGGATGGGGACAGAGTCAGGGCAACAGCAAAGAACTTCTGGGTACATATGCCTCCATAGGGATCTGTTGGGAATCATTAAGAAAGGGATAGATAATAAAACAGAAAATATCTTATTACCTTTATATAAATCCATGGTACGCCCACATCTCAAATACTGTGTACAGAAGTGGTTGTCCCATCTCAAAAAAGATATTTGGAATTGGGGAGAGTTCAGAGAGGTAATAAGAATGATTGGGGATATGGAACAGCTTCCATATAAGGAGCGATTAAGGAGACTGGGACTTTTCAGCTTGGAAAAGAGACAACAGGGGAGGCGGGAGGTGATTGAGGTATATAAAATCATGACTGGTCTGGAGAAAGTAGATGAAGTGTTATTTACTCCTTCTCATAACAGAAGAAGTAGGGGTCACTAAATGAAATTAATAGGCAGCAGGTTTAAAGCAAACAAACGAAAGTATTTTTTCAAGTGGCATGCAGTCAACCTCTGGAACTCCTTGTTGGAAGATGATGTGAAGGCCAAGACTATAACAGCATTCAAAAAAGAACTAGACAAGTTTATGGAGGATAGGTCCATCACTGGCTACTAACTAGGAAGGGCAGGGTTGGCATCCCTAGCCTCTGTTTGCCAGAAGCTGGGAATGGGTGACGGGGGTGGGTCACTTGATGATTACCTGTTCTGTTCATTCCCTCTGGGGCATCTGGCATTGGCCACTGTCAGAAGACAGGACACTGGGTTAGATGGACCTTTGGACTGACCCATTATCGCCGCTATGTCCTTATCCCAGGTAAGGGCAGCCTTTTCTGCAGGGTGAGAGAGGACCTCCACTCCTGCTGGGATGACATGCAGGCTAACTGTGATGGATTCAAAAGTAGAGAGTTCTGTGTGTACAGAAAATGCAGTATGTGGCCCATCATGGATACTAATGGAAAACACAGCACAAAAACAAAAGCAGCACATCCCCAGAGTGGGCTAAATTTATCATGGAGGTGTAGGGTATAAATACTAATTACAGCATTTTCAGTGTTGAAATACTGTTTGGTCAGAGAGCAGACTCTCTCAGCACTATGGGGATGTCTACACTCCAATAAAATAATCCCTGGCACAGAGTCCCAGAGCCCAAGTCAGCTAACTTGGGCTCCAACTCTGGGGCTAAAAATTGCAGTGTAGAGATTTGGGACCAGGTCGGGACTTGGGCTCTGAAAGCCTCCTCCCACTCCTGGGGACTCAGAGCCCAGGCTTCAGCCCAAACGGCTACACTGCAATTTTATAGCCCTGGAGCCTGAGTCAGCTGACCCAGGCCAGTTGTGGCTATGCTGCAGGTCTTTTAGGGTATATCTACACTGGAATAAAAAACCCACACCACGACGTCTCAGAGCCAGGATCAGCTAGCTTGGGCATTGGGGCTAAAAATTGCAGTGTAGATATGAGCCCAGGCTCATAGACTCTCCCACCTTGTGGAGGTCTCTGAGCCCAGGCTCCAGCCCAAGCCTTTGCACTGCAATTTGATATCCCTTTGAGCCCAGGTCAGCTGACCCAAGCCAGCCCCAGGTCTTTTTTCACAGTGCAGACTTATCCTGGAGGTTGTGGGAGGAGCTTTGTTTGTACTATTGGTGTGGCAGGTGTAAGTTAGTTTATGGAGGATGCTTACATGCATTCCTTGGCAGTTCAGTGGTAGTCCAAGCGGCATTCTTGGAACTTTCCCCTGACACATCCGTGAAATGCTCTTTTTTGACTGAGCACCCTTCTTTTTCCAGCTATGTACCCACCCACCCTTTCAAACCCTCAGTAACACAATAGAGATTAACTACTATTGCATAACATACGAATTCCAGACTGGTGCAATATTCATCCATTTTTATCTTGTGTAATAGTTTTTATAGCAGTGATAGTAAACTTTCCAAAGGGATTCACTGTACTTCCACACATGAACAGTTCATGTGCATTCCTATACGTAAGCATGGTATAAGAATCTGTATGGAATGGAATGGGTACAGTACTGTGGTATTTGTATGTTCTGGTGAATTAGCTGCGGTTCAAGCAAAATGAAGCATAGGAGAATGAACGTCAGTAAATAGAAATTTCTATAAGAAACTGCACCCTAGTCCAGTGTGTAAACCTTCAACCTTTCCATTTTATTTTACAGTGATGGCAGAAAGAACTGCAACTGCCTAGAGACCTTCAGTCCTATTCCTTTTCTTACCTTACTGACCTGTTATAAAATTATATTAAAGACATTTACCTTCTTGCTCTTCACTTTTGCTCTGTAAGGGTGACTGCTCTGTAAGCAGAGTTGTCTCAGTCTATTGTGGGATCTACAATTATAAGGAAACTGAGGAAATATATTTGCATGGTCACAATTTTTTAAAAATCTCACCACGAATGTCTCTAGTTACTACTGTGATTTTCTGTAGGAAGTACACTAGATTTTATTGTTTAACTGAAGTTACACTACTCCATCCTTTTGTTCAATGGTTTCTGAGAAATAAACGTGGAAGTGAAGAGATCAGCCTCTGGGCACTTCTACAAAATACATAAGGTACCTATTTTGCCCTAGTTATGCTGCAGCGTAGAGGCTGCTACACAAATATACTAAGGGAATAAGTGCTAAATTTTAGGACATTTCGTATAAATCTTTTGAAATGATTAATACTCAGATAAGACCTGGGTTTGTATTTGAAGTTAAGACAACGATTCTGGCTCGTTAGAGGTACTGATATCATCTAGTCTAACTGGTCTCCTACACGTTTGTTGTTTTTTTTTAATAGGTCAAGTCAGTTCATGCTACTTCATCTCATTCATCAAATTCTGTTGTGTTAGATATATAGGTATTTGTGTTCATAAAAATGACAAACTACAAAGCTCTGAAGAGCTTTATTCAGGACAACAGTAACCCCTACTGGATTGTGACTGTCTCCCTGGAAACCTACGCTGTAAAAGTATCTTGTACCACTTTGTGGAAAAGGCCTAGTCTGCATAACTATTATGCAGAGCCTATGTTTGCAGTAAATTTCTGTCATTTGCTGGACTAAACTAGAAACCCTGCAGAATTTACATTCAAGCTTCCTGAAAGACACATGTTCCTTCTAAATTCTAATTTAGAGCAGTGATGTAACAGTTATATTTACAGATACATTATGAAATCAGGCTTATGTAAGCTAGTTTACCTCACAGTTAACATTAAACTTTATCCTCTAAAGTTATTTTCTTGGCGTATACAAATATGAATGCACTCACACAAAAGTAACACTAACAAAATAATAGGACATGCCCCCAGATGAGTACAAGTGCTCTGCAGATAGTTCAAGTGTATTGGTTCTGTAGATGTGGAAGGAGTTAGGGAAATGAAAAAATCAGAACACTCTAGAAGTGACGACCACAAACTATTAAGTAGCCATTTTACTTAAAAGCAAAGTGCAAAAAAAAACAAACAAAAAAAAAAACAGACCTCTTCACTCCTTGCAGTTAAATAAAAAAGTATTTCAATATCATTCAATAGCAATCCCTTTTTATCCCAATGCTTTCTACATGTGTTCTGGTACCTTACTGGTCGTCTTTGCCTGGTGTATTTTTCAGTAGTTATGTTATCCTCTGGGCTCTAGTTTGCAAAATCCCATCTTTCCTTTTCTCAGTAGGTAATAAATTATATATACTACAGACACTGTAATCTTTACATAGTGTTCCATTTATCAATAGACAAATTCCTGCTCTTCTTAATAGTACAAAGATTAGATTGACTTTGGAGAACCAGTGTGATTTCCTGGTAGTCCTATATTAAAACTCCCACTCTCCACATGCTCTGTTTGACCCTCTTCCTTGTTCACTTGAGACACAGTACTTCTTCACACTTGATTCATTTAATTGAGGCATTTAACCAAGTCTGATCTTTAGGTAAATTTGAATACCACTTCTGCAGTCATAGTGAGAATTCTGGGTACCAGCTCTGCTGGGGGAAGGAAACCTATGTTTCCCAGATTGCTCTTTCAGACCAAAATACACTCTCTTACACTATCAGAGCTTTGGATCAGAGTCCCTCTGTTCCTACCTAAGAAGTTTTTATGGTATCCTGGGAAACTGAGAATATAAAGTGCACGCAGGAAAGAGAAATGCTGCATAGAAAACCCCCACTGAAGTCTGAAGGTATATTCAACCTTGTGAATTCATTTGCTTAAAAAGCAACTAATTTTATTTTGTACGTGGCTGCTTTCATACAAACTGTATCCTTGATCGCTTAATAGCATAAAGATGGAGAGAAAGGAGAGGGAGAAAATAATATTTAAAATATAGATGGTGAGTGAGTGAGGCAAGAGATGTAGGAGGCTGTTGCATATGCCAGAAGTTACAGAGAAGGCTCTTGATGGAAGTAGCAAGATTCTGGGAATGGACAAAGGCAGGCTGTACTAAGTGAGCAGAGGGAACAAGAAAGGGAGTAGAGAGAACTAAGAATCTAAAAGCACTACACAAACAAACTTTCAGTATCTCTGTGAGGTACCTACTGTTCACCAGCTCTCTCACATGGAGGCACAGAGGTACAATGAACTTGATCTTCAGAAAAAAGAAAAGGAGTACTTGTGGCACCTTAGAGACTAACCAATTTATTTGAGCATGAGCTTTCGTGAGCTATGAAAAACAAGGGTAGGAAAAAACAAGGGGAAATAGGCTACCTTGCATAATGACTTAGCCACTCCCAGTCTCTATTTAAGCCTAAATTAATAGTATCAATTTGCAAATGAATTCCAATTCAGCAGTTTCTCACTGGAGTCTGGATTTGAAGTTTTTTTGTTTTAAGATAGCGACCTTCATGTCTGTGATTGCGTGACCAGAGAGATTGAAGTGTTCTCCGACTGGTTTATGAATGTTATAATTCTTGACATCTGATTTGTGTCCATTTATTCTTTTACATAGAGACTGTCCAGTTTGACCAATGTAAATGGCAGAGGGGCATTGCTGGCACATGGGAGTGGCTAAGTCATTATGCAAGGTAGCCTATTTCCCCTTGTTTTTTCCTACCCCCCCCCCCCGACGTTCTGGTTAAACTTGGATTTAAACTTGGAGAGTGGTCAGTTTGGATGAGCTATTGCCAGCAGGAGAGTGAGTCTGTGTATGTGTGTGTCCCCCCGGGAAAAAAAAAGGGGGGGTGGGGTGAGAGAGCCTGGATTTGTGCTGGACATGGCCCACCTTGATTACCATGCACATTGTAGGGAGAGTGGTCACTTTGGATGAGCTATTACCAGCAGGATAGTGAGTTTGTGTGTGCGGTTTCTGGAGGGGGGTGAGAGAACCTGGATTTGTGCAGGAAATGGCCCACCTTGATTATCATGCACATTGTGAAGAGAGTTGTCACTTTGGATGGGCTATTACCAGCAGGAGAGTGAGTTTGTGTGTGGGGGGTGGAGGGTGAGAAAACCTGGATTTGTGCTGGAAATGGCCCAACTTGATGATCACTTTAGATAAGCTATTACCAGCAGGACAGTGGGGTGGGAGGAGGTATTGTTTCATGATCTCTGTGTGTATATAATGTCTGCTGCAGTTTCCACGGTATGCATCCGATGAAGTGAGCTGTAGCTCACGAAAGCTCATGCTCAAATAAATTGGTTAGTCTCTAAGGTGCCACAAGTACTCTTTTCTTTTTGCGAATACAGACTAACACGGCTGTTACTCTGAAACTTGATCTTCAGAGATGTTGGCCAAAATTTATGATTAGAATTGCTCAAGTTTTGGATGCTCAACTTAAGACAATTTCCAGAGGCCTGATTTTCAGCACTTTTCAAAAGTCAGGCCCCTTAAAGGTGTCAAGCTGAGCACCCAGAATCATTAGTCATTTTTTAAAACATTGGTTATTTAAGCACCAGCTGCTTCCATTGAGAGTGATTGGGGGGGGGGGGGGGGAGAGAAGGTGGAATGTAAGGGTTTAAATTCCAATTTTTTTAACTGGATTTTTTTAAAAAAAATTTAAAATATAAATCTCTTGAAAGAAAATCTTTGAATTTAATACACAATGTATTTAGGCCTAAATTATACCTTCAAAAATTCAAATAAAAATAAATATGCTGAATCCAAGAGCATTTATCAAAAATGTAATTTAAAGGCTGCTTTCTACATAAAGAAAGAATCTGGGGAAAAACAGCTAAGTTTTGAGGTCAAGCTTTCTAAATATGGTTCAATAGGTCAGCCTAAGTAATTTAAGAGAGTGTGTCATCTTCATCAGGATTTAGGGGAGTAGGATCTCAAGTGCCAGTCACTTTCACTTAACCATATTTGAAAACTTTCCCAGGCTGACCTGAAAGAATAATTTAATTCACTATAGTTAATTCCCCTGTTTTAATAAATCATTTAATTGTGAATGTAAACCATGTTTTGATGAGACGTTTATATATCTAAACATTTAAGTTTGATCTATTTAAATTGTATATGTTGCAGTGTTTAAATTTAGTTACCATCCTAATGCAGCTTAACACAAATCATGAAAAAGATGCTTTTTTCTAGTAAATAAGCAACATCATTCACAATTTTCTAACCTACTAAAAATGCACAGCTAATAAGAATGTGAAACTATTAAGCTTTATAATTGCTTAAATAAATATAGTTATAGTGTAGCAAAAAGATGTACCACATCTCATGTAAAGGCTCTATTTAATTGTAAATCAACATGATTTAATGGTTATAGCAACCTATGAGAATGCATCTTTCTTTAGAAAATAGCTCAAGTACAAATGAAAAAGTTGATTAAAAATCTCTGATTTAAATGGAGGTTTTCCACTTGGTGATATAAAGCCAATTCACCCTGTTAGAAGTGTTCCGCACTCGTGAAAAGTCTAGGCCATAAGTGATATGCCCAAGGTCACATTGTGGTTAAGCAGAAGAGACAGGCTGTCACTTCAACAACTATTCCTGAGGGCATTCTGTACCAAAGAATTAAAATGTTCTACACTATATTTTAAAATTCTGCAAATTTTATTTGTCAGATAAATGTGGAGGCTCCAGCGTGGCATTGAGGAGCACAGGCCACTGGCTGCACAGAGGTGGGAGATCACTGTGCAGCTCCCCCTGGGACACGGACTCAGCAGTGAGGCTGAGCCCAACCCTGACACACCACAAGGACCAGGCCTGCCCTAGAAACACCCCAGGGCCCTGCTCCTCTCTGCCAGGTGGACCAGGTGTGGACAGGCAGGCTCAGCAAGACAGGATCCAAGCATGGAGGGGCTGCGTGTGGGTTGAGAGGGTTCTGTACAGGGCAGTCTGGGTGTAGGCAGCTCAGTGGAAGATCCAGGAGCAGGCGAGGATCTGGATTACAGGGGCTTGTTGGAGGGTTCTGGATGCAACGGCAATGGGACTTTGCAGGGGGGGGGTCCATGTGAAGGTACTTGGGGCTCAGCAGGGGAGGTTCTGGGTGGGGAGGGGAACAGAACTCAGAAGGGTGGTGTGGGAGGCTCAGTGGGTGGATCTAGATGCTGGGGGAGTGGGCCTCAGTGGGGTGGGGATCCAGGTGCAACTGGTTGGGGTGGTGAGGCTTGGTAGGAGGGTCTGGGTATGAGGGAGTCTGGATGCATGGGAAGCAGCTCCCTGCACAGAGATCCCTCCACCTGAGGAGCAATGGGTGCAGGAAGCGCGGGGGAAGAGTTTGTAGAGCTTCCTACAGCCAGGGGGAGAAATTTGGGGTGGGTCTGACATGGCCCCAGATGCCATGCATGGGAGAGGAAGTCCTGTCTCCCCAGCCCAACCGGGACTAGCAGCTGAACCCAGTGCAGAGTAGGAGCCACCAGCCAGATCTTCCCTAGTCCCACTCCCTACCGCACAGTGATTTACCTCCGTCAGCTGCCCTGGGCACCCGAAACATACTGCTGGGGAAGGTCTCATGACCGCTCTTGTGGCTTCCCTTTGCTTTCCCATCAAAGCCATTTTTCTGCAGGGAAATAAAGAAATCGGCCGGGGACATAAATTCTGCAAATGCGCAGTGGCACAGAATATCCCTAGGGGTAAATAACTCTCTCTCTCCGTTGATTAACCAATATAATGGATCCCACAAACTCTTTTGACAGTTAATATTTTACTTTTAATGGTGTCAACAATGCATTTTTGTTTAGATGCTTAAAAGCAAAAGTATCTCCCTATATTTAACTCATGAACAAACCTATTAGCTTCAATGGGACTTCTCTAGTACATAAAGTTCAACATACACAACTGTTTGAATGTTTTTAGACTGTAAAACTCCAATATGTAGACAACCCTAATATGTTTACATTTGAACATCTTTTTGTGCTGAGTTAACACTAAGAATGCAACAAAACAAAGAAAGGAAGTTAGCTCTAAGACTGACCATTCATTCTGGTTTATTCTTGTGCCAATGCATTTTAACAAAGAACACAACAGTACTGTAATGACCTCAATCCTCTGCAATATCAATGTCTCAGAAGATGAAACAGCAACCTTCACTTTTATTTCCACTTTGTCACAATCTAAAATGTTCCCAGAAAATAGGGATTTTTAAAATGAGATTTATTCCCAAGGGAGAAGGTGTTTTTTGGTTGTTGTTTTAAGTGATTGAGCCTGCAACCTCTGTGTAGGCAGAACTCTTGGGAATTTCTTTAATAATTTCCCCATAGTAAGAGAATTGACACTGTCACCATAATTTCTTTATATTTCATTATATTTAAATATATGTATTTGCAGACCGTAATACAGATTTTTTTATCTAACCATTAAAAACCTGAAAATCCATCATTAATAGTGTTAAAATCAATATGTAACTTGGAAACTACTGCACATATTAATCTTAAAGCAGAAAGCTATTACATTACATTTCAAAACCACAAGAATAATTAGGCCACAATCCCTTAAATCACTTGTCAAATTTACTTGCTTAAAAAAAAGTCATGCAGTTTGCACATAAATGGCTTATCAGTACTAGTTAATGAAAATTGGTACCACATCCATAATCTCTACTATAAAGAAAAATTAAATTTTTATTTAAAACCACCATCCAGCATTGCCTATAAAATTTAAAGTAGATAAATCTAGAGAGAGCACACAACATTTATAAATAATCTGACAGCAAAACCAACATGTCTTTGTTCAACAATCATTCTTAATTATAAAACATAGCTTCAATTTGCACATGCCCTGAATCTAAAAATTTTACAAGTCTCTTCCATGCATAAGACTTCTAGAATAATCAGACTTTAACTTTCTAAATCTTTCACCACACTATTAAAATATCATGACTAGTTTGTTCAGATGTTAGATGTTTTCTCATGCATAATTTCAGAGAACTCAAACTTGAGACACATTTCACTAACATGCCATAAAACTGAGCTCTGCAAAAGAGGAAAATGCTGTCCAATGAATGCTTTGGGAAAAAATGTAAATTACTATTTTTAAAGAGTTACAATATAAATACATCTATTAAAATAACCTTTATCTTAATCGTTCCCCATTTTTATTTCGATTTATATCGATGTCCAAATTTAACTGAATTCAAAGGGAGTCTCCATTGATTTAATAGGAACTGTAGTAGGCCTAGAACATAATTTTCAGCAGTCTTAAAGATTGCAAGTTTGTTGATTTGCTAATTTAAAAGAACTTGCACTTAAAAGAGCACTGAAAGCCCATTTGGGCAGAAAACATGTAAATCTGTTTGTAAAGTATCATATACGTTTGCTGCTATATACATCTAAATTTCATTTTGCCACACCAAAAAGTCACAGGTGAAAAACCTGAATTAAGAATGTTATAAGAACCTAGCTCTACTTGCTTTACATAAAAACCACGCTGCCGCAGATCGTTAGAAATAAGATGTGTGTAGACCCATAAAGACAGTCCACAATAAGAAAGCCCATGGGTCTCCGACAGTGTAAGAACACTGACAGCGATCAATAATTGTATCTATCAGCTGTGTTGGGATTATCATTGCTGACAAATTTAAAACGGATATCATCAAGGTCTCTTTTAAAAATGCCTTTTTAACCCTCCCAACCATCACAGTATACAAAATTAATTTGGAAGCTTAGAATTTAAATGTTTTCTTACCAAATGTTATTTTCCTTCATCACATGTTCAGAGTTATTATACGGTTGCTCATGAACACTCAGCTGCTGCAGAGATAAAAAAAAAAAAAGCGTGTGTCAAGTTTTCGTCCTGTCAGTTTTGACCAGGGCCCTTTTAGTATCAAAACTTATGAGCAAATGACAACGGAGAATCTCAAAATGCAGTTGTACTCAGACTGATTTTCTGTTTGTGGAACCTTTCATTATATATACACCTACAAATGGATTTCTGGGGAATGAGAAAAGAGAAACCGTGTACTTACTCACAGTATGGATCTATAATGAATCCTCATTGAAAACACCTGTTAGTTATAAAATTAGAGCTTTAGCTGGAAGTTTTGTTGCACTGAGAATGTTACTACTATGTGTATGTAGAACTTCAATGGCAGCTTTCGCCAGTACTGTATTTTGGTTTGGACTGATGGCTTCACCTATCTGTTAGGAGGGCATTATTAGCCGTGCTTAAAAGTTAAACTACCCAACAAGAAAAGATTTAAAAACAGGTGTTTAAAAATTCTGATTACTTTTGGAGTTTTTAATCTAGCAGTCATGCGCTGTTTTGCTGAACATATGAAATGTTTAGCTACCTAACAGCTGACTGGGCCTAGGAAGATTTGGGGAATTTTCTATCCCTGAATGGACAATGACAACTTATCCAAACTACACTTCTTATTTATGAGAAGCATACTAAAATTCTTCTAACTCCCAGCTTCACTTTGCTTCCCCCTCTTAAAGAAGATTAAACTTGTTATAATTAGATTACTTTTATGACAGCGATAGACCCTTTAATCGAATACTATTTAGCCTTTTTGATTCTTGGCTACTCATCCTTGTTGAAGCTTACCCCCTGCTTTAGGCCATATGCTCTTTCCTATGAAACCTCAATGACAACCAGCCCATTTGGAACTTTCAGCTGTTGCTTATATAAAAAACAAGTTGAACACATTTAATACTGCGTATTTTTTATTAAAGTCTGAAGGAATAAAATAGCCCTCCCACCAATTAAACTGCTTTGGAAGGAGTAATTAGGTGAAATTTAAGGAGTCAAAGCAGGATAAGCAGTGGGAAAGAGTAAGCTTTAGAAAACCCTGCAATCCCAAAGCATTTGCAACGTACACGTTTAAAAATTCAGAAGCACTTTTATAACTCTTATTCTTGTCTTCTGTGTACTGTAACTATTTCTTATAGGAAAGGAAGACAAGCACCAACCACAAATTTTATAAAAAAGAGATTTTAAAGTACAAAAATACCAAAGCATTTATTATTGGTCAAACATTTTAGGTGTGTATCAAAACAACACAACAGTGTCAGTCTAATGGTCATACACTAATCAATCTACTTGAAAGTAAATGGAAGAACCTTTTTTAAAGCAGGTGTCACCAATTTTCTCAACAATTCTACTACAGTGACTTTATCATACAAAAATGCTGATAATCATTGAGTCTAATATATGTTGGTACAATTGAGACACTTTTCCACTACTCAAACACTGACTTGCTGAATTTTTTAGTTACAGATTATGTGACTAAGATAGTCAATTAGCTATCCTTAATAAGCCATGTATGATACTGATATTTTATTGTACACGCCTCCAGGAAACTGCTTGGCTGGTATATATTTCAAATTATTATTAAACGTTATATATAGCTGTAGTACCTACAGGCCAATGATATTGAGGCCCCATTGTTCTAGGCACTATACAAACATATGGAAGAGGACAGTCTCTCAAATAACCAGTACAATATAGCTTGTCACGTAACTAACAAATACTATCTTGTAACACAAACTATTTTGCATTTACTAAGTAACCATGAGTTTTAAAGAATTTTTTGTTAGTTGCACAGTAAGTTATTCAGACACTAATCGCACTATTATAATACTTGTAACTGACTTTTGGAAAGGCATTGGAGTTTTTGGTTTTTTTAATCTGTAAACTGAATCTAGTTTGCTGTGATCCTTCATCATTAGAGTAGGAGAAGCTATCATAGGTCATTAGTTTTAAAATACATTTATCAAAATTGTGTGTTCTTCCCTTTGCCTTATTCTCAAAATTGTGTATACTGTACATTTAAAACAAATATCAGCATTCGTGAATGTTGCTGATTTCAAGCTATAGAAGTTAGTCTTAAAACAAATTAGTTAGTTTGAGAATACCACAAGCTGCAGGGATAAAAATCAATTGCATTTAAACAGTGACAACTGTCAAACTAAGTTTATATATTTTTACACAATATCTTAGTTTAAGAGCTTCTTTATGTACATAAAAATGCTTATGAAAGGCATATTGCTACTAAAATTTTCATTAAAAGCAAAAATACTCTATATACCAGACCAACTTTATATTACATTATACTAAGTATTGTTTAAGAATGTCGGATAAAATAATTGACATGCTCAGCCAAAAAGCAGAAATATTAAATTAAGTCTTAAAAGTTCAAAGTGAATCTGTCCCCTTTCATTTAGAATCTGTTTACAAAAGAAATCTCCTTAGGTTATCTGTTGCTACCCTTTTGATATGTGCCATCAAAATTAAATAATAGGCAATATGATAAAGTCCTTCCTTACATATTTTGCATAAATATTTAATCGAAGGGTCATTCATAGGCAAATGTCAAGCACAAACATGTATAGAATTATTATTAAAGATCACCTGTTAGTAGTTTTAAGAAGCTGTAAAATTAGGTCAGATCTCAAAACATGATGCACAGTGTAGATTACTGCAGTATTGCCCAAGGATTGCAAGTTTCAAATAATAAACATTAAGTTTCATGTGCCAAATTCTGCCTTCAGGATTTGTCAACATTTAATTTACTATGGAAAATCTACTTTATAATTAAAAGCAATAGTTTAGATGTGATTTTTCTGAAGCTTTAAGCATAAATCATCACACTTGATTTTTAATTGAGGTGTACACTTTCATGTAATTTTTGTTTATAATCTTGCAGTATTTTAGTGATAAGGGAGAACCTAGCGTTCGCCTCTGTTCTTTTGTTTGCTAAGTTTTTTTATTAAAGGAAATCTGTTTTCCCTGTGGAATCTATATATTCTTATATGGTGTTTCACAAGTTGCCATGTGAATACTTATAACCAGACTCTAAACTGGACCCTGTTCTATAAAAAACAGAATGTTTTCCGTGAATTAATATGGTACGACTACTTCCAAGCATTTATTTCAGAGTTTTATCATTAAACAACAAATTTCAGCACAACAGTAATTCTTTGTAAGAACATTTATTGAATTATTTAACAGTTCAAACTGAGTTTATATGCAGTTTATATTAAAAAAGCATCCTATTTTCACTTAAACTGCCATCAAAAAGAACTTTACAAAAGAGTAAGAGGCTTATTGAGGTTGTAAGTTTCCCCTAACATGTAAAACTACAAAGTATTTGTGCATGCTCACTATTTTAGTTGCTTCTTTGCACAGAGTTGTTAGGAGCTTTTTAAATCTGCAGGTATTTCTTCTCAGGATACCTAAGAACAAAACTGTAATTAATGAATAAAGCTTCTTTCCCAAAAAAATTGAGGCAGCTTTTGTTAGATCATATCTCTATTGGTAAATTTTATATGCTCTTGCGGTTTGGGAACATCAAAGAGGATCTTTTTTCATTTTAGATCTTGAAAAATGTTTCAAATAACTATTGAGAGCAAGTTCCAAAGAAAAACAGGTGCAGGGAAGGGAGGGAATAGCAGCATGTTTCTTATGTACAGCCCAACACCATGCAAAATTGCTCAATGTTTCAGGGTAACAAAAAATAGTCATTATCTTTACATTACATGGAGGCATATTCCCCACATGGCACAAATAAATCTGTTGTTTCTCTGGGAGAGGGGAAGTGAGCATGGGGGTAAAGCTTAAGTCTACATTTCATGCATAATGACAGGTTTCAGAGTAGCAGCCGTGCATAGCTACTGTGCCTTGCCCTGCTTCCATAATGTATCTTCATACATCAGAACTAGAGCTGAGGTTTGTTAACCTGGGGTCTGCGTTCATCTCGTATCTGTAGTGATATCCCTCCATGTGATCCCTACATGCATCTCTGATATTGTACATCCACTTTTTGATTCCTTTTCGGTTCAGATACAAAACCAGGAGAAAAATGGCTCCAATGAGAGCCAGCACTATCCCTAAGAAGACATAGGACGTTTGCAATTGGGACTGGATGTCTACAGGCACAGAACAGTCCAGGTCTGAGCTGTTGGTCTTCACCAGGGGTTTGTCCCGCATCTTGTCAGGATAAGAGCACTTCAAGGCCTCTTTCCCTTCCACCTGGTCGCTCTCCCTGAGCCAGCTCACAAAGTGCTGGAGGCAGCAGTCGCAGACCCAGGTGTTGTGGCCCAGGCTGATCCGGTGGAGCGCGGGCAGGCTGTGGAGCTGGGAGATGGTGGCGTTCCTCAGGCACTTCAGGGAGTTGTGGCTGAGGTCAAGGCTCTGAAGCTGGGCCAGGCTAAGGAAGGCCACGGCCTGCAAGCTCATCAGGGAGTTGTTCCGCAGGTCCAGGTGCTGCAGGCTGGGCAGGCAGGAGAACATGCCCGCAGGCAGGGCGATCAGCCTGTTGTCCGCCAGCTCCAGGCGGCTCAAGTTACCCAGCACCCCCCAGCCCAGCAGCTCGGCCAGGGCGGGCACCACGCTCTGGCTGTGGAGGGAGTTGCTGAGGTTCAGCTCCTCCAGGGGGCTGCTGGCGTTGCCGAAGGCCTCGGGACTCAGCTTGGCCAGGGCGTTGCCGCTCAGGTCCAGCTGCCTTAGGCTGGGCAGGCTGGCGAAGGCGCCCGCCTCCACCTGCTGCAGGTGGCTGCCGCTCAGGTTGAGGAGGCTGAGCTGCGGCAGGGGGGGCGAAAGGAAGGCGCCGGGCGGGAGGCTGGCGAGCCGGTTGCCCGTGAGGAAGAGGAGCCGCGCGTAGGGCGGCAGGTCCCGGGGCACCGCCGTCAGGTTCCTGTTCACGCACTTCACCGTCCGGGCCGCCTCGGAGCACTCGCAGGGCGCGGGGCAGGAGCCGGGCTGCTGAGCCGAGCCCCAGCCCAGCAGCACCTGCAGCAGCAGCCCCAGCGCCGCCCGCCTCTCCGCGCCCGGGGCAGGGGCCGCAGCGCCCCGCCGAGCGCGCCCCGCCATCCTCGCGCCCCTCTCCGGCTCGCCCGCGCCGGGATCCGGCCGCTGCTGCCCGCCGTGGGAGCCTGGACAGAAACTCTCCGCTCGGGGTCCGTTCCGCTGCCCCCGGGGGTGCAGGAGGGGAGCAAGGCAGCGCCCTCCCGTCAGCCGCGGGGCCCGGGGCGCCTCGCAGGTAGCCACTCGCTCCCCTTCTTCGGCGCGGAGCGGGGGGGAGGGGCGTCCCCTCACCCCCAGCGAGACCTGCAAGGAGCAAAGAGACGGATAAAGCGGCAGCACTTCGCCGGACCTGCGGAGCGCCCCTCCGCCGCGAAGGCAAGAAAAGGAGACTCCCCCCGCGCCCCAGCCTCACTCGTGTCCCCCACCCCGCGCAGGGCAGGGCAGCCCTCCGGGGTCGTTCCTTACCCGGCACAGCCCGGCTTCCCCAGCACCGGGCTGGAGACCCCCGGCTCCGCTGTCCTCTCCCAGGGAAGCTCCCCGCGCCGGGGTAAACCAGAATCCCCATCGGGACCAGCGCCCGCCCGGCCCATCGCGCGGCTCCTCCGGGCTGCCCCAGTCCAGAGGCGGCTGCGATACCCCCTCACCCCCCGGACAAAGCCGCCGCAAGAGAGACCCGACTCCACCCGCGAAGTTGTGCCGAGGCGCGGCGCTGCCGCCGCCTCCAGCCTCACCTCCCGGCTGGGCGCCGAGCGAGCCCCGTGCAAACTCCGCAGCAACCGAGGGCGAGGAAGTGGCCGGGCTCCCCCGCCTCGGCGGCCACCACTTTCCCACCGGTCCCGCCCCCGCGCAGAGCCTCGCCCAGCCCCGCTGCCGTCACACACCGACCGCGACTAGGGGAGGGGCTGGGACATGCCCCTGCGAACACCGGCTCCGCGTTCCGGGAATATCCCCTGGCAGCCCGGCGCCATGGAGCCCCCGAGGGAGGTCCTCGCTTCCCCAGCTTGGTGCTGCTTCCCCACGTTTACCTTGGAGCTGAGCGGAGCCACGTGGGGCGCTCCCCCGTCCGGCCAGGGAGGAACTGACTGGATCGCTGCAGAGCAGGCGGAGCAGGGCAGCCCTAGTAGACAGAATTGTGACTGATGGTGAAGACAAGCGAACCTCCCCGGCCCTGCTCTCACGCTCCTCCTGAAGATCAAACGTCCCCCTACTAAAGCTTCTAGTCCGATGAAGGGTGTGTAAGTGAGGTTTTGGTTTCAAGATGGTCGAGGCGGGCTGACAGCGGGGTCTGGTTGACAGCGGAGTGTAGGGAAAAAATAAACTATCCTCCCTGCCCCCCCAATGTGAGAGGAGGGCTGGAGAACCAAGTGAGCTGTAGCTCAGGAAAGCTCATGCTCAAATAAATTGGTTAGTCTCCAAGGTGCCACAAGTACTCCTTTTCTTTTTGCGAATACAGACTAACACGGCTGTTACTCTGAAAGAAGGGCTGTTGCAACAAAGACTAGTACTAGGGTTGTATGTGACTCAGCTAAGGGATCTGGTTGTTGCCTGTTGGTTCCAGGCTATTAGAGAGACAAGGTGAGTGAGGTACTATCATTTATTGGACCGATGTAAGATAGTACTTCGCTCACCTTGTCTCTCGGTGGGATAACAGGTGGCATTGTTGGAGGCTTCATCAAGGTGTTCAAAGAGGGACAAGAGCAGCCAGCCTAGTTACCAAGGAGTTGCCAGTGTTCTCTCTTAGATGTGAAACTGATCAGAGCACAACCTCACCTGTAACTATTTCACATTTGGGGACAATGTATACCTTCAAATCAGCGGCAGTGCTATGGGTACCCGGATGACCCCACAGTATGCCAAGCTTTTTATGGTTGACTTAGAACAATGCTTCCTCAGCTCTTGTCCCCTAATGCCCCTACTCTACTTGCGCTACATGGATGACATCTTCATCATCTGGACCCATGAAAATGAAGCCCTTGAGGAATTCCACCATGATTTCAACAAATTCCATCCCACCATCAACCTCAGCCTGGACCAGTCCGCACAAGAGATCCACTTCCTGGACACTACGGTGCTAATAAGCGATGGTCACATAAACACCACTCTATTGACCTACTGACCGCTATTCCTACCTACATGCCTCCAGCTTTCACCCAGACCACACCACACGATCCATTGTCTACAGCCAAACTCTACGATACAACCACATTTGCCAAGTTACCTACTACAGGACAGGCCGAACAAAGAAAATAACAGAACACCACTAGCCATCACCTTCAGCCCCCAACTAAAACCTCTCCAATGCATCATCAAGGATCTACAACCTGTCCTGAAGAATGAGCAATCACTCTCACAGATCTTGGGAGACAGGCCAGTTCTTGCTTACAGACAGCCCCCCAACCTGAAGCAAATACTCACCAGCAACCACACAACAAAAACATTAACCCAGGAACCTATCCTTGCAACAAAGCCCGTTGCCAGCTGTCCACATATCTATTCAGGGGACACCATCATAGGACCTAATCACATCAGCCACACTATCACAGGCTCATTCACCTGCGCATCTACCAATGTGCTATGCCATCATGTGCCAGCAATGCCCCTCTGCAATGTACATTGGCCAAACTGGACAGTCTCTATGTAAAAGAATAAATGGACACAAATCAGACGTCAAGAATTATAACATTCAAAAACCAGTCGGAGAACACTTCAATCTCTTTGGTCACTCTATTACAGACCTAAAAGTGGCAATTCTTCAACAAAAAAACTTCAAAAACAGACTCCAATGAGAGACTGCTGAATTGGAATTAATTTGCAAATTGGATACAGTGAACTTAGGCTTGAATAGAGACTGGGAGTGGATGGGTCATTACACAAAGTAAAACTGTTTCCCTTTGTTTATTCCCCCCCACCCCCCCGTTCTTGTCAACTGCTGGAAATGGCCCACCTTAATTATCACTACAAAAGTTCCCCCCCCCCCACCTCCTGCTGGTAATAGCTCACCTTTCCTGATCACTCTTGTTACAGTCTGTATGGTAACACCCATTGTTTCATGTTCTCTGTGTATATAAAATCTCCCCACTATATTTTCCACTGTATGAACCCGATGAAGTGAGCTGTAGCTCACGAAAGCTTATGTTCTAATAAATTTTTTAGTCTCTAAGGTGTCACAAGTCCTCCTTTTCTTTTTACACAACTTTCAGTGCAGTAATGCTTGGGGACAAAAAGTGAGTGTGTTTGTCAAGACCTGAGAAATAGCTACTGTGCTCTGGAGCCGGCCCACCTTTGCAGAGAACAGGTGATTAGGGCACACTTAAGGAGATTGCGGTTCATCATTTTTGTTGATGATGATTTTGCACTTAAATTTAGGCTGATATTTTATTCTAAAATATCTATTCCCATACCAACTGATTTCTAGGACAGGTGGCTTTGGGGAACATTCTGCTGATTATTTATAAACTTATGTTTGATTAAAATGAACAAAATTGAAGCTCAAACATGATTGAAATATCAGGTTTCAGAGTAGCAGCCATGTTAGTCTGTACAGTGCCGGCTCTAGGCACCAGCAAACAAAGCACATGCTTGGGGTGGCACTTTTCCAGGGGCAGCACTCTGGCCCCCCTTTTTTTTGAGCTTTGGGGGCACTGCTTCAGCAGCACTCCAGCTTTTTTTTGTTTGTTTTTTTGGTGCTTGGGGCAGCAAAAAACCTAGAGCCGGCCCTGAGTCTGTATCCGCAAAAAGACCAGGAGGACTTGTGGCACCTTAGAGACTAATAAATTTATTTGAGCATAAGTACTTTTGATTGAAATATCAGTGACTTTTAGATCTAATGTAATGTAACTTCATGCTCAAGAGAATTATAAACTAAAAATTTCAAAAGAATACATTGTATATGTAAATTTGCTAGTGAGAATGGGATAGAAGTACTTTTTCCTTGGTCTGTCCTTCTGTGACTGCTGTGTAAAAGGTAGTATCAATCAAATTGCAAACTGTGATAATATGGAGACAGTCACTTTATGTAGGCAGATAACAATATCTGTGCTTGGGGTGGTGCCTGGGGAATATAGAGGCAGTTTTATGAGAGTAAAAATGGTTCAAACTAGCAGCAATTTTTTTGTCCTTACGGAAGCGTTATGAATGCAGTCACCAAAACACAAATCACTTCAAAAAAATTTGTAATGCAACATAAAACAAACTGAAAAGTAAAAAATACAGAAACAAAAAAGAATGGAGAAGGGTTTTGTCCTAAAAGATACATAATCTAGTTGATTTAGCTTCTGGCTCTTGAAGTATTTATGTTGTGTTAATGAAAGCAGAGTGCAGGGAATTATTTACTCAGTTTCCTGTCAACCACTTGAATGACAACTTGTGTGGCAAGGAGAGAGAAAAGCTACTTACAGAATTTAAAAAGTTTTCTAAAGTTCTGTCCTTTAAGTCAGTATGTTTGTCTGTGTATCTACTGGCTTTATGGAGATCACAGTAATGATCCCAGAATTGACACTGGCCAAAGCTAACCCAGGATAGGTGATTATTACTACTGCAAATTTGACAAATTACAAGTTTTAGAATAATAATGTTGTGAACAAGAGTACTATACAAGGTTTATTAGGACTTGCTCCTCATTTTATTTCCTACCTCATCCCTTGTCCAAAAAAGTAAGCATGTGATTAGACAGTTGAACTTCAGTGTGGTCGAGAAGAGATTTCCTGCATTTCAGGTCATTTATAGAAACATAGAAATGTAGGGTGGCTGGAAGGGATCTCGAGAGGCCATGTAGTTTAGTTATGGGGATTCCACAACCTTCCTTGGTAACCTATTCCAGGACTTAACTGTCCTTACAGGTATAAAATTTTTCCTAATATCTAGCCAAAATCTTGCTTGTTGCAGGTTAAGCCAACTTTTTCTTGTCCTAGCTTCTGTGGATATGGAGAACAACTGATCACCATCCTCTTTATAACAGTCCTTCCAATATTTGAAGCTTGTTACCAGGTCGCCCCTTAGTCTGTATTTCATAAGGCTAAACATGTCCAGTTTTTTTAACCTTTCCTTATAGGTTACATTTTATAATTTTTGTTGCTCTCCTCTGGATTCTCTGCAGGTTGTCCACGTTTCTTAAGACCTCCAGCTGCGGACTCACCAGTGCTGAGTGGGGCACGACAACTACCTCCTTTGTCTTTATGCAACACTCCTATTAAAACATTGTTAGCCTGCAAACTGCATCACATTGTTGACTTATATACAGGTTTTGACCCACTATAACCCCTAGACCAGGGGTCTCAAATTCCTGGCCCGCGGGCCATCTGTGGCCCACGAACCTCCCAATGTGGCCCACGGGGCTCCAGCCATTTTGGGGCCGGATCTCTCCCTTGGCCCCACCTGCTGCCCCCGGGGCGCTCCCCCCACAAGGCAATTTACAGTGGCCCAGGGCCCCGACAGTGCAGCGGAGCTGAGCGGTGTCTGCCTGCTCACTCCACGTATCTGCCGGCCCCTCCCTGGGACGGCGCGGGGCTGTGTCTCCGCATGCTGCTCCTGCCCCGAGCACCCCTGAGGCCAATGGGAAGTTGTGGGGGTGGAGCCTGGGGGCAGCAGCGTGCGGAGGCCCCCCGGCCTGCCCTGCCTTGAAGCCCCAGGTAAGCACTACACCCCCTGACCCCCTCCCTGAGCCTGCACCCCCACCCTCTCCCCACATACCCCCTCCCTGAGCCTGCACCTCCACCCCCTCCCCACATACCACCTTCCACCCCCAAACTCCCTCCCAGAGCCTGCACCCCTCCCCCCGCCTGGAGCGTGCAACCCCACCCCCTCCTTCTGCATCCACATCCCCTGCTCCAGCCCAGAGCCTGCACCCAGTACCCAAACTCCATCCCAAAGCCCAACCTCTCACCCTTCTGCACTCAAACTCCCTCGCAGAGCCTGCACCCCAGTCCCCTACTCCAGACCTCCTCCCCCACCTAAACTCCCTCCCAGAGCCTTAGGCAGGTGGGGGGCAGAGTTTTTGGGGGGCTGGTTCTGGGCGGCATGAGTGACATTATTGGCCCACTGGGAGGATTTGAGGACTGGCACTGGCCCTAAGGTAAACTGAGTTTGAGACCCCTACTCTAGATCCTTTTCAGCAGTACTGCCACCAACCAGTTATTTGTATTTGTGCATTGGATTTTTCCTCCCTAAGTGTAGTATTTTGCACTTGTCTTTGCTGAATTTCATCTTGTTGATTTCAGACCAATTTTGTGATCTTATGTCCTTAGTTTATTTAACAGATTTTTTCACCAAAATTAAGTATTTTTCCCTTCGATTTGCAGGCATCCATCAGGGAAAGCAATGAAGAGTACCTGTTATAGAAATAAACCAATGGAATCTATTGATTACTAATTGTAAATAGCAGAAAAATACAAGGAGTAGGTTTGCAGATCAGATCTGAGATTTAGGACATTAGTATGTTTGAGGTTAAGACAGTTGCAAAAATCTACAAATACATAATACTGGGTGATTTTTTTTTAAACTGCTATAGTTGCTTTGGCTACCCCAGAATCATTGGGGGCATGATTGGAAAAGTCGTGTATGATAAAGGCTTGCTTTTTAGACTGATTTATTTTGGTGACTGCAAAGGAGGAGGAGACTCTTCCAGACGCTTGTAACAACGAACAGTTTAGACAATGAAGTTTTTCCAGTCACAGCACATCTACACAGGCAGCTGGATGCTAATTACCTTGATCCAATTAATCCGAAACTCCTCAGGGTTTTCCTTACCCCTCACTAACGAATGCTTGCAAAGCTCCTAAATTCCATTAGTTTTCTCTGGCCCCATTGTACACAAATCATCTGCCCCTCCTACCCAATACTCCCTACCTTTTCGTGATTTCACACATTCTATATCTTGATTCTTCATCCTGGTCCCATTTTTGTCTCTTTAAAATCTGCAGTAGTCCTGTGGACTTTAAAAAGCCAACAGGGAGGGAAAGCTGCAAATGAGAGCATGAATCAAGCACAGAACCTAGGGGAATAGGCAAAAACAGAGACTGGGGAGATGGGCCATAGTGAGCTCCTAAATTTCATGGGATTCCCTGCCTCTTGTCTCTTTCTGCTCCCATTGTTCTGCAGTGGTTAAGTAATGGGATGATTCATTGGGTAAGGATTAAACACTGTGTAAGGGTAGCAGAATCTGGCTATCAGATAGGAAGTATTAATCAGAGAGTTATTAAGGAAAGGAAATGTGAAATAGCAGATACTGATGATGTGAATAGACCGGAGGAATGGAATCAGCTCCTGAAGACTGGAAAGCTGTTATCAAGGTACCTACTTTTAAACATTGTGACAAGGTGTAGCTAAGGGTTGGAGAGCAGCTGGATCTGGCCAGCTGTGATTTTTCCTGGCATGAGGGAGCTCTCAGCTGTCATGGCTGAAATGCCTGTCTCCTGTGCTATGCCCTGTCCTGGATTCAGTGTAGTGAGTGGGGACGATGCCTGATTGGAGCACAGCATGATCCAACTAGCTGGTGTGTGGTTCCTTTGGGATTGTTGAAAGCTGCCATAATTTAAAGCAGTATCCAGGCGTCTACAGGGAGCAGTTTTACTGTGAGAATCAGGGAGTCTCAGCAGGCTCCCAGTTGGCTCCCCTTCCCTGTAGAAACTTAGTGCAGCACTGAATTTGGGCCCTGTTCCCTCATATTTCAAATGATAGTCCCACTCAAAGCACAGCTATTCATTGTTGTGTAATTCCAAGGTCTCTGGACCTCATTTAATGCAAAGAAGCTGACTCTGCCCTGGTTTCATAATGGCTAACTTGGCTAAGAACCAAGTTCTGCAGAATTACAGGGCCTCAACATCTGAAGCATAGAGGACTAGACTGTGAACTTTGTGATTTGAATGATTTGAAAAGGGTGGCATACAAAAGACTGAACAGATTGGAAGAAATTGAAAACATATGAGGCATGATTCTCCACTGTCTTGCACCTTGTGTAGTTACTTACACTTTTGCAATGTGGATGTAAAACTTGTAAAAGTTTACAAGGAGTACACAAGTGAATCTCGATTACTGTCTAGCAAATTTTATTTCAACACCAAGTAAAATAGTGCACATTCCTAAGAGAAGAAAAATTATGTTTTACAGCCACAAATATAAAGGAGTACACACGTTTACAAGGAGTAAGACACTGGAGAGTAAGGCCTCTCTTCCTTTTCATGTATGATCAGTGATCCACTGTTAACCACTGTGACCCTCCATATGACACTTTCATGTTATACCTGCTGTTCATTCACTGAACACCCCTCCTCTCCTTCACTTCTGCTTTTCTTCCCTTCCCCTCTCATCTCTCCATCAGTTCTTTCTGTTTTTCTTTAGAGCTGCAGCTCCTCTTCTTTGGGCTGATTGCATACTTGTAAATGTACCTAACCCTTTATAATCTGGGGGAGGAAGGAAAGCCTGTGTGATTCTACAGAGGGCTGCACAAGAAGAGTCATATTGTCACAGAGCAGGGAGGTGATAATTCCTCTTCTGTGCAGTACCAGGGAGGCTGCACCTAAAATATTGCATTCCATTCTGGCACTCCAGTACCAGCAAGTCTCCAAAGGTGACACGATAATTCAGAAAAGAGCAATAAAAATGATTAGGGGCTGGTGGGATTGACTTATGAGGAACAATATAAAAGAATTTTAAATATGTATAGCTTGTCCAGACAAAGACTAAGGGGGGATATCAAAAGGTCTATAAACACTTGGAAGAGGGTAAACACTAAGGAGGAAGATGAATTGTCTAGCGTGATTTGAGAGGAATAAGTAGGCGTAATGGGAACAAATGAAGCAAATTAAAATTCAGACTCGATACCAAGAAATGAGCTTGCTTAGACTGTGGAACTGCCTAATGGGCACACTCGAGCAGTGGAGTTTTAAACAAACTTCTTTACCTAATTCAGGAAAGTACTTCAGAATTCATATTCCATTCTCTGTAATAAAAGTTGATTAACTAAACCTGTGAGAAGGCAAATATAATATATCACAGTGTTTCTGCCATGTAATTTGTTTAGCGAGAGATTCTCAAAGGCACAAATGGCGTTCTGATGGGGTGCATAGACCACACACTGAGACAGCCAGGAAAGAATTAATAGATGGACCAATTACTGCTCCAGCTGAGACTAAGGATAGGTCCACAAGGGGATAAAAAACCTGATGCTGCCCCAAGTCAACTGGCTTAGACTTGTGGGACTTGGGCTGTGGGGCTGAAAAACTGCAGTGTAGATATTTGAGCTTGGGCTGGAGCCCAAGCTCTGGGACGACCCTGCAAGGGTGGATGGTCCCAGAGCTTGGGCTCCAGCCCAGGCCCAAATGTCTATACAACAATTTTTAGCCCAGAGCCTGAGCTCCTGTGAGCCTGGTCCAGCTGCAGCCATGCCGCAGATCTTTTATTGCTGTGTAGACATACCCTAAGCAGCCAATTAACAGCACTGGCATAAAAGCTGCAGCTCAGTTAGAGAAGGGCTGTTGCTAGAGAAGCTGAGAAGTTGAGAAAGTACCTTAGTAGCTTGTTGGCAAGAAGCTGCGGAGGGAGAACTCCAGGGTGGGAGAGTGGAGTCCACAGCCCTGTGAGAGATGTGGACAAAGATGGAAAAGGTGGGAGCCGTCCAAGAAGTGCCCAAGGGATTGTAAGGCGCAGTCATTAGCTGCCTAACACAGGGTTCCTGGTCTGGAACCTAGAGGAGAAGCTAGGCTTGGGTTCCCCTAGACCTCACCCAGCAAGAAGGGGAATACAAATCTCTGGATTAAAAGAGGTAGAGACTTATGAGTCCCTGATAGGGGCTGAAGGCCTGGCATAAGGGCCATTAAACTTTGGATTTTTCTGTTACCCTGGAAGAAGACTGAACCAGAAGGTGAGCTGGCCAGAGGGCTACACCACGGAAGCTGCAGACTGCTGTGGCATCAGATGACAGACAACAGGCAGTGCTAGAGCAGAAGAACCTCTGAAACACTGTGTCTACAAGGTGGCAGTCTGGCCGTGAGTTCACCCTATGACAGGTGCTTAGCTCCTTTCATACCTGCCATCTGTGCCTTTGAGACTCCCCCTGAACTGGCAGGTGTAATTGCCTTTTATCATATAAGGAATTTTAAATACAATTCCAGCATTGCACTGTGCCCAGGATACTTCAATCATGGAAGATTCAACATATTTTCTGGGAGTAATAGAATGTGCAAAATACAATACAGGAGAGTCTTAAAAATCTGGGACTAACTAAAGGCAGCATAGAAGGAATTAATGTGTGAAGGAACTGCTCAGGAAATACAGTTTCTGAGCACTTGTCCTTTAAATGGTTTTTCTTTTCCTAATCTATCCACGTCAAGAATCACTAAGTCAAGTCCTCAGCAATTGTGTGTAAAGGAAGAAGCTATTCTACCTCTGTTTGCCTAATACAATTAGTATCTAAATGTTCAATTTTCATTCTTTCTGCCCTGATTTGATCTTTTAAAAATGTGATTACTACAGAGGATTAAAACAATAATGATCCTTGGGTATCTAATTATTACCCAGCCACTGACATAAAAATCGTGGTTTTAATTAACTATATAGGTTTTTTTATAGTATTGCACGCATTTTTCATAAGCATTCTGTTAGAATTATTAGTTTAATGTCTTAGATTCCATTCCATACACTACCAGAGTTCTGATTTACTAACTATTCTGAATGAATATAAATCGGAAAAGACGAGTGCCAGAGCATTTGTTAACAGTACTTCAAAGTTATGAATAGTTTCAGCGGAAAAATTCCTTCCCCCCCCAAAAAAAGAGGTTTAAATCAAATTTTGTTGTGGGAAAATATTGCTTTTGATTTAAAAAACATTATTTTTAATGGGAAACTATAAACTAAATCAGAGTAATAGAGCTTCATTTTTTCTTTTGTCGCTCTAACTTTTTCAAAGTGGGACAGATTTTGAAAAGTCAGAGTAGAATAAAAGATAGAGGAAAAAGTGGGGAAGGGAAAGTCCCTAGATATCATTCACTCTATTGTGCTCTGTGGAGGTTGGGGCATAGGTGGAAGGAAAAGGAAGAGAAAGGAGAAATAAAGACCAAAATCTAGAATTTTTCAGTTTTCAAAAACAACTCAAAATAAAAAGTCAGTTAAAATAAAATATCTAAAGTGAATTGTTTTGAAATTTTCCCAAAAACAGTTGAAACATTTTGAAAGAAACTTTTTTTTAATTTGAAACTTTTTTCCAAAAAAAGTTGTTCGGTCAGCTCTAGTTATGAAATGCTCTCTGAATAATAACTGTTCTACCCAACTCCACAGTGATGTTTAACAGGTTAAAAGTTTATTAAATTTCTTAAACTTTAATAAGAAGTCAAATGAAAGAGGGTTTTTTTTAATAGTTTCTTAGCATTCTTCTTAGCATGAAGAATGTTCTTTCATTGCAGTACTGCATTGTTGGGTACTGTTGAATAAACTCTTGGGTGTGAACCTGCTACAAACATTAACTTAAGAAGATCATGGGTGTGACAGGTTCCCCCGGGGTGCCACTTGGAACTGGGGTACCACTGAGCCCGCCTGACCCACCAGCCTGGGCTCCCTCTCTCTGCATTGCTGTTCAGCCTGCCAAGCCTTCCCCCATGCTTCAGATTGCACTATACCAGCACACATACAGGTAGGGACACACCCAGCTGCAGCTACACACACAGATACTGAGATCAGCTCTGCATGGGAAGGAACAGCACATCCCAGTTCCTAAGACGCACTCCCCTCTGGGGCGTAAACCCAAAATTATAGTGTCTTGCGTTGCACAAGGAATTGTACAGTGCAAGATCATGAAATTCACCCCCTCCCTCAATGTGGAGGAATATATGCAACAGCTTTCTGCCTTCCGGTTATGATTTCCACACACTGGTTTTAGACAAAACAAAAACAAGTTTATTAACTACAAAAGATAGATTTTAAGTGATTATAAGGGATAGCAAACAGATCAAAGCAGATTACCTAGCAAATAAAACAAAATGCAATTTAAGCTTAATATACTAAAGAAATTGGACATAAGTAGCAAATTCTTACCCTAAATGTTGTTGTAGGCAGTTTGCAGAGATTCTTGCGGGCAAGCTATACTTGCTTGCAGCTTAAAACTCTAGGTATTCCTTTCACAGGTTAGAAAACCTTCTAGCCTGGGTTCAGCCTTTCTCCCGTAGTTCAGTCTTTTGTTTCTCAGATGTTTCCAGCAGTCTTCTTTCTTGGGTGGGGAGTCAATGAAGAATCAACCACGATGATGTCACTCTCTGCCTTAAATAGCTTTTGCAGATGGCAGGAGCCCTTTGTCTCCCAGTTTTAGTTCCCACACCTTTCAGTGGAAAAACACTAATATTCTGTGATGGAGTCCAGTATCAGGTGACTTGGTCACATGTCTCTGTATGGCTATAGCAGCCATGACTGGAAGGCTGTTTGTATCATCCTCAGGAAGGCTCCCTGATGGGAGATTAGCATCTTCTAAGACTTCTAAGACCTAATGGTCCTTCCCAGCCAGCCATCTACACTGATTGCATTCTGTCTAGTGTCCATTCCCCAGGTGTAAACACATTTGTAATAGATGCATAGACAATATTCCTAACTTCAGATACCAGAATGATACATGCATATTCAGTAAATCATAACCTTTTCAATGATATCTCACATTCTTTATCTTGCCCAAAATACATCATAGGTATGCCATATTCATATCATAATATTACTACTATGAAGAATATGGGGTGTAATGCCACAAGGGGCTTCTAGCAGACTCACTCTATTGGGCCAGACACATAATCATTGGCTTGATTCTGAGTTACATTAAGGCCTCTTTATGCCATTCAGGCAGCCTAAAGGTGACTTAAAGTGGGTAAAATGACCCCCTGAGAGGATCCCTTATACAAAGAGCCTACATGGCTAATGCAGAATTGTTAGTAAAGGCAAATTTACTGGCCCTACTTCCAGTCCCTGGCGTACAGGTGGATAAGGGGTATGGTCAGACTATTGACTTTCCCAGGGCCATGGAATGCAGTTTATACCCAAGGCTTCTCTAACTTGCTGTAAGGGCTGGGTAAGACTCTGGATTGATCCAGAATACAAGGAGTATAAGCCATCTTTGCCCCCAACCCCTTTGTTCATGTCCCAAACTTATTAATGGAGTAGCTGAAGAATCAGGTCCTATTTGTTAATTCTAATTTCAAGGAAATGCACAATGGTTTTCCATTCTATGGTGTATGCATACTGAAATGTTGTAAGGTGTCTTGTGAGTGTAGGGTTGCTGGCACTGAGATTATATGATTTTTTATAAGAGTACTGAAGCATTATTGTTATGAAACATTGAAATAAAAAAGGGACAGACTTGTGAGAAAAGACTTAGGTCATATTTTGACTCTGTCAGTGAAGCTAGTGGGCTTTTGTAAAAAGATACCACAAACAATATAACAAAAATCTATACTTCTTTTAAGACTTTCTTGCTGAATTGATGCATTTAGAACCCAGAGTAGAATGTAGTTAGTCTATGACCAGAATTTAGAACCATAGTGAGCACAAGTGTCCAGCAGAGATCTGATACTTATACTGGTAGAATGGCCCTTGCAATGCTCAATGACGGAAAATGACCAAGGTGGATGTCAAAGACTTGTACATGTACTGGATGTCAGCAGACTTTAGAGAGGCCAAATTGCACGACAGCCAGGTGTACAATCATGAGTTTTGGAAGAAGGCTATAAAAGTAATTGACCCCATATAGGGAAGTGGCAAGAAAGAAGAACAGTGGGCAAAAGTTACTACTTCTAGAACTAGATTAAAATATTCTGAGGTTCAGCACTTTGATACCAAATAAATACATGTGACATTTAAAAATTAATATGGTATCAGAGAACAGGGCCAGAAAGGATTTGTTAATACTGTCTAAATTATCTTTAGGTCACGGTGTTTTAAAAAAATCCTACTAAAAGCTTTTAACATGGGGAATGTTTTATTGCTTATCATATAAATTCACTAATGATAGTTATTAACATAAATGAGCTCTGGTGGGGGTTGTATGTTAATCTAAGTTGGGGTTAGAGTCAAGTGTTTCCTTGAAGGGTAAACAATTTTAACTGAAAATAGTAAGAGCTTTTAAAAAATAACTAATCTGAAAAAAAGACTACTCTTACCTCTTAAAAATAAGGAGTGCAATGTGCAGAGAACTTACATTTATTTGTATTATTAAGGAGTTCATTGTAAATAGGAATCCTATAATATTATAGAAGTTCTGAAGTTAAAAATAGAAACATTCTGATGTTAACACATAGCTGCCCATAGTCCCAAAGCCATAGAATAAATGACCTGCAGCATTTTGCACTTCAGGCTTGTCATAGTTGCCTGCCCCTGCAATTCATTTAGCCCTTTGAACACAATGAATGCTACAGCAAATCCATATGTCTCTGAACAGATGCTGCAAGCCATGAAACAGGGCCAGAGGGAAGAGACCGAAGAATGTGGGTCTGGATGCTGCATTTACTTGCTTGTTATTGTATTTTCTACTGAAGTGTAAAAGAAGTTAAAAGACAAGCAGCCACCACTTCCATTTAAACTGGAGGTAGCATTTATGTAACCCAGGGCAATGGAGTCTCCTTTCAGTGTGCATTTCACCTAGCATCTAATATCAGCATTAAAAATGCCCTCACCTTGCCAATCGTGTGCTGCCAAGTCACAGTTCAGACTTGCAGGAAAACAAAGTCAAGATCGATAACTGCAAAAATAGGAAAGAGAGAAGAATAGCTACAGAAAGGGTTTAATTAATGTTATTAAAAACTCATAGTATTATGTTGAACCTCTTCAAAGTACTACACCATTGTTTCAATGCCAGGATCTGTTCTATATTGCTTATTTGTGCCTGTGTGTAGGCAAATGCCTTGTTAACTATTTCTTTTTATTTGCCTTCTTGGTTTTGAGCCTTTATGTTCATGTTTTCAAGCTCTTCTCTGCAACCATGAGGACTTTTTTAATATAAAAACACAGGTTCTTATATACTCACATGATTCCCAGGAGCAGAAGCTTAAAGAAAAACAGCAAATATTATGAGACTCAAAATAAAATCTCTGAAGCCAGCAACACTGTCAGGCTCCCAGCCTTGGGCATGTTGACCAAAGGGTATTTCATGGGGGAGGGATGCCCCCTGTAACATCTTTTTGCCATGCCCAATGCTAAGGCAGGTACAGAGGGTGCCGGAGATGGCCCCTGAGATCCAGGCATATAGCCAGCCTGGCAGCGCTGCTGAGGAACTTCTACCAGTTAGTATTATGTGCTGTATTCCAATAAACCATCTGGGTACTGACTGTATAGGGGGATTTAAATAACTTTGCTCCAGGTTCTGGCTGGGCAGTGCCACATTGCTCAGGTGTCACTACATGAACTGACAGACATGTCTGTCTCTGGGCAGTAACCTTCATTCTCTTATTTGTTCAGCTTTTGTCACCCTCTCCTTCCTAGCATGCTCAAAACGCTGACCAGGCTGGAACGTTTGGGCAAAAAGTTATTTGCCTAAAATCTTGCCTTCCTGTGCTGCTTGAGGTTCCCTCTCCCTCTTGGTTGACTGTCCCTGGCCCCCTTGCTCAAGATGGGAGCACAACCAGAGCTAAAAAAATCAAACATGTTGCATGGCAGGCGTTTTTTATCGTAGCAGCAGACACAGACAGCGAAATAACAATAGAAAACTTTGGATCACTGTTTTGATTAATGCCCAGATCTTTTAGTTACCTTCACATTTTCAGACATTCACTGGAAGGTGAGCTAAATGGCCCAGAGTGGCTCCCGAAACACTTCACAGTGCATAGAGATTATAAGGCATTTGTGGCTACACATGGTTAATTTCCATCAAACTCTCTTTTGTTGCAGTGCACAGCATTGCTAATCCCTTCACAGCAAAATGGGTGTGAATTAATGCAACAGTCTATTAATTTTGTACTGCGCTTTGTGCTGATCATCAGGTATTATAAATTAGACTATATGGCATTCACATTGCAAGACAATGTGGCCTTCTTAGGGCCATCCATACAGGTGGTGGTTACCTTCAACTCCTGCACTGACTCAGAGGGTGCCATCCTGGTAAATAGCAGTGCTGCATATCTTCCCAGTTTGTCCATTGCCTTTTTGAGCAGGACCCTTCTCTGTGTCTTGGAGACATGTCCTGGGGGCAAAATTTGTCAATGTAAGGATGGCTTTCAAAGGTGCAATTATTAACCTACCCCTCGTCCCACCCATCCACCCCACATTGTTACAGCCTGGGGTCCTATATAAGACGGAAATGACATGGAAAATGTCTTACCATCTCACAATCGAAGTAGCTTAAGCTGGCATAAATAAAGCAGTGTGGATACGCACTTTCAGTATAGTTATAGCAGAAAAAGTTATACCAAAAAAAACCTTTCCCATGTAGACAAGGACTGACGTTTTACCTGAGCTGCAGGTAAGTGTGATAGATCTGCCAAATGCATGAGTGCTACATACAATATGTGACATTTGGCCAGTGTGTTCATTGGGAATAAAATTGGGCCTTGAATTAAACAGGGGTTCTGTAGAAATAATATCATGATCGCATGATAAAAGAGAATGATGTTGCAGGCTCATCATAAAGTAGACTGAAATGAATTATTAACATGAGCTCTTCCATTTATGCACGCTGAGGTGGTGCCTAGGTCCTGTAGTTGTGCTTTGAACCAAGATAGTCGTAAGAAAATATGGAGGATTGACAATTGCTCCATTACCCCAAATCTTTTTAGATTTCTTCATGATTCTTTTAGCTTTCCTCATTATTATCTCTTAACTTACGATTTTGTGCTTTTCTTTTCTTTAGGTCAGATGATGACATGATAATGAGTGAGTTCTATGTTAGACCTCATCTTGACAGATAAAGAGGAATTGATCATGGAAATAAAATTTAGTGGAAGCTTAGGTACAAGTGATCATTACTTGATCACACTTGTTATGTGCAAACAGAATAAAGTACAAATTGGTTGTACTTTATATATATATTTGCTGTTTTCAAAGGTCATTTTCACAAACCTGAAAACAATTATGATGGCAGGAGAAATTTAAACAAAAATATGAACGATAATTGGGACCTGTTTAAGAACACCTTATTAGATGCCCAAAAAGCCACAACTGAGAGAGGAAGCTACACTTGGCTAAAAAAACCCCCTAACTTAGAGGGGAGGTGAAGGCATCTATACAAAATATAGAACAAATGGAAGAAAAGGTAAGGTGATAGTAATGAATATAAATCAGAAGCTAGGAATTGCAGAAAATTGCTAAGGGGGGAAAAGGCCACATGGAGAAATCTATGGCCAGTAGAATTAAGGACAAAGAGTTTTAAAAATATATTTGAAATAAAAATAATACTAACAAATGTACTGGTCCATTACTAGACAGGAATGGTAGAATTGTCAATAGCTGCAGAAAAGGTAGAAGTGTTTAATAAATATATCTGTCTAGTACTTGTGGAAAAGGCTAGACAGATGATGGGGTCCTATAGATGATGAAACACTTTCCACTCCAATAGTAACTCAAGAGGATGTTAAACAAAAGCTACTAAAATTAGACTTTTTGTAAATCAGCAGGTCTGATAACTTGCATCCAAGAGTTTTAGAAGAGTTGTCCCAGGCACTTGCTCCATCATTAATATTAATTTTAAATGACTCAATGCTGAGGGAGGTTCCAGAAGACTGGAAAAAAGCTAATATATGCCAATATTTAAAAAGGATAAAGAGGTTGACTTGGGTAATTATAGGCCTGTAAGCCTGTCATTGATCCCAGGCAAGATAATGAAGAGGCTGATACAGGACTTGGTCAACAGAGAATTAGAGTGTGATATAATTAATGTCAATTAGCATGGGTTTGTGGAGAAGTAATCCTAACACTATCTGTTTTATGAGAGTACAAGTTGGGTTGATAAAGGTAATCGTGTTAATGTAATATTCATGGACTTCTGTAAGGCATTTGAGTTGGTACTGCACGGCATTTTGATTGAGAAAGTGAATCAATGCAAAATTAACATGGCACACATTAAATGTATTATAAATGAGAGGCCTCAAAATGAAATTGTAAACAGGAAATCATGGTATGTTTCTAGTGGGGTCCTGCAGGGATTGATTCTTGTTATTTAACTTTTTTTATCAATGAAAGAAAGAAACCATGAAATCACTGAAAGAAACCATGAAATCATTATTGATAAAGTTTGCAGATGACACAGAAATTGGAGAAGCAGTAAATGATTAAGAGTATAGGTCATTGATACCAAGCAATCTGGATTGCTCTGTAATTTGTGCATAAGCAAACGTGCATTGCAATATGGCCAACATAAAGTAATAGAACGTAGGCCATACTTACACAATGGGGGGAATCTATCCTGGGAAGCAATAGACTCTGAAAAAGACTTGAGGCTCACGGTGGATAATCAGCTGAGCATGAGCTCCCAGTACTGATATGGCTAAAAGGGCTAATGCAAGCCTTAGGCTATGTTTACACTATGCAGTTTTTAGTGACACGGTTGTGCTGCTACAACCATGCTGCTAAAAGGTGCGTAGTGTAGCTGCAGTTTGTCAGCAGGAGAGAGCTCTCCTACCAACAAAAAACTTCCATCCCCAACGAGTGGCGTTAGCGTTGTCAGCAGAAGAGCGCTCCTGCTGACAAAGTGTTGTTCACACCAGTGCTTGTCATCGACAAAACTTTTGACTTTCGGGAGGGTATTTTTTTAACACCTCTGAACAACAAAAGTTTTGTCTTTCACTTGCCAGTGTAGACAAAGCCTTACATGCATAAACAGGGGAACCTTGAGTAGGAGTAGACAGATTATGTTGCCTCTATTTAATGTTAGTATGACTGCTACTGGAATACTGTGTCTAGTTCTGGTATCCACAATTCAAGAAGGATGTTGAGAAATTGGAGAGGGTTCAGAAAAGACCCATAAGAATGATTAAAGGATTAGAAGACATGCTTTATAGTGAAAGCCTCCAGGAGCCCAATCTATTTAGCATAACAAAAAGAAGGATAACGGGTGACTTGATCACAGTTTATATGTTCCGCACCTACATGGGGAACAAGTATTTGATAATGGGCTCTGAAACCTAGCAGACAAAGGTATTGTTGCCCCTTTTTTTTACCCAAGTGGCTAGTCACATTTTGGGGCCCTGGAGATGTTCCTGTTGGAAGTAGAAATTGATCAAGTCTTGGTATTTTCTTTGTTGAAATCTCATTTGTTTACAATGAATATACAAAGCCCTGTTTCTCTGAATGCAGAAGAGACCAAGAAAAAAAGAAGCAGTTTCTTAGTTTACAGTTTGAAGAAGCTTCAGCCGACAGACCCATGGATTGTTGTGGTACATTTTGACTTTAGTAAAGCTTTTGATACTGTCTCTCATGACCTTTTAGACCTTTTAAACAAACTAGGGAAATGCAACCTAGATGGAGCTGCTATAAGATGAATGCAAAACTGGTTGGAAAACCATTCCCAGAGAGTAGTTATCAATGGTTCACAGTCATGTTGAAAGGGCATAATGAATGGGGTCCTGCAGGGATCAGTTCTGGGTCTGGTTTTGTTCAATATCTTCATCAATGATTTAGATAATGGCATAGAGAGTGCACTTATAAAATTTGCGGATGATACCAAGCTGGGAGGGTTTGCAAGTGCTTTGGAGTATAGGATTAAAATTCAAAATGATCTGGGCAAACTGGAGAAATGGTCTGAAGTAAATAGGATGAAATTCAATAAGGACAAATGCAAAGTACTTCATTTAGGAAAGAACAATCAGTTGCACACATACAAAATGGGAAATGACTGCCTAGGAAGGAGTATTGGGAAAGGGATCTGGGGATCATAGTGGACCACAAGCTAAATGAGTCAACAGTGTAATACTGTTGCAAAAAAAGTGAACATCATTCTTGGATGTATTAGCAATAGTGTTGTAAGCAAGACACAAGAAGTAATTCTTCTGCTGATTCTTCTGAGCTGAATAGGCTTCAACGGGAGTTCTGTGTCCAGTTCTGGATGCCACATTTCAGGAAAGAAGTGAACAAATTGGAAAACGTCCAGAGAAGAGCAACAAAAATGATTCAATGTCTAGAAATCATGACCTATGAGGGAAGATTGAAGAAATTGGGTTTGTTTATTCTTGAGACGACTGAGAGGGGACATGATAACAGTTTTCAAGCACATAAAAGGTTGTTACAAGGAGGAGGGAGAAGAATTGTTCTTCTTAACCTCAAGAAGCAATGGGCTTAAATTGCAGCAAAGGAGGTTTAGGTTGGACATTAGGAAAATCTTCCTAACTGTCAGGGTGGTTAAGCACTGACATAAATTGCCTAGGGAAGTTGTGGAATCTCCACCATTAGAGATTTTTAAGAGCAGGTTAGGAATGGACTAGATAATACTTAGTCCTGCCATGAATTCAGGGGACTGGACTAGATGCCCTCTCGAGGTCCCTTCCAGTCCTATGATTCTATGAGTGTGGTGAATTCTTCATCACTGGCAACTTTTAAATCAAGATTTAATGTTTTTCTAAAAGATATGCTTTAATTCAAATAGGAATTATTTTGGGGAAGTCCTACGGCCTGTGCTATACAGGATGTCAGACTAGATAATCACAGTGATCCCTTCTAGCCTTTAGAGTCTAGGAATTGTTATAGAATGGTTAGATTTCCTTAGACTTTAACAATTCATTTGTTAGAAAACCCATCAAGAGGACACCAGAAGTCGCTGTGGCAGAGATGGTTGCAGATTGCTTGAACTCTGAAGCAGCCCATTAAGAATTCTAACCATCTTCCCTTAAAACCCACCATTCAACACCAAGAAATATTGTGCCCAACTACTGAAACCTCTAAGATGCCCTCTAGCTCTATAGCTTCCTCTCCAAATCTGAAGGCAGTGACAAAATAGAGAAATTCTGCCTCTTCGCCTTCTACAAACAAAATGGTGCCTGAGCCTGGTGGAATGCAGCTGATGGCTGTAATACAATAGGTGGCCACAGATCCTGTGAAATTAAATCTGCAGTATCCGCCTAACAGACCATTGTGACTGAGTGCATGACAAGCTCTATTCCGACAGATGCGTGAAGCAGAACAGGGAATTTCTGAAGTGGAAGATGGTTTCAAAGAGAACAAATTACAGGTTATAAGCACTCTGGTGATATCAAGACTGTTAAGATCAAGCTAATTGATCTAGAAAGCCACTCACAACAATGTAAAGTCAGGGCTGTAGGTGTTCCTGAGGGAACAGAGAAAGGTAAACCCTTTGACTTTTTCCCTAGACTGCAAACAAAGTTGTTGGATCTGCTGATAGATTTCTGTTTTGATATCAAACAGGCACACCAGGCCCTTGCCCCCAAGCCAGCTCCAGGAAGTCAGCCTACAGCATTGATTGTGAAGTTCCTGTAGTTTACCACTCAGGAGCTTATATTGCAGAAATTCAGAGGAAAAAAAGGAGCTGTTATGGGGAGAGCCAGCATTTCAAGATTATGCTTGTGATGTGGTTGAAATGAGGGCAGCTTTTAACCAAGTGAAACAATTGGCCAAGAAAATGGACTTGAAGTATTTTCTCAAATACCTGGCAATACTCCATATTAAGAATGGCAAGAAGATGGTATCATTCAGTTCCACTTAGGAGGTGGAAAAATACCTCAAAAATCTGCAAATTCCTCCCTTGCAAAAGGTGATATCTACAAAATGATCTGACCATATGGAATTTATGTATTGCTCTCTGAGAGCTGATATGGCTGCTCCAAACAAGTTGATAGGTCCGAGCTAATACTGATAAGATATTTCCCTTTCTTTTCTTTTTTCCTCTCTCTCACTGGGGCTCAAAGGTTAAAGGCTTATTATCAAATTACTTCCTATTGCCTTAACTAACAGGAAAGGAGCATTAATGTAAAATCTATCATTAGATTAATAAGTATATATGTGTACACACACATATATGTATAATTATATATTTATCAGTGTTTTACTACATGGTGCTTCCTTATGATGTAATGTATCAAGATTCTGTTGGTAATAGGTGATAACTATAGTAGTAATGTTTGCGGCCCGAGGGGCTGGGAGGATCTCCAAGTTTCATGTGATCCAGCCACACCCTTTGAATGTCAAGTGTGTATTTTTTGAATTTTTAAACAGATTCTTCTTTTTGATTGTATGATGCAAATGTGAATTTCTCTCTCCACTATCTTTTCTGTTTTGTCTTTTCACTTATTTAGTTTGTCTTTCTCTCCCCATCCTGTTACCATTCCATACTGGGAATTTCCTTCCAACTCCTGTAGAATATGTGTTGGGAAGTGACATTCTACCCCTGGATTATATAACTTTTGCAGTATAGATATGCAAGAACTTTATGCTGCTCAGGAACATTGACAATTTCTCAAGCGACTTTATATTTTATCTGGTATACTTTAACAATGGTGGTTCCGATAATTAAATATGTCTCCTGAAATATAAAGGGTTTTAATAACCCTATTAAAAAAAAAATGTTCCGTGCTTAAAAGAAAAGAGAATGTAGACATTGCCATGTTCCAGGAGATGCACGTGCCAGACTGTAAAGCTTATAGATTGAATAGAGATTGATTAGGCCTCTGAGTGGTTAGCTGCTTTCATTCGAAAGTGTGGGTTGTTGCTATACTAACACATAAAAAGTTGAATGGTAATATTCTGAGCACAAGGTTTGACAGTGAGCGCAGATCTACTGTCCTTGAGGCTGAAACTAGCAATTCTATAAACATCTTTGTCAACCTCTATGGGCCAAACCAGGATGATCCAAACTTTTTCATAATTTTTTATGAACAGAAATGACATGGGCCACCATCCTTTTATTATAACTGGGGACTTTAATGAAACTCTAGACCCAGTCCTTGGCAAATCTTCTCTTTCTCCATATAAAAACACTAATACTTGCCAGGTATTTCATAAATACATGGCTGATTTCCATTTCCCAAATGTGTGAAGATTAGGTAATCCTATGGCTGGAGACTAGGGTTTTCTTCTGCAGCTCATCCAACTTATTCGAGATTGGACTATTTTTTAGTGTTACAAACCTGATCAATTCTGTCACTGATTGTAGCACTGGTATTATTGTTGTATCTGCTTGTGCTCCTAGACATATGTCTTTTAGGTCCACAGTCTACGGATCCCCCAACCAAAATGTGGAAATTAACTACCCCTCTGCTGTTTGATGCATCATTTGTTAGCTCTATCCGCAGGAGTTAGACCTTTTTTTAAAAAAACAACTGCCCCCACTGCTTCCTCACCCGCCACACTTTGGGAAGCCTTTAAAACCTTCTTCAGAGGCCATATCATTTCTTATGTCATCTTTAAAAAGAAATGGAGAGAACAAAGAATTGGTACTCATGCAAAGGAAATCAAGGCCTTGGATGAAGATTTTGGTTCTGACCCCTCCCCAGAGAAACTCAGAGGCCTCATAAATTTAAGATATGAAATCAACAAATGTCTGAATTTGCCTTATCCAGTTTGATGGAAAACTACTGGGAATCTGATGGGAGAGCTGGCAAAATTACAGCCTTAAGCAAAAGGCTAACAGAAATAAGATGCCTGCTATTCCCAATGATAGCAATAAATTATATACAACACAATCAGATATTAATAAACAATTTCAACAGTTTTATTCAAAACTATATTTAGCTAAAGAGGAAATCAGTGAAGACATCCTATATAATGGCAGCGAGGCAAGCTTAGCCAAACTTGGCTTGAAAGTTCTGCTTCCATCCATTCTTCCATGTAGAATGGAAGAGTCCCATGGAGCAATCCTATCCTTAAAATCGGTGGCAAAACCTTGATGTGGAGGGATTGGATAGACAAAGGGATTATGACAGCGTTACAGCTAATTGACAATGATAAATTTAAATCATTTCTAGATCTTCAGCAACAATTTGGCTTGCCCTGCTCCAGAGCATGGAAATAGCTCCAGTTAAAGCATTTACATACAAATGTATGTGGACTGGATGCATTAGGAGTTCCAGAACCTCCAGAACTTCTATTATTTTGGAGGAAACTTCCCAGATCTACTCAGCCAATGGTATTCTTTTATGATTTTCTGGCCCAAAGAACTCTGGCAAAGATTGATGAATTAAGAGTTGCTTGGAATGGCGATTTGGATACACAACTATCTCTGACCCAATGGAATACAATTTATCTAATGTTAAAAAAGCAACTATAGACCTGAGACTATGGTTTATTCACCAGAATACACTTTTCCAAACAGACTCATAGACTTTAAGGTCAGAAGGGACCATCATGATCATCTAGTCTGACTTCCTGCAGAAAATCATGATTTAAAGTCTTCAAATTACAAAGACTCCACCATTTACAATACTTTAAGTGTGCAAGTGACCCACGCCCTCTGATGCAAAGGAAGGCAAAACCCCTCCAGGGTCTCCACCAATCTGACCAGGGGAAAATTCTGTCCCCAAATATAACTTATGAGTTAGACCCGGAGCATGTGGGCAAGACCCAGCAGCCAGACACCTGGGAAAGAATTCTCTGTAGTAACTCAGAGCCCTCCCCATCTAGTGTCCCATCACTGGCTCTTGCAGATATTTGTTGCTAGCAGTTGCAAATCGGCTACATGCCATTGCAGGCAGTCTCATCATACGATCCCCTCCATAAACTTATGAAGATCAGTCTTGTAGCCAGTTAGGTTGTTTTTGCCCCCACTGCCACCCTTGGAAGGCTGTTCCAGAACTTCACTTCTCTGATGGTTAGAAACCTGTCTAATTTCAAGCCTAAACTTGTTGATGGCCAGTTTATATCCATTTGTTCTTGTGTCCACGTTGGCACTTAACTTAAATAACTCTTCTCCCTCCTGGTATTTATCCCTCTGATTTATTTATAGACAGCAATCATATCTCCCTTTAGCCTTCTTTTGGTTAGAGTAAACAAGCCAATATATTGATTCACCCATAGACTAATGGTAACAGGCCTGCTGACTGCTGCTAGAAGTGTACTTCCCTTGGTGGTAGATTAGCTCATATTTAATGGTTGTGGCTCTGTATCAAGAATTTCTGGTATGAGGTGGGTCAAAGGATCAATTTGATATTTGATGTTACGTTACTTATCCCTTAAGTTTCATTCTTGGATATATTCCGGATACCTGGAGATGACCTCGTAAAAAGCTGGAATGGTTCCAACATGCAGCTTTGGTTACTAAAAAATTAATCCTGCAAAAATGGAAAAGTCAATCCCTACTAAATATTGATGGCTGGCTCTGTGATATGACTGTTTTTGTAGCTAACAAACAACTGGCATTCTACAAAAATGGAATGCCTGGAAAATTCAAATAAGTTGAACTGACTTTTTAGAAATCTATGATTAATGTAGACCCTAAAGATAGAGATATCACTTTCCCGCCCCTCTCTTTATCCTAACTCTTGTGTATTATGATGAATCTGGTATTCTGGTATATTTTATATAAAATTAATACAAAGTTATAAATAATCTTTTAAAAAACAGTCACTATTACTCCTCCCTGAGTAATTTAAACAAAACACCTGACTTACTTTTTTGGATGTAACCTAAGAGTGAAATACTCATGTGACCAGCCCTGGGCCAGATTTTCTCCTTTTGCAGGGAGGGACTATCTGCAAGGATTTCCTTGTGGAGATTATCCCATACTGTAAATTGTTCAGGACAAGCAGTGTCTCTTGCTAGGTATATGTATAGTGGCTAGTGATACAGGACCCCAATCTCAGCTGAGGTTTTTAAACTGGTGGCAGTCCAAAGAAAGTCCAAATGTTCAATTGTAGTTCCATATCCCTTTCCTCAGGATAGGTTTATTGATCATTAGAAGATGCAGAATGACTCAAAATAATAAACACTTCCCTGTTTTGCACAGGTCACTAAAATTGCTCTTTGTAAGAGGAGGAAGTTAACCCCAAAATCCTGAAGAAATTTCCTCTCTGGGCACTGCATATTGTCTATTTGAAATTCCTCCTGCTGTTTAAAGTGGATGTGTTATTGTTCATTTTTTGAGCTATACTGAAGTGAAAAGTTGCTGCACATTGTTAAATGGCTGCAAAATTTCATCCCTGAACTCTCTACAGTGAATGAAGTTATCTATACATCTGGTTGGTGTTTCTCATGAAAGGCACAGTCATCTTGAATTTTTCAAAATATGCTTATTACTAAACAATTCCATTTTCTGGTAGCACACCCTTTAAACTGTTCATTCTGCATTTTTATGTAAAAAAATCCTTTACATTCTGGATATATTACTTACATTGACACTTGTTTTTTTTCTATACTGTTTGGGTTTTTTCACCTGTCACAGTTCTGTTCATTTCTGTAGCATGCCAGATTGCTTTGAGGGTATTAAGATGCTCCCAGCTCACTGTTTTTGTGGGAATGGGGAGTTTTTATGTAAGTACAGCAAGTTAAATAACATAGTGCAAGATAAATATTCAACAGGAAATTTGAGAATGCCTCAGGAGTACAAGTCAGAAAATGTCCTTTTTCATTCAGCTGAGTGAGAATTAATTCACATCTAGTGTTACACGCCATAATTTGTGTTCATTATTTTTTTCACAACATTGTCTTTGTTTAAACAAAACAATGGGAACACGGTGAATAGGCCCCTATTGCTATGGTTTTAATATCTTGTTTACTTGTTGCCCATTGAAAGGTGAACATCTTCAAAGATGTTGCTAACATTTATTTTTTTCCACCTAATTCAGTGGATTTTAACTTTCCATTTTCTTTTACATGAAGGTAGAATTCCTACAGTTCCAGATATAGCTTCTCAAGCAGCTCAGATTCAAATGTGATAGAACTGATCATACAAAAGAAGTGTCACTGATAGGCAGGAGTGGATTTAAAATCAGAGCAATAGTTAAAATATCAGTGCTAAATTAGAACCTGATATTGCAAGCAATTCCTTGTGGGTACATTTCTGCAGCTGAGCTGAGCTCCATTGACATCAATGAGGCTACATGCAGGCTCAGGGTTTTACCTGTACAAAGTTGCTGGGAGGATCAGGATATAAATTAGCACTGAGATCAACTCAAACTATGTGTAAATGCAGAGTAATGTGCTACTCCAGATGAGAAATGGAGGCAGAACCTAGTTCTACACTTGTTAGATTTTGGCAGGTCAGAGCTCTAAATATGGATATTGCAGTGCTTGACCAAAAAGAAAGGGGATTAATGAAGAATGTCAAGCACTCCACACTGGCCTGCCTTTGCTACTATTGAAGCCATAGATTTTAACAGGAGCAGAGTTTGGCTAATGCTGAGTGCTTTCCAAAACTCCACCCTATGTCTGTAGTCCATTGGTCACCTAACTGAGGTAAATGAAAACTCCTGTTTCAGTGTATTGACTTTAAGAAAATTGCTTCAATGGAGTAACTGTGATAAGTGAAATTACAATTGGAATTAGGTTGAGTGCCAAATAGTTCTGCTCAAGGTCTATATTTTTAATTACTATAGCTGCTTTACAAGGGGACTTCCTTTACCAGGGGACTTTCCATTGCAAATATGTGTAAATCTTTTGTGGCCAAATAATAAAAACAAATTAATCCAATTAACTCTTCAAAATGTAGATCTTGACATGATTTAAGGAAAAAATATGGGAAAACAAAACTGTTCAAAGGCACTTGACCTGTTATAGTCTCACTGCTCTCCAGCATTGGAGACTGACTGCATTTTGAGGGAGCTCTGTTTGCTTAGTTGTGTTATGAGTCTGATAAGTATTACTCTAAATATGTGGTGTTGTACGTCTCCAGCATATACGGTCGTAAAAGACCATTTGAGCATGTTTTGGCTAATGTTATGTAGTGGTACAAAGTTAACCCAAACTCTTTTCTGGAAAAAAATCCTCAAGGCAGGCTGCTGAAGGTCCATCTTCCTTTCTCCTCTCTTCTCTTAGCCCTGGTCTACACTAGGACTTTAGGTCGAATTTAGCAGCATTAAATCGATTTAAACCTGCACCCGTCCACACAATGAAGCCCTTTATTTCGACTTAAAGGGCTCTTAAAATCGATTTCCTTACTCCACCCCTGACAAGTGGATTAGCGCTTAAATCGACGTTGCCGGCTCGAATTTGGGGTACTGTGGACACAATTCGATGGTATTGGCCTCCGGGAGCTATCCCAGAGTGCTCCATTCTGACCGCTCTGGACAGCGCTCTCAACTCAGATGCACTGACCAGGTAGACAGGAAAAGAACCGCGAACTTTTGAATCTCATTTCCTGTTTGGCCAGCATGGCAAGCTGCAGGTGACCATGCAGAGCTCATCAGCAGAGGTGACCATGATGGAGTCCCAGAATCGCAAAAGAGCTCCAGCATGGACTGAACGGGAGGTACGGGATCTGATCGCTGTTTGGGGAGAGGAATCCGTGCTATCAGAACTCCGTTCCAGTTTTCGAAATGCCAAAACCTTTCTGAAAATCTCCCAGGGCATGAAGGACAGAGGCCATAACAGGGACCCGAAGCAGTGCCGCATGAAACTGAAGGAGCTGAGGCAAGCCTACCAGAAAACCAGAGAGGCGAACAGCCGCTCTGGGTCAGAGCCCCAAACATGCCGCTTCTATGATGAGCTGCATGCCATTTTAGGGGGTTCAGCCACCACTACCCCAGCCGTGTTGTTTGACTCCTTCAATGGAGATGGAGGCAATACAGAAGTAGGTTTTGGGGACGAAGAAGATGATGAGGAGGAGGTTGTAGATAGCTCACAGCAAGCAAGCGGAGAAACCGGTTTTCCCGACAGCCAGGAACTGTTTCTCACCCTAGACCTGGAGCCAGTACCCCCCGAACCCACCCAAGGCTGCCTCCTGGACTCAGCAGGCGGAGAAGGGACCTCTGGTGAGTGTACCTTTTAAAATGCTATACATGGTTTAAAAGCAAGCATGTGAAAGGATTACTTTGCCCTGGCATTTGCGGTTCTGCCTTTGCAAAAGGTTTCTGGGGAGGGCAGCCTTATTTCGTCCTTCATGGTAGGACACTTTACCACTCCAGGCCAGCAACACGTACTGGGGAATCACTGTAGAACAAAGCATTGCAGTGTATGTTTGCTGGCATTCAACCAAAATCCGTTCACGCGGTGGGAGGAGGCAAAATGCGACCTTGTAACGAAAGCACATGTGCTATGTATGTAATGTTAACTTTCAAGGTTTACCCTGAAAGAGTGTAGCCACTGTTTTATAAAATGTGTCTTTTTAAATACCGCTGTCCCTTTTTTTTTCTCCACCAGCTGCATGTGTTTCAATGATCACAGGATCTTCTCCTTCCCAGAGGCTAGTGAAGCTTAGAAAGAAAAAAAAACGCACTCGCGATGAAATGTTCTCCGAGCTCATGCTGTCCTCCCACACTGACAGAGCACAGACGAATGCGTGGAGGCAAATAATGTCAGAGTGCAGGAAAGCACAAAATGACCGGGAGGAGAGGTGGAGGGCTGAAGAGAGTAAGTGGCGGGCTGAAGAGAGTAAGTGGCGGGCTGAAGACAGGGCTGAAGCTCAAAGGTGGCGGCAGCGTGATGAGAGGAGGCAGGATTCAATGCTGAGGCTGCTGCAGGACCAAACCAGTATGCTCCAGTGTATGGTTGAGCTGCAGCAAAGGCAGCTGGAGCACAGACTGCCACTGCAGCCCCTCTGTAACCAACCGCCCTCCTCCCCAAGTTCCATAGCCTCCACACCCAGACGCCCAAGAACGCAGTGGGGAGGCCTCCGGCCAACCAGCCACTCCCCCACAGAGGATTGCCCAAAAAAAAGAAGGCTGTCATTCAATAAATTTTAAAGTTGTAAACTTTTAAAGTGCTGTGCTTAAAGTGCTGTGTGGCATTTTCCTTCCCTCCTCCACCACCCCTCCTGGGATACCTTGGTAGTCATCCCCCTATTTGTGTGATGAATGAATAACGAATGCATGACTGTGAAGCAGCAATGACTTTATTGGCTCTGCAAGCAATGATTAAAGGGAGGAGGGGAGGGTGGTTAGCTTACAGGGAAGTAGAGTGAACCAAGGGGCGGGGGGGTTCATCAAGGAGAAACAAACAGAACTTTCACACCGTAGCCTGGCCAGTCATGAAACTGTTTTTCAAAGCTTCTCTGATGCGTACCGCGCCCTCCTGTGCTCTTCTAACCGCCCTGGTGTCTGGCTGCGCGTAACCAGCAGCCAGGCGATTTGCCTCAACCTCCCACCCCGCCATAAACGTCTCCCCCTTACTCTCACAGATATTGTGGAGCACACAGCAAGCAGTAATAACAGTGGGAATATTGGTTTCGCTGAGGTCTAAGCGAGTCAATAAACTGCGCCAGCGCGCCTTTAAACGTCCAAATGCACATTCTACCACCATTCTGCACTTGCTCAGCCTGTAGTTGAACAGCTCCTGACCACTGTCCAGGCTGCCTGTGTACGGCTTCATGAGCCATGGCATTAAGGGGTAGGCTGGGTCCCCAAGGATACATATAGGCATTTCAACATCCCCAACAGTTATTTTCTGGTCTGGGAATAAAGTCCCTTCCTGCAGCTTTTGAAACAGACCAGAGTTCCTGAAGATGCGAGCATCATGCACCTTTCCCGGCCATCCCACGTTGATGTTGGTGAAACGTCCCTTGTGATCCACCAGAGCTTGCAGCACTATCGAAAAGTACCCCTTGCGGTTTATGTACTCGGCGGATTGGTGCTCCGGTGCCAAGATAGGGATATGGGTTCCATCTATAGCCCCACCACAGTTAGGGAATCCCATTGCAGCAAAGCCATCCACTATGACCTGCACATTTCCCAGGGTCACTACCCTTGATATCAGCAGATCTTTGATTGCGTGGGCTACTTGCATCACAGCAGCCCCCACAGTAGATTTGCCCACTCCAAATTGATTCCCAACTGACCGGTAGCTGTCTGGCGTTGCAAGCTTCCACAGGGCTATCGCCACTCGCTTCTCAACTGTGAGGGCTGCTCTCATCTTGGTATTCATGCGCTTCAGGACAGGGGAAAGCAAGTCACAAAGTTCCATGAAAGTGCCCTTACGCATGCGAAAGTTTCGTAGCCACTGGGAATTGTCCCAGACCTGCAACACTATGCGGTCCCACCAGTCTGTGCTTGTTTCCCGAGCCCAGAATCGGCGTTCCACAGCATGAACCTGCCCCATTAGCACCATGATGCATGCATTGTCAGGGCCCATGCTTTCAGAGAAATCTGTGTCCATGTCCTGATCACTCACGGGACCGCGCTGACGTCGCCTCCTCGCCCGGTATCGCGTTGCCATGTTCTGGTGCTGCATATACTGCTGAATAATGCGTGTGGTGGTTAATGTGCTCCTAATTGCCAAAGTGAGCTGAGCGGGCTCCATGCTTGCCGTGGTATGGCGTCCGCACAGAAAAAAGGCGCGGAACGATTGTCTGCCGTTGCTCTGACGGAGGGAGGGGCGACTGACGACACGGCTTACAGGGTTGGCTTCAGGGAGCTAAAATCAACAAAGGGGGTGCCTGTACATCAAGGAGTATTTCAGGCAGGACTGCACGGAGGGTTCCAATAAGAAATGGTGCACCTAAGTTATCGTTGTTATTGGAACAAGGAGGTTAGCCTGGCCTCTGATTGATACATGGCTAGATTTACCTCGCTGCACCTTCTCTGTGAGTGACTGCAGTGTGACCTAGAGGAATGAGTCCCCTAGACAGGGGAGGAGGCAAATGAGTACAAAACAAATCTGGTCTATTTCTTGTTTTGACCCACTCCATCTATCTTTTACATCTTTGGCTGGCAGCAGACGGTGCAGAAGGACTGCATGCCATCCACATCTCATGGCTGCTCGGCAGAAGATGGTACAGTACGACTGCTAGCCATCCCCATCTCTTGCCTGCCTGGCAGAAGATGGTGCAATACGACTGCTAGCAATCCTCATCTCTTGCCTGCCTGGCAGAAGATGGTACAGTACGACTGCTAGCAGTCCGTATCGCCTGCCTGCTCACCATAAGATGGTTCAATAGGACTGACTGCAGGACTAAAGAGAATGACCTGGTCAAGTCACTCCAAATTTAGTCCCTGCGCCCATGTCTGCCCAGGCGCTCCCAGCCGACGCGGCCAGGAGCACCTCGGACACGATGAGGACGACTACCAATCGTATTGCACCGTCTGCTGCCAGAAGGCAAGGGGTTGCTGCTACTGTGCAGCAAAGCCGTACCGCGTCTGCCAGCACCCAGGAGACATAGGGTGACGGTTACCTGAGCGGGCTCCATGCTTGCTGTGGTATGGCGTCTGCACAGGTAACTCAGGAAAAAAGGCGCGAAATGATTGTCTGCCCTTGCTTTCACGGAGGGAGGGAGGGAACGGGGGCCTGACGACACGTACCCAGAACCACCCGCGACAATGTTTTAGCCCCATCAGAGCGCTCCATTGTGACTGCTCTGGACAGCACTCTCAGATGCCCGATTGTTTGCCATTGCTCTGACGCTGGGAGGGGCGCTTACAGGGTTGGCTTCAGGGAGCTAAAATCAACAAAGGGGGTGGCTTTACATCAAGGAGTATTTCAGGCAGGACTTCACAGAGGGTTCCAATAAGAAATGGTGCACCTAAGTTATTGTCCTTATTGGAGCAAGAAGGTTAGCCTGGCCTCTGATTGATACATGGCTAGATTTACCTCGCTGCACCTTCTCTGTAAGTGACTGCAGTGTGATCTAGAAGAATGAGTCCCCTAGACAGGGGAGGGGGGGGAAGCAAATGAGTACAAAACAAATCTGGTCTATTTCTTGTTTTGACCCACTCCATCTATCTTTTACATCTTTGGCTGGCAGCAGACGGTGCAGAAGGACTGCATGCCATCCACATCTCATGACTGCTCGGCAGAAGATGGTACAGTATGACTGCTAGCAGTCCGTATCGCCTGCCCGCTCACCATAAGACGGTTCAATAGGACTGACTGCAGGACTAAAGAGAATGACCTGGTCAAGTCACTCCAAATTTAGTCCCTGTGCCCATGTCTGCCCAGGCGCTCCTGATCGACCTCACAGAGGCGACCAGGAGCACCTCAGACATGACGATGACGGCTACCAGTCGTACTGTACCGTCTGCTGCCACAAGGCAAGGGGTTGCTGCTACTGTGTAGCAATGCCGTACCGCGTCTGCCAGCACCCAGGAGACATAGGGTGACGGTTACCTGAGCGGGCTCCATGCTTGCCATGGTATGGCGTCTGCACAGGTAACTCAGGAAAAAAGGCGCGAAATGATTGTCTGCCCTTGCTTTCACGGGGGGAGGGAGGGAACGGGAGGCTGACGATATGTACCCAGAACCACCCGCGACAATGTTTTAGCCCCATCAGGCATTGGGATCTCAACCCAGAATTCCAATGGGCAGCGGAGACTGCGGGAACTGTGGGATAGCTACTCACAGTGCAACGCTCCGGAAGTCGACGCTTGCCTCGGTACTGTGGAAGCGCTCCGCCGAGTTAATGCACTTAATGCACTTAGAGCATTTTCTGTGGGGACACACACACTCGAATTTATAAAACCGATTTCTAAAAAAACGACTTCTATAAATTCGACCTTATTCCGTAGTGTAGACATACCCTTATGCAGGCAGCCCAGTCGTCATGGATGGTGGCTGAGGCAGCAACCGGAGGCACTAAATTTTTCATGGGAGACCCTTTCCCCAGCATGACAGATGCACTGGAAGCATGGTATTGCACTGAAAACAGAACTTCTCTATGGGTTTTTCAGGGATACTTAGCATTTGTTACTGTGAAATAGGTATTACTTAGTTTGAGTTTATTGATTAGTATAAATACTCTAAGAAGTTAATCGATGCTGTTTACTACAAGGACCTAACATTTTGTAGAGCTAGCAGGATGACACTGGTGCAGGTCTTCAGTGACACACCGGAAGGAGGAGCGTGCACTTTCTCTGCTTGATTTCCCTCAGTAGGTACCCACTGTGCAAGACAATTTTAATTAACTGAGTAGGTTAATTAAGTCATCCTTTTCTGATGAAAGAATGCTGGCTTTGTTTATCATTTATCATAGTAAGAATGCTTCTAGTTTGGTTTGCCTTTCTATCTGGCGAGTCATTCCTGTTTTCCTTTTTGCTTAGGTTGTCATTTCCTTTTGCAGGACACAATGTTTGGCACCAAGAACCTGACTATTTTACAGAATTGCGTCTTGTCGAGCCCCTTGCAGCTGTGTGTAAAAGTGCTGGCAAATCGCGGTCGTCGTGTTGCACACTCGTTTCACCCAGGTGTAACTTATTAGAGAAGTGACAGGATAGTGGCGAGTCAAATCCCTGAGAGAGTGCCAGGTTTAAGTCCTACACCAGTGGGACAAAGCTGCATGCAGACGCTTAACACTTTCAAAATGTCTGTAGGAGTTAAGAACTTATTCCAGAATCTTACCAATCTTTTATGTAAGAAGCAATTAAGTACCTGACTGGAGCTTAACTGATTGCTAAAGTGGATGTTTGTGTACAGACAGAAGCAATGGGATTAAATTTCCTGTTTAAAAGCGAAGAAAACATTTGATAGAAGTAGAGCTGTCAAGAGATTTAAAAAATTAATGACGATTAATTGCACTGTTAAACAATAATAGAATACCATTTATTTAAATAGTTTTTGATATTTTCTACATTTTCAAATGTATTGATTTCAATTACAACACAGAATTTAAAGTGTACAGTGCTCACTTTATATTGTTGTTTTTATTATAAATATTTGCACTGTAAAAAACAAAAGAAATAGTATTTTTCAATTTACCTCATACAAGTACTGTAGCTGTAGTGCAATCTCTTTATCTTGAAAGCTGAACTTACAAATGTAGAATTATGTACAAAAAAATAACTGCACTCAAAACTAAAACAATGTAAAACTTTAGAGCCTACAAGTCCACTCAGTCCTACTTCGTGTTCATTCAATCGCTCAAACAAGTTTGTTTATGTTTGCAGGAGATAATGCTGTCCACTTCTTGTTTACAATGTCACCTGAAAATAAGAACAGGCATTCACAGCCAGCGTCACAAGATATTACGTGCCAGATACACTAAAGATTCATATGTCTCTTCATGCTTCAACCACCATTCCAGAGGACTTGTGTCCATGCCGAAGATGGGTTCTGCTTGATAACAATCCATAGCAGTGCAGAACAACGCACGTTCATTTTCATTATCTGAGTCAGATGCTACTAGCAGAAGGTTGATTTTATTTTTTGGTGGTTCTGGTTCTGAACTTTCTGCATTGGAGTGTTGCTCTTTTAACTCTTCTGAAGTCATGCTCCACACCCCATCCCTCTCAGCTTTTGGAAGGCACTCCAGATTCTTAAACCTTGGGTCGAGTGCTGTAGCTATCTTTCGAAATCTCACATTGGTACCTTCTTTGTGTTTTGTCAAATCTGCAGTGAAAGTGTTCTTAAAACGAACAACATGTGCTTGGTCATTATCCGAGACTGCTATAACATGAAATATATGGCAGAATGTGGGTAAAACAGAGCAGGAGACATACAATTCTCCCCCAAGGAGTTCAGTCACAAATTTAATTATCACATTGTTTAACAATCATCATCAGCATGGAAGCATGTCCTCTAGAATGGTGGCTGAAGCATGAAGGGACATATGAATGTTTACCATATCTGGCACGTAAATACCTTGCAATGCTGGCTACAAAAGTGCCATGTGAATGCCTGTTCTCACTTTCAGGTGACATTGTAAATCATAAGCGGGCAGCATTATCTCCCGTAAATGTAAACAAACTTGTTTGTCTTAGCGATTGGCTGAACAAGAAGTAGGACTGAGTGGACTTGTAGGCTCTAAAGTTTCATATTGTTTTGTTTTTGAATGCAGCTATGTAACAAAAAAAATCTACGTTTGTAAGTTACACTTTCACGATAAAGAGATTGCACTTGTATGAGGTGAATTGAAAAATACTGTTTCTTTAGTTTATAATTTTTACAGAGCAAATATTTGTAATAAAAAAAAATATAAAGTGAGTACTGTACACTTTGTATTCTATGTTGTAATTGAAATCAACATATTTGAAAATGTAGAAAAACATCCAAAAATATTTAATAAATTTCAAATGGTATTCTATTGTTTAGCAGTGCGATTGATCGCAATTACTTTTTTTGAGTTAATTGCGTGAGTTAACTGCAATTAATCGACAGCCCTAGATAGAAGAGGTATCAGGTTATTTTCTCCCCCTTCAAACTAAATCAGCTATAGAAAGCTATGGTTGCCTGAGGGCAGGAATAGGTTATGTTCTTTCGGAAAGGGGTTGGCCTGCCCAGATCAAGTGCTACATAAAGGGACACCACTATAGGTGCCAACTCCGTGGGTGCTACAAGGCTCAAGCACCCACAAAAAAAAATTAGGGGGTGCTCAGACTGTGGCCCCATCCCTGCTCAGCCTCTTCCCCCGTGACCCTCCCCAGGTTGTGCCTCTTCCTGTCCCCATCCTCCTCTTCCCCTGAGGCCCCCACCACTTGCTTCTCTCTGCCTCTCGCCTTCACACTCTTAAGGCAGAAAGAGGAAGCAAGGAGCAAGCGGGAGGCATTCAGGGGAGAGGAGCAAGCAGCGGGCAGGAGCATGCCTGAGGGGAGGGAAGAGGCAGAGTGGGAGCAGTGCCTCAGGGGAAGAAACTGAGCGGGATCAGAGTACCCACCATCAAAAACAAAAGTCTGCACCTGCATAGGTGCCAACTTCTCATGGCACCAGTGGGGACTTGCGCCCCCACCCCTGCCCCGCCCCCATTCCAACCCCTTTCCCCAAAGTCCTCGCCCCCCTCCCAGCCCCTATTGGACCCCTCCCAAAATCCCTGCCCCAGCCCTGCCTCCTCCCCTGAGTGCGCCGCGTTCCCCTTCCCTCCTAGCACTTGTCCCGTGAAACAGCTGTTTCGTGGAGGCAGGGGGGAAAAGCGGGCATGCGGTGCACTCGCAGAGGAGACGGAGGTAAGCTGAGGCACGGGGGCGGGGCAGGGAGCTGCCAGTGGGTGCAGAGCACCCACCAATTTTTCCCCGTGGGTGCTCCAGCCGATGATGATACAGATGATACTGATGATGATACAGATCTCCTCATAAGGAAGAATTTGGAAAAAATCCTGATTGCAGCTGGATATAAATTGCTAAAGCAGAAAAGGCTGATCCTGATACTTCACCTCATGCTAAACCTGGATGCTGAAAGAAAAGGACCCAGAGGAGGGCTTGCAACTGAGATGTTCTTCAAAGTCACCAGGGAATCATCAAATTGTACCCTGCCTTTGATATAGCTAAGCTACACCTGTTTATGCTGGTTTATTATGAAAGCTTCATTTATCCTATCTTTTGCATGACTGTAGATCACAGCACATATATGTCTACACTGCAGCATCCCAGCACGGGAGACTGGGCTAGCTACCCAAGCTCAGACCAAGGGGGTTGGGTGGCCTTGAGAACCTGAGCTACCACTTGAGCTGCAACAGCCATGTACTATTTTTATTATGTTAGTTCAAGCCCCGCTAGCACGAATCTGTCTGCCTGTGCTAGGAGGCTCGCTTCCCAGCTGCAGTGTAGACAACCCCTTAAGAAGAGATGGAACCAGCCCCGCCTGTGCCAGAACTCATTAGCTGCTTCCCATCTTCAGGGGAATTAAAAGAGTCAGGTGATAGTTTAATGGACACCTGGGCCTCATACGAGGGCTGAGAGAGAGCAGTCTGATGCATAGAGAGAGCATAGATGCAGGGTGTGGGTAGGCACCTGTAGAAGGCCCTGAGCCAGGATCAGCAGAAGTCTGAGTATTCCAGGAGAACCAGGGTGGGGCCTAGTGTTCTAGTAGCCTAGAAATGGGCTGAGAAGAGGGTGGGCTGAAGAGAAGCCCACAAAGGGAAGAACTTTGGGTCTTTTTAGTTGGACTTTTGTTACTGGAAGGGCCAAGCCACATCTCCAGGACAGACCTGTTTGTGGAAAGTCAAGGAGTCTAACCTTGGGGGAGGAAACTGAGGCAGGGAGTTCAGGCAGTCCCATACTCAGCAGATAAGGGGTGCTGCAGGGTAGCCCCGCTCTATGACAGTGTAATACTGAGAACCTGAAAGTTCCTTACTATGACTGACCTCAAGTGCATATCACCTCAAATAAGTTATCCATAGCACTGACCCTTAGTTTTCTATACTTTAGTGGAAGGTCAACATAATGATATATTAGTATAAAATGTAGCCGCACTAGTGGGAACATAATAAAGACTCCTTTGTGCTGCTGTGTAGCTGAGTCCAGAAGCAAGATAACACTGAGTAAGGGAAATCAATAGAATGTAAAAATAGTTTCTCACAGGTCAGCTCATTAAGGATGCTAAAACAACATGGAACAACTGGCTCCCATTATTTTATTCACTTTAATTTTTTCAGAAGCTGCATCACATTTGCTTAATTAGCATTGGCATGAAAAATGGTCGCAGACATACTTTGCTAATACGCTCTACAATAATAGAGCCGTGAGAGCAAAGAAACACCACCTGGCAAACATACCATTTTATCTCCGTCAAACTTCAACTCCCACTGACTTCACCTGGAATTGCTGGTGTTCAGCACCTCTGAAAATTGAGACAGAGGTAAAAACTCAGTGAGGTCTCCAGATTTGGCTCTGAGTTCAGATACAAACAGGGCTTAAATTTTCATGCACTCTTTCCCAGTGCCCCTCATTTCTTGTCTCTACCCCGCATTTGGGCCTCCGAATGGGAGTGGGGAAAGAAGTGAGGGGCTCTAGGAACCAGTGTATGAGAATTTTCAGCCCCACAGGTTTCAAAATATTTACTGGAGCTCTGCTCTGGATGTAAGCCCCGGATAACAGAATATTTTGTTGCCCTTGGGAGTGCTGTGATTATGAGTCTATCCTTACATCTGGAACTATAACTTACTTTGCCTTCTGCCCCATATGGCCTGCAGCCCATGTGATATGCTTGTTCACATGTAGCAACACTGAACTGCAGTGTGCATCCAGTAACCTTCTTTTAACCCCAGATGGGTGTCTGCACATGTCTTTTTAACCATATCTATTGTGAAATCTGACATACGGCATTTACAATATATCTGGTCTTTTGTTATCACTTTAATCTGTGATTTTTTCTTTTAACCTAACCTTTCTCTGTGCTCTTTCTGGTGACAGGGAGAATAGACTCTTTATTCCCACTGTCCCCCCCACGTCTACATTTTAATGATCAAAGCAGCTAGAGTTCAGTTAATATGATGATCTGAGATGGCATTTTCGGACTGCACTAGTGATTTTTAAATTCTTTACTAATTATATCTTTCTCTGGAAAACATTCCATGTCTCAGTTTAATATCCATTTGTGGTTATAGCAGAATTATAATGGCTTTCCAGAGCTACTGCTAATAAGACTGGAGTCAGATTGTTGCTGTTGGTCATGCAATAGACTAAGAAGGCTGGGATTTCTAGTATCATCTTCTCTTGTCCACAATAATGAATGAATGAAGTAGGCAGATATTTGCCGACTTGTTGAAAATCTGAACCTACCCTGGTTTTTGGGAGGAGATATTACAAATCTGATTGAAACAGCCTCACTAGATAACTGTAGTAGAACAATGAGGAGTCCTTGTGGCACCTTAGAGACCAACACTTTTATTTAGGCATAAGCTTTCATGGGCTAAAACCCCACTTAATCAGATACGTGGAGTGGAAAATGGCAAACAGTCACATCCTCCAGTTAATCTACTGTACTTAGTTCAACCCATCAGGACTCCTCCTCAGCAAATGTCCATGAAAAATATGGATTTTGTAATGTGTCTGGAAAGTTATAAATTGAGGCTCTAATGGACCAAATTATCATCATTGCGAATTTCAAGGAGACATAGTTTACTTGGAAATAGAGCACAAAATGGAGCACGTTCCACAAGAAAAGACCTTTCATGGAGAACACTCTGATCGCTCCCTCTTAAACCTCCACTGAGGGTCTCCTCCACCTCCAAGATGACTGCTTTTTAGTGGTGGCTCAGTGATTTATATGTAAAATGAGTATGCTTGTAAAGCATTTTGGGCTCATTCTGAACTCAAAAGGCCTCAATAAAAGGAATTTATTATTATCACTGCAGTGTACTGTGTGTTCACTTGAAAAAAAAAAGTGCAGAGATGTAACCATATGTTCTGTTATAAAGCACCGAAGCAGTAAAAGTTATTGATGATGTATGTTTGGTTGGTGATTTTTAAGATTTTAAGGTCATCATATTTCAAGAATAATGCTTCCAAAGGGACACCAACAAGTATTTTGCTGGTGACATTTAATCTACCAAGTAGCCTTGGAGAAACATTGGGACAGGAAAACAAGTGTCTCAACACTGTCATCTAGTGGCAAAAAGATAACAAGCTGTACAAATGTATACAGCGGCCAGCAAGAGCCTTTCATAATATTTTGCAGGATAGCATTGCCAGCTGCCCAACAAATCCCTTTAACTGCTGAGAATTGACTACTCCATGAATCCATTCTTTCTGGAAAGCTTCCCTAGTGATGCCATTTTGTGACTTGTAGAAAGTTTCCACTGAGAACAGATTGGAAAGTTCTTAACTCTACTAACACTCTTCACAGAAAGCGGTGAGATCAGAGGCGCTCACTGCTCTGGAAGAGAGTCCCATGATTTGGTCCAGCTGCTAAGAAAGCTCTGCTCTTTGCACTCATAAAGAAAGGTTTTATTAACCCTTGAAGATGATACTTCCTGTAAAGTGCAGCTGTTGAGGGAGACTGTGGTCTCCAAGAGAGAATTGTGCACTTAGGTAGCCTGAGCCAATGTCATGTGGGGGGAGGGTAGCTCAGTGGTTGAGCATTGGCCTGCTAAACCCAGGGTTGTGAGTTCAATCCTTGAGGGGGCCAATTGGGATCTGGGGCAAAAATTGGGGATTGGTCCTGCTTTGAGCAAGGGGTTGGACTAGATGACCTCCTGAGGTCCCTTCCAACCCTGATATTCTATGATTTTAGGGCCTTAAAAATGAGCAAGAATATGAAGTTGACTTTGTGTTCTAGGGGAACCAGTACAGTGAAGGGAAAACAAGGTAAAGTACTTTCATTCAGCACCACAAATAGGAAAATGTCTATCAAAATAAAATGTCAATAAAGACAGGGGAAATGATTAAAGCTTTTTATTTCTCTTCCTTCCTCCTTTCCCCCACCCCAGGGTTTTCCAACTAGTTCTAGCTTTGCTGAGAGATGTGCTACTGTGTTCTGGATTAATGTTACCTCTTTTTAAGATCAAAGTACTCATTCCCAAATATAATGGGTTATAATAATCCATGTCCAACTCATCATCTGACAGTATGGGTTGCAGACCAGCTGCAGATGGAAGAATGCATTTTAGAGAGCATATCTATTCCAGCGCCCACTGCGCAGCTTGCAGTGAGGAGTCCAGAAGGAATCCGAGTCTCTTTGAGGGCAGGTGTTTAAGAGAGGGAGATGCAGTGGTGGTGGCTATTGCTCCATAATATTTTCTTATTTCCATAAACATTTTACTTGGGCTCATCTTAGCATGCTGCCTTCCATGCTTCCAGGTGCTGCTCTCAGCCAAGAACTAGGACAACTTGATTATACTATTAGCATGGAATAGAGAGCTGGGTGTTTGCCTTATTGCTAGCATTTGTATCCATGATGCCCTATAGACTTATACCATATACTAGTCTGCAGGTCCATTATTAATTGCCTTCTTTATTTGTTTACAACTCTGCAAAATTCACCTTTTGGGGCTGAAACATTCCATGCTTGATGTCAGCTCAGAAGTGAATTGTTCTGAAAATATGAAGATAGTCCATCCAGCTGCTTCTAAGTTATGGGAAAACCAAGAGCTCAAAAATGGCAAAATAAAAACCTGCAAAGTTGACACAGGACTAGTCCTTCCTTGTGAAGAGACCCTTGTTATGTTTGGAGAAAACATTTTAAAATAATATAAACCAGAAGACTTTCAAACCTGCTAAGTAGGCATCTGCTAGGATTTTGGTGAAGTTTATCAAATCCCTGGTTCTGTTTGTTATTACATCATATAAGGGATATATTAGGGTATATTCCCTGCCTAGGTCTAGCTGGCAGGCAGAAAGGGCTAACCGTTCATAGGTGGCTGAGACAGTTTGCTTAAAAGAGATTGCAGATGTAATCCTCTCTCCCCAAAGCACCTTTCAAATCAGCAAGAGCTGAAAAATGCAGGCAAACATTTTATTTGTTATTGATCTCATTAAATGATATAATGTTTTGGTATTTCAAACATTAATAGTTTCCTTGATATGTAATTAATACTTATAAATGTCTGAAGACACTATTGATTCATTTTGCTGTAGTTAGCAGTGTAGATAAATGTTACAGAAAAGTATTGCATTTTAATAGGTACTGATCCTACAAATGCTGATTTATGTGAACTGAATAGGACTACACAAATGCATAATGTTTGTCAAGAGTATATAGAATGAAGGGGCAGAGTTTGCATGTTTGAAAATAAAATAGTTAAAAACAAAATTATATTGAGTAAACTACTTTATTCGCACCTTGATCTTTTTCTGTTTCTCCAGTGTTGCCCAAGATACTTCCCTCTTGCAAATTAACATGCACAAACTGTAACTCATGGACATTAATTGTGAGCTGTAGTTCCTCTGTACCAAGATTTTAATAGGAACAAATCTTGCATAAGAATTTAACAGATCACACCAAGTAGTGTTCTATCTTCATTATTTTATGAGTCTGGTGGTAATGGTCATTATTGCACCACAACATTATATAACAGACATCAGAGTTTAAAGGAAATTATTTCAGATCATTTGCAAGCAGAGGTCTTGCTGTTTTCACAAGAAGTAGGTGAGAAGAATCTTGTTCTGAGTGCAAGGCTGGCTGACTGTCAATATTTCTGATACATGTCATTCTAATGCAAATTTTTGGTGATAAAGTCTATCTAGAAGATTCTCATTTAGGGACTTAACTACAAAGTGATTAGTGTTTTAACAGATTTCCCAAAAATTCGTGGTGTCAGGCAATATGTATACATATAGAGAAGTGAAAAGCTCTAACCTACCAAAACATTCTTTCAAAACTGGGACTGTTGTATCAAAAATTGGAAATCAGCTCAATCAGTAAAAATTATGCCTACTCTTAGAGGATCCAGAATAAACCAAACAATGATAATTCAACTGTGACTATTAGTTAGTCAACCTAATTTAATTTCAACATGCTTTCAATGTCAAAATAAAATCCAGTAGATATTTTAGTAGAGAAATTTGCAGAGCTCTTAACTATCTTTAAAAGCTGTGACTTTTTAAGGTGACCTTCCTTCGGTGGTGATGAGTAATGGAAAAATGCACTCTGTATTTGCAAAGTAAATTGGCAATCCACAGCTACGCCCTCTGGATTTTAGTCTTCATCCCCCCTGAAAAATCAGACAAGTGATGAGAAAATTAGTATATGTGGATAGTTGTGCAGTCAAAATTAGAACAGATATGGAGGAAAAACAACTGGTTTTGGAAACAGCTCTTGAAAATGGGACCACATCTATCTATAGCATTGCACCAAAGTTGCTACAGTTAAAGTTGAGAAGGGACTTCTATCAAATCTCCTGTTTTATTAACCAACCATATCTTTTTCAGCAAAACTATTTCAGCTGATATTAGTCTGAGGTGTGTGGGGTTTGTCTTGTTTGGGCATTGGTAGGTTTTTGTGTGTTTGGTTTCTCACCCGCTGTACCCTTGTTGGGTTGGCTGGTTTTGAGTTTCAGGAAAAGATAAAGGTATGATTTTCAGTTTAATGTGGGTTTTCAACAATTTGGCAGGACTTTGTTTTTAAAACTTTAGGAAAAGCACTGCTAATACCATTTATTTTATGAGGATGTGAAGTTAGAGCTGAAATTTTACCTAACAGTATTTATTATATTTATTTATAATAGAGTCTTTTACCCACTGGTTGCAAAGCACTTTAGAAAACAATCATCATCCCCATGTTAGAAACAGGGAAACTGAGGCACAGAGCGATTAAGCAATTTGCCCACAATCAGACAATGCATCAGTGGCCGGGCTGAGAACAGCACACAGCTCTTCTGAGTCATAGTCCCACGCTGAACACACTTTCCCACCAGCTGCCAACCTTAATGAAGCAAACTACAGTAACAGGGAAAAGTATGTATCAGGTCGGATATTGAAGAAAGAAACGGCAGGGTTTTCTCTCAAGAATCAGACAGTTAATTTGGTGATTTGAGAACAGTTAATTTGGTGTAGTGAAGTGCTACAGCTTGAGCGTCACAGGAGCTGTTCGTAGATTTAAGACCATAAATGGCACTTCAAGAAGGGTGTGTTTGCTTACTGCTGAGATTCTGTTCTATTTAGGTTCTTACCGTACATTTATAAGGATGGAATCTGAACTAACATAACTGAGAGCCAAGAAGGAAGTAAGGGGAGACTAGAAGGGGAAGTGAGGCTAATCACTAACAAAGGGTAGCAGAAGAGATGCTTGATAGTCCTGATAGTTCACCTTTCTCCATCAATCATTCTATCCTGTCCAGTTACACCAAAGACTTAAAAAACAGAGAATAGCAATAAAACCTTCCTGGCACATTTGCACCCATAAACTCATCTTACGAGCTCACCTCTTTTGATGGCCCCATCCTCCCCCAGACACTGCAGAGGTCTCTGTGTATGAGCTGAAGATATATGTGGAGGAGTGGGTAGGTGAGCTCAGGATGCAGTCTCTGTGCCCCATGGAGAGTCCCTGAAATACAATCTGGGTGCTATTAACTCTTCCACAAAGTGTGAGGTCTCGCAGGGCCCAAACCTGGGCCTGTAGGTCCCCAAGCAGTTCCAGACCATGATCACCACTTGACAGCTCTCTAGAACCACTAGGGAAAGGGGCTTGCACAATTCTGGCCCACCCGTGCTCTTCTCATGAAGCTCTGGATTGGAGCAGATGTCTGGTTCCACTGATTGGCCCAGACATGCTATTTAAGCCAGAAGGAGGCACAGGCAGTTGTCTGAACAATTGCATGAACTCCTGATCTGCTGCTGTGCTGTACTGCACATTAGCTCCTGACTCTGGTTTGCCCTGGCGTTATTCCCTGACTCCGATCTGATCCTTGATACTGCTATCTGACTCTAACTGCAGTCCTGACCCTCAGTGTGATTCCTGACATTGATTCTAGCTCAGCCTTCGGCATGACTTCTGATCTAATGCTTGGTGTGATCCTGACCCCAACCCTGGCTCTGGCTCTGTTTCCCGGATTCTGATCCTTGGCTCTGGATCACTAGGCATGACCACCCACACCATAGTCCCTACACAGTTACCTTCAGCTGGGAATTCTGGGGGCACCCATGGTCCTGAAGGGTTCATGTAGTAGAACTGCAGCTGTGTATCTTGGCCTCATGTGAATTCTGGGGAATGTGTCAAGTTTGGGAGAGCATTGAGTTTAAATCCTGTGAAGGTTGATCTGGGCCTAAACCAGGACTTTAGGACTAGGCCGTATAGTGAGGCCCATTATTGTGGTGTTCCATACCAGCAAGAGGAGCGCTACATAATTCTATGCCATTTTATGTAGGCAGTAGTCTAAGAGATCTTGTATTAAAAGTTCTCTGCAAGAAATCCTGCAATTTTCTGTCACTGCACATCCAAAGTTACCTGCTGTCAACCTGTTTTGACAGCATATCAATTAAAGAGCTTTTGGATATAATTTCCACAGTATTTGCCTAATCTGGGCCCAAAATAGTTGAAATATTATTCAAAATGTATTGAAATAGTGAAAACATCATACACTTATACATAATACATGGGTGAAAACATGTTTAAAAGGCTCTTTGCGTGTGCATGAAATTGTTAGAAAGACCAGAAGTCTGGTCTGTCTCATCCATATTATACACCAAATTTTCCTCATTGGTCATGCAAACAGATAATGTGTAATAATCAGCCATTTCTCTATTTTGGTAAAATTACTGGGGCAAAACGGTACCCCACTCTCTAATTTTATCTATCATCAGCAATACTCATGGTTCAATATAGCTATTAATGTGTTCCATTTTGACTCCAGGCAAACTATTTGGATGATAAATGCATGGTATTTTAAATTAGTTTCTTCCTAAATATTCATAGTTACATGTGGTTTCATGGCAAACAGCCTATTTTCCTTAGTGGCAGCATTGTATAAAAAGTACATAAAATCTTTACATCTTAAAGGGAGGTTTTGATGTCTCAAAGAATGATACATTTAATTTCAAACAAAACAAGGAGAGGGTAGGAACGCAATGAAAGGTGCTTATACCTAGCACCACTACATTTTCTTAGCAATAACAATTAATATTTATAGGCTATTTCAAGCACAGCAATTAACATTGTCAACCATATAGATTTTCAAGAAGTAACTTAGTTGTTTTCTCCTAGACCTTTTCACTTTTCAGCCTCCAGTGTGCAAATATGGGAAACTTAACCCAGTACTGAGCCAGCCACTTGCAGCACAAAAAAAAGAGACATTAGTAAAGCTTGGAGGCTTTGGATTTGACCAGTTAACACATGTATTCATACAGAACCAATATGGCCATGCTCAGTGATGGTGACTAAGATCAGGAAATCAATCATCTAAGAGTCACAAGAAATCTACTTTTATAGCTGGTTTACATTGCTATATGCCTCTAGCCTCAATCAAGGAGTCCACTCAAACATTTACATGTCAGGTGGTTTAAATACCATGAATGTGCTCAAGCATGGTTGGATTTACATGCTGATAATAGATACATTGCTGAATCATTTCAACAGCACCTGCCAAAAGAATTTGATGACATCCCTAATGATCCAGGGTTCCACCCCAACTGCTCTGTGTGGTTTATAGACAAAAAGTGTAGAGACAGTACAAGAAAACGCTGTGCTCAGCAGTCAATATTTCAGGGGAAACAGGATGATGGACAGTCTACCTCCTCCAGCATCAGTTCCACACCTTTGCCTAGCTCCTGGAAGACACTTCAGTCAAAATATGGCCTCCGTGTGTGTGCATCAGGATCAGTCCCTGTCATCTGCATCATATGCAAGAAAAGGGAGCTGTACATCACTGTGCCCCATAAACACAAGAAGGATCAATGAGTCCAGGCAGAAACCACAGGTGCAGGAAAGTTAAAAAGAGTTGCAGAGTTGAGAGGCTCAGAGCATGCTCATTCACATAAAAGGTCAAGATTGTGTGGCGGTTGAGTCACAGTTAGAGACTACACATGATTTTTGACACAGGCTGCAGTTGAGGATGAGCCCACTCGTACTGAGCATCTGTACCTCAACGCCTACACAATTTTCTACTATCATGCACCAGGTGCTCATTGTAGATGTTGCAGATAAGAGGAATTCCCCAGATTTTCATTGAGCTTCTAAACATGCATGAAGTCTTGATGTTTCAAATTACAGGTAAGAGAGACATTGTATAGGCAGACTTTTTCATAATCATTTAGGCACAGTCATGGTAGAGACAACTGGAACTGTAAACATCACAGCATTTTCTAACCTTTAAGTTCGTAGTAAATTTTGAATGCAATTGTAAAATATAAATTTAAAACACAGTAGCAAGACTCTTGCCTTACGAAAACAATCAATGTCCCTGTGGAGAACCCTATTTTTAGAAATCATGCATGGTTTTTATATTAGAGTTGACAGACTGAAATATCATCTGAAACGTGACTTTCCCTAAGCTCTCCTTTCATACCTCACACTGCAAGAACGTTAGTGAGATGATGTATGTTGACAAACTGTCAACACATATGCTTATTAATAGATTTCCTTATCAATCAGAGGCTGGATCAGATTCAGGCACAGGTGCTGGAACTAGAGGTACGGTGGGTGGGAGGGAGTGCTGCTGCACCCCATGACTTAAAGTAGTTTTCAAAATATACTGGGTTTACAGGTTGGTTCAGTGTGTCTCAGCACCCCACTATACAAATTGTTCCAGCACCCCTGGATGCAAGGACAGCTCTGAGCAAAGAGGAGCAAATTCATTCTCCATCACAAGCTGATCTGCCATCCGATAGATCAACAGTTAAATACACCAGCTCATGATGTGAAGTCAGTTAGCCACACTGGTCATTAAGAGTGCATTGGCTGACAGTCCTGGAATGAGTTGTTCCTGGCCACCAACATCAGTTGACTTAACTATGGATGCTGCAAAGTTTGTTGTTCCAGTTGAACTTTACAATTTGGCCTGGATTATTCGAGCATCAGAGGCAGGCTGCTTCTGGTGAGCTATGTTGATCTTCCAGATGAGGTGGACCTGGGGCCAGTTTTGTTCATCATCTTTATTAATGATCTGGATGATGGGATGAATTGCACCCTCAGCAAGTTCACAGATGACATTAAGCTGGGGGGAGAAGTAGGGATAGGGTCCAGAGTGACATAGACAAATTGGAGGATTGGGCCAAAAGAAATCTGATGAGGTTCAACAAGGACAAGTGCAGAGTCCTGCACTTAGGAAGAAAGAATCCCATGCACTGCTACAGGCTGGGGACCGACTGGCTAAGTAGCAGTTCTGCAGAAAAGGACCTGGGGATTACAGTGGATGAGAAGCTGGATATGAGTCAGCAGTGTGCCCTTGTTGCCAAGAAGGACAACGGCATATTGGGCTGTATTAGTAGGAGCATTGCCAGCAGATCGAGGGAAGTGATTATTCCCCTCTATTGGGCTCTGGTAAGGCCACATTTGAACTATTGCATCCAGTTTTGGGCCCCCCACTACAGAAAGGATGTGGACAAATTGGAGAGAGTACAGCAGAGGGCAACATAAATGATTAGGGGGCTGGGGCACATGACTTACGAGGAGAGGCTGAGGGAACTGAGCTTATTTAGTCTGCAGAAGAGAAGAGTGAGGGGGGATTTGATAGCTGCCTTCAACTACATGAAAGGGGTTTCCAAAGAGGATGGAGCTCAGCTGTTCTCAGTGGTAGCTGATGACAGAACAAGGAGTAATGGTCTCAAGTTGCAGTGGGGGAGGTCTAGGTTGGATATTAGGAAACACTATTTCATTAGGAGGGTGGTGAAGCACTAGAATGAGTTACCTAGGGAGGTGGTGGAATCTCCATCCTTAGAGGTTTTTAAGGCCTGGCTTGACAAAGCCCTGGCTGGGATGATTTAGTTGGGGTTGATCCTAATTTGAGCAGGGGGTTGGACTAGATGACCTCCTGAGGTCCCAACCCTAATCTTCTATGATTATTTGATTCTAAGAAAAACCTCCACTATCTCAGTGGAAAGAGGCACAGGCTGAAGCAATTTCTGGGACAGTGACAGACAAAACCAGCCTACTCATCTTCCCTAAAAGGTGTAGAAAAGCTCACCTAAAAGGTCAGTGTTGTCCCTGAAACAGCAGCAGAGCAAGGCAATGACTTTAGGTGGTCTCTGGGGCTGTGAAAGACTAAGTCAGCCCACCTGGCTTGTGTGAAGGGGAGATAAGATCATCCAGTGCTTGAGTGAATTAATGAGTCATTACTGGCTGCTAAATCTTAACAGGAGGTTTTAATCTCTCCTCTGATGTTATCTAAAATCCTTTGTGGTTTACTCTCATGTTTCATCCACTATTTTCAGCCACTTATTTGGTTGAATACAGATCCTTTTTCTTAGAAAAAGAATCTCTCAGTTGCTGGCACCACTCTTATGGTCTTGAATTTTCATGACAGCTCTGGTGGGCCAAGGATCAGAATAGGAAGAAGGATAGGATCTTCCCACCCACCCCCAGCTCAGAATCTGAGGGACAAACTCACTATTAGAGCTGGTCAGAACATTTTAATCAAAAATTCATTTAAATAAAATATGCTGTTTTGACAAAACATATAAATTTCCACAAAAAATATGTTGGATAGGTGAAGGGTGGGTAGTGGGGGCAGATCAGAGACTTCCTAGACTTCTCCTGATGCCAGTCATGCTTTGAGGTTTTTTTTTAAATAAATTTGCTTGGGGATTGAATATATTCCCAAATGACTTTGGGGAATAAGCAGTTCTCCTCACCTAGAGGGAGTCCACAGTTATGCCTTCGCTAGTGTGATGGGGCAAGGCCAGATGGCTATAGGAAAGTTGTGAGGAACAGGTATATTAGCCCCAGGCTAAACAAATTCCTGGTACCATGGTAACCAAATGGCAGTTGCTCCAGGTTAATCAAGGCACCTGGGGCCAATTAAGATCTTTCTAGAAAGCAGGGAGATAGCTAAGTTGATTGGGACATCTGAAGCCAATCTGGGCTGGCTGGAATGAGTTTAAAAGCTTCCCAGTTAGTCAGTGAGGTGTGTGTGTCAGGAGCTGTAGGAGGAAGCTGCGCTGCTGAAGAAACTAGTCAGTACAAACCCTAGCAGGCACAAGGAAGGAGACCCTGAGGTAAGGGTGAAGTAGATATTGAGGAAGTGGTGGGGGCTGCTGTGGGGAAGTGGCCCAGGGAACTGTACTTGTCCTGTTTCAAAAGGTCCACTCACAATAACTGCTATTATTAGGGTCCCTGGGCTGGGGCGCGGAGTAGAGAGCGGGCCTGGGATCCCCCTCCCCCCCACCCACGATTAATCACAGAAACTGTGAGACAACAGAGACTGTGTGATGGAGGGTTGCTTCTTCCCATCTCCCTTGCTGGCTTATGATGAAAATGGCTCAGTAGACTGTGACCCTTGCCTCTAGAGAGAGAAGGACTATGTGAAGGGTCACAGTGAGCCTCTCAGGCTAGCGTAAATCCATCTGGAAGCGCGGGACCCACTGAGACAAGGTTGGAGCTTTGTCACACTAGAAAGGACAGACATCCCTAGAGTTCACAATCAGCTTAAAGGTTCCCCTCAGCAGGAAAAGAGGGTGCCATGCTGTTCTCAGCAGCTGTCTAGCCATCTTATATGTACTGGTCAGCTATTTGCTGTCTGTCTAACTTAAAATATGAGGTTTTCTGTTCCTTCCTAGAAATTTTTTTTAAACATAATCCTAGCCAGAGTTCTTTTGATCAATTGCCTGAGCGATATTTCCCAGGACTCCCACAGGCTTTCTGCTACCATCCTCAGCTCCTCTCTCATGACTTGTTGAGCATTATGAATTTAGCGTGAAAGGGCAGGTGTCTTGTCCCAGAAATCACTTTTCTCTTCATATGGGATAGGTCTTAGGGAAAAACCCTGGATTCAACCCTATCTGACTTGCCTAGAAACAAATCTGTCTTCCTGTGTTGGCTTCCAAGAAAAGAGGGAAAAGTTACTCCTTTGCAGTCAGGAGGTTCCTTCCCCAGTATCAGGGTTACTCCAGTTTTAGGGAAGGGGTGTAACAGTAGCCATTGAAATCAGTGGATTCTGACCCTGGTCATGTGACAGAAGTATTAACATTTTTACTCTTTTTCGTATCCCAGGAGTAAGAAAAAGCCTTCCTTCTCAGCCCTGAAGTAGGGGACTACACACCTTTCCCCCCATTATGGACTTGCTTTGGGAAGGAGGATTTCACTATTTATTTATTTTACCCTATTGAGAAGCCATCGCCTTGGATTCCTGGATCCCTTCCCATGGTCTTTCAAGGGTATTCTCATTTTCTTCAGCTCTTTTCTCTTCGCACATCAGAAAAGGCCCTTTTCTGCAAATTGTCTCTAGGAATTGAGGATCGTGATCTTGGATCACGGTGAACAGCTTTTTTTTTTTTTGGCTTACTCCAGGTTCACTGTGACCCCAAAGAAGGAGGCATGAGATCTTCTGATGGGAGAAGACATGTTTTAGCTGTATATTTTAGGTACTTATATGGCCCCTATTGCTGTAGTATCTGAGTGCTTCAAAATCTTTAATATATTTATTCTCACAACACCCCTGTGAGGAAGGGAAGCATTGATTCCCATTTTACAGATGGGGAACTGAGGCACAGAACAGAGATTATGTGATTTGCCCATGGTCACACAATAAATTTATGGTGAAGCAGGAAACTGAACCTGGATCTCCAAAGTGCCAGGCCAGTGCCCTAACCTCTCCTAAGGAAATCTCAGATTCAAAATGGACTCTCTTTTAGCCATTGTGATAATTACTCCTGGGGGAATTCAGCACCACTACACGTGCAGAATCCATGTCCCCCACAGATCCCCCCCACCCCGCAGAAAGTTTTACATAAACTCCCTCAGTCTATGGGTTGTTGGATTAGCCTTCTTAGCATCCAGAAAGCGTATCCTCCTACAGTCAGGAAACAAAAAAAGCAGTGGCTATGTATCTAATACCTAAGGTGGATGCAAATCTTCTTTTTGTTCTTCTTGATGGAGGCGGTTCTGCTCAGTAACACTTCTCATTCTGGTTCAATTCAGCTGCACAGTGGACTGGCTGAGCTGATCCAAATTCTTCCAAGGGAGGGGCCCCTAAAGGTAAAAGTCTTCGAGCAGATCCTCAAAAACTGGGAATCCCTGTTGTAGAGCTGTTCACAACAAAATTCCGTGACAGGTGCTCCATTTATTTATTTGGGGCATGTAGTCTTAGTTTGCATGATGAGTCCGGTGGCACCTTAAAGACTAAGATGTATTTGGGCATTAGCTTTTGTGGGTAAAAAACCCCACTTCTTCAGATGCATGGAGTGAAAATTATAGATACAGGCATAAATATATATATTGGCACACGAAGAGAAGGGAGTTAGCTTACAAGTGGAGAACCAATGTTGAACGCCAATGTAGTCAGGGTGGATGTTGTCCACTCCCAATAATTGATGAGGAGGTATCAATACCAAGAGAGGGAAAATTGCTTTTGTATTCAAGCCCAAATTGATGGCGTTAAGTTTGCAAATGAATTGTAGCTCAGCAGTTTCTCTTTGAAGTCTGTTTTTGAATTTCTGTTGTTGTTGAAGAATAGCTACTTTTAAATCTGTTATTGACTGTCCAGGGAGACTGAAGTGTTCTCCTACTGGCTTTTATAGGTTACCATTCCTGATGTCTGATTTATGTCCATTTATCTTTACATAGAGACTGTCCAGTTTGGCCAATTACATGGCAGAGGGGCATTGCTGGCACAGGATGGCATATATCACATCAGTAGATATGCAGGTGAATGAGCCTCTGATGGTGTGTTTGGGTCCTATGGTGGTGTTGCTAGAGTGGATATTGGGACAGAGAAGGCAACGGGGTTTGTTACAGGGATTGATTCCTGGGTTAGTGTTTCTGTGGTATGGTGGGTAGTTGCTGATGAGTATTTGTGTCAGGTTGGGGAGCTGTCTGTAAGCTAGGATTGGCCTGCCTCCCAAGGCCTGTGAGAGTTGGGGGATTGTTTTCCAGGATAGGTTGTAGATCGCTGATGATGTGCTGGAGAGGTTTTAGCTCGTGGCTGTACGTGATGGCCAGTGGTGTTCTGTTGTTTTCCTTGTTGGGCCTGACCTGTAGTAGGTGACTTCTGGGTACATGACTCGCTCTGTCAATCTGTTTCCTCAGTTCCTCAGGTGAGTAGTGTAGTTTTAAGAATGCTTAGTAGAACTCTTGTAAGTGTTTGTCTCTGTCTGAGGAATTGGAGCAAATGCGGTTGTATCTTAGGGCTTGGCTATAGACAATGGATCGTATGATGTGTTTGGATGGAAGCTGGAGGCATGTGGATAAGTATACTGGTCAGCAGGTTTCCGGTATAGGGTGGTGCTTATCTGACCAAACACCTACAAGATCTGTACCAAGCATTCTTAAAACTACAATACCCACTTGGGGAAGTGAGGGAACAGATTGACAGAGTGAGATGGGTACCCAGAAGTCACCTAGTACAATCACCTCGTTGTTTTTGTGGATACAGACTAACACGGCTACCCTTCTAATACTTGATATACTTGTTTACTGGATAGATGATATGTCTTTGACAGTGTGCAATATATAAATAAAACATCTGTTTTAATTCAATAAGTGTTTTTAGTCATCTGATCAAATACCCAGCTTTCACTCCAATTTTTAATAAAAACAATCAGGGTGAAAAAAATTCAAAGAGTCTAACACAGCATCTCCTTCTCTGTCAACTAAGGGTAGGTAAAGACCAAGTTTAAGTCTTTTGTGATGACACACAAAACTAAGATCCTACTTGATGTTCCTATTGTAAAAAAACCAAAAAACCAAAAACCCAAGGATCATAAAGGCTTGAGCGAAGGGGCAGTTTAACTGTGGTGTAGATATTTTGGCTCAGGCTTAAGCCTGAGCCCTGGGATCCTATCAGGAGTGCAATCCTGAAAGTCTGCACCACAATTAAACAGCCCCTGAGCCCGAGTCAGCTGACCTGGGCCAGTCATGGGTGTCTAATTGCAGTGTAGATCTACGCAAGGCAGGGTACCACAGAACTCGCAGCTTGAGGGGAGGCTATGGTAGCTTTAATTCATACTTGTGCCTTGCTGAGCCTTATCTTTTTTCCCAGTAGTTGGAGATGCCCCCAGCATATTTAGACAGCGCCGAGGACCACTAAGTTGTGGCAGCCTTCCCAGACTCACTAATAGACCACTTATCCTCCCAGGTCATATGGAAAAGACACAGACTCTACAGTCTTGTCATGGGTGACCCCCATCTGTGCATGCACAAACAAATAAAACAAACGTTGACAGCTAATTAGACCTCTCTGAACTGAACTTTCTCCCGAGATTGATGAAAAATACACTGGTTTTCTCAGCCTGAAGATTCTCTATCTCCACTTTTGTGGGGAGGAGAGTATCCTTAAGAGTTTAAATTACAGAACTGGTGCAGAAAGACAAGATCAGGGGAGAGAATTTTTTTCCTATGAGATAATTTAAAAAGTGCCTTATAAAACCCAGAGTTTTGAGAAGAAAGTGCCACACATACGTATCAAACTGAAAAAAGCAGGTCATCTGCTCCGAGCTAGCAGACTTATTACTAACCTCAAATACAAATCTGTACATAGAGCACTGTTTGGAATGTCCAATTAAAGTGGCAGGAGGGTGACTTATTGACTTTTCCTCTCCATTGTTTATCATTCTTTCTCAAAGGCTTAAAAATAATCTTTTTTTCCATACCAATTATGTCCTTTTCCATTTGAAAAACAGTGATTTACACACACAGCTCAAATTAACCTGTTTCAGCTGTTTCTGTTTTGTAACAAGTACTGATGTATCACCTTATCACATCAAAATCTCTCTGAACCAAACTATATCATCCCAGTTCTGGGAACAGTATTCATTAGTTAACTCTTTCGCAAAGAAAGCATAAAACATTGGGCTTTTGTGGGAGACCTACAAACCGGAGACAATTAAAGTAAGTCTCTAACAATCACAGTAGTACCTTTCCATTAAAAGATTCTAACAATTGTAAATGAGATTAAACTTCTGCATGTAAACAAACTGCCACTAGCTTGTTTGCTTCCACGTCAGATCCTGAGGCTCCTAAAACCTGTACCTCAGAACTTGCTGAGATTTCTTGGTCTAGTTTTTCATCTGGTCTGCTCAGTGCATGGTCTTTATATTCTTTCTCCTTTTTGTTATCCCTTACTACAGTGTCTCATGCTGTATATTGGGCTGTGAAAGAGTACTGAGGATTCAGTCCAGCTCTTCAGAGAACCGACATGTTTTTTCCTTCCACGTATTACTATTATCCCAAGCCTTACTGTACTCAACCTTAGCTTAGATTCCTTGATCTTTTCACAGCACTACTTGCCTCTCCAAGTGATGACTATCTCAGCTAGTCACTTGAATTCCTCATCATACAAAAAAGAATTGCTTATGATTGAATTCAGCTGGGCTTTGATCTCCTTATGATGGTCATCAGTGTTCACAGGCCAGCTGCCAACACACCCATAGGAAGGCCACCTCTGAGAAATATTATTGACTGAAGCAAAAGAAGTTGATCCCTGGGAAAACAGTATAAAAATGAACTCCTAAAATGAACTAAAAAGAACTAAAAAATAGTGCTAAAAAGAAATAAAAAATACTAAAGTAAAAAATTAACTAAAAAGTGTATTTATATGGGTAAATGACTTCTGGCAAACTTGACCTTTGTGCAGTGGAGTACAGAAAGCAGACCACACAGGCCACATTAGCAGGATCAGATAACACAGTGGTAAAAGTCCTTGTGTGCCACAACAGCTTCCACCACTGGTAGAGTTGCAAGGGTCAGGTTACCTATACAAAGAATATAACACCCCTGGAGCTTATGTGTGAGCTATTGTTTAGATCAGAGGTGGGCAAACTACAGCCCATGGGCCACATCCGGCCCGCGGGACGCTCCAACCCGGCCCCTGAGCTCCTGGCCCAGGAGCCTCACCCCCATCCCCTCCCCCACTGTTCCTCCTCCCGCACAGCCTCAGCTCACTGCACCGCCGGTGCAATGCTCTGGGCGGGGGGGCTGCAAGCTCCTGGAGCAGTGCAGCTGCAGAGCCCCAGCCTGACAGGGGGCAGGGAGGGTTGGATAGAGGGCAGGGGAGTTCGAGGGGATAGTCGGGGCTGGGGGGTGTGGATAGGTGTCAGGGCGGTCAGAGGACAGGAAACAGGGGGGTTGAATGGGGGTAGGGGTCCCAAGCAGTCAGGAAGGAGAGGAGGGGTTGGATGGGACGGTGGGGGGCAGTCAGGGGAGGCAGGTCCGGGGGTGGTCAGGGGATAGGGAGCAGGGGGTGGTGGATGGGGCAGGAGTCCTGAGCTGGGGGTACACATCAGGGGACAGGAAATGGGGCGGGGGGGTTGGATGGGGTAGGAGTCCTGGGGCAGGGACCGTCAGGGTTGGGTCGGATAGGGGTTGGGGGCCAGGCCATGCCTGGCTGTTTAGGGAGGCACAGCCTCTCCTAACCAGCCCTCCATACAATTTTGGAAACCCGATGTGGCTCTCAGGCCAAAAAAATCATGTAAACCAGGGGTGGGCAAACTAACGTCTTCAACACCAATTAGCAAGGTTAGATGACAACACAATTGTAAAAACACATGCAGCCTGTTTGTTTACACTTCAGCTGCAGAAAAATACTTATAGGTTTTCCTAGTGTTCACAAAGATTTTAAAAGGAGCAATGCACATACAACATTGAAAATAAAAAGCTAAATATAGAGGAGACTGCAAAAGGAAAAGATTAGTGCTTTTAAAAATTATAAAAGGCATATCAATGTGGGTGAAATTTAATGACCTGTGATATAGAGGAGGTCAGACTAGACAATCTAATGGTTAAGGCTAAGATTTAGTCACCGGTATTTTTAGTCAAAGTCATGGACAGGTCACAGGCAATAAACCAAAGAAATCACAGCCAGTCATCTGTTCATGACTTTGACTATATAAATACCCCTGACTAAAACTTAGCAGCTCCTGGCGCTGGACAGCTAGCCCCTACACAGGGTTCCCCAGCAGCTGACCCTAGGATTAGCCTCACCAGCCAGTGCAGCTGCCAAAGTCACAGAATCCATTGTGATGGGTTGGGTCACAGAAACCCCCCCAAGACTGTCACTAGATGTGCTGGAATACCACTGAGAACAAACCCCCCTGCCAGAAAAGGCTTCCCTCCACTCCCATCTTGCTGAGCTAGACACACAAGTTGGCACCAGCACAGACCAAGAGGTTGGGCCAGGCCCCCCTGCAGTTCACAGAAACTAAGATTCACTTAGCCCAGGGGCTTCTCAGTTAACAGGGACTTTTCCAGCACCCAGTCTTTCTGGGAGTCTAAACCCCAAATGAATCCGCTTTACTTTGTATAGAGCTTATACAGTGTAAACTCATAAATTGTCCTCCCTCTACAAGACTGATAGAGATATGCACAGCTGTTTGCTCCCCCGGGTATTAATTATTTACTCTGATTTAATTAATAAGCAAAAAAGTGATTTTATTAAGTAAGTATAAAAAGTAGGATTTAAGTAGTTTCAGGTAATAACAGACAGAACAAAGTAAGTTACCAAGTAAAATAAACCAAAATAGCAAGGCTAACTTACTACACTAAGGATCTAGTTACAAATACTAACTTCTCTCCCTAGATATTACCTCAGGTACAGTACTTTTTGGACCAACGTTGTAATCTATAGCCTGGGTCCAGCAATCACTCACACCCCTATAGTTACAGTCCTTTGTTCTAGCTTTTTTCAGGCATCTCTTTGGGTAGAGAAGCCATCTCTTGAGCCAGCTGAAGATAAAATGGAGAGGCTTCCAGGGCCTTTTATAGTCTCTCTCATGGACGGAAACCCCTTTGTTCTTCTGTGCAAAATCACAGCATCAAGGTGGAGCTTGTAGCCACCTGGGCAAGTCACATGTCCATGAATGATTCATCTTTTTGCAGGCCAACGCCATTGTTTACATGTTAGTTTGAGCGTTCCCAGGAAAGCTCAGATGTGGATTGGCAACTCCCAAAGTCCATTGTTAGTTAAGTACTTCCAATTACTTGAATAGCCCCTTCACAATATATTGGCCAAACCTCCCTTATGTGTTTCCTACAGCAAACACTTCAAATACAAACATAGAACCAATGCTCGTAACTTCAGACATAAAAATGAAACATGCACAGAAATAGGATGAATATATGCAGTAGATCATAATCTCCGCAAAAATATGTTACATGGCATACCTAGCACAAAGCATATTCCAGTTATTTTATATTTACACTTATAAGCATATAGAGTGCAACGTCACATCCAGGACTTCCGCGACAGAATCTCATCCTTACTAATGGTCCCTTCTAGCCTTCAATTCTGTATCTATGAAATTCTATCAAATGAGGTTTGGGGCCACATACCTGCTCATGTGGCCTGTTTCTAAATACTCTGCATCAATAGACTGGACTGAAAAAAATATGAGCCATTTTCAATTGTCCCTGATACTCATGCAATCCCATTGACATTCTTTCACCAATGTTGTTTGAGCGCAGTATTTGGTGGTGAGTCTTCAGGTCACAAAACTTAATAGTCAGGAGCAAGGTCACTCAACTGTGCCTAGATGAGGTAGTTGGCAGTCCTGGGTCCCCCTCTATCCGCAATATTTCCTTATTACTGTCCAGGTACTGCAGAGGTGACATTCAACGTTTTTATATGAGCTGCTGAGATCTAGATAGACCATGGTATGTTGGGTCCTGAAGTGTCCAGGGTCTTTGCACTTTCTTATTAGAGATAAGAGAACCATAACTGTGTTCAATATATGACTACAAGTTATCCACAACACCCCTTCCATCTCCTGCTTCTTCCAGTTTTATTGTGGGGGATTGTGGAGCACTTCTACATTATGATATGAATGCTAGTCTAAATTTGGACTATTTTTTGGTATAAGAACTGGATGGAATGCGAGGGCTCTATTTTCCATTTCTTTAAGGGATGGAATTTTCTGCTGAACAAATCAGAGGGACATGTGACCACGGGTTGTTGCAGAAACTGCGGTCCTGGAAGCCCCCCCAAGTACAAGCTGTACAAGCTGGATTATGGCAAATGTTTTGATAAAATGCTCCAGTTTAAAACTAGCCCCACGTCTGAGAATGTAACATCTGCATGTCTGGCAAGAACATTCATGGACTACGAAACTCCATCCTATGGCACCTGGTACCAGTGTTGTATATCCCAGGTGCATGGTGCCAACACAGTGTATACCATGGTGACTGCATTGTACGGACACTGGCATTGCCTTTAAACATCATCACAGTGCGTTGTGATTTGCTGTGTTGCCAACTCATCATTTTTTCCTGAGTAACAGGATTTTAGCGGGGGCTGGAGCAAGTCTTACAATGAGAAGCTCCAAGTTTTCTAGCAACGTTGACCCTGAGTGGCTGCCTGCCCCACTTGCCTACCTCCTGAGCTGAACAACTGCTGACACAGCTCTCTCTCCCCCTCCATTCACCAACCCAAAGCCATTTGGGGGGTGGGAGAGGGGAGAGCTAAAGAACCCAGGCAGTTCAGGGCAGCCACACTCCCTTCCAGTAAGCAATATGCCCAGGATGGTATCTATGCGTCTTCCTCACCTCACAGCAACAAGGCTGGGAAGGGGCAACACCCCTGCCCCCATTCTGGAACGGGGAGAGGGAGTGGACCCCACTGTAGCCCACCCTAGGCCCAGAAAAGGTGTGTGTGTGTGGGGGGGGGGGTGAAGAGCCTCTGGAGGAGCAGAGGTGCCGGGGGCTAAACTGCTGTACAGAATAGATTTGGAGGTGGGGACAGAATTAACTGCTGCGCAGGATGGGCAGATGTGGTAGTGAGTGCGCCCACATCAGGGGTCAAGATAATCTTAGCACTAAATTTGGGAGATCAGGCAACACTAACTGCCCCACACCTTCCCTGGGCATGGGCGGGCTGGGAGGTCAACAGCGGGAGCCTGAACAAAACTCCAATAGCTTCAAACAAACAAAACCCAACAAATCTCTCTTTTTGGGCGGGGAGGGTCTGACTCGTGATTCTGGATCTTTGAGGCTGCTTCTCCTCCCTCACATTAAAGCAGGCTCTCCCGGGAGCGGGGTGGCATCTCCCCGTCCCTAGAAATGTCCCGCCCGTGCTCATGACCCCTGCCGCAATGAACCGTCCCTGTGCGGGACAAGGGAGGGGAAAGCGCGCTGCCCACGATGCCGGGCTCTGCACCGCCGCCACACACGCGCGCCCAGCCCAGCCCAGCCCCGCCACGCGCACCTAGCCCCGTCAGCGGTGCCCGCCCTCTGACCCCGCGTGCCAGTCACACCTGGCTCCCTGCCCGAAGGCGCTGGCCGGAGCGGTGGCTACCGTCAGCCAATAGGCGTGCGGGATACACAGCGCTCCCGCCAATCCCGTGAGCTCTTGTTTCGGTGTGGGCACTCAGCAGCCGTTCCCTCTCCTGCCCCCCGGCCCTGGGCTGTAGCCGTGGCTGCCGCCGCTCTGCTCCGCTCGGGCGGTCTGAGCCCTCTGGCAGCCTGGCCCTGAGTGGGAGGCACTGAGGATGAGTCCCCGCGCCGCGCAGCGCGCGTCCCGCCGACCCTGTCCGAGCCCTTTCATCTAGCGACTGGTGAGGAGGCGCAGAGTCCTGCCGACGTGTCGGGCGGGCGGCGGGGACCGGTTCCCGGGGCGGGGGGACGGAGACCAAGGCGAGAGACAGAGCGGGAGAGACAGGCGGGAGCTGGCCTGGAGGCGGACAAGGGCCCCGAGGGGGAAAGGGGCGTGAACTCTCCCAGGAGGCAGAGTCATAGGCGGGTGTGAGGGGGCGAGACTCGGGGACAGAGTCGCTGGCGGGGGGAAGATGGACAGACAGGCTCGGGGAGGGGCGGGGCCGCCGCACAGCTGGCGGAGGAGAGCGGCGCTGAGGCTGGCGGTAGCTCAGTCCGAGCCCTCCCCTGGCAGCCCCCTCGCCATAGGAGCCTGAGTGGGGAGGTGTGTGCACCGTGTCCCAGACACAGACCCCTGCCTGGCACTGACGCTTTGAAACGCCTTAAAGGGACCACAGGAAGGATCTGGGCAGCTGTCCTTATCCAGACAGACAGCCTCGAAAGTCCTCTTCCTTTCGTGGGCTCTCAGGTTATTTATTCTAGACTTTTTGGCAGTGGCCTCCAGTGATGTAGGCTTCAAACCCGGTGTACAGAAACATTCTTGGAGAAGTACCAAAGTGATGAAACTTTTTAATAGAGTTCAAAAAACCAGAGACCTTTCTGGGTTTTCTTGGTGCTCCACCACCTTTTCTTTAGTTTGGTCTCACTCTTCTTTCCACTGAGGAGATTGGCTGCTGCCTGTCTTATAGAATCATAGAATATCAGGGTTGGAAGGGACCTCTGGAGGTCATCTAGTCCAACCCCCCGCTCAAAGCACGACCAATCCCCAACTAAATCATCCCAGCCAGGGCTTTGTCAAGGCTGACCTTAAAAACTTCTAAGGAAGGAGGTTCCACCACCTCCCTAGGTAACGCATTCCAGTGTTTCACCACCCTCCTAGTGAAAAAGTTTTTCCTAATATCCAACCTAAACCTCCCCCACTGCAACTTGAGACCATTACTCCTCGTTCTGTCATCTGCTCCCACTGAGAACGGTCTAGAGCCATCATCTTTGGAACCCCCTTTCAGGTAGTTGAAAGCAGCTATCAAATCCCCCCTCATTCTTCTCTTCCGCAGACTAAACAATCCCAGTTCCGTCAGCCTCTCCTTATAAGTCATGTGTTCCAGACCCCTAATCATTTTTGTTGCCCTCTGCTGGATGTTTTCCCATTTTTCCACATCCTTCTTGTAGTGTGGCGCCCAAAACTGGACACAGTACTCCAGATGAGGCCTCACCAATGTCGAATAGAGGGGAACGATCACGTCCCTCGATCTGCTGGCAATGTCCCTACTTATACATCCCAAAATGCCGTTAGCCTTCTTGGCAACAAGGGCACGCTGTTGACTCATATCCAGCTTCTTGTCCACTGTAACCCCTAGATCCTTTTCAGCAGAACTGCTGCCGAGCCATTCGGTCCCTAGTTTGTAGCGGTGCATGGGATTCTTCTGTCCTAAGTGCAGGACTCTGCACTTGTCCTTGTTGAACCTCATCAGATTTCTTTTGGCCCAATCCTCTAATTTGTCTAGGCCCTCTGTATCCTATCCCTACCCTCCAGCGTATCTGCTTCTCCTCCCAGTTTAGTGTCATCTGCAAACTTGCTGAGGGTGCAATCCACACCATCCTCCAGATTATTTATGATACAAACCACCCACCTTTTAAATAATAACGCATTTCAGATAAAAGTTTCCTAATAGATATTTGGCAGCCTGTACTGAATTTATTTATGAAATTCACACTTTAAGTGGTAAATCCACCAAATAATTTTAAATTCAGTGAAATGTTGAAAAAGGTATTGTTGGTTCACCAGAATATATTATAAGGTGTGAACATTGTTTGACACATAGAGCTTAATCAAGGATCCAGCATATGGTTCCAGTAAATGAGTGGGGGGAGCTGTAGTGTGTGTGTGCATGCCTGTATGTGTTTGAATACACAATATTAAGTCTGAATAATTTTGACCATTTCCAAATGTACCACATGCAACATTCCTTTTTATATTTAAAAGGCTTCAACATCTGTATTTCATTAGTTCTGACAAATGGGTTCAATTTGTGTAAAATGGAGTCATTTCAAGATACTTTAGTAAAGCTGGTTAATTAATTGTGCTCCATTTTGATGTTTTATTTTGTTATGAATTAAGTACAGACCTTTCTCTTTATGGTATTCATTAACAGTGATGAGATTAACATCGTGACTAATGAACATTGAACAAGTGGGCTAGAGCTGCTGGGATTCCTTTCCTCCATCTCCCTCCCTTCTGCAGCAGTAAAGGCAGAGAAAGGAGAAGTTATGTCAAATGAGTTGCATGGTGCCAAAAAATAATTGCAGCATGTTATCCTGGTGTTTTGGGTTATGATTTATTTGTATGTGATAGCTTTGAGTTAGAACAGCTCTACATCATGATTAAAAAATGTTCTAATGTAATGTCAGGATATGCACTGTGATTTATTTATTTATTTTATGCCTGTTTGTGACTCTGGTCACTTACAAATAGGCTCTCTAATTTTTTTCCAGGTTTGGTGTAGTTTTTTGAGGAAGTTTCAATTGCTACATGTGTAATGTTTGTTACCTGATGTTGTTTGAACAACCACTTATACCACCCTAAAGAGACTGGAAGGACAATGCTTCTGTGTAATGAAGCAGTTTTGATGGTGATCATACTACTATTATATGGAAGACAATTTTAAAGATTATGAAAACACTTTTTAACATTAAAAATGGGCTAAACATTAAGACCTTTACTTTGGACCAGAGAGTATCAAGGTATGTGTTGTATACATTCTGAAATCACTTTATTTGACCTTGAATTATTCACTGGAATAATGATTACTTTGGAAAGAGTTTACAATTATAGTGAAATACTAGAAAATGTTTTGAGAACTAAAACCTAGCTAAATTAAATAATAATAATAATAGAATTTTAGAAGTCTAAGACACTTAAAAGCAAATTTATGGGCGTCTGGAGCCGTGAAGAATGAGTTTTAGGTTTGGGTCTTGATCCCTTTTTTCTTAGGTTGGTAGGGATTTGGAACATTGCAGAGGCTATCAAGGAGAAGAGCAACATGCTGCTGTTCCTTTCCGTGGAGCTAGGTGTTCTGCCTCTACAGCACTCCCAGTGTTTGCCAAAATAGGGAGAAAAATTAAACTACAGAATAATTAGATGCCAGAGTGAATGAATGTAATACATGTTTCATTGGTGTCTAGCCCAAAGTGCAATGATCTTAATCTTTAGTATACTAAAAATGTTTCTGCCATCTTCCAAATTATAACAGGTGTGCTCTCTATCCAAATTGCTTCAACTTTTTCTTCCTTCTCTAATGTTAAATTATAAATGACTTTTCAACACTTTGCATGAACAGGAAGAATTTGAAGAGATACTGTTTATCTACATGTAAGCTATTCATATTTTCTCTAATCATGACAGCTCTTAAATTAGTTCTGAAAGTCATCTTAAATATCAGACTTGAAGAAGAGTGCTTTGTAAACTTCAGTGCTTGTCTATTTCACCAACAGAAGTTGGTCCAATAAAAGCTATTACCTCACCCACCTTGTCTCTGTAATATTCTGTGAACAACAGAGCTACAACGATACTGCAAACAGAGCTTCAAACCTCATTTTCTGTTCAAGAATTTTAGTGCATTCATTGAAATATTGTTTGTAATGTTTCATCTATGTACTGTGTCTTGTTAGATACCCTGCAGATCATAAATGATACTGTAACTTGTGCCTAATATAAAACAGGACTTGAAATATTTACCTGACACTGCTACCCCAAGAACTAAGTTGTCTAGCTAATCTCTCTCTTTTGTTTTTTTAAACATATAGTGCTCATTGCTGTGTTATTTAAGCACTTCCTAGCTAGGGTGAAAACTAATTGTGCTACAGTACTCTCCAAACCATCTCCCTGCAATTCAAGAGCATAAAAGTTTGGTGATATATGTAATATTGTCAGTCACTTTTCTGATTAATACACTATAATAAAACCCCTGATCTCATGGTTTTGATATGCTTTCTTGCTATGCTTCACATGGTCCTTACTTTTCTTGAGTGATTTCCGGTATTTGTTTTTTCTCTTCACCTACTTACCTCTCTCCTTCATACTCTGCATTGTGTTCTCTATGTTCTCCCTAACTTTCTGTCTTTCTTTTCCTAATCTCCCCTCAAATCTTTCTCTCTTAATATCATATTCTGTTTAATTTATCCCATCAGTCCCTACCCCGCTCTCTCCTGCACATGCAGCCACCCCTTTTCCTTGTCACAGATTCTTTACGCTGCATATTAATATAGATGAATTTTGTGAATACCTTTGGGGTTAAATTGCTTAAAGGCTGCTTTAAATTTACATTAAATTGTTACACAAGATTTAATTTATTGATAAAATCTTCTAGATCAGAAAAGATATTTGACCTTTATTAGAGCTTTTTGTGGTGGAAAAATTGCCTTTTTAATATGTAAAGATAGTAAAGAGAGAGAAAAGGAAAAAATTCTGAATAGTGATAACCATGGCCTTGATCTTGCAAACACATACATAACTTTGCTCTCTTGAGCAGTCTCCCTGTTACCTACTTTGAGAAGTGACAGACAAATGGACCGGACTTTCTACGTGGGGTGCTAATAAAGAACTGAGTCAATTGTTGGCTGCAACTCCAGCAATTTTAGTCATCTTTTCCTCTGCCCAAAAAGTTCTGATGACATACAGAACTCTGCAGTTCAGGAGAAGAAACTGAGGTTGGGAGAATGCGTACCCATTAGGGTGTCTGATGTAAGATGGTGAATGAGGGTGCTTATGTGCTCCCTGATTCACAAGGCTTTGAAATAGTCCCATGTGCTTGTTGCCAATAGGCAACTCTTGAGGGGCAATAGTTGTAAGATCTCTCTTCTTCACGTGGGCTGCTGAGGAGTCTAGTGAGAGGATTTCTGCTCCTGGAAAAAGCCGGTCATATTTAAGGCCAGGTCTACGCTACCAACCCATGCAATATAACGATGTCACTCAGGGTGTGAACCGTCTACACCCCTGAGTAACATAGTTATACTGGCATTCTATACACACACACACACACCCCACACCTCCCCGTAAGCAGTGCTGTGTTGATAGGAGAGCTGCTCCCACTGGCATAGCTACTGCCTCCTGGGGAGGTGGATTAACTACACTGTTGGGAGAAGTGTAGGAACATTTTCACTAAAATGCTACAGCTGCACGGCAGTAGTGCTGTATGTGAAGACAAGTCCTAAGAGTCTTTGTTGTGGGTAAGGATTTAGAAACAATCCTGCCGCAAAATGAACGATCAAACATAAACATCTTCATGATACTCTTGCTACTCCGTTCTTTTTAATTCCTCCTCTCTTTGCTGCAAACCATTTTCTGTAATGAAAGAGTATGTTAAAATTGGAAGTTGCTCTTCAAAAAGAGTTAACACTGACATTCTAGGCCTTTTGTAACAACAAAATATTTTTTTTAAAAAGGCATGGAGTTTTAGTTCTTATTGAAAGAATAAAAAGCTCAATAATTACAGGTTTAAAAAAGAAAAAAGGCTAGTGTTATAACACAAATTAAAATAAGGGTTAATAATTACCAAAAGAGAAATATAGGCAGAGGTCATTGGACAGAAAGAGAAATAGACCATGGCTTATGCACCATACAAAAACAGAATTACAAAACAACACCACACGCTTGTGCTACTTCCCTGCCCTCTCTGTTAGATTCTGATCCCTTTCATTGGGAATCTATGTGGGTAGACTCCTGCATCTGTGCAGAGCCCCATTGAAGTCAACAGCGTTTCACATAGACATGAGGATCAGTTGCTGTATTGGGGCCTTAATTTATAAACTTTTTGGCTTGGGGACCTGTTATGTTTCTTAAAAAAAAAAAATTAAATAGAATTGCTAACCTGTTTTTGAGCACTATAATAATATGACTGTGTGCTTTAATTGATCTATTAGTATTTGCCTTGGAGATATATACGACCTTGTGCCTCATAAAATGCCGGAAGAGGTGTATTAATGCGCTAATAGTACATGCAACCCTGTTTGTAATACTGTAATAAAGGAGGGCTGAACTGACTTACATGACAATAATTCTATCATGTCAAAATTCTACATTTGCTGCAAAAGTGCAATCAGAATGGAATTAGTTTATTGTAACTCACTGCTTGTCTCTTGGTTTCTTATTATGTAATATTGTACATGGCTTCCTAGCCATGTAGTTTTTGCATTTCCTTTTTAATACCTGATCTGTCTGTCCACAGTAAGTCTGTGTCTGTTTCTCTGTTGATTTTTCTGCCCACCCCCCTTTTTAAAAAAAAATTCTGCATCTTTTCCTGTTTTCCTTACCCTATGTTCTTATCTCTGGAGTATCTCCAATGAAAGTGTCTTTGTAATTGGTGCTATTTGAGATTTGCTTGGTCAGAACTTTCCATGTGTGGGCTCTAAAATGAAAGCTGGCAATGACATTATAATTAATGTCAATTTTGTATTGATGCCATCATATGGAATGCACTGCTGTGTACAGTCATAGCACTGTTATAAACTTTGAATAATTCTTGGGAGCATAGTGAAGGAGAGGGAAAATGCAGGGTTCTCATAGACGTGTCAAAGCTAAATATTTATATATGTATATTTTTTTCCCTTTTTAATTTTTGAACCAAGGTCCGGTATTAAAGTGTGACAGATTATATGAATTATAATACTTAGCTTTTCTATAATACATTTAATCTGTAGATCTCAAAATGCTTTATAAAGGAAAGTAAATATTTGTAAGAGAGCACTTATCTCTGTATCTGTGCAGGGTGTAGTGTCATATTTCTAGTTTATCACTTTCGGCAGTTGTCATGGTTCTCAAACACCTCTTCCACTTCCTTGGAATAAGGAGGTGGGCTGGTGCTCATTGAATGACGACTTCCTTATCAATATCCAATACTGGGTCAGTTCTCTTTTGCATATCCTTCAAGAAAGGGTGACTGTGGAACACTCCCACATCAAAGAGAAGGACAAGGGGTGACTTGATCACACCCTAGAAGTACTTATATGAGGAACAAATATTTGATAATGGGCACTTCAGTCTAGCAGATAGAGGTATAACATGATCCAGTGGCTGGAAGTTGAAGCTAGAGAAACTCAGACTGGAAATAAAGTCTATATATTTTAACAATAAGAAAAGGAGGACTTGTGGCACCTTAGAGACTAACAAATTTATTAGAGCATAAGCTTTCGTGAGCTACAGCTCACTTCATCAGATGCATACAGTAGACAATATAGTGGGGAGATTTTATATAGTTTTTTATATACACAGAGAACATGGAAACAATGGGTGTTATCATACAGACTGTAACAAGAGTGATCAGGAAAGGTGAGCTATTACCAGCAGGAGAGCCGGGGGAGTGCGGACCTTTTGTAGTGATAATCAAGGTGGGTCATTTCCAGCAGTTGACAAGAACAGTAAAGGGGGGAGAGGGTGGAATAAACAAGGGGAAATAGTTTTATTTTGTGTAATGACCCATCCATTCCCAGTCTTTATTCAAGCCTAAGTTAATTGTATCCAGTTTGCAAATTAATTCCAATTCAGCCATCTCTCATTGGAGTCTGGGTGGACTCCTCCTGAAGGTCGAAACAACAGACTGGACTTCTACATAGAGTGCTTCCGCTGACCTGCACGGGCTGTAATTGTGCAAAAGTAACATCACTTGCCCCATAACCTCAGCCGTGCAGAACACAATGCCATCCACAGCCTCAGAAACAACTGACATCATAATCAAAAACGCTGACAAAGGAGGTGCTGTCGTCGTCATCAGTAGGTCGGAATATGAACTAGAGGCTGCTAGGCAGTTCACCACCACCACCACTATCTACAAGCCATTACCCTCTGATCCCACTGAGGGTTACCAAAATAAACTACAGCATTTGTTCAAGAAACTCCCTGAAAAAGCACAAGAACAAATCTGCACAGATACCCCAGGAATCCTGACCTGGGGTATTCTGTCTGCTACCCAAGATCCATAAACCTGGAAATCCTGGACGTCCCATCATCTCAGGCATTGGCACCCTGACAGCAGGATTGTCTGGTTATGTAGACTCCCTCCTCAGGCCCTACGCTACCAGCACTCCCAGCTATCTTTGAGACACCACTGCTTTCCTGAGGAAACTACAATCCATCGGTGATCTTCCTGAAAACACTATCCTAGCCACTATGGATGTAGAAGCCCTCTACACCAACATTCCACACAGAGATGGACTACAAGCCGTCAGGAACAGTATCCCCGATAATGTCACAGCAAACCTGGTGGCTGAACTTTGTGACTTTGTCCTCACCCATAACTACTTCACATTTGGGGACAATGTATACCTTCAAATCAGCGGCACTGCTATGGGTACGTGCATGGCCCCACAGTATGCCAACATTTTTATGGCTGACTTAGAACAACGCTTCCTCAGCTCTCGTCCCCTAATGCCCCTACTCTACTTGCGCTACATGGATGACCTCTTCATCTGGACCTATGGAAAAGAAGCCCTTGAGGAATTCCACCATGATTTCAACAATTTCCATCCCACCATCAACCTCAGCCTGGATCAGTCCACACAAGAGATCCACTTCCTGGACACTACAGTACTAATAAGCAATGGTCACATAAACACCACCCTATACCGGAAACCTACTGACCGTTATTCCTACTTACATGCCTCCAGCTTTCACCCAGACCACACTACACGATCCATTGTCTACAGCCAATCTCTACGATACAACCGCATTTGCTCCAACCCCTCAGACAGAGCCAAACACCTAAAAGATCTCTATCAAGCGTTCTTACAACTACAATACCCACCTGCTGAAGTGAAGAAACAGATTGACAGAGCCAGAAAAGTACCCAGAAGTTACCTACTACAGAACAGGCCCAACAAAGAACATAACAGAACGCCACTAGCCATCACCTTCAGCCCCCAACTAAAACCTCTCCAACGCATCATCAAGGATCTACAACCTATCCTGAAGAATGAGCTATCCCTCTCACAGATCTTGGGAGACAGGCCGATCCTTGCTTACAGACAGCCCCCCAACCTGAAGCAAATACTCACCAGCAACCACACAACAGAACCACTAACCCAGGAACCTATCCTTGCAACAATGCCCGTTGCCAACTGTGTCCACATATCTATTCAGGGGACACCATCACAGGGCCTAATTGCATCAGCCACACTAGCAGAGGCTCGTTCACCTGCGCATCTACCAATGTGATATATGCCATCATGTGCCAGTAATGCCCCTCTGCCGTGTACATTGGCCAAACTGGACAGTCTCTACGTAAAAGAATAAATGGCCACAAATTAGATGTCAAGAATTATAACATTCAAAAACCAGTCAGAGAACACTTCACTTCAATCTCTTTGCCACTTTTAGGTCTGTAATCGAGTGACCAATTCAACAAAAGAACTTCAAAAACAGGTTCCAATGAGAGACTGCTGAGTTGGAATTAATTTGCAAACTGGATACAATTAACTTAGGCTTGAATAAAGACTGGGAGTGGATGGGTCATTACACAAAGTAAAACTATTTCCCCTTGTTTACTTCCCCTCCTACTGTTCTTGTCAACTGCTGGAAATGGCCCACCTTGATTATCACTACAAAAGATCATCCCCCCGCCCCCCCTGCCCCCCCCCCCCCCAGCTCTCCTGCTGGTAATAGCTCACCTTTCCTGATCACTCTCCTTACAGTCTGTATGGTAACACCTATTGTTTCATGTTCTCTGTGTATATAAAATCTCCCCACTATATTTTCCACTGTATGCATCCTATGAAGTGAGCTGTAGCTCACGAAAGCTTATGCTCTAATAAATTTGTTAGTCTCTAAGGTGCCACAAGTACTCCTTTTCTTTCTGAGGAACAGCGGTGGGGAAATAAACATGGGGAAATAGTCTTACTTTGTGTAATGACCCATCCATTCCCAGTCTTTATTCAAGCCTAAGTTAATTGTATCCAGTTTGCAAATTTAATTCCAATTCATCAGTCTCTCATTGGAGTCTGTTTTTGAAGTTTTTTTGTTGAAGAATTGCCACTTTTAGGTCTGTAATTGAGTGACCAAAGAAATTGAAGTGTTCTCCGACTGGTTTTTGAACATAGCTATGTTAAATTTGTTTCATATTGAGTTAATATTAACAGGACTCATTGATGTATTATTAATCAAGTTCTTGTGAAAACATTGTACTGGTCCTTTTGGGATATACCACTCACGTTTCTAGGCGAATTTCAAACCCAGGTTTCATTCGTAAGCTAAAAAGTTCTAAATCCTACATATAGAGGGCCAAACACCATTCACTTTGTCACCCTGTTAAAGTGAGGGAGTTGCACACATGTAGATGAGAGTAGTATCTGGCTCAGAATGTGACGTTTGTGCTGGAGAAGGTTGATGTTTTAAAGTTTGTGTGTTGTGTTTTTTTTTATTTTTTGTTTAGCTTGAATAGGAGTTCAAATTCAGATTGAACAGCAGTTTTAATTTTTCTGAGAGGTGTATGTAGGTCACTGACGATTCTAATTGATTATGTACTTAGCTGAATGGTTGGGATTTTTTTGGCTTTGAATGCTGGTTGTTTGTACTTCATTTAATGTATGATTTGTTTGTTTTTTAAATGAATAAAACACAATACTATAGTGTCTGGCAGCCTAGGATATTTCCTATAATTAAGAATCCTTCTTAGTCTCATTGGTCAGACTTGAAAATGAATCATTAGAATCTTGAAATTGAAATGTTTTCCTTACCCAGATTTATTTTTTCCTCTGAGAGAATAAATTTGAGTTTTTCTAAAATAAAATTTTGCTAAAAAAAACACAACAATTTCCTCCCTCCCCCCAAACACGTTTAAAGAATGACATGTATTTTGTGGGTGGGTGGGTGGATGTAGATTATGGCGCAGTTTTACCTTTAAAGTTCTTACTGTCCTTTTAATCCATACATTATTTAAATCATTTGGATAATCAAGGGGGCTGTTGGGTGATTCAGTCAACTGGAGTAACTGTGGGGCATGACTGAGAAGTTTCATATTTTTACAGGAATCAGGTGGGGCTTTTATGATATATGGAGACATCAATGCAATAGATACCAAAAATTGGGCCTACCAAAATTCAATGTTTCTCATATCTATTAAAACAAAAAAAAAAAACAATCCCAAACCCACAAACAAGTACGGTCTTGGTGTAAAAGTCTATTGAATGTTGCATAATCCTTATTTGTCTCTTTCCCCTTTTATCCCTTTTCTTGCAGGTCTCCCTTGCAATTATGGAGATTTAGAAGAATTAGACGGTGTGGAGGGGGAGCCCCCCTCCCCACTCTTTTGATTCTTGGAATTTTCTATGGACAATAACAAGATTTTTGTTGTATAATATGGAGAAATAAGACTTTAAAATATAAATTTATATTTATAAATATTTGTATTTTTTGATTAAGTGCCAAACATAAGTGCATGAAGATTCTCATGGCTGCTGTATGAAACTGAATTTAAGTACTAGGAATCATGAATTTTCTCCAGCACTGTATTGTGTTGTAAAAAGGGAGTGCCTTAGCATTCTTACTGGCTGCTCCTCTTAATGAGGGAGCCGTTTCAGAAAGGTGAGAATGAATTCTATCCTGCCTGACTGCACTCTGAAGTGTCATTCCCTGCAGCATGCTTTGGATATTATTTCTGTAGTTACCAGAGGAAGTGAAGGCCAGATCAAGGCCTTTCTTTCTTCTTACTGCTACAATGCAGCAACTCTAAAGGATACCTTTGGCAGGAATGTCCTCCATCTTGCTTCATCCTGTGGTAAGAAAGGCGTGCTAGATTGGCTGGCAGACACCAAAGGAGTGGATTTATTGGCAAAAGACAAGGAGTCTGGATGGACAGCTTTGCACAGAGGCATCTTTTATGGACACATCGACTGTGTTTGGTCATTGCTGAAGGTCAGTATCTGACTTCATGTATTGCACACTAATTTTTTTTAATGTTTGTGGTGTGTGATACATGAACTTGTATTGAAATGCCTTTTCCTATATCAAAATTTCACTCAAGGTGTGACTTTTAAACTGATTGAGCTAAACTAGTACAAAACGCTTTGTGGACACAGCTTAATTCAATGTAAACCTGAATTGCATTGATTTTAGTTTAACTTGATTCCTTATTTCTAATAACAATTGGGCCAATCTGAAGTTAAACCTGTGTAGCTTGGAATATAGACAGGATCTCAAGTGTTGATTTTGTAAGTGACTCCACAGGACCTGACCCCTGAGCCTGTGAGGAATCCTGTTGAAGTCAATGGGCTGCATGTGTTTCCATTTACTTGGAAACTCTTGCAGGGTAGAGATCTTAACAAAACAGTCTGGGTTTAGCTTTGGCACCAGATTTTTGAATTTCTGTAAAAATAAGCGTTTACCAAATATAGTAACGGAAATGTTTCCATGACACTAAAAATTGTTAAATGGAAACAGTACTTAACAAATCAGGTATCTACAGCTCAAAAATTTGTAGCATTTTATTAGTAGTACATGAAAGTGAAATTAATTAGAAGCTGATTGTAATGTTGGGCTTTAGCTCTGTCCCACTTGTCTCTTTAGCCAGTCACTGACCAGATAGCGGCCAGGGCGTTCTGCCCTTCTTACTTAAAGTATTACACTGTCTGATCATTGCTAGCCTTATCTGTTTTCAACTGGCAGATAAATAAAAATGGTTGTGGCTCCAACAGTTTTAATTTTAGAAGCATTGGCGTTTCTAAAATGCTTGTTTCATGTGCCACCTTACTTTCATCCTAAGCATTCTTTCCTTGGAACGTTTCCAAGTAGTATGTTTCTCAACACTTTCTAATGACCTCTTAACATTTTAGAGTGTATGAGATTCATTACTGGAGAATTTTAAAACTTTTTCAGTATAGGTTGTGTCTCATATGTATTCACTCCAAGCTGCTGTTTCTTGTTGTTTTTTTGTGCGTGTGGTGACTTGCTTCTCTTTGCCCCGAGATACTATCTAACAATAGCTGCACTAAAAATATATAGACTTCTTCCTTTGACATCTTCTTTGGAACTGCTTCCAGGGCTAAAATGAACTCTTTTGGGGAACTAATCATGTTAGATCAGTCCGGCAAATATTTGAATAATTCATCCAAAGATGAATCTGTTAGTCTTCTAGTGTTAGAGGCTGCAGCCTCTGCAGGAATGAACAAAAGACCCCAAAAGACAGTTTGAAGTACAGACTGATGATCTGAAGGATTCTTTTAGTTCGGAGTCCAGATTGCTATGTGTTTTGAATGTGCACAGCAATCACCAAAAAAAAAAAAAAAATTACACAGCCCCCATCCTATTAGTGAAAATGACTTAGTCTGCTATCCTTTAAATAAAAAATAACAACCAACAGTGTGTGTGTTAGCTTCTGGGTTAAGTGGGGTGGTGTATCTTCAGCCATTGTTTTCTTTCCTGTTTGTTTTTTCCTGACACATCTTCCTATTAGTAAACCAACATTCATAGAGAAAATATTCCAGTTAACAAGTAAACATACAGTATTTGTAAATTATTACAGAGCAGCTACGCTTCTGTCACACCCCCTTGCTACCATTGGTGAAGGTGCCCAACAGTAGTAATAATACCTCGCTCTTGTGTAGCGCTTTTTCATCAGTAGATTTAAAAGCACAATAGGGAGACCTGTTTGCCTATTTTCAACTGTGGCAGTCAGTGCCAGTTCCTGTGGTTTTTTCACTGTACACAGAACAGTAGTTATTGTTGAAGCTTGTCCAGTTAAGCCTCTTTGTAGACTTCTTTTGGTATAGTAAGTCCATGTCACTTGTCTCTGATTATTATTTACTGAGTTTAAATCCATCTTTAGAATGTCTTGGAATGCAAAGAATTTATTAGCTTCTCCAATGTAAAATTCCACTGAGATCACCTAAGAATATTTATCATATTCATTTCTTTACTAGCTGTGAAATGAGGAGTGATAATAATATTCATACAAGGTGTTTTTTCCTCTTTCAGCATGGGGTTAGTTTATACATGCAAGATAAAGAAGGCTTATCTGCCTTGGACCTTGTGATGAAGGACAGACCAGCCTATGTAGTATTCAAGAAAACGGGTAGGGCATCAAATTAATACAGAGATTCCTGTAAGATATGTACTGCTATCAACATATAAATGTGTGTGCATGCGTAGACAGTACTATCTGTTTCTAATTATGACTGTACTAATGGTGTAGTACTTACAGATGTGATACAAAAGATGTGAAGGCAACATGGTAAGTTGGTCAGAGCATAGAAAGAAAACCTTGTCTACACATACACATTCTATACCTTTTTGTCAGAAGAGAATGCAACAGCACTTCATGATGGCAGAAGTTTAAGTCCTAGGGTAAATAGGGCTAAATAATGTTCTGGAACATGTCTTGAGAACTTGTTTTGAGTTCAGTATTGGTGCTCTACTAACTGTCAGCAATGAATGAAGATGCACGTGCTACTGTAGTTACGGGTGAGAAATTCAAAGTACCTATGGTATTAAGTTCCAGGGTGGATTTGATTTAAATCAATTTGATTTAAATAATGATTTAAATCACTAGTCAGGAAGACTCAGTTTAATCCTGGTTTTCTACATAAAAGTGCTTTCTTGTTGGTTTGTATAACCTTAGTACATATGCTTCACAACTCAGAGAGAGATGTAGGTTTCATTTTTAGAAGGTGCACGCTATACATTTTTAAACAGTGATTTATTTTGAAAATTTTTCAGATTAGTTTTACAGCTATATCAGAAAATGCATGATTGTTTGGTTATTTCATTTACCAAAGGTAATCGAAGCAGATAGTTCACCTCCCAGTGACCTCATAAATATCTCCAATTCAACAGGTTAATCATTAATATTTGGAGGATTTTCTTGCCTTGTTGTATTAGGAGAACATCACCAGACAGACATTTAAATTGTTTTATTTAACTAAAACAACAACGTTAAGTATTCTTGATTTTTTTTCTTCAAGAGCAAACCTATAATATTTTACCAAAACAAGTGTATGTCCCTCGCTTCTCACATTTATCTCCAGACTTCTTCTCCTTGTCCAGATCTGTTCCGCCCTCAACAATCTTCTATTCATTGAACTTTTTGAGACTTTGCACTTTTAGAGAGACGTAAGGGATCGACTCTGTGTACACAAATTTGCAGAGGGACAAAATAGTTGAGGTCTGTTATTTCTCACCTCTATATATTATTTATTTATTTAAAAACATTTTTGCTGTTAACAAGCATGTTACCTATGGGGAGACACATCCGCAGTTTGAGAACTGCAAAACTAAGCATCTCTGATGGTACCTTTTAGACTTAGCACTGAGTCCCATGGGTAGATAAAAAGATTAACCTAAATAATCTATACAGAAGCCTATGGAACTCCATAAGATTAGATCCCTAATACATGAACTATTGGAACTCATTTACAAAACTTTCCTTAAACATTACATGAATATATTGTCTCATGCTATAGAATTAGAATTTATAATCCCTATTCCATGATGAGAGATCTTTGAGCTATAATAGGTATTTTTCATCAAAAAAATCTGATTTTAATTAAAAAAAATCATTGATTTTTATCCACCCTGGTCTTAACATTAGGTTAGTTAGGAGGGATTCTGTCTGATGTCCTCATCTTGGTTCAGCTATTTTTCAAGAGCCTGCCTAGAGAAAATTGATGGGATTCAGTGACTTAAATAAATCTGTTGACATTGAATTACATCCCTCATGGTTTTAACACCAGCATTAATAGATTAAATGAATTCCCTATATCTCATCGCAGCCAGTTTAAAAAAATTGGGATACAAAATTATAAATCTTCAAAACACTTTAGTGCAACTTTTATATGATTTTTAAAAAGTAAACTAATTCTAGTCACTGGCAAGTTATTGTTATATCTAAGTAATGTGATCTGCTAATTTGAGTACATAGGAACTTTCTTAAAAGACATTATTAAGTTTAAAATCTTCTTTGAATATACTTCCCCATCTGTGTTCCTAATATCCCTTTAAATTATTATAATTGAATTTTAAAAATCTAACCTGCTTTTTCCTGTTTCTGCTCCACTTGTGCTTTTCCCCCCATTTCAATCAGCTTTTGTGCAATGAAAATAGATTAGTCAGTTTCCTTTGCTAGTCAATTAAATTTTTGATTGCTGTAATATTTCGTTGCACAAATATAGTTTAGTATTTTGGTGGTAGAAATATATACAACCTAATTCTGGGCTGACATTACCTTATGTTCTATTTATTAAACACTATTTCATCATTGTTTTGATATTTAGTTGATTTTAAAATGTATTGATTACTTTACAGTCATGCTTTGAATCTTTAGATAAAATATAAACTTAGTGTTGCATCAGAACTGATTTGACTTTATCTGTTTGTCAGAGGGAAATAGGTTAAAGTTCACTTTCTAGTATCATGGTAATTACAGCTGAGAGGGTACTCTATTTCCACAGCTCTAATCTATATAACTTTAGCCAAAAAGAAAAGGAGTACTTGTGGCACCTTAGAGACTAACCAATTTATTTGAGCATGAGCTTTCGTGAGCTACAGCTCACTTCATCCGTGAGCTGTAGCTCACGAAAGCTCATGCTCAAATAAATTGGTTAGTCTCTAAGGTGCCACAAGTACTCCTTTTCTTTTTGCGAATACAGACTAACACGGCTGTTACTCTGAAACCTGTCATTTAGCCAAAAAGTCTCTCTTGTGTTGAAAGTTCTTGTGGTTGGTCTAGAATATAAATTAAATGGGAAGAGTTGAAGAAAATCTATTTAGCCGTTTGAGTCCAAGCATGATTGATTTTTTTTTTTTTTATATATGTGGAAGACAAAACTTTGCATACCAATTAAGGTAGTTCATGCAGTTTTGTATTGCAGACTTGACATGTAAATAGTTCTTACTGATGAATGTGTGCTCTGTGAAGTTGGACAAATATTGTGAGAAATATATGTGAACAAGGGACCTAATGTACAGGACATGCAATATGATCAAATATTTCATGCTTAATAATCATTCTAAATTCTCAAAAGAATCTTAAAATATACCTTTAAAATAGAATTTACCTTGTTTCTTCAAATTTTATTTTTAATTGGAGTAACGTATACTGTTCTAGTTCACACTTATGTCAGAGGTGGAGTTAAATTAATGCAGCTCACACACAGATGTAGCAGATATTGCAGATGGAATTTGTCCTTTGAATTTTAGATCCCACAGATGTCTACACTTGGGGAAACAACATAAATTTTACCTTGGGTCATGGTGGTCAACAGAGCAAACATCATCCTGAATTGGTGGATCTGTTTCCTAGAAATGGAGTCTACATCAAACAGGTATTCTGAAAAAACAAAGATTAATAACCCATATACCATCATGAGTAAGATTTTTTTTTTTTCCACAGAGAAATAATCTCAATATTGGAGCTGATCTTGCTGCCCTTTCTCATATAACAGTACTATTTTAGTCATTGAAACTGCTCTGGGGATTAAGTGCTCCTGGACTATTTTCCCTTCAGTCCACAGATCAATGACTCCCAACTCTTTTTGGATGTATAGATACCCTTTTGGATGTATTTTACGATGATGTAAAATGTTGGATTGACTTCTGATTTGAAAGCCATAGTACATTCCTAGCTTTGTAAATGGAAACTATGTTTTGCAACAACAGATGATGATGATAAATAATTCCATGTAGGAGGATGGTGCTGTTGTAGTTTCCAGTGCCATATAGACAATGAATTGAAGATGGACAGTGTACTAGTTTGATATACATTCTGTTGTGTCTTGTGTGGACAGACTGTATTTCCTCAGTGAAGGCAGCATATTTACAAAGTAATTTACAAAAAGAATGCTAAAATGCTACCCCTCAAACTGTAACTGTATATATTTTTTTCAGGTGGTGCTTTGTAAATTTCATTCGGTGTTCCTTTCCCAGAAAGGACAGATTTACACTTGTGGACATGGTCAAGGAGGACGCTTGGGTCATGGTGATGAACAAACATGCCTGGTATCTTTAAAAATATTGAGTGTATAGTCTAGCACAAAAAAATCTTGTTTCAGATATGCAGTCTCAGAATTCATTAAATGTCTTATTTTGTTCAGTTGTAGGTTATTTTAAACAATGACAGTCTTTGTTCAGAAATTATTTACAAAGGAAGAATTTATATTTTAAATGGATTTGTATTGAAACTGATTAGTACCTATTTTTTCATTTGACTAGTACGTAGTTGCATTATGCTAATCGATGAATAAAAACGTTAAAATTCAGTTTGGTGCTGTGTGTAATAGTCTTCATGAAGACTTCAGGGCTATGTATGGACCACCAACATTATGTACTTATTTTACATGAAATGACATCATTTTTAAAATTTTATGAGAAACCTGAGAGTGGAGCAATTTATGAGAGAAATTGCAAGTATATGTATACGTGTGTACATTGTTGTGGAAAACGAGTCACACCATCTGTTTGATTCAAACAGTTTGAGGTCCTTTATTGAATACAAGCATGCAGGGAGAAGGAGACCAAGATGGTCACATGCAGGTGCCACCCTGGTCTCTCTCTGCCCTGCCCCTATAATACCAGACTTTTATATAGGTCCAAATTCAAGCCAAATGATACATTTCCTTACCACTCAAGCATTATTAATAAAGCCTTATAACGAATTAATGGAAGGGCAGTTTCATAACTAGCACAGTGCTGACGCACCATGTTCTTATCAAGATCTTATCAAGATCTGCAGTTTGCTGTGGCAGCATTTTGACTAGGAACTTTTGCAGTGTGGAGGGTTCATATAATGGACAGCTAGGGACTCTTCTGGAGGCCCTTTTGGCTCTTTTCTAGTTAGAGATTGGCCTAGTCCATTATCTCGGTCAAGTGCCGCAGCCTAGTATAAGTAAATGCTTTAGCTTAAGCCAAGTCTTACAGGATACAGGCCTGTAGGCCTCTTGCGTTACAGTTTTTGCGTATGTTGCATATAGTGTGTAGATTTTGCTGTAGAATGGGATGGGGTCAGTTTCAACAGCAAGGTTAACAGCAATTTCCCCCACAATATTATAAAGTTGTGTGCTGTAAAGACATTATTGGCTAGAATTTGGAATAACCATATGAATTATGTGAATGAATGCCAAATGAATGGCAAAGCCATAAATGACTGATTTAGGTCCCAAACAAGTACCAATACCATCATTTGACCACTTCACCTATATTCTGTAAATGTCACATTTAAAAAAGAAATAGCTGAGTTTTTTTGATCACTCCATTTATAACGCCAAGCTTCTTTAGTACTATGAATCCAATTTACAGATGTCCTGACGGAAAGCCATGAAGGCCTTGATATTATGGAGATTGATACTATTATAGAGAAACCTTATATATTTAATTGATTTTAAACAAAATCCCTTAGTGTGTGTTTGTGTGGTCCCCTCTCCCCCCACTTGAAAATTAGCTGAAACAGCATTTTTAATCAGGGCTAGAAGCAAGTGGCTTTTGGAAAGCTGTGATTCTCCTCTTTTCAGTGGAACTGAGAGACTGGACCTCAAACCCGTACTGCATCACTGTAATTTTGGAGGAAAAATACGTATTTAGGAGAAAGAAGGAAGCCTTTTTCTATCAGAGTAACTTCAGAAAACAAACACAAACACACAATTAATTGTGACTATTGAAAACTGCTCAGATGTTTTAGATTTAGTTTCTGAGTAGATTTCAGGTGATCTGTTCTAAAGGTACATGCTAAAAGTATTTTGTCATATTAATCTTCTTTCCATGTGATATGCAATGTGTTAATATATCAAACAATAATTACACAATTCTGTACCTTTTAAATGAGTTTTCTTTTGCATTTCTATTTTTGGTGTGGGGTTTTTGGTGTGATTTGGTGATGGGGGGGTATGTATGGTTTTTAAAAAAATTCTCTCAGTACAGAAATGAGTGTTTTTAATGTTTTCAACACTTGGTCGATCTGTACTAGGTTCCAAGACTTGTGGAAGGTCTAATTGGCCATCAGTGTTCCCAGGTAGCAGCAGCTAAGGATCATACTGTTGTTTTAACAGAAGATGGATATGTTTACACCTTTGGCCTAAATACTTACCATCAATTGGGTATTCTTCCTCCTCCTACTAATTGCAGTGTTCCCAGACAGGTAATAACTGCTTAGCTACTACTTGGACCTTTTCCTCACTGAGAGTGAAATGTTAAGATCATATTGATGTCTATATGTAAACTTTGTAGGGATAATTCAAGTGGAACATGGGGTCGAATAAAACCATCTTCTCCAATTCATTAGCACACAATCTCAATGTTAAATATTTGTGTAATGTAATCAGATGGTTTGCCTGTCTGTGCTCTGCTTGGATTCTAAGCTTATAGAACGGGGTCAGCAACCTTCGGCACTCGGCCCATCAGGGTAATCTGCTGGCGGGCCGCGAGACATTGCGTTTACATTGACCGTCAGCAGACATGGCCCCCTGTAGGTCCCAGTGGCCGCGGTTTGCCGCTGCAGGAAGTGGTGTGGATGTGCCACACACATGTGCTGTGGATGTGCTGCCCGCTGCTTCCCACAGTTCCCATTGTCGGGGAATGGCAAACCGTGGCCACTGGGAGCTGCGGGGGGCCGTGGCTGCAGACGGTCAATGTAAACAAAATGTCCTGTGGTCCACCAGCAGATTGCCTTGATGGGCCGTGTGCCAAAGGTTGCCGACCCCTGTTATAGAAGTACTAAATCCTGTACTTGATGACCAGGCACAGTTGCAAGAAAAGTGCTGAAGTATATTACTCTGAAGTACTTCCTTTAGTTAAAGGTTTCCATTTCAAATGAGTGAAAATAAAAATACATATTTACTAAGTGGTATCCTTTTTCATGGATTGTTTTAGGCTGCTGGTTTGTGTCTTTGTAAGGTTAGACATGCACATTAAGTCATTGGCTTCCCCGCACTCCCCAGTGCACCCTTTCCCTGAAAGCCCTTTTAATGTCAGAGGTTGATAGTGGTTTGGGAAAAATAGTAATAGGGATAGTAGAGTGAGAAGAGGAAAAGAAAATTTTCTGCAATGACATTTCCTGATAGTTGTAGACAAGAAGCACAGTATTTCAGGGAGGAGAACTTGCCCAAGGTGATACCTCAGAATAAGTTATTTACTATCTCAAAGCAACTATACATGCAAGAATTGCTTTACCTACTACTGAAGGGAAGTGCCATCTGGAGTGAAATACAACTAACAGCATTCAGTAGCACAGCATTACACGGCAGCTAGCAAGAGGAAGTGAAGAGTAACAGGTCTAATTGAACCTGTTGAAAGATGTTGGGAGGCAGTCAAAGTTTCGCCAGGGAATGGGATTACTTCTCCAATGACCACGAGTGGTCATTTTCTTAATTTCACTTGCCATCTGTTGGATGAAATCTAGCATCAAAATGCTCTCTTACAGCATGCTAGGACACTGGTACTTAAACAGAGTGAAGCTTTCCAATAGCCACTTTTTACAGAACTTGTATTTTTCTTTGGCTGTCTCACCTAAGAACTGAACTTAACCCTGCTTAATTCTGAGATCTGTTGATAGCCCAAGGTGGCATGGCTCTAATCTAGCGTGGTGGTGGTGGCGCGGAGGAGGGGAGAAATAGGCTAACCCTTTCTGGATTTTTCTTGTTCCTCTTTGTCTTTGGTGGAACAGTGTCTCACTTAAAAAAAGCAGGGTTCATTTCAAAAGTTAGTTATACTAAATCTTCAGTGAAACTGATACAACCATTAAGAGTTTAATTAGTATGGACTTCATTATTGCCAAATAAGAAGTTGATTTATGCACATCACATTTTATTTGCTTGGGATTTGACACTTATATGAAAATCTTTGCTTTTATATGTAGGTTCAGGCAAAAAATCTGAAAGGTAGAATGGTGATTGGAGTGGCTGCAGGCAGATTCCATACAGTGCTATGGACTAGAGAAGCTATATATACCATGGGACTGAATGGTGGCCAGCTAGGTAAGAATGTTTTGTTATACAAATAAAAATCGGCCTTTAAAAATGTTACTCAAAGTAAAAGCCGTCATCTGTATGAGAAAAGAAGCTTAATTAATGTTGGTTTATACTTGTCTTCCACTGGCTCCAGAACACACTCTTTTTTTACTGCTGTCAATGATTATTTTTATGCTTGAGGATGAGTGGGGTAAGTCAAATGTAGCTTTACTGTTCAAATTTATTTGGCCAACTTTCTCTTCTGTGACTCTTGTGTGGCCCATCAGTGCAGACTTTCAGGATACAGAATGTCATTGTTTAAATTTAGAGAGACAAGGTGGGTGAGGTAGTATCTTTTATTGGACCAACTTCTGTTGGTGGAAGACGCAAGCTTCTGAGCTACAAAGAGCTGCTCTTGCCTCTCACCAACAGAAGTTGTTCCAATAAAAGATTTTACTTAATTTACCTGGTCTCTCTCTAATATCCTGAGACCAGCACAGCTATAACAACACTGCAGACAACATTGTTTAAATTTGTAATTTCCCAAGGGGAGTGCTTGTGTTGTGCACAGCACTGGGCACGCTGTTGGCACTTTTTTATGTTCTCTATCCAGCTTTCCCCTATCTGTAAATATACTGTTGGGAATTACCTCAATTTTTCATCCTTACTAACTTTTTAAAAGCAAGATACGTATCTGAATATGCATTGTGGGGTTTTTTGTTTGCTATTTTTGCTAAGCCATTACTAGAATTGTCTTTTATTCTTGCTTCCAGAATAAATCTTCATTTGACGAGTTAAGACGATAGCTTATTAAACATACCACATAGCAGTGAACTTCATTTATAGTTAAGGGTCTGTGTGAAATGAAATATTTTTGCCATTTTAACACTTTAGAACCTCAGACTGATATTGGTGTTTAGACTGAGTTTCTCTTTCTCTGGGTTTACATCTGTGCAGATTGAAAAGTTTTGTTAGCTAATCCTGGTGCTTTCTGTTTACGTGCACTAGTATGCTGACTCCATGAAGCTTAGGCACTTCTCTGGAAACTGTGCTTTTATCTCTCCTATGTTGGAGCAAGGCAACCGTGGTTAAATGTTGTATATTACTGTTGGGGAATAAAAAACAACCTTTATTGATAAGAAAATTGTCATCAATAGGAAATATTTTAAAAATATCTCATGTTCTGTTCTTAAATTTAAGTTCATAGTGTTTCCATGCTATTTCATGGCCCTCTTAGTACACCCTAATACAATTTCTGCTACTCCAATAAGTGGGATATACAGTAGGATTCTTGCTTCTGCTAGACCAATGTGGCTCAATCCTCTCTGTCACTCCTCCTGCGACAGCAGAGCCTGATGTCATAAGCCACATTTTCAGTACAGGGATGGGGGAGAATGTATGGTGGTTAAATTACAACAATGTTGTTGAAATGCAGCTTTGTGTAAATTCTCACTCTTTCAATAACTCTGTCTTCTAACCCCCGCCAGTACTGTAAAAACAATAAGACTGAAACAGTTATTTATTTTGGGTGTATATTTTACTTTGTAAGTATTTATATTAATGTCTGACTTGCACAGGTTTTTATCATTTTAGACAATTTTTAGCATTTTAAATAAATTTAAATCTATTTTAATAATTATTAACAACGTTTACTTAAGGGATTGTATCTGTCTCTGTCTCTATACAGTACACCTCTACCCTGATATTACGCGGTCCTTGGGAGCCAAAGAATCTTACCGCGTTATATCGAGCTTGCTTTGGCCTCGAGCATTTCTGTTATTAATAGTCACTTCCCGCCCTCTGACTGACCCCTCAGAACCCCCGACCCATCCAACCTCCCCCGCTGACTTCCCTCACCCCTATCCACACCCCCGCCCCCTGACAAGCCCCCCGGGACTCCAACGCCCCGTCCCCTGACTGTCCCGCCCCCAGAACCACCGAAACGTCCAACCCCCCCTGCTCCCTGTCCCCTGACCGCCCCCCCGAGACCCTTTGCCCCTTATCCAACCCTTCGGCCCTGGCCCGGCACCCTTAACACGCCGCTCAGAGCAGCGTGTTGGAGCCAGGCATGCTGACACGCTGATCTGCTAGAGCGTGCAGCCCCGCCCCCCAGAGTGCTGCTTTACTGCGTTATATCTGAATTTGTGTTATATCGGGTTGCGTTATATTGGGGTAGAGGTGTACTACCAAAGTCTTGATCAATTGAATTTGGAGCCTCTTAAGAGTTCTTCAGAAGGGGTTTTGGGTTCTGAAATGTTCTCCACACAGTATAGTTTGCCAAAGCCTGGATTTGTCTACCTGCTGGGCTTGATCACAAAATCCATTTCTTTTCTTGAGTATTTGGGGAAGAGGTGGGCTAAACAGCTGTGGAGGAAGTGGGATAAAGTATTAGTGAATATGATAACACAAGGAATATTGTGGTGGGTATTACTAATATAAGGACAGTCAAATTAGCAATAACGTGGAAGACCTTTTTTTTTTTTTTTTTAATTGCTACAAAATATTGTTTGAAAATAAGCACTTAGAGTTCTGTGTATATTCTGGAAAAAGTCAAACAGAAAATTAAAATAAATGTATTTATAATCTCTGAGGTGACTGGCATCAAGAATATGCTTAGAGATACCATGTGTAATTAATAGCTGACTTTTAGTAACTTATAAAAATAGTTTTCTTAAAAAATAGGAAACAGGAATGGGATTGAGTGTCTGAATCCTTCCCTTTTATCTCTGCCCCACTCCCCCCAAAAACAAAACAAAAAATCAAACCCACCCTACAACTAGGTACAAGAGCCTTTACAAACAGGCTTGTTCAATTTCTGAACAGTCAATTCATGCAGCAGGAGCTGGTTTGGCACCTGCCAATAACTAGTTATGGATATATGGAGGCTGTGTTCATGTGATGTGGCAACTAATATCACAGTCTTGCCACAGTCAAAGTAAAATTGAGTTTATACAGTGTAATCTGTCCTGCTAATGAACTTCCAGTTTAGTGTGGTAAGCAAGATAAATGCAGCTGTTGTTGTGTGATTGTAATGGCTAACCATATTTAATTATCTTTCTATGGTCTGTGATTGTGTAGGCCAGAAATCCATTACCTTTTTTCAAAGCTTCATTTTTGTGATAATTGACAAAAAATGACAAGTACCTTTTGATTCGTTTCTGCCTAATAATTGTGAAGATGAGTTGGTAACATAGAAAAATTAAATTTTAATTGGCTTTTCAGCAATATTTATAGGAGAGAATGGGGAAGAGTTCTCAAAATCAAATGACAAATTATGGAATCTCAAATAACTAACATAAATGGGGGGTTTGTATTTTGTTGTAGGATATATGCTGGATCCTAATGGAGAGAAGTGTGTAACTGCTCCTCGCCAAGTCTCTGCTTTGCATCATAAGGACATCATTTTGTCCTTAGTCGCTGCAAGTGATGGCGCTACAGTATGTGTTACTGAAAGAGGGGATATTTACTTGCTCACAGACTATCAGTGCAAGAAGATGGCTTCCAAGTATGTATTTTTTCCTTTACAGGGAAGTACAATACTAAGTTAGTTTCACTGTTCTTTTTCTTTTTTCAAACTATTTTGGAAGAGATTTGGAGGGGGGATATTCGTGTTCAAGAAGTAATATATACCGGGTCACTTTTACAGTTGCTTCTTCCTGGACTTCTTGAGCTTGGCTTGATCTAATTGTTTGTTTAGTGGAGGCATTGAAGGCTGGGCTTGTTTCTTTACTAAATAGATTTATTTTGTATTTGGGAGTGTGTAAAATAGCCATATGCTAATAGCTGAGTTAAAATACAACTGTTAAAAAGGCTTCTAGAAATTAGAGTATGTATAATTAGATACTTTTAGAGTAGCAGCCGTGTTAGTCTGTATCCGCAAAAAGAAAAGGAGTACTTGTGGCACCTTAGAGACTAACACGTTTATTTGAACATAAGCTTTCGTGAGCTACAGCTATGAAGTGAGCTGTAGCTCACGAAAGCTTATGTTCAAATAAACGTGTTAGTCTCTAAGGTGCCACAAGTACTCCTTTTCTTTTTGCGGATACTTTTAATTACTGAATATTTAAATGAAACAAATCTGTGACGGTTGCAGATGCAGGAAAATCAGATGCGGGGGAAAACATTAAGAGAAGCTTCCTTTTGTTCTAGCCAAATGGTTACTCTTAATTTTCTCTTCCAGCAGCTGTCATTTTTGAATCCTCAGTCTTATTTCTCAATTTGATGATGATGGAGAAACTTCCATACTTATATGTAAACCCTTTTAAAATCCCTTCTAATTTAGAACGGGGAGAAGAAAGTAGTTTAAAAATTTGTCAGGGTTTATTTACTTTAAATCAATTTAAAATAAATGATTTTTAGTTATTTTCCTAAAGAAAGGTTAATTCTCATTTGGTTGGTATAACCATTAAAAATGTAGATTTTCAACCAAATGTAGCCTTTAAATTATAAATTGGGTACTTGTGCTCACCAGGAAGTTTTCACTATATCTATACATATTTATTTAAGCAATTCTATAGCTTTAACATAGATTTATTCAGATTGCATTTAAAACTGATTTAATAAACAACAGATTTTTATAAACTTACTTTCCTATGTACTTGGCACATTAAAGGTCAAATAAAACTCTTAAAATATTGTTTGTGTGTATATTATTTGAATTCCAATGTCCGTCTAAATTTAGCTTGGCACAAATCCAAGTTAAAAAAAGATCTAGTAAAGAAATGTCATAAAAAAGTGTAAAATTAACAAAGGAGGTATTAACTGTAGTTACTGTAGTTGATGGATTTTTTCTGGTCACCATGGGCCAGATTTGTGAAGTTTCTTTGCCTTAAAATGCACCTAAATCAATGGGAGTTACCTGCTTAGATACCATTGGGATTTTCATCAGCACCTAAGAACCTTCAAAACCTGACCCATGGTGACTAGAAACAAAGAAAGTTAGGAGCCTAACTGGTTTAGGCGCATTTGAAAATCCTGTATTTTAAGGTGCCTCAAAACCTTGGAAAATCTGGATGGAATTGTTCAAGTTCTTAGAATTAGTGAATCTGATCCTCCACCATGTGGCTTTTATTAATATAGTGGAAGAACAAAACAAACTTTCCTGCTTTTTAAACTCTCAATTGGTTTCTCAACTTTAAACTATTGAAAATGAAGAAAATGTGATCCCTGCACCTGCTAGCTGAACTGAAACCAAAAGTAACTGAGGAATAAGCTTTTCTGCCCAACAAAATGAAAGACATTTGAAGAAATACATACTAGCATTCATTATGTTGTAAAAACTGAAAATAATATATAGATACTTAATGCAGTACATGATATTGTGACACATACATAAAGTTAACCTCAAAAGTTAAAGATGTTTTCCCCTGATTTTTTTTGTATATAAGTAAAGCAACATCTTGAGGAGGATTTATTCATGCACAATATTTTTTTATTTACTTAAATTACTTTAATAAAATAAAATTTTAAATTATGAAAATTAAAACACTTATTTTTTAAAAGAAAAGTATTTCAATTTAAAAGAATCTAATTTTTTTTTTAAATCAATTTTATCCACCCAGAAACTTGATGAATTCTGTAAGGATGAAGTATGGATTTTTAAATAAATAAATTTTTATTAATGGGCCATGGGTATGAACTTTTGAAGCTCGAGGAAAATGGATCTTTCAATGTATAAAGTTTTATGTGTTGCATTCTAGTGTTTTCAGGAGTCTGTGTGAAAACTATAAGTAAGGCTACGTTTTAGTCACGGGTATTTTTAGTAAAAGTCGTGGACAAGTCACAAGTAGTAAACAAAAATTCATGGCCCGTGACCTGTTCAGGACTTTTACTAACTAAAACTTGGGCCAGGGTTGCGCTGGTGGGGGTGGGGGTAGCAGTGGCATACAGCCCAGGACCCCTGCTGCGGGGGGTGTGTGTGTGTGTGTGTGTGTGTGTGTGTGGGCAGTGCTGCATGGCCTGGGACCCATGCTGGGGTGGGGCAGCAGTGTGCGGCCCGGGACTCCCGCTGGTGCTGTGGGAGGGTTGGCGGGTCTGGCAGTCTCCCTACCTGGCTCCAACGGCATGTCCCTGCATCTCCTAGGGGGAGAGCAGCAGTCGGGGGGCTCCTCTGCTGCTCCCACCACATGCACCAGCTCCGCAGCTCCCATTGGCCAGGAACCACAGCCAGTGGGAGCTGTGGGGGACGGCATGTGTGGGTGCAGGTAGCGCACAGAGCCCCCTGGCCCTTCCACCTAGGAGCTGCAGAGACATGCCAGTCGGAGCCGGGGAGGCCTCCCCTCTCCCTGAGGAAGTGTCGCCCCCTCACCCCTGCATTACAACCCCCTGCCCTAGCCCTGAGCTCCCTCACACACATCCAAACTGCTGCTGCTAGCCCAGTTTAGTCATCATGTAGAACCTTTGTGTGCCAGTTTGCCTACTGGGGAAGGGTAGGGGGAGTCTTTTTTACTTCCTTCTGTCTGGGTGAGGTTGGTCATATGGATCAGTTTGTGCTGAGGAAACACACCAAAAAGGAAAGATGAATTGGTAACTAATTTTGTTGTTCTCATATTGTGCTATGTGGTGGGTTGTTTTTTTTTTCAACAGAAGTAACTTTTTTATTATTATTATTATTTTTATTTAAAGTGTAATATGCCATAGCTGTACAAGGTAGCTGTAATTCTATCCTGGGGTCTTGAGCTTGAGGTTCATTTTCATCTTTTTTGACTTGTCCATCAGTTCTTTACCATAGGAGGGTATTCTCTCTGTGGAGATGAAGATAACCTATTTTGAAGAATGGATGGACATGAGACAACTTCTGTATGTCTCAAGCCATGAGAATATTTTGTTTCTAAGGACTGGTAAATATACGACGAGGGAAAATTAATCACAATAACAATAAACTATGTATGTTACATTAGCTGCTTTTTAAAGTGATTCTCTAAATGTAAAATCTCAATTGTATGTAAAAGAAATATTAATGTTATCTTTGCTTTTGTGTTCATTCAGACAGCTGAACCTAAAAAAGGTTCTTGTTAATGGGGGATATTTGGAATACAAGATGGATCCTCAACATCTCAAAGAAAATGGGGGTCAAAAGACTTGCATTCTTGCCCTGGATGAAGCTGGACGAGTAAGTTGTCTGCCTAATGTATTAATTCTTTTGAAACAAGAAGTATATTGAAAGGGCTAGGTAAATTGAGAACAGAACCACGGGGGCTCCCAAGTGTATTTTAACTTCTCTGAGTAGAATTCTCTTTTTGGTATGGGAGAAGGATGGCATCTGAATTCTGAGTGGGTGTCATCTGGCTGAAAAATTCATCAAAGTTAACCCAAAGAACAGTTATCTAAGAACTCCTCTGCCCTGGTTTGTAGTTTCTTTGCAAGCTGTCTTCTCCACTCCTGCCATCCCTTCAATTTCATCACAGAACTGTCTGCTTGTTCCACATCACTTTCATTCTGCTGACAGCAATGTGAGCGAGACATTGGAAAAAGAACCTGATGACCTGGGTATGGTACTGAGAGAATTAATGGTTACTTAAGTGTGGGCCACTGGTTTTTAGGTCCTTAGTTTTTTTTTGTTCTGTGTTCATTGTTTGCCACAAGTGCATGATGTTACACTTAATATTGGTCAGATGTTGGTCTAAATTGCCATGTTAAGAGAGGCCAATATCCTTATCTGAAAATGTCCATCCCTCTTGTACACAGCTGCCAGTGTTACGGTTGATACTCTCACATGAACCACTGCAACAGTGTACAACAGGCTAGAACCTCTGTTTGTGTCTCTTCTGTTTCTGAGTGTGACTACAGCCCACTCTCAAACCATTACCTTAGAGATACAATGTACAGTATGTCTGACCACACTTAAAAGTTTATGTGCTATACCCAATGAATGGCTTAGTATATATGTTTAATTGCGGACAATTGTACCTTCTGGTTAGTATGACAATGCAGAAGAATTTACTAAAGCTTTCCATATTACAGCAACTCTTCTTAGAAACCCTGAAAACTCAAAGCATCCTGGAATTAGTTCACTGCAAATTCTAAACTTGCAGCACCATCTAGTGGTGTTTGTAAAATTTTTGTTTAACAAAAATGCTGCAGTGGAAGAGAAATCTAAAATTGTGCCAGCACATAAAGAATAAAGAGGACAGAACTGAACTGGTGTTCCTCTCTGCATTTTTCTGTCTTCACTTTTGCAACATGACTGAGCTCTTTTTATAGGATAAAGCAGATTTTTGATAGGTGCATCTAGTCTTTCAAATTAGATGGTAATATTTTGTCAAGAGGTTTATGTGTGCGCACATGTATGCTGTAAGCCATGTGACTCGTAAAGTTACTGTGCCTGTGGGATCACCAGTGTGGCTGCAATATCTTCTAATTCATAGAGTTGCTGGGCCAATATGAATCAGCATAGCTCTGTTTACTTCAGTGGTGTTTATGTCAGTTTACACCAGATTGTTATGCCAATTTTAGCTGTATCCCCTCAGTTCTCCGAGGCTGGGGTGCATTTTACACTGCTTTGCTGTGAGAGCGACCACTTCTGGTCTGCTTGCACACAGCCTCCAGCATGTAAATTACTCCCAGTTATAGTATATTAGTACTGTTACCAGTCACTCTTGAATTACACTGTAGAGGAACACCAGCAAATTCCCAGTCCCAGACTTTCCCCAGAAATGTTCATCTTGTACTGCCCAGCTCTGCTGGACAATACAAGTTCATATGAAGTCTGTCATTTTATGAATAAAAAATGATATGCACAAATCTTGTTATCTCAAATGGAGTTTCCCAAACACTTCAATCCAATCATACTGGTTCAGATAAAACAATAAAACAAATTTATTAACTTCAGAAAGATAGATTTTTAAGTGATTACTAGTAATGAGGCATAAAAGTCATTATTGGTTACAAGAAAATAAAAGTAAAATGCAACTAATGCCTAACTTAACAAGTTAAGTGAATTCAGAACATAGATCTCTTTCAACACATGTTTCAGCAGGCTTACTGATATGAATTTCTTGCAGTCAGGATCCCTCCCCCAATCTAATGTCGCTTAATTTTTCTTTAGGTGTTGTCGATGCCGTAGGTAGCAAGAAAAGGAGAGAGAATTTAGGGCATCTAATCTCCCTTCTTATAGTTCTTTCTCTTCTTTTGAGAAACATTTCCACCTGAGGTTCAGGTGATAGAAAGTCTTTGTAGACGGGAACCCCAAGCTGCTTTTTTTGTCAAGATGTAATTTTTTTTTCCACCCACACACCCTCTTTTCTGCCAAACAATGGCCACTTAACCATGAGATGGTTCATTTGATTTTGTTGACACCTGGCTGAGGTTTTGTTGAGTCTTTTGTCTCTGGGATTTGTGACTGCTCCCCGGACTTGTAATATGTCTTAATACTAACGTTCAGAGGAATCTTATAACTTTACGTACAATGGGGCCACACACATTTTACCAGGACAATAATGATCAGCAAAATGAGTTTTTGAATTATACCTCACAAGCCATACTTTGTACAGAATTTATCATAGTCTTGTAAAAGAGGTGAACATAGGGGTACAGACTGTCACACCCACCCCTTTCCCCCACCTGCAGTTCTGTAAATCTGTCCTGCCTTAAATATGTTCCATGGGTGATCTTTGATCATAACCAAATCTCTGATTCTGCTTTGTAATCTTGGCCTGTGTAAAACAAAACGTTTGTGGGGCCACTGAATGTTCAAAGTGCTGAAGAGGCACTCAAGGAAGAGAAGGTTGTGGAGAAGTGAAATGAATTCTTTGCATTAACCTTCACTGCACTGAATGTGAGGGAAATTCCCACACCTGAGCCATTTTTTTTTTTTTTTGAATTGACAGATCTGAGGAACTGTCTCAGATTGAGGTGTCAATAGAGGAGGTTTTGGAACAAATTGATAAATATAACAGTAATAAGTAATAGGGACCAGATGGAATTCACCCAAGAGTTCTGAAGGAACTCAAATAGCAGAACTATTAACTGCAGTATGAAACCTGTCACTTAAATCGGCCTCTGTACCAGATGAATGGATGTGAATGCTGACTTTTATAAAAGGCTCCTGGCAATTACTCACTTCAGTACCAGGCAGATTGGTTACAACTATAGTAAAGAACAGAATTATCAGACACATAGATGAACTCAATATGGTTAGGAAGAGTCAACATGGCTTTTTGTAAACAGAATCATGCATCAGCAGTCTATTAGAATTCTTTGAGGCAGTCTACAAGCATGTGGACAAGAGTGATCCAGTTGATATAGTGTACTTGGACTTTCAGAAAGCTTTTGGCAAGGTTCCATGCCAAAGGCTCTTAAGCAAAGTAAGCAGTCATAGAATAAGAGGGAAGGGCCTCTTGTGGATCAGTAACTGGTTAAAAGGGTCATTTTTCACAAAGGAGAGAGAGAAATAGTGGGGTTCCCCAAGGGTCTGTACTGATACCTGTGCTGTTCAACATATTCATAAATGATCTCGAAAAGGGGGTGAACAGTGAAGTGGCAAAATTTGCAGATGATACAAAATTGCTCAAAATAGACCAAATTGGCTGACTGTGAACAGTTACAAAGGGATCTCACAAACGTGGGTGACTGGGCAACAAAATAGCAGATGAATTTCATGTTGATAAATGCAAATTAATGTACATTGGAAAACATAATCCCAACTTTACATAAAAAACGTTGGGTAGCTGTTCCCACTGAAGAAAGAGATCTTGGAGTCACTGTGGATAGTTCTCTGAAAACATTCGCTTGATGTGCACTGGCAGTCAGGAAAGCTAGCAGAATGTTAGGAACAATTAGGAAGGGGATAGATAAGACAGAAAATAGCAAAATGCCACTGTATAAATCCATGGGACACCCACACCTTTAATGCAGCTTGCTGTTCTACTTGCCCTATCTCAAAAAAGATATATTAGAGTGGGGGGGAAAAAGGACAACAAAAATGATTAGGCGTGTGGAACAGCTTCCAGATGAGGAGAGATTAAAAAGACTGGGACAGGTCAGTTTTGAAAAGAGATGACCAAGGGTAGATACGATAGAGATCTATAAAAATCATGAATGGTGTGGAGGAGGTGACAAGGAAGTGTTGTTTATCCCTTCACATAACACAGGAACCAGAGGTCACCTAGTGAAATTAATAGGTAGAAAGTTTAACAAAAATGTAAGGAAGTACTTCTTCACTTAACGCACAGTCAATCTGTGGAACTCGTTGCTAGGGGCTATTGTGAAGGTGAAAACTCTAATGGAGTTCAAAAAAGAATTAGATAAGTTCATAGAGGGTAGTCCATCAGTGCTATTAGCCAAGATAGTCAGGGACGTTATCCCATGCTCTGGGTGTCTGTAAACCTCTGACTGCCAGAAGCAGGAATTAGATGACGGGATGGATCGCTCAATAATTGCCCTGTTCTGTTCATTCCCTCTGGAGCATCTGGCACTGGCTACTGTTGGAAGACAGAATATTGGCCTAGAAGGCCATTGACTGTTCTGAGTCATACCATTCTTATGTTTTTATCTTCTTAAAGTTTAAAAAAGCATTGAGGTTTTTTTGGTGGTGTTAGTCTGATAGTTAAAGACAGGCATATTGTGTTCTTGAAATGTGTTAGACTATCTTTGTTCTTGTAAAAAAAATAGATATATTTTGAATGTTGCCTGGTGTTAGAAGCAAAGGAACTAGAAGACAAATGTACTTAAATAACTAAGAGGTGGAATCTACTTGTCATTTGGTAGGCATTGCCCTCATTAAAGACTGGTATGCTTCTGGTTCTCCTTGAACAAGATATTTCATTTGGGTTCTATTGAAGTGCAAGAAGAAAGAGGGAAAGTACAACTGGAATCCTAATTGCTTCATAATCTAGCTACTTCATAGTAATTACTTCAGTTTTCTGCTGCTTTATTCTAAAAATGCAGATAGCAACAGTAGACTCCTACGTTTTTAGAATGGTACTTGCAACTAAAAATTGTAGGTATGAACATCAAAACAAGGAAAGTTATCTAGTAGAAAGTGTTTAAGGCTTTTTTTTTTAATAGGCAGGTAACTTTTGATATCTGAGCATCTTCCTTTACTGCTCACAGTGAAATAAATCATTCATTGCAAATAAACTTGCATTGTTAACAATTCATAATCTTCCCTCTGTTCCTCAATAATTTTGAGGTAACATGTGCTTCCGGTTTAATAAAGCTGTAGTGCACATCACTGTGACTTGCTTTTTTCTGTAGGTTTCTAAATTCTCTTTAACCCCTCCACCTCACCATTAATATTTTAGGTGTTTTGCTGGAAGTCATCCAACAGTCCTATGAAGCAGTGTCGATGGGTCTATGGCCGCCAAGTCTTCATGTCTGACGTTGCTTTAAATAGGAATGAAATAATGTTTGTCACGCAGGATGGTGACGCCTTTACAGGAAAGTGGGTAGAAGGAGGGAAAAAAACTTCCGAAAAGAAAGGTTAGTTCATGCTTTTAAGGTGTTTTTGAAAGTACATGACTACGTTTTATAACCGATTTCTAATTCAATAAATATCTTTACATTCCCTCTCTCTCCTCTCGCACCCAACATTTGTAATTTTTTTCAGGTTTTGTATTGGGAGAGGGAATTTTCCCTTATACAATCTGCCTGATTTATTGGTAGTATGTGATGGGCTATCTCTACTTCCTCCATGACTGACAGATAGATAAAAGAAATAGGAGAGAGTTGGCACTGTTCAGCTAGTTTAGTGTTTTTGCTATTGTTTTTTGTTTGCCCCGCCATGTTCAGTTTAACTTGTTCCTCTCAGTTTACAGTGAGCTTCTGGTGCACAATCTGTATCCTGAATAACTCATGGTGAAAAGAGTCATAAGTGTCCAACGCTTATGTGAATGTTAGTGATCCTGAAATGTACTGGATGTACAGCATTGGGTCCTCCTGTCTGTAAAGAATTGATACAAGTGAAAAGAGTATGTGCTTCTTCACATTGCCCTGCTAGGGTAACTTTATCTTGTTTCATGGACACTGCTTATATAGATCAGCATGTAGTTCAGTTTCCAGAAGAATTCAATCCTTGTATTCTTAGCTGAATCTGCTGACTAAGGGTCCCAGCAGTAGGAAGTTGTTTTTTGTAATTGCAAACACCTGTTCCATAGGAATTGATTGAAAAAATCAGCTCTGTTCACATGGACCAACTGAAAGTCCACAGATGGTAACTGCTTTGTTACCACCAAGCTGGATGGGTTTGGATTTTTATGGCCTACAGATGAATGCCATATCACATTTCCATGACCTTAATTTCCAATTTACTATTTCAGTTTTAAGCCTCCAATCTTGCATTCCTTCATTGCAAGGTGTTTCCTTCCCTCCTCAAAACACTGAGTTAACCCATCAGGTTTCCTTTTTTGCTTTTCTACTTTCCAAGAAGGTCACATGTCATGGTAATTCTTCCTCCTCATCTCTGTTCTTCTAGCTCTGTAAAGTGTCAGAACAAGGGAATCTGTTTAATTTGGACCTTCCACATAGCAACGTATCGTGCACTGGTCTGTCTTAGTGCTGGTCTGGTCTTACAGTTCCATAATGCACTAAAATATCTTTATTCTTGAAAGACGTTGAACCAAAGGCCTTTGTAGTTTGGGTTCACTCTCCCTGGCCTTGTGCTGGACTGGTGACCCTATAAAGGTAGAAAGATTTTGGATAGGCAGAAAGATTTTCATTTTGTTTGTTGTGTATTAATAGCGTTCTTGCATTCTGCCTAAGACTACAGTTTAAGAAGCACATAATTTTAATATCTTTTTAAGCAGAAATGGAATGAAATATTTTAGTAATATTCCCCAATGTTCATTATTCAGAATTCACTTGCCACAAATTTATAATTAATAAAATAATTTCTTTTAAGTTTTCCAAACTGAAGATATACCATGAAAATACTAAAGGGACATTTTGTGTACTATATCTTACTAGTGTTGTAACTGAAGTACAATAGAAAAAGCAGAGTATGCTTCATTTAATCCATAGCAATGCCATCTTGGGTGTGATATCTCACAAAATGAGGAGGGTTGGGTTGGATGAGTACTCATTGGGTGGGAGATCTCCCAAGTCCAGGGATCAGAATCTAGGTAGGCTTATCTCTTTAGGCATGCCATTCCTGATTGCAGTCAACGCTATTTGGGCCAAAGTCTTCAGTCTGATCTCTGTTGTAACTCTGTTGACCTCAACTCAGTGGACTCACACCAGTAATTAATTTTGTCCTTTGTTTTATCAGTTAAATCTTAATTAGTTTGACCCTTCCATGTTTTTCCAACATCTCTTTTTTAACAGAGGTTGTATCAAGTCTTCAGAATTCCTCATATGATGTGTCTTGTCACTATGATACAAACAGTGTATTTGAAAGAATTCGACTTGAGAAGCTTGCTTTTGTCCACAGAGCTGTTAGTGTTACCACAGATCCTAATGGATGTAACTTTGCTGTTTTACAGTCAGATCCTAAAACAAGGTATATTTCAGATATCTATGGCTGTAACTTCAATTACTGAAAGTACTGAGGGGGTTGTGGGTGTAAAGTATTTTTCTGTTCCATTAAGTCTTGTTTTGTCTTCAGTTTCAATTAAAATTTCTGCTTTACAGAGGACCATCTTTGGCTACTGCAGAGATCATAGTAAATACGGTCATTTTGGCTTAGCACTTACTTGTAGACAACTATGTAGAGGTTGTTTAAGGAAAAAGCCATTAATTAGGGAATGTCTACACTAGAAACTTTGCAGTGTAGACACATACTACAGCGACAGAAAGGTTCTTTCGTTGCTGTAGTGAATCCACTAGTCTTGAGATGGCAGTAACGAGGTTGACAAAATAATTCTTTCATTGGGCTAGCCACAGTGTACACGGTGCTTAGGTCAGTTTAACTGTGTATTAGAGGTGTGATTTTTTTTTTCCACACCCCTAAGCGATATAGATAGACCTAGCCCTTAGTTTATCCAAAGGCAAAATGTTCAAGCCAAACACTTATAATCAAGTCCCCTTTAAAACCTACCTTCTAATGTACTTTAACTCTCCATTCCATAAAGTGTCATAGAAATCCTTCTTAACATGCAGGTTCCTTGTTTCTCAGAGATGCCCTGTAATATAAGAAACTGAAAGACAGAAGTAGATCTGTTTTTTAAATTAAACAAAAACTTAAATCTTTGAAATAAAGTTGGAGTAAATGAAACATTGAAAGATGTACTGCTCCTTGCACTCTCTTTTTAGATTTTAGACTATCTAGCATATTGTTTAACGTGAATTTTTGTTTTGGACTTCAGTATGCAGCGTGTCAAAGATTCTTACATTTCTGAATTACTTCAAGCACTTCCTTGCAATAAAATGACATGGGTAGCATGCAAAGTACTAATACTGCTGATAACTTTATAAATATTAAGCCATACATTTTTGTATGAAGAGAAAAATGTTATCTTTATTTGGTGCTTTAGAAAAATGTCGCAGGATTATTTTAATATATATTTATATATGGAGTATTGTGTAATATCTAGCTTTTATATTGCACTTTTAATCAGTTTAGGAATTTTCTTTATATTAAAGAATACAGTATGAAACTTTGAATAGTAATGTAGAATAGTAAAAAATTGAGGTTCTTCATTTTAAAATAAAACCCTCATGATAGAATTTAAAATTCAACCAAATAAAAAATAACTGTTTGTCTTTATAGCCTATATGAAATTCCAAGTGTGTCATCATCCAGTTTTGTTGAGGATTTTGGCAAATTGTTAGGGGAAACAGATGAAATGGACAACATCCATGATGTGACTTTTCAGATCGGCACTAGGATGATCCCTGCGCACAAGTACATCTTGGCCATGCGTTCTGACTTCTTCAGGAAGCTGTTCATTTCAGATGACAATCGACTAGATTCTCCAGATGTCTATCGTAAAGATGAAGATGCTGTAGGATGTGATCTCTTTATGATAGAGAAGGTTCATCAAGATTTGTTTACATACCTTCTGCAGTTCATATACATGGACACTTGTGATCTTTTGACTCACGGTTACAAACCAAGAATGTTGTATAAGGAAAAAACAGAAGAATATCAAGATACCTTAATTTCTAACCTTAATCAAATGAGTTTCAGTGGAGATGTTAATGGAAAGCCTGCATTTGAAGTTTACAGAAGTAATCAAGTGCATGTAGTAAATCAAAGAGAGAAGAACAAACCCAAGTCTTCTAAAAAAGGCAAAGTTGTTGGTGAAGAAGTCAACCCCATAAAAATGTTGCAAGGTGCTGCAAAGAAATTTGGTCTCAGTAATTTAAGCATAAGGTGTGTTACAATTTTTTTTCTTTGGCAGCATCCACTTTAGTTGGTGCTTGCTTTTTGTCCCTTTCTGACCATATATAAGCTTGTCTAAAAATGGAAAGGTTTTAACTACCAATGTAGTTTGGGCAGACATGACTCCCAGTTTGACCCCCAGCAACTGAGGGTTCTATGAAAAAAGAGAATTATGAGATTGCTCTTCAGCTAAAGCAATGTGTTACCAACTGAGCCACTAGGCCTTCTATGGTGCAGGAAGTGCTGTGTTTCAGCACTAGTCTCATCTTAATCCTGTCCTGGGAATCTTGTACAAGATTCTACTCTGTTTTGAGATGTGGGGACCTCCTGTGTTTGAGTTTAGATGCAAATAATGTAGCTTTCCAGATTACTCCTTGCCTCAGACTGACCGTATGTTTCGTCCTTTGTGTGATACATATAAAGTCATGGCTCTTATCTGTGGTTGATGTTGATCTTTGTATGGATGATGCTGCAGACTTTGCATTAAACAGTATGAAACAAAGAACTGGAACCCTGTTAACTGATGCCTTGTGTTTCTGATAATATTACAAGATGAAACCAGTGGAGTTGAGATTAAACATCTCTGCTGTTGTACAAATTTCTGCATGATACTGTTTTTCTGTCTTGTGTCTCTCTGTACCATCATCAAAAGGACTGAGGACAGTAAACCCTTGTAAACCAATTTCCCCCACTCTGCATTTTAACATACTGCTTTGTTGTTCAGCTTTCTCAGCCATTGTGTGGTGGTCATAAAAAGGAAGCAGTTACCACAGCTGGGTGCACATAAAAGAACAGCCTGGACAGAGCCCAGTAATTTTAAAAGCAAAAATGTCCCTCAGCCTTCTAATAAAGCCACCATATGTGTTCACCCAATTTACAAATTAACCCTCATAGCATATCTCTAACACTATACATCTCTCGACACTCAAGATAATCCATACCGCCTCAAAGTATGGCCCAGAAGCAGCAAACACCATGCGGATGGCTAAGCCTACCTGTATAGCCCACCTGTCAGTTGGACCAGGATACATAAATAGGAGTAATAAAGTGGTAGAGAGAAGCCTAGCAATCTGTTTTTATCTGTTTAGATATCCGTTTCATATCTATGCTGAAGGATCAGTCCGTTTCTTAATAGACTTCCTAGGTTTCTGTGAAGTGCATTTGTTGTCCTTTCATTTGTGGTCACAATGTTAAGTGGTACTAAATTTCAAACCTATTTTTCTTTATCATTATAACGATCAGTAATGTATAATAATTGATGTTTGTAATATTTGTGCCTGCAGATTGGATGGAGTTAAACTAGAAAATGGAAAAATTAATGTTGTCAACAGGAAAAATGGAACCAAACCAAAGTTAAACCCCCAAAAATGGTAAGTTTTAAAATCTAGCGACGTCAAGTCTCTGCGTGTATCTGACCTTATTTTTTAGTACCTTTCACTTCATTTTGAATTAAGTAGACACTAAGCAGATGCAGCCAAAATTTTGTAACCTGAAATTTTTTGTAAAGTGTTATTACTTGTCAGGGGTGTGTGTGTGTATTTCACAGTTAATGGTCATTGGAGAGAGATTCTTTGTATTTACCACGCTTTTGTAATTTGAGATACTGGATTAGTACTCAGAACCAGATCTCAATGATTGTGTTTGTCTGTTGTGCATTCACATTTTCCATGGCTTCATTTATATTCTAGAATAGTAACATCAGAAGAAAACTTGACTTTTCCAGTCTGACATGCTCTGTCTGTTGCATGGCTACATGTTGTTGTTCCTACTAAAGCCATATAGATTTTGACTTCTTCAATTAGAAATTTACAGGGTTGCTTAATGAGAAGAATCTCTGAAATATTTTCCCATGAGGGGAAATTACCTGAATTTTTACCCTACTGCTATTTATATCTGAATTACTTGGTCCTGTTTCAATGCTTACAGTGGTACTAAAGCTTAATTCTTTAACTTACGTTGGAATAGGCTATATTTAGGGCAAATTTAACGGCAGTGAAAAACATCTCATAGACCATGAAATAAGCCCTTCCCCATGAAATCTGATCTCCCCCATGCTGTTGAGGTGCCCCAGCCCAGGGGCTCCTAAATGCAAGTCCCAGCCAGGTTAGGGAGGGACAAGACTTGTCCTTCCCCTGCGCGGCTGCTCTTTGGGGGTGGGAGAAGGATAAGACCCACCTCTGAGTGCCTTCCCCGCTGCAGGAAGCTCTGGGGCTGGGCAGCAGCCTTGGAGGTTCCTGCAGACAGAGGAGGCTTGGTGAGATGGGTTTGATTTCCCCCATGCTGCTGGCAATGCCCCAACCAGGGGCTCCTAGCTGAGAATCCTGGCTGGGCTGGGGGGGCCAGGACTTGTCCTTCCCCTGCACAGCTGCTTTTGGGGAGGACATCAGACTCACCTCTGTGTACCTTCCCCTGCTGCAGGAAGCTCTGGGACTGGGCAGAAGCTCCAGAGTTTCCTGCAGCCAGAGGAGGCTTCCGGCAGTGGAGGTGGGTCCAATCTCCCCTGTGCTGTGGGGGCCCCAGCAAGGGGTTGCTAGTCCCAACCGGCTGGGAGGGACAGGACTTTCTCTTGCCCTGCAGGCCTGCTGTTGGGTACCTCTCCCAGGTGCAAGTAGCTCTGCCCCCCTCACCCTCCACTTGCTTCCTTTCCCTATCGTTTTGCAGCTGTGGGGAGAGGGGTAATTGTACAGAGAACTGCCCTCCCCATCCTTCCAGATGCAATTGTTAGCTTGTTTCAATAAAAATAAAAAGAAAGATGAAGAACTGAGAGAATTTTTTGATTGACACTTTACAGCAGTGAATCACACTCGGCTCAACTCACTGATCGATAGATACGAACATTGGGGCAGGTTTGTAGCATAGTAATCTCAATTGGCATCCTACCGGAAGACAAGTGAAATTACAAGTGTAAAATGAGTGTCCAAAGTAAATCAAAAACCTCTAAAATCATTAATACAGTGGATCAAGTGAAAGAATTTTGGCTTCCAAATTCTACATGCTGATGGTGACAAACTACTTTGTACAGACTGCAATGTTTTGTTGGATCATACACGTCAGGCAACAGTTCAGCGCCACTTAGACTTGGAAACTCATCAAGGCAGAAAGAGGGCTGCGCATAGTGCATTGCTGGTAAACGAAAAGTTAAAAAAACAATTTCATCTTTTCTTTTTAAAAAAAAAAGAAAATGACAGAGAGCTCTGAGATCTGTCATTTAGCTAGAATGAAACTTGTGGATGTGTTTGCAAATGCTAATATCCCACTGGAAAAACGTGATCGCCCAAAATGCCAGTTGCTTACCAACTGCGAATAAGTTACAACAGGACTACCTTCCTAAGGTTTTTGCTACACATTTTGAGGAAGTGAAGTATCAAATTAACGCATGTGAGTCTTTTGCAGTTATTTCGGATGAGTCCACAGTTGAGCAAAACAACTACGTACTGCATGTTCTGTTTGATTTTATTTCTGACAAGGCCAAAGATGTACAGACAGAAAAGCTAACAGTGCTTGCCAGCTGCGTTTACTTCGATGCTGTTAACTATGGTAGAGTTTTTCAAGCGATAATTAAAATCATTTCAAAATATGGTGTGAACTTTGTCAAAGTATCTGCTTTCATAAGCAAAAATGCAACTTACATGATGAAATCTTTCAAATCTGTTCACCAAAGTCTAATGCCAAATGTTATCCATATTACATGTAATGCACATATAATTTGTCTTGTCAGGGAGCTGTGGAGATGTGAGTTAGGGAAAGTTGATAACTGGTCAGCTACATTAAAATATCTTTAAATGCTGCCCTAGCCACAAACTGTGATACAAGGCAGCACGTTGCACCAATGACTGAAATCAGGGGGAAAAAATGGAACTTCCCCCAGAGCCAATAATTACTTGTTGAAATTTCTGATTTGAGGCTGTACAATATCATGCAGCTCACCTGATGTACTATTTGGAGTTCATCTCAGAAGAGCTCACACTGACACCAAAAATGCAGGTTCTAAACAATGCTCAGCTGAATGAGGAAGTTCAGTTCATTGCCAAGAATGCCACAGGACTGATAGACTTAATCACTTGGTTGGAATCTTGACATGTCACAATCCTCCAAGCATACAACAAAGTAATGGATGTCCTGTTCTGGGCTGAAGCACAATCAAATGAAAATCACTCTGACAATGCTGAGTTAAATGCCAGTGCTCAGCAGGTGTTTTCTTGCATGGCAAAGAAGCTCAAACAATACTATTGCTATGGGAAAGAGTCAAGCAATGCAGCAAAAACTGCTCAAAAGTTTCAACAACATTCAGCAGGGTTCCTAAAAGTTGTGTGTATTTTTGACCCTGCACAAATGCACCTGTTGATGGTGGATTTACCTGGCCTAATGCAGTTACTGGCTTTGACAAGAATTGTGGGCTGGAGATTCCTTCTTACAAAAATATCACAAAAGACGCGGACTGTAGTTTGCCTGTGCTACAGTTTTGAAACTCAGTGGAAAGCAGAATCCCCCATCTTGCAAGGCTAGCTCGGAACTGGCTGACAATTCCAACGAACTCCACGGATGCAGAGAGAGCTATGTCTGAACACGAACAGGTGTTTTCAGACAGGGAATGAGGGAAGACACAGTTGCTGGATGCTCCATGTTGACGTTCAGTTAATAACATTAGGAACCAGAACTTTTTTTTTCGCTTGCTTTTGTTAACTTAAGGCAGTGGCTCTCCAGTATGAGGCTACCAATGGAGATCACTACCCTACAAAACCATATCAGATGCCCATATCTACCAAGCAGAGAGTTGAGCTCTGAGTGTTGTTTTGCTGCTGTAAAATGTCCATCAATAAATTCTGTCAAATTCACATGACCTTTATTTTATTGAAACAAGCTAATAATTGCATCTGGAAGGGGGGCAGCAGGGCTCACCCTGTACAGTGACTCCTCCACCTGCAGCTGCAGAGCAATGGGGGCAGGAAGTGAGTGTGTGTGTGTGCGCGCGCGCGGGGGGAGGGTGTGCAGAGCTTTCTGCAGCCAGGAGATGTACTCAAGAGCAGAAGAAGAGGCAGTCCTGTCCCTCCCTAGCCTGACCGGGACTAGCAGCTAGGTGTCTGTAGGAAGTTCCAGAGCTCCTGCCCAGCTCAAACCTTCCTGCAGCAGGGAGAGGTCCCTGGAGTTGGGTCTGGCCTCCCCTTGAGAGGGCCCATGTAGGGGAAGAGGAAGTCCTCTCCCTCCCCAACCTGGTCAGGACTGGCAGCTAGGAGCCCCTTGCTGGGCCACTCCTGGCACCACAGGGGAGATCAGACCCACCTCCTGCGTCTGCAGGAAGTTTGGCTGCTCCTGCCTTCAGAGCAGTCTTGAGAAGCAATAACTGGAAGATAGAATTGGTTTTGGAGGAAATCCTCTTCACTAGTTAGCTTGCTTTATGACTAGCTTGGCTTATGGTGGGTTTTCTTTTTTTTTTTTTTAATCCTTTTAAGACTGCTGAGAAGTCTTGTTTGGTATGTTTACCATCATAAAGGTAAATGTATTGTGTTTCTAGTTAAATATTTGTACGTTCCTTCCCCTCTTTGAGAGGACAAGAAGCCTAATCCTGTCAAAGCTGGTTTCAAGCACAAAAGAGAAATGAACTGTTTATAGAGTTTATATTTGCTAATAATTTCAGGATTATAACCGTTCTAAATGTCTTGTAGTTCGGACCTCTGTGATGTGACCATGAAATCTATAGATGGAAAGGAATTCCCTTGTCACAAATGTGTACTCTGTGCAAGACTTGGTATGTATGTAATATCTGTAGATTCTTTTGTTCACAATAACTTGCTTCTCATATTATGTCTCAAAATGAGCTTGTTTTTTTTTTTTCTTTACAGACTACTTTCATAGGATGTTAAGCAGTTCTTGGATTGAGGTAAGCTTGCCAGTTAAAAATATGTGTGCCGTGTTAGTTGTTTCACATTAATGTAAGTGAATGAAGATTTTCCTGTTTCTCAAATGAGATTTTGCCATTAACTGGAATGTAAATTAAAATACAGTTTGTGTAAAACTTGTAGGAAAATGGGAAATTTTAGCAGAGAAACTAATTTTGAACCGTTCAGAAACTGTATTAAATAAAAAAAATTAAGCATAAATGTTATGAGACATGGTAATTTTATGTAAAAGCAGACTTTGAGTTAGTAAGTATATTGCTATCTTAGAAATTTCTACTGCAAATAATCTTTAGTATTATAAACCCACCCCTCCCCCCAGTGAGTTTGAATTGCTAATATCCTTGGAGGTGTATTAAACTTCCTTCCTGCAGTAGGTCTTAATAAATGACATGTAGATAATATTAGTCTTCAAGTAATGTCCCTATGAGTGCTCCACTTCAGGTGCGCTCACGCACAATGTGTCTTTAATCAGAGATTTTTGATAGTAGTGCCTGTTTGGGCTGCATTTCCTCATGCCCTGCTCTGAGATTACTTATGACTATGCAAGCGAACCGCCCTCAGTTCCTTCTCACCTGTCTTGGCCTGAGACGTAGGGTTAATGTGCCTTACTTTCAAAGTCTCTTAGCCTAGTTTCCCTTCTTTATTTTATTATTTTTCTTTAGTTATTTTATTTTAACTTTTGTATTTTGGGATTCAGGGGGATTTTCTCTCTATCTCTTTCCTCTTTGGGCAAGGGGTGCCTTCCCCTGCTAGATGCCATTGCCCCAGGGTATGCCAGGCTCGCTTCAAGCAGTGCGTCTCTTGCTGGGTGTCCTTCCCGGTCAGTGACCGGCATTCCCATTTTATCCACTACTTGGGAGAGTCTCATATCCTGCAAAAGTGTTCCATCTGCTCTACTTTTTTAAGTACTGAGCAAGAAAAAATCTGGAGCTGAAACTGAGGTTCTTAATGATGGAGTGTTCCTTTCAACTAGCCTCATGTCCAGGCCAGGAGACACCCCTCTCGTACCTCCTGCTCCCCAACCCAAACATCAGTCACTGAATGAACACAGTGCCCTGTCAATTTCAGCACATTCACCTTTGTTTACCTGAGGTAAATTCATGAAGAAAACCCATAGAAAATGGAGTCATTGTCCCCAGAAAGAGTCCATCTCAAAAAGACCTCAGTCCCTGTGAAGACTGCTGAGGAGTCCTTGTGTCCCACCCTGGGTATGGCTGAGGCTGCAAACATTCTTGGTACCAGTCCTGTGCCTGGGGCTCTGGGCTCAGCAGAGAAAAAGGACAACAAGCATGCCTTGTATTGAGACCTTTGGTGCTGCACAAGCAGGGCACTGCATCATGGGAGCATTCAACCACTAAGAGAACTATACACACAATTCCTGTACTGTCTACATCTAAGTTGACCACTAAGATGGCCTTGGTACCCGGAAGATGTCATGTCCCATATGGTCTCAGCGCCCCCCAAGTCATCCTCATAAGCATCGACTACTCTGATCAGAATAGACTTGCCAAAGCAGCATATAGCATCGGTATTGACAACTGAATAGGGTCCCATCCTTCAAACCCATCCAGTACTGCAGGAGTTCAGATTCTTGAGAGACCTACTTGTTTTGGAGGAACTGGAGTTTCCCGTGTAATTCCTTGTAATCACCTTTGATTTTTAAATGATCAGTTTTTGAAATTGTACTCTTCTTATCCCTTTTTCCTTTAGTCATCCTGTTGTGCAGCTCTGGAAATGCCAATCCATTCTGACATACTGCAGGTTATCCTGGATTACATCTATACAGATGAAGCTCCTGCAATAAAAGGTGCTGACAATATATTTGTTTCTGGAAATTGTAGAGTTGGGGGCATGAACAGCTGACAGCGAGTTTTTAAACGGAATAAATTTCAGCTTGATCTTTCAAATAATTCTGCTATTTTCATTTTAATAAACAAGGAAAAGACGCCTGAAGGGAGCAGAAAGTTTGGATATTATGCTCTACAGTGTGAACTCTTTCAAATTAGAGACATTTGTGTGTTATGGGGAAGTGGTACCGTAAGTACCACAATTAGATTACCTTTTTTACTAAAAAGATATATTGTATTGCCTTTTGAATCATATATGATGTTTGGTAAACCCCTACCAATATGATATCATTTTATACTTTGGAGTCAGTTGTAGTTTTACTGCAAGTGTTGTCTCCCGCCCCGACCTTCGTTTTGCTGAAGACATCATGATCAGCTGCTTTTTCCACAAGCACTTCTATGTTTTCTCTATGTTGCCCCTTTATATATAAGAAAAACTCCTTCTCTACAAGATTTGCAAAGCCACTACCATCTTGTCCTATTTTAAATCCCACTTCATAAGCTACCTATGCCATGACACCTACAAAGCACAGTGGAGCAAACTGGCCTTTGTTGAAACTTTTCTGAAGCATTTTTCACGTAACCAGTCATCTTTCTCATGCAACTTTTCTTCATTTCCAGACTCTCAAAATGTGGAATTTATTTGTAATGTTCTGGTGGTAGCAGACCAACTTCTTGTATCTCGACTGAAAGAAATGTGTGAAGTAGCCATTACTGAAAAACGTGAGTGTTTTACTATGTTTCTTAATGAAATGGCTGCCTTTTTTCATTTTGTTAAAATAAATCCAGTTGTTTAGAAGGTAAGTGTTTAAGCTTTTTTGTGAGTTGCAGTGTGACGCTGCTTAACTCTGGCTGTGGCTATGGGAATGAAGGCGCGAATCTCCAGTTCATGTCATAGTTCTCTCTTGCCTAGACATCTGTGGTCACCCCCCTTCAGACTGCCCAACATTCTAGAACTAAAATAATCTTCTTGGCCTGCAACTTCAATCATGTCACTTCACTTCAAGTATCTTTACCAGTTCTGGGTCTCTTACCTCATCAAATTCAAACTCCTTGTCCTCACTTTTTTAAGGCACTACACAATTTTTTTCATGTTTCTACCTAATTCCCATCTCATGTCCTTCCCTAACTCTTTTTTGTTGCTCTTTTTGTGCTTTCATACTTCTCTTGACAATGTCTTTTTGGGTGGAAATGCCTCCCTCTTCTAGCACACCAATCATCCTCCCTCTCCTTCATCTCTCTTCTCAGAATCTACTTGGCTTTCCTTGGTGACTTCCATTCCTGCCTTCTCTCACTACATCTTTTTCAGCTATAGAAAAATATTGGAGCTTAAGCTTTGTTCACAATATAAATTTATTCATGTTACTGTTGTTTTAACCTCTGTTTCTCACTCTCTTTGTCTGTTTGCTCCATTTTCAAAGCTGATCTGTGCTTAGATTGTAGGCTTTTCATAGCTGTGACTATCTTTTGTATTTCTGTAAAGAATCAGTCAAATTCACGCTACATAAGTATTTAATAATAATAGTGTTGCCTTGGGTGGAGTCAGGGCCACTTAAGCATTAGTGCTCCTGTCTAATGAAACAGGAAAAGGGTTTATTTTTATTCCTTTTTCATAACCTGATCTCTCCTCCCCTCCCCCCCCAATTCATACTGTATATCTTGATGTAATAAGTGATTACAGAACAAAATTGCAGTATGTTCTCTAGTTAAGTCTGTGATGTTTCTTCTTTCCAGTCACTTTAAAGAATGCTACTGAGCTGCTGGAGTTTTCAGCAACATACAGTGCTGAACAGTTAAAACTGTCCTGCTTGCAGTTCATAGGACTAAATATGGCAGCCTTGCTTGAAGCGAGGTAAGAGTGGATGTAGGTGTTACAGTATGCTTTGAACCATAAAAGTGAAATACTGCAAAAGTGTGGAACTGTTGGAAGAATCATCAGGAAATGTTACGAGTGATAGTTGAGAATGTAACCAAAAATCCTCAGCTGCAGTGGTATACATTTGTGCTGAAACTCTGTGCCCTATCTTGCAAGTTATGTATCTGTTTCACCTGTACTAGAACACATAATAAAGTGTTACTTCCGTAATCCTGAGGCAAAAAGAGCCTGTTCCAAAGCCCACTGAGTTAAGTTAGTAGGAATCTTTCCACTGATGTGGGCTTTGAATCAGTCCTAAGAATGGAGACCTGCAAGGTAGCTCTGGAAGACATTTCAAAATGGTTATAAATAGGGCTAGGTGAAATTTTTTCAGACAAAAATTTCAGTTTTTATTTATTCATGAACAACCCCAAATTTATCATTGTTTTCACCTGAGATTTTTTTTCAGGATCAGCATCAGAAAACTGTTTGTCCTTCCATCGCCCTCTATAACTTTAGCCGAGGAGCTAGGGGCACTTGCCTGGGATGTGGGAAACACAGGTTTGAATCCCTACTCTGGAGCAGGGACTTGAATCCCTCCTCTGAATCAAGCAGAGAAGATTTGAATCCACATCTACTACCTCCCAGGAGAGTGCCTTAATCACCAGGCTATCGAATCATTCTCACTCTGTCCCTCTATTTGGCCCAATTAATATTTGAGTTTTTATACGAAGTGGAACACCTTTAAAAGCAGAGATTGAGAGCAACCTACCCGAGAATAGCCTAGCACCTGGCAAGGAGAGATGTGTGTTTAAGTTCCTGTTTCAGAGTAGGGATTCAAACCTGAGTTGCCCACATCCCAGGCGAGTGCCCTGAGCTTTGGGCTACGTATTATAAGGGAGAGGGGGAGGAACATGCGTAGTTTCTTGAAGCTGGACCAAAACAAACTTTTTTCCAATTTGCTGACACAGGCCAAACATTTTTGGAACAGACTGTTTTCTGTGATTTTTTTTTTTTTTTTTCAATTTGCTGGTCGAACTAAAAATCCAGTTTGCTCAGCTCTAGCCATGAGCATCATGTTGGTATTTTTTACATACATGATTGCTGTTGCAGTTTCAGTGTAAACAATTTCTCTTTAAAATAATTGCTGTGTTCACACATGGTAGGTATATAATATGTTACAGGCAAGTAAATGGGATTAAAGCAAAGACCTCAATTTTTATTACCTGCAACAGTAATTTTACTTAAAGGGTTAATCTGCACCATATCCCAGACAAACTCTTTATGTAGCAAATTGATTAAAAAACTAAACAAAAACTTGCTTGTTAGAAGCTATGCAATGCCTTGGATTGTTAGACTGTATTGTAAAGGAGCCAAACAAGTAGGCAAAAGGTAGATGAGAAAGTAATTTAAGATTTGATGATCTAGCTAAAGTAGGATGTTAGTGCCCATCACCATAATATCTAATGCTATCACCTGTGCATATGTGTACCCCTAAACTGTAATTATTTGAATCCTATTGAACAAATATCTTGCAGTTTGAATCAAATGACTTAAAGTATGGTAAATGAGACCGAGGCTATAACTATCTATCTTGTTTTAGGACTCTAGATGTCTTAAGTGATGAAGTTTTGAGGGACCTTTCTGTGTCTTACAGAAAAATGGTAAGCTATACCTAGGTCAGTGAAAATTGACTACTTTAAAAATGAACATTGAGTTAAGCTGATAAATGTGTGTCAGATGCTCATCAGGTGGGCAGTGGTCCTTTCAAAACATTAATCCAGAAATAAATTTAATCTATATTTTTTTAAATTTTTCTTTACTTTGGAAATTTTCTGATAGTTACACATTTATTACCACTGCAACATGCATAATTCTGTGTTCCATTAAGACTATCAGTCATATGCATTTAATGGTATTAATGGCACCACAAAACATATGTTCTAAATTGGCTTTAGTAAACAAACGAGTGTCGGGTAATTCTATGCAGAGGAAGAATTTGTGGTGTGGGGGGGAAGAGGTAACACTCATTTTTAGTGGAATTGGTAGCTTCCAAGAGTATCTAATTCTGCTTTCCTGTTCTAATATCAGTAGGGCAGTGTAGGAAGAATTAATATTAAGTGAAACAAAAGAAATGAGTGAAACTTTGCCAGTAAGCAAGGGAGAGTCAGCATACAGTATAAACTATTTTTCTTCTTTAATACTTAAATGGTAAGAGACTGTGATTGGGCATAAATCTGTGCCATTCTTCTATGAAGTATCCTAGTCAGTTTTTAAATTAAGTTCTGAACCTCTACGTTTTCTTTAAAAGAATTAAAGAACGTGTAGATGTGGCAGTGTTTGTGTGTATGCTTTTTTTTTTTAATTATCAATTTCCTTTGTCTTGTAGGCTGTAATGCATAATGGTGATAATACCTGGATTCTAAAATTATGTATTCAAGTGATTATAATCTGGTACAGAGGTTCTCAAATTGCAGTCCGCGGGTCACCAGTGGTCCGTGAGCTCCATTCAGGTGGTCCGCAGATAGATCTCTCTAAAGTGTACACCTGGGTGGCCACACATGAGAGAATGAAGGGCCACCCACTTAATTAGCGGAGTCACACAGGCATGGCTCTGCTAATTAGGTGCCTGGATCCTGGAGAAGATGCACATGTATGGTGAGCTAGTGGCCTTGGGGGGAATAGGGGGTAGGTGGGAGGAGGAAATGGGGTGAGAAGAGGGAGTGGGGGGAATTCGGGACTTACAGGGCTGTGGTGGCCAGAGAAAGGGGTGACTTTCCCTATCTCCAGGGCTGCTGCTGCCAGGGAGAGATGGCCCTCCTCCACAGCCTCAGCTCTGTGGGTGCTGTGGCGGGGGAGAGACCTTCCTCCTTCTCAGTCATAGCTTGGGGGCTGCCATGAAGGGGGAGAGAGGGAGAGACCCCCCTCTTTCCCAGCCCCAGCTCAGGGGCTGTTGCAGCAGGGGAGAGAGGGCACATCCATCACATTAGAAAGGGAAGATATGAAAATGAGTTGTGTGCTTTTATTTCTAGAACAAAAAAAGTTAATTATTATTAAGGTTTTTTTAATGAGGTACTTTTATCCAAAGCACGTTACAATAGTTAGCTAATGGTACAAACAACATTTGGAAAGATCGTTAAGTGGTCCGCTGAGACCCTCAGCAATTTTCAAGTGATCCGTGAAAAAAAAAATTTGAGAACCACTGATCTGGTACTTCTGCAAGAAATAGTTTGCTTTCTGCTATACAGCTTAAGAGGATCAGTGTAACATTAACTCTTGATATTTCAGATTCCAGCTATGGTCAGGAGAGTGATTACTCCATATCAAGATGGACCTGACATTAGCTCTTTGGAGCCTGATGACAGAGAAAACTTTGTCTTTTTGAAAGAAGAAATGAATACAGAACTAACATCTCAGTAAGTCTTATGTTTTCTTCCTTTGATTGCTGAAATAGTTGGCCTCTGTAGTTCTTGGCATTCATCACTCCAACCAAGTGAACTACACATAGCAGTATCTTTCTTCTAGGATACCGATTTATCTCTCTTCACAGCTAAAAGTCAAGAGCATTGGTGGCACCAAACTTATAGAGTTAAAATACAAAAATAGAAGAAATGCAGGTTCCAAAATCTTTTTCAAAGTTAAAATGAGGTGAGCAAAAATGGCAAAAGGAGCAGTTCAGAATGATGTTTAGGCTGAGTGGAGATGAGGCTAGTTATGTAGCTGAGTTATGGAGTTATAATGAGCTGAGTTATGGGGCTCCTTGAAACTAAAGATAAGCGTAAACTTTAAATGGAGTGGGGATAATCCACTGAAGTGATTTGAGGAGGAAGAGGAGATGATATCAAAAAGAGAACTTCTTTGATTGGGAGTGAGGTGACAGTGTTTGAGTGGATTGTAGTTGGAACAGAAAGATGGGAGTGTAGGTGGCTGGAGAGGAGAGTGTTAAAGTAACCAAAGCATGAGAAATAGGGAGTAGGAGGGGAATTAACAAATTTTTAGAGACTAGAGCAGGGGTAGGCAAACTTTTTTTGGCCCAAGGGCCATACTGGGGTGCGAAACTGTGTGGAGGGCCGGTTAGGGAGGGCTGTGCCTCCCCAAACAGCCTGGCCCCTGCCCCCATCCGACCCCTGCACTTCTCCCCCCCCAGCCCACAATTGCCTCCCTCCCCCCCCCGCTCCTTGTCCCCTGACCGCCCCCTCCCGGTACCCCTTCCCCGACCGCCCCCCCGCCCGGGACCTCACCCCCCTGAACCTCTTCCCCATCCAACCGCTCCCTGTCCCCTGCCTGCCCCCCGGGACTCCCTGTCCCATATCCAACCCTCTGGCCCCCTTACCATGCTGCTCAGAGCAGCATATCTGGAGCCGCGCTGCCCAACCGGAGCCAGACGCACTGCCCTGCATGAGCGTGCAGCCCCGCCACCCAGAGCGCTGCCCACGCAGCGGCATCACTACAGGAGAGGGGGAACAGCAGGGGAGGGGCTGTGGGCTAGCCTCCCCGGCTCGGAGCTCAGGGGCAGGGCAGGACAGTCCTGTGGGCCGGATGTGGCCCGCGGGCCGTAGTTTGCCCACTTCTGGACTAGAGGAAGAAGTGGCAAGATCTGCTGGATCTTGAAATTGGAGAAGATTTTAAAATGATTCCATATTGTGGGGTTGTGTAGCAAGATGTATGGTGGTGCAATTAACAAAAAGGGTTCAAGAGCAGAAGGCTTTGAAGGAGACATGATAAACCCAGTTTTAGACTTGCTGGGTCCAGGAAGAGGTGTCAGAGGCAGGCACAGATCTATGACTAGATGGAGCATGAGAGATCATGGGTAGAAGGGGATGCATTTGGCATTCAAGTGGTAGTAGAAGCCATGGGAACAAATAAGATCACCAAAGAGAGAGGCGAGGATATCTATTTAATATTCTATGGAAAACCTGCATTTAGAAACAATGTTTAAGAAACCAAAATTAATTATAGTTGAGGGCTGGAGAAGTTTACATCTGCTGTACTGTATTAAAGTTCAATGTAAGAGAAATTTTGTTTGCAAATGAGCCTCATACTACACGCTTTTAAAAAAAAAATTGTGGCTTTTTTCCCCTCTAAAAGGTTAATAAGCTTTTTCCCTCTGATGTCTGATCAGACTGACCTTCGCTTTTTCAGAGCTCTCTGTGCAGTGAAATGTGGTAGACCCCTGCTAGTTTCTTTTCTCCTACCACTCATTCTGACTGGTGGCACTGTTAGTAGAACTGTAGGAGGTGAAGTCAGGTGTATGCATAGAGAGCAGCTAGATCAGGGGTGGGCAAACTAAGGCTCAGGGGCTGCATCCGGCCCTCCAGACATCTTAATCTGGCCCTTAAGCTCCTGCCAGGGAACAGGGTACCTGCTTCACACGGCACCTGGAAGCGGCAGCATGTCTCTCTCTCCTCCCCCCCCCCCCCCCGCTCCTATGCATAGGGGCAGCCAGGGGCTTCCACAAGCGTCGCCCCACCACAGCTCCCGTTGGCTGGGAACCATGGCCAATGGGAGCTGCAGGGGTGGCACCTGCGGACGGGGCAATGCGCAGAGCCGCCTGGCTGCACCTCCATGTAGGAGCCAGAGGGGGGACATGCCACCACTTCTGGGAGCTGCTTGAAGTAAACGCCCCCCCAGAGCCTGCAGCCCTGATCCCCATCCTGCCCTCTGAACCCCTTGGTCTCAGCCCGGAGCACCTGCACCCCCAACCCCTCATCCCCACCCCAGAGTCCGCACCCCCAGCTGGAGCCTCTCCCCGCACCCCAACCCTCAATTTCATGGGCATTCATGCCTGTCATACAATTTCCATACCCAGATGTGGCCCTCAAGCCAAAAAGTTTGCCCACCCCGACCTAGATGTATGGAGTTCTGTGCAGCCACTACAAAGGCATTGGGCTCTTATTATCCTATTGTAGCTTATGTAGCTTTCGTGTGCTTCAGTTAACTCCAGTATTTTTGCAAGTAGCAAATGGGAATCATAGGAAGAAGTGACGTGAGGCTGAATGAACAGAATTTGTGAATAATAAAAAAATAACACTTTTCAGCAGTTGATTTCAAAGTGCTTTACAGAGGTGGTTGGCATCATTACTACATTTTACAAAAAATGAGGAAACTGAGGAACAGAGGTGAAGTGACTTGTTCAAGGTCACCTAATAGGTTATTAATAGAGCTTGGTACAGAATTAATGTCTCCTGAAAGTCTGGTGCATATCCACTAGGCAACACTACCTCCTACTGCATAACACCTTTTATGTATTTTCCAGCAGAGTATGTGGAGAAGAGTAGTAGACCTTTTATGATAACTGTAAGAACTGAGAATTCAAGAATTGTTCAAAAATAATACTAAGCATCTCTAAGTCACCTTCTGTCAGAGGGTTTCAAACCACTTACAGAAATGGATTTCAATGCCACAACTTTGAGATAAATATGCATATTCCCCATTTTCAATTTCTGGAAACTCAGTCACAATTAAGTGATTTGTGGAGCTGATTAAAAATTTTCAAAAATCAAATTTTTTTTATGCATTTCTGTTGGAAAATTTTGCTTTCTAAGTCAGCTATAGTTTCTTGTATGCAAAGGAAACTAGGAATAGAACAGTTCTTGTCTCCTAGTCCTATTTCTTTTAATCACAAAACCATTTTTCCTCCTTTGTCCCTCCTATGTCATTGTACTCTTCTTTGTATGTGATCTTTGACTGAAGAGTGTGTATGCATAACATCACTTGCATATCTTCCACCAGTCTTAGATAATTTTTTCTAGATTCCCTCTTGCTGCTTGCAGTATTCCACAGAAGCACTGGTAATATTAGCATATACAATGGTGTCAAATAATGCTTGATAAGGACAAAGCATCGGGTCTTTGGCAGACCCACTGAATCCTGCAGTACTCCATAGGGTCCCATGAACCGTGCTGTGAGAAACAACGTTTTTTTAACTGGCTGTATTATGTATATAGCTTTTTTAAAAAAGCTGCTGATCTAGAACGTTGGCAAACCTGTGTTCAAATAATTTATTAAACACCTGTTTGAATATTCTAAAGTTTTTCTCTTTGGAAAATACTGAAAGAAGAAGTAAGCACCATGGATGCAAATAATGCTGCAGCATACCACATTTAGATGGAAGAGGAACATAACAAATCTTCCAAGTTTTGACACATTAGAATTGGGTAGTTAGTGCTTTTAAAATTCATACTACACAGTTAATCAGTAGTCACATTCCTGATTATCTTCCACTTGAGGCTCCAGAAATGGTTTAATTAAACCCTAAGTCGTACCACCCAGTGCGTGTTTCAGGAGCAGTGAAGAAGATTAAAATTATGAATATATAATATACTTTAAAAATCTGTTATACGTCACTGTCGTGTAGGAGCCTGGATAAAATAGGCAATATAGGAAGAAGAATGATTGGCTAAGATTAAAACTGTATAATCCAGTGTAACAACAAAGGTATATTACATTTGCTAATTGTTGCAACAGTGCAAAAAGTTTTGGCCCTTTTTGGGAGGCTTGACTTTTTGTCTTAAAGTCTCGCAAAGTACCTAAGCCTTATCAGGAGTCCACGACAACTGTTTCATTGTGTCCTTTACTTTATTTCATTCTTGGACCTTTTAAAGTACATTATTACAATTGTTATGTGTGAAAGAACAATAGAAATTCTATGAAATAGGAATACTGTAGTCAGTTATGGGTCACGTAACTCTTTAATTTTGGTACAATAAATAAAAGCTGTTTGGATTTTTTCCCCCCACTTTTTCCAGTTGTTTGACTAAGGATAAGCATCCTGTCTACATGACTGTTTAGAAGCTATACTACCAGTGTAATAACATAGTTATTTTGGAGACCATGTTTGTACTGGTTTCAGAGTAGCAGCCGTGTTAGTCTGTATACGCAAAAAGAAAAGGAGGACTTGTGGCACCTTAGAGACTAACCAATTTATTTGAGCATAAGCTTTTGTGAGCTACAGCTCACTTCATCGGATGCATTCAGTGGAAAATACAGTGGGGAGATTTATATACATAGAGAACATGAAACAATGGGTGTTACCATACACACTGTAAGGAGAGTGATCAGGTAAGGTGAGCTATTACCAGCAGGAGAGCGGGGGGGCGGAGAGGAGGGAACCTTTAGTAGTGATAATCAAGGTGGGCCATTTCCAGCAGTTGACAAGAACGTCTGAAGAACAGTTGGGGGGAGGGGAATAAACAGGGGGAAATAGTTTTACTTGTGTAATGACCCATCCACTCCCAGTCTTTATTCAAGGCTAAGTTAATTGTATCCAGTTGGCAAATTAATTCCAATTCAGCAGTCTCTCGTTGGAGTCTGTTTTTGAAGTTTTTTTGTTGAAGAATTGCAACTTTTAGGTCTGTAATTGAGTGACCAAAGAGACTGAATTGTTCTCCGACTGGTTTTTGAATGTTGTAATTCTTGACGTCTGATTTGTGGCCATTTATTCTTTTACGTAGAGACTGTCCAGTTTGGCCAATGTACATGGCAGAGGAGCATTGCTGGCACATGATGGCATATATCACATTGGTAGATGTGCAGGTGAACGAGCCTCTGATAGTGTGGCTGATGTGATTAGACCCTATGATTGTGTCCCCTGAATAGATATGTGGACACAGTTGGCAACAGGCTTTGTTGCAAGGATAGGTTCCTGGGTTAATGGTTCTGTTGTGTGGTGTGTGATTGCTGGTGAGTATCTGCTTCAGGTTGGGGGGCTGTCTGTAAGCAAGGACTGGCCTGTCTCCCAAGATCTGTGAGAGTAATTGCTCATTCTTCAGGATAGGTTGTAGATCCTTGATGATGCATTGGAGAGGTTTTAGTTGGGGGCTGAAGGTGATGGCTAGTGGCGTTCTGTTATTTTCTTTGTTGGGCTAGTCCTGTAATAGGTAACTTCTGGGTACTCTTCTGGCTCTGTCAATCTGTTTCTTCACTTCAGCAGGTGGGTATTGTAGTTGTAAGAACGCTTGATAGAGATCTTATAGGTGTTTGTCTCTGTCTGAGGGGTTGGAGCGAATGAGGTTGTATCATAGAGCTTGGCTGTAGACAATGGATCGTGTGGTGTGGTGTGGTGTGGTCTGGGTGAAAGCTGGAGGCATGTAAGTAGGAATAACGGTCAGTAGGTTTCCGGTGGTGTTTATGTGACCATTGCTTATTAGTACTGTAGTGTCCAGGAAGTGGATCTCTTGTGTGGACTGATCCAGGCTGAGGTTGATGGTGGGATGGAAATTGTTGAAATCATGGTGGAATTCCTCAAGGGCTTCTTTTCCATGGGTCCAGATGATGAAGAGGTCATCCATGTAGCGCAAGTAGAGTAGGGGCATTGGGGGATGAGAGCTGAGGAAGCGTTGTTCTAAGTCAACCATAAAAATGTTGGCATACTGTGGGGCCATGCGGGTACCCATAGCAGTGCCGCTGATTTGAAGGTATACATTGTCCCCAAATGTGAAGTAGTTATGGGTGAGGACAAAGTTCAGCCACCAGGTTTGCCGTGACATTATCAGGGATACTGTTTCTGAGGGCTTGTAGTCCATCTTTGTGTGGAATGTTGGTGTAGAGGGCTTCTGCATCCATAGTGGCCAGGATGGTGTTATCAGGAAGATCACCGATGGATTGTAGTTTCCTCAGGAAGTCAGTGGTGTCTCAAAGATAGCTGGGAGTGCTGGTAGCGTAGGGCCTGAGGAGGGAGTCTACATAGCCAGACAATCCTGCTGTTAGGGTGCCAATGCCTGAGATGATGGGGCATCCAGGATTTCTAGGTTTATGGATCTTGGGTAGCAGATTGAATATCCCAGGTCGGGGTTCCAGGGGTGTGTCTGTGCGGATTTGTTCTTGTGCTTTTTTTCAGGGAGTTTCTTGAGCAAATGGTATAGCTTCTTTTGGTAACCCTCAGTGGGATCAGAGGGTAATGGCTTGTAGATAGTGGTGGTGGAGAACTGCCTAGCAGCCTCTTGTTCATATTCCAACCTCTTCATGATTACGACAGCACCTCCTTTGTCAGCAACAGCGTACTTAGCTGTTTTCCAGTCATGCTACTGTTTTAACAGAATTAAGAGTAGTTTTATTAAGACACCAAAGGTTACCATTTGGTTCAGTGTGCTCATTATTGTACCATTTCAGTAGATCACACGGATCTTGTTCAATGCTACCCTGAATATCTGCATAGGTTGCATATGCTTACTCAGTGGGGCTCTCTGTCTCTCACTAGTGGTGGTTTGGCCACAAATAGAGGTTTGAATCTGCTAATGGCTTTAAGCTCACAGACTTAGATGTTTTAGCTTAGGCAGTTGAGACACATAGTTTTCGATCTAGAAAGCTCAGCAGGGTAGATAAAAATCAGTGATTTCTTTAAAAAAAATAATTAAAATTAAAAATGGATTTTTTAAAACCAGATTTTTCAAAAACTTTTTAAAATTGTTTCTTTAAAAAAAATGTGTTCAAAATGAAATGTGAATTAAATACAAAATGTTAAGTTCCAAATTTATTATAGTCTCTCAAAACATTTTAAATAAAAAAATAAATATGCTGAATCCATGAGTCTCCATCAAAAACTTTGAGTTTAAAGGCTGCTTTTCTGTATAAAGAGAGAATCGGGGGAAAATGTCTAACTTGCGAGGTCAGGCTTTATAATTATGGTACAGTGGGGTCACTAAGTAACGTAGTAGACAGTCTCTTGAAAATGAGACATAGATGAGTAGAAACCTAAGCTCTATTCACTTTCACTTAAATAAATTTGAAATTTTCCCCAGGCTGATCTGAAATAATCAGTTTAACTAACTGACTTCAGTTAATACCTGTTTAGTAAATTATTTAGTTGTAAATGTGAAACATGTTTTGCTGGGAGAAGTTTATGTATCCACAACATTTATGATGGTTTTGTTAAACAAACAAACTTTTTTTTTATTAAAATTCCAGTTACCATTAGAATGCTGCTGGACACAAATCATGAGCAAAAAGTTAATTATCTAGTAAACAAGTGACATCACCATTTTCTAACCTACTAAAATGTACAGTTAATAAGAATCTGAAAATATTAAGCTATATAATTACTTAAATAAATGTATATACTTACATTATACCATCTAGGTAGCAAAAAGATGTACCAAATCTAGTGTAAAGGCTCTATTTAGTTGTAAATAAACATGTTTTAAAGGTGTTATCAACCAATGAGAAAGCACCTTTCTTTAGAAAATAACTGAAGAACAAATGGAAAAGTTGACTAATATCACCTCTTTAAATTGAGGTTTTCTCCTTGGTGATTTATATCACTTTGATTTAAATCAGTCAACTCTGAATCTGAGGTTCAGTCTCCATTGCTGTGACTCACCTATGGACATCTTTTGGCTCCAGTCAAGTACCTTTTCTTACAATTACTCTTTTACCATCTCCATTTACTTAGATCTTACATGTAAGGAGTGCTAAATCCACCACACGCTAGTTCAAAAGTCCATATCTGGTTTAATGAACATGCAAGTGTCAAGACTATATGAGAAGAAAAGCTTAATATTAATCTTGATATATCTACCTCGCCAGTACTGTAGTTTAGTTTGACTTGTCATGCTCATGCATACACTCTTGATGCAATATACATAATCATAACTGCTGCTAACAACCCAGTCTATAAATAAGTTTTCATATTGTCTGAGTGATTTAACAATATTAACTTTGTTATTTCTAAAGACTTCTCAAATATAAAAATTTTCTGCATAGGGAAGCTCTTCTCAAAAAGGCAAAAATGAAGGCTAAAAAGAAGCCACGAAGACGATCAGACAGCTCTGGAGGATATAATCTTTCGGATATTATTCAGAGTCCACCCTCCACAGGTTAGTGGCAAATGAACTTTCGGGCATCACAAAGTCTAGCATCAACTTTAATATGAAATACTATACTCTGCTATCTGTTCATCTTTAGAAGAATTTCTTACTTAACACACAACTTTTTTTGTAAATGTTCAGTATGGATTATAATGGTTTATTTTTGAATTATAGAATTAAGTGATACTGTTTTTTCTTCCCTTTTTAAAGGGATATAACTTTGGCCCCAAACTTAATTTTTAGGAAAACAAGCCTTTTATAAAACTAAGACTAAAGGACATTTTTTCCATGGTTTTTTTGTTGTTGTTGTTTTGTAACTTAAATGTTCCCCTGTAATGTTGGCAGCCCAAACATTGAATCACTACTTGAAACCCTGAAAGAAAATGACTGGAATCTGATTAGCCTGTTGTTCATTGTCCAGTTGGTGAGAAATAGAAAAAGTAAATGCATGCATTCCTTTTTCAAGCAAATAGTTTGTGTGAATCAGATTAGAGAAAGGAAGAGAAGGGGGAGCTATTTTATTCTGCTCCATGATGCTTGAAAATTGATGGTTACCTGCAACTGTATAGGATTATGTAATGAACTACCCTTTTTAGTTTTATATTTATAGTTTTATAATTGTCTAATGTTCAAAATATGATGCCACCTTCCAGGTCTGTATATTTTCTTATATAAGCATTGTATAACAATCCTGCTTTTCATGTTATAGTTCTATGTTCTATTCTTATCCAATACTTTTAGGCTTAATAAAATTGGATAAGGCTAACTCTGTGGAGTCGCTTCCAGAATTGCTGACATCCGATTCTGAAGGTAGTTATGCAGGAGTGAGTAGTCCCAGAGACTTACAATCCCCTGACTTCACAACAGGATTTCAAGCAGATAAAACTGAGGTATTTTGGTTCCTAAAAATCTTTTTTTCTTTTTTTTTTAATTTTCTTATCTTAATGTTTTATTGCCTTTCTTTGTGTAATTTAAAAAAATTCAAACCTTGATTTTTTTGGTGCCTTTAGAAAGACAGTTTAGTCACATTCTCATCCTGAAATATTAAAATAAACAACAAAAATCCTCTGTGGTTTTAATAGATAGTGCTGATATTTTGTTTATGTATGGTATCAGGAGTTTTTAAACACCATGTTTCGTTTTATACCCCTTTTGTTTTTTGAAATTTTCAACTCTCTGATGTCTTAGACTTATATTGTTTAAAATCCCTACCTCATATTTATCTGAAAGAATAAAGGAACCTCAGATTTAGCAAAATAAAGCTAATTTTCTTAGCCTGATGTATTTGGTAAAAAGATTACTGGCGAGGATAATTTTAAGAGTGTAATTAAAGAGAGGATTTATAAAGAGAAATTAAGTTCACAAGAATTGAGACTAATTCATATCTGTGTGCATGTTAGTGTCCAGTATCAAAATTGTTATTTTAGACCTGTAACAAATCTCTAGGAGTAGTAGTATACTAGTTTATCTAGTAATGTATTTGAACATAGTTCTAAGGTCATTCTTGTTTTTTGATGGATGCTGTCAATTAAAAATAATATAAATAATGCAGATTGAGCTGGGATTAATTAAAATACATCTGATGCTTCTGATATTACATGTAGAGCCTCTTCATGTATACTTTAATATTCGCAACTTATGTCACTTCTAACATCACCCTTTTCTAAATGGGGAAAAAACCCTGTTTCAATAGAATTCTTTTATGTTTCAGATGAAAGACAAAATGTATGTTCAGAGTATAAAAGCCCCACATTCTAATAAAGAGATGAAATTATGTGAGGGATCATCAGCTCTGAAACAGTCTGTTCCACAGTCTATTCCCAGTGTTAAAAACAACTCTGCAAGCTCTCCAAGTTGGGTTGCTACTTCTTTCAGGTACAATAAAATTTATTGTAAATAATTAGCTGACAAGTACTGTGCTTTCCATTTGGTAAAAGATAGTGAACATTAGTAGTTTAATATTCTTGCTTCTTTTCAAAGTGAAAAGTTAACTGTGTTTAAATTGATCGTATGATACCAGCAACACTTGACATGTTGGCTAAGGATGTTGGCTTTCTTTTTGCAAATTGATATGCTTGCTTTCTCTTGAATAATAAAGAACCATTAGATACATCTTAAAAGGGACACTGTCTCAAAGGGTTTTAAAATTTTAAAGTAGCTCTTTCTGTTAATTGGATCCTTTACTCCTCCATCCTTCAATTAAAAAATAGTACTACAGTATTGTGAGGTAACCATTCATTTTACAGTAGTGTTAGTGCAGCAATTGGGGTTGTCACTGTAGTGTACCCTTTTTTTGAGAGGATGTTTGACAAACAATTTTGAACATTATTGCGTTTATAGGCAGTTTAAGGTCAAATTTGTTAGCTTCAGCCTCCTACATTAATAAAAATAGATTCCTAATGTAGTTCTTCTAGTATTTTATCTACATGGATCTCACTGTACGTGTGTGCGCCCTGTGTACATGAGCTTGGATTCTTTTGTTCAGCAGCATCTGTTGGGTTTCTGCCTGTGCCCCCCATCTTCCACTTCCGAGGAGGGCAGAAGGGGAAAAGCAGCTTCAGACACCACTTGTTTCCTTACCACACATGGCAGTGAGATGGTGTGTGGTATCTGACTGCTTCCCTGTAGCTTTCTTAGAATAGGTTTAGTGGTTTTTTCATTCCCAAAGAGGGGACTTTTTGTTTTGAAGTCTCACCTTGGCACCAATGTGGTGGTCTGTTGGCTTAAGTTAAGTCTCCAGGTTTTAAAATCTACCCTGCCTGTGAGGCAGCTATGCCTTTAAATGATGGACATACTAAATGCCTTTTTTGTCTAAGGGAAGGTCATAAATGTTCAATCTGTAGATATTTTTCTTGTGCAAAATGCCTGTGATGCCTGACTGAAATTATTTTTTATGGAGAACTCTGAGGAGTGATTCTGACTGAGGTCCTGCCTCGAAAGCAGTTGTTCTGAAGTCAATTTCAAATTAGTGCTCCAGCTACAAGAGATGCTATCTCAGGAGCTAAGGGTTCTTCTGGCACTAGGAGATCTTGTGTTTCAGTGAAGCGTTCTGGACCTTCACTGCAGTCCTCCTTCAGGTCAGTCAGTGACTTCTGCTGCCCAGGGTAAGAAGGTGTAGAGAACTTCAGCTGATGCTTGGCAACAGTCATTGTCCCTAATACTGGCCAAGAAGAGGCCATTCTTCTGACTTGTCCAAATCTGCTCCCGGTAAGCCTGACAAGCACTGGAAATCTTCAGTGACTTGACTTGCAGTCCTCTGCACAGGCCGGTCTCAATAACTGAAGATCCTATCTCAATACCAATGACATTTGGTATAGTCTGACTTAAAATCTTAAGTACTATGTTGTAGTAAAAATGTTCCATCTGCTGATGGATAGTACTGTTTTGTATAGTACCATCTTCGTCAATACCTTATTCCTGTACATTCAGCTGAATGTGAGCTTCCAGGGCTACGCTGTGGCCAATAGGCCTAATGCATTTCTTGAATGCATAAACGGAGAAAGTTTTATGTAGGAGTAGGGAGGTTATTTTACATCTATATTTGGCACTGGTGGGACTGCTGCAGGAATACCACATCCAGTTCTGGGATCCACACTTCAAGAAGGATGTTAAGTTGGAGAGGGTTCAGAGAAGAGCCACGGGAATGATTAATTATAGTGATGCTGTGTGGCAGCATTGTCTGATGGAAGCATAATGCTGAAGACAGCCTACTTCCTCATTCAGTGGCATAGACTGTATCCCTGTAATATTTTTTGTTCTTAAGTTAGTTGATATATACTCCCAACTGTAGCTGTATCTCAACATAGTTTTTCTCTGGGAATTACCTTGGGTTTTAAAAATTATTAAATTTTGTACATAAACTCTAAATGAGAAACTGAAAGAATTCTACCAAGTGATACTACATATCTTCAAGTCACTTAAAAATATCAAGCTTAAATCACTTTTTTAATGTTTTACTTTTTAAGGGCAGAGTCACTGAGACACCGAAGCAGCCTACACAAGCTATTAATCTGGTTTAAGCTGCCTTGCATTGCCAGAGGAGCACAAAGCAGCAAATTAAGGGTCACACTGACTTGCGGTTGGTTTGGAGTCTTGTATTAGACTATGCTGTCTGAAGGGAGGACAAGGAGAACTCTGTCCAAGGGTCCCGGTGTTTCTCTGTGATTTGAAATGCCTCCCGCATGCGCCTGCCTCATTTCCCCCGACAGTGATGTCAAAGCACAGTGGAACCAAGACAGCAGTGCCGTGGGGAGCCTTTCAAGCAGTAATGCCCTAGGTTATCCTGTGGCTTTGGAACTTTTAAGGAGCTGTGACAATTGGGCCAAGTAATCCTACCAATGAAAACTCTTCACCCAGGTGTCCAATTTCTTTCATACCCCCAATTCATTAAAACAGCTAGCATTGTTACATACAAATCAGCTGTAAAGGGATGCTGGTGGCTGAATTAGCCCATCACAGTGGCCCCACTTAAGAGTTGTAGCCTATATAATTGTAGCAGTTAAATTAGCTATGGTATGAACGTTGAATTTGTTCAAATGTAGCATATAACAAGGTTTCAGTTTTAACTATAAGGAAAGTTTGAAGTGTCTGCGTTGTTTTAATAAGATCATTTGGAGAAACATGATATTAATTTTCTCTTATAAATTTAAGGATTTACTTGTAAATTCTTAGAAAATTCACACTGTACTCAGAGTAAGTGCTGTAATTTGGGAAGGGGGAGGGATAACAAATATTTTCCATACAAAACAATAAGGTTTAATCGCTTCTTTAAGTGTAAAGTGGAATTCTGCCTTAACTGTGGAGTTGTGACCAGTGTCTCCATAATATTTAAGTTACTAGCCAACTACTGAACAAGTTTCCTAATTTTAAATATCTTATTTACAATGGCTTTTAAAAAGTAAATCACACTTTGCCTCTTGTTTCACATTGTAATGAATCTTGGAAGTATTTTTGTGTATTCTGTATATACACATATAGAAAATTTTTTTTTTTGGTCAGAAACATTCTATTTGAGGTTTGCCATAATTGAGGAAATAGACATACGATGGTACCCGGATGTATAATTTAAGTATGACGTAGAAGATTTCAGTGAAGTTTGGAAACTGTGGAATGTAAGTAAAAATGAATGCCTTGAAAGGTAATTTTTTATTTTTCATTCAGCCCTGCCAGCCCTCCTGCTGTGGATCTAAGAACCATCATGGAACTTGAAGAAAATATGCAGAAGTGTGGAACTATGCCAAAGACAAATGCAGGGTTGGTAAAAAACCAATATCTATAAAAAAGGAGAGATGTTGAAGAATAGGCCATTATGGATTTACTTAGCGGTTCAGATGGTTTGAGATTTAAAAGAAGAAAAAAATCTTCTTGTCCTTTTTTGTGTTTGCACAGCTTTGTTTATTCATTTTGTTATGGATTTCTGTGCATGCATTTAAAATGAACATCTCTGTCTGCAGTGGCCTGATTTATCTAGTTAGTGCAGAACCTTTTGTTGGACTCTGGAGACATAAATGGAAAGATTAATAAAATAACAGATCATATGTGGGATCAGTGGCCTAGCTGGCCAACCTTTCTGCTCTCTGTCCATCCCCACTCAAAAATAATCTAAATTTCCATCTGGTTGCTCTCCGGGTATCATTTGTTTCATACCACCTCCTCCAGCCTCCCCAGTTGCATGGTATTTTCCCAAAGAGTACCACTGGTGTGGATGGGGGAGAAGATTTCAGTGCAGATTGGACATTTTGCAGGATTTTTTTTCCCACATACTAGCCTGAATGACACCCTTCTGTGGATTTTAGGGAGCTAACACAAGATAGAATGAAATAAGAAGACCATTTTGGAAACAAAACTCATGGTAAAGCAAGACATCAGACCAGAAACACTCAGCAAAACTGCACCTACAAAACCAAAAATTTAGTGGTTTTTTTGAAGTCATCGGCCACATGTGGCAGTGCTCAATGATTCTGCCTTCATCAGAGAAAGGGGAACATCCTGGGCAGCCTCCACCATCTCGCTATGAGGATCAATGTGACAGTGTAATGTCTGGAGGAAGTTCTCATTCCTTGTATGCCCAAGCAAGCAACTGACTTCTCTTCCACCCTAAAAACACGAAAACCACCCAACATATAGACTTCTAGTGTTTCAAGTGGCCTCTACATATTCCACTTTGTGCTATGCTATTGGCACTTTTGGTGCCAAGATGTAGAATCTTGTGAAGAGCAGTGTCCCTTGGGATGCATCCCACTTTCCCATCGTGGAGGACTCTGAAAGTACAAAAAGGGAGAGAGTCCCAATTACCCTTCAGTTTCTTAACGGCTGAAGAGTTTAGGATTGCCGTGTCCTCACTGGAGATATATAGAAACATAAAATAACCCTGAAATGGCAGAGTTGCCATTTCAGGGTTATTTTTTGGTTAAATTATGAGTCAGCTGTCCTCTTTTTCTTTAAAAAAAAAAAAAAAAAAGGTGCCTGGTATCTGGACCCACACAAAGTGAGAGAGCTGCCTCCGACATCTCTGCTGATGAGGGGAGGGTCCATAGGCCCAGTTAACTAAGTTTGGCATTAAGTCCAGCATTGACTTAAGAGAACTGCTCACTTAAGTGGCTCTTTATCTGCCTTGAAGCAATGTCCAAGTCCCTAGATGACTCAGCTCAGTGATTTTCTAGCGTACTCAATGAGAAACAGAAGTCCCTAAATTAGTCTGGTTCAGCCTAATTTGGTGCTGAAGATTTTGCAGTTTACTCTAAACCACATGCTAGAAGTATTCTGGTGCCAGCATTGGCAGTGTTAGGTCCTCAGATCCATCCATGTCAAAAGTCCGGTGCTGATAATCCCGCACCTTTGAGTACTAGTGAACTACTAGTTTTGAAGTTTTGCCTAATACCAAGAGCACTAATGTCCTTAGTTTCACCAGTTACTTTGGTGAACGGTTAGTTGAAGTGGCTCTCTACCCAGCTGTAGTGAAAATAGGATCTCCTAATCCATCTGAGTTAATGTAGCTTGTTGTCAACGGTACTAGATATTTGGCAGTCTGTTTCGCTATCACCTGTCAATGCTGGATCATTGGATCTGCATGCTTCTCCTATTTATGCATGATCAACTGCACATTGACAGGAGCCTCTCAATTTCCAGAGCAGCTTGTGTGTGTTTGGAGATTGTGGGGAGTGGACGCAACTCCTGACACCTTTGCAATGGAAGTCTCCGTTCCAGTCATATTGGGCTTCCTGGTGCTGCATCTTTGGCCCTTCAGCCTCAGACCTATTCTGCTATAGTGCTAGAAAGACCTCTGTGGGCCTTCATCCTTTCTTGAACTTGGTCATCTGTACTAGATACCTCAAAAGGGTTCTCATATTTTTTTTTTTTTTTTGTAAACTTACCTGAATGTGCACTCAGGTAGTCACAATGGCCAATGGAAAAATACTTAACGTGAAAGTTTCAGATTATCAACTGAGGATATATCCCAGCGAGTTTTCTTAATTCAGTGAACACCTATTGTCTCCAATTCTGCCTCAGGGTCAAACAAAACCCACTGTCATTGACCATACTCCTCTTTCTTACTGGAATCTGGAATTCTTCTGCCTTCCCTCTGATTCCATTGGTTGAGGAGGTCTGTCTGGGGGTCAGTCACAATGGATCCAAAAAGTTGTCCGTTGCCTTAATTGGTCTTGGCTCTTTCATCTTTGGACATCTTAGTTTTTTAGTACCACAAATCCTGTTTTCCATTCTCCTTGTTCTTTGTCTTAGACCTGGGGTGAAAGTATCCATTTGAGCCTGAATCTTCTCAGGTTGACAGCCTGACTTCTGAATTACTGAGTTGCTTTATGGGGAGGTTTATTCTGAAGTCTAGTAGATCCTGTTGAAAAACCAAGCAGACAAAAACTTTCTGCAGTAAATATCGAAGTTTCCCCATTGCAGTAGCTGAAGAGAATGAATCTGAGATGCTCTTCTCTTACTTTTGATATATTACACTTCAAACATTTGAAGAACTGTTTTGAGTTCTACGAGACTGAATTGGTTGTAATGTCAGCAACTACTGTCACATGCATGGGGGAATGGTACAGTCCTCTAGTTTTATGAAAGACTTACTCCATGTACTAGTAATGCTACCTGGAAGTTGTGATATCTGAGACACAGCAAATTTGACTTCCCTTTTCAGCAATTCTGCAGTGGATGGATTTATTTGAGCTGTCCTTGGGTTATTCCCTCTGGTGCATGACTCTCCTTTGCCATGAGATTGAAATCTTTCGTTCACAAAACTCTTAGGATCTTTGCTCTGATTCACATGTGTATGTCATCTATGCCATGTAAAAGGGCATTCCTCATAGCTTTAAATATGGACAGGCTGTTGGTGAGATGCAGTCCAGAAGGCTGAGTCTGCATAAGCTCAGTTAGAAAAAGTGGTCCTATGCATATCTTCACCACAATTTCCAGTTTAAAAAATGTCATCCCTGGTTTAATCTTTCAGGCCCCTAGTCTGACTGTAGTCTGACAAGTATCTTTCTCATGCCTTTTATGATTTGGTAGGTATTTGGTCACCTGAGAAATCAAGGTGTACTTAACTAAATGAGTGGTAAAGCATCAGATGGATTCTTATTGTTTTCATCATCTTTTTCCAAAGATGCTACTTGGGCACCTATATGTGCTTTAAGCAATCTGTCTCTGTCTCAATCTCAATTCAGGAGAGGAAATTTCAGTCACTAACACTCTTGACCTGTTATTTAGAGCATGTACATTGGCCAAACCGGACACTCTCTATGCAAAAGAATAAATGGACACAAATCTGACATCAGGAATCATAGCATTCAAAAACCGGTAGGAGAACACTTCAACCTCTCTGGCCACTAAGTAACAGACTTAAAGGTGGCAATTTTGCAACAGAAAAGCTTCAAAAACAGACTCCAATGAGAAACTGCTGAGCTTGAATTAATATGCAAAGTAGATACCATTAACTTGGGTTTGAATAGAGACTGGGAGTGACTGGGTCATTACACATATTGAATCTATTTCCCTAAAGTTAAGTATCCTCACACCTTCTTGTCAACTGTATAAATGGACCATCTTGATTATCACTACAAAAGTTTTTTTTTCTCCTGCTGATAATAGCTCATCTTAATTAATTAGCCTCTTACTCCACCTTTTTATGTTCTGTGTGTGTGTGTATATGTATGTAATTTTCTTACTATATGTTCCATTCTATGCATCCAATGAAGTGGGCTGTAGCCCACGAAAGCTTATGGTCAAATACATTTGTTAGTCTCTAAGGTGCCACAAGTACTCCTGTTCTTTTTGATGTTCATTTTGTTAGTTCTGCAAACAGCGTTCACCTACACTCTCAGCCCACCTTCCATAGAATTGTACTGCTTTCGAGTCTTCCTCAAGTGGGACTATAGAGGCTGCTCGAGGGAGGGAGAGAAATTACTACCAGCAGCTGTTGCTCTTAGTATTGCCACTGCATATTGACACTTGCTGCTTCCCTTCCCCTCTTCTTTGGAGTCTTGGGAAAGAATTTCCTGAACTAGGGAAGGAACTGAAGGATGTCTGGGCCAGTCCTTACTTTTTATGCTCTAGGGATCCTTGAAAGGGGCAGGGAGGGAAGGGAGAGTATCCTCAAAGGGCACTGCTCTTCAGAAGATTCTGCAACTCGACGCTAGAGGCACTAGTGCTTCAAGTGTGAATATGTAGATGATACACTCGAATAAGGGGTGCTGGTAGATAACCTGTCTTTTGAGGTTAGTATTTTAAATGATCGGTTGTTTTCTCTTTTTCCAATTGTCATTTTAATTCATAGTAAACCTGCTTCTCATGGAATCAGGCTTTCTCAGAAGCAAAGAAAAATGATTGCCATGGCGGCTAAGGATAACGGCTCAGTTACAAACAGCCTGGAAACTACTTCCATTACAGCCACGCCACCCACACCTACGAAAGTTACAAAACCAGGGAGCGCATGGTATGTCATCTTAGTTAACTCAGTTTATTTATCTTTGTGTTGATGGTTCCTTTGGGGCAGTATTTTTTTTTTTTTTAGATGTCACAACTTCTATTTAGTTACAAGAAAACAGTGGTGTTTCTACTTTTGTACATTTAGCTTAAAAATTTTAAACAGGAATTGTGGTTGGTGATGGTGATTGTGGCTCAATGTTCTGTGACAAAGTTCCTGCTCTGCCTTGGTGGGGCTTGCGCTTACTGGTGGATTTGCTCGCCTGGGAGCTTCATGGCAGCCCTCAGCTTGGCCGTTTTTCTGAACCCACAGTCCAGGTCGACGACTCCTGTGTCTGACCAGGAGTTGGGAGGATTTGGGGGGAACCCGGGTCCACCCTCTACTCCGGGTTCCAGCCCAGGGCCCTGTGGAATGCAGCTGTCTAGAGTGCCTCCTGGAACAGCTGTGTGACAGCTACAACTCCCTGGGCTACTTCCCCATGGCCTCCTCCCAACACCTTCTTTATCCTCACCAGAGGACCTTCCTCCTGGTGTCTGATAATGCTTGTACACCTCAGTCCTCCAGCTCAGTGTCTTGTCTTCTGACAGTGGCCAATGCCCAGTGCCCCAGAGGGAATGAACAGAACAGCTAATCATCAAGTGGGATGGGTTTTACCTAGGGAGGTGGTGGAATCTCCATCCTTAAAGGTTTTTAAGGTCCGGCTTGACAAAGCCCTGGCTGGGATGATTTAGTTGGTGTTGGTCCTGCTTTGAGCAGGGGATTGGACTAGATGACCTCCTGAGGTTTCTTCCAACCCTAATATTCTGTGATTCTATGATTCTAAGAAGTGATCCATCCATGAACTTATCTAGTTTTTGTTTTTGAACCCTGTTATAGTCTTGGCCTTCACAACATCCTCTGGCAAGGAGCTCCTCTGGTTGACTGTTGCCTATTCATTTCATTTGGTGACCCTCTAGTTCTTGTGTTATGAGAAGGAGTAAATAACACTTCCTTACTTATTTTATCTACACCAGTTATGATTTTATAGACCTCTATCATATCCCCTCTTAGTCATCTCTTTTCCAAGGAGCACTATAGCAGTATAGCAATTTAATATCATAGTCATTAGTTACTTGAAAAAAGGTTGTAATTATAGTACAGTAACTCCTCACTTCAAGTCATCCTGGTTAACATTGATCAGCAACTTAATAAGGAAACAATTAGGGAACATGCTCGTTTAAAGTTGCACAATACTCCCTTATAACATAGTCATTTGGCAGCCGCCTGCTTTGTCCACTGCTTGCAGGAAGAGCAGCCCGTTGCAGCTAGCTGATGAAGGCTTGGAACCAGGGTGGACCGGCAGCCCCCCATTAGCTCCCCACTCACCTAAGTTCCCTGTGCGGCAGCTGCCCAGCAGGCTATCGATTGCCTGCAGTTCAGCTGTCCCTCCCGCCACTGCCGTGTGCTGCTCCTGCCCTCTGCCTTGGAGCTGTTCCCCAAGCCTACTGCTTGCTGTGCAGGGTGGGGGGAGAGGGCAAGAGGGGGGTAATGTCAGGGTGTCCCCCTCTCTCCTGCTCTTGCACCCGCTTACCCCATCTTCCGTAGAGCAGGGGACACACACGACGGCTCAGGACGGGGGGAGCTTCCTGGCAGCTGCCATCTCAGCTTGCTGATCTACTTAGAGTGGGGTCAGCGTACTTAAAGGAGCAATGCGGATCTCTCTATCACACGCATGGTGTGTGTCTCTGTCTGCCATACTGTCTCCCCTCCCTCCATTCATGCTTCCTTGTAGAGTGTGAGGCTACACTAACGAGTTAACCCTTGAGGGTTCAGTCAATTACTAGTTCATCACTTAGCCGTAAGGCATTCCTTGGGAAATATCCCACCCTCTGACTTTACCACCTCAACCAGGCTTCACAATCATCATCACTGTGTAGCAGTATTAAATTGTTTGTTTAAAACTTTGTGTGTGTGTGTATATATATATATATATATATATAAAATAGTCTTTTGTCTGGTGAAAAAAAATTCCCTGGAACCTAACCCCCCCCATTTACATTAATTCTTATGGGAAAATTGGATTTGTTTAACATCTTTTCACTTAAGTTGCATTTTTCAGGAACATAACTACAACGTTAAGTGAGGAGTTACTGTATAACCTATGCACAGTATTTTAACTAATGTCAATTGAATGGAAAGTCTGAAGAATTTGTGGTGTTCCATTATTAATAATCATTCTGGACAAAGAAAATACTTGACACGTTACATTTCTTAATATTAATTTGAAAATCTGTCTTATCACAAAAAATTACTGTTTATTTGCATTTTATCAAATAATTCTGGATTCAGAGTAAGTGCTGTAATTTTGGGGCAGATGCAGTTTATCTTTCGTACATACGTTAGTGAGCTTTAGCTCTGCTTTAAGATGGTACATCATGTACATTATGTCAAGCTGAGAGGTTTTTTTTTCAAAACTTACTTTCCTCAGTGGTCCAACAAAGGATGAATTAAGCTTTGTAGGGTGTTTGAAGGCATCTGTTCATCCAACTTTTCCCAGAAATTGGTTTTAGTGGCTGAAGTTTAATTTATTGGCTAGCGGGAGCTGACTTTTAGTCAATTCTTTTGGTTAATTGGTGTCTTTTTATATTAAATGTATAAGCACCCAGAGATTGTTGGGCACATTTTTACTAAATCAGTCTTTTGAAATATTTTATATAGTGTGTGATGCAGGCCCAGGTATCTTAAGTGAAAAGGCCAGTGCATCTTCCACTGAAGGATAACTTTCTGGTTTAATTTTCATGTGGCCACATATGCCTATAAATGTTCATCTACAATATTCCTCTGTCTGTGCCTACTTAGATGGAAAATCTTGATTAAACCAAGAGTTAAAGCAGAGAATCAGTGAGAAATCTATAAATGTTTCAAATAGCCTAGCTGTTGGAAAGGGGAATTAACTTTGTTAGATAAAGTTTAAACTTCAACAGGCAAACTGTATATTACTATTGGTTGCTTGTGCTAGTTCTTTTAAAAAAAAAAAAAAGTTGTATTAACAATTATCATCCACGTCATCTTTTTTTCTGTAAAAGTATAGAACAGTAAGCTTGGGTGCATCACTTACCCATGTGGAATGTGGATCTTTTTATCCAAAATGTAGAGTACATCTGATGACAAACTCTGCTTTTCATGTATGCAGTATATTGAGAGCTTATAGAGCTTTTGTGTTCCAATGAAAGGAGATACTTGTCTTGGAAATTCAGCAGCTTTACTGGCAAGAACATTTGCCAGAAGGGTGTGGGACCTTCTGGCACTTTCTTTGGTTGATTAAAAGACACCATATAACTTTTACCGTTCTTTTCTTTTATGCCAAAAGAAACTTCCAATTTCACAGGTTGGGGGATTGAAGCTAAAATCAAGTGCTTTGAAGACTGGTAGAGAATAATAAACTTTGTCAGGAGTACTTTTATTTTGAAACACTCCCATGTCCCACAAGAAATTAAACAAAATATTAGCCTTATTTGGATTTTATATATAATGTATGGTTCAGATACATATGTTACGTGTGTGTGTGTAGTGTATATATTATTTGGATGTTATATATATATATATATATATATAGTTCAGATACATATGTGTATATGGTTCAGATACCTAGAGTCTATCTGGAATGGAGGCTTACAACAATTAAAACTCGATATTTTAGTTGCAAAAAATATGTTTTGTGCATCATAATATATTTTAATACTTTTGAAGTCCATACTGGTGCTCCATCTGTCAAAAGTGCCTTCAATAACACACCAGAATGTCAATAGCTCTTCTATAAAGAAACTTCACACTTGTTTGTGTACAGCCAAAATTCCAGGAATAAGATTTTTTTAAGTTTCTTCAATACAATTAAAATATCTTTTCTCTTAAAGACAGTCTGGTCAAATTAAATTAGTGTGTTACAAATTAGGTGGAAAGTGCAGTGCACAAAGCAAGATGAGTTTAGTGAAGATACTGCATTTAAGCCATTAGTTGTTTGTTGGCTAGGCTGTAACGCTTTCATAAGCTTCATTTTGTTTTTACCGAAAATGACAAAAAATAGTAATGCCGGTTCGCTGCTGTGCCCAGTTGCCATTGGATGAAGCTGTGGCAAGGAGGGACATGGAGCAAGTTAGTTAGGTTTTCTAATTCTCTAGCGGGTTTTGCACTGGTCCCAGAAGAGGCTCCTGTAACCTCTGCCAGCTAATAATGGACCACAAGGGACTGTCTGGGGATAGCCAGCATGTTCTGGTCATATCTTTCTAACTCTCATATGCCAAGACTGTAGTGGGAGTGGAGTAGGTGCACGCTGACTCTTCACATGCTACGTCAGGGGAATTCCAAGCTGGTGACTTGCTTTGCTCCCTTTGCACTGCTTGAATCATGCAAAGGAAGAAGAGTGCATTAGAGCATTTGTGAGTAATAGCTTAAATCACTTGTAGAGAAAAACTGAATTTGGCTGAATTTTGGCTGAATCCTGAGGTTAAGCGTACATCAGGTTGATGAAGTAGTATTAAACTGTTCAGTTCCTGATGTGTTTGAGATTTCCCTGAACAGTGCTTGCTGTTTGGTTTTCTAGATGTTTAATTTTTCTTGCTTTGGTCATGATACAGGTTTATATTTCACCCAACATTGCCTTGGTGTAGATAGTATTCTGCATTAAAGAAATAATCTTTTTAAAAAGTAAAAAAAAATCTGGCTTTTTTTTTTTTTTAAATGAAATTCACATGCTTAACACGACTACCATGAGTCGTCCCATTTAAAATGAATGGGACGACTCATGATAGTAGAGTTAAGCATGTGTTTAAGTGCATGCAGGATTGATGCCTGAGATCCTGACAGGAGGGAATCATAAAGTTGTGATAACTCTTTTCTCCTGTAAATAGAAATAGCTTTTGAGTAGAATGTTAGTCATTCTCCTCCCTTCCCTTAACTCAGGGATAGTCAGTAAGTGGACCACGGGCCAAATCTGGACCGCCAGACACTTTTGAACACGCCCTGAAATCTTTTTATTTACTTCTTATTATTAATATTTATTTTTCTCTGGAGTCTGGACCTTGACTATATCTTAGACCAAGAAATTTGCACTTCAACAAAAAATAAACTACTTCTGCCTAAACTTATCTAGAAGGTTGATTCTTTATCCTGCATTAGTTCTGGAGATCAGTAATAAAGGGGCAATGGACACATTGGGGTGAGCAGGGGGAAAATGCATGGATCTGGGTATTCATGGTAGGAATTTACTTTCCTCATCTCAGTTACTTTCCCATACTACACATCTATACTTTTCCTTAACAAAATATTTATTTTAGGGGAGTACCCAGCATAGCATATATAATGTAATGTAATAGAGTAAGGATTCTACTGAAACTTGTGGACCAGGGTTTGCCCATATTTGATATTGGGGTTTTACAAAACGAAGCCTTCTATCTTCAAAGGAGTCTGCCGTCTGTGATCTAGTAAAATTGACACTACAAGCATATAGCTACACTTGACATTTTAGTCTCGTTTTAACAACGGTTAACAATCATGTTAGTGAACACGTTAATTATTTCTATTATTGACAGAACACAAATGTTTGTTAGTTGTATTTAACCCTAGATTTTAGCAATTAAAAATTATTAAATATTGTAATGTGTAGGTATACCCCTAAGTGAATTCCTTGAGCCATATTCACAGCAAAATTCCTGACAGATATGTTGATGAGCAAAATTATATTTGGTGACATGAAAACATGTAGATCTCTAGCCCATATTTAATACAACTCACAAATATAGTCTTGAGAAATGTAAGTCTAAAATGTTGAGCTTTTTGTTGTTGTTGTTTTTTAAAGGGCATCTTCATTACATTCAGCTTTGCCAAAGTCATTCCGTGATCTTGTACTGGAAGAAGAAAAATCTGTCAGTGCAGGTCATTCTCCGGGCATCATTGTCAAAAAAGTTTCTTTTAAAGAAATTGAGGATCCACAAGCTCAAAAGGCCGTAAGGTAAGTGATATTTCTGTTGCAAAACTTCTCTCCCCAGTGATTACTCATGGACTAATGCCCTCACCTGTGGAATATGGAGGCAGTCCAGTGGTGGTGCTGAAGGCTCCAGGACTAGGCTCCACTCTTCAGCTCAGGCCACCAGATTTTCTGCTTCCTGCTGTGGAAAAAATTGGCAGTTCAGTGTCTCCTGACCATTTTCTTTTTAAAACCTTTGTTTTTATTAATTTTCATGCAGCTGCAACTTTATAATCCTCCTCCTCCTCCCATTCCCTGGTAAATAGCAGCATGGTGGCTTCAACCACATGGATCTGCCACTGCGGCTCCTTCCTGCCAAACTCCTGTGCACCCACTCAGGCCTTACATGAACTGTGCTGCAGACACCCAACTTATGAAGCCTTTGTGAAGCAGCACTTCAAAGCTCTGCAGAGTGTGAATTATGCCTCGCATGTTGTCAGTCACCCGACCCTTGCACTGCCAGGGTATGGGGCTCAGAGTCAGACCGGCATGTTAGGTCCCCATTCTGCCCCAGGAAACGACGACTCTAATGCAGAAAAGACCAATCCAGCGCTAATGAACTTTCAGTGAGAGAATCAAGCCTGCTCAAGGGGTAAGTCCCACAACAGACCTGAGCTGGAGGGAGAAAAACCCCTGAAAGGATTGAAAGCTGTCCTCTTCTCCCTGTCCCCAGAAACTAAAGGGCCCTCAGCTCACAGGGGAGAGAAGGGCTCTAACATAGCTTCCCTTCTTCCCACTGGGAGTCAAGGAATTCTCATGATACTCGGGGAGAAGTCCTGCAAACGCCTGAGAGTCCCTAAAAGGCAAACGGAAATGTGTCGTCCTTGCGGTAGTACAGGTGAGTCGCATGATACACGCATTTAATTTACGTGAATTCAACTGTACGCGCTCGACAAAAAAAAAAAAAGATACCTGTAAATAGTGCAGGCAATTCTGCCCACCATTCCACTCAATGAGCGTAAGATGGGAGACATGAATCTGCTGTTCCCTCAATTGGTCTCAGTTCCCGCATGCCTCTCCTAGTGTGAGCATCTTGCCGCGCTGAGTGTGATTCTAGTGTTTAAAGATACGTATTTTTCATACAATGTGGCCCCTAAACGCAAGCCAACTACTTCATCTGGTGCTCAACCAAAGAAACAGCGATCTGTTTGAACGCTGGAGGAAAAAGTGGCTGTGTTGGACTTATTGAGAGATGGTACGTTGGTCTCCAACATGGCGTGTAAATGTGGCCGCAACGAATTTAGCATCTGTGCCATCAAGATTTGAGAGAGAGAAATTCGTCAAGCTATGGCATCAAGTGCTCCAGTAACTTCTAAGGTGACGAGCAAGGTGCGTTATAAGACTTTAGTGAAGACTGAAAAGGCATTAAACTTATGGCTGGAAGACATGAACCATAAACATGTGCCTATCGATGGCAGCACGTTGCGAGAAAAGGCTCTTAGCCTCTACGCGCTGTTCAAACCTACCACTGAAGAGGGACAGCCTTCCGATGAGAAGGAATTCAAAACCAGCCAAGGTTGGCTTAACAGTTTTAGGAACCATTTCAACCTCAAAAATGTCCAGACTACTGGTGAAGCTGCATCTGCCAATGAAGGGGCAGCAAAAGCCTACCCTGAACAATAAAAGAAAATCATAGACGAAAAAGGTTATCTTCTGGAACAAGTTTTTAATGCTGACAAGACTGGGCTCTTCTGGAGAAAAAGGCCCAACCACACTTACATTTCGAAATCAGAAAGACAAGCCCCTGGCTTTAAAGCAGCTAAAGACCATGTGACTGTGTTGTTTTGTGGCAGTGCAGCTAGGCATTTAATAAAGCCGGGCGTGCTCTACAGGGCTGCAAATCCCTGTGCCCTAAAAGGCAAGAACAAAAATCTCTTGCCTGTGTTCAAGGCAATCAAATAAAAAGGCTTCGGTGACGACAGCATTATTTCTGGATTGGTTCCACAAGTGTTTCATTCCGGAGGTCAAGCGGTACCTCGAAGAGAAAGGACTTGACTTTAAAGTGTTGCTGATCATAGACTATGCTCCTGGCCACCCTGAGGCACTCCGGTTTGCGCATAATGACGTTGAAATCGTCTTTCTCCCCCACAATACCACCTCCAACCTCTCGACCAAGGCGTGATTTTCTGTTTCAAGGCCACGTACGCAATTCTTACATTCTCACGGATATGTAGCGCTATGGATGCTGATCCCAAACTTAATGTGATGGAGTGTTGGAATTCCTTCAACATTGCTGATTGCATCCATTGCCTGTTTAATATAAGTAATGCAATCAAGCCTGAAACAGTCAACGCACGTTGGTGAAACCTAATGGAAAGGGTGTGTGAACGATTTTAAGGGTTTTCTGACAATTGACAAAGAAGTGAAAGGCATTGTTCAGGTGGCCAGACAAGTGGGTGGTGATGGCTTCGTCGACATCGTTGAGGAAGAAAATGAAGAATTAATTGAGAGCCATAGAGAAACATTGACTGACAAGAGTATGGGTAAATAAGAAATCCCTTCCCTTCCCTTCACAATGATCCTGATTTTTTAATTAAATCCCCGAGTCGTACTAGGCTGCTCCTATGGTACTTACTGTGGTACTGCAGGCAGGTTTGCAGGTTCCCAGGCACATCTAGCAAGCTGCTTCCACAATTGAGTCTGTGTACCAATACCGCTCCTCTGTTGTGTGGTACCTGTGCTGGGAGGAGTAGTGTATCACCTAGACAGCCAGGGGAAGAAGTACCACACATGCTTTAAAAAAGAAAAAAAATTGGTAACTTGCCAGGAACTGATTAATATTAATAAAATATCTTTCCTTTCAAGTATTCTTACGTATATTTTCCCATTATTGCTTCCTATGAGTGCATCATAAGATCCAAATGAGGACATCTGATTAAACCAAATGTTCAACTAATGTGTTTGTATAAAAATAAAGGCTTTTCATACATTTTGGGAGCCTAACGTTGGTGTAGCAGTAGCTCCACCAGGGAAAGACAAGTCACACCTTCAGAAGGGGACTGCCTTCCAAAACTCCCCTTAGACACTGCACTGCAATTTCGAAGCCTCACTATACCCTTTCAGACCATAGGTTTTTCACGTATTTAGTAAGGAAAGCCTACAGTGTGGCAAACACTGTGGCTCGTTGTCTAGAGGTATGGTTTTTGATTGGACTGAAATGTCTTGGATTTTGTTTTGGTCAAGCCCTTGATGTGATTTGTGATAACTTGGTGGCTACACAGAAGCCATATTATACCCAGGAATAGCTTCACTCATTCAAAACTGATACCTTGTGCATGCAAACTTGTGAGTAGCTATTGGAGGACACATTAGAGAAATTAGTAACTGACATTGCAGAAAGGCATCAACCTCACTATCAAAGCCAGCATAGAAGTCAATTAGTTACTACCAATGCAAAGTGTATCCAAGAAGGGGCCATTACCCTGGCAGAGGGAAAAATCTGGAGTAGATGCATGCAAGGAAACTTAGATAAATTTTCCTCCAAATCAACAAAATCCTCATGACGATGAAGACAAAAATAGTTTTTGTGTATGAGCCACAGTGCTTGTACAAGATTCTTCCTTTTGATCTACCCTCTGTATCCAGAGTCATAAATGGCTGGTGGTAATCGCAGCAAGGCACATGTCACACCCAACTTTCACTCTAGACCAGTGATACTCAGACTGAGGCTCGCGAGCTGCAAGTGTCTCTTAATATGTCTCCTGTGGCTCTTTGCAGCACATGATATTAAAACACTGTGTGCTTTAATTATTAACCAATCAGGATGCTTTTACTATGTTATTAACCAATTAAGCTATTAACTTGCACTAAGTAATTAACCTGTCATACTGTTTAAATATGAATATATAGTACTATAGTAAATGAAACAATGAATTCACACTACTGTGGGTCTTTTGGGTAACGTTGATCACTAATTTGGCTCCTGAACCACTGAGGTCTGAATATCACTGCTCTAGACCCTTGAATACTCACTGTGGAAGCAAACATACTTGGAAGATAAATTTCCAAGAATCTCATATCCTATATAGCTTTTAGTTAATATTGACACTTCTATCAGGGTGTGTGTCTTTTATTTAGTTTATTTTATTTAAAATAAATTAATTAAAAAAAAAAAGTAAAACCCACAAACATGGCCGTAGAGCATTGGACCTTTCAAGTCCAGTATCCTGTCTATGACAATGACCAGAACCAGCTGCTTCAGTAGAAGGTGCAAGAAACCTTAGGCAATTACAGTAATTGAAGCAAAAGCCTCCCCTTCCCTCCCATTAGGGGTTGGCCTGTGATTGAGACATGAGTGTTGATATCTCTTCCAACCAGGGAGTAACTAGAGGTCAAAGTTTCTCTGTGGCAATGGAAATAATGTCCTGGTTAGAGAAGAATCTACCTTTCAAGACAGTTCACATAAAGAATACAGGAAAGAAGAAAAAGGAAAGTGTGGTGTCCTCCTTGTCCTCCACTGGCCCGGAAGGCACTTTGGACTTGCTAGGTAGCCAATGATGCCACATTGTAAACAACAGACCTCTTGAAGCAGAGACTCTTTCATTCAGACCAGGAACAGTTAACAACTTGGGCATCAGAAGAGAAGTGTAATTCAGCATGGATTCTCTATTAAACTCTGATACAGTTTGGTATTCACACAACACTTGGGATTCATTGATCTGATCAAATTTACATTTCTGGTGTGAGGGGAAACCAAAAGCCCAGCACAATGGGATCATGACCTCTAGATACTATTGTAATACAATTATAATAATAATCACAAAGTTCTAGTGATCTCAGCTGCACTAAAGTTTCTTTGGGAGGCTTGGTTGCTGTCCTACAAGAAAACACCTTAGAAAGGTGAGTATCAGCCATAGTGGCACTTTGAAAATAGGCACTTTGGATCCTCCACTTAAGTATCAGGTGCCAAATTTAATTACAGTGACAAATTAGACAAGCCTGTGGCAGACCTTTCCAGCTGCCATTACCTCGGAAAGGCAAGCTTTAGAATTAGTTCTCCTATCCAGACAAGAATCACACTGCCTTTGTCATGGGGAAAAGGTTATTCTTACAGCTCCAGAACATTTCTGTCCAAAGTAAGTTCCTCTTTCCACAATTGCTGGGAAATAATTATCCTGTGGTTTTGTTCTAATCCTTGGAAGGTTGTGGTATAAATAAGCATGCTTAGAGTGATAAAGATACATACTCTCTATGCTTGAGATGTATGCCAGTTGTACTCTGTTCATCCCATTCTGTCCAAAATAGCAAGGCCTTGCAGCTCAAAGTTGCTGCAGGCAAGGTGTAAAAATCTTACCAGTTGGCATACTAGGCATCTGGGAAACTATTCACAGAAGTCTCTAGAGACATTGAGGGAAAAGTTTTTGAGCCTCATCTGAAGAAGATCTTCAAGTAAGTTTCCTTTCCTCTAAAAAAGCATCCTTTAGTAGAGGGTTCTACTGGATTACTTCTCACACAACTCCATATTTTATAAAGCTCTTGCTTTATATGGGGGGAACTCCCGTTCTTGCATTATTCTACTAGAATAATTAAACTCTGCTTTTCCTTTCCTTTCCTTCCCTACTTCTAGAATTCACTGCTCTGTACTTCCTATGAATTAGGAGAGAAGCTGTGCAACAGAATGTGTAATTTCTTACCTGATAATTTTCTTTCTCTTAGCAGCTTCTCTCATTATTCAACCCACCATGGTAATCATATAAATGACCAGAATATAAATTTGAAAATTTTCATTAAAAGAAGTCCTAGACATATATTATCTTAAAGTTAATTTAGTGAGATAATTATGTCATGTTACCCTAATGTAGGGTTACCAGATAGCAACTGTGAAAAAACGGGACGGGGGGGTAATAGATGCCTATATAAGAAAAAGTCCCCAAAAATGGGACTGTCCCTTTAAAAACGGGACATCTGGTCACCCTACCTTAATGCTACTAATTGGTTGCAAGAGCATTTCTACAACTGTGGACGAACTCTTCTGGTGGCCTGAGCTGAAAGGCGGAGCTTAGTCCTGGAGCGTCCAGCCGCAACTCTGGGCCAACTCTGAATTCCACAAGTGGTGCATTCCATAGTTAGCCCATGAGTAATTAATTGAGAGAGAAGCTGCTGATAGAAAATTATCAGGTACGAAATTTTGTCAATTTCTAATCTTAAATGTATAACGTAAGATTTTTGCTTTCTTAGTGATTAGGTAGTTATCCTAGAATAATACACTGATCTTCCCTTTTTAAAATCACTACATCAGGTTTTTTTAGAAAAAGCTGCTAGCAGTTTAGTTATGAATAGAAACCAAATATTCTTATTTATATGCATCAGATTTTCTTACCTGCCATGCAAGCATATGAACAGCATATGTAGTATTTATATTAAAATTAAAGAGGTTCAAATACTTACTATCATGTGGGCAGGACCATCTGCTAATACTTGTATTCAAACCAGAGATGAATTACAATATATATGGAGAGAGGGGTGGGGAGGTGCTGGTTTTGATAGCTCCAGTTTTTATTAATCACTATTCCCATTTTCAAACTGTCTTGTGGATTTTCTTGCTTGATTTCTCTTATGGGTTGGAATCAGTTTTCTTGGCGACTTGCTGGAAGTATAGTGGTGGTTTTGTGATTTATGATTAGGGCTCTGTGTCTGTCATGGAGGTGGCGGAAGTCATGGATTCCGTGATTTTCTACAACCTCTATGACTTCTGCATTGGCAAGTGTGGTTGACCCCAGGGCCAGCTGCTCAGGCAGCCTCAGGGATAGCCACACCGGTTGTTGCTGGAGCAGCCCTGGGGCCAGCCGCACCGGCCGCTGCTGAAGTGGCTCTGGGCAGCTGGCCCTGGGGACCGCCCTAGCAGCAGCTGGTGGGTTTGGCCCCGGGGACCCCCTAAGCAGTGGTCCCAGCAGCTGGTGCCTCTTTCCATGCCCCCCCTTCCCCCAGAGCAGTACTGAGATTTAGTCAGGGGTATTTATAGTACAGGTCACACATCATTAATTTTTGTTTATGGCCTGTGACCTGTCCAGGACTTTTACTACATATACCTGTGACAAAATCGTAGCCTTAATTATGAGGTTCGTGAGTTAGCAACTGGACTGAGGTGACCAAACTCTCTCTTGTTCACTGCCTCTGAAGTACAGTATCTGTATATAGTCATCTAGCTCAAATCCCTAGTGTGAACTGGTGAATGACAAGTGAAAGAATCTGTATCCCATTAATCCCCTATGTTTGGTTTCTTTAGAGTATTATACAAAGATTAAATAGCCCCATAAATCTCCATTGAAGGCAACGGCAAAATTCTTTGTCTGGGCCTAAAGTTAGTAACTCATAATTCAGGATTAAATTCCTACATCAGCCATTCAAGGAGGGTAAGCAGTAATGATTAAAGCTGATCATGCCAGATGTAATTTTCATGGCACTGTGACTTTTTTTCTCTTAGTCTGTTTCCATTTCTTCCTAACATAAAGATGTTTAGCAATTATAGTGCTATGAAAGTAGTGTGACTTAAGTATAAAATGTTTTATCAAAATAAGACCTACTTTAGTGACCCTTACAATTTTTTTTAAATGTTATAGCTGTTTTGCCATCTTTAATTGCTTTTAATCTATTGTCATCTGTTAGGATATTCAGGCCTGTCTGTAAAGGCCTATACTCTAAGAATTTAGGTGTATTCTTATCACTTAACTAGTTACAGAGGTATAAAAGAATCAAAATCGCTGTCTGCCAGTGTAAAGTCCTCTTACTGTGACAGTCTGAGGCCGTTCTTAGGCTAAGGCCTTTGGCTAAGCAGCGGAGGCAGCCATAAGCTGGGAAGCGACCGGTCACACCCTCACATTCCAACTTAGTCACATTGAAATAAGGCGCTATTGGGCCATTAGGAATACAGTCCTGTCCTGATAATGCCTATCGCCTCCAGAGAAAGGGGAGTGCTGAGAAGATGTAAAAGGAAACTTAGTTTGATAGCATCCTGTCTGGCAAAAACTCACTTATCAATAGCTGGGATGTGAAATCCTCATTTCTTTGTTGTTCTATCACTGTAGTCCCCATTTCCTTATTGTTTGTCTGTATAATCTCTGTCTTGTTCTGTGATTGTTTCTGTCTGCTGTATAATTAATTTTGTTGGGTGTAAACTAATTAAGGTGGGATATAATTGGTTAAATAATCATGTTACAATGTGTTAGGATTGGTTAGTTAAATTTCAGTAAAATGATTGGTTAAGGTACAGCTAAGCAGAACTCAAGTTTTACTATATAGTCTGCAGTCAATCAGGAAGGGTGTGGGGGGGAAAAAGAGGAACAGGGAATGGGGGTGGGGAAATTGGAATCATGTTTAGCTAAGGGCAGGAATGGGAACAGGGACACATGTAAGGCTCTGTGGTGTCATTTGGGAGGGGGGACACTAAGGAAGGAAACTGGACTCATGCTTGCTGGAAGTTCACCCCAATAAACGTCAAATTGTTTGCACCTTTGGACTTCAGGTATTGTTGCTCTCTGTTCATGCGAGAAGGACCAGGGAAGTAAGTGGGTAAAGGAGTAGGCCCCCTAACAACATCTATTTGACATAACTTTTCTTTTTTAAACTAAATTTTAACTTTCATCATTCAGAAGTGAATGCACCCAATTTGTGGTTAGGAAAATGATCAAATTTTAAGAGATTAGCTTTAAAAACAAATATAAAAGCAATCGGTGAAACACTGCAAAGGTGAGATATTGCAAAGCTTAGAAAAAATACAGATTTAAGTAGTGGGGTTTTTTAATGACTGCAAAACTGCATAGCTTGTTAACTGAAATTGAAGTGATCTGAGTTGATTCTGTTCTTTCTAAACAGAGACTCTATTTAATGAATCTGGAATTGTATATACAGGGTCAATAGAACTGTGTTGAAGCACCACTTGATATACTAAGACTTCTGTGTCTTATATCAGTCAATATCCTTGTAGTATTTGCACTACATAGAAGGTCAGAATTTTCAGTAAGACATAGAAGCGTATTTGTGTATCTGTAATATATACTCGGAAAGGGATTTGCATGACTTTGGTGTATATGGATGTAGGCCGGTAGTGTTTGGTCACAGAAATTAGATGCATTCAAATTTGTTTACCTTTAACTTTAAAAGTCTGGTGCATAATATATTTTAACCAGAGCACTATTATTTTTGTGTGCTAAAAGTGTTAAGCATTCCACAAAACCTGTATGACTCTGTTGTCAATGGTATGAAATGCACACTGGACAAGGCAGGGGCTTGCTTAACACTGCCCCTTTTCATGTCTATATATGTAGAATCATAGAAATGTAGGGTTGGACGGGACCTTGAGAGGTCATCTACTCCATTCCCCCTGCACTGGGGCAGGTCTAAGTATACCTAGACAATCCCTGACAGGTGTTTGTCTAACCCGTTCTTAAAAACCTCCAGTGATGGAGATTCAACAACCTCCCTTGGTAACTTGTTCTGTGCTTAACTACACTTATGGAAAGTTTTTTTTTTCATAATATCTAACTTAAATCTCCTTTGCTGCAGATTAGGCCACTTTACTACTTGTCCTACTTGCAGTGGATGTGGAGGACAATTGATCACCGTCCTCTTTATAACAACTATTTACATATTTGAAGACTTTTGTTGTTAGGTTCCACTGCTCCAGTCTTCTTTTCTCAAGACTAAGCAAGTAGAGTTTATAAAAAAAAACAAAACCCAACACCCCCTGTCCCCCGCTCCCCCCCCCCCCCCCCAAAAAAACCCAACTTTCCTCATAGTCAGGTTTTTTAAATCTTTTGTAATTTTTGTTGCTCTTCTCTGGACTCTCCAGTTTATCCATATCTTTCTTAGACTAGGCATCTGGAACTGGACACAGTACTCAAGCTGAGGCCTCACCAGTGCTGAGTAATAGAATCATAGAATATCAGGGTTGGAAGGGACCTCAGGAGGTCATCTAGTCCAACCCCCTGCTCAAAGCAGGACCAATCCCCAATTTTTGCCCCAGATCCCTAAATGGCCCCCTCAAGGATTGAACTCACAACCCTGGGTTTAGCAGGCCAATGCTCAAACCACTGAGCTATATGGGATAGTTATCTCCCATGTCTTACATATGACATTTTTGTTTATATGCCCCACAATATTAGCCTTTTTCTCAACTGCATCACATTGTTGACTTTTATGTTCAGTTTGTGATCCACTATATCATCCAGATCCTTTTAAGCAGTACCAGTGCCAAGCCAGTTAATCCCCATTTTATGGTTGTACATTTGATTTTTTTCCTTCCTAAGTGTAGTGCTTTGCATTTGTCTTTGTTGCATTGTATCATGTTGATTACATATTCCTGAGGGAATTCTGCACCCAAAAATGAAAAATTCTTCACCAAAAAATAAAAATTCTGCGCACACTATTTTAAAATCCTGAGAAGTTCTGCGTATTTTATTTTTCAATAGATAAATGTGGAGGCTTCAGCATGACAGTGGGGAGTACAGGCCAGTGGCTTCGTGGAGGTGGGAGATCACCTGCAGACCCCCGCCCACCCAGGGACACAGACTCAGTGGTGAGGTTACACCTGACACAGCGCAAAGGCCAGGCCTACCCCAGAAACAGCCCAGGGCCCTGCCCCTCCATGCTAGGTGCAGCCGGGGAAGATTTCTGGGGGTAAATCTTATCCAGCCTGGGCACTCCTTGCAGGGGAAGAGGAAGTCCTGTCCTCTCCCGCCCCCAGACCAGTTGGGACTAACAGCTAAGCCTGGTGCACAGTAGGAGCCACTGGCGGGCTGTCCTCAGCTCCGCTACCACCATCCCCCCAGTGATTTACCTCTCCGCTGGCTGCTCCGAGGGCCTGAAATGACACACCCACACTGCTGAGGAGGGGCACGTGACTGCTCTTGTGGCTTCTCTTTGCTTCCTCATCAGAAAGTCATTTTTCTGCGGGGAAGCAAAGAAATCTGTGGGGGATATGAATTCTGTAGACACACAGTACCACAGAATTCCCTCAGGAGTAATTTCAGACCAGTTCTCGAATTTGTCAAGGTCATTTTGAATTCTAATTCTGTTCTACAAAGTACTTGCAAACCCTCCCATCTTGGTATCATCCACAAATTTTATAAGTGTACTCTCCACTCCATATTCCAAGTCATTAATGAAAATATTGACAGACCCCTGTGCGACCCTACTAGATATATCTCCCATTTTGACAGTGAAGTATTGATAACTACTCTTTGAGTTCAGTGTTTCAACCAGTTTTGCACCCACCTTGTTGTAAATTTCATCTAGACCACATTTCCCTAGTTTACTTATTAGACTGTCTTGGAAAAAAATCAAAATATGTCCACAGCTTCCCTCCCGCCTGTAATCTGGTAGGCCAGGAACCCTGTCACAAAAGAAAATAAGTTTGGTTTTGTGTGCTTTGTTCTTGACTAATCCATGTTGGGTTTTCCTTATAACCCTGTTATCCTCTAGGTGCTTCAAATTGATTGTTTAATAATTTGTTCCAGTATATCTCCAGGTATCAAAGTAAGGCTTGATTGGTCTATAATTCGCCGAGTCCCCTTTGTGTCATATTCTCTTTGTTCCCTGTTTTCAGGAGAAGGGCAAACTTAGTACCTATCTTTAAAAAGGGGAACAAGAGTATATGATCGTATACTATTACATAAGTAATAAAATATCATGTCATGTTTTTACTACAGCTGTCTAAGGTTCATTTTGAAAGTTTGGCCCCATTAGAGCCAAGCCTGATTCACTGTACTGCTTGTAAATTACTTTTTATTCTGGCTGGCTTGCTTCATAATATATAGCACTGAAATGTGCTGCACGTGAATCTTAGCTTGTAGAAAAGGATCTGTTGCGTATGATCATGCACAAAGAGTAGGTGCAAACTCAACAACTTTAATACTGGCATTTACTGACTTGAGTGTTTAAATGTGCCATCAGAATTGTCTCTAAACAAAAGCTTTTATGGAATTTTCTTTAAATTTAAGCTGCCAAGAGTGTTTAGTTCAAATATTGATGCATTGGTTGAACTTTCCCTATTTTAACTGTTCAAATGTTTTTAGTCACAAGGAGGAAGGGTGCAATTAAAAGTTATTCAGTTTGTTTTGCAAGGAAGGAATTTTACTAATCTGAACTAAACATAGCTAGTTTTTCAATTATATATTCTTTTTAAAATAAAAGCTCTATAAAAAGTAAGATTACATTTATGATGAAACCTGACAAGCAAGTTTTAATATGTATTTTGTAAAATGAAGGCTTTTACATGGGAGACAGTGTAGTTCAACGTGTAGGACATTGAGCTGGAAGTTCTAGTCTTGGCTCTGCCACAGAGCTGCTTTGTGTCTTTAGTCAAGTCACACTCTTTGTTTGCCTCCTTTCACACCCTTGGCCTGGTCAAATTGTAAGCTCTTCGGGATAGGATTTGTCTCTTAATGTCTGTACAGTTCCTAACACAGTGGTGCTTTGATCCTGGTTGGGGTCTGCAAACTCATTTATAATACAAATTAATTTGTAGACCCTTCAAAAATGCATTTGTAACAATCTCAAAATTTAATATTGTTGAAAGTAACTATTTAAAACCATATATTAAATATTTACAAAGGTAAAATGATCCATGAATGGGAACTAATTGCTTCAGAGGAAGGTATCCTTTCAGTTACAGTTCCTAGTCCTATATCCTGTCTAGGTTAGTTTTGTTCAAAAGTCATTATGGTCCGATGCCTCTTGAGTTGTCCGTATTAAATGAGTTGGTCATAGTCTTATCCAGTCTGAGTGGACAGGTAGTGACATCACCAGAATCACAACTAGCACTTTTGTTACCTGTTTCAGCAGAGATGACTTTTTAAAAAAAGGAGGTATTGAATAGATTTGGAGAGTGAGCTTTCAAGCTCAGTCGCACTGAGACGATCCATCTTGATGACTATAAATCAGCACCTTTTAAAAATCTTAAAACACATTTTAGACAACAGTTGGCCTGGAACTCATCTAGAGACCTTCCCACACAAAAATTCTTCTAAAACATGTAGATTTGACACTTCCATACAATCCTTTTTCACTATCCTCTAACCCGGTGGTTCTCAACCTGTTTACCATTGTGGACTGCACTGTGTTATGTGGGCTGCATCCAATTCTACCTGTATAGCCCTAAGGATGTCCCATGGGGCGTGGGTTGAGAACCACTGCTTCTAATCTATTATATGTACTTACCTAATTTCAGATTTCTTACCTTAAGACAACCTAGATCCAAAATGCTTAAAATGTAAAATCTCTGACAACCTCATTAGTACATGTAAGGGTCACAATAGCACTGGAATAGATGATTGTTGTGCACTAAATACCTGTATAATTATCCTCTGCTTATCTTTTAATTGATCACTAGAGTGTATTGTGACAATACAACTGCTACTTATGATAAAATTGCTCTGGAAAGAACTTTGTTACTTACTATGATCAAGTTGATTATTTTTTTTACTACTTTATATTGGTGCTGTGAATACTTTGGGCAAGGGTAGGAGGGAGTGTGCATCTGACTTTCATCCAAAGTGTAAACCTCCTACATATATGACAGAAGGTTTTGTCTTTCTGAGAAGTCTAGGGGGTTTCTGTTTACATAGGTGTATAAAAGATAGTTTTTAAAAACGAGCCTCTGAGAATTGGGAATACTTGAACATCCCCCTAGCGTGGCAAAGATGATGCTGGAAAAAAGCCTACTTCTGAATTGTCAGTCAGGAATATTTACTTAAAGAAAGCTACCACATGCCCTTTGTGGTTCTCAAAAACGTAAATGATTTTACAGTTCTCAAGTACCTGAATCGCAGACACCGTTGTTTCAGCTCAGAAGATTGGACAGGATTTGCTGTGGAGGCCATCAGTGTTCTACCTTAGTAGAATGAAGGCATTGTTGAGCAACACAAGGCTCTTCTTTTCCATCCTGCTGCTGGAGCATGTAACTTCTATTCCTATTTCCAGCTCCTGACTGATCAGAGTGAGAGAGACCCACAGTGAGAGCAAACAAGTCTGACACACAGGAATGTGGAATGCTACAACTGAGCCACTGAATCAGAAATAGCAAGGTTTTTATGAATGTTGAGTTGAAGGAATTATCCCCAATAGTGTCACACAAGCTTTAATGTGGCATCCATTATGAGACTGTAGGGTTTTAACTGATTCTACAAAGTGTGCCCTCCTTCAGCTCATGAGCCTAACTTTGGTTTAAGAAGGCATTTTTGTTGCTGCTTCACCATATTCAGTGATTCACCTAAGTTCAGATGAATGTTGCAGTTGAGATTTCATGATCAATAAATTCTGGTGTCTGAGTGGGAAAGATCTATCTACAGCTTTTTGGATCACTAGGTAATTTGTTGATCTTGTAATGTATTTCTGTTCTTTGGGGGAAATGATTCAGATCCTAGTGGGCAATTTTGAAACCACATCTTATGTCAAAAAGAAGGGCATAGTTAATTTGGATGTAGCCTTTGATGATAGATGTCTGCTTATTTATACTCCCCCCCCCCCCCAAAAAAAATCCCCTTCTCCCAGCAATAGGAGTTGTGCTGCTTGTTGTCCATGAAATTGTGTTCTGTGGAAGAAATCCCAGACAGAGAAATTGAGAACTCACCAGTCACTGGAGTTCTCCTATTAGGAATTTTTCTATGAATTTACTCTCAGACAATTTGTGGCTATTTAACTACAGCATGTTATGTAGAAATGAAATCAGTTGAGAGTTGACTATACCAACACATTAAAGCATGTAAGGTGCTGTAGAATAACTGAAAAATAAATGTTGAACTTTATTTTTTAAAAAATCTTGCTATAATACTTCTCCCATGCTTTTAAACTGCATGTTGTCAGAGGTTCATATAATTTAGAGGGGGCTTAATTACTCATTTTAGGACTCTTCCATTCCCCTATTAGTGCAGGATTATTCTGGTCAGCGCATTTTAGTGTTTCTGTCTGGTTTAGACTGAAATGTGCCAAATGGTGAGTTCTCTTGATAGATTATACAGGGTAACACATTTTACTGTCAGATTTTTTTTCTTGATATTAAGCATGTGGTTTTATTTTTCCTGTTTAGTTTCATTCCATGAATCCTATTTTTACGACCTTTTTATATATATTCATCAGAATCCAGATCATATATTTGTGCGGGAAGGTACTTGGGTATGTGTGCTGAAGGTTCACCATCTCTGGCAGTGAATAATCAATACCATACTCTGAGAAATAATACACTAGTGCTATTGACTTAACACTACAGCCACCTCTTTCAAGACAACGATTTTAGGATTGGAGAGCATATCATTCCTAGATTTATTGTGAATAGGCTTATATCCTGTGCTTATATTGCAATTACATTGCTCAAATCTTTAAATACAAAACATTACATGAACTTATTATTTAGGTTGCTGTCACAGAGTCCCCGGGCGATGCTCTGGAGCTGCTCTGGTGGAAGTCGTGTGAGCTTCTTGCTCTGAAGACAGGCTGCTCACAGAGAGGAGACTTCACCAGAGTCCTGACTGGCTTTGTAGGGAGCAGTTCCAGAGCATCGCCCTGGGGACTCCATGACAACAACGATTATAGGATTGGAGATCATATCATTCCTAGATTTATTGTGAATAGTGGCAAAGTCAGGCACTCAGAAATTAGGAAATGCCGTAATTAAGGTTGCCTGTGCCGTAAGTCCATTACGGTTCTAGTAATCAAGAAGCCAACTTGAGAGCCTGTACTCTACCAGTACATCACACTCAAAAATCTTCTGCCTAGAAGTCTTGGATTTAATATTGGAATTGCTACTATATTACAATACAGTGAATGTGCAAAGAACTTTTGTCTGAATTCATTTTCTGCTGGGGCACCTGTATGCTTCTTACCGAAGTAGTTGTTTGAATAGGAACAATATAGGAATATGTTTTAGTAACTGTGTTCACTGTGGGCTGTCACACTGCAATTTGCAAAGGACGCTCATTTCACTGATTTTTTTTTTTTTTTTTTTTTAGTGGCTTGAGATTCCCCTCTCCAAGTTTTTCCTCTCCCCAAAGTAGCATGTTTAGCACAGTAGAATAAGTCTGAAGGTTGCCAACAGTCCTGTTATATTCCAAGAGAGTATTGAATGAGCAACTTTCATATTTTTTCTTCCCAGATGCACAATCAGAGAAGAAGATCGTGTTTCTGATTTACCACAACTGGAGAGTCATAAGTAAGTTTGATTTCTGACATATAAAGATTTTGGAGCATGTTTTCTGTTAGTTCTTTATACTGCTTTTGTTTCAGAATGTCAGTGATATACTTCACTGTGTAATGTATTACCTTGCAGTCCATGGTTAGTGACATCCTTGACTAGCTCTACTGCAATAGCACCTATCACGTTTGCAGCTATTATAGAGGAAGAGCTCCAGCAAGAAGCAGCTCTTATCAGGAGCAGAGAGAAACCTTTGGCTTTGATCCAGGTAAAGGAAGATGTATTTTTTTCACTACCTCTTTTAGAGATGACATTTTAGAATGAGCTATTCATATGCTGCATCGTGTCTACCAGCTGTTAAAACATAACTTCAGGCTCGTTTTGGGAGGGTAGGGCTATCCCAGGTGTGGGCAAACTTTTTGGCCTGAGGGCCACATCTGGGTATAGGAATTGTATGGCGGGCCATGAATGCTTACGAAATTGTGGTTGAGTGTGAACTCTGGCTGGGGGTGCGAGCTCCGGGGTGGGGCCAGAAATAAGGAGTTCAGAGTGCAGGAGAGGTCTCTGTCTGGGATGGGTCTGGGGATGAGGGATTTGGGGTATAGGAGGGTGCTCTGGGCTGGTACCGAGGGGTTCGGAGGGCAGGAGGGAGATCAGGGCTGGGGCAGGGTGTTGGGTGCGGTGGGTGGGGGTGGCAGCTCAGGGGTTCAGGCTCCGGGTGGCACTTACCTCAAGAGGCTCCTGGAACCAGCGGCTAGTCCCACCTCCGGCTCCTACACAGAGGTGCAGCCAGGTGGCTCTGCTGCATGCTGCCCCATCCGCAGGTGTGGTTTCCGGCCAATGGGAGCTGCAGGGGCAGTGCTTGGAGTGGGAGCAGCGTGCGGAGCAGAGCTCCTTGGTTGCCCCTATGCGTATGAGCCGGAGGGAGGACATAACCGTTGCTTCTGGGAGCCGCGTGGAGCGGCCCCTGACCCCGCTCCCCAGCTGGAGCGCCGGAGCAGGGCAAGCCCCAGACCCTGCTCCCCAACGGGAGCTGGTGGGCCAGATCCGGCCCGCGGGCCATAGTTTGCCCACCCCTGGGCTAGCCTGACAGTATTTGGGGACTTTAACTGCTAGGGCTATGTTCTATATTCCCCAATTTTCTTTGCCTGCTCTCATGGTTTGGAGTGTGTTGCCTTCTCCCACTCAGCCAGTCCATGAGTGTTTTAGAATCTGTTAGGATGTATGGCCCCAGGACCTGCCTGGCTAACAGGTTGGTTTTTTTTAAAGACCTAGCATGCAAAACATATCTGTATTTGAATGAAATGAAGAATATTCATTGATTACTGACGTGCAGGATGTATCATTATTCAGGGCCATTAAACCTTATTGGCAATGGTAATTTGTTTTAAAAGGTAACGCTGTTATACATTGAACAGTTTCCATCCCCCATGAGATGATTTCTTCTAGACCTGATTATAAAATGCTGACTTCCCCTTCCCCTCCTCTCTTTCTTTCGTCCTTCAGATTGAGGAGCGTGCTATTCAGGATTTGCTAATCCACTACGAAGCTTTTGACAACCCTGATGAGTTTGTTGTCGTTGAAAGGGCTCCACAGGGACCTATTGCAACACCTTTGTGGAACAAGCACTGAAGCTAATCCATCATGAATTTCATGAAGATGTGTCTACTTCAGAGTTTTTGACTTTTATTACAGGTAGAATTGGAGTGCGGGAGCAGTCTTGTAAATGTAGTATCAGTGTTTAAAATGCTGCACATAATCTGCATGCATCTGATTATAGTGGGGAGAGAATGCAGACTATAATTTGTTAGTGTCCATTATTCACACCATATGATGTATGTATGTTTTGACAACAAACTTTTTACCATACCCTGTGTTAATAACATTCTATATAAAATTGTAGATTGAAAATACATTTGCTTATATTGAGGTTTAGTCCATGTTAGGACAGTAAGGGTTTTTGTTAAATTCACAGGTGGTGGGGAAAAAGTAGGCCCTAATTTTGTGATTATTGTAAAACTGATGGTGCAAAATTATGCATCTTTTAAATGTGGGTGTTTTAATCAGGATTGACATGACAGATTAGAAATATCCCAAATGTATCTTTGCTTAAATTTAGTCTAAAAATACCATTTGAAAATGCAGTTTTTCATAACCTCTGATGTGTGTGTATGAGTACTGGTTCTCTCAGCTATGGTGGCTAGTACTTTTGACTGTTAGTCTTCATGGTGAGCCTCTGTGCTGGACTTGATGTGCTCTGCTACTACCTGCTTCCAGTTCAGTTGTGTGTGTTTTTACACTGTTGTTAGATTGACATTTTGAGCCGCCCAAGCTCTGTTATGGCTTAAAACAAACACAGTTCAGTGGGATGTGGTATCACTAGTTGGATCATCCATGGTGTATTCTGGTAAATTGGTACAATTTTAGAACCACTGTATTAAAGTGCTGAGGAAATGCAAAACCTGTATGTTAAATATTAGAGCTAAAAGGACGAATGCTTAACTGTGGATTTTGAGAATGCCTAACCTGCAAAGATTTCATGGCTGGCTTTTCAGTATTGTGTATTCAAAAAGTTCTTTGTGCCTGGTTTCTCTGAACAGATTTATAAAAATTGTTTAATAGCCTTATGTACAATATGCTGTCTTGTTGGGTTGTGTTGTGTTTGGGTAGTTAAATGTGGACTTACCAGTTTCAGTAATCTCAGCGTTTACAGATCCTGGGCAAACTGGAGAGGATCAAGCTTAGAGAAGGTATACCCAGATGGATATACAAAGCAATCACTATGTGATAAATTGAGTCTTGGAAAAGAATGTAGCTGCATCTAATGGCTTCAGGTGAGCTACATTTAAAAAAGAAACCCCGTGTAAACAAATTCAATAAACATTAAAATCTTGATTCACACAAATTTGTGTACTTAAATTTTTGTGTGCCATTGTATAAAAATTGACTTTTGTGGCAATTGGAGTATTCTAAAAGTATTTTCATTTTATGTGGCGCATGAACAGTGTGCTTAATACAAGATAAAATGTCAAGTAAACCCCTACAAGGGGGAGAGGATTGCTGTGGAAGTGAAATTTAAAAAGCGTAATCTGAAGACAGAAATTCTTCAAAAACATGTGAAATCCTTTATTTATAGATATGATTAAAGAGTTGTGACTGATAGGATAGACAAAAGCTAAAATGCCAAATTGTCCTGATACAAGTATAATGCCATTAGTCTGCAATATGTTAATTTTCATGTACTAATATAGGACTTTATTCTGTTTTCCTGATTGAGGTTCATGTCACCAAAAGCTTGCATTTAAATATTTAAGAAAGGTATTTTAAAAGGCCAGTCTTATTTTATCAAACAATTTTGTATATGAATGTTTTAATTTCTTGAACTAAACGATACATCAGCATCAACTCAGTGAAATAAATTTGAGATTATCAATTCAATCCTTTTTTTAAAAGCATCTCTTAGGAAATACATGCATGAGTTTTCTCTTTAGAGAATTTTACCTCAATAATCTTTAAAATTAGCACCTTCTCTTTAACAATACTTTCTTTGGTTGTAATGAATAATATATTACTGCCCAAGGAAGTATTAAGAAATAGTTATATTAATGACAAACAAATTAGTAGCATACACGTATAAAACTTATTTAGAATGACAAATCCCAAGCCATGTTAAAATGTATGTTAACTAAATACATGTACATATTTTCATTCTTCCAGCAATAATTAGGAAACAATTAAACTACCCCATGGGAAAACTATCTGAATGTTATGAACTTGTTAACTGATAGTTACCAAAACTGATAGTAATTACCAGTTGCTATTAAAATTGGAGTTACTCTAAGCTGGGAGAACACAATTTGAGAATATAATTAACATATTACATACAAAAACCTTCATGAAAAGGACATTATTTAGGTTGCAAAGTTAAGCACTTGAAAGTTAGGAAATGTCAGATTTACAATTGCCTGTTTCAGAGTACCAGCCGTGTTAGTCTGTATTCGCAAAAAGAAAAGGAGTACTTGTGGCACCTTAGAGACTAACCAATTTATTTGAGCATAAGCTTTCGTGAGCTACAGCTCACTTCATCGGATGCATACTGTGGAAAGTGTAGATCTTTTTATACACACAAAGCATGAAAAAATACCTTCCCCCCCACCCCACTCTCCTGCTGGTAATAGCTTATCTAAAGTGATCACTCTCCTTACAATGTGTATGATAATCAAGGTGGGCCATTTCCAGCACAAATCCAGGGTTTAACAAGAACATCGGGGGGGGGGGTAGAAAAAAACAAGGGGAAATAGGTTTTACCTTGCATAATGACTTAGCCACTCCCAGTCTCTATTCAAGCCTAAGTTAATTGTATCCAATTTGCAAATGAATTCCAATTCAACAGTTTCTCGCTGGAGTCTGGATTTGAATTTTTTTTGTTGTAATATCGCAACTTTCATGTCTGTAATCGCATGACCAGAGAGATTGAAGTGTTCTCCGACTGGTTTATGAATGCTATAATTCTTGACATCTGATTTGTGTCCATTTATTCTTTTACGTAGAGACTGTGTAACCTGAATTTGGCCCCTTTGTGCATCCAACCTCTGAACTTAATGAGGCCAGGTTCTTCCGGGGAAAAAAAAGCATGTGATGACGTAATTAAAGATCATAATGCACAGGCACAAGGGTGCTAAATTATGGTTGCACAAGCAACTGTAACTCTGGCATTTCCTAACTTTCAGATGCCTCATATCGCAAGAGAAGTTGTGACATGCAGAAGATCAAAAATCAAGCCGGTTGTAGAGCTGGGTGTAGAACCCAGACTTACCGACTCCTAGTTATGACCATGCTCCCTTCTGCCAATTATTTAAAACCCAATCAGAGCATTCTGTGAATACATGGCACCTATTCAAAACCATCAAAAACTTCAAGGCAAGAGTTTCCATTTTAGCACTCTGTGTCAAGATTCCCATGTAGCTAATTTTAATAACTTGAAAATTAATTCTCAAAACCCTGTTATACAAAGACAAATCCTCTATATGTATTGTCTATACAGTATACTAGCACTTAATTCCAATTCTTATCTAGCTATAGCAGGAAGGAATAGATTTACATCAGGGCTTTTCAAACTTCACTGCACCACGACCACCTTCTGACAACAAAAATTACTACAGGAGGGATCAAAGCCTGAGCCCATCCAAGCCCCACCGCTGGGCAAGGGGGGGGGGGGGGGGGGCAAAGCCCAAGGACTTCATAGAATCATAGAATATCAGTATCATCCGCAAATTTGCTGAGAATGCAATCCACACCATCCTCCAGATCATTTATGAAGATATTGAACAAAACCGGCCCCAGGACCGACCCTTGGGGCACTCCACTTGATACCGGCTGCCAACTAGACATTCCCAGGCAGGGGGCCTGTACCCTCAGCCCTGCCACCCAGGGCTGAAGCCCTTGGGTTTGGGCTTGAGCCCCGGGCAGTGGGGTCGAGCTTCAGCCCCAGACCCCAGCAAGTCTAACTCCAGCCCTGGTGACCCCATTAAAATGGAGTCACAACCCACTTTGGGATCCCGATCCATAGTTTGAGAACCGCTGATTTAGATTAAACTGTTGCAAGCAAAGCTGCGGCAGTTCTGTCCTTTTCAGTGGCTCAACACTCTGTAAAAAATGCCTGCACTGTGAACTGTTAAGGGAGCCACTGCATCTGTTCATAAACAACTATGCCTTGTTTGAATTTGTGGTGTGTTTCCTGTAAAGATAAGCATAAAAATCCTACCTTTATGAAGAAATGAAATGCAAAATCTAATTATGATCAGTTCTAGTAACTTTTTATAATAACCTGCCTTAGTACAGCCAGGAACTTTGTAATTATCTTTATTACCTATTATGTTTTGGTAAAATAGTTATTTATCAAAAATTTGTCTAGTTCCTGGGTTAAATTTCCAGGACTTAATGTAAATTGGTATCTACAAAAGGCAGCGCCTCACTGTTTACAGTGAAATGAACATATGGCATCTTGGTGTGTAATTTCAAAACTCCTCACATTATGGCTTGTTGGCATAAGAATTGGGAAGTTAATAAAAGGCTTTTGATTCAATATATGCAAATATCCAGTTGCTGGGTGGGATGAGTGTTTTGAGAAGGATTAGCCGAAGTACTTTATTGATTTGTCTTCTCATTCATTATCTCAAACTTCAAAGCCACTTGCCCCCCCTCCAAAAAAAAGGGAGGGGGGAGGGGCTGATTTGAAAACAATACTTTCACTTCTAATGGAGACAATATTATGTTTAAACAATTTTAATTTGTCTCTTTTTATACTGCTGCAGTAACTCCAGGCTATTGAAGTTTCCGGCACTTGATACCATACAGCATTGTGCTATAAGTCACCTGCTCTAAGGCATTTCAGAAATATGGCTAATCTGTTACTTTGCAACACAGGATAGATTAGTTAGAGAGGAGACCAAATGAGTGATTTCAATCAGTTAGTATAGCTGTAATTGCTGTAGTCTACAAGTAACCTTCATTGTTTATGAGCAGACTCCATATGGAGCATGCAGGAGAAAATCTTATAATACATACTGTTGCTTTAATTTCACAGGAGGGAGACTACTGACCACATATGCTCATTTAACTTGTTGTAGGAACCTCTTGATGGCAGTAACCACTGTTGTACTACTTTAACTATACATCTGTAGTTAACGCAGTATAACCCCTTTACTGTAGATGTACTTATACTGGGATAAAGTGCTTATACTGGTACAGTTTATTCCCATAGGGGAAGGGCAATAAGATTTATGGGGTAAACATGTACTCTGGCATCACTGCATCCACATTAGGGTTTGTACCAATATAACTATTTCAGTGAAGAATCAGACCCCAAACCAAAATAGTTGCACCATTACAAAAACCATGTGATGACTAGGCCTTACGGTAAGTTCAAAACACAAGGGGTGAAGTCCTGGCTCCTCTGAAGTCAATGGTAAAACTCCAACCGACTTCAGTATGGCCTGGATTTCACCAATAAATCTTATTTTGTCTCCTGAGATGTGCTAACAGATTAAGAAAATCTATTGTCAGTCTTTTTCTTTTCTGGAAGTGGAGGCCTCAGTAACAGTGAATAGTGAATAACACAAGCATAGTTACAGGTTTCAGAGTAGCAGCCGTGTTAGTGTGTATTCGCAAAAAGAAAAGGAGGACTTGTGGCACCTTAGAGACTAACAAATTTATTTGAGCATAAGCTTTCGTGAGCTACAGCTCACTTCATCGGATGCATGAAGCATAGTTGTTAGTAGTTCCTTAGTCTTTAACGTGGAGGCAGTGGTGAGGTTGGGAAATAGCTCTCTAGAGACAAAAGTGGGGTACTGTATTTTTTTTTTCTTTCAGTTCTTAATGAATAGTTTACTTTTTCCTAAATATTTTTTATGTTGTTCATTGAATTACTGTAGGAAAACTGATGGAAGGAATTTTGCTTACCTAGATAAGTTTGTTACCACAATCACTGTTTGAATCTGAATCTTTCACACAGCATCTTTTTGCAATTAAAAACCTTAGTTTATAGATGTATTAAAATTTCCCTATATAGCAATGAGTCTTGTATGTTAAGCAATCCAATAATTAAAACCATGCTTGAACACTTAAGCCATTCCATTGTTCTTGAGTGACTCGGGCAGCCACAAAGTAAAGGTGGTGCAATGTCTTCACATTGCATTTGGATGTTGCTGCTGATATTGCGACAGATATCAAATGATTTTATTTCTGACTCCAACGACTACAGTAGATTGCATTTTTAAAAGTTTTTTGCCAATAGTTTCAGCAAAGTAGTATTAATAGATTCTAAGGCCAGTAGAGATCGTGATGATCATCCAGTTTTACTTCCTGCATAACACAGACCATAGAATTTCATCAAGTGCTTCTGACTCTAAACACTCAGCACTGAAGAAGTTGATACTGCCCTCTTCTGCTGTTGCCTCCCAGAACTGAAAGTGTTGGTACAGCAAGAGTCAGAAAATCCCATATGTTCTTCGGTACTATAAGCTTTAATATCCGGGACTCATCAAATATCTGCACAAATGCAGCTGATGCCACAGGATTTCATATGCTCCAGAGATCTGTTTGTTTCTGAGGAACTAGAGTCTCCTGGGTTGAGCTCAAGACTCCCAGTACTGCAGCCTAACTTATCCCTGGACCTCACTTTTCACTACTACTGCCTGCCTCCCTGGTGTATCAATATGCACTGACAGATGGATAATTCCTCTTCCTCATATTCCGATAAAGGAGCAGACAAAGGAAGAGAGTTTTTCAGACTCTCAGATCTCAGTACAGGGCTCTGCTGGCTGGCTGACCACCTTTGATTACCAAGAAACTGCATAATCGAAGGATACTTCCAGGCTTTTTACCACCATGATCTGCCAAGTGTCTTCCCTGGTATGAGCAGTCCTGGCAGCCTCCTCCATTCCCATATTTCAGAACTTGATGAAAAGAGTGGCAGTCACTCTACAAATTCCATTAGAAGAAGTCCAAGATACCCAGCATAAATTGCTTGGTGTACATGCACCATTGTCAGCCTTTTCTACAAATAAGGTGCTATTAAAACCTGCCAAAATGATTGGGCAGACTCCTGCTGCTCCCTTACCCTGACAGCTAAGAGGGCAGATTAAAAAATATTATGCCCTGGCTAGAGCATTAGAAGTTTTATTTTCTCATCCTCCCCCTCATTCTGTGATTGTGGAGGCAGTGAATTAGCATAATAGGTAACACCATTCAAAGGTAACCCCACACAGTAAGGACCAGAAGTGCTTAGACTTTTTTGGTTGTAAAAGTTTTTCGTCTGCAACCCTGTAATTCCAGATTGCTAATTATCAGGCAATTCTGGCAAAATATAACCACATCAATTATACCAAGTTTAGGTCTTTCATTGAGCATTTACCACAAGGAGCAATTTCAGGATATTTTTGCAGAGGGGCAGATTTTGATGAGAACCATCTTGGAGGCTTCTCTCAGCACAGCTGGTATGTCAAGTAGCTCCATCTCAACTGCCATAGTCATGTGTAGATCCTCCTTGCTCCAGTGCTTGGAATTTTCACAGAAGGTCCAAAGCACAGCAGAGGACCTTATCTTTGATGGTTTGAAATTGTTTAGTGACTCTCTGTTGGAATACTCAGTTTATTTAAGAACTGACTGGAAGAGCTCCATTGCAACTGCTCTGAAATGGAGAATACACATCTGGGAGTAAACCAAGTAGCAACCGTCTCTCCTCTTACTCAGCAGGAAACAATAGTTTCTATCTGCCTTGAAAAGTTCTCAAAGAAATGAGAAAGTAAGGGAAATGATCCTAAAAGTTTAATTTTTGGTGTTCAGTCCTATGATTTCTTCCCATCTTTTTTCATTTCTTTGAAAATGTCAAAGATGAGGGAGGGGGAAAATTGAAGCATAAAGGCAAAACATTTGAGGCTGACTCCTCAACTGGTGTAAATCAATTGACTTCAATTGTAAATGAATTAGAGCTATACCTGTTTTATAACAGCTGAAGACCTAATCCATAGACTCAGTTAAGTGTAAATTGTATGGTACAAATGGGCCTGCCTTCCGTTAGTTAAAAATCTCTTTTCCATCCTACTTCTAGAGGAAAGTGTCCAGTGCATCCTTCAGTCAGTGGTAGGGCTGAAAGAAAACTACTGCGTTTTCCATAGGAAACTCACTGTTGAGAAAACCCCTGATATAGCGTCATATGCCTTTAGCCTTAAACATTAGTTTTCCTGTCTCATCGCAGCTACATCTGATTCATAGGTCACTGTTTACTTGTGTTAGGATCACCTACTTTCCAGTAAAAACCCAAGTTATTTGCTCCTCTTTGTTTTCCTGCAGTTGTGACGAATCATCAGCTGCACTATCTTGCATTATGACTCATTTTTAGGGCTATTTTTTGTCTAATTTCATACTAGTAGCTTTGATCTGGAGAGCACCGTGCCACATCTGCTAAATGTCCTTGATCACAACCCAACTCTTCCTCAGAGAACTATGCTTGCCTCACCTGATGATAGTGGTTGAAACAATAAGTGGAGAAAATGGCACTTACAAAAAAGATTGAACTAGAGAAGTGTTTTTTTCACACTCAGAGCTTTGATCCTACACTGTATTTTGTATAAGCCTTTATTGCAAAGAAAAAAATTACTGCTCCTTTTCCTGTTGTCTGTATTTTAAGATGTTTTCCAGATACATACTCGCCCACTTGTACATACTCAGAGGAGGTGAAATTGAGCTATAAGACTATAAACACAACAAAGGGTGCTGATCGCATCATTGGTAACCCTGAGTTTTATTTGTAACTTTACTAACCGGTTTTGTGTGTGTGTGTGTGTGTGTGTGTGTGTTCATATAGTTTAAAAAGGGTGCAATACTGTTTGCAAAATATTTATATTTGTTTCTCTTTAGCTTTCTCTGTTTACATGGTACATTTCTGTTTGCCGGAAAATAAGAAAGCAAATAAAATGTTTTTTCATACATATATTTTCAATAATGCTTTTCAATTAAAAATGCCTTTCATCATCTTTTGCAAACATTAATAAATTAGAGTGAGGCACAGTAGTAATGCACAATTAGCGTAGCTTCACAGATGGGGAAACAGAGGTTCAGAGATGGTAGCTGATTTACCCAAGATCAGACAGTAAATTCCTGGCAGTTCCAGAAAAAGAGCCCAAAGTCTCCTCTCTGAGCCTTCTGCTCTAACCACATGTAGCATTGCAGCTGTTTGCAAGATAAGCTGCCCCAAAACCTAATCTTTGGACTGATAAGAATTTTTTAATTTCAGTGATTCTATTACTGTAACATTTTCTGCAGAAAAGGACCTAGGGGTTACAGTGGACGAGAAGCTGGATACGAGTCAACAGTGTGCCCTTGTTGCCAAGAAGGCTAACGGCATTTTGGGATGTATAAGTAGGGGCATTGCCAGCAGATCGAGGGATGTGATCGTTCCCCTCTATTCGACATTGGTGAGGCCTCAGCTGGAGTACTGCGTCCAGTTTTGGGCCACACACTACAAGAAGGATGTGGAAAAATTGGAAAACATCTAGTGGAGGGCAACAAAAATCATTAGGGGACTGGAACACATGACTTATGAGGAGAGGCTGAGAGAACTGGGATTGTTTAGTCTGTGGAAGAGAAGAATGAGGGGGGATTTGATAGCTGCTTTCAACTACCTGAAGGGGGGTTCCAAAGAGGATGGCTCTAGACTGTTCTCAGTGGGAGCAGATGACAGAACGAGGAGTAATGGTCTCATGTTGCAGTGGGGGAGGTTTAGGTTGGATGTTAGGAAAAACTTCTTCACTAGGAGGGTGGTGAAACACTGGAATGGGTTACCCAGGGAGGTGGTGGAATCTCCCTCCTTAGAGGTTTTCAAGGTCAGGCTTGACAAAGCCCTGGCTGGGATGATTCAGATGGGGATTGGTCTTGCTTTGAGCAGGGGGTTGGACTAGATGACCTCCTGAGGTCCCTTCCAACCCTGATATTCTATGAACTCAAGTAAGTTAGTGTATGTCTACACTGGCAAGTTTCTGCACCACAAGTTATACCACTTTTATTAAAACACTGGAATTAAACCACTGTTGCATGCCCACACTGCGCTCCTTGTGACGCTGGAGTGCATCCATATTAGCAGCTCTTGCAACGGGACAGACAGCAGTGCACTGTGGGAGCTATCCCACTGTGCAACTGGCAGCAGGGTGCTTTGGGAAGGGTTTGCAGTGGGGCAGGCACAGCGTCCCATGATGCAGGGTTCCCAATCCCATTGTTCCATGGACATCCTACTACATTGCCAGCTGCTTTTCAACTGAAGTCCAGTGGGGTTGGGAGGGAGGGAGGGAGAGAGTGTGTGTGTGTATGGAGCGGGGGAGAGAGTGGGTGTCAGCAGGCTCTCTTGTAAGTTCCGACAGCAGCAGGAAGCAACCAATCCTGAGGCAGGGGGAAACACACACACACACACACACACACAGCAGGAGCATTCCACATTATTGATTTGCTTTGTGTCCCGGAGCAGATCAGCTGTCGGAATCCAGGCTTTGAAAGGGGAGGGGCGCATGACTCCAGGGCAGCCGAGTTCAAAACAATGAGCAGTGTGGTCACTTGAGGCATTATGGGGCAGCTCTGGAGGCTAATTACAATGAAGAAAGCAATCAAGTGTCTACACGGGCAATAGAGCGCTGGAGCCTCTGCGCAAACAGCCTTACAACTCTCCTTGAGGTGGGTTTTTTGCAGCGCTGCAACTGAGGAGTTTGTGCACAGAAAGTGGCTTGGCAGTGTGTACACGTCTGCAGTTTGAGCGCAAAAAGCTGCTTTACTGCACAGAAACTTGCCAGTGTAGACAAGCCCTAAGTTTGCTACCAGAATGCTATTCAATCAGTTGCCAAGCTTTCGATGAGATCTTTGTTCGTATGCTTGGGAGGAGGCATGAAGCAATTAATCTTGTCTTCATCCTATCCTGTATTCTCTATGCACCAGCAAGTGGTAGTCCCATAAACTTTGAGGGTTGTACTAAAAGTGCTTGGAGCTCTAACTATGTGCAACCCTGAGTCAGTTTACATGGTGTTAACAAAGCTTCATAAAAATAAAGTTAAGGAGTGATTTGATTACAGTCTATAACTACCTACTTGGGGAACAAATATTTAATTATGGGCACTTCCATCTAGCAGAAAAAAAGTATAACACAATCTAATGGCTGGAAGTTGTAGCTAGACAAACTTAGACTGAAAATAAGGTGTACATTTTTGACAGTGCGAGAAATTAACCATTGGGACAATTTACCACGGGCCAAGATGGATTCTCTGTCTCTGACAATTTTTAAATCAAGATTTGATGTTTTTCTAAAACATATGGTCTAGGAATTATGCTGGGGAAGTTCTGTGGCCTCTATTTTATACAGGAGGTCAGACTAGATGATCACAATAGTCCCTTCTGGCCTTGGAATCTACAAATCCTCAAAAAATTGACTTATACATATTAAATTGCAATGTTATCTCTTAAATAAGCCATCTCCTGGAGAACTTTGCCTAACTGCAGTCATGTTAATTACAAGACAAGGCAGTCCTTAAGTGATATATACTACCTGCTTGGAAAATGTGATGGTGACTTTGAGTGAGACCCTTAAAAGTGAACTGCAAAGAAAGGAAAATGGAGTTTGTGCCCCTTTTTGTGTTTATGATTTATAAAGAAGGTCTGAATGGGTTTATTTAATCCATTTCCTTTTCTGCATTAGAAATTCAGGTCTCCTGTTCTGATAGAACTACCAGTGAAAATAGGACTACAAGAAAGAAGAGATTGAAAGCGGAGTAACTGAGAAGGGAAGGGGTTTTTAATCACTGATTAGAGCTGGGTTTTTGTTTTGTGTTTAGGGTTAGGTTTTTTGGGGGTGAAGGCGTTGTTACTACCAATGGCTAATAAACAATTGGAAGAAAAAAAACTTTTGTTTAAAGATTCAGCATCCTTGCTCCTTTAATTAAGTGGTGAGAGCAAACAACAAATAGCACTGTGACCTCCAGGAAATCCTCCAGTAAAAGAAAGGAAGGCCTAACTTGAGATGCCTACTATTTTCCAAGATTAAAAAAAAACAAGCATTAATAAATAAACGTACCTTTCAGACATACTTCAAACATGATGACTAAAAGAGGACACAAGCACAATTTGTGTGTTTAAAAAATGTTGTATGCAGATCACCTCTAAAACAAATGATTCGGCCCCAATCTAGTCATTTGGCATGTTGGCCGGCACAGTGCCCTGTTGGCAAGGGTCAAAGGTGCATGCAGACAGTTTGGGAGTAACAGTAGTCCTAGAGAGTAACAGTCTGGATGACCGTTTGAACTCAGAAAGACTTCTGAAAGAGGTGCTACATTAGTCAACTACAAGCTGTATTTTGTTCTTGGCATCTAAAATTCCTGCTCAGCAGTAAATTCTGCGGCTGCCAACCTGCTGCTTTCCCCAGAGTAACTTACCTCTAAGCTTTACATCCCTCCTTCCCGCACTACCACCACTACTTGGCTTTTTGCAAAAATTTCCCACCATTGCAGCTCCACTGGTGGTAACAATAATAAGAGGGTTAGTGTAGATAAAATTTTGGGACCTAGTGGCGTGTTTAATGCTGTGTAATTAAGACCTGCTCTGAACAGTGCTAGAAGACATGTTAGACAGGCTGGTGGCTGCAGGGGCGTTGTCTACGCTAAGCCTCTCCACTTCTGCCACTGGTGGGGGGGTAAGGATCTCTGATGTAGACACAGCCCTAAAGACCTGTCTTTCTTACTACTTATATGCAGAGGCTGTAGCTCAGTGTTGCAGGAGAGTCCTCCAGCACTGTTATTGGTCAGTAAGTTTTGTGTGTTTTTCTTTTAATACTCTTCAGGACTGAGGGATTTTCAGGTGAGCACTTTTATAAACTGAAGCAAATAAGGTCTGAATTCACATAGCTCTGAAGTTGGATTTCATACTTGCTGAGTCAGGCTTTCTTTCATTCACTATGTAAGTGGCGTATATATGAAAATATTCCAAAAATTTACATTCACTGTTCTTTAAGAAAATGTGACTGAAAAAGTGTCCTGTGATTAGATGTAGTAGGTGAGATTTGCACATTCTGAAAAGCCCTTGCAAAATCAAAGTAGCAAACAGTGCACGGAGACTAGTGGCATTGTTATGGACCAGCTCTCAACTGTGCTTTTCTGGCTGCAGCACTGCTGTCTTGACAAAATGTCTGGTCTACTGGATGTTTCAAATTAGTTTAGTCAAGCTCTGAATATTTTGGCTGTTTCTGAAAACTAGGATGTTTATATCTTAAAACAATAGGTTGGTTACCAAAGTGCAACTAAATTCTTACTGGGGCAGGAGAAAGGGAGGTTGTGGAATCTGGAGATTTGTAAGAGCAGGTTAGACAAACAACTGTCAGGAATGGTCTAGATAATACTTAGTCCAACCATGAGTGCAGGGGACTGGATTAGATGACCTCTTGAGGTCCCTTCCAATCCTATGATTCTATGAAAGAAGCTGATCAGGAAATGCACTGGTGAGATCAAAAGGCTTTAGCTGTTTGTGACATAATGCATACTAAGGTTGCCAGGCATCTGGTTTTTGACCAGAATGCCTGGTTGAAAAGAGACCCTGGCGGTGCTGACCAGGCTATTAAAAGTCTGGTCAGTGGTGCAATTGGCCTACAGAAGGCTCCCTCACTGCCCTGGCTCCGCTCAGCTCCTGGAAGCTGCTGGCAGGGAGGCTCCATGCACCTTCCCCTTCCCCAGCCCCAGCTCAGCAGCTCCCATTGGCCAGGAACCCCTCATCCCCAGCCCTACACCAGAGCCCGCACCCCTAGTCGGAGCCCTCACCCCCTCCCATACCCCAAACCCCTGCCGCAGCCTGGTAAAAATGAACAAGTGAGTGAGCATGGGGGAGAGTGAGTGACGGAGGGGGGATGTAGTGAGCGGGGCGTGGGGCCTCAGAGAAGGGTTGGGACAGGGGCAGGGTAGGGGACAGGGCACAGGAGTTCAGTTTTCTGCAATCAGAAATTTAGCAACCCTAACACATACTTCTATATCACCTCTTCTAGAGGAAGGTAGAATGCTATTGGAAAGCTATCTAGTCCACCCCCTATCTCCTCACGTGCACTGATCTAGGCCTCTGTTCTATTATCCCAGGCAATACTGGCTGATGAGAGAGTGCTGCTCTCCTCTAAGCAGGAATTCAAACATCCTGCTCCTGTTTTCTGCTTGGGATCCAGGTGTGGGAGTTGTAAGGCTTTCACCTGTAACCCTTTTGTCCAGAGGTGGTGGCAGCAACAGGGGCCAGGTTCACAAGATCTAGGGTCATTCATGCCAAATAATTCAACAGACTCAAGCCCTCACTTAGAAACCTGGGGAAATGAAAGACAACCTCCCTAAGTGCCCTTAACAGACAGAAATTCCCCACTTGCAATCATTCCAAAACTGTACAAAGTAAAGAATATTAGGGGAAAAGGAACAGTCATAAATTTGGGGTGGGGGAGCAAAAGAGACTCTATGCAAAGAGAAAGTAAAATACCCTCCTCCCCCTTTTAGTAACTTTGACAGTTGTCTGTCTAACTCCCTTCCCATCCACCCAGCTGTGAGAGTGTCCTACAATCTCTTGGCCGCACCACCTCACCCATTCTTCATTTATAGTTATGGGGACTTCTCAGGTGTCACTAGGGTTGCCAGCCCTCCAGGATTGCCCTGGAGTCTCCAGGAATGAAAGATTAATCTTTAATTAAAGATTATGTCATGTGATGAAACTTCCAGGAATACGTCCAACCAAAATTGGCAACCCTAGGTAGTCTATGCAAATAAAGCACTCTGTGGCGGTACCTTTCCCTCGTGTCCTTTTTCACCAATAGAGGGAGCAGACTTCTCCTCCTCCACCTTAATCCTCCCGCAGTTGCTTCTGACCATAGGAATTACACACTAAAGTTTTCATTCTAGGCTACCTTTGCCAATACAGGGCTTGCTCCTAAAGAAGCCAAAGGCAAAACTCCTATTGGACTTCAAGGGTACATCAACACCTCAATTAAACACCTGCAGCTGACCCCAGTCAGCTGACTTGGGCCTGTGGGGCTTGGGCTGCGGGGCTGTAACATTGTGGTGCAGCCATTTGGGCTCAGGCTGGAGCCCAGGCTCTGTGACCCCATGAGGGGGGAGGGTCCCAGAGTTCCAGCTCCAGCCTGAGCCTGAATGTCTACACTGCAATTTTTAGCTCCACAGCCTGAGTCAGCCGGGTGTTGGTCCTTCTTTGAGCAGGGGGTTGGACTAGATGACCTCCTGAGGTCCCTTCCAACCCTGAGATTCTATGATTCTATGATCCAGGCCAGCCCTGGCCATGCTGCGGGTCTTTTATTCCAGTGTAGATGTACCCCAATAGGAGTATTTCCCTTCATACCAGCTGCTGTATCTTTAGCTCCCTTCAGTTAGAAAATAAAGCCAAAAAGGATGAAAGCTTTTTCAGAGTCACTGTATTTCATAGTTGTCGCTTCTGACATTTTGGGAAGATGCAAGAAGTGTTTTCTGTGTTTTCTGCTGCAGACGTTAACAATCATTCAAAGCAGCAAGCACAGGGGTGGGGCATGGCATGGCAGACAAATAACACCGCATACACTTTTATCACTGACAGACTTATCATGTAAGCAAAGCTGATTATCTTCTACATGGTGGCAGGTAATTACTTTCTATACTGGGAGAAGGAGGGTCTGATGCTGAAAGGTATTTAATAAAATAACTTCACAAATACAGAACTGTGAAGTGATTTTTTAATAAATATTTATTTTGAGTTTGCAAATAATACTTTGATCCCCAAAGGCTAAGGAATTAGCTGTTGGGTTTCACACCAGTCTAAATATTTCTAGCACATTTATTAAAACCCTTTTCAGATTCTAGTGCTGCAGCTGCCAGCCAGGAACAATGATTAGTTTCATTCTTTGGATGTCAAATTCCTTTTAGCCATGCTGGCCAACGGAAAGTTACAGGGACTGCCACTTGCCCTGGTAAGTCTGGTCTTCTGAAAGTATTTGAAACACAAAGAAGAGATTACAAATGAATCCACAGCTTTATTAATCATATTAAGTGATGTGTGTCTCCTTCCTTTTGTCTGTTGCTGTTTCAACCACTGCCAGCTGTAGAAATGCTGGGGCTACAGGCGCCAAGGTTCGTATGCGTCTTGACGTCAAGCGTTGTACCAGGTCTTTTGTGGGAGTTTTTCTCCATTCAAGAATGGCTTGACATATATCTTATTTGCTTTTGGTAACTTTATTTAATAGGGTCTTAGCAATTTTAACTGCCAATTTGGCTTTCCCATTTGACTGGCTGTGATATGGTGATGAGGTGATATGACTGAATTCCCATTTCCAGATAAATTGCACAACTTATTGCAAGTGAACTTAGGTCCATTGTCTGAAATCACACAGTCTGGGATAACACATCTGCTGAAATACTTTACTGCTTTGTCCATGATGGGGTTCTGCGGTAGCATCTGACAGTTAGTTTAGTTCCCACAAATCTGAATAGTAGTCTACAGTAAGTGAGATAGTTTGTGTGGTTTGCAGTAAAAAGTTCATCCCTACTTTATTGGGAATGCTGGGTATTTTCACTGTCTCTTTTTGCTGCTTGGCTTGCATTTCTCCACATGTATCGCAACTGCTCACCAGGTCTCTGATATCTTTGGTCATTTTTGGCTAGGTTTCGGCATCTCTGTCATTCTGGTTTCACAGTGGTTCTGACGTATTCTTGAGAGAGTTTCTCTTCTCAGTGATCTGGGTATTATTATTTGATTGCCATTGTACATGATGCTATCTTGTACACTCAGCTCACATCAGTAGTTTCAGTATTCTTGAGAGGCAGGTGGGGCCTCACCCCTGGCATCTGGACATTCTGACAGACCGACCGGGGCACTTGTAAATCTTTGTCTTGTATAGTTTGTTCTTGGATTCTTTCTAGCCCCTGCTTTGAAACTGGCCCAGTACTGGCTTGGTTGTTGCTTTCTCTTAGGTTAAGGAACTCATTCTTGTTCAACTGCCAGATTTTCATGCTGCAAGGCTGCTCTGGATAAGAAGTCAGCTGTGCATATCTCAGTCTGTTTCATGTAGCAGATATCTAAGTTGTAGCATTGCAGTGTCAGTAGCATGCATTGGAAGTGTTTTGGGGCTGCAAGCAAGGGCTTTAAAAAATGCTCTCTAGCAGTTTAGGCTCACTTTCTACTCCAATGGTTGCTCGTCTTTGAACATACTGGTGAAACTTTTCACCTGCAAACACTAGTACAAGACATTCTTTTTTCAATTTAAGCGTCTCTCTTTTCCATTGATGATAGCCTTCATGTCACAGTCTCAATCAGCTGCCCTTTTTGTAGGTATAGTGCCCAAATCCTCATCTCACTGCTTGGCCTGCCTCTTCATTCTCATTGTACTAATTCAGAAAGGGATAGTTGGTCACCTGCTCAGTATATACCTACTGTTTCAAATTTAGACAGTCCTCTGGAAACAATTTTCATTCACAACGATCTTTGCTAATTATGTTGCCCTGCACGTTGGTGTGTACAAAGCTGCCCAAGGAAAATACCCCACTGATAGCTCCCTTTCCTAAACCACTTTTGTTCTAGACCACAAATAAGTTTCCAGCAGTTTGTGCTGGTGCTTTTAATTTTTCAGGGGTGGTTGAGCTCTTTGAGTCTATCACTATAAGGCATGTTGTCTAATCCTTTAATCATTCTCGTGGCTCTTCTTTGAACCCTCTGCAATTCATCAACATCCTTCTTGAATTGTGGACACCAGAACTGGACACAGTATTCCAGCAGCAGCTGCAACACTGCCAAATACAAAGGCAATATAACCTCCCTACTGCTATTCTATACTCTCCCGTTTATGCATCCAAATATTCCATTAGCCCTTTTGGCCATAGCATGTCACTGGGAGCTCATGTTCAGTTGATCATCCTGCTTCCCATCCTGTACATATGGTCTACAGTATTTGTTCCTAGATATGTGACCTTACATTCGGCCATATCAAAATACACATTGTTTGCTTGCACCCAGATGATATTTGTGATCCTAGATCACTTAGGTTCTTTTGAAAATGCTAACAACTTCCTCCCTGGAGTTAAATGTGTTTCAGTAAAAGATGGTGGATTTGGCAGTTCTTGTAACCTTAACTGTGATATGCCTCAAACAGATACCCTGCTACTTAGAGGTTAGTCAAAAGTTATTATCAGCAGCCTGCAATGAAACACCCGCTGTCAACACTGACATTAACCTGAAGCAGGGACCTTTTCAAAGGCAGTTATTATGAACAAAGCTTCTGCATAAAAGGCTGTGATTACTACACTGAACTTTTAATATTTGTTGTGGTAAGTTCTTAATAACAGTTAATATTCATGAATCATGTAGCTAAGCACTCAGGCTTGTGACTTATTAAGAACACTGACAAATTTGTGAGGAGAAATTCTTTTAGAGTGATTTATAAAACCCAAGAGAGCTATCAAATCTCCACACATCAATTCTTGAAGTGAAAATAATTAAAGAACTAATAGACACCAAAACATAAATCTAGTGCAGCATGGTTGACTAGTAAGATTTGAGCAGACTATCAATTTTCACTGCTCTAAAGTTACCTTTGCTTAAAGTATGACCAGAAATGATTTTGATCTTATTTTATCAACAAGTCGTTTCTCATATGCACCTCCACTCTAAATGCTCTTTAAAGCTTCAAGAGCCTTGAATTGTTTGAGTGACACTAAGACACAGATTCTATACTCCGTGTGTGTGCGTGTGCATGTATATGTAAAATATATACATTTAAAAAACATATTGAGTTCTTAAAAGCAATGACCAAGATTCTGAAACTTTGGTGCCTCAAGTTTAGCAGAAGCAGGTGGTTGGCACATCTGCAGCATAAATATGGATTTTAGGTGCCCATCTTCAGGCATTCAAGTTTCACAATTTTAGATTCTAACAAAAAGTTGGTCCTTATGAATGAAAATACATAGCAGTGCCACCCAGATGCAGCATACGCAGGAAGAAGAAACACAGGATAAAACAATTACTTTATATATGCGTTCTCTGTTTCACGTGGATTATAATAGCTAAATGAGCTCTCCCGCCCTCCCAACTCCTCCAGATGCTCGGAAACAGCCAGCCAATTCTCCCACATCACATCTGTTATTGCTCAGTTAACAGATACCTTCTTAACTAAGACACTTGGACTTGTGCTGAATAATATTCCGGAGACATATTAAGACTACAGCATGAAATATGCCCTGTAATGCCCTAATGTTTTAATAATAATAATAATAATAAATAGTAATAAATAACCTTATAATATGTTGTCGTAATAGTTAATAATAAAACCCATTAGTCAATTATTTGACTTGGGATTGAATAAACTTTCCCCAGGTAATTAGAACGAAGGTAATTAGAACTTGTTTTTTGTAAGAAAGCATGAGGCCTTGTAGAGTTTAGACTTCACTTGGCATAATAATAGTTGACTTTGTAGTGACCTTTGCCTTAAACCCAGCAAGAAAGGAAAAAACCTTGTCTAAACCACAGTGATCAACACCCATCCAATTGTATTGTGATATTTTTAGTTTAACCATAGTGCTTGTGGTGATGGTTACCCGAAGCTTTTTCTAACTTTAACTGTTAGCATTTACGGTTAGTACAAACAGACCTATAGTAGCATGATCTTCTTCTGGATGTTATTACAGACATTACGAATGAATCCTAAGTAAAGGATTACATTTCCATGTGATGAGAAAAGTGAGAACAATGCTAAAACACTATTTCAATACAGAACCAACCAGCAGCACTTGCAGTTAGTGGCATGGGATCAGCTGTTAGACTGTACAATATATGTTTTAATCCAAAATTATTTGACCAGTTAGTACTTAATTTCAAAGAGGAAAGCTAGAAGGGGGAGGGAATAATTACTGCACAGTAAGAAAAGAACATTTAACAATATTGCATGAAGCTGATACAGGTGAATTTCAAGATCAAAAAAGAAAGAGGTTAAGAGAAAATGCTGAAATAGCATAGGAGAATACAAGTTTTGACTCAATTTACAATGTTGGCTAAATAACACGTGCAAAATAAAGCAGATTAGATTTAGAGATAGAACCTTTCATACAAAATGCTCTCTCTCTCTGAGGGGTAGGACATCACCCATCTCCCTGAGAAGTACTTATGACTACTCTGCCATTTTTTCACTTTAGTCACCTTCACCGCCTTTAGTTTAATCAAAGCCACCACCCTTCCCATTCAAAAGGACTCAAGGCAACTTGTCCTGGAGCCCTCCGTGGTGCTCTTTTCTTCTTTTGTGAGACGTGTACCACAGCCCTGGAAACTGAAGTCCTCGATTTCTCTAAAGAAAGGGTGCCGTATAGGCAGTGGGAGTGCAACTTTGTCCACAATTCCTTCTCAGTTGGCCTGCATGCTGACTTGGAGGGATAAAATAAAGCAGAAATTCTCAAAGAGCTTCATAGGGTGGATCAGAACCTTAACTAAGGATCCTTCTTGACCTCTGGCCCTCTGATTCACAGTGGTGCAGGCTATCTCTACCATTCATGATCACACAACGTTCCTGTGGCAACTTTTCACACAATTTAGCAGCTGGAAAGAAGGAGGAGAACCAGCACCCTCTGATCAGCTGGCTACCTTCAGTCTACGAGCAAGAACTCTGTGGAGCATCAGTGGTCCACAGTTTGGCAACAACTGACATAGAGGGTGGTTCAGCCTCAGTCTGGCCCTGAATAAGGGCTTCAGGATTTGGCTCACTGTGTTTTATACTGGCTATTTGTCCCTATTATTTCCTACCTTTGTTAACGTCAGTGCATTGGTGGGAATACTAGTGCAGACATAGTGTTGATGTTCACCGGCAATTTAGATATCAATGTTTTCTAACCTTGCTCATGGCTGATCTAGACAACAGAGTGGTTAAGACACAATCAGGCATGGTGCCTTGTATACGCTAGCGCTCCAAATGCTGTTACCCTTGGTGAAGGTCCATTGGAGTTAGAAAACAAGCTAGTGGAGATTTGGCTGTTGTGAATGAGACAGAGACAACAAATAAATATCCTGAGTCTGTCTTTTCATTTTCCCCTGAACATGAGTATAACCCCAGAAATATAAACACTTTATGATCTCTTGCAAGCTGGGCTCCTGCTCTGCCCTATCCTCTTGTCTCCTTTACCTCTCTTTCTTTCCTGTTCTATGTCTTTATCCTAATCCTCATTTCTTATCTCAGCTTTCATACCAAACTGCCATCCCTCCCTGTTTCATAAAATGCTTTAAATTCTTATATGGAGATATAAAAACCAGGGCGCAACTTTGAAAAACTTGCTTTTCAGTGAACACGCTATCAGTTTCAAATGCCTCTTCTCGTTTCTCTCTGCTGCCCGCCCCCTACTGCCTCCCCCCCTCTCTGTGCAAGCACATTTACAACTCTCGAGCTTATTTGGCAAAATGAAAGCATCTTTAGTGAGGCTGGAGCAGGCAATTGGAGTGCCTGGGATTCTAGCAATTTTTATTGCATTTGTAGGGATTGAATGGTAGTAGGTGTGGAACAATGTGCTTTGTCTTCTGCAAGCCACTCAAATGGTTGTAAAAAGATTCTATTTGACAAAATATGTGATTGGTGGAAATCTGTCCAACAGGACTTCCAAGTCTGGGTGTAGAATATGCTGGCAGCTCAGGTTTACGTTGCATTGAGAAACCACCTTTTGTCTCACCTATTTTCTGTCTGGCTGATTGGTTAGAACTTGAAACTGCTTGGCTTACCATACAGTCATGCAGGGGGAGAGTCAGCATTTCTGGGTGATGAGCTTTCCCATTTTAGTTTTTATTGACAATTTCAATAACATTTTTTGTTTATCTTTGCATCGGTTCTTCTGCAGCTGAGAAATGATGGCAGACAGCTTCTTCTCCAAAGCTGACATGAACGTTGCCTCACATACATGGAATAAAAAGGGAAGGTTTTTAAGAATGGCTGGGTTTGTATTTAGTGTGACTGTCGTGTCCTACGGGATGAATGCATCATCTTTACTAGCCTTGGGAAGGAGCAGCAAAGTTCAGCGGACCAAATCCAACGGAAGCCAATGGGAATTTAACGGAGTAAAGATCTCAGGACACATCCCACAGAACAGACCTACTGAAGTTCAGATCTGGATCCAATCTCCCCAGGGACTGAGGTGATCAGAACCAAGGTTTTGACTCAGACTTACCTCTGATTTTCAGGTTTCAGAGGGGTAGCCGTGTTAGTCTGTATCAGCAAAAACAACGAGGAGTCCTTGTGGCACCTTAGAGACTAACAAATTTATTTGGGCATAAGCTTTTGTGGACTATAACCCACTTCATCAGGTGCAGTGGGTCATAGCCCACTAAAGCTTATGCCCAAATACGTTTGTTAGTCTCTAAGATGCCACAAGGACTCCTCGTTGTTTCTCTGATTTTCAGTGCTTGAGTTGCTAATCCAGCTCTGCTAGTTACACTAGCAAGATGTTATGCTACCAGTCATCTCTGTGGGCTTTAATGCAGCTTTACACTTCTGAAAACAGCAAAACAATGAGTCATATCCACTAATGAAGGTAACATTCATAAGTGGCATTTTAGTTGGTCTTAATCACTGACGTTTATTTTGAATGTTTTGTCAGTACTATTTTTGACACAATGTAGAATTACAGGCTGATGTTCAGGCAAACTAACGAGCAATTCTCTGTGTGCCCGGTACAGTTTTCTATTTGAGGTTATATTAATCTCATTGCAGTTACAGCACACAGTACCAAACTATCAAACACTCTATATTGTGCTAGCAGAGGGTTTTGGCTTCTTAAAGAGAAAACTCATAAAGAGAGCTTAATGATGTGTGGATTTTATTATGCACCTGCATGAGAAAAAAAGTCTGATTAGTGTAATAAGTGTGCTCATTATGTGAGCTCAAAACTTCCTCATTTGGGATCCCAGCCTTGCTTTAGCATCACGAATCAGAACACAAATAAACAAATATTATCTCAGGTAAATGCCCATCCAAATAAGAGCATTTTAGGATAATCTTCATTGTGTTATCTGCTTCTATAATTTCTCTGCACTACACGTGGCTCTTGGGTTACTTCAAACATCTGTGCCAGGCCTAGTGTTATGTGGTCCAAGAGTCATCTTATCTCCATGTCAAGTTTTGTGCAGAGAAATTATAGACGCTAGTGAGGGATTAGATGACACGTGGTCCAGTCCCTTCCCACTTCTTGCCCATCTCCTTTCCCATCCCTTTTCAGTTACTGTAGGGTAAGTAACTAGTCTTTGTTTAATTCACAGAGTAGAGAGAAAGGAGGACCAGCCAAGTTTGCTTATGCAGGCAGAGTTGTGGGGGAGGGAGTATCTTGTCTACTTTGCAAATAAACAGGACGACAATCGTATTTCATGAAGACGATCATACCTTGGCTCCTGGCAGAGTAGAACACTGTTAGCTGTCATGATTATTAGCTGAATATTAGCCATGTTGTGTGCAATCACATTCAGAACCAGTTCTCTCACTGATCATTCACTGGGGCTCCAATACTGTAGTTCACTGAACATGGGTCTACAGCTGTGCCTACATAGTGACTTTTTGCCATAGATTTTGCTGGATTGGGGCCTATGTCAATAGTTGAATTGTAGACAGATCCTAATAAATAGAAAAATGGGATAACAAGAGCTCAGGAGACAGTAAATCATAAGTGATCTATGGTTCATACAGATATAAAGTCTATAAAGATGTATATTTCAAGACAACCAGGGGTTTTTAGGTGCTCAAAAGTTTATCATATCAGAGAAGTTGGCTTTTAGGAGAAGGTAGAAATTCTTGTTACTGGTGCTGCATCAATGTATGGGCAGCAAGAAATGTTTTTAAAAGATGCCAGTCAAATAGTGCATAGGCTAGGAATCAAGAAGTTCTTCAAGTGATGGTCCCTGTATATATTCCACACATGGGTACGCATACACACCATGCACCTGAGTCTGGAGATTTTTAGTGAGCTGTGTGTGTTGGTCCACGCATGCGCAGTTCTCCTTGTGCTCTGAATCAAGGGCATAAAGGGCGGTGCAGGCCAGACCCTCACCAGATCCTTCTTATTGCCACATGGTCTTTGGCAAGAGCAAACAGGATAAATAATCAGTTTTGCTGAAAAAGCGGGGCGTGCTGCCCTGGGGGGGCCGGGCATGGAGGAATGTTTTGGGGGGAGCAAACAGACACATTTATAACTGAATAAAACTTAATAAATAAAGGGAAAATAACTTGTGAAGGGTCAAGGTGCGGCTTTGTGGGACACCTCCTGGAGACCATTAAAGTCAATGTAAGTAACACAGTGCCTACACTGACACTGTGTCAACCTAACTACGTCGACCTAAATTCTATATTTCTTGTGGAGGTGGAGTTATTAAGTCAGTGTAGCGGGTGAATTATGTCGGTGGGAGTGACGTTTTAGTGTAGACACTTACAGAGTTAGGTCACTGGGTGATTGGGCAACAAAATGGCAGATGAAATTTAATGTTGATAAATGCAAAGTAATGCACATTGGAAAACATAATCCCAACTATACATATACAATGATGGGGTCTAAACTAGCTGTTACCTCTCAAGAAAGAGATCTTGGAGTCATTGTGGATAGTTCTCTGAAATCATCCACTCAATTTGCAGCAGCAGTCAAAAAAGCGAACAGAATGTTGGGAATCATCAAGAAAAGGATAGATAATAAGACAGAAAATATCATATTGCCTCTATATAATGGTACGCCCACACCTTGAATGCTGCGTGCAGATGTGGTCGCCCCATCTCAAAAAAGATATATTCGAATTGGAAAAGGTTCAGAAAAGGGCAACAAAAATTATTAGGCCTATGGAACAGCTTCCGTATGAGGAGAAATTAATAAGACTGGGACTTTTCAGCTTGGAAAAGAGGCGAATAAGGGGGGATATGATAGAGGTCTATAAAATCATGAGTGGTATAGAGAAAGTAAATAAGGAAGTGTTATTTACTCCTGCTCATAACACAAAAACAAGGGACCACTAAATGAAATTAATAGGTAGCAGGTTTAAAACAAACACAAGAAAGTATTTTTTCACACGAAGCACTGTCAACCTTTGGAACCTTACCAGAGGGTGTTGTGAAGGCCAGTACTATAATGGGGTTTCAAAAGGGAGCTCGGTTGATTCATGGAAAATAGGTCCATCAATGGCTATTAGCCAGGATGGGCAGGAATGGTATTCCTAGCCTCTGTTTGCCAGAAGCTGGGGTTGGGTGACAGGGAATGGATCACTTTATGATAACCTGTCTGTTCATTCCCTTTCGGACACCTGCCATTGGCCACTGTCAGAGGACAGGATACTGGGCTTGATGGACCTTTGGTCTGACCCAGTATGGCCGTTCTTATGTCAATGTAAGCTGCCTTGTGTCGACCTAACTCTGCAGTGTAGAGCAGGCCTGAGCAATTGAAAGTGGTGAGGGTATGCAATAGGATTGTTTAAAACTTTTTGATTGCTATTTGATTTAGAATCATAGAATCATAGAATATCAGGGTTGGAAGGGACCTCAGGAGGTCATCTAGTCCAACCCCCTGCTCAAAGCAGGACCAATCCCCAACTAAATCATCCCAGCCAGGGCTTTGTCAAGCCTGACCTTAAAAACTTCTAAGGAAGGAGATTCTACCACCTCCCTAGGTAACAAATTCCAGTGTTTCACCACCCTCCTAGTGAAAAAGTTTTTCCTAATATCCAACCTAAACCTCTCCCACTGCAACTTGAGACCATTACTCCTTGTCCTGTCCTCTTCTACCACTGAGAATAGTCTAGAACCATCCTCTCTGGAACCCCCCTTCAGGTAGTTGAAAGCAGCTATCAAATCCCCCCTCATTCTTCTCTTCTGCAGACTAAACAATCCCAGTTCCCTCAGCCTCTCCTCATAAATCATGTGTTCCAGATCCCTAATCATTTTTGTTGCCCTTCGCTGGACTCTCTCCAATTTATCCACATCCTTCTTGTAGTGTGGGGCCCAAAACTGGACACAGTACTCCAGATGAGGCCTCACCAATGTTGAATAGAGGGGGACGATCACGTCCCTCGATCTGCTCGCTATGCCCCTACTTATACATCCCAAAATGCCATTGGCCTTCTTGGCAACAAGGGCACACTGCTGACTCATATCCAGCTTCTCGTCCACTGTCACCCCAGGTCCTTTTCCGCAGAACTGCTGCCAAGCCATTTGGTCCCTAGTCTGTAGCTGTGCATTGGGTTCTTCCGTCCTAAGTGCAGGACCCTGCACTTATCCTTACTGAACCTCATCAGATTTCTTTTGGCCCAATCCTCCAATTTGTCTAGGTCCCTCTGTATCCTATCCCTGCCCTCCAACGTATCTACCACTCCTCCCAGTTTAGTATCATACGCAAATTTGCTGAGAGTGCAATCCACACCATCCTCCAGATCATTTATGAAGTTATTGAATAAAACCGGCCCCAGGACCGACCCCTGGGGCACTCCACTTGACACCGGCTGCCAACTAGACATGGAGCCATTGATCACTACCCATTGAGCCCGACAATCTAGCCAACGTTCTACCCACCTTATAGTGCATTCATCCAGCCCATACTTCTTTAACTTGCTGACAAGTATACTGTGGGAGACCGTGTCAAAAGCTTTGCTAAAGTCAAGAAACAATACATCCACTGCTTTCCCTTCATCCACAGAACCAGTAATCTCATCATAGAAGGCGATTAGATTAGTCAGGCATGACCTTCCCTTGGTGAATCCATGCTGACTGTTCCTGATCACTTTCCTCTCATGTAAGTGCTTCAGGATTGATTCTTTGAGGACCTGCTCCATGATTTTTCCGGGGACTGAGGTGAGGCTGACTGGCCTGTAGTTCCCATGATCCTCCTTCTTCCCTTTTTTAAAGATTGGCACTACATTAGCCTTTTTCCAGTCATCCGGGACTTCCCCCGTTCGCCACGAGTTTTCAAAGATAATGGCCAATGGCTCTGCAATCACAGCCGCCAATTCCTTTAGCACTCTCGGATGCAACTCGTCCGGCCCCATGGACTTGTGCACGTCCAGCTTTTCTAAATAGTCCCTAACCACCTCTTTCTCCACAGAGGGCTGGCCATCTATTCCCCATGTTGATTTTGTTAACAGCACCTATTTAATGCCAAGGACTAATTAATTCTTTGAAGAGAGGATGACTTTGTTGAAGATTCATCAGCCTGGCTCTTTCAAGTAAGATGTGAAAATACACAAAAGATCTCTCTAAGATACCAAGGAGAAGATACCACAAAACTGACATTCAGGATATTACTGAAAGCTGGTCTACACAGTGTTTGTACCTCTATAACAATATGGGTTTAAAAACTATTAAAGTAATGCAGTCCCTTAGCATGGACACAGATATACCAGTATAAAGGTGCTTAGGTCACTTATGGGAATAAGCATACCAGTATAATTGCATCCACAGCTGAGGGTTGTACCACTTTAACTATATCAGTGTAGATGAGCCCTAAGGTAAAAAACAAGCAACCATTCCCCCCACCCTCACCCTGCTTTAAAAGAAGCAAGTAAACAAACTTTTCAGGGCTATTTTTATACATCATAAAGAAAAGTGGAAAAGGTGACAGCCACCCCTTTTAAAAAAAAAAACAAACCCCAAACCTCTTTGCAAGCCACTTAAAAAAACTGTACCAAATACAGCTGATACTATGCAAGCATTGGTGAAGATGGGAGAGAGACTGCCACCAGGGTATACGATGTGTATACCAAGTCTGGGCCAGCCCTGTACAAATCTTCCCTCAGACCATATCTATTGTGAAAAAGTGATTGAGGCCAAGGCAGAGACCAAAGCCTGGACAATTTTAGACCCAAAGGTGGAAGTTTTAGAAAGTTCTGAGTGTCTGAAAATAAGAGTTTAGAATGGTAACTGTTTTGCAATCTTATTGCTGCTCCAGCTTGAGGATTGTTTTATTAAGGTTAATAACTAAGTTTGATTGTGAAATAATTGTAATTTCATATTGGCAAATGCTGAAACAAAACAAAATATTATTTGGATAGTATTCTGTTTGCATCAGCTGTAATCTTCTGGGAATACAAATTAGAATTAATTTGTAGCACATGGGAAAAGATGGTTTCAGTGAACATAAACTGAAGGATGTGGCTTATGCTTTAAACCTGATGCATTAAGCTCTGTAAATTCTCCAGAGTAGGGACCCTGTCTTCATGCTTAACTGCAAAGGAACCAGTATACAGCTGGTGATTTGTTAATAATAATTCTGCATGTTTTTAGAATCAAGTATATGACAATCAATATCAGCACTATACAGCTAGATTGTTCTTGGGCATTTAATTAGTGCCTGGAGCACAGATTAGGACAAAATGATATGGGGCTGATCCTAAATTCAAATGGAGTTTTGCCTGGATAAGGACTTCAGGATTGGGCCTTTTGTAAGTAAGTGACCATTAAGCCATGTAAATCTGTATTGTTCAAGGTTCTTATTTCATTCATTTGCTAACATTAGTTGTTCTTCTTTCTCCTGCTAGCCTGATTGTGAGGCAGTCAGGTACTATGGTAACAGGGGCCATATAAGCACATAAAACAGATATTCAAATCAGTGCAATTTTGTCATGTGGACAAAGCCAGTATGTTAAAATGAAATAAAACCTGAGAGAAGTGAATAGTTAACAAGAAGATCTTACTGGACTTGCTCTACAGTGCTTACGTGCTAAGGGTCCCCAGCCCATGTCTACACTGCAGTATTACAGCAGATCCCCTCACTTATTTCTTCCTTCTCTGAGCACTGCCGATGCCCAGTCATCTGGTAGAATAGATCCTGTCACAACCACAATTATCATGTAGTTAGAGGTAGCTGCTTGATCTATACGTCGGGCTAGACTAACGGAGCATTCAGAGAAGGCATCTTTCCTGTTACTGAGCTGGTCTCAACACAGGATGGTGTTTACCTGTATCTTGTTTGTGGGGAAGGGGCAGAGGACAGTCTTAGCATCCCAATAAAGCATTAATAATAATGACCTATGTAGGTTTAAAATATACTAAGAAAATTGCAGCAGGGAAAAATACAGAGAAATTATTAATCCTTAGCAAGATTAAAGAGGGCAGAACTGAATATTGTCCACTTAATAAGGGGGAAGCTGCAGTTAGTTTCCAGTTCACTTCTGAGAATGTCAATGATGCCATTAATTTATGCCACCAGTGTCTTATTTTTGAAAGAGATAATGGGAGTAAATGAGCGAGCTCTGCCAACATCGGTTCAGTAGATCCCAGCTCCAATTTGTTTGGCTTCAGATAAAAAAAGAATGTCAAGTATTGTTTAATCAAAGGGAAAACTGAAGCTTATCTGTAATCCTTTGTGTTTTCTCACCCTCCTTCCACACAACCAATAGGAAAGCAGGCCAAGATAACGACAGAATAAAGAGACTTTGTAATTGTGTTGGAGACTTTGTAATTGTGTTGGCGAAGGAAATTCCTAATGATCTTTCATTTTCTGTTGAAATGGTCTGCTTGTGAAGAGGGGCTTCCAGAGAGGATTCCTAGAACTTTATAGAGTGTTGAGTTGGAACAAACTGATCACTTGAGACTTCTAGCCCACCGCTTTGGCAAGGACATATAACACAGCTGGGCAGGCAAAGCGAACTACTCATTATCCATTACAATTGGTAAACTGTGTTTTGTTGTCTTGGGGAACTGAGTCACTTTAAATCTCTCAAAATTCTCTTGCAGTAACAGCATTTGTACATTTGTCTATTAGCACCTGCCAAGCCAAACTCAGTAAAACCATACCATTTGAGGAACCAAACACATTTCTTTTGAATTTCCTTTAGAAGTTCTTTTCAGAAATAGTAACATGCATTTTAATGGTGTAAAAGTTTATGACTTCTTTGTGTAAGGGGCTTCAAATAGATTAAACAGATGGTAAAGGCAACATGAAATCCTTTTGTGTTTCTAATGACAGACCTAATTACACTTTCCAATGCAATGAAGTGAAACATAGAGCATTCAATCAGCTTTTGTATGATGACAAATGGCAGAAAAGGCGAATAGTTGCAAGGGCAGCATCTCTTCAGCTTTGTTTCTTCCTCTGGAGATGTGATTCCCTTTCCGTCTCACAGAGTTTAATATCAATCTTGTAACATGGTGTTAATCCCAATGGACCATATTCTGTCACGGTTCTATGCACAGAGCTCCCATTGAAACCACTGAGAGAGTGTTCTCCTTAAAAATCAGTGGCATCATGTGGGCCCCAAGATTGGCTACCTATTGTCTGATTAATAAATTTCCATGCCTTTCAGAACAGTACACTTAAATTGGATTACCAGAGAGATGTTTACAGCACTACATTGGAATGGATTTTTTTCTTGAATAGCTGAAGTAGCAATGTTAGTCTGGTCTTTTAAAATATAGTCTTTTTGAATGCTGCTCCGGCACTGCTGTGATTTTTCCCTGACATTCTCTACAATTCCCTCTTCTGCTGGGATGCCCCCAGGTAAAAGCTGAATCAGAAAATTCTTATTTGATTATTTATTATTTGTATTACTGTATGATTTGTATTACTCTAGGAGCCCTAGTCATGGACCAGAACCTAGGCACTGCACAAACAGAATACAAAGACAGTCCCTGCTTCAAAGAGTTTATAATGCATGTATAAAACAAGAGACAAGAGATAGATACAGACAGAAGGGGGAAGTACAAGGAAACGGTGAGACAATATTGGTGATAGGCAGTAAAATACATTTATTCCTGCTATTCTAATTATAACACTCTTGGGTGTGGCTATATAGGCCCCAGTTCAGCAATATACTTAAGCAGGTGTCTAACGTTGAGCCTATGAAATCAATAGAATGACTAAAATGCTCAAACTTGCTTAAGTACTTTTCTGAATTAGGGTCACAGTGCCTAGAAATAGGCTTTACAAATCTTTTTCCAATGTCCCTCACTTTTCAAAACATACATCCTGCCACACAGCTGAGACGTCTAGCATGGCCCTGTGGTTAAGGCACCAGTTCAGTTTCTGTCTCTGTCATAGATGTTTTGTGTAAATCATTTAAACTTTTTGTGCGGAATGTGGATGATAATGCTTCCCAATCTACAGTGTCGCTTAGTTCATTGATTCATAGATTCCAAGGCCAGACAAGACCTTTGGGATCATCCAGTCCAACCTGTACAGCACAGGGCATAGAACTTCCCCAAAATAGTTCCAAGAGCATAACTTTTAGAAAAACATCCAGTCTCAATTTAAAAATTGCCCGTGATGAAGAATTCATCATAACTCATGGCAAGGTATTCTAAGGGTTTACTACTCTCACAGTTAAAAAATTACACCTACTTTCAACTTCCAGCCATAGGCTCATGTTATACTTTTCTCTGTTAGGCTGAAGAGCCCATTATTAAATATTTTGTTCCCCGTGTAGGTTCTTACAGACTGTGATCAAGTCACCTTTTAACCTTCTCCTTGTTAGGCAAAATAGATTGAGCTCTTTGAGTCTATCACTTTAAGGCAGGTTTTCTAATCCTTTAATCATTCTTGTTGCTCTTCTCTGAACCCTATCCAATTTATCAACATCCTTCTTGAATTGTGGTAATCGGAACTGGACACAGGGTTCCAGCAGCGTTATAGCAGTGCCAAATACAGACATAAAATAATTTTTCTGCTACTTGAGATTCCCTGGTTTATGCATGCAAGGATTGTATTAGCATTTTTGGACACCCTGGGAGCTCATGTTCAACTGATTATCCACCATGACTCCCCAAATCTTTTTCAGACATGCTTCTTCCCATGATAGAGTCCACCATTCTGTAAGTATGGCCTACGTTCTTTGTTTCTAGATGCATACATTTACATTTATCTGTATTAAATACTGTTTGCTGGTACTCAGCTAATCAACTGATCCTGATAACTCTGAATCAACAACCTGTCCTCTTCCTTATTTACCACTCTCCCAGTTTTTATGCCATCTGCAATCTTTCTCAGTGATGATTTTATGTTTTCTTCCAGGTCAGTAATAAAAATGTTAAAAAGTGTACAGTCAAAAACTGAGCACTTGCAGACCCCACTGGAAACACATCAATTCGATATTGATTCCCTGTTTACAATTACATTTTGAGATCTGCAAGCCAGATTTTATAATCAATTTCATGTGTGTCATGTTGATTTTATCTTTCTAGGTTTTTAATGAAAACGTGGTGTGTTTATGAATACTGTATTGCTTAAAAGTCCATTAAACTCAGGGAACTGATTAGAATTCAGTATCCTAATTCCCCTCTTCATTTCAAAAAGGGGAAATGTTGCAATGTTGTCTATATACCAATATCTTTTTCCAAGGGCTCAGACTCTAAATAAGCCTCACACTCATTATTACTAGGCACCTTTTTCAAAAGGCAGCACAAGCTGCTGAGAGAAATAGCAGCATGCTTTCTGGCTGGATTGTGGCACCAGAGACATTCCACACAGAACGAAGAAGCTCAGAAGCAGACACAATTCCACCGCCACAAGAAAAATGAGTCAGCTGTGAGCAGCCCTGCCGTTTCTGAAGAGGGAAGAGCATTCCCGGCAGGCAGGCAGGCTGGGATGAGACAGCCAGCACTCTGAGAAGGAATGGAGGAGACACTTCCGGCAGCACTGTGGTTGGCTCCTCTCCCTCCTCCTGCCATGCTGTTGCTAATTAATCTGGCATGGGAAAAACTGAGCTCCTACAAGCCCTTGGTTTGTGTCATCCCTGCTCCCAAGTCTCTCCCCACTAGCTCCCTCCCTGGTTTGATCACTCAGTTCCCACTTAGAATCATGGAACCATAGGGTTAGAAGGGACCACAAGGGTCATCTAGTCTAACCCCATGCCAAGATGCACGATTTGTTGTGTCGAAACCTTCCAAGACAGCTGGTTATCCAGCCTCTTTTTGAAAACTTCCAGTGACGGGTCTTCCACAACCTTCCTAGGCAGTTTGTTCCATTGTCCTACGGTTCTTACAGTTAGGAAGTTTTCCCTGAGATATAGGGAAATAGGTGCCAACTCTGTGGGTGCTCCAAGGCTGGAGAACCCACAGAAAAAAATTAGTGGGTGCTTAGCACCCACCAGCAGCCAGGCTCCCCTCTCTCCCTCCCTCCCGCAGCCCCCCAGCACCTCCCACCCACCAGCGGCCCTGCCAATCAACTCTTCCCCCTTCCTCCCAGTGCCTCCCTCCCACCAGGATCAGCTGTTCCATGGTGTGCAGGAGGTGCTGGGAGGGAGGGGGAGAAGTGGGGAGACAGGGCGCGCTCGGGGGAGGGGGCAGAAGTGGGTGAGGAAGAGGCGAGGCGGGGTGGGGGCTTGGAGGAAGGGGTGGAGTGGGGGGGCCTGCAGCTGAATGGGGGTTGAGCCCCCCTTTGGAAAGTTGGAAGCTGGTGCCTGTGCCCTGCAATAAAATCTAAATCTGCTCTGCAGTAGTTTGAACCCTTGCCTCTTGTCCTGCCCTCTGTGACAAGTGAACAATTTTTCTCAATCTTTCTTATGACAGCCTTTCAAGTAGTTGAAGACTGCTATCATGTCCCCCCTTAATCTCCACTTTTCCAAACTAAACACACCCAGTTCCTTCAAACTTTGCTCATATGGTTTGCATTCCATCCATTGATCATTTTTGTTGCTTGTCTCTGGATCCTTTCCAGTTTCTCTACATCTTTTCTACACACTGGTGACCAAAATTGGACACAGTACTCCAGCTGGGGCCTAACCAGCACTGAGTAGAGTGGCACGGTCACCTCCTGTGACTTGCGTGCTATGCCTCTGTTCATGTATAACAGTGCCTTTGTGGATCACAACCAGTGATGAGCTGCCAAAATCTTAACAACGGGTTCCCTCCTCACCCCACGAGGGGGTCGTTGCCCACCCCTACCCCCCAGGACTCCTGCCCCATCCAACCCCCCCGTGTTCCTTGATGCCCCCCCAGGACCCCTGCCCCATCCACCCCCATTCCCTGTCCCCTGACTGCCCCCAGAACCGGGCAGGAGGGTCTCATGGGCCACGTAGTGGGTGCCCACCCCTAAGAGCCAGAGGCACCTGCCAGGGGGGTGAGGTGGGGAATCCCGGAGGTGCTTACCTGGGGCAGCTCCCAGGAAGCATCCGGCAGGTCCCTCTGGCTCCTAGGGGCGGGGGAGCGTAGCTGGGGGGGAGCAGAGGGAGCAGCCGCTCTCCCACTGATCACATCAAAAGTGGTGTCTTAGGTGCTGACTCCCTGGGTGCTCCGGGGCTGGAGCACCCATGGGGAAAATTTGGTGGGTGCAGAGCACCCACCGGCAGCTCCCTGTCCCGCGCCCAGCCCCAGCTCACCTCACCTCCGCTCCGCCTCCTCTGCTGAACGTGCCGCCCCGCTCTGCTTCTCCCCCACCCCACCCCGCTTCCCACAAATCAGCTGTTCGGCGGGAAGCCTGGGAGGGCTGAGAAGCAGGCGGCGGCTTCCCGCTCAGGCTGAGTGTGGCAGAGGTGAACTGGGGTGAGGAGCGGTTCCCCTGCGTGGCCCCCACCCCCGCGGGTTACCTGCTGCGGTGTGGGCGGCCCTCCTCGTGCCCTCCCCTGCCGCCCCAGCTCACCTCCGACTCCCTGGGCCTGAGTGGGAAAACGCGGCCTGCTTCTCAGCCTGCCCCAGCTTCCCATGCAAACAGCTGATTCGCGGGAAGCCAGGGGAGCGGAGAAGCAGGGCGGGGCTGCGCATTCAGGGGAGGAGGCGGAGGCGGAGTGGAGGTGGGCCAGGAGCTGCCAGTGGGTGCTCTGCGCCCGCCAAATTTTCCCCTTGGGTGCTCCAGGGCTGGAGCACCCATGGAGTCGGTGCCTAAGGCGCCACTTTTGGCCGGTTAAATTTAGAAGCCCTTTTAGAACCGGTTGTGCCTCATGGAACAACTGGTTCTAAAAGGCCTTCTAAATTTACCAACGGTTCTAGCGAACCGGTGCGAACCGGCTCCAGCTCACCACTGGTCACAACTGGGAATACCAAATTCAGGACAAACTGCTAAGAAATAGGGTGGCTACACCCCAAAACTAGAGGTTATTCTCTTACGATCTATACCAATCCAGCAAAAAAAGTAAACTTCTGTTTCACCACACTTGCTAACAGGAAGTCATAAATGCAATTTCCTTGGGCATCCCAGTCCTTGTATCACCACCAAAACCACTAAACTTACAGATGAGTGGTTCTTTAAAACCAATCTCCTCAAATAAAAGGTTCTTCTGATCCCAAAGGACCAGCCACATACCCAGGTCAATATACAACTCAGATCTTACCCAAAAATCACGCTGATTGCAATCTTTTCGTATCTAAAATCTAAAGTTTTATTCATAAAAAGAAAGAAAGGTGAGAGTTAAAAATCAGTTAAAGGAATCAAATACATACAGTAATTGCAAAGTTCTTGGTTCAGACTTGTATCCGTGATCCAATAAACTGCTGGCTTGATAAGTCTCTGGTTGCTTACAAATCATTGGAAGGACCTCAGTCCCTTGGTTAGAATGCTCCCATAAGTCCATAGTCCAGAGGTTTGAGCAGGAAAGAGGCAAAATGGAGGTGTTTCCAGGGACTTTTATAGCTTCTGCCATGTGGAGGGACACCAATTGTTTCAAACAAAGCCCTCAGCACAGCTAGTGGAAAATTACAGGCAAAAGATGGAGTTTGGAGTTACATGGGCAAGTCACATGTCCCCGCATATCTCTTAGTCATAGCAGGAAAGTCCATTAAGAGTAGAGAGGTGTCTTCCATTGTGAACTAAGGGTCCTTTAATGGGCCATTCTACTTGAATAGTTCCTTCAAGATGTGCAGGCTAACTATCTTGTGGTCGGTTTCAGAGTAACAGCCGTGTTAGTCTGTATTTACAAAAAGAAAAGGAGTACTTGTGGCACCTTAGAGACTAACCAATTTATTTGAGCATAAGCTTTTGTGAGCTATGAAGTGAGCTGTAGCTCACGAAAGGTTATGCTCAAATAAATTGGTTAGTCTCTAAGGTGCCACAAGTACTCCTTTTCTTATCTTGTGGTCGTTACCCCAGGAGCAAACACTTAAAATCCAGGTATAGAGCTAATACTCATAACTTCAAATACAAAAATGATACATGCATACAAGTAGCATAATCATATTCAGCAAATCATAACCTTTCCATGGACATCTTACATGCCACATTTTGTGGAAGATTTGTTGCAAGTATATAACATTGGTTGCAACAATGATCTATATTGTCATATTTTAATCAGATAATGTCACATAATGCAATCCCAAATTTAATTTGCTTTTTTTGGAACAGCATCACATTGCTGACTCATGTTGAGGTTGAGACCCATTGCAACTCCCAGATCCTTCTCAGCAGTGCTGCTGCCAAGCCAGTTTCCTCCCATTTTGTACTTGTGCATTTGGTTTTTCTTCCTTAAGTGTAGCCCCTTACATTTATCTTTGTTGAATTTCATTTTGTTGTCTATAGCCCAGTTCTCCAATTTATTTATTTGCATCTCCTCTTTCCGCCCTTTTCTGTTCTGTCTCCACTTTCTCCCCCTGCCACATTGTTCTTTCTGTCCTTGCCTATTATCTTCCTTTTTTTGGGGACCAATTCTTTTCCTTCTTTTCTGTTCCACAGTCTCTTATCCCTTTATTTCCCAGTTACTTTCCTTATCTTCCTCCTCCCAGCCCAGTATGGCAACCCCAGCAGTTCAAAAATCAGACCTCTTCCCACACCCCAAAATGAGATTTTAAAATACCCACACTTGTTTTTGGTCTATTTTTAAGACTTTTGAACTCCTCCGGTACCCTCTTCAATTCTAATTTGTGTGAGACAATGTTATCCACTCTTTACATGTATAGCAAGTAAGACAGTCTTGGCTCTGCAGCAGGAGCTAATGCTAGAGGACTCAATTGAGGTTGGGGCCCCATTGTGCTAGGTGCAGTACAAAAATGAAGTAGGAGATAATCTCTGACCTAAAAACTTTACATTCTAGTGCAAAGCCTGAGGGTGAGTTTGTGATATGGGAGCTGGAACTGGCCAAACTTGTGTCCTATATGGACCACCAAACATCTTTTTGAAGGTAATAACTTCTGATGCCTGCTGTGCTGGGCAGGATTCAAACTGGTGACCTACAGGTGAGAGTTTCTGTATACCTAAAGGGTGACACACAGCCACATTGCATTAGTGGGGGTTATACAAGTACCCAATTTGACGTGGTCCTCCTGAAAGGCTGGATGACAACATCAATGGGAGATTGCTCTGTTATAGTAGAGAGCTGAGTTCTCATCCCAGCTGCGCTTGAAATGTACTTATCTGTTAATTGGTGAATCAAAAGATATGAATCCCTGGTCCACAATAAAGGTTGCGAAAGACCCTGTGTAAAAAGCAGTCAGTGTAAGAGCTAGCACTGGAACTCATGGGTTTTGGGCTTAAGATTTAGTACACTTTCCACTACGCTGAAGGGCATTGTGGAGAATCCTTCATAGAATCATAGAACCATAGAATATCAGGGTTGGAAGGGACCCCAGAAGGTCATCTAGTCCAACCCCCTGCTCGAAGCAGGACCAATTCCCAGTTAAATCATCCCTGACCTTAAAAACCTCTAAGGAAGGAGATTCTACCACCTCCCTAGGTAACGCATTCCAGTGTTTCACCACCCTCCTAGTGAAAAAGTTTTTCCTAATATCCAACCTGAACCTCCCCCACTGCAACTTGAGACCATTACTCCTCGTTCTGTCATCTGCTACCATTGAGAACAGTCTAGAGCCATCCTCTTTGGAACCCCCTTTCAGGTAGTTGAAAGCAGCTATCAAATCCCCCCTCATTCTTCTCTTCTGCAGGCTAAACAATCCCAGCTCCTCAGCCTCTCCTCATAACTCATGTGTTCCAGTCCCCTAATCATTTTTGTTGCCCTTCGCTGGACTCTCTCCAATTTATCCACATCCTTCTTGAAGTGTGGGGCCCAAAACTGGACACAGTACTCCAGATGAGGCCTCACCAATGTCGAAGAGAGGGGGACGATCACGTCCCTCGATCTGCTCGCTATGCCCCTACTTATACATCCCAAAATGCCATTGGCCTTCTTGGCAACAAGGGCACACTGCTGACTCATATCCAGCTTCTCGTCCACTGTCACCCCTAGGTCCTTTTCCGCAGAACTGCTGCCTAGCCATTCGGTCCCTAGTCTGTAGCTGTGCATTGGGTTCTTCCGTCCCGAGTGCAGGACCTTGCACTTATCCTTATTGAACCTCATCAGATTTCTTTTGGCCCAATCCTCCAATTTGTCTAGGTCCTTCTGCATCCTATCCCTCCCCTACCACTCCTCCCAGTTTAGTATCATCCCTCAAAATGACACAAAGGCTGAAGCTTTTTTCCAACTTAGTGAGACTACCTACAGCGGGGGCCAAAATCACATTACGTGCAAGAGTTGGCAACCCTGCCCGCTCAGTGTTCAACTCTTTCTGTTCTGTTTTCAGGTCTTTCCTTGCTCTCCACAGTGTTCTTTTGTCTCTCCTTGGAGCCCTAGGTCACCTTGACTTCTTCTAAGCACCCCACCTCTTTTCCTTCCCCGCCACTGGGCCATTACCTGGGGGAAACTTTTCTTATGCTGCTGAGCAGTTGACTGTCTGGTCTGACTAACACTCAGAGCATGTGCTGGCTCTTCAGCCCCTGCATTCTGTACATTTCCTGAGGCATTCATACAGCATGTGGGAGCAGGGATGGAATGAGAGCTGCAGTAGGTAGCCAGAAGGCTGTCCTACCAGCCACTGCCTGGGAATGCCTGAAATGGGGGGCAGTGGCAGTCAGAGGAAAATCAGGGTAGCTCATTAAAAACTGGGGTCCTGATTCATCAATTCCCTGCGGCCCCCTACAGCCTGCTCTGCTGGCAATGACTAGCTGTAAATGGAATACCTCAGTGGAATGGCTTTACCCTGCCCCCTCACAGTTCCTGGCAGAGGGTCACAGCTCAGGTTGGGCAAGGACATGTCAAGGGTTAGCAAGGATGTGGCCAGAGCATGCTTTGCTCCAGCTATTCTGGGCTCCGGCAGTAAAGTGTAATCGCTGACAAATCTTTCTCACACTGAGGCCCACTATGTCACCAGAGATTGGGAGGAACCAAGCCATCGTCTATCACCCACCCCCACAAACCTGTGCTGTGCATAGGAACAGAGGAAATGTGAATGAGTGCCTAAGCCTGCTCCTTTTCCTCTGCTCTGGGGTGTTCTATAACATTGTATACGTCACATTGTTGGTTGTGATGCAAGAGGTTGGACGTGTGACAGTCTGTACTGTATCTTCACCCCTTTTTCAAGACTATGATACATTTTGTACAAATTATGCCTTGTGAAATATCAGTTGAAAACTCATAAATTTACTGACCATTATTGTCCTTGTAAAATGTGTGTAGCAACCCTGCATGTAAAATTATAAGATTCTACTGTATGACATAAATGAGACATATTTCAAGTCTGCAAAAACAGCCACAAACCAGTTCCTCAGAGAAAAAAAGCAAACTGACACCTCAGCAAGGTGTCAATGAAATCAAATGGGCCATCACCTGATTAAGTGGCCACTCTTTGATAGGAAAGAGGGTGTGAGTGAGAAATTTACATCTGAGCAAAGAAACAGCTGCAGATTCCCCTCCCCACAGACCTTCTGCCTGCTGAACCCCAGATGGAGATGATTTTCAAAGAGGAGGAAAAAGTATAAAGAATGGGGAACAAATGCTCTAATTTCTTGCTCCCTTCCTCTCTACTGACAGCATCAACGACACTTGAGGGATAAAGGAAGCATCATTGGACTGGGGAGGGATCCTGGCTGAAAGATTTAGCTTGTAAGACTATTAGAACATGTGGTGAGAGAGACCTTTTGCTTTGAATTCACTTTAGCTTAAGTTTGGTATTGCGTTCTTACCTGATATTTCTTTGTAACTAATTCTGACTTTTATGCCTCATTACTTGTATTCCTTTGACACACTTGAGAGTGTTTTGAAAGCACATATGGTGGCTATAGCTGATTATTGTCATTGATGGCACCTGACACCAAGTGGAAGTAAGACTGTGTTGAGTGTCCTCCACTTACAGCCTGCAGAAACAGACAGAGAGCCGAACACAGTCCTCCATGATCAGCGAATAAAGCATGATTCACACGCAGCCTATCTAGGCATCACGTTGGATAGAACTCTCACATATCATGACCATCGTACAAAGACAGCGACTAACGTCAAAATGTTCAACATCCTGCTTGGAAAACTGGTTGGAACGACATGGGGTGGCAGTGCCCAAACATTACACACTTCAGCCTTGGCACTTTGTTACTCGGCTGTGGAGTACTGCACTCCAGTAGGAGCTTGCTCATCTCACACAAGGAGGTTTGACATACAACTTAATTCCAGCATGTATTATTATTTCAGGCACACTTAAATCTACGCCTCTGCCAGGGTTACCGGTTCTTTGCAATATTGTTCCACCCAGTTTTCACAGAGAGGAAAGCGAAGCAAAGCCCGTGATGCAATTGCATGATATACCACATCTACCATTAACTAAAGACTTGTTTAATCCATCACATGGTTGTCTGCCCTCACGGTGCCTGCTGTGGATAAGTTAACTGGGTGAGGGATTTACAGTAGAGGATGTGTGGCAAGCTTCATGGTCCGTATAGAAAGTGACAAATAATTATCTCACCTCGGATCCCATTCATCATGAACCTGGGTTTGATTTACCTCAAATGGAGCCTTCTGAACCGGTTTTGTACCAGATATGAAATTTGTGCTGCAGCAGAATTTCGCATTTTAGAGGCAGTCCACTGTGTCAATATGGACAGCCACAAACCATGACACACTTCGTTGAGGACTGCAAAATGACTGAACTTACTGAAAGTCTTTGTGTTTTGAACATTGTTGATAAGAACACTATGGCTTGGCTTGACCAGATTGCATACATGAAATAAATAAACTTGTAATAATTTAAAATCTTTCTGTAGTTAATAAGCTTGTTTTAGTGTTTTATGTAAATCAGTGTGCTTGGATTGAAGTATTTGGGAAACTTCATTTGGGATAACAAGATTTGTGCATATCATTTTCTATTAATGAAATAATGGACTTTATATGAGCTTGTATTGTCCAGGAGGGGCTGGGCAGTACAAGACATACATTTCTGGGGGAAGGGCGGGGACTGAAAAGTTGCTGGTGTTGCCCTGTAATGTAATTCATGAGTGGCTGGCTTTAGCACTCATGCAGTATGGCTAGGAGTGATTACATGCTGGAGGCTGCGTGCGAGCAGACCAGAAGTGATAGCTCTCACAGTGAAGTAGTGTAAAAGGCACTTCAGGTTGGAGAATTAAGGGGACACAACTGTCCAGCAGTCCAGACTGTACCCTGGGGAATGTCACAGGTTGATAAAACAACAGTTGGATCCAGTTACAGGCCAAATCCACAGTTACAGGTCCAAATCCACATTTTTCTGGGGTATAAAACATATACCTCCAGCCCACTCTATCAAAAAACCGTTTCTGCACCTCAGACTAATATGCATTGTCATTTGGAGTCATCATATTTCACTGTTCTAATAGCAATGAGTTGTCAAAGGTTATCAGAGCCATGGTGGCCTCCAACAATCCCAACTTGATTTGGGTGTACGATAGAACCCAAAACCTTCTCCAGTCTCATCGCCAGAACTTTTGCCAATATTTTGACATCACTATTAATAAGTGAAATTGGCCTGTAATTGGAACATAGTGTGGCATCCTGTCCTGGCTTTGGAAGAATTGATATTAGGGTTTCCCTCAGTGTAGCGGAAGGATGCCCTCTAGGAGTGAATCATTAAACATTTTAAGCATCTTGTCAGACTGGAGTTCAAGGAAGTGTCTATAGAATTCAGCACGGAAGCCATCTGACCTGCTGTCTTTCCCCACTTTCATATTCTTAATTGCCTCAGTTAACTCCACCTCAGTTAGGGGCATGTCAAGATTTCGATGCTGGGCTGTAGTAATTTGCAGTAATGACATTTTTTGAAAAATTGATCCAAAGCATTTGTGAACGGGTTTGTGTCCAATTTGTGCAGCTCTTTATAGAACTCTTTATTAATATCCTTAGGTGATGTACATAATTCGACATATTGTTCGTGGATGGCCAGGATTCTACACGCAGAAGTCTTTTGTCTTAGGCAGTGTGCCAACAACTTGCTAGTTTTTCACCTGTTTCCTAAGTCAAATAGGGCGAATTCAGCCTGCACCGAGTGCAGCTTATTGAGGTCAGGATCATAGCGCATATGGAGAAGGGGTGTGGCATAGACAAATCTCAAGCTATTTTGCTTTTTTTCCTCAAGGGCTATCATGTTGTATCCATGTTCCCTCTTCTTGGTAGACACAAAGCTTATAATTCTACACCTCAAATAGGCCTTGAGTGTCTCCCACAGTAGGTTGCTAGAAGATGTTGAGGATTTGTTTGTCTTCAGGAACAGACCAATTTCTTTTTTGAATAAAATTTTTGAAGTGCAGATCTAATAAAAGTGAAGATCTAATAAAAGTGCAGATCTAATCTACATGGCTGTTTCTCACCCTTGTTGCTATTTGAAGAGTTATAGGGGCATGATCAGACAGAGCAATTGTATTAACAGAGGCGTCAATTACAGAATTAACCAACTCACTGGAGATCAAAAAGAAACCGATACGGGAATAGAAACCATGTACCAGAGAAAAGTATGAACAGTCCCTACCCATTGGATGGGTAAATCACCAGATTGCACATAATCCCAGCTCTTAAAGGGCAACTTCAGAGCCATTCTAGTTTTAGTTGGCTTATGCTCCTGAAGCCGAGATTTGTCCACCAAAGCACCAAACACCTCATTAAATTCCCCAGAAATCACGGTAGGGATATAATTTAGGAAAAAATATCCCATGAAAGTTTTCAGGATCATCAAGATTAAGCCCATACATATTAGAAATGATTAGTTCAGATGCATTTATGGTGACTTTAAGGATAAAAAGCTCTCCTGACAATCTGAAATGGACTCAGAGACTGCCTGTGCTTTGTGCAAGAAGCTGGCCACCCTCTGGAGCTGGATGAGAAGCAGCAAGACATGGCTTTTTCTACCCAGTTACGTTCTAACTTTGCAGCCTCATCTGCTGCCAAGTGCTTCTCCTTCAAAAGCAAGATGTCTGCCACTGCTTTCTTTAATAATGAGTTCCCTTTTTTCTTTTAACTGGCGTGTTGAGACCCTTTACATTCCAGGAAATAAAAAGAAGAATCAGGACCATTTGGCTGTGTTAAGAATTATTTTTGTATACATAGTCTTACAAACAGAGGGGGGTGGAATGTTTGTGTCATTTGCTCTATTACATTCCATCCTACACAGAAGGAGGGAAATCTAAGGATGAAAAGCATCGGACACTTATTTCACAGATTTTGGATTACCTTGCCAGACGCTTGCCACCTGCCAGATTTCCAGGGAATAAAAAGGAGAGGGCTTCAGGTGGGGGGTGGGGCGGAGAGGAAAGAGGACAAAAGACAAGTTAAAGCAAAAATAAATTTTCAAACACTCAACACTAGAAACAAAACTAAACCAATTGTCAGTTCTGGAGGAGGCTGACTGGGGAGATGCACCACACAGGCCAGCAGCTTCATCAATACCCCTTATTTAAACTATTATTTATTTCTTTTCTTTTCTTTTAACAGGCATCATATTCTTGTCATACCACAAAGCAGTAACTGCATTTTGAGGAGACAGAAAGGGAGCACACACTCCACAAATATAATATTTCTTAACTTAGTATGATAAGGTTATGCCCATGGATTATCCTCTAATTTGTAATCTTTTTTGTTTGACAACCCAAGCACCAGAGTACCAGTAGCACAACTCGGCACAGTGGGTGATACATGGAGTGGTTTGGGGATTATTTGCCCAGGGCCACATACCGCCTTTTAGTTTACAACTAAACATCACTTTCCTTTCCCCATATTAAATAAACACATAGCTAACGGGGGAGAAATCTGACTGTTCTCTCAAATTATAAATTACTGCACCAAAGAACTCAACAAACAATCCAGCTGAGAAAGTGACTCTTCTATATTAACTTCAATCTTCATAGAAGTGTAGGAGTGGAAGGGATCTCGAGAGTTCATCTAATTCACTCCCCTGCACTCATGGCAGGACTAAGTATTATCTACACCATGCCTGACAGGTGTTTCTCTAACCTGATCTAAAAAAATCTCCAATGATGGAAATTCCACAAACTCCTTAGGCAATTTATTCCAGTGCTTAACCACCCTGACAGTTAGGAAGTTTTTCCTAATGTCCAACCTATACCGCCCTTATTGCAATTTAAGCCCATTGCTTCTTGTCCTATCCCCAGCGATTAAGGAGAACAATTTTTCTCCCTCCTCCTTGTAACAACCTTTTATGTATTTGAAAATTATTATAATGTCCCCCCGCAGTCTTCTCCTCTGCAGACTAAACGAACCCAATTTTTCCTCATAGATCATGTTTTCTAGACCTTTAATCATTTTTCTTGCTCTCCTCTGGACTTTCTCCAAATTGTCCACATCTTTCCTGAAATGTGGTGCCCAGAGCAGAACACAATACTCCAGCTGAGGCCTAATCAGCGCGGAGTAGAGTGGAAGAATTACGACTTGTGTCTTGCTTACAACACGCCTACTAAAACATCCCAGAATGCTGCTCATTTTATTTTTTACAACAGTGTTACACTGTTGACTCATATTTAGCTTGTGATCCACTATGACCGTCAGATCCCGTTCTGTAGTACTCCTTCCTGGCAGTCATTTCCCATTTTGTATGTGTGCAAGTGACTATTCCTTCCTTCTTTCCATGCTCATGATTGTCAGGTTTGAGCTTATAGACAGTGTTAATCTCGGGGAAGGGCCTGAAGAAGTTGAGAGGGTGGGGGATGGGACAACAAGGGGAGTGAGATTGGGAACGTGGGAAGGGGGGTGAAGAGAGAGTATGGGGGAGAAAAGGGCAGGGGATGTGGGGAAAAAAGGGCAGAGGAAAGGAAGGAAGTAGGACTGATAGGGAGAGCAGAAATCACTATCCATTTAGCTCAGCAACCTGTGTTGGGCGTCTCTGCTCCATTGCCCCAGGGGGTGCAACTATGTTGCTCAGCTCCTTTGCAGCTTTCTGAGATACCTCTCGCCCTCCCAGAAAATAGTGAGACCCTGGCCTGTAATGAGGAGTGGTGACACAGCCAGGTAACCCACTGGCACCAACTTTAAAAAGTGGTACCTGAGCCCTCTCAAATTTCTACAGAGCAACAGGGAGCTGCACTGCCCCCCGGTGATCTCTTTCCCCAGCACAAATGCAGGAGCAAAGGCACTTAATAGCGCTCATACACCACTTAAATAAATCTTTGCACAGTCACTGCACTCCCATCAGCTCCATTTGGGATGAGTTGTTCCCTTAACTACCCTGCTAGGGTGTTTCACATTCAGCCATTTGTTGAGAATTAATCTACATGGCCCATAAGTTAATAACATAAAAGCTTGGAGCAGAAGAGATAACCCAAGTCAGCAAGTAAGTCAGTCACAGTAACTGGATATGTTCATAATTGCAGGTAGGGCAGACACAACAACTGGGAAGTAAACTTGGGATGAAAAAACAGAACAGCTACTCAGTTCACTGCAGGCTATTTAAAAAAAACATTCTGCTGCTTGTGGCTTTTGGAACAGAGGCACTTCCCAACCTTGACATGAAACTGAGCCAGAAACCTTATAAAATATTTGAGCCCTTGCTGCTTGGCAAGTTCTTTTACTCTTCTAAAGGCTGAGCTGCGTTCAACCACAGCTTTTGCAAAAGCTTGAAAAAATCATCATCTTATTTTGTGGCATTCCCCAAAACTCTCCTTTCCCCCCCACAAGCTGGCTGCGTTGTTGTTGTTGTTTGTTTTACCGTTAATCTGAGAAATTTGACAATCGGTGCATGAGATTGGGGATTTAAGGTTGTGTATGGGGCCAGGGACTTATGTGCTCTCTCTAAACCAAATGTAGAAGTATCCAGCAGGCTGAGCACTTCTGAAAGGAGCCAGGGAGCAAATTCTAAGTGGTTGCCTTTTGCTGCTCCTTCAGGTACGCCTTTAATTCTCAAAATATTGCAGGGACATCTTCCCTCAAGTGCTGCCACTTTAGATTTAAGAGAGGGTAAGTCTGTGAGGCTTTTCTGTACCTTGGCAGAGAATCCTTGTACCTGATCTTCTGCAGATGTGCCTCTCCATTCTGCTTCATTCACTCATCCTGTCAGTGCTTGCAGAGAGGAGTTAATCAAGGTAACAGTCAGTTGTACTGTGACCTTGATATCTACAGGGTCTGCAGCAACTTTCTCCAGCAGGGCCATCATAGCCACAGTGCCCTAAGCAGCAGCCATCTTGTTCAGCGGGTGGCGGGGGGAGGACCTGCATCTACTTGGTTTTTGACTACTTGTAGAGCTCCCTGTAGACAAATTTTTGCCTGCTGACATTCCAGCAGTTCCTTTGTGTGTGGGAGGTGGGGGGCCAGGGGCCCAGGACTTTGGATGGAAAAGGATATTAATGGATGGCTCTGGAGCTCAAGGGATCTGCTCCTCCATGTCACACGGCACCTCCTGCAGTAACCCTGGCAATTATTAGATCAAGACTGGATATTTTTCTAAAATATATGCTCTTGTTGCAACAGTAATTAATGCACAGAAGTCTTATGGCCCATACTATGCAGGTGGGCAGACTAGATGATAACCATGGTCTCTCCTGGATTTATCATCTATGAAGCTATGCCCTGAAAGCAGCTGTTGAGGAAGGCAGAGGCAAAACTCTATTTACTCACAGTGAAGGACTTAACCCTTAGAGCTGTAGCATAGTTGAAGGCAGAGGCCCCTCTTCGAGCAGCTTCTCTGGTTGTCACTTCCAAGCCCTGGATGCTTGACAAGGTGAGTTTGTTAAAAACAGGAGGCGGAATGAGTTGTGTTTCTTCTCTTGTGCAGCATAACATTTCACATATCTGCTGCTAATTCTCTTCAGCATCACCATTTTATTGGTTGGACTGAAACAACTTGCAAAACTCTGCTCTGCTTTGTGTAATTGTGCTCCTCCCATGTGGGCACCCTGGTGCTTTGAATCAATAATAAGCCCCCTTCTGAGCATCTAATTCCTTACCAGGATTGTGCTTCATCCTGGAGGAAGTGCAGCCTAGCACAATAGAGTCTAATAGGCTTTGAGAGAATATCTTTCAAGGGAAAGGTCAAGGAGGAACAGGTGCAGCAGGCTGGTGGCAGGTTGTGATAAAAGATCAAATACAACTGAACAGATGTGAGCATCGAAGTGGTCCGCAAGCTGCAGGTAAGGAGTAAATTGCAGACAGCGTTAGTACAGTCTGAAAACATTTGAAGGAAAAAGAAACTCTTTTTGTCCTAAATACATACATACATATTTTGCCCTCTGCACTAGTTTTAAGGTAATCAATTCTTTCCACAAAATTCTTATAGCTAAAATTTTATTGTCTTGTTCTGTACTAGTAATTTTGTTTTCAGAGCCAAACTATAGAACCAGAATGGTAACGTTGTGGAGGTTTTGTCAAAAAGAAATCTTGGAATCACTTTCAGGAGAGGGTGGGAGGAAAAAACCAACACCCTTCTGCAATAAATGGGCTGTGTGTTGCACTATCCTGTAAAATTTATTGCAGAACTGTAAATCTAAAGTATACATTGAAGACACTTGGTCTTCTGTGCTTGGAAAATGGCCACCAAATTCAGTTTGAAAGCATTCATTTGAAAGCTATTTGTAAAGAATTACAAGTAAGGAATGACAACATCTATAAAGTGTAAGGGAAATGGAAATTCCAGTCCTGGTTTGTCTTCACAGTGTTTCTGTCTTCATTTTTTATTCCCACTGAAATACAGAAAGTTGAAAATTCAAAACAGAAGCCATCACTGCAAGGTAATTTATCTTATTTCTTGAAATATGCTGTCTGCATTTTCACTCCCATAACTCAAACAGCTGGTTAAGGATGCTGGCCAGTGAATCCTGGATTTGTGAACACAAACTATTCTGTTCCTGTCTGTAAGATACCTTGGAAGTAGGAGCCCAGAATTAATTTCTGTCCCCAAAGGACCCTTTGGCCATGCAATGCATTTGGACAGGCTCATTCGTTGTGGCTGTATGAAAGTAGAGGAACTTTTTAATTTTTAAGGGGTGCCGACACTTATTCATATTAATAATCATCCCACATTCATAGATCTCCTTTCCCCCTGAATGGCCTGCAGCCCTGCACAAGGACTGCTTGACCAGCGCTGGGATGGGACATGGAAGCTGTTTAAAAGTGCATAACGGTGCTCTACAGCAATTTAAAACAGGAAATGAAGAATACCAGACTCATTCCTCCCAACCCACTAATCTTATTGGTCCCTTTGAGACCGATTCAAAGCCCGTTGAAGTCAATGGCAAGAACTGTGTTGACGTCAATGGTTTTTGGATTAGGCCATTAGTTTCTTTTTTGGCGTCTCATTTTTGGCTCTTCCGTTGTACTGTGCCCTGTGCCTAGAACCATTTTCCTCTTCTTCTCCAAGGGCCCTCTTTTTTCTTTCAAATCCTCCACAAAAATGCCCTTTCCTGCCGCCTTCTCCTGCTCAGTAACATTGCCATAACCCCCATTTTCTCTTTATTTGCCATGACTATATTTGGGACATCTGGGATAACACCTTTACAAAAAGTAGTGTAGGATCTTTACCAAGTAGTCAGGGCCACAACATTTCATTTCAGACTGAAAGGTGGGTTCAACACTTAAAAACTTCCATTAAAGTCAATGGAAAGACACTTCACTTCAAAGGGAGTTGAAATGGACCATTACTCAGAAGGAAAAGTCCCACTTACTGATTCACCAACACCACTTCTTGCTGCAGAGTCATACTTTTCCTTGAAGGTTTGTCCTAGTGAGAGCTGAGAAGATCAGAGCCTGAGATGGTGGCAGATGACAATTATTGTCTGTCTGCTATTGTGGTGTTACTACTTTGTCCAAGATTCTCATGTCACATTTGCGAGATAGTCTCATCCGATGAAGTGAGCTGTAGCTCACGAAAGCTTATGCTCAAATAAATTTGTTAGTCTCTAAAGTGCCACAAGTACTCCTTTTCTTTCAGCAACTCTGTTACAAATTTCTATGTGGCAGACTCAGTGTAAAATACTGCGACCACTGAGGGCATTTTCAGAGGCTTATAAGATTATGAATTCCTGCCAAAGGCTGACAATTCTGACGAGATGGAAAAGTTAAACTACTCCCCGTCAAACAAATGTCCGGTAACTGGTTTTCAAGTGTTGTGCAGTCTCATCCGCAGAATCCAATCCAAAAGAAATATTGTGGTGAGACCTGAGTCAGATTCTCTGGCAGTGGTGAAGATGGTCATCTGATTTGTCACTGTTCCACCATAATACTGAGCGCTCTTCATAATGGATTGTACAGTTTTGAGTCATGCTCCTGTTTCAGTCCTAGCGGTCAGGGTTGCATAGCACGATAGATATTACTTTGGATATCACGCTGGAGTTCCACCATTTTCTATCAAGATTACTGGACAGAGGAATGAGACGCTAAGCAATATGGTATCAAAATATTTTCATACTTTTAGCTATGTTGACGCTCACTGACTTCATAGGGAGATTGCAGCAATCTCCCGACTGCAACTTTTGAAAAACGGAAAGGTAAAACAAAACTGTCCTTAGAAAAGTGTACAATCTCAGCAGCAAAGGCAGATCACTGGCAGACATAAAAAAAGGCAGAAAATGCAGTCTCAACATGAAATGATTAATGAGCTGATCTTGCAAGAAACTTGAAAACGAAGGGGGATTCAGCATTTGGAGGGTTTGCAGGACTGGGTCCTAAATGATGCAGACACAACGGTGAAATGAGGACAGACACTTGGATGGATTTTAAGCAGCAGGCTGCAACTTATATTAAATTGAAATACAGGGGCAGGGTGCTACCTGCCCATCAACCATACCGGGCATTTAATTGGTTCCAGTGTGGGGGTTACAGGACTCCTACCATATAACCTGTCACTTGGGGTACGTTCTCCTCAGCCTACCACACACACACGCACGGAGCCCGCCAGGGGGAGAGAAGGTGGAGAAGGGTAGTGACCTCAGCCTGTGAGGACCACAAGATCTGACCTCAGCCCACAAAGGCCACAGGGTCAAACCCTATTACATGAGCCCAAGGCCCATAAAAAAATCCCAGGTCTTTCACCTCTGGGTCTTTCACCTCATTTATTCTTTTTAACCACTTTGGAAACCAGCCCCAAGTTGCGATGACTTAACAACTTGACCAGTTACGTCAGTTAGGTACTAAGCATATGCCTACCTAACCTATTGTGGTTTGAAGATGCTGCAAGGAAGGCAAAACACTCTCTGGTCTCTGCCAGTTGGCTCATGGGAGAAAAAATTCCTTCTGAGCCCCAAACGGGTAATTGGCTAGACCCGCCGCCTTTGTCAGGCCAGGTTTCCATTCCTCGGTCGGGGGTAGGGGGGGTAGGGTGGGCTGCTGGAATGAAACCAAAAGAGGCTTCACGAGGCCAAGTTAAATCCTGGGATTGAGGGACTGCTTGCCAATTGGAACTGCTCCCCCCGAGTCGGTGCCAGAGACTCCCAGTGGGGTGGAGTTACCTGGATGTCCCTCAGCGAATATCTCCTTCCCTTACTGCTGGGGCTGTCCTCCTTTCTCCACCAGCCCCATCAAGTGCCCCATTCATTGAGGAAGGTTGGTGGCATTTCTAATCAGTACAAAGGGCAAAGCTCCACTTCTTTCCCCAAATCGAATGGCTCCTTCCTGCACAACAGAGTTTCAGCTTGGCTGTGGCCAAAGAGCACTTTCTTGACCCGGGCTCTCAGAGAAGTTGTGGGGTTTCCTTTCCAAGCAGTCCTCGCCCCTGTTACTCATCCACTTGTCATCGAAAGGGCCAGATTCCCAGCTGGTGTCAGTCAGCTTCACTCTGCTAGAACTACAGCTGTGTATGTCAGCTGAAAAGCCTGTTCTACCTTGTTGTTTCCACAGGGCTGTGCCTCGCATCCAGTTAGAAAGTAAAGCTAGTGCAGAATGCAGCAGTCCACTTATTAAGCGGCATTTCGCATAGGTTTCAGTTTATTGTCTTCATTATATTTCCCAGTGGTTGTTTATTAATGCCTCAGTCTGAGATGAGCAGTCCTGTATTGTTTTATACTGTATATTTTAAGGTATGTGATGGGTGACTCTAGCAGCTTTAAATCTAAATAAATATCTCTGTAAAACTACATTGTGTCAACATAACAAAACATTACAATTCCACAGCTTCTCTGATTTTCACAGCAGGCGACAAAGCAGGAGAAGAGGGAGGCATGCTCTATGGCAGTGGTCCCCAAACTGTGGGGCATGCCCCCCTGGGAGTGGGGGTGGTGAGGAACATTGGGGCGCACAGCAGGGCCAGGGCCAGCCCCTATAGGGGGCATGGAGGGAGTGCCACCCATCCTTGCTCTGCCCCCAGCCCCGCTCTGGCCCCATTCACAGCTCCATTCCAACCCCTGCTCTGCCCCAAGGCCAGCTCCACCTCTAGCCCCAGCTCCTCCCCCATTCCCAGTTCTGCCCCCAAACTCCTCTGCTGAGCCAACTGTGCAGTAATGGGGAGGTCAGGTCAGGCACAGACAGATTCCATTCCTGGTAAAGGGGCAGGGGGCAACAGGAAAAGTTTGGGCACCACAGGTCTATGGAGAGGAATATGGGTATTTAATTCTACCTTCCTCCCAGGCTAAGACTGACCATGGGAGGACAGCAAAAATCTGAACATTATTTTAGCTCTTTTTAACAATAATAACTGGCAATTAACTTCAAAGTGCACAATAGACTAATTAACTAGGCCTTGCAGAGAGGCCACTCAAGGAGCCAACTGTGGAACTGTAGTTAGTTTTCACAAGTTCCTGGCTCCCAGACCTGCGGTTCTGCCACTAGACTGCATTGTTTGCTCTTGAATTAGCAGCAGAACCTTTAGTTTCAGAAGCGTTCATCTGTCCCTGCAGCTTATTCTCTGTTTCAAAGTCTTGACCAGCTGCTGGTGATATCGAAGGAGGAAATGCCAGGAGGAACAGATGACCTCTTCAGAAGCATCTCAGTCTAAATATTCTTAGTAATAAAGAACAGGGGAAGGGAAAATACAGCAAATATGTTACACAGTATCAACAAAACTGTTGCTAAGTAGAACATTTTTTCCTTAAGGCTCGGATCCCAGTATGATGACCATATAACAAATTACTGTCATAATATATAGGATGTAGGTCAGTTCTACCATCTCATGTGTTTGTTTTTCTTAATGGTGACTATAGACCAACCATGATCACAGTCCCTTTTTATGGCATTTGGTAAACTACAACTTCAGTTAATGCAAGGGACTTCACAAAGGCCTCATTATCGCCTGCTGATTTATTACCCTGGTTCAGCATTCTCTCCTAAAGATAAATCCCTTTAATCCCTTTGCATTTCTTCTCTGTTTAGAATCTCCCAGGGCAACAACCTTGTGAACAAGACAAAAAAGGTAGCTAAAACTAAATTTAAAAATAAATACTGTTTTGGTAATTCTGTTCTTTTTACCTTTTAAGTCCCAAAAGAAAAAAGAAAGCCCACAGTTTGTATGTGCTTATAAAAAGAAACAAAAGCAACTATTAAACAGGGTTTATTGCCTAAACGTCCCCTAGTTTGTGATTAGCCTAGGATAATACATTCTAGCCTATGGAAGATCTAGTTACTCTACACCTAAATCTGTTGAGTTACTGCTCCAGTCAGGAGAAAATAAGATCAAGCTCTGGTAATTTTGTACCATCATGCCATTTCTCTCCACCCTTTATATTTGTTGTTAGAACAGCTCTTCCAGGGTTTGGTGCCATAGATTGTGATCTGGTCACGTGTCAGGCAGCAAATATAATGCACTGAGGAACACCTATCCCTTCAAAATGTTCTTAAGTAATGGGTGCATGTAGAGCTTAGGCAAGTGCAGTCTCCCACCGAAAATGAAGGTATTGGGCAGCTACTGCACTCGGACACTGGAACAGCTAGTACTGTTAGCTAGCTAGTGCCAGCAGTAGCTAGCTAGTGCCAGCAGTAGCTCTCCTGCAGTACCATTCCTCTATGCCATGCACTGGGTTGGAGAGAGGAGAACTGATTTCATTCATTGTATATATGCACAGATGGGAAGGTTCATGGCTGGGTTTCCTGGGAAAAGGAAACTGGTTGCACTGAAGGATGCTTGATTTAGCCAGCTACTTTTGTAGAAATATTTAGGCAACGTAAGATGTCCACTAAAATATTTTTGCCGGAAAAGGTGATGCCCCAGAACTCCAGATGGAGGATGTTCAGTAGATAGTTGGCGTATTTATGAGTTTCACACTCTAGTCACACTTGAAAAGCTTTAATATTTTCAGACTTGGAGAGCGTATGCCACTCTTCACTAGTGCTGCAACATCTGGTGTAAATAAACACATCCCCTGTAGATTCTAAATTCCTGTGCTTTTGGAATACTTTGCCAGTTGTTCTAAATTGAGTATTTTCTCTTGTGCAATCCTAGCTTACAGTTGACTGTGGTTAATGAATAGTTGTAATATTTTTTGTTAAATCTTTTCTAATATTGTAGTTCCATGAAATGATTTTTCTGCATGTGCACCTAGTCAGTCGGAGGAGGGTTTTTCTTGGGGAGGGGCTTTTTAAAAAAGGGGCACATTTTCCCAGAAGCCTCTTACGACTGCTTTTCCCTTTTTCTTTTGAATGGAATACCCGAAGAATACATACAAATGTACTTAAATGGCTTCAAAAGTTTGGATGGCCAGATCCTTTTTTTTTTTAGTAAAACAGACGATGCCAGCACAGTCACCGTGGCCCCAGCTACAATGTCTCTTTCGGTTGTGTTAGAAAGCAACTTGGCTGCCAGCAAACTTAAAGTGTTCTTAAATACATTCTTTTCAACAGAGGGTGGAAAAGTAATTGCAGACAAAGTTCTAGTGGCCAGGCTCCTTATGCTGTCAATCCAGAGTCCTGGATTATATTAGATTTCATGTCTTGCTCCTCTGGCTGGGAGTGCCTCAGCCGCTGAATAATGAGAGTAGCCAATTTTAAAAGGGGCACTGACTTCAGAAGGAATCTTCTTCCCAATCTTTTGTCAGAAGGATGGTAACCAGGACAATGGGGTCTCCAAGATGGTGCTTTAAAGTAGGGGCACACAGTCAGGATAGCTTCACTTGTTGGACACATAGTTGCCGACTCAGGGATTTAGTCAGTAAACATTCTTATGTGGGTAATTCCCCCAGCCTAGGGAATGATGTTACAAAGCTGTCCTCTGGCATTCTGCCCCTGGCTTCTTGCAGATCCATGGAGCCTTGTGATGCAGTTCTTGCCTGGTGTAGCTTCTATGGCTGGTGGGATCAGGGGGAGCATTCTGTGGCAGCACTATTCGTTCCCCACATCCCCATGCTCAACGGCCTTGTGGCCCCATTTACTTATTGTATCCCAGGGGAGAAGCAACCCAGTGGGAAATAAAGGACACATGCTACTTATTTTCATTTGCTTGGTGTCCAGTTTGCTGTATTATGAACGATTCCCATAATTTAGGGAGAAGGCTTAGGGCCAGATCCTCCACTGGGATCAACTGGCATAGCTTCACTGAAGTCAATGGAGCTGCCCCGATTCATACCAGCTGAGGATCTGGTCCTATGCTTCATTGAGAATAATGACAATTTGACGTGGACTTAACCCAAAAGTGCTGCTTGGTTGATGAAAACATCATTTCTCTACACAGTCATTCAGCTAGCACTGAAGAGGAGTTGTTATATCAGCATCCCCCTATCCCCACCCCTCCAAAGACCAAACTCCCAAGGAATATTCTCCCTCAATTAAAAGGAATGGAAATGGACAGGTGCAGATCAGGCCTGTGTAATCTGATGTGCACTGGAGATTGTGATTTTCACATGAATTCGTATAAAAACGGGCATGACAGCCTCAGTTCAGATTTATAAGCAAAGGTGAACTGCAAGAGATGGTCCATTAAACAGAAACATATTTATGGTTATCAGGCAAAGGCTGTTGCCTTGGTTAATTGAGGGGTAACAAGTAAACTACTATACAATAAGTAAACAGTCAAGCCTTTCAGGCTCATAAGCAGTAGTTCTACCTCACGTCTGCTTGTGATAAAACGGTCTGATCCTGTGAGGTCCTGAGCACATGCAGTCAATGAGAGTTGAAGGTACTAACCTCATGGCAGTACCTGATACTTCATTGGATGGAGCTCAGACCTTGTTTGTTTCTCAGGATATCAACAAGGGCAAAGTTTTCATTTGATGCAACAATTTCCCTGATCTCAGTTATACCAGGAAGTGCTGCACTTTAGTCATGACACAGTTTTCTTCCTTCACCCCCCAAAATAACACTATTTGCACAACTCTGTGTGAGATAAACTTGACGAACTGCATGGAGCAAGGTGTGTCAAAGTAGGCGTTTATAGAGTGAAAGGGGTATATATTTCAAATGGTCTGTTGGCCAGAAGATCTCAAACCATTAATAAGCACACTAATAAAAGAAATTGAAAGAGCCACTTGTTCCTGTTACTTGTTCAGCTATAAATATGTCAAAACAAATATTTACTGAGGTGAAGATGTTTAAATTACAGGTGGAGAACAAAAATGGCATTCTACAGACACACCTCAAGTATTCTTGCTAGAAAACCGAGCTGAAAACATCATTTTTCTGTAAGTATTATTTTCTGCTCTACAGACAGAGAATGCCAATTAGTTAGCGCTCCATTACCTATTTCCTTTGGTTTTCCTTTCATGAAGAATGTCTGTCTAGGCGTTCTAGAAGATTTAGCTGACTTGTAATAATTGGATTAGTTCCTCCTGTTGATTTTGTGCCTCAGGAATATCACAACCTGTTTTAAAGGTAGTTGATTGACCATGGTAAACCATCATTCTTTTTAATAGTGCTCGTGCTTATCTGAATAATGACAGAGATGTCTATAATGAACAGTAAGACTCAGGTTGGGAGCTCTGATGGTTATCTCCAATAGAACTGTCTGAATCAGTTTTATATAAATAATAATCTATGCCTTATCCCCAGAAATTTGTATTAAATAAACTCAACCACTTTGTGGTTCAGCTCAGAGTGAGTCAGCTGCATGCTATAAGTAGCACCCTAAATGTTTAGGGCCAGTTTGTGGATAGGCCTAGCCTACTCACTGTCTTCCATGCTCTCCCATGAAAGGACCAACTACAACTGCAGTCTCTCCTAATGCTTCTGGGGCACCATGACAGTTCAGGCTGCAACGCAGACCTGTGAAGGCTTGTGTCACCACTGGCCCTGCAACCCTGGGTGTCTCACAATGCTTTGCAGCTGTAGCTCCCAGCTGGGATGTTCACAATCAGCCTACAAACATGCAGGTCACAGCCCGAGTGTCTGTGTGCTTAGGTGGCCCTGGTTCAGCAGCTCTACCCCCAGCAGCCTGTCTACAGTCCCAGGGCCTCACTCTGGCTTCCACGAGCCTTGGTTACAAGCAGCAAGGTGATCCCAACACACTGCCAATCCCAAGTTTTCGCAAACAAATCTGCCCCACAATGTCCAACTCTCTCATGGACAGTTCAGAGAAATAATAAGGTTCATTTGTTCATCTTAAGCCCCACAATGCACATCACTACTTATTAATGTACAACCTTCCATTTGAACACTACATTGAGTTGGTTTAGCCAATCCTTTGGAGGGCTTTGAATATCAGGACACAGACCTTGAACTTGGCTCTGTGTTCAATGGGGAGATAGTACACAGAGCAGAGCATCCACGGTGGTGTGCTCAGAATGAACCGCATCCTTCAGCAGACCTTATTCCTTTCTGTTTGAAATTGCTGCTTTAGGCCAAATCCTGCTTGTTCGGTAACCTAGGCCTTGGCTACACTTACGAGTTACAGCACAATAAAGGAGCCCCGGGCGCACTAGCTCACTACCGTCCACACTGACAAGGCACGTAGAGCACTCTGACTCCACGGCTACAGCGCTGCGGGTCTCCACCTCGGCGAGTGGAATAACGTTTGCTGCGCCCCCGCTGGAGTGCCGCGGCGCCAGTGTGGACGCCCTGGTCTGTTAGTGCGCTCTGATCGGCCTCCAGAAGTGTCCCACAATGCCTGTGCTAGCCACTCTGGTCATCACTTTGAACTCTACTGCCCTGCCCTCAGGTCACCAACTGTCAGACCCGCCCTTTAAATTCTCTGGGAATTTTGAAAATCCCCTTCCTGTTTGCTCAGCCACGTGTGGAGTGCTCTCACCAAATCTTTCCAGGTGACCATGCCTCCACACGCCAGGCGAGCCCCACTATGGAGCAATGACAAGGTGCTGGACCTCATCAGTGTTTGCGGGGAGGAAGCTATCCAGTCCCAGCTGTGCTCCGGCTGTAGGAATTACGATACCTTCGGGCAGATATCAAGGGACATGATGGAAAGGGGCCATGACTGGGACGCATTGCACTGCAGGATTAAAGTGAAGGAGCTGCGGAATGCCTACTGCAAAGCCCGCGAGGCAAACAGCCGTTCTGGTGCTGCCCCTGCGACCTACTGATTCTACAAAGAACTGGACATGATACTTGGGGGCGACTCCACCTCCACTCCGGGGACCACCATGGACACTTCAGAGCTCAGTGCAACAAGGCAGGGGGAGGAGGAGGAGGAGCAGCAAAGCGGGAGCGAGGGTGTGGAGGAAGACATCCCGGACTCCCTAGATGCATGCAGCCAGGAGCTATTCTCAAGCCAGGAGGAAGGTAGCCAGTCGCGGCGGCTGGTGCTTGGGGAAGGACAAACACCAAAGGAGGTTCCCGGTAAGCGGCTTTTATTTTGGGAAGGAAGTTATTCGGTGCGGGCTCTTGGGGCGAGGAGGGTTAGGGCTGAATGCATGCCTAGACGTGGAATAGGGCGTTGATGTGGTCTCTCACATCGCGGTAATCGGCCTCAGTGATCTCTTCAAAGATCTTGGGCAAGGCGCTTGCGCAGGTTTCTCGGGAGAGCCACTGTGGTCCTTGTCCCAGTCAGGCTAACTTGTACGTGCCACTGTGCCATGAGGGGTGGGGGGACCACTGCTGCACACAGGCAAGCTGCATATGGGCCAGGGCAGAAGCCGCATTGCAGTAGAAGACCCTCCCTTGCTTCCCAGGTCACCCTCAGCAGCGAGATATCTTCCAGGACGAACTCCTGTGGAAAATATGGGATCAGTGTTCAGTATAAGGGCCCCCTAACACTGTTGGCTCTCCCCAAGGCACAGAAACCCAGAGGACAGTACAGCCGTGAAACAATCAGTCATGCTTGACCCTGTGCTTACTCACCATTTTGGGGCTCCCGTGGGTTATGTGCACTTGCTTTGGGACAGGCAAATTATGCTATTGTGTAGACTGTGCTTGCTCTTAAGTACGGGGAAATCATTGCTCTGTCTGGTGTGAACAATGCTGCCTCTGTTAGGTGTTGCATTTTGCCTTTACAAATGCAACCTTGAGATCTCAGCCGTCCGTGTTATCACCGGCCGAAAGCCTCCAAAGAATCAGAAAGAGGCCACGTAGAAGCAAGGAAGACATGCTGCATGAAGTAATGCAGCATTCAAGAAATGAAAATCAAAAAGTGCAGGAGTGGCGGGAGAGTGAAAGGAGGGTCCGCCAGCAGAATGCGCATCGCCAGCACCAAAGCACGGAGCAGCTGCTAAGCATCTGTCATGGAGCATCTGTCATGGAGCGCCAAGCGGACTCGATACAGGTGCTCAGAGTAATGCAGGTGGAGCACTACCAGACCCGACCCCCCAGCAGCCCTTGTCCCAAAACTCTTTCCCTTGTGCCCCCATTTCACCTCCAACCCACTTTCCCCAACATCCAGGTTCTTACCGCCACCAGCTGCCTCCAACACGTGTAGCTTCACCACCCAGCCCTGAAAACTACGACCCTTACCCACTGCACTCAACCCCCATCACCATGCAGTATAGCCATCCTGAAGCACAGCACCCATTGCACAGCACTCCAGACAGGACATACGCAAATCTGTGATTGTACTGTTCCCCACCCCCTTGCCCTTTCTGTTTCCCAAGCAGTTGTGTCTCTTTTCAATACAAAAATTTTCTTTTCAATAAATGGATTTTTTGGCTTTGAAAACATTCTTTATTATTGCATAAAGAAAAAGATACCTTAGCCCAGGAAAGAAACAGGCACTGCAAGTCAGCGTAGCAAACACAGATTCCTAGTAACATTGGAACCACTGCACTTCACTCCCGTGCAGGGCACCAGACATTACTGCTGGCTTTCAGCCTCAAATTGCTCCCTCAAGGCATCTCTAATCCTTGCAGCCGTGCACTGGGCCCCTCTAATAGCCCTGCTCTCTGGCTGTTCAGATTCAGCCTCCAGGTGTTGAACCACCGAGTTCCATGCCTCAGTGAATCTTTCACCCTTCCCTTCACAAATGTTATGGAGGGTACAGCATGCAGATATAACAGCGGGATGCTGTCATCGGCCAGGTCCAGCTTCCCATACAGAGAGTGCCAGCGGCCCTTTCAATGGCCAAAAGCACACTCCACAGTCATTCCGCACTCCCTCAGCCTGTTGTTGAACCACTCCTTGCAGCTGTCAAGGCTCCCTGTGTAGGGTTTCATGAGCCATTAAAGGGTAAGCGGGGTCTCCAAGGATCACAATCAGCATTTCAACTTCCCCAATGGTAATCTGGTCTGGGAAAAAAGTCCCAGTCTGCAGCTTCCTGAACAGGCCAGTGTTCCGAAAGATGCGTGCGTCATGCACCTTTCCGGGCCAGCCTGCGTGAATGTCAATGAAACTCCCACAGTGATCCACAAGTGCCTGGAGAACCATCGAGAAATACCCCTTCCAATTAATGTACTCAGAGGCTAGGCAGGCTGGTGCCAGAATTGGAATATGCGTGCCATCTGTCGCCCCTCCGCAGTTAGGGAAACCCATTTGTGCAAAGCCAGCCACAATGTCATGCACGTTACCCAGAGTCACGGTTCTTCTGAGCAGGATGCAATGAATGGTCCTGCAAACTTGCATCAACACATTCCAGTGGTTGACTTCTCCATTCCAAACTGGTTAGTGACCGATCGGTAGCTGTCTGGAGTTGCCAGCTTCCAGATTGCAATAGCCACCCACTTCTCCACCATCAGGGCAGCTCTCAATCTCGTGTCCTTGTGCCGCAGGGTGGGGGCGAACTCCTCACACAGTCCGATGAAAGTGGCTTTTCTCATCCGAAAGTTCTGCAGCCGCTGCTCATCATCCCAGACTTGCATGATGACGTGCTCCCACCACTCAGTGCTTTTTTCCCCGAGCCCAAAAGTGGTGTTCCACGGTGGTGAGCATGTCTGTGAATGCCACAAGCAAACTTGTGTCATATGCGTTACTCAAGTCGATATCATCATTGGAGCTCTCACTGTCACTTTGGATCATAAGGAATAACTCGACTGTCAAACCTAACGTGCTGGCGAGATCGTCAGCATACTCCTCAGCAGTTTGGGCTCCATTCCCGCAGACCGAAAGGGAAGACAGAGCGCGCAGTACAAAAAACGTTGAAAGATGGTGCCAAATGTGGATGGAAGCAAAGGGAATGCTGGGATGTGAACCGATGCATCACAGGGCATTGGGACAGGACGCAGAATGCCCCGCACTCCCCGCCCCCTTCCCACAAGCCACAGTGCCAGAATGGGAAGAGGTGCTCTGTGGGATAGCAGCCCATAATGCACCACTCCCAATGCCGCTGAAAGTGCTGCAAATGTGGCCACGCCAGTGCGCTTGCAGCTGTCAGTGTGGACAGACTGCAGCGCTTTCCCTGCTGTGCTCTACGAAGGCGGGTTTAACTAACAGCGCTCTACATCTGCATGTGTAGCCATGCCCCTAGTGTGCATCTGTTAACGGAGTTACTCTTAACATACACTGGCGTAGCTGAGGGTTGGTCCACACCGACAAAATACATCAGCATAGCTACATCTCTCAGGAGTGTCAAAAATCCACCCCCTTCCTCCCCCGAGAGATAAAGCTATGCTGAACTAAGTCCTGGTGTAGCTAATGCTCGGTCGATAGAAGAATTCTTCCATCAATCTAACTGCTGCCCCTTGGGGAGGTGGGTTAACTACTCTGCTGGAAGAACCCCTTCCGTTGCTGTAGTTAGTGTCTACATTGAGGCGCTACAGTGGCGCAGCTGCAACGCTGTAGCATTTTAAGTGTAGACGTGCCCTGAGAGCAGGAGCTACCCCAACCAGTCTGTGTAATTCTGCTCACTTACACAGCCTTCAAAAACTAAATTCACCTGGCTTGTCCAGCACAGCAGCACACCCAAATGAGAAGCACAATCACAGTTTTTATAAATAAACACGGTAACCATGCAGGGCCAGTTCTAGGGGCAGGCAAGGAGGGTGGTTGTTCTGGGTACCTTCTTCCATGGGGTGCCATACCTCTGAGCCACTCAGCTGTTCATTTGGGTTTGCGGTTTTTTGTTTGCCTGTATCTAGCGACCTTCATGTCTGTGATTGCGTGACCAGAGAGATTGAAGTGTTCTCCGACTGGTTTATGAATGTTATAATTCTTGACATCTGATTTGTGTTTTTTGTTTGGTTTTTTGTTTGTTTGTGTGTTCTTGTGCTGCATGTGGGAGCTGGGGGACACTGATAATGTTTTTGGCCTCTCCCAAAAAACAGCGAGGACCGTTCCTGGAACAATGTGATCCTGTCAGTTTTAAGAAAAACAGAGTCTGGTCCTGGTTTGTGTAAGCCCTAGCCACCTGAAGAAGCTATGCTGGTGAAAATGACAGCATGCTGAGCATAGGGACAAACCCTCATAAATAAATAATAAAGTTACCACCCTGTGCTCCACATGAGCAACCACTTACCTCAAGCCAGATGCATGAAGATTCCCTGCGCCAAATGCTCGGCTGGTGTAAATGGTCAAAAATCTGTTGAAATCAGTGGAACAACACTCATTTATACCCGCAGAGACTTTGGCCCTGATACTCTCTGACAGAGCCAGAATCTCAAATCTTCTGTCTCCCAGTCCTGTCTCTTAACTACAGATCTATCCTTCTTACCCTGTGACAGTGGTTCACCTTTTATAGGTTCCAAAGCCAGAGCAGGACAGTTGTGATCATCTTGTCTGACATCCTGTATCACAGGCCATCGAACGTCCCCAGAATAATTCCTTTTGAACTTTCCCTCCCACTGGAAAGAACAGGACATTTCTTTTAGCAATCTCAGCACACTCATCATTTTTGTTCTTGTAAGACTTCTGGCAAAAAATGGAAGAGAAAGTCATTTGCAAGTTAATTAACCAAAAAGACATCATCCAGATGAAGTGTAGGAGTAAATGTGAGCTCTTTGTGGCTTTTAAATGATGTCTTACGGTAATTAATTAAACTATTGTCCTTGATAAATCTGAGTTGCCATCATTCAATGCTTTATGAATAATATAGGGGATAAAAATAGAAAGAAATTAAAAGTGTAACAACATGGCTGGAGACATTTGCAGCAAAATTAAACCTACCCCAGATAGTAAGGAGACGAGAAGAATATCCAAGAGTAATGATTTGTCCAGCTAAAGCTATGGCATTCTTAAACAGCATCTGAAGTGAATAATATAGCACTAGGTCTTTTTGGCATGCACTTCTGATGGCATGTACTAGGAATCTGCTGCTTTTGGACCAGACTGTTGATACCCTGACTCAAGCTGAATAATGCCTTTCACCATGAGTAATCCTACTGAAATGGATGGAGCTTCTTGTGGATGAAGACACCACTCAATGTGTGTACATGTACTGCAGTCTGGTCCTTTATGAGGGTGGCTAAATGGAATGGATTTCCTTTTATTTAGGAAAAGATCACTAAAGTTTTTTAAAATTTGATATTTTAGGCTTTTTCATGGTAGCATCTGAGCATCTCACTTACATGAATTAATTTGTCCTCACAGCACTCCTATAAAGTAAGAAAGTCAGATGCCCATTTTGGAGCAGGGGAATTGAGGCAGAGAGAAGGTGAGTGTTTTGCCCAAAATCACACAAAACCTGTGGCAGAGCTTGAAATCAAGTCCTAATCTTCTGATTCCCAGCCTTGTGCCTCAGCCACAAGCCCATCTTTCCTCTCTAGGTAGAGAGATTTAAAACTTGGTGGATATCTTAAAACTAGGCCCAAGCTGCAAAGTTGAGATCCAGGTCTAGAGCTGGACTCAAAGTTTCCAAAATTTGGGGGTATTTGGATTCTATATGTTGCTCCGTCATAGAAGAAGGAGCGAATTTGTATCCAAATTCACAGAAATGGTTTTGGTTTAGGACCATCTCTTAATTATTTACTTTCTGTAATCAGAGTTTCAGTGTGCCACTGACAGGTAAGAATATGTACAAGTAGTGAGAATCGTTTCAAGCAACAATAAGTAAATGTAGACTTGTTGCTCTTTACATCCAGCCACAGCTCAAACTGAGAATTAATTTGTTTCCTACACTGAGAAGGTTCTGAGCTTTGCTCCAGAGAAATGGTGTCCTAAGGACTGGGCGAATTGCCGAAAGGGGGCCTGGCATTGATGTATATCATTTTTTTTTTATCCAGTTTCAGGTCGTGCAATTGCCTTTGTTAGGCAAAAAGAAAAATAGCACCTGTAGAAAAATAGAAGCTCACATACAACCATTTTTGGTAGCTTTTTTCCTGTACATTCATCCACACCATCTACTAATGCTACTCCTACTCAGAGGCATAGTCAAAGAGAAGACATTCCTGCTGATAAAGAAAAATCTACTGCGTCATATAGAATGCAAACTGCAACTGCAACGGCAAGTGAAGAAAATGAAGCTAAAGAATATCAGAACCAAGAAGCACTTTGTGCCCTTCAACAGATCCAGCTGTAACCCCCGCTTTCTTCCCTGAGTTACTTGGGAACAGGCAACACTCACCTGTGTGCCTGGGTGCCTGCTGTTATTGACGTTAAAGGAGATCCTGAGTATCCCAGTGGTGATGTTGAATAAGTGGGAATCCTCTATCCACCCTTCTGCTGCAGTCCCTTTACTCCTAAAGGAAGTTAAAATTGGCGGTTCCTCCACCTGGCTGGCCCCTGTACACACTCAATGGCATGCCTTGGGAACCTCCAGGAATAAACCACTTCAAATAGTAGTAATAATAATAATCATAATCATAACCTGTGGCATGGGTCTAACTCAAATACCAATTATAAATAATATGCAGCCAATATACTTACATTAGAGCTAACACTCATTTACTTAACAACTGAAAGAAACGGTATAACGGACTAAGATGAAATGTCACTGCTAATTTAAATCCACAGGGGCAGTTGAATAAAATCAATTAGCAAATATAGTAAACAGTAACAAATGAAACTTATGTAACTCTCATTTACCCCACCCCCATTTACCCCACCCCGCAGTGCACACTCCTCTGGATTTCAGAGTCCTAGAGGCTTGCGTGGGCGCGCTGGAAGATCTGCAGCTGGAGACAGCGCTCTGTCGGTTCTGTGTATCAGTCCAGCCAAGGCAGCAAGCTGCACAACCCCTCTGACGTCTGGAGCTGGCTCCGCCAAAGGTCAGCAGCTCTGGGTCCTGGTTCGGTGGGAAGATCACTCTGCCTCTCCTCAGACTCAGTCTCTCTGCTGTGCCCCTTCCCTTGCAAGTACTTTCCCAAACCAGGGTTACTCAGAGCCCTTCACTGCAGGCCCGCCACAGTCAGCTCTAGGCATAGCAACAGTCTCTGTTCTGACTCCAGGGAAGCTACCAACAGCCTCTGAGGCTCCCGGCTCGATCAAAACCCCTGCAGGATCCCAGCAGCAGCATCTGGCTCCCTAGCAGCAGCTCCTGGAATGGACAGAGCTCCACAGCAGCAATCTCACTCCTTTTCCCAAAATGGAGTCCACTGCCTGGTCTCCCTGCCCGAGGAAGTCACCCCCCTTTTCCCAAGGCATCATGGGAGTTGTAGTCTCTGAGGCTAGATTGCGGCACACAGGCTTTCCCCCTGGAACACTCCCAATAAAGTTCAGAGGCCCCTCTAGTAAAGGGGGCCTACACAGCTATATGGAATCCTATTAACAATGAATTAATTACATTCCTGCTGGATCCATAATGGTCCTTCCACCTGTTGGAATCAGGTTGGCAATTTTAGTAAATCTGCCCCATTTGTCAAATTGGTGATAAAACACACAAAAAAAGGTGTTCAATGCAAGCGACTTTCAAGCGAGAACTGTGATGACAAATTTGTAAATTGTGAACGGCTGTTACATTCTCCATCACAAGGATCAATCTACTGTTTTATGTGCTGGTTATTTTCCGCTAATGATTTGGCATTCAGTACAGCTGGTTTTAATGACTGGAAGCAAGCACCTAGATGTATTTCTGACCATGAAAATGATTCAGAGCCTTGAAACTGTATGTTAATATATGACACTAGACAAAGGGAAGCTGGTCGTATTGACTCAAAATTAGTGTAACAACTCAACTGTGAACAACTTTAGTGGCTGGAAGTATTAAAAATAAATTGTTGCAAGTTGTGAAATTCTTGGCATCAAGGAGTCTGGCATTCCGAGGAGACGCTCAGATCATAGGATCACAGCACAATGGAAGTTATGTGGGAACTTTGGAATGAGCACATCAAGAAATGTGGAAATGCTGGGAAGGAGACTGTCTTGTTCCTATCTGTGAATATTTTTGAAGAATGTATCACCCAGATGGGAGAGAAAGTTTTGTTTGCAATTATTCTGAACTAAGAAAAGCAAATTATTATTCATTCAGTGTGGACTCCACTTCAGATGTATGCCATGTTGATCAGTTGACTTCTACGGTGCGATATGTAAAGGCAAGAATTACTATTTATTTTTTACTGTAATACAGTAGGGACCCCCAATTTACACTGTGCTCACTGGTCTCCAAAGTAATGAAGTCATTTCTGATGAGTCACATTAGCAATTGCTGAGGTTGGGAATAAATATTATCTCTGTGGAATTTAGCATTGCTCAGACAAGAATCTGATTTCTTGTTGAAACTTTCCATGGTGTCCCAGTCTGCTCACTTCCAATGCAGTCGAGAAGTAGGAAATCCACAACCCTGCTGCTTTATCATCATTGCCTTGCTCACAATCCATAAGTCTTTGAAACCAGAGAGAGACAGAGGCTTTGTGTGATAGTGTAATGCTGTTCTGAACAACTATCAAGCTCTTATGCTCTTGATGTCTGGGTTAAAAAGTGATCATCAACACATCTTGTAACTTATTACCAAAAAGATCACAAGCTCTGCAACACATAACAGATTTATAATGGAAAGACTTTGATACCAAGATTTCTTTCAAGCCAAAGGTCAGCGAGGATCAGCTGTATCTGGTAGAGAATTGTATTTGGTGTAAACACCTTCTCCACCTGTAAATGGCTCCACTCTGAGTTGAGAGATGTTCACAGAAGTGAAGTGCACCAAAGATGAGCTTCAAAAATCATTAAATTGATGCCAAAGTAATGAACAATTTTACAGGGTTTTTGGGGCAAAAACATTTTCTTACAGCTATACATGATCAAATTAAGCACCTGTAAAATTAATCTCAAGATAACGTCACAAGGGAACCTCCTGTTGAATAGTAAAGATATCAGAGAGAAAAAGAAACAGGGGAAATAATTGGGGAGGAATCAGACTTGAAAGCTGTAGAGATTTCTACCATAGTTTTCCAGTGAAACCCCTGGCAGACTCTGAACTGCTGTTATACTTACTAGTTCACTATTCTTGAGCTTCTTGAATCCACTTTAGGTCAGAGGTTCACTGGGCTAGGAACAAAGCCTTGTCACATTACCTAAAAAGAAATCAGTGTTGGAGGAGAAAACCTCTCTGAACCTGTAGCCTGTCTGAAAGAGCTGTCTCTTGGTGACCTTCTGTGTGAGCAGCATCTAGAGAGAGTTTTGTTTCTGGAACAAGGAACTGTGGATTAATAGAAAGGCTGCTGTGCACTATTTATATGAGTAAACACACCTTGGAAAGAGCTTTGGATACAGCTTTAGTGTTCCAGTTGACAATGGAAAAATGGTCTATAGTCAAATAAATGCTTCTGTCAGCGTGCTGTGTGCAGGGAGAAAGGCTGTTCCAAAGATGAAGGTAAACAGGGATCTCCGTGCCTCTGAAGACGTCAGCAAACCTGTTGCCTGGGGACCTTATTAACATTTCTTCCTCAAGCTGCAGTACAGGGGCTGTGGTAAGACGACCCCAGGGGAGAAATTCTGGCTCCGCAGAGGTCAGTGGCAAAACACGCATTGACTTCAAGTGGGCCAGGATTTCACCCAATGTGTCCAGGCCTGTCGCATACCAAAAGGGTACAGAAGAAGTTACAAATAACTCATCTGCTGATTCAAACCTGTCTGCATTAGCATTTGCCAGACCCCATCTCAGAATATATGCCTCCTAATGGCACATGAGTTATCCAATTTCTGAGAACATGTCTTGTGGCACGAAGAGGACTTAAATGCTCCACACTGAATTAGCGTAAATGTATGTCATGTGAAAAACAAGAATGGAAATCAATGCAAATGTCCCATTGTCTGCAATTTCTGAGGAAATATACAAACAAAATTTGAAACCAAGAGGAACTGATGTACTTTTGAAAAGCTACAGGCAGGAAGAGATGGATATGAGGATTTCTGCAGGTCATTTTTTCAATGAGAAATGAAAGAGCTATAAAGCAATAGCTGTGAGATTGTGAGGTCTTTAGTTTCTGTTTACTACATTTTAAGATTTGAAACAATGCTGCCTATGCAAAGAAAGAAGGGATTTTGTTCTTTTAATTGCTGCAGTGGAGACATACGCTGCACTCTCTCTTGGAGATATTACTTTTGTTCTTATTTTTACTTAATCAAATTTTTACTTAATCAAACTCAGGCTGAAAGCACATGGTTATTCTGTGTGAAAACATCACAGTTTTGTGATTGCTATTACATCAATTCAGGGAGTAAAACTCCAAGGAGGGGAGTATTTGGGGCTATACCCTCCTTTGTAGGTTCATTCTTTGTCATTTCATCAGCCTCCCAAGTTAAATCCTTAAAGTGTTGTTTGTTAAGGTGGCTGATGTGGAGGCAAAATCTTTTCAGGCATGAGAGCTGGCAGTGTGAAGATGAGCAAATGAGCTTATCTCCCACCATGTGGAATGAAGCCACCGAACTCCTAGGGCTTCTTTGCCTATTTTGGAGGCTTTCTTTGATAAACACCAAATGCTAAGTGTACTGTACTTGCCCTCCTATCTATCTTAAAATTTCGATGAAAGACACTTTCAGTTGGAAAGGAAAAGATGATATGTGCATAAAAAAATCCCACACTACAGCCCTTAGAAGTTTGTTTATTCCACTGAGAACTCTTCTGAAGTAAGGCTTGATTGACATCAGCTATGTTTTATCACTGTGTTCATGTGCGCCAGAACTGGAAATGCTCAGCAGCATATGATGCCAGCAGTAATCTGAGCCATTGTCTCTCATCTCGACATGTACTGAGATGAGTTATTCATGCGTTTTTCATCACAGCAATTTCAATTTCTCTCAGCAGGTCCTACTGAAAAACCTTCCAAGTCTGAGTGAAGACTCTGAGTGATTGATTCAGGTGGAGCAAAGTTCGTCAAGTTCCTAGCCTTGCAAAGCAGAGTCTCCGAGTCTGAAGTAGGGGGGAAGACTTAATGAGAGCAAATAGAAACCAGACACTAGATTTCTCTAAACTGCAGCCAGGCTAGCAGCCAGGATGTATCTGCCCTGGCATGAGTGTATAAAGACGGGAGAGCATGGGAGAGGAGATTTGGGAGGACAAGGAACCTTCCTTCTTGTATTCTCTGCACAATATCCAGACACAACAGCAATCCCTATACTCAGGGATATGCAGGGTCTGTTGGCTCCTAGCACTACTGGGAATGCAAAGGAAACAGAGAGAGGTGGGGCTGCGTCCCTGCCTCTCCTCTTCACTGCTCTGTGGAGCTGGCCCACTGCACTTTCCCCTTGCATTGCAGGGAGTTTGGAGACTGTCTCTCTAGAAGCGCTATTGCGCTTAGAACTTGCTTGTGGGGTGTGTCTCTGCAACGGCCCAAGCAACTCAGGCTCTTGTGTTAATGATATCATCCAGGTAAGTCTGCAGAACTGACATGGACATCAAATGGCATTTGAAAATCAGAATGGCCCAGTGTCACACACAAGCCGAGAGACAGTGACATAGCTCTATAACTACAATTCAAAGGGGTCATTCGACTTTTCACCAGATGAATGGGGATTTTCACCAGATAGGCTTAAACTGGCCTTATCTGTCTGCCTATGGCCCTTATACGCATCCAATACAGCAGAGGATATAATGGGGGAAAATGAGAATACTTGTTCAGATTAAAAAGTGAACTTCAGGTCATCTTTATTAATAACCTTCTTGTGGTAGCCATCCATGAAACCTTGAACCCATGGTATTGCTATGAATATGTCTGAAAATGAATTTTATCTCAAATATTCAGACTCACTGAAAGTGAATTTTGAATATTATAAATCATTTGTAAAATTCAGTTTGCACCACATCAGTTCTGTCCTCAATCAGGAAACAGAAACATTCTCACCTGATTAATGTAACTAATTAACCCAGTGTAAATCCAAATATTTACAATGAAGTGTTCCCAGGTAATCTGCAAACCAAGAATTACTTGTCAAAGAAATTCACAAAGCATTTTGAATAAAGTTGAGAATTTCAGTGTTTGTGAGCACTGTGAACAGGAAATAAAGGTGAAATTTGCTGAAGAAGTTATTTGTTGTGATTATTTTCTCAGCTCTGTCTTGAATATGGAGAGCACACAGGATAATCGGTCAGGTGTTTGGAGGTAAGGCAAATAATTCAATGTATTTTTTTTCTAGCATGTCTTGAGCATTGTCCCCTGGTTTACTGCCTCATAAGGACCTATGCTGGGGAAACTTTCCTTCCAGCTAGATAAACCTGAATGCGATTCCCTTGGGAGACTCCTGCAAGAGCCAAAGGGTCACTGTAGGTTGATGTGAGGCACTCCTTCCTCACAAGGCATCTTCCACAAGTCACCTAGCACCTTTCTGCCCAGGGCCCACTACACTTGGGCCAGAAACTATGACACCTGGATCTGTCTCATAGCACTGTGGAGAAGTACCTGCCGCGCCATTTGGGGCAAACAAAACCATTCAATTAGGTTTCAGAGTAGCAGCCGTGTTAGTCTGTATTCGCAAAAGGAAAAGGAGGACTTGTGGCGCCTTAGAGACTATAAAGACATTCTCACTGCATTTTCCACTTTTATGCGTCAGATGAAGTGAGCTGTAGCTCACGAAAGCTTATCCTCAAATAAATTGGTTAGTCTCTAAGGTGCCACAAATACTCCTGTTCTTCATTCAATTAGGCCCTCTTGGTGTTCCCATAAAACGGTTTTTACTTTCAGCACTAGGAGATGCGTCAGCAATAGTGATAACAAGGATTAGACAGGGCCTGGAAAAAATGACTGTCCCAGATAATCTGGCAGTGAAAAAAATCAAGCTTCAAAGTGATTTCTACATAGAACATTTTTTTCCTCAAGGACTTTGAATCTATTAAATATTCAACAAATATTGGATTGGATGTCGCTTCTCAGTGTCTGCCAATATCTAACATGCTATTTCAGAGGTTTCCCTGGATTTTTCAGAGTTAGACATGGAACAAGTTTTTGTTTTTAAATTTCACATGAAATATATGAAAAAAATTCTGAAATTTCAAATTTTGTTTTTGTTGTGCCTTACTTCATTTTTGCACTGTGTGAAGAATAATGAATGAGGTTCAGGGGGTTGTGTTTGGGGTGTTGGGATTTTTTTTTTTTTTGAATTCACAGTTTTTCCTCATTTTTTCGTTGTGCTCCTATGTAACTTTTCAAAACTTCCTCACCTGTGGAAAAATTTGGCAAAAGGAGAAAGAAAGAAAGAAAGAAAGAAAGAAAGAAAGAAAGAAAGACCCACCCTGGACCTCAATCATTTAATTCTGTTAAGGGGCAAAAAGGAAAAAGAGTGGGAAGGAGGGATTAAAAAATTGAAATTTTGAAATGTTTGGTTTCAGCAACAATGCAGATAATTTTGAAAATCAGAATTTTTTTTCAAAAAAAGTTTTCAGATTAAAATGAAAGAGTTTAAATGAAAATTTGGCCAGCACTGATATTTAGAGTTAGTATTTTGTATAGTCATATAGAGATTGAATACAGTATATAGTAAGGGCCTTCAGGGATAAGGGCTATGGTTAGCAGGTAGAGTTGACTGGGAAAATTTTTTCTGTTCCAAAGAATATTTTTTAGTTTTGTGAAGTTGTTTAGGTTTTTGCTGAAAAAACAAGAAGTCAAACACTGAAATATTTCAGTTTAAGACCAAACATTTTGAAGAAAATGAATTTTTTTTACTAACATTTCTGGTTTGTTTAAAAAGACATTTTTCATTAAAGAAAGGTCAAGATGAAAAATTTTCTGGCCACGTCTACTTGCAGGACTCCCGCCCACAGTGTTTGCTTTTCATGCAGAAGTAATGGATAATATTATCACAGGCTGGCAGTTTGGCCCCTTTCATGGGCACCCCATTCACAACAAAGCTTTTTTAACAATGTCACTTCAAAATTGTTTAACAATCCAGACAGTGCTGAGGTGTTGTGGGACCATCTCTTACAACTGACATTTTATACATGCTCATATGCTGTCCCAGCATTTCTCCAAGCTGCCTATCATTGCCAGTAGCCTGTCAGGTGTATTAGCCTGACAACAAAATTAAAGAGAGTTGCTGCCTGACCTTGGGGCATGAGCTGTCAGCAAAGGGAGCCACACTAGTCACCCAAGGGGAACAGGAAGAGGAGCCACTGTAATGGCTCTTTTCCTCCAGGCTGGTGAAGGGCAGCAGGAGCAAGTCTGAGGAGCTACTGCAGCGGTGGTGGTGGTGGGTGCCTGCAACCTCCAATGCCAGCAACCTCCAATGCCAAGGAAGAGTAGCTGCCTAGCTGGTGAAACTGCCCAGGATCAACAGAAGCCTCACAGTAGCCAGGCTCCTAAGATCTGAGACCCCGTCCCAGCTCTCACATAGCCAGCAAAGAACCTGGGACTCCAGTGCTTGAACCCAAGCTAACCAGTAGGGAGCATCAGACACTCCCCAATCGGAGGCCCTTAGCACTTGAACGAGAAATCCTCAGTGCAACCAGATAGGGACCAGCAGCACCCAACGCTCGGAACTGGTGGTGTGGCATACCCCCATCCCAATTAGGAAAAGCCTAACAAGTGCCTCTGGGCTCAGCTGGTAGTAAATCAGCACTGCTAGAGAGCCTGCACTATGCGGAGAAAAAGAGCTTTAGAAGGCAGAGTTTGTTACAGGAAAGAGTGGCAAGCAGGCAGGAGGTGCTTGTGTATTAGCTGACTCTGACAGCAGAGCTGCTGTAGGGAAGACACCTTGTGAACTCTGCCACCCACAAGGATTCACCAGCCAAGGTACAAGCTGATTGCAGTAGGGAGGGGTTGAAGATAAGCCCTGACCTGGGGTGTAGCTGTATTTAACCATTATAAACTAGACAGACCTCCACTGATGCTTTTGTAAAACTTGGAGACTGAGTGTCCCTATAATTGGAAGGACTTTTAAAGGGGAAGGGTCTCTGAAAATTCCCAATGTTCAAAAATCAGGAAATTGTCTTAAGAATCATAAAATTTATTTTTAAATAACCTTTTGGGAGCCCTTGGAGTGCACCGAGTCACATTTCCCATCTTTTCTCAGCGCCCAGCCCCTGGAAACATTGTTTTCAAGTGAAAGCTCACATAAGTGCTGGTGTTCAGGAGCAGAGGCTTTCAGTGCCCGTGGCAGAGTCAGCCAGGCTTATTATTCTTACTGCTAATGATCATTGGGGCAAATAAATTCCTAATTAGGGATCACTTAGTAGATCATTACCTCTCCTTCATTGCCACAACACTTCAATTTGAGACATCCAGCTCACCCAGCATGGGGCCAAAAATCCACAGGGAGGGACATTCACCTCTGACTGGAATAATACCTACTGGTTTTCATACAGAGATCTAAAAGCACTTGACAAGGTAGGCCAGTCTGATCAGCACCATTTTATAGATGGGGAAACCAAGAGAGGGGAGGTGACTTGTCCCTGGTCACCCAGCAGTAGACACAGGAAAAGAACTCCGGTCTCCTAAGCCAATGCTCTATGCACTAAGCCACATTGCACAAAAGGTGCCTCAGCTACACAAAAGCAGGTAGTGTTTTCACCATTGCAATCCCTGCAGGTTTCCACAAGGAAGGAAACCTCTCATCTCACTTCTATCATTCCTGTAACTGGCTCCTGTAATTTGTTATCTAATTTCTATGGGGTGAAATTCACTCTAGTTCTATTCTGTGTGTTAAGGTCACACCCTCAAAGTGGCATCTGCTCATCAATGTCTTTTGAGCATACTCATGGGTGGAGCATGGAAGAATAGCCCCATCAGTTTTTTCCCCCACTTTGACCACTGGCAGAGAATAAGGCTGGGCTCTCCAGGAGCATCTTGTGGATGTGCCAGGATTGAGGCAAAGCATCAGCCTCTGTATATCTTGTAGGGCAACAATTGTGATGTTCATAAGACCTGAAAGCAAGATGCTCTCTCTCATAGCCTTTGAATGGTGCATAGAATAAGCATTCTGGCATGGTCTGGCTTTCTGTTTTTTTTTTTCTTAAAGTAAAAACAAAGCAACAACTTTGAGAAAATTCTATCAAAATCCCGATTAAAAATAGTATGATTTTCTGGTTACTAAATATCAAGTTATGATCACCCATGTAAACAGATCTCTTGTGTGGCTTTATGGTATAATCTTTACACAGTCCCATTCTGCATTCATATAATCATAGGTGCTGGAATTAAAGGAGTGGGGAGGAGGGGTGCTTCTGCACCCCCTGGCTTGAAGTGGTTTCCATCATATACAGGCTTTACACATGGTTCAATGGATCTCAGCACCTTCCACTATACAAATTATTCCAGTACCACTGCATATAATCCATTTCCCCCCCTACATCTTTATAGGGAGCACAGAGAATTCAGCAGGGCTCTTCAGAAATCCTTGTTTGAATCACTTTGTATCTGGTATAAGTAAATGGCTTTTATGGATTGCTTGTATAGCATAACCAGAAGAGTGCGTGGCAATATCTGATTCCACATCTGTGTATCAGAGGTGTTAGAAAAATGTTCTAATCGGTCATACTATCTGAGAAAAAGTACGTGCGTCTATCATTATAGACTGTGCTGTAATTCAACCTTAATGGCTTCCACATTTTTGATGAAATATTACAGTACTTTGCTTACTGCTTCTGAACTCTGATTCTGTATGAATGGCAGTCTGCAGGAAAGCAGTATTAGAAAGGACTCACAGAAAACCTGCCCTCAGCATTGCTCCTGTAAATAAATTAATAAGAAACAATGCTATACGTTTTTATGCAACTGGGTGCTGTTCACAGTGCCATCAACGGTGTACAATTTAAGGGTCTGATCCTGCTCCATTCACATCAATGGGCGCTTTGCCATTGACTTGCAGATGGAGGATTAATCGCGGTGGGCGTGGTGGATATCAATGACGTCTCCCATCAGCTTAAATGGAGCTGGATCAAACCCTAAGAGAACAGTGTAGTGCTCCAACTCCCTTCAACCTAGAACTGTGAGAAACTTTTACAGCAAAACTTTTCAAGCGAGCTTGGGCTGAATTTCAGATGCAAAGAGGAATTTATTGTTGGGTGGAAATCATGGAAAACCCTGTGGTTTCACGTACTTTTGACCTGAAACCTGGCAAAATTCAGCAATTTCAGGTTTGGTTTCAAATCCAAAACCTAAAGCAAAGCTCAGGGTGTGCAAAGGTGACACAAAGCATTCTTCGTAGAAACTTAGCTCAGAAGTACTTCAGCCTTCCTGCTGGATTGGGCTGGTTTATACTTAATACTTTTCTTTCCTGTGAAGGGGCCAAACGAACAGTGGGTAAATGGTGAAAGCAGCTCAACATTTTGCAAGCACAACCAAAGACACTATTAGTCAGGGATGGAAATAATTAAGTCCGTTTTATATTTTCAACAGAAACATGACCTCCAAAAGGGGCTGGCAGTGTCAATGGGAATTTGCTGTTCCACCAAAGATTTGTTCAAAAGATTTATTCTGTATCATAGATGACATAGATCTGGAAAAGACCTCCCTGTGTATCATGCCTGACCCTCTGTATCAACCAGGATCGTCCCTTGTGCCACTCCAGACTGCGTACTCTCTGCCCTCTCACATCTTGTTTGTAATGAACTGTACCTTTAAAGAAATCTTCAGGGATTTAACACACCTCTGCACCCCCTATTTTTAACTATTAATTTGGTTTAGGTAACTTGGTCTAGTTGGCAGCCAGTATCAAGTGGAGTGCCCCAAGGGTCGGTCCTGGGGCCGGTTTTGTTCAATATCTTCATAAATGATCTGGAGGATGGTGTGGATTGCACTCAGCAAATTTGCGGATGATACTAAACTGGGAGGAGTGGTAGATACGCTGGAGGGCAGGGATAGGATACAGAGGGACCTAAACAAATTGGAGGATTGGGCCAAAAGAAATCTGATGAGGTGCAACAAGGATAAGTGCAGGGTCCTGCAGTTAAGATGGAAGAACCCAATGCACCGCTACAGACTAGGGACCAAATGGCTAGGCAGCAGTTCTGCGGAAAAGGACCTAGGGGTGACAGTGGACGAGAAGCTGGATATGAGTCAACAGTGTGCCCTTGTTGCCAAGAAGGCCAATGGCATTTTGGGATGTATAAGTAGGGGTATAGCCAGCAGATCGAGGGACGTGATCGTTCACCTCTATTCGACATTGGTGAGGCCTCATCTGGAGTACTGTGTCCAGTTTTGGGCCCCGCACTACAAGAAGGATGTGGATAAATTGGAGAGAGTCCAGCGAAGGGCAACAAAAATGATTAGGGGTCTGGAACACATGACTTATGAGGAGAGGCTGAGGGAACTGGGATTGTTTAGTCTGCAGAAGAGAAGAATGAGGGAGGATTTGATAGCTGCTTTCATCTACCTGAGAGGTGGTTCCAAAGAGGATGGTTCTAGACTATTCTCAGTGGTAGAAGAGGACAGGACAAGGAGTAATGGTCTCACGTTGCAGTGGGGGAGGTTTAGGTTGGATATTAGGAAAAACATTTTCACTAAGAGGGTGGTGAAACACTGGAATGCGTTACCTAGGGAGGTGGTAGAATCTCCTTCCTTAGAAGTTTTTAAGGTCAGGCTTGACAAAGCCCTGGCTGGGATGATTTAATTGGGGATTGGTCCTGCTTTGAGCAGGGAGTTGGAGTAGATGACCTCCTGAGGTCCCTTCCAACCCTGATATTCTATGAACTTTTAGTTAGTGCTTATAAAATATCCAATTTACAGACTACTTCAAAGGAAGAACAATAAGCAATTGGCAGAAATAATAGCAGGTTTTCTTCTTTACCCCATTATGGAAAAACTCCATCAGGTGGAGAAGAGATTGATACATTTGCAGACAGGAATGTTACTGGAGAAAAGAGGGATTTTTTTCTTGCATTAAAAAGCACATTTCTGCAGAGACCCAGAAGAACATTATTTCCAGCCCTCTGAATAGTCACAGAAGCCTGCTTCTAAGAATCAGCAGTTTAACTGTTCCAGCAACCCCTTGTAAAGTAGGCAGCAGTGCATGTGTGTGTCCAATAAGAGCACAGAAACTTTTGGGTTTCCACATTCTAAGTTTTATTATAAGCACGTTCTTTTCCGTTCCTGTGGGAAGGACATCTTATTCATTCTCCTGGTCCTGCTTGCTGCTATTGCCTTCCTAAAGGCTCGATGTGCAAATAAGCATATTCTTTGAACACTCCTCAAGGATGAGCGGTCTAACTGAAGAAGCAATTTTATTCAGCCTCTTGTAAAAAAGTGTCTGGCTTAACAGCACACCTGTGATCATTGCTCAGCAGAGCAGGAAAGGGTAGGGAGAAAGAGAATAGGGAATGGCTTCTGTATTTCTATTGCATTGTAAAGCGAGCGTATTTGTATTTTTTGAGTACAGACTTTTGCTGCCTGCTACATAGTTATTAGCTCACAATTTGGGTCAGGTAAACAAGAGGTGAAGCATTCTACCCTGAGACTAAGAAAAGTAAACCACCCTTGAATCCCCATAGAGCCAAAACATACAATTTCAGACAAGACTTGATGCCGTGTGGGCTATGTTTTCAAAGGGTTTGCAGCATTGCATTGGAATTTTGCACCTATACTAGCAATTGCTAATTCTACTTGTGCTTGTTAAGTATTTTCAAGGGAGAGCACAATTAGGGGTCTATTTACTGTGCCAGACAAAAGTTGCACTTACTTAGAGGCATGCATGAGGCATGGCCTGCACAGGAACCTACCACAGAAATTCCAATGGCTGCAACTGGTTGTAAGTGGCACCTGCAGCTTACAAATTTGTTCCTGACAATTTATCTGTTAAAGCTTCCACCAGGTGCATCTCTAAACTAACAACATTACTAGTCAAATATAGCAACAGCCTGCACTGGTGATTAGCTGTATGGGCTCTGGGGTGGGACCAGAGATGTGGGGTTTGGGGTGCAGGAGAGGGCTCCAGGCAGGGGCAGGGGGTTGAGGTGTGGGAGGCGGTACAGGCTCTGGGCTGGGGGGTGTGGGCTCCAGGGTGGGGCCAGAAATGAGGGGTTCATGGTGTGGGAGGAAGATCCAGGATGGGGCAGGGGTTTGGGGGGTGGGGGATCCAGCTGGGGGTACAGGCTCTGGGGTGAGGCCTAAGATGAGGGGTTTGGGATACAGGAGAGGGCTCCAGGCTAGTGCAGGGGGTTGGGATGTGGGATGGGGTGAGGGCTCTGGCTGGGAGTGCGGGCTCTGGGATGAGCTAGGGATGAGGGGTTTGGGGTGCATGAGGGGGATCTGGGCTGGGGCAGGGGGTTGGGGAGATGAAGGATCTAGCTGGGGGTGCAGGCTCTGGGGTGTGGCCAGGGTTTGGGGTGCAGACTCCAGGCGGCGCTTATCTCAGGCAGCTCCCAGGAAACAGCAACATCTTCCTCTGGCTCCTAGGCAGAGGCATGACCACATAGCTCTGCCTGCACCTGCAGGCACTGTACCCTCAGCTCCCATTGGCCATGGGAATCCACGAACGGGAGCCCGTCACCTGAGTTAGGCACCTTTGTAGATTCTTGAGGGAATAAGTTAGGAGCCTGCCTCCCCACACACAAAACAGCCAGAGGAGCAGGTTCCCACCATGTAACTTTTAGGCCCATGATTAGCACAGTCAGCTGGGTTCAATTCCTCCCACCCTTCTGGAGGGAGAGGGAAGGAGTTGAGCAGGGGTTTCTCAGAAGGGTACTCTAACTACTGAGCTATGGGATATTCTGAGGTGGGGGCTCCCTTTGTCTCTCCTGCTGAAGCTGTTCCACTGTGGCGAAGTAGTGGTTTTACAGGGGGCATGTGAGGGAGGGTCTTCTGCACCCTTGGTGGGTATCCAAACTACGGGACTACAGAGTCATTCCCCCTCTCTCTGGCCCAATTACTCTTTCCTTTTAAATCCATAGTGGAACAGCTTCAACATGAGAGACTGAAGAAGCCCCACATCAGACTATCCCATAGCTCCATGGTTGGAGCACTCACCTAGGATTTGAAAAGGGGTCTCCTACCTTTCTCCTCCTCTGGCAGAGAGTGGAGAATTGAACCTGAGCCTCCCGCATCCCAGGCAAGTGCTCTAACCACTGGGATAAACATTATTCCTCTAACCCGGTTTGGCCTGATCAGATAGATGACCTCTGAATGTGCCTACTGGATTGGGTCCCTTGGGTGAGTTGTTGGCCAAACGCCTACCTTTTCCTGGTTTGTGAATTGCTCTGGAGCTTAGGTGGGAGCTAGGAGGCCAGATGCCTAGATTAAGGCAGGAGCATGAATGTCCAGAGGCAAAAATTTAGGTGCCTAGGGAATTTTTACTTTGAAAAAGTTGGGCTCCGAGTGAGTTCAGGCACCTGCAGAGTTTGGCTGGAGTTTTATGGATCACAGTGGGGGACATAGGTACCTAAGAATGGGATTTAGGTGCTGAAATCTGAGTTTAGGCAGCTAAGTGGTTTCATGCATTTCGCACTTTATGCCTAGATGTACTAATCTAATAGACTGCACTCTGGAAGGATCCAGGAACAGCATTTTCTGCTTTAGATCGTTGAGGCAGAAAGCCCTGGAATGCAGAGCTATCCAACTCTGGCTGAACAGAAGGTTGCAACCAGGAACATATGAAACAAATAAATCTTCCAGATAAAGTGAGGCTCAGCCATGAAACATTAGATAATGGGGCCAGTGATAAAGAAGCACAAAAGGAGAACATGTCTTGAATCACATCCTTAGTCACATTCCAAAATGCATAGCAGGACAGACATCCAAATTTCTAATGGGCAATTAAACTGAAACTTTGGCACTTAGAGAAATAGCAGGGAAAAAAGCAAGTAAACCCAGTTCTGAGCGGTCTAGAAATTAGTTAGGGTAATATGCATCTACATGGCATAGCACCTTAAGAGTTCACTGAACTTTCCCAAGCCTCAGATTCTGCAGTTGGGCTGCATGGGGATGCACAGTGCTAACAACATCTTCCTGGTTGTCATTGATGATGGGGAAGGGAGAAAGAGAAGAGTTGTTAATAAGAAAGATGACAAGTTTTGGAGAGATTGGGACACAGTTTCCATACATCTTCTAAGTCTGCAGTTGCAGTCCATGTTGGGTCTGATAAACAGCAGGCAAAAGTGATAGATGGTAGAACAATATAGTATGTGAGGGAAGCAGAGTCAAATGTAAAGGACAAGATATATTTGAAAGTAAAATCCACAGTGCTAACAGAGAAGAGAAGGAGAGTATTTCATTGTATTTGCCATTTAAGGGGTCTGATGAGGACATATTTGGAATAATAGTTGCAATTTGATTCATTTTAGTGTGAAAAGGATATTGTAGAACTGGAGAAAGCACAGTTTACTGGTTTGATGCCAGTGGAATTTACCACAGTCAGTCACAGCTAAATGTTTTTTCTCTATTTCCACTTCTTCACTTGACTATTTCTATGGTGTATGGTCTAGTGGATTCAACATAGGTCAGGTGAGCTGGGTTCTATTTTTGTCTGTGCTGTTGATTTCTTTTTTAGTCTTGGTCCAAGTCTCTGATTTTGAGGACCTGTTTCTGGGTGTTTAACGTGAGTGACTTTGGGACTAACTTTCAAAAGTTTTACACACCCATAACTATAAATAAGAGATGTGAGTTGTCAGCAGCACCTCTGGGCCCTGACTGTGCCATCAGTCATGAATGCATGGTATTCTCTTTGTCAGGATAACTGAGCACCTGAAAATCAGGGCACCCAAAAACTAGGATGCAACAAAAATCCAAAGTCAGTTTTTAAAATATAGACCCTAATTTCTCTGTGCCTCAGCTACTCTATATGTAAAATAGAGTAATAATCTTAGCTGCCTTTGTGAAATGCTTGGGAATTCATGAATGGAAACTGCTAATTCGTGTTAATTATTAGTAGTAGTTAGCAAAGAGCCACTGGAATGGTACTGTCTCAAGGACCACAATTCAAAAGGTTTAGAAAGAATAGTATTCTTCTAAAAATGAATATAAAGTAAGAAGGAGACTCAATGAGCTACACGAGAGTCTCTACTTATGTCAAACATAAAAACAAGGGTGTGTGAATTTAACCGCATGTAAAGGAACCAAAGGGAAATTTCCCTGCTTGATAACTTTGAACTATTCAGGTGCTAGTGTGGACAGAGATTAGCACAGCTGGTTTAAATAGCTCTCCAAGCATTATCTTGTAGTACAATGGTCACTTTCCCAATGGCCCTTCTGGTCTCCTTTCTGCACTTCATTACCCTGGCTGGAATCCGCATACCTCTCCCAAGAGCTCTGGTGGAGCTCACTGATCACCTCCACAGAGACCAGCTTCTTATTTTACTGGTGCTTTGCTCCTTTGACCAGTCAGATGCTTTTCCTGCTTTATTCAGTCTAAATTTTCCTTTTAATTTAAATTCTGCATGCTATGGTAACTGGGGCCCACAACAGCCTCTGCCATCCAACACCTTCTCATTTAAGTCCTTCCTGAAGACCCACTTCTTCGGCAAAACCTACAGAAAACTAGCTAAGTCGTATGCTTATTTACTGTATTTATTTAGTTTATGAGTTTGCCACTCATTTGTGTGAAGAGCTTGGAATAAGGACAGTGGCATTAAAACCAGGTGATTGGTGTGGGGGAAAGATAAGGAGGCAGAACTGCAGAGAGAGAAGGGGAATTTGGTGTGTTTAAATAAAACAAACAAATGAACAGCCTTGCAGCTACTAAGATAGGTGCCTATCCCTTCCTATCTTGCTTGTGCATTGCATTTTTTCCCCTCTCCTCTCATCTGTCTTTGTCTTGTATGCTCTTCAAGGCAGGGGCCACATTTTCCTGTGTTTAGAAAGTGCCTCGCCCATTCTGGGATGCTACTTTGCTAAAATAAGTAATAAATATAATTAATTTAAATATCTAAGAAGGGAGATGGTGTGGATTCTATCACTTCTATCCCAAATAATTGCTCTGCCGCCTTCATGTTTATACCCTTCAAATATTTGCAGTACAGACTGTTATCATGTCTTCCTCATCACTTAATCATTGCATAGCCTGCTATGTATACTGTATTTATCTCTTTTAATCTTTCTTTATGCAGTAAGTCTATCCCTCCAGCCCCTTAATCATGTTCATTGCTCTGAGCTGAATTCCCTCTAATTTGTCTACGGGGTGTAAGCCTGTCAGGAGAGCAACAGGAATAACTATCATTCAGAGTTTTGAAAAAGAATAAAAATAATTCAGAAGAAAAAAGAATATTATTGGGAATGACCAAAAACTGAAGGAAAGGGGTAACACCTACAGTAGATGGAATGTACTGGTTCCCTAAGGCAAAACTATCCGCACTATTAAGTTGCCAGTATTCCACAGTGTCATGAATTCCCTCAGTTGTGCTTTTCATTTCTTGTCAGCGAAGCTTTGCTAAATTAAGAATAAGTTGAAGAAGATTTCATTTAGAAGTGTTAGACTCAGTGCAGTCTCTCACAGTGGGAAGGAAGGGCTGTCCCATGCAGGTGTAGAAGAAACACATTCAAAAGTAACCTAGAGGTTTAAAACAGTAAAACAAAAAGTCTGTTTAAAGAATAAAGGTGCTAATTTTCTAAATATAGAATTCTGTAGATACATAACAAGTTGCTTGTGTATTGAACTGGGTGAAATTTATTGACCTGTGATATACAGGAGGTCAGAGGTTCTCAAACTTCATTGCACCATGACCCCCTTCTGACAACAAAAATTACTACAAGACTTCAGGACGGGGGACTGAAGCCTGAGCCTGCCTGAATCCCACTGCCCTGGGTGGGAGTGCCAAAGCCCGAGTCTCACTGCCCTGGACAGGGGAGCCAAAGCCTGAACCTCACTGCCCTGGGTGGGAGGATCAGAGCCGAAGCTCAAGGGCTTCAGGACCTGAGTCCCACCATCTGGGGCTGAAGCCCTCAGCCTTGGTTGGCTTTGGTCCTGGGTGGTGGGGTTTGGGCTTGGGCTTGGGCTTCTGGCCTGGGCCCCAGCAAGTTTAACACTAGCCCTGGTGGCCCCATTAAAACTGGGTCATGACCCACTTTGGGGTCCCGATCCACCGTTTGGGAATTGCTGGACTAGATGATCTAATGGTCCTCCTGGACTTAACATGTATCAATCAAGGGACTCAAACACAGGGATTCCTGGCTTCAAGCCAGGAATCAAATGTAGATTTAATTTTAATGGATAAGGTGTCATTGTCTGAAAACATTGTAAGTAGATGTAGGCAGAATAAATGTACCTGAACCTGTATCTAGCATCAGTTTAATGGAGTAGGAGTGATCTCACGGTCTGCAAATGCCATCAAATGAAATCAGCTTATGAACAGGGAAAGGTGAACTGTAATTATCTAGATTCCAGACAGTTAGAGATGGGATAATGAACTCATTTACCTGTGTTCAGAAGTGAGGCTTACATTTGCAAATGTCTCCTAGTATTCCACATGATTCATTAGTTATATAGAACCAATGTGCTGGCTGCTTTTGGCCTGTTCTACACATGTTGTAACAGATTAAATGTTTTAATACACTCTGATATCAGTGTGAACCTGGCTTATATCAGTTTAGCTTGCATATGTACATTTCTATAACCAGTTATATTGAGGTTTAAACTGATGTGAGTGTCCACACACAAAGTTGCACCAGTTTAACTAACCTGGTATCAAAATTAAACAGATGCAGCTTCTGGGTGTAGACCCAATCCATACAGAAAAGTAAGACCAAGATCTTTCCGAAAAAGCTTATAGTTTAGATGACTCTGGGACGTTGATGCAGGAAAAAATATGGGACCGTGTTCAGCATAGATGCACAATAAAATCAGGACTTTGGAGGAATGGAGGATGCTGAAATGCATATCCCGTGCCAGATATATGAACTGTACTCCATCCCCAACATTTTATCTGCCACCATTGTGCTGTCTGGAGATTGTACTGTTAATAAATTCACTGCTTGGATTGCTCCAGATCCATAAGTTTAGACTCTGGAATATTAGACTTAGTTTGGCTGATATTAAGCATAACTTTCTGTAAAGCTAGTTTGGTTCAAGCAGCAATCACTCATGTATGTGTGATATGGCTCTTCTCTCCGTGAGTTAGTCTTGAAGAACTGAACTGGAGATATTCCCATACTTTCAAAGAATAACGTGTTCCTGTCAAGTTGCAACATATCAGTCAATAGATTCACCCACGTGGGTTCCTGTGAACTTTGGCAATATTTGTAACTTTGTTTTATCACATGCATTTTAGGCACGAGAAACCTCTTTAAACTACAGTAGTCAGCCAGTTTTCAGGATGAGGAAAGATATAAAAGATATGCTGGCTTTCAGTGGCAATACGATATGTTAGTACAGCTTGCCTCCTGGCACCTGAGAGGCTGAGAATACGTTCTCAGATGCATGAAACTAGTTTATAAAAGGCATTGTAGGTTCACCAGGGCAGGGAAATTATGCAGACAGGTGGAATAAGCCAAAATAATGTGTACTGTAATGAAAATAGAGCAAAGATCTCAGTAAGCTGAACCATCTGCTTTATTCTACACACTTCCAAAAAGGATTTTACTCCAAGCAACCACAATAGTCACACAAGTTCCTGGGCTAACTCTAGTCAATATTTTTATCCGATCTAGACAATTACATAAAATCATTGCTGGCAAAGTGTGCAGAGGACACAAAGATTGGTGGGGTAGTAAGTAATGATGAGGGCAACTTAATAACAGAGTGATCTGAATCGCCTAGTTAAATGATCGCAATTCTACAAATCCATTTTATTATAGCCAAATGCAAGGTAGTACATCTGGGAATGAAGAATGCAGGCTATACCTACACTATGGGAGACTGTCTTGGGCTTAGTGAAGGGCTTAGGGGTCTATCATAGATAATTGCCTCAACTTGAGCACTCTGCAATGCTGTGGCAAAAAGGGCTAACGTGATTGTCGGATGGATAAAAAGGGGGATATCAAGTTAGGGTGACCAGATGTCCTGATTTTATAGGGATAGTTCTGATAAAATCATGAATGGTGTGGAGAAAGTGAATAAGGAAAAGTTATGTATTTGTTCCCATAATATAAGAACTAGGGGCCACCAAATGAAATTAATGGGTAGCGGGTTTAAAACAAATAAAAGGAAGTTCTTTTTCACTCAGCGCACAGTCAACCTGTGGAACTCCTTGCCTGAGGAGGTTGTGAAGGCTAAAACTATAACAGGGTTTAAAAGAGAACTGGATTAATTCATGAAGGTTAAGTCCATTAATGGCTATTAGCCAGGACAGGCAAGGAATGGTGTCCCTAGCCTCTGTTTGTCAGAGGGTGGAGATGGATGGCAGGAGAGAGATCACTAGATCATTACCTGTTAAGTTCACTCCCTCTGGGGCATCTGGCATTGGCCACTGTTGGTAGACAGGATACTGGGCTGGATGGACTTTTGGTCTGACCCAGTAAAGCCATCCGATGCATCCGATGAAGTGAGCTGTAGCTCATGAAAGCTTATGCCCTAATAAATTTGTTAGTCTCTAAGGTGCCACACGTACTCCTTTTCTTTTTATTGATACAGACTAACACGGCTGCTACTCTGAAACCTGGACTCCATTACTTGAAGTCTTTTAAATGAGATTAAATATTCTATAATATATACCTTACTCTAGCTCTAGGTGAAATTCTATGGCCTGTCTTTGTGAGTGGGGTGGGCTGGTATGTGTGTCAGGCTGAATGGTCACATGTCCCTTCTGACCTTGGAATCTGTGAATCTCCCCATCCTCAATGGGCCCTGGAGAGAACAGGAAGTTCTGCATTGCCCTCAACATGCTCATAACACTTACAGCTGTGCACTAAGACAATTACTATAATCAAATCTCATGCTTCAGAACTTCTGCCAGTTGCCTGCAAGGGTCAGAAAGGATTCCACCCCCCACCCTTCGCAATACACAATTGGCCAGATTTGTTCTGGGTTTTTTTGCCTTCCTCTGAAGCAGTGAGGGGAAAAAAAGGGCAGAAAGAAGTCAAGAGGTCACTGTGGGTACCAAAAATAGGGGACTCACATTTAAAACACTATTAAAAGTAAATTTAATTTGACTTACAAAGGACAAGAGACCAAAATTGAATAGTGGCCTTATTACCCCCTTTTTAAGCTTTGTTTTACGTCTGAGACGACTCCCGTCAGAAACCTGGACTGAGCAGCTGGGGTGTTGAAATCACCTTTCTAGTTCCTTAGCTCCTCTTTTTAGCTTCATCCAATCTGCTTCCCTTTTTCCTTTTTTCTTTTCTTAATTAACAATAAGTTTCCCCTGAATAACAGGAAAGCAGGGTGACACCACAACCAATCCACCCCATGAACCAGAACAACCCACAAGCAATTCATATTTAACAATTTCCCCTCTCCTCACTGGGAAGCTGCAACACCAGATGGGGCTGTGCGAGGGTGTAAGGAGCCAGCCCCTCTCACATGGCCTAAAATAAAGAGTCCAAGAGAGAGTGCTATTGATGTTAGAGACCCCTCAGGTGGGGCAGAAAGGTGCACGCCCAAGTAACAGCATGCAGAGCTCTCTACTTATTGTATTGCAAGGGCAGAAAGAGGAAGGGAAGAAATAAGAAACCCCTGTAGCATGCTTCCTGCAACTGGGTCTCTCTGTTTCTTCCTTGCGGGCTCTATATATTGTGTGAATAATAGAAATTGATAATACCCGACTTCCTTTCTGTATTAACCCTTCAATAGCTCTGCCCTATGGATGTTCACATCCCCAGTGGTCCCTTGCTCCATGGCACACACAGTGTTTGTTACATATTTTGTGTTGTCAATTTAAAATCTTTAACAGAGATGCTTAGAAAATGGTAAAGCCAGTACGGCTCCTGTTAGTACTCTCCACATGTGCCCAATGTAAAAATCCCCTTGTTGCTTCAAACCTCTTCTCAACAGGATTTTTTAATTACACACAAAAATCCTGTTATTAGGTATGTCAGAGATGGGGGGCCTCCTCTGCTCCCTGGGACAGTGCCCCCGACCTGAAGCCCTGGTTTCCCCAGCCAGTAGGAACTAAGCATGCTGTGGAAACCGCATGTCTGGCCTTTGGGGAAAGAAGTAATAATACTTGGCATTGTTGTCTAGTACCTACGGGGTGTGAATGAAGGAGAGAAATTGAAGGAGAGAAACGCTACATCTATCTCCATCAGCTGAGAATCTGACCCACAGAGTCCAAAGGCAGAGATAGACACAAAAGTGGGAGGATCTGGATACATTCAGGGTATTTAGGATTAAAGGCCTAGGCAAGCTATAGTCAAGGAATTATTCTAAACCCCACCAGGGCCATTTTGCTGCCATCCCTCCATTTGCCTCAATAATCCTTAAGTTTTTACATAATCAGTCACTTTACCAAACTCTCAGACACAAGGTTCTGGAATTAAACAATAATGTTGACTGGAGCTAGAAAGCTCTATAATGTTCTCCTCCGTCAGTGTTTTAATTACAGGATAGTGTTTGCTCAGGAAAACTAAAATTAGGAGTGGCTGAAGGGATTTTGATATGAAGGGGAGGTTTTTTTTTTTTAAAGCAAATTATATTCTTGGGAAAAATGCAAAACCAGAAAGACTGTGATGTCTTCTCCTGAGCCATAGGGTGGAGGAGTCATTGCAAACCAAAGGTCGGATACAAAGAACCTTCTATTTATAAGAGAACAAAAGCATACAAAGAGAAAGGGAGATGGTTTTCTTTCTCCTTTTGCAAATCAATCAAAGTTAAGTGTACAATGCTCCAGTGAAGAATAAAATGACTTTACTGAATTTTAGCTGTATAAATGCCAAAGAACAAAGGAGGCAAAGATGGAAAAATGATTCAACCACTGGTGTGAGTTGGGGCAAAATGTATGGCCCCTTATCTTCCATATGGAGTGTGCACACATTAGAAACTAGAGATTTAGCCTACAGCACTTTACCTTGATCTCAGCAGGGGTCTCGTGGCATGTTGGAGCCTTAAATTACTGGTCTTGAGAGGTGCCAAGCATCTGCAGATTCCATTGACTTCCAACAGAATGAGGGGTGCTCAGCACCTGTGGCCCATTGGTACTAAATTACTGCCTTGGATGTAAGATTTGAGCAGACGGTATAGGCATGTGTTGGTCATTGCCCTATTAAATGTCACTGTTACTGGTTTTGTACTGGTAATCTGAAGTTGTTAATGCCAGCTATGCTGAAGATTGTTTCAGACACAGCCTGTGGTGGTAGTAGAAGGAAATGTAACAAGAATGACTTCAGTGTCCCAGCACTAATAAAAAAGCCAATAAAGTAGGTTTTTAAAAGCATTTTGCTTTCTGGTGGCTGCATAGCTGCTGAAGTCTGAATAATAGTTATGAACCGAATACTCCTAGGGGGAATTCTGCACCAAAAATTAAAAATTCTGTGCACATTTTAAAATTCTGCATATTTTATTGTCAAAATAACACTATATAATCATGCCAGTTTGAATTATTTTGGTAATTTATTTCAAAATACCTGTCAGCAACTATGTCTGTAACAATATAGACACAAAATAATTTCCCCAGGAGTAGAGATTTAAAGAAATCCCTATGATAACTGAATTCCTGTTTCTCTGCCTTCTCCCCAGAGCCCAGTGGGGGGTGCTAGTAACCCACACCCCTTCACCCCCAGAGTCCAGCCACAGGGCTCCTCTAGTCCAGCCATCTGCACACCCTATCTCCCCAGCCCTGCCACAGGGCACCCTGAGCCCAGACACCTGCTCCCCATTCCCCGCCAAGAGCCCAGCCCCTTGCCCCCCACAGCCCAGGCACTTACACGCACCCCCTACCCTCCTAGAGTCCAGGGATCTGGAGGGAGAAACAGCCTGATGCTGAGTCCCGGATAGTTGTGGAGTTTCCTGTGCACCGCCCTCTCCTTCCTTTGGCACATGGGGGAGCTGCAGCTGCCTGGAACCCTCCAGCTCTGTCCCCCTCCTCCCCAGCAATGTCTTCTATTTGTGAGCTGGGCTCTGCCGGGTCCATCGGCCACTCATGGCAGTCACAGCTCTGCAGCCCATTTCTGTGGGGCGGGGGGAAAAGGAAATTCTGCACAGAATGATAATTTCTGTGCAAAATTCCCCCAGGAGTAACTTAATCATGCTTTTGTTCTGATTCCTTAACATTTAAACGTGGGTGACTGGGAGGGAGCAATTATTTCTTGTTTTGTTTTGAATTTTGTTTTAGGCAGTTTTGAAGATGGTTGTTAGCAGCTGCAAAGAGTGTGGTTTGTGTCAAGAGTCCTCCGGTCTCACACTTCCTGCTTCAATTTTCTTTTTCCATCTGGGATTGGTGTTCATGATTATAGAGAGTGAGACTATGTAGAGACTAGGTTGACCTCCCTGGGTGCTATGGCTCATGCTATTAAAAACTGTATGGTTCTGGGAACACTGCTGCTGCTTCACTCTTTTGGCTATGCTAGGTGCAAAACCATTACCCTGTTCATGGCTACATACAAAAAGCTTTCTTTGCGTCACTCACTGAGAATTCTGCCCATTTGGATTATGCCTGTGTTTTGACTATGCCGTGTGATATAGTGTTTATATATCCAGGGCCTGATTCCAAAGAGTATATCTACACTTTGAGCTGGAGGTATAAATTCCAGCTCAAGGAGACATACCTGCACTAGCTCTGATCAAGCTAGTGCACTAAAAATAGTGTGTAGTCACAGTGGTGGAAGGGACTAGCCACCCTGAATATAGGCCTGCTTAAGATGCCCGGTATGTACTTGTGGCAATTAGCCCCTTGCACCACCGTGGCTATGCTCCATTTTTAGCACACTAGCTTGGTTATGTCTCCTCAGACTGGAATTTACCCTCCAGTTTGAAGTGTAGATGTACCCTAAATCAACTTCCATCAATGGAAAGACCTACTGACTTCATTAGGATTTAGATCAGGCCCTCGTTTAAAGGAATGTGTGAACTGTGAAAATACTGGAATATATCGTCCATTAACCTGTTCACTGGCATATCTTTAACTGCTCCAGTTTGTAGTGTTCCTTGGGGTACAGTACGTTACGTACACATCAACTTTGGTAAATTCTTTGGGGAATGCAACATCTTTTGTTCTGTATTTGTACAGTAGCTAACACAATGGGGTTGTGGTCAATGACTGGGGCTCCTAGCTGCTGCTGCAACTCAAATAATAAATAACAATAAGTAACAACCTCAACTGAAAGGTTGCTGTTTACATTAAATTAAATGGTTGCTGTTTAATTTCCATGTCTTTTAAAAATACTGAGCTAAAAAGCTGTGTTCCCTGTGGAGCTCAAACTCCTGGCTCCCCTGCTCTTCTCTCCCCTGCAGAGCTTATAAACTCTTCATGATTCCCATTTTCCCTTAGCGCACAGTGCCCTGCAGAGTCCAAGGAGCTGTGCTGGGCCCCCAACCTACCGCTGACCTCTGGTGCTAATTTTAATGACCTGTAACTCAAAACCAGTCTTATTTTATTTTTATTCAGACTTTTTTTTTCCAGGGGCAGAGCAATTGGGGTTACCATTCTGTAGCAACCCCCTTGCTACAAATGGATACTTCGGATCTGAGTGTAGATTCCCTCCCCCTTCCGCAACATGTGGAAGAATGAATCGTTAACCATCCTTACCTTTCCTTAGACCCCCATGGAGAACTTGCTGCAGGTTCAGGGATCCACTAGTGGGTAGTGGGCAGAATGGGGCTGGGTACCCCAGGGTACCCAGCAGCAAGAGGCAGAGGAATTTAGTGCAACCATAGCCGATATCAACTTCTGCAGTGCTGCCTCTAAGCGGAGGAATTGAGCAACATAGAGGCAGCTCCAATAGAGATGAGGCAGAGGTGCAATGATCCTGAAGGCACAGAGGACCTCTGCACATTTGGGCCTATGCACCTAATCTCCGCAGATCATGGGTATGTGGAATTTGTGAGCTAGACCCTATTTTCTTCCATGGGGGCCAAGCTGTGCCCTTAATGGCAGAATTAAGAAGAAACTCTGAATGAGCATGCATGGCTTCTGTGTTGTCCACCATTGCTACCAACTAATGGAGCTCAAGTAGTAGAAGTCTGTTCTCTGATGCTGAAGATCCAGGATCCAAAACCTTGCTGACAAAGTATTGGGGAAAAGGATTTGATATGTGGTGTATCTGTGCAACATACAAATACAATGTATGTAATAAATGAGGCATGAATCTGTTTTGGAGAAGCCTATTGCAAAAAGCCGTTTGAATGTATTAAACGTACAACTCTCTAAGCAGTTTGCTTAAATGGTGTAACTTTTACTAGAAAAAAGCAAGTCTTCTGGAGGATCATGTTTTGGGAACATTGTTGTTTTTTCTCTTTGACAGCACCACAGATATGCTAGGCACTTTCCAGGTATCACCCCTGCAGTTAAGGAGCTTACACTCTAAAATTAGTCTGTCAGAAAGCTTGTCTACACAAGGATCCTCAGAAAAAGTAAGGTGGATTAACTAAAAGTTAAAGATGTTAAAGTGTATTATTCAAAGCACATTAACCCTCTGTGTGGATGCTCTCATTCAGAGGTCAAGGGGTCTTAGTTCATTTTAAATTAATTTGAATTTCATTAAAAAAAGAACTAGATAAATTCATGGAAGATAGGTTCATCAATGGCTATTAGCCAGAATGGGCAGGGATGGTGTCCCTAGCCTCTGTTTGCTAGAAGCTGGGAATGGATGACAGGGGAATGGATCACTTGATGATTACCTGTTCTGTTCATTCCCTCTGGGGCACCTGGCATTGGCCGCTGTCAGAAGACAGGATGCTGAGCTAAATGAACCTTTGGCCAGTTCTTTTGTTCTTATGTTCGAGGGTGTCTTAATTACAGAGAGGTTAGGGGCCTCAAGAAGGATCTGTTGCAAGTAGGGGAAACTTCAATTAGTTCAATAGGCCCCCCAAAGAAGTTCAAAAACCCTTTAATGCTGAAATTTAAACAATTTTAAAAGTGTGATTCAAATTTCTTGAAATAACATATATTTCTAGCACATTGGCTTCAGTGTAATTGTGCTTGCTAACACTAGGGCTACATTTGGATGTGTGTAGGAGAGAAGGTGGATCTTGGTTATGGGGAAAAGAGAGCTGAATCTGTTGATGGTCTGAGATAAATCTTCAGAATTTATCTCCAGGGGGATTTACTCATTAGAAATCAAATGATGCTAATAATTAACTCCTATGCTACATAAATTGGTGGTTACTCACAGCTATGCTGTGCAGTTCTGCTTTTCTGAGCCATTCAGCTTAATCTGGTTTAATTCAGGAAGGTTTTGATAATGAAATCCTACAGCTCAAAGAAAGGGAATAGGATCCTTTTTAGTGAGAGAGAAAAATGCTGGCTGCTTCCTGGAGATTCCAGTATGCAAGAACTGAAGCAATTGCTACTGTTAAGGTGCCATAGAAAATGAAAACCTGCAGGCTTCAGGCATATTTATTTAACTAAAGAAGGTTTACACAATTACAAGACAACTATTTAATAGGGGAAAAACTTCATTGCTCTTCCATGCCTTATACAGCATTTACCAAATTTCCAGAAGCTCTGGCAAAGCCAATAAATGCCCTGAAAATGTCTGTTTCTGTCACAGATCAGAAATAATGTATTTCATGTATTAGCTATGACAGTTTGTTCTCAATATCAGTCACCAGAAAAACCCAGAGTCAATTTTTTTTATTAGTAATTTTGTAGTGCAGTGCAATAGTATTTGTAGGATACTGGTTTAAAACCTAAATATTTACAGCCTTTCAATCTCCTTCTTCAGACCCAATGTACTAGTAAATATTATACCAAATAAAGAAGAAACTTTTTCCTGCCTCCTGGTTATTCAGCCTGATGTGGCTCATAGTCATCTTCTCAGGGAAGAGTTGTGGGGCCTGTATGGCTGATAGCTAAGGCAATGAGGATTGAAAATAACTTGGGGGAAAACTAGCAAGTGCCATGATCATCAGGTTTTTCAGTGTCATTAATATGGCTGTTAACTGAAGCCTTAATACTAACCATGGCAAACTTAAGAGGATTAGCACTCCTGTAAGGACGTACCAAGTGCTTGTATTCCGTTCAGGAGCCAGTGTAGCTTTGTTATGTTGAGGCTATATCCACACTCCACATGAAATCAGTGGTAAGTGCATGTGTAATATTTGGTTGGCTGATAGGTGATATTTCATCTGATGGCACAATCATGTGTTCACAGGTGGGGCTATGCTGTTGTTGTTGTTTGTTGTTATTAATTATTTGTGTTACCACAGTGCCTAGAAGCCCTAGTCATGGATCTCTAGGACCTCATTGTGCTAGGCACTGTACAAACACAGAACAAAAAGACATTCTATTCCAGAAAAGGTTACAATTTAAGTATAAGACAAGAGACAACAGAAAGATACTTACAGAAGAGAAATAATGAGACAATATTGGTCAGCATGTTAGGCTGTGGTCTATGTGGATGTGCTATGTAATGTCTTCTCGGGTGATGTGACATAGCATGTATTCTTAATTGGCATGGACAGAGGTTGCCTGTCTTCTCACACAGTATTATTTGGGTAGTCTTTTGCAAGCATGTGGCACCAGCCTCTAGTGACTGAAATCCATGAAAACCAGAAATAGCATCTACTCAATATGGCTAGTTGGGATGTAATCATATTATCTCCAAGAACATGAACGGTAATGCATTTTGACACTGTACATTATTCACCATCTGCGCTGTGCTTTGGACATAGTGTAACGTGCCATTATTTCTGTGGGCTTCCCATGCAATAAGGTCACCATTTTCTCATAATTTGCAGGCGAGTTAGAGGCACCATCTTGTACTTATCTGGTTGACTTATCTTATTTCTGTTTTACTGCTTTTTGTTTTCACAGTGTCCATGCATCAACGCTTTCTGTGGTGACAGATCATAGATTTCAATCATCTTCTGGTTTACCACTTCCTCCATGTCCAACAAATTGAAGACTTTAAAACAAAAGACAGTTACTTAGGCAATTTGGTGGTTAAGCTTTGTGGATAGTCTAGGGGTTGGGTTTTTTTTTTTTTAATATGATGGTGCATACTATGTTCTTGTGAAAGAGCGGCTCTAACTATCACAGTCTCAAGCCTAGAGCTTTTATTTGCAATATTAAATGACTGTATAGTCCATTTTAAACAATGTTGTTACATTCCTGTTTCACACATATTTCATTGTTTGTATTTCCAACCTGCATTGTCTATTTTTGACTGCTGATGAATTGTTTGTCATGTATACACAATGCATTTCCTTATACGGACCCCATCCACCCAGCTGAATTCTGTAGAGAAAGAAAGTTACAAGCACAAAGTTTGAGCTTCATTTTGTTTACTCTCTTCTAAGTGACATTAGACTGGAGGCACTTTGTCATGTTTGAGGGGCTTTTGGATAACAAATTATTCAATTTGGAATTCAAAGAACATTTATTTATTGAACAGAAAGACATATTGGCCGTCAGGTTACCGTTAATCAGTGGATTAAATTATTAAAATCATAAATCTGACCTCAATCATACCGCATGCAAACCCGTTGTCTTTATTGGGGTTGGCTAGGGTGTAAATGATGGCAAAATCTAGCCCTACTGGTATAGACTTATACATTAGATTAAACAAGACATGCTATGGCAGGTGGCACAATGGATTTAATTAGCCATCAGAATGTTAGATGGCATGGAGAGTTAATTAATTATCCTTTTGTCTGGCAACCCTTAGAAAAATCTAGTACAAAATATGGAGGGGGAGTTCATCTTATTGTTTTCTTAGGAGTTTTACACCGAAACAAGGTATGATCAAGCACATAGCCTCAGAAACTCTACTATGCTTACTGATTCTGCAGAACAAATAATGAAGTTATGATGATGATGAATGTTCTGCCACTGTCAACAAGCTTCTCATTTCTGAATCTATCAAAAGCTAGCCAGGAATATAATATATTGAATCCACTTTCTTTCCTATAGAGGGATAACAAAACATCATTGCATAGCTTTGTTTTTGGCTTGAACACCAGACTGTTCACAGTTGAGTTCTGGTGTTTGACACAAGTGTGTGTGGGGGGTCCATTTCCTATATCTATCTTGAGCACTGAGAAAGCATTAACCACATGTGATAACTGATAGGGGTTAGCAGCATTAGCATTTAGAAAAGCAGAGGCTTGCTCTCTGAGAGAAGAATAACACAATGATGACAAAAGAAAGGTCCCTAGGGAACTCTCTAATGTTTGGCAGGAAGACATTAAAGTGTGAAAGAAGATTAAGACAACATCCTCCTGTCTGTTTAGTCTGCACTTTCACTCTGGAAGCAGGTCAAAGCTACTTGGTGCTGCAAATTGAGAACTTTGGTGTTCTTTATTGATGGTAATAATAAATCCTTAGTGTGCTCCTCTGAAATATGTCGGTAAGGATTAGCCCCATTTTACTGATTGGGAAACTGAAGCAGAGAAGTATCGTGGGTAGCCGTGTTAGTCTGTATGCACAAAAACAACAAGGAGTCTGGTGGCACCTTAAAGACTAAAGAAGTGTATTTTTACCCACGAAAGCTTATGCCCAAATAAATCTGTTAGTCTTTAAGGTGCCACCGGACTTCTTGAAGCAGAGAAGTGACTTGTCCAAGGCCACGGCAGTCAGGGGTGCTGGAACAATTTGTATAGTGGGGGTGCTGACAGCCATTGAACCAAACTGTAAATCCTGTATGTGGTGGAAACCACTTCAAGCTGGGGGTGCAGTAGGACCCTCCGCACCCCTAGTTCCAGCACCGTAAATAACCCCAACCAGGACTCCATTGCATTACGTGCTATATGTACCCATAGCACAGAGACAGTCCCTGCCCAAGGGAGCTTACCATGTGAGGGTAGCCCATACCCGACAGGTGAATAAAGCAAGAGGGGAGTGGGAGGACAAAGTAACACCAGAGACAGGTGTGTTTCTGCAAGTTAGCAGTCACAGGGAGTTTCCAACCCAGCCATACACCAGCCTCTCTTTTCCCCTCCCTCTGTTAAGGAAACCCTCATACTAGCTGTAGGCCCTGAGCTCCCAGCCACTACATCTACCTTTGCCAGTGGTGTCCTAGATCCCCCCCAGACTCCTGCTCTATCCATGTTACCGTCTGTTGCTTTCGCTGCTTGACTGGCATGCGGAGCACACAGGTCTCATCCTGGGACAGGCCCAATGCTACTGCCTTTTCCTGTCACTTCTGGAGTTCCTGGCTCATTATATTAGAATAGATTGGTCCCTATATCATGTAGTGTATTCTACACATCTGTCAGCTCTGATGAAAGCTCCTCCACTTCTTTGCTCAAAATTAAGGATGTTTTTATTAGCCAAGGAAATTATATGCCAACAAAGTAGGGGGTTAATGAGGGAAAGTTCTTATTCTGTACCAGCTACCTAGTATAGCCAATTAGCCAGTCCACCCAAACTGACTTTAAAAAAAGTTTTACTTACACGTATATTAAGTACTGATAAAATCCAAATTATGAACCTAGGAGTTTGTCTCATATATCTGCCACTTCACTATGCACAGGATCAATACACTATAGTATTTAGAGCTCTCTTCCCAGTAGAAATTTGTCTACAAGGGACATCAGCAGTGTTGTAGGTCTCTTTTTGTGCCTTTTTTTAAAATGACAGAGCAAATTAGCACAGTTTTTTTCTTTTTCACTGTATTGGGAAAAGGATGGGGGTGGGGAGAAGTGCCCTTGTAATTTGCAGTCAGTTTTTGTTTCCACCGAGGAACAAGTACTTTTATGATTAAATAAAGAACACAACCTCAGGAGTGTCCTCTAAAAATAATTACATACTGATCAGCTGTTGTAGCCTTATATATTAACACACACCCTATTTGCATCACAACATCCATCTCCCAGTATGAATAACACATGAATCCTTATGCTCTATTTCAGCGTCTACTGAAGGCTATACATTTGTTGGTAACACTTTAAATGAAGAGTCCTAAACTAATATACATTAATTTCCCATTTGATAGGCTAGTTACTGTATACTAAATGAAAAGACTGAAGTCAGTGGGAGTTGTGTGTGCTCAACAGTGCTCAGAAATCTAAAAGTTGTGGAGCATGTAGCTGTGTAACTGAAAGGAAACACTGCCATTTTGTTTTGTGCATACTACACCTTAGAATGTGGAGGCGTTTCCTTTCTTGATGGTTTGTCTTAGTCTTAGGCTGGAGCTATGTCATTTTCTCCCCTCTGGGGCCTAAGGGGGGATGATGCCATGGGTGGTGGGTATAATAGGCTAGAGGAGGCTAAGCCTCCCCAAACACCACGCCATGGCTCTGCCCACACTCCACACTGAGGCCCCGCCCTCACTTTGCCTTTCCCCCAAAACCAGCGTCGGCTCAGCTCCTGCTAGTAGCCTGGAGCTTGGGGCTTGGGCTGGCTGGCTGGCTGGCTCAGGGCCCAGGGGGGCTAGCACTGCAGTGGGGGTCTCAGGGCTACTCTGGCTCAGCGGGTGATGGGGGGGAAGGGTAGAGGCGGGGCCTCAATCCGCGGACAGGGCAGCACGTTAGCCTCCTTGAACGGGGGGTTCACCTGCTGCCTATGGATGATGCTTGTTATTCCTGGCCCTACTCCCACTCATCATTGTCCTCTGCATGGCCAGGGAGGTGTGAGAATGGTACAACAGAGATGGATGATCTCCCTTCCACCACGGGCTGGGGGAAAGTCATATGAAGACATTTACCCTCTGCCCCTGGATATGGAGGGACAGTTGTATTTGCTTGAGAGTATTCTCTGTAACCTATCTATTACAGTCCTGTACAAACTGATGCTAACCCCAGAACTTTAAAGGCTACAGTGTTTTCATCATATATTATTCTGAGGCAAGAGAGGCCTTTCTGTCTGTCAGAGTTATGGCTAACAGTTCCGCAATACAGGGCAGTTTGCTTCACAATATCTCTAGGCTGAGGTTAGGGTTTTTTTTTTTAATGGTTTTGTACAAGTAGCTATTTGTAAACCTTATTCCTGGCTATTTCATTAAGTTGTTCAGTTATGCTACCAATAAGTTCAGCTAAGGAGATACACCTGGAACATAGATGAGTTTCAAGGATGCAAACAATCATACACTAAAGGCCTAATTGTTGCATGACCCATGAGGGTGCATAACTGGGGGAGAGAGCCTTGGCACATGGGCCAGCCTTGCTATGAGCCTCTTTCACTGTGGGTGGTACTTGGTCCCGGGACTAATCCCCTTTGATTTCAGTGGGACAGCTCACAGGGCAAGGCACTGCTCAACATGAGTAAGGTGGCAGAATTGGGTCCTACGGCTGGAGAGGGCAGGTATAGTGCAGAGCTAGTCCTAATAGCCCTAGCTTTCCCAGAAGTGTCAAGGTTAGGGTGAGGCCCTACCCCTTCATCACAAACCGTCAGGGCTGGCTGGGTGCAGATGGGGAGGAGTGTATGTCATGTCCTTTAACAGGGCGGCAGAGTGCCTACTGCCGGGGCCACAATTATTCCTGGGATTCTCCCCCTCTGTGGCCTCTCTCCATCCCACGACAGCCGCACTGTGCTTTTAAAGGCACCATCCTTCACTTAGTACATTATTGGAATCAAAGATGGCAAAAACCTCATGTTATAGGTATAGCATCATGTTTGGATAAGAACATAAGTACTGGTGCAGTATTGCTCTACCGGATCTGCATGGGTACTTGATACACCAGTGATATACACAAACATGCTGTATCCAGTTACAGTCCAGTGATGGGTACAAAAGAGGCTGATGTGCACATGGGTAATTGGGTAGATATGCAGCTGGTGTTTATCGATTATGAATAAGAGATGGTCTGTTTCAAGAGAGATACCACAGTGGAGCTTTTGTGTGGTTTTATTGTGCCACGTGTTACGGTATCTATGTGTGCCAAATTTCAATTGATGTGGGTGCCTTTTTATGTAAATGACAAAGTAAAATCTGACTGTGTGAAAGACTGTAGCTGAAGTTACACAGGAGAAAAATATTGTTATTGGTGTATGAATGCTAGCAGGACGCAGAGATGCAGAATGGGAGTGGAAGGGCTGGTTCTTAAATTCTCTCCTGTGTGAGTAATGGGTGTACAAAGTGGCACTGTTGCAGAGTTTGTGTCTTTTCAGTCCATTTTGGGCCTCTTTTTGGGATCATACTGCCTGAATATAAACCTTCTCTTTTAAAGAACGGGACGCTTATTTGCAGGTATAGGCTTGAGTAAGCTGTACTTGGTTTATCCATGTGTCAGTAACTGATCTAACGATATGGTTATCACCAATCCCGCAGTACATACATACATGTGCCATTTATTGAGCTGTTAATCTGAAGGTGCTCTGTTTTGTCTTTAAATTCAAATGAAAATAGAGTTTGTAAATTGATCTGGGTTAACCAGGTCAGAGGCTATTTTCTATATTTTGGCTGGGAATGGGGGCAGTGGCATATCTGTGGACTGTATTGAAACTAAGTCCTTGGAGCAGCCAGGTGATCATGCTTTGAGTGATTCCTTGGCAGAGCCTGGGTATTGTCATGATAATGAAGAAGGGATGGCAGAAACTGATATGGTTTTGGCTTGTTATGACAGAAAGCGGACCTATAGTGTAAGTGGCAGGTAGGGCCAGTATCAATGTATGCTTTTTGTTTTCACTAACCCCCATACGAAGAATCATATGTCAGAACCTTTCATTATCTTGGTGAGAACTTGCTTCAGTGTTTCCACCTCGTTCCCATGCCGTTCAAAAACTGGCCTGTTTATCAATTTGTCAGACAGTAGGAGCACTTCATTTGCATGTAGAGTAGCTTGCGGGAGCATAAGGAAGAGGGTAGCTAGTTAGTCAACATTATAACTGTGTAGAGAGAAAAGAGGCTATTCAGAGGTTGAGCTGTCAATGGTCAGGATACAGCAACTACAGCTCAGATTCACAAAGGTACTTAGCCAGCTAAGTCCCATGCTGAACCCTGGAGGTGCCTAAACTCACCCAGTGCCTAAACATCCCTTGATGTCTACCTTTTTGCCTTATGTATGCAGACACCTGTCTCCTGCCTAAGCTCCAGGGCCATCCATGAACCAGGGCAAGATGGACATTCATCCCCCTAGTCACATGTGGTGCCTGATCCGGTAGGTGTGCTCACAGGGTGCCTACTGCAGTGGGTCCCCTTCAAAGCCTGGTGACAGAAAAAGGTAGCGGTGCCACCAACCATGTAACTTTTAGCCCAGTGGCTAGAGCATTCATGTGGGAGACCCAGGTTCAATTCCCATCTCTCTGCCAGAGGCGGAGGGGTGGGAGTTGTACGGGGGTCTCCCACCCCTGAGAAGAGATGGTCTAACCACTGATGTGGGGCTCCCTCAGTCTCTCCTGTTGAAGTTTATCCACTGTGGATAAATAATTAGTCATTGGGCCAGAGAGAGAAAGAGATGACTCTGTAGTCCAGTGGCTAGGGCACCCAAGTGAGAGACCCAGGGTCTGGTCCCCTTGCTCAAATGATTTTTTTTATTTATCTCCAGTAGAACAGCTTCTTCAGGAGAGATTGAGAGAGCCCGGCATAACAATATCCCATAGCTCAGTGAGTAGAGCACTCCCATCAGGGATGTGGGAAACCCCTGTTCAAATCATTTCTCCTCCTTGGGCAGAGGAGGGAATTGAACCTGGGTCTTTCACATGCTCAGAGAGCGTGCTTATCAATGGGGTAAGAGTCATAAGGTGAGTTCTCACCAGGAGTGACTTAAATGCCTATCTCTGGTAAGACAGCTGGTTCTCCCCATTGATTGTCTAGGGAGGCTAGGTAGAATAACTCAGGCTTTGTGGATTGCAGCATTCCTGTGATTTTTCTAGGTGCCAAAATGCTCAACGTTGCAATGCCCAAGTCCCTTTGTGGATCCGAGCCCACATTTCTCTCTGGGTCCCCCAAGAGAGCTGTGCTCCTTTGGGACAGTACAGCATACAAAGCCCCAGGTGAAGCATCTGAGAGCTGGAGATAAAACCATGTAGGATGAGTGAGTTCATCTGCAGAAGAAGCTACCAAAGATTTGTTTAATCCAACAACTGGTCTCATTTAGGTTATGCTGCAGGACCCTCCTCTTTGATCAGCTTTCCCACCATAATCAAAACGATTTAAAAACAGGGGTGCTTAAGGTGGGGACTACAAACAAGTGCCAGGGGATTGTGACCACCCTGCTCTTATGTTGCTAAATGGTAAGAGTGTGTATGAGGGGGTCAAGTCTGTCCCATAATGGTCACGGTGCCTAGGGGTCAGCCCACCTCTCCATCTCCATCACTTATCTTAGCCTTTTAAGATTTTTTTTTTTAAATAAGAGGTACTGGTCCAGAGTAAGTGGCCCTGGGAATAAGTAGTGTTTTGGGAGCAAATCAGTTACTGTTTCTTTAAGGATGTGGGGCCTGGAGCCTTGCAGGGTGGGCTGGGCAAGGCCATTTTTAATAGTGCGGGTGCTGAAAGCCAGCTGCCTTACCCCTGTCCACTCCCCCCGGCCCCGCAGAGCTAAGGCCAGGACCCTGGGCTCATGGGGCTGGCAGCCGAGACTCTGGGAACATGCACCTCCACCAATCAGCACCCCCGCGCCTCTAGTTCCTGTGCCTATGGGCAAAGGTCCCCTTTTGCCCCATCAGTTGAGGATGAGCTACAACCCAGCTCCATGGAGCTGAGCTGGGAACTCTTGGCTTAAGAGAGACTGAGTGTTACAGCCCTCTGGGGAGGACCTTCTGAACAAGGGCATGAAAGCTGACTATGACTCTGTTTTATGGACCCAGAGTGGGTGTGAACTGGGGCAACTAATAGGGTTGCCAGTTTTGATTGGATGTATTCCTGGAGATTTCATCACATGACATAATCTTTAATTAAATATTAATCTTTAATTCCTGGAGACTCCAGGCCAATCCTGGAGGAACCCTAGCAACTAACTAAATGAGTTACTCTTTGTAGAAAGACTTAAAGCAGACCCTGTGAAAGGGGTGTAAATTCTGAACCAATCTAGTCTGGGTAATGGACTGAACCTAAGGAGGGTGCTGAGTGCAATGCATCTGCAGGGCCATGAGAGGCCACAAAGAGGTATACTGGAGGGTAGTGCCAGCTGACATAGTCCCAGCTAGACCCCTTGGCAAGGTACCACAGTGTGGTCTGGTACAACAAAGGAAGCTGGGAAATGGAACAAGTTGAGAACAACTTAAAAATAAAATAAAATAGATGAATGATTATTAACTGTGCATGTGAATGCTTTTCATGCTGCAGTAGCCAACAGAGAGCCTATGATGTCTGTGAGTCTTGAAATCTCTCTGGTTGGAAAACAGACTTTTACAACTCCATAGCTATTTTATAGAGTTTTGAGTGTTGGTGGAAAAACTACAGAATAACTGAAGAATTCCAAAAATACAAAAGAAGGCGTATCTGCTTGTTTTTATTGGTATAAATGTGAAGAACAACTTGGTCTTTAGGCAAAACTGGTTTTGACTCATGAGCAGATAAAAAGTCAAACAAGTTTTAGGGGGAAAACACTTATTCCTCAAGACTCACAATGTGGAAATTACTGTGTAATTAAACTTGTCACAAAAGGCTCAGCCTACCAAAATTCAGGCTGAAATGAGCTTTCACCTTTCTTTGCAATAACTGGAGAGAGGTTTGTGTCCACAATTGGGTTTAGAATATAAATGATCTTACATCCTCTATGCGGTCAGTACAGTATGCAGGCTCCATAATAATGAAAATACTGGGCTTAATTTCTTCCATGAGCGATAGAATTGTAAGGAGGGCTTCCTCCCTTGTATTACACACTTGATATTTAAGATCTACATAGTGTAAATTGAGGACTGTAAATCTGGCAGATCTATTGCCTCTCCAGAATTAAAAGTGTAATTTAATTCCTACGTTCATATTCTGTTTGATGAACTGTGATTACCTATGTGGGCTGGCTTACCAGTATGAATTGGGATTTATTTGTTTGGGTACTGAGTCAAGTCTGAACCTTGCATACTCCAAGTTCTTAAATGCTGGAGGCCTGTAATCCTTTGGCTCCTTTTTTCAATTTGTAAAACCCTTTGAAGTTTCAGATTAAGAATTACATAACATGTTGATTCACCCTGTAGTTTTACTAAAACACTTTAGTTATTGGACATCTTACTGAGATATTCTGAGGAAGAGGGGCAAGTACTGGTAATTAATCTGTGTAACCTGGCTGTGCTGGTGCTGTGAAAGTAGATGAATCCCAGTGGGAGATTTAATTGAAAAACATTAACTTTCCAAATGGGCTGGATGAAGCCAAGCGATTAGAGCATAATTCTTTCAATCCCAGAAGCTCAAATCATTTTGAGTAGTGAACTTCATACTGCATTTGTGGGCCATCAAATGTTAATTGTAGAGTATCAGTTAAAATTGCCACCTGGAGATTTAATACTGTATATTTGGAAGCAGTCCATGAGATAAAGATATCGTCTCAGACAGGCAGAGCTAAGACAGCAGCATTCCTTTGGGGTCCATGACAGTCGCATCAAATCTCATAGGAAGGGCAAGAAATGTTGGAAGCAGTGCCACTTCTTTGTCAAAACAGAGAGCCAATCATGGCCATATCCTTAGCCAGTCATGGGCCTCACCCACCTCCACCAATCACATCATTAAATTCCCTCCCTCATACAGAAAGGCAGAACACTCCACACTCCTGCGCAGAGGAAAGCCCCACACAGCTTTCCCTGTTCAGTTACTATGCTATAGTGGCCGGTGCTGCTATTTTTTGTGGCCCTGAAGACCTAATTAAAGATACGGCACATTTACGTGACTGCTGCCGCTGCCACTGCCTTTGCATAGATTCCCAACGTTCTGCCCTCTTGCCTCTGCACCCTAGAAATGCACCAGTCCTTCAGGGCCTTCTTTGGGGATGCTGGGATTGAGGACTGGATTTGCCCCAAAAGTAAGGCTGAAGTGTGAGCAACTTGGATCCATGTTCCGTTCCGTAGCTATTGTTGAACAATGCTGTGCTTTGTAGATGGTAGCACAATAGTTGGGGAAATGCAAACTCTGACAGAACAGATGCTTTTGTGAGAGGTACATTTTAAGCATTCAACCTGGACCTTGTGGATTACAGTCGATAGTGAAAAAGGTAACTGCCATTATTTTGAGCATTTACAGATCAGTATTCCAAGTGCAGAATCTTTTTACATCTTTAATTATAGCTATTGAACGCTTGTCACCCATTGCTGAGGCTTCAAAGACCAGAAATGAAGGAAACACAATTCTTCATGCATCAGAAACTCACTGCTTGATTTTTTCCCCAAGATGCTGATTACCCACATCTTCCCATTGGTTCACATGGAGGTATTGAGTGCCTCCGACAATCAGCTCATCAGTCTTCGTGAGAATGATATCTGGTATCTCTTGTTCTACTGAACTCCACAGCAAATATTAATGTGGCCTGTGTTTTACTTTGTAATCCAGCAATGTTTTTAATTATGCTTTCCCTGGCTTCTTAAAATATTGCATGAGATGATTTCCATCCTGCCTTTGGGAGAAGCTGCTGAAAAGGCTGTGTAGCCAAAAATCTTTAGCTGGCACATTTCTGCCATATTGCTGAACAATCAATAGCAGACTGAAGGATGGGAGAGGACTACCGAGCTGCAGTGTATTACAGTTCTTATCCTGGTCCACTTGAAGGCTTTGATCATGGATTGGGGACCATTATTGAAAAGGTGGAATTTGTTGTTTTATGGTAACCTCAGTCCTTGATGTACCGTATCTAAAATGAAGCACCCTGATGTCATGGAGATGAGCGCTGTGTAAAAGCTGTTTAGACAGACGCTAAATTAGATAAGAAAAATAAGGATGGACTCCCTTGATGTCATTCTTACCTAAACTATTGTCTTACATTTTATCTGGTCCATTCTGTGATTTCTTATGTGATCATACCCTTTATGACATGAAAACATTTTATTCTACAAGTGGCAAGTACATGTGCAGCACTGCATATGTGCTTAAATATGAACTGACTAGCAAATACCTGTTAACTGTCGCCACACACACAATGCTCCCATATTCAGGGGTACCTCAAAAGCCATCTTGTAAAATCCATCCTCAACGTACTGGCGGCCAAAATTCCATTTTTTGCCAATCAATCTTTTCAGTCCTTCAGTGTCATTCCTGGATAGATCACTTCTGGAAATGACCAAAACCATGGCTGAGCCACAGAGAGTAGACAGCAACGTAGGTGGTGAAATCTAAGCAATACTGATAGTTTTGAAAACATTCCTGTATGTCAAAGCAGAGCCCTGTTAGAATATGTATATGCTGTGGCCATCCAGGCCCACCCCTCTCCCTGGAGTGGAGTTTGAGTTTGGTTTTCCCAGCAGTTAGATCACTGGGGAGTGATGTGAAGGAGGGCAGCCTTATCCGCTTTTCATTAAACTGAAATGCTGCTGAGTCATTGCTCTCCTACTCCCTGACAGAGTTAGGGTCATAGGTGAACACACACTTACCGTGACTCAGCCACATGGCAATGGTGCTTGTTGTCAATGGGAAATACTTAGTAGAAGGCATGCACTGTCAACTTTCTACCTCTCTCCAAAGTGGCCTGCAACCTCTGTCTCATTTGGAGCTGTTGCACTGTATGGTAGTAGTCTCCAGTGCCTTTCAGCAACAACAAGTTGCCAGGAGGATGTGACTACTCCTGTCTGATGCAGACCAAGCAATGGTCATTCATGCCTTTGTTATCTCCAGGGTAGGTTAGTGCAATGCTATGTATTTAGGGCTACTCTTAAAGTCCACTCAGAAGCTGCAGCTGGTGGGGAATGCAATTGCCCACCACCTGTGGGAGGAAAGCCTTTAGGAACACGTTTTACCAGCTTCTTGTTCGTAGCTGGGTGCAAGTCAGTGTTAAGGACCATCTACAAAGCCGTGTGAGCCATCTCTCCGTCTATCCCCATTGCAGCAGTTAAGATCAGCTTGCTCTCATTTATCCCACAACTGGTGGCAGGGCTTTCTTTTTATGAGGGACTCTTCCTCTGGTATTGGCTGCCCTTCGTGATGGTTGACCAGAGTCAGAAATTAGCTTTGGGGCATCATGCAAGGCATTCTTATTTAGGTTAGCCTGTAGCTGATGTTTGTTCTTATTGCTCCTGATGAAAGAGCAGTGGTGCTAATGCTACTTACTCTGGTGGGTGTCTGTAAGTCCTCCCCTCCTCCCCCATTTCCCCCCCACCAAAATAAACATGTACTCTAAATGTCTATCTTAGGTACGATTACCATAATACTTAATGACCGTACAGTTTTGAATGTGTTTATCCTTCTAATGCTCCTGTGACTTAGGGAAGTATTATTTCCCCGATTTTATACAGGGGCAACTGAAGCACAAAGAGACTAAGGCTCCCCTGCTCATGTAGACATTCTCATGCTAGCTCTCATTGAGCTAGCCCAAGTATAAATAGCAGTGTAGCGGCAGCATGGCTTAGCTGTTCTGTGCACGTACCCGCTGGTTTCAGGAAGGTTTGTACTCTGCGTGGCTGAGCCATGACACTGCTGCTGCTATCTGGGCAACGCTGCTATTTCTGCTTGTGCTACCTCAGTGAAAGCTAGCACAAGTATATGTACACGAGGCAGGGAAATCACACCCTCTACTGTAGGCAGCCTAAATGACTTGCCCGAGGTCACACACAAAATCTGTGGCAGAGCAAGGAACCCCGGCCTCCTGAGTCCCCAGCATCCACCCTAACCACAGGACCACTCTTCTTCTCCCACATAAAAAAGAGACTGAGACACCGTATCAAAGGCTTTATTAAAAACATATGAGGATGAGGTAACTGTTAATTAGGGGAGTCTTCCATTATTTTGTGGGAGCAAATTGGAGAATTTTAGGCGTAAATTATGCCTGCAAAAAGGGAAGCTGGGCCCTAGCCTCAGTGACCCATTATGTCTACAGTGCATTTTGGACATCTGTTGAACTTTTACGTTGGCCAATCTCCATTTATTTGCTTTTCTGATAACCTAGATGCTGCCAAGAAACATTCAGCTCTTTGAGTCCTTCATTCCATTGATTCACTTATTCAGAAGTGTACTGGATCAATATAACTCGTACTATTTATGCATGTACAGTTCAAATCTGCCTGAAGTTTTGGGGGTGTGGCAACCATTAGATTATGTGCCAAAGAATAAAAGACCTTTCTTGTCTATTTCCTGTGAACGAGACCTTGCCTCTCTGTTTTTTTTAGAGCAAACAGTATAAAACTGGCAGCAGGCATGCTGTTCACAATATTTTGCCATCTTTCTGATGCAAGCTGAAAGATAATACAGAGCACTAAAACAGGGATTTTGCATACATTTAATAGAAAAAAAACATGATTTGTTTTCGGTTAATCCAATTTCTTAAAATTTCATGTCCCCCCGCCCCCCACAGTCCCAAAGCACAGGTATCTGCAAAATGTCTAAAAGATAAAAAAGTTGCCAAATATTGTACTTGAACTGAGATTAAAATTGGGTTGTTCAGGATGAGCTATGCTGGGTTCTGAACCTTAAAGAAACATTCCTTTCCTTTCCTCGTCCTTTATGGACATTCTTTATTGGATGTTTTTCCTAAAAGACATGATCTAGGAATTATTTTGGGAAGATCCATGGCCTGTGCCATACAGGAGATGAGATTTGATGATCACAATGATCCCTTTCCCTTTTGAATTGTTGAATCTGTGTCATTGACATGGTTTGGTGGACATCTCTCTATAAAAGCCTATGAGAAGTGTTGGCAAACCTTTGTTAGTTCTAATATTTCAATGGGAACTAATGTTCACGAAACCCAGAGTTGGAATCCAGTTTAACTCTCTTGGGGCATGCAGTAGTTGTAAAGCAGTCAGCACATATACTTTGTGCAGACTAACATGTTTATGCTCTTTTATGCTTTCTCATGTAAAGCACAAGAGAGTATAGATTATACAAAACAATAAACACTACACACATGTCCCTGCCTCAGTTTCCTCACCATGCCAGGGCATTATTTGGGCTGGAATCCAAGTCCATTGGGTTGTCCAGGATACTTGGGGCCAAGATCTGGGCTTAAGGAAACAGGCCAGGCCTCTGTGTCTCATGAGGCAACAGCTGCCATTCCTGGAGCTCACCCCCCACCCTAGCTTCTGTGACCTTGATCTCTCCTGCCTCACTCTTCCTCTTCCTGTCTGGCCCCTGTTCAGGTGCATTTCTTTATCTAAGCCCTTTCTCATTACCTGGCATCTTTTGTTCTCCAGGTAAGTTCCCACTGCTTCTGCCTTCCCCCGCCTTCAGAGGAATCAGCTAAACTGTTTTTTCTAAGGATGCAGCTGCTTTTTTTAGCATAATCTATTGTGACGTCTAAAGTACTGTCGTTAATTGTAAGTATTTCACACTGGCCCTGTCTGGTGTGTCTCTGCTACAGGAACTGTAAGCCACGGTACAGCCACATAAATATAGGCACAGATGGTGCAGCAGTTTTTCATAATAAAACTTCAGAGTCTCAATCAGCATTCATAAGTTGTACAGATATAGCCCAATTCATTGTAGCCTCTAATTAATAACAGTGCAATCACTTAGAGAAGAGAGCAAATGGCAACGCAAAAGACCACGCAAAAAAACCCCCAACACTCTGGTGTGTATAATTTGGTGTTACACAGTAGGATGGATGACATGAGAGATCTTAATTTGTATCCGCTGACAGTACTGAGACTCAGGAAAATAAAGATAGTTTGTAAGGGCATCTGTCTCTGCAGATGCTGAACGTCCACGATTTGTTAATTCATTAGCAGAAATAAATGAATGGTACCTTTTTCCACTCCATCATCTTTCATATTTTTTCTGGTTTCAGAGTAGCAGCCGTGTTAGTCTGTATCCGCAAAAAGAACAGGAGGACTTGTGGCACCATGGAGACTAACAAATTTATTTGAGCATCAACTTTCGGGAGCTACAGCTCACCAAACAGCTCTCTGTCCAAACACACTTTCTGTCTAACTCTCAGTATTTTAAGGCTACCCTAGCATGGGGATCTGCTACATTAAACACATTCTATTTGCCTGTGTTATAACATTTCCTCTTTGCAGAGCTCAGACTGCTTGCTTGCAGTGGGTGTTGTGTGTGATATTAGATGTGACGAAACAAGCTGAGAGGAAAAACTACAGCCCATTGAAGTTTGATCTAAATGCAGTGAGTATGTCTAGATGACGTCACTGAAAAGTCTCGGCTTCCTCTTTCTTTTTTTTCTTTTTTTTTTTTTTAAGAAGGTGACCATTCCTGTTTGAACAAGATGTAAACTATGGTGGTTAAAATAAAACAAAGCATGTAACATTTTGTCATTTAATTCACAATAAAATCTGGGGCAGGCCGGTGAGAGTGATGTTCTGTTGTTAACTTGATAATATCTTCCTTGTAGTGAAAAATATATTTATGTTCAACACTCACGTCACCTAGGGAAATGGTTTGTTGTAAATTTTAGGTGCAACTTGATTTTACTGCAGTGTTCTTTGATGGATATTGGAGAAATATCTTTACTATCCTTGGATATCACACACATGCAATTACCTGCATGGAGTCCCAATGAAGTTAGTGGTGTATCATTGAGAGCAGAAGTTGGCTCCTCACCTTTCAGCACAAAATACTTTAACTTTTCTGCCCTGATTTTTAAAAAAAAGCTTATTAATCATAGACAGATTTCTTTTTGCTCACCTTCTTCATGTACCTCAAAAAGGGAACCCGCAGATTCATATCTGCCTCTTTTTGGTGGTGGTTGTTTTTTGCAAGATAACTGAAGTACAATGCTTTGTAATTTTGTGTAGTTATTTCTCATTGCATCACAACAGATGTCTCAACACCCCTTGCAGCTACTGTATGCAAGGGGACTATTTTTCAGTCATAGTGGAAAAGCAAGAGTGTCACAAAGGCTATGCTATCTGTGGACTCCAGCCCGCTCTGTGGAAGTAAAATAAGATATTTCATCTGTGAAGTCAATGGCCAAACTCCCATTGACTTCAAAGGTTCGGGATCTGGTTCATGATTCAGACCTAAAAATGAAGAGCATTTGTTTTACATTGGAACCTTCATTTTCACTGCAGCTCAGACAGAAGCCTTACTGGTAAAGCTGTTAGAATCTTAGCCTAGATCTCTTTTTACCCGCAGCTGTCAGTGGTTCACACTCCCCCTCAGTCCCATGTGCGATTCTGAATAAGTTTCCTCTATTTCCTGAGTGAAATGAAACCTTTGCTGGTTTCACTATGCCAGTATATATGTCAGCAAGGGACTCTCAAATATTCCCCCTAAGCTTGCAATGAACTCTATGAACTGTGCTAGGGATGTATGTTTTCTGAGAGAAGGGGTGAGGACTTTGGTGCTTGTACATTTGTTTGCTTAAGTGGGAAAACAACAAAGAAACCACTGTCTCATAACCATAAGCAAAGAGGGAGACAATGCTACTGAGCACGTAAACTTTTAGTAGCTGCTCATGCCAGAATGTATGTTTGTTCCTGAACACTACAATTAGTGTATGGTTTAATTGTATGGTAAGTGTTGAAATTGTATTACTTGGAAGTGAACGCTGGGTTGAGGGAAGACTTAATGATCTTGTAGGATCAATCTCAAGAAATCACATTGCTGTGTTTATTAGTATTTCTTTGATCATTGCTGTATCCCTGTAATTTAAAAAAATAAACAACAACGGAGATTAGATGCCACCAGCACTTAATCAGAATTTGCTCGGGTCTTGGCACATAGGGTGCTCGGTTGCCATTGGGAGGTGGAACGCAAACAAGGCTTTTCTGAAAGTTCTCAAATCAATAACTACTTACCAATGTGGCATTAGAGAGACAGCCAGCTGGCTCAACTTTCTGAAGAAACCCAAGAGGAAGGGGCAAATACAATCTCTGCAGGGATTTCCACTGTCCTGTTTTCATGTATCCCAGGCCCACATAAAAGCCTGACTGTACCATTTTTGGTTTACCTCTTGTAGACCTTTTTGCCCATGTTATGTATTCCTAACTCGCTCACTCCTCTTAAAAATGGCAGCCCCCTCCACTAAAACCAACTCAGATATGTTGATTGGGCTCTATGTGGATCACGTTGCACGTTGTTCTGTAACAAAGGATCACAGCTTGGACTTCAGATAATATGATATTGCTGTTAAAGTAGGAGCAACTCCAGAATGACCTCTGCATGGAGGAGATTTTACATCTGCTGTTTTCCACTGTATAAATTCAGTGCGCAAACTTGTTATTGCTTTTGAAAAACACCAGTAAATGCTTCCAAATATGAACCTATTATACTTCCCCAAAAGGGGAAATCTGACTTAAAACCTGAGAGCCTACTGCGTGATGCACAGTCTCTGGCACAGGAATTTCTTAAAAGCTCATGCCAGAAAGAGTGCAACATTTTTGTGAGGCTTGTGAACATTTACTCAAATTCAAAGCATTCATTCAGTCTTAGTAGCTCATTTGTGAACAGTACAGTGGTCACATCCTTTGCCAGCACAGTACATGGCTTTATATTCTGCAACACTGAATACTTTGGCTTGCTGTTCTTTTTCTTAGCTGTTTTCTCAATATTTTTCAATGAAGGAAAATGTCAAGGCTAATATTTTCATCCGATTCAGGCATTAAAATTAGAAATGTGTAAACAAACCTGTAGCCGGTGAAATCCTTCCCCATCTAATCTCCCAGCTCTGAGCAGCCCAGTTGGGAATAAGCCTCAAGAAAGAGCTCACACCCATTAGCTACAGAGCAAACCAGCATTGTCAACCTCAGACATTAAAAAATCAAGAATCAGACCCCCAAATCATACCTTTTAAAAAAGCTGGATTTTGTGATGGGGTAATCCTTTTAAGGGTAGTAGTGCCTAGAGGTCAGTCCACCCCCTGTCACCTGGCATGGCCACTTAAGCTTTTGAGAGGTCTTATACATACAAGGACCTAGGAGATATTGATAGAGAGGAAGCAATCCTGGGAATAAGTCGAGTTTGGGAGAAATCCTTGTTACTGTTTCTTAAGGACCTGGGACCAGGACCTTTGCAGAGTAGGTGGAGTGAGGTTCCCTCTTTTCTTCCCCAGTGGGGATGAGCTTTGGGAAGGGGATCAGCATATCTGATGCCTCCTCCCTCATAACAGAGAGAAACACCATCAGGAGAAGGTCTGCCTGTAGTGTTGACTCCTCAAAGAATAAAGGTAAAGAGACTGATTTGCGGGAAAGGGCCCAGCTGGAGGAGAAGCTGACTGAGGACTTGCAGCTGGCCAAAAGTACAACCCAGCTCTGGAAGGAACAGGAGGAAAGGAAACTGATTGGGATTCTTATACAGACCCCTGAGTGTGTGTGAACTCAAGAGACTAAAAGAGGTGGCATGCACCCTGTAAAGAGTTAATAAACCAGCCCCCCCCCCCCCCAGGAGGGATTTTGATTTGAAGTAATCTGGTCTGGGTAGTTGACTGGAAGACCCTGAGTGGATGTTGAGGGCTGTGCACTGACAGGGCCACAAAGCCACGTACTTGAGGGAGGTGCCCCATTACAGGTTCTTATTTACAGGTTCTTGTTTACCTTGTTTTTGAGCCTTTAGGGTGTAGTTAGTGTCACAGTTTCAGGGTAACTGCATTTATATTCCTCATCTGTGGTCCACATTGGGCAACCACTCAAAGGCTCCTGGCTTCTAGCTGCCACCTCTCTTGGGCAGAAACCTGTGTCTTTCTCTCCTGATCAGGTTTTTTCCCCCCAGGCTGCACAGTTGTAGGGATATTAAAAGATTGACTTAACTCTATAAGGATTAGGTTGAGGACAGTTCCCTGCCTTACACTGTTATATCCCCAGCAAGCCAGACCACCTCAGCAGGCCAGCGTCTGTGCTCTGCTTTCTCCCCAAAGGCTATAAGCAGCATAATTGCTAGCAGTTATAAGTTATTTCACAGCCTTTTCTAAGCAAGCACATTTATTCTTAAGATGAAAGTACTACAAAGAAAACATTAAAAATAACCAAAGAACCTGCATGCATGTTAAAATGCTTACCAGAGGTCACCCCCAGTTCCAGCTCTGGTTCTGGTAAGTGTCAGTCCTTCAAAACCCACAACTGGTTTTCCCTGTGGCTATAAGTCCATAACTATCAGCAGAGGCACGGACTTTCCAATGTGCCTCGCCCCCACTGCCCCCCTTCCCACAAGGCCCCATCCTGCCCTGCATCTTTCTGCCCCGCTCCACTCTGCCCTGCCTCTTCCCTCCCCGTTCCACCTCTTGCCCCAAGCACACCCTGCCGTCACTCCTCTCCCTTCCCCCCAGCGCTTCCTGCGGAACAGCTGATTGTGGCGGGTGGGAGGCGCAGATCGGTGGGGCCGCCAGTGGGTGGGAGGTGCTGAGGGGAAGGGGAGGAGCTGATCGTGGGCTGCCCATGGGTGCTCCAACCCTGAAGCACCCATGGAGTCAGTGCCTATGACTGTCAGATTCAGAGCCAGACCAACCAGCTCAGCAGTTCATCCATTTCTTTACACAGCTTGGCCCTTTGATCTCCAGTCTCTGTCTACAGGTTATCAGCAGACAAAAACTTTCTCCTCAGGATGTAGCTTCAAAAGGCAAGATTTTTGCATAATGGGGTGAGGGGAGATTTGCATTAACCTCTCTCTAGGTGTCCCCCAGGAAGTCCACTTCACACTTATTGTCCCAAAATTCCATTCTTGTCTTTCATGTTTTCAACTTTGAACTCCTACGCCTCATATCACCTTTCTCCCCTAGAGAGGTTACATACAATCCCAGCCCTATTTACAGTAGTAAATAAACATTCCATTTAATGTAATGGATCCCGAAGATGATTAAGCTTAATTCAATCAGGTTTTTCAAGGTTGTTGCAGGAAATTCCTGTCTCTGTCACACTTGGGTCACACATTCCCCAGCCTTTCTCTGCATCTATAAGTATTAGAAACTTGCTTTAAAAAAATGCAAGTTGAGATTTTTGCATAGTCCCAAGACTTTGAGAGCTGGGGCTTCAAGAAAAACACCAAATATTGTGACAGTTGGAATAAAATTGTAAGCATTGCTTGAAACACAACACTTGTTTATAAGCATTGGACTTTACAGGCATAGGATTTTACAGGCAAATGTAAAATTGAGGGCCCTACTCCAAAGGGCCTTTGGTCCTGGTTGCTGTCTCCCACTGCAAAACCTACAGCAGTGAGCTCAGAGAGGGAGGAATTAAAATCCTTTGAGGTTCTTCTCACAACATGTTTTTTTGGGGTGGGGGAGGGGCGGTTAGGGTTTCTCTCAGAAAGGAGCAGGGGTTTGAGGCCCCAACCATCATGGATTTCAGGTGAGGCAGCACAGGCCACCACCGTGTGTATGGAAATAAAAAGGATTCTGCAGTGCCTTCTAGTCCTTGACATGGCTCGTCACCAGTTCCACTCCCAGTGGTTTGCAGCTCTGGAACCTCCTCCTTAAAGGGGAAGGAGGAAAATTCCACAGAGTGGAGAAGCTCTGGAGTGCCCGCACAGAATCCACTCAGGAGTCACTCTTATCTAGGTTTCAGAGGAACAGCCGTGTTAGTCTGTATTCGCAAAAAGAAAAGGAGTACTTGTGGCACCTTAGAGACTAACCAATTTATTTGAGCATGAGCTTTCGTGAGCTACAGCTCACTTCGAAGTGAGCTGTAGCTCACGAAAGCTCATGCTCAAATAAATTGGTTAGTCTCTAAGGTGCCACAAGTACTCCTTTTCTTTTTACTCTTATCTAGATGGTTTTGTGGCCCTTATCCCTGTAGTATTTGAGCACTACAACAAAAATAGATTTCAACCTTACAACATCCCGAGCAGTAGGGAAGTATTATCTCAATGTTACAGATAGGGAACTGAGGTATAGGGTAAATTAAGCATCTTGCCCAAGGCCATACAGGAAGTCAGGTGACAACTTCCTGGCTTACCAAATTCAGGCCCTATTCACAAGATCATCCCTCCTCTAGACTGTTTTCTGCAGAAGCTGAGGGGGAGGGATGATGCACATTCTCCCCCATTGTGGCTCCAACACCAACAATAGTCTCCCCTTCCTCATGGATCCCTCCATGTATGGCTTTGAGCAGGAACAATCTAGCCATAATGGTAAACCAAAGACGTAGTGAAAAGGCACTAGCCCTTTGGACAGTGGAGAGGACAGCAGAGAGCAAGAGGTGAAGATGGCTGTAACCTAGATCTCATTAAAACACCACAGTTTTTCACCTCATCAGTGCTCAACTCCTATTTTCCCAAATCAAGTTGTTATGACATGTCACACTCCATTTCAATGAAGGACACAGGCAGATGGGAATCCAGCATGCCAAGGGAGTAATTTCTTTACAACAACTAGTATCAAATTTCCACAATGCATTTGTTAGGATGAAGAGAAATTGTGATGATAAAAGTGTGAGACCTGTTGGATGCTGGTTATTTGTATTTTGATAGCACCTACAATTCTTAGGTTTTTAAGGCCAGAAGGCATAACAGGGCACAGATATTACTCAGTGATTCCTATGTCTAGCCCAGCAACCAGTGGGTGAACTAAAGCATATCTTTTAGAAAGATAAAATATGCTAGGTGCTTTCCAGAGTCTAAAAATACAAAGATGGACAAGGGCTTGGGGAAGGCATTACAGCACATAAGCAATGTGACCAGGATAGTGATAAGTGTGCATTTTTGGGGGAGTGGGGAGGTATTTTTAAGTTAAACACCCTCACTTCCCCATATCCCTCTACTGTTCCTTTTCACCATTCAGTGCCCTATCTACCTCCCTACAGCATTCTCCAGCTCCAAATCCAGATTTGTGCGGGCTGGAGATTAAAATTTGGTCCCAAACTGACTTTACTTAGAGCTATGGTTAAAAGTGAAACCACTGCCATCACTTGTCAAAGTGAAAATTTGACTAACCATAGCTTGAAGCATTTATTAATTCCTAGAGCTAGCAGGAAGTAGGCAGACAAGTGACACATATCTGATTACTTGAGTAATAGCATTCACATTTACCCCTGATCTCCTGTGGGTCTGATATCACTCTTGTCACTATGGCATCTGAGTACTGCTGTCTTCTCGGTCGTATCCCTTACCCGGCTCACTGCTAACTCTTATGTGTTATGGGTACCAAATCATTCTGCAGATTAACTTGGGGAGCACTGTTAAACCAAGGGATGAACAAATTTACAGTCTTGGGGAAAGAGATTGCCATGGACAGGAAAGTGAAATAAAGGATGATGGTTGACAGGGAAGAGTAGGGATCCTGCTCCCATGAGAAATTAGTGGCAAACACTCCTTGATTTCAGTAGTGCAGAATCAGGTGAATTGAACCTCTTGATATCCGGTGAAGAGTGGGTGGGCGGGTTATTTCAACCTTCCTGTTGCTATAGTTTAAAAATGATATTAAAACAATAGTGCTAGCTTGTTCTCTCTCTCTCCAGGCATTTTGTTTTCATGAAATTACAGCTTTGAAAATGCACTGTGTGTTTAATCTGAGTAGGTTGCCTGGGATGTTCATTAAATACCAAAGCTCAGGTTTGTGGTAGTTACTAAAAAATAACTGCAAGACAGTGACAATTACATTTATATATCATTCTGGTTATTTGTGCTTTTCTGAACCAAATGAGGAAAATGACTGTCTACCACACTGTACTTCCAAATCAGCATTTGAAATACAGGACCTTCCAGAAAGGGAGGTTGATACAGTTCTAAACTCAGATCAAAATCTGCTTATAAGAGTATTTTGAGAGTAAATGTTCACAGCTTGATGCTTAAGTTTTTTGCTGTGAGTTCAGACTATTGCTTTCACTTTCTCGATCTAACTTTCATCCTAGCATTTTTCTATTTCCATTCTCTTACTGTATTTCTAAGAACCCCATTTAACAGCCTGGTATTTCTACTTCCCACAGCATGACTTTAGCTTCTCTTCCTTATAAGCTATGGATCACTCAGTGGATTTCAGCTTGTAAACAGTGTACCCTTCCACCTCTTGGCAAATATATATTTTAATGTTTGTATGTTATCTATCCAGATAGCTAAAACCCTGCTTCAGTTGATTTCCATTCACCTCTTTGGGGAATAGGAATCTAGTTATGTTCCACTGCATACGCGTGGAACATGGCTCTCAACTTGTCTACAACTAAATGTGTAATGCTGACCTTCAAAATCTGTGGTGACTCAGACCACAAACGAGGGATGTGATGCTAAATATCTGAGGTGGAAGCTTGAAAAGATGAAGGTTCTGTAACATATGGCACACTGTGAAAAGTTTTCTGTAACCTCAGTTTTATGAATCAGCATTTCTGCCGTCAGTAATTAACAGTAATGAGAAGTGGGATGATGCCAGGTTTGTATGGGCTGAGTTAAATTTGCGTCAAAAACTGAGAAGTATACCTTATAATTAAGTAGAATTAAAATGCACTGTATGATGAGGAAGGTCTGGTCAGACCTAATGAAGTGCAAGCATCATATACTTTTTTCCTTCCTCCTAAATCTGTTTAGTGCTAGTGACCAAGTTCTGGATTGACAGATCTGGAAACTAAAATCCTTTGTTTATCCATAGTATAGGTACTCTGTAGACAGTGACAGTTCAATCTTTCCTCTTATACTGCTCCAAAAATGTTTCTTAACCATGTCCTGGAGAAATGTCTTCTGCAGTGATAGGTAGCCCAGTCTTCATACCTATTCATTCTTTGGGTTCTGCTGAGACTGCTAGCAGGTGTCCTAATTTACACCAGTTGTTGTCGCTGTGTCTTTGTGATATGGACATTTATCTACTAGGAAGAGAACTGAGATCATCAGCTCAGTTCACACAGGCCACCAAATATTAATTCACATACCACAGCGACTGGTTCTGCAGTCTTGCCTTGTCAACTTTGGGTAATTACTAGTCAGAATGGCTTTTTCTATGTTCACTGTGAGGTCAGATTTCAAGTTTAGCAACAAGGTGTAAATCATTGACTTTGGTTCCAAACTGGAAGCCTTTTTTTTTCTTTTAATGCTCTCTGTCTTTCTAAAGTTCCCCTGCCCCCAGCTACTTCTTGATCCTCTCTAATACTACTTTTCACTCTCTGAATGCCTTTCCAGATCTCTTGTCTTTTTTGTTTTGTTTTGTTTTCATTCCCATGGCCCTCTGGGATGAACCCAGCTCTGTCTCATGAAATTCCAGTACTCTGGGCTAGTCTTTGCATTTATTTTCAATACCCTTTTAAATAGGGTGACCATATTTCCCAAAGGGAAAACAGGACACTGCATGGGTCTGGCCCGAGCACCTCCCCATCCCCGTGGGGCTAGCTCCAGCTGCTCACCCGAGGTACCCGCCCCTCTCCCCATGAGACTGTTGCTGGTCGCTCGAACCCTGCCGACCCCCTGCGCACTAGAACCCTTTCCCCCCACACATCTCCGCACGCCTCTCACACATTCCTCTGCACCCCATGTTTTTGACAAAGGTGGGCATTTGTCCTGGTTGCTCTTGCCAATGGATAAAAAAAAGGACGTCCCGGCCAAAACAGGATGGATGGTCACCCTACTTTTAAACAACTTTGTTCTCTCCCCACTGTTGAAGTTCATCAAAAATCTCTGAGGAGATCTATTCAGTTATCTTCTTGTGATTTTATATTTTTGTTCAGACTCCTGCAGTAGAAGGGCAGAAAGAGAGAATCATAGACCTGAAAATATGAGCAGTTGCTTTCACGTCTCTGAAATATGCCCCAAAAGCATCAAATCGATTCTTAAACATCTGGTGTTACCTGAGCAATCTTGCCCAGACAGTCAATCAAGACATGTTTTTTCCTGTCCCTGTTCAAAACTCTGTCTTCTCTTCTGAGATAGTTTGTTTTGGACTCCTGTGTACACTGAATGCAAATATGCTGTAAAATGAAGCAGATTACAGTGATCTGCTGAAAATTCCTGTGGGGTAACACGAATCTTTTCAGAAATATCTGCTGAAGGTTCCCCAGCTCTGGCATTGATGGGAAATTAAAAGTAATAATTTAGCTTGCACTGAAATTAACTACAGAGGATTTGAAAGCTTGCAGACTCTTTCCAAGACTGCAAACTGCAGATTAAATAAAAACTTTCAGTGTTTCTTTCATTTACTCATTTCATTTCCTTTACTTATAACTACTAGTAGGAGCAAGTTTATCTTTTCCTTTTAACTTTCCTTTACTTATGTTTTGCAATTTGGGGATTAGAATTAAACCACATATTCTTAGCGAGGATTTACCAGTGCTATAGATGCACACGGTAAATTATTAGTACTTGATCTAACTGCATATTTTTAGGGCCAGAACCTTAACTAGTGTCAGTTGGTGAGCCTCCATTGACTGCAGTGCTGATTTACATCAATTTAGGATCTGGTCTTGATTGAAGTTTTAGCCTGCTCCTCACTCTCCCCCTTGCTGACAGAGAGCGAGAATTGAGGGCTAGTTTGCTAGGCAAAGAACTCTTAGAAGTTCCTGTGATAAGATGCAGCTCTCACCATATATATACACTGTCAACTGTATTTCAGTTTACTGTTTTTAATTGAAATAGAGCATTTCAGAGCCTCTGATAAGCAGCCAAAAAGTGCTCTCATTTCTCACACAACCATATCAGAAGCCTGATATCAGGGATTGTAAACCAATTTCCATCCTGCTTTAAAACTAGCTTGATGATCAGAGGAACACTGTGTAAATGCTATTTTTAAAGAATATATTAAAATTAAACTTTTAAACATGCAGGGAGTTAGTTATTCCCTATTTTCAAACTACTCCAAGGATCTAACTCCAGGGGTAACTGGTAGGGGAGTAAATTATGCTCACCGTAGCCTTTTGTGATTGCTCCTGCCAAGTCATGCTGTTTGCAGCTGCAGTAGCAGTCCAGGGGTTCACTTTTAAAATGGGGACTGGTGCTTCTGAAAATCCTGCCCCAGGTTCATAGAAATCTAAGGAAAGACAAATGATCCTATGTCATAATTGCTTTTATTGTTACCATCAGTATTGGCTCAAAATAGGTTGGCCAGTTCGTCTTCTAACTGTGTGTATTGTTTATTTTCTCTTACAATAATCATATGTCAGCTATGTTGCATATAATAGAATGAGCTGATAAGAGAATACTGGCTCATTATTTATCGGCTTACTCTTATCTATCTTTTTGTATTCGCATGGAAGATGCTTTCTCATAAAGGTCTTCTGTTCGCTTAGCCTCTCACATGCCTCTGATACTGTGCCTCCACTCCTGAACAGATCATAGAATCATAGAATATCAGGGTTGGAAGGGAACTGAGGAGGTCATCTAGTCCAACCCCCTGCTCAAAGCAGGACCAATCCCCAACTAAATCATCCCTGCCAGGGCTTTGTCAAGCCTGACCTTAGAAACTTCTAAGGAAGGAGATTCCACCATCTCCCTAGGTAACGCATTACAGTGTTTCACCACCCTCCTAGTGAAAAAGTTTTTCCTAATATCCAACCTAAACCTCCCCCACTGCAACTTGAGACCATTACTCCTCGTTCTGTCATCTCTACCACTGAGAACAGTCTAGATCCATCCTCTTTGGAACCCCCTTTCAGGTAGTTGAAAGCAGCTATCAAATCTCCCCTGCATTCTTCTCTTCCACAGACTAAACAATCCCAGCTTCATCAGCCTCTCCTCATAAGTCATGTGTTCCAGTCCTCTAATAATTTTTGTTGCCCTCCGCTGGACTCTTCCCAATTTTTCCACACCCTTCTTGTAGTGTGGGGCCCAAAACTGGACACAGTACTCCAGCTGAGGCCTCACCAATGTCAAATAGTGGGGAACGATCACGTCCCTTGATCTGCTCGCTATGCCCCGACTTATACATCCCAAAACGCCATTGGCCTTCTTGGCACCAACGGCACACTGTTGACTCATATCCAGCTTCTCGTCCCTGTCACCCCTAGGTCCTTTTTTGCAGAACTGCTGCCAAGCCATTCAGTCCCTAGTCTGTAGCAGTGCATTGGATTCTTCCGTCCTAAGTGCACGACTTTGCACTTGTCCTTGTTGAACCTCATCTGATTTCTTTTGGCCCAATCCTCTAATTTGTCTAGGGCCCTCTGTATCCTATCCCTACCCTCCAGCGTATCTACCTCTCCTCCCAGTTTAGTGTCATCCGCAAACTTGCTGAGGGTGCAATCCACACCATCCTCCAGATCATTTATGAAGATATTGAACAAAACCGGCCCGAGGACTGACCCTTGGGGCACTCCTCTTGATACTGGCTGCCAACTAGACATGGAGCCATTGATCACTACCCGTTGGGCCCGACAATCTAGCCAACTTTCTATCCACCTTCTAGTCCATTCATCCAGCCCATAATTTAACTTGCTGGCAAGAATACTGTGGGAGACAGTGTCAAAAGCTTTGCTAAAGTCAAGGAACAACACGTCCACTGCTTTCCCCTCATCCACAGAGCCAGTTATCTCGTCATAGAAGGCAATTAGATTAGTCAGGCATGACTTGCCCTGGGTGAATCCATGCTGAGTGTTCCTGATCACTTTCCTCTCCTCTAAGTGCTTCAGAATTGATTCCTTGAGGACCTGCTCCATGATTTTTCCAGGGACTGAGGTGAGGCTGACTGGCCTATAGTTCCCAGGATCCTCCTTCTTCCCTTTTTTAAAGATGGGCACTACATTAGCCTTTTTCCAGTCGTCCGGGACTTCCCCCGATCGCCATGAGTTTTCAAAGATAATAGCCAATGGCTCTGCAATCACATCCGCCAACTCCTTTAGCACTCTCGGATGCAGCGCATCCGGCCTCATGGACTTGTGCTCGTTCAGCTTTTCTAAATAGTCCCGAACCACTTCTTTCTCCACAGAGGGCTGGTCACCTCCTCCCCATGCTGTGCTGCCCAGTGCAGTAGTCTGGGAGCTCACCTTGTTCGTGAAGACAGAGGCAAAAAAAGCATTGAGTACATTAGCTTTTTCCACATCCTCTGTCACTAGGTTGCCTCCCTCATTCAGTAAGGGGCCCACACTTTCCTTGACTTTCTTCTTGTTGCTTACATACCTGAAGAAACCCTTCTTGTTACTCTTAACATCTCTTGCTAGCTGCAACTCCAGGTGTGATTTGGCCTTCCTGATTTCACTCCTGCATGCCCGAGCAATATTTTTATACTCATCCCTGGTCATGTGTCCAATCTTCCACTTCTTGTAAGCTTCTTTTTTGTATTTAAGATCAGCAAGGATTTCACTGTTAAGCCAAGCTGGTCCCTTGCCATATTTACTATTCTTTCTACACATCGGGATGGTTTGTCCCTGTAACCTCAATAAGGATTCTTTAAAAGACAGCCAGCTCTCCTGCCTATCATCTCCATCCCAGTTTGTGTGGTGGATTTGTGAAGTGCAGATATAAAGATTAGCATCAGAGCTCTAGTCTCGTTTTTTGAGAGTGACCTTGAATCGGCATATCCAGAAGTTTAAAGTTAGTGCAGTAGGATCACTTTCCCACTGAGACCCTGTATTTACAGGTCTTTCTGCATTTTCATTCTCACCTAAACCCTATCTTGAGCATGTTTATAACTCTGTTCTTTACAGGGACCTGGAAATTAAAATTTGACACACAAGCTTCCAGTCCAAAAGAAAATTTTGTTTTCCAAGCACATTTGATTTTATTGGGTCACATTTGCTTAATGGCAGTCAGGTCAGAGGGAGCAAGAAATGAATGAATATACTCTGAGATGTTTTTGTAACCCTTATACAACTTTAGCTGAAAATATCTGTTAGGATGCTATTCCTTAAAGTGCAATTCTACTTTGAAAACAACTCTTTAACATGGGACGTTTCTTACTCATCCATTCTATACCATGTGTGTTCATGATGATAGCTGCTAAATCTAATGATGAGACAAATTTTTACTACTTTTTTCTTCTGCTATCCCTGCATAGTCAACATTGCTTAAAGAGAATGAACCAGGTTTTATATCTCCTTGAGCATTATAAACAGAATTGTTTACCAACTTGCACTTACAGAGCCAGTGACCCATTGCCGGTAATGTGGCTATTCAGGTTTACTTGAGGGCACACTCTGGACACAGAGGGGTTGCAAAGGTGGAATTGAGGGCATAATTTGGCACACAGAACCATTATTACTAGTGATAATGCTCAAGAAGCAAGAAAATCGAATTTGAGACTCAGATCTCAAGTTGAGTTTACAAGACTCGGAGTTAAAAAAAAATCTTTTTGCCTGTGAACTCAGCACGTTTCATCTGTAAGTCACTGAAAGAAAAATAAAACATGGAACCAGATTGCCATTTGTCACGTGACTTTTTTAAGCATTGAAGATGCATTTGAAGGAGAATCACCTGATGTGAATATTCCTTTTTCTTCTCTCCCCACCGCCCCCCAAACAACTAATATAGATAATGGCTAAGACTGTAGTTCAAACAAGGCCTGTTTGGTAGGCATAGGAACTACTAACTATGTGAATTTTAAAATGAGTATACTGTACTTCAGTGCTTATTCTGTATAATACACTGCTTGTATATGGATTACCTTTATTAAAATATATATAGTTTTAGGCCATCCATCATGAAGGAAGCTCAGCTATAAAAATTACAGTCTAGCTTCCTAAGTGGCCTTCTTCCACCTCCTATACGCCCCAACTCCACTCCAGCTAAAATAGCTTCCCACAGCAGACAGGGGTTGTCATGGTTGTAGCATATGAGCCTTCCTCTTTCAGAATTGGCAGCGTTACCTCCATGACAATGTTCCTACCTCCTGTTGCTCCAGGAAGTGAGGGGCTAGAATTGGGATTGGAACCAGGTGTTCTGCAAAGCAGGATAAGACCTTGTAGACGTTGTTTGGCTTTTCCTGTAGAGTAACCTTTTTAAGTACTTTGATTCATTTTACTTTCTGCGTGGCAATGGAATGTGGTTTTGTTCTTTTAAACTCGCAGTTCAATAGAGATGCAACAGGTACATGGAGTACTGCTAGAGATCCAGTTTGCCCCATGTACCTGCTATGGCAGACAGCAATGAGGTAGTTAACAGTGTGTTAGCACAACAGGACATATCTCCAAGGGGACAGTCTATTTCAGTAATATGAGGATTAAAGATCAAGTATGTACTGACACAACTGATAGTTCAGAAAGAGCTGTTCCAGTCCAGGCCATAAAAAAATCTCCAATTTAATTGTCTCTAAAGCAGGGGTGGGCAAACTTTTTGGCCCGAGGGCCACATTGGGGTGCAAAACTGTATGGAGGGCCAGGTAGGAAAGGCTGTGCTCCCCAAACAGCCTGGCCCCCGCCCCCTATTCACCCCTCCCACTTCTCACCCCCTGAATGTTCCCCTCAGAATCCCCAACACATCCAACCCCCGCTGCTCCTTGTCCCCTGACTGCCCCCTCCTGGGACCTCCCACCCCAAACCGCCCCCCCTGGGATCCCACCCCTTATCCAACCCCCCCTGCTCCCTGTCTGCCCCGACCCCTATCCACACCCCTGCCACCTGACAGCCCCCCCGGGACTCCCACGCCCTATCCAACCCCCTGGTTCCCCGACCCCTTACCTCCGCCCCATCCAACCACCCCTTGCCTCCTGTCCCCTGACTTCCTCCAGGGTCCTCCTACCCAACCCCTCACCGACGCACATGCTCCGCTGCTGCCCCCTTACCGTGCCACTCAGAGCGGCAGGAGCTCGCAGCCCCGCTGCCTGCTCGGTGGCATAGCTGTGGGGAAGGGAGAAAAGCAGGGGAGGGGCCAGGGACTAGCCTCCCAGGCCAGCAGCTCAGGGGCCGGGCAGGACGGTCCCGTGGGCCAGATGTGGCCTGCGGGCCGTAGCTTGCCCACCTCTGCTCTAAAGTACACATTTGCCCAATAGACCACAATGGAGAATGAGCTAAATTTGTTTCTAGTGTAACTTGAGCCCAGTGGAGTTTCACCAGGGATAACTTTGGCCTGTTAGAACAATAATGTATGGGCTTTAGGAGTGTCTTATACATTTCAACTAAAATATTGATTTGTCTCTTTATTTGAAAGATAAATCCCCACTAAAAATTATGACAAAACATATGGAAATAACAGGCACAAAACTACATAAAAATAACAGTCCATAAAAATAAGGACATTTGATAGTTTGATAGTCTTCACTCTATTCCATCAGTAACTTGAACCTGCTGTGCTTGAGTATTGCACAAGGATATAGAATATAACTGCGTGTTTTTATCTGATATCCTTGCTGAACAAAGACACTGCTGAGTGAGTTATGAGAGAGATGGAGCAGCAGCCTTAACTATGATTGAATTTCCTCAACCTAATCCTTATAGGGTTAAGTCAAATCTTTTAACATCCCTACAACTTTTTTCATAGCCATGATTAATAGTTATTGTGCTAAAATATCTTTATTTCTTTATTCTGATACCAACTTCAGCTTTCTCGATTTATTTATTTCATTCGCCTCTTGTGTTTTGTTGCAGAAATCACAGGTGAATGATAACTCTAGAGAAAGAGTAATAGTTATGTAGGTTTTGGGTGCAAGGACTGTCTTTTTCAATATGTGTTAGTACATTGCTTAGCACAACAGGGCTGAGTACAATGCTAAACACAACTCACTGACTGCATCCCTTAGGTCTACATTAATACTGATAGTAAGTAATGAGGATTATATATGTTTACATATAAAGAAGCAAGCGACCATCAGCAACATCTCAGGATGGTGAAAAATAGGATTTTTTTGCATTTCTGGGGAACCTACAGTAAATCGAAACAATAGCAACCAGAAGCATCCCAAAGCGACTCATAAATCCTCTGATATGGCTGTGGGGTGATCAAAGCATGCAAGTTAATTCATCCAGCCACTTCTGAACTTTAAAGAACAAGCTTCCCATGAGTCCACCCTTAGTCCTGTACTTCTTTCTGTTCTCTCACTTGACAGGGCATTTTGCTCTGGTCTTCAGGGATATAACACTGAGTCACTCAAGAAATTCAAGGACACATGCTACTAATCTTTAGGCATATGCTGTACTGTATTATTTGTATTCATCTTAAAAGTAATTTATTTTCACACATTCTTAATATTTGTTTTGCTAATAGCTGAGAGTTTGTAGGGAGCATGGGAAGCTGCTTTCTTGTGATCTAGTGCATTGTGCTGCAGATGCTGGTGGATTCATTTCGCTTTGTATCTATATTTCATTGTGGGCAATCTTTCAATCCAATAACCTTTTTATGTAATACAGTTAGGGATGTAGGCCACAGCAACAAAGCTAACCTGCTATTATACTTAGAAGAGGCCAAATGCAGACCTGGTGTTCTGCCAGGGCTGCATTTTGGAGTCCTACGTAACATTCACATCAATACTTTGTCTGCTGGGGGCAGTTTCTATCTGCCATCTCCCTACAGATTCTGCCTTCGATGTTAGCTAGCACTCTTAAATTGATGGCATTCCTTTAAAGGGTGACTCCTTCCTATTTGTAGTCTTTGTCTTGACGAAGGGTATGTTTGTATTGCAATCAAAAGTGTGATTTGCAACTTGTGTGGGCATTTCCATGCTAGTTTTTATCTAGTTAACATGCTAAAAAATAGCAGTGAAGATGCGTTGGCATGGACATCAGTATGAGCTGTGCAAGGACTCTAGGGATTCTGGATACATACTTCTGGATATATTCTTGCATAGCTAGCCTGTGCTGCATCTTCAATGCAATTTTTAGCCGTGCTAGCTAGATTATGTCTACTTCAGCTGTAAATCACACCGTCAATTGCAGTGTGAACATCCCACAACCTATAGCTTCACATCAGTTCCCTTCATAAAATGTCTGAGGAACATACGTGCTTGTCATAGAGGAACTTCCTCATCTCTTCGATCCCAGATTTCAACTCGGACTTCTCATTTGCTTCTGTTGACCAAGGCTACAGCAACAGACTTCCCTGCAGATCTGCCTGTTGCCACATATACAACGCTGCAACGCAAGCCTCTTTCCACTCCGCTGCATTTTTAATTTATGCCTTCATATTTTCTTACCTTGACCATTGCAACTCCCTTCTCTCTGTTCCACAAGTCTCAGCTCTCCAAAATCTCGTATGTACAGAATGCTGCTGCTGTCTTACGGATCTATAGGAGGGCAACCATAGCTGAAGACAACTCCAGTGGCTCCCCATTTGCTTTTGGCATTCATATCTGCTTTGAAAATGTTTCCCTGAATATGTGTTTACCTTAGGCTGGATATGGATTTAGTTTGCATGGGGGTGTGTGTGTGCACTTTTGGGCCCTAAAATTTTACAAGCATGCAGGATAGTGTAATGGGCTGGCAGACTGAGATTAGGGATGAAAGACCACTAGAAAAGGGACTATATGTGTTGGTGAGAGAAGGAACTAGGGGTTGGACAAAGGAGGTCCTGTAGGGAAGACCCTAGGAATGTCCAAGTTTGGGGAAATATCTGTTGTGTTATTACCAGTGAAAGCAATCCCCAAGAAGGGGCTCAGTTTGGACTATACATACAGGTGACACATGACTCTTGTGTTTGGGGAAGCTGGGTGTGAGCACCAGAAGCTCCCTAGAAGTGTGTGGGGGCACCGATGCCCAGACCGTGCCCTGCCTCCCGCTCTGCCCTGAGACTCCACCCACGTTTCACCCCAGCTCAGCCTCTTTGCCCGAGGCCCCGCCCCCACTTCACCTCTTCCCACCCCCACTCTGCCTCTTCTCCTGAGGCCCCCCACCCACGCCTCTCATCCTCTCCTTCAAGGCCACCCACTGCTCACGCCTCTCCACCCCTTCCGCCGAGACCCCCCCCACCCGCTGCTCACTCTTCTTCTCTCCTGAGGCCCCCCCGCCCACGTCTCTCTGCCCCCTCCCCCGAGGCACCTGCTGTTCGCCACTCCACCTCCTCCCCATGTGGGAAGAGATGGGGGTGTGAAGAGGCGGAATGCGGGTGAGGCCATGGGAGAAGAGACCGAGTGGGAGTGGGACCTCAGGGCAGAGCTCAGGTGGGGCCACAGTCCGAGCGCTCGTGGCTCCCCCATTTCTTAAGAGCTTCCAGTGGCGATGCTCCAAAGGTGGCAGGCTGGCGCCCCTCCAAAGGGAGGTGCACTGCACCCTGCATTTCTTGCCCCATTTGGAGAAGCTTAGCCTTCCCAGGCCTCTTATATCTGCCAACCCATGACTATACAGGGTGGGAACTGCAGCTGCTTGCAAACAGTGATGGCAGAGTTAACATCAAGCATTTCTAGAAAAAAGGTCCTATGGCCTACTACTTGTTTTACATATTTACTCCTGTTCCTATATTTCTTTCTTTCCTGTGCTACAGCTACATTATTTAATACTTCAAGTTGTGGATAAATTTTGTGTGCAAAATGCTTCAGCATGTGCTTGAGTACAGTTCACTTTGGCCCCACTTCAGCAAAGCAATGTTTCCCTTTTACTTTGTCACAAACATCTGATATCTAAGACTAATATCAATGATGGCCTATGATAGGGGAACCTCTAAGAACTCTGTGAGTTGCACTGATCTGCAGAAGACTGTGTGACCAACTTCAGCTAAGCCGGGCAGCATTTGATCCCGTGACTGCTGCACCTCATTCAAATAATAGATAGCAGCTCATATTTCTTAAAGTAGGCAAAGTTAGCTTGTCAAGACTTGAGATAATGAAACACTAGGAGCAGCTTTGCAGCTCCTTTTTGGGGGACCATGTCCATTTTCAATAGAAAATCATAATATTCTGAGTTTTTCTTGGCTTTGACGAATGTACCGCACCAATGGAGAGATGGCAAACTCAATTAAGCACCATAACTGATTGCAAGAGCATCTTGCATATGAATTAACCTTGTGTTTTTTCTATAAAAGTGTAAAATATGGCATTTCACGTTATCTTTTAAAATATTTCTTCTATTTTTTAAAAAGAAATACAATGCTCAAATAAATTTGTTAGTCTCTAAGGTGCCACAAGTACTCCTTTTCTTAATCCAAAGCAGAATCAGATGAATGCCTCTAAAGGATATGTTGCCATATAAAAGCATTTAATGTCTGAAACGCCCTTGTTTGGATTACCCTATACTTTTATAGTTAGGTAGTGCAATGGAACAGAGAGAAAGAGAGTGTTTCTTTCTTTTTTTTTTTTTTAAACCATGCCCTCATTCATGCCGAAAACACAATATATGTTTCTGGTAGGGAGACTGTTCAGTTCATATTTATGTATAGATCAGTACCCAAAACCAATAGTGAAAGCTAGTGATCTTGTAGATGGAGGAAACACCCTGTAATTTGCTATTGGCATCACAATGCCTGGGATTTAATCTTTATTCAAAAACTATATGTGTTTAAACACAGGATCATCATAAAACAATGTTTAGACCTCATGTAAACAAACAGCAGCTAGGCAATTCACCTCATCCCATACAATTCACAACTTTAAAGGAGATTTAACCCTATTTTTTTTGTATATTTTCCCATAAAAGTTCTACTTACTGTATTTAGCAGAAATGAGTTTGTTTGGACGTGAGTCTAGACACACCGTGATTTGAAGGGAACAGATACATTCTTACATGTCCCGTCAGAACATTTTTTGACTCCCTAGGAATATCCAGATAATCAGTTAGCGTCACTGGTAGAAAGAACACTTTACACAAGTCAACCCAAAGAGTGAGATGGTGCAGGTTGTTGTGAGGAGGATACTGACTTTGCTTTTCCAGATAGGAGAACATTGTTCAAAACGTGTATAAACAACAAAATGCACTAGGGGAAGAGCCATGGAAGTTGTGATGTATGTGGCTATGTAAGTGTCATCATTGGTTTAGCTGTCTATATTTCTTGAATCTTTCTGTCTGGAGGCAAGATGGCATTCTTGGAGTGCTTTCCCTTGGAGACTTTACTTTTGCTCTTCTTTATTTCTGAGGTGACCATGGATTTATATAATGGCATTATGGTATTTTCTGTTTTATTATCTATCCCTTTCCTAATGGTTCCTAACATTGTTAGCTTTTTTGACTTCCACTGCTCATTGAGTGGATGTTTTCAGAGAACTATCCACGATGACTCCAAGATCTCATTTTTGAGAGGTAACAGCTAATTTAGACCCCATAATTTTGTCTGTATAGTTGGGATTATTTTTTTCAATATGTATTACTTTGCACTTGTCAACATTGAATTAATCTGCCATTTTGTCGCCCAGTCACCCAATTCAGTGAGATCCTTTTGTAAGTCTTTGCAGTCAGCTTTGGACTTGACTATTTTGAGTAATTTTTTATCATCTGCAAATTTTGCCACCTCACTGTTCACCCTCCTTTCCAGATCACTGATGAATATGTTGAACAGTACTGATCCTAGTACAGATCTGCTGTTTACCTCTCTCCACTGTGAAAACTGACCATTTATTCCTATCTTTTGTTTCCTATCTTTTAACCAGTTACTGACTCATGAGAGGACCTTTGCTCTTACCCCATGACTGTTCACTTTGCTTAAGACTGTTCAATGGTAAGAGACCTTGTCAAAGGCTGCTGAAAGTCCAAGTACACTGTATAAACCGGATGACCCTTGTTCACAAGCTTGACGACTCCCTCAAAGAATTCTAATAGATTGGTGAGGCATGATTTCCCTTTACAAAAAACCACGTTGACTCTTCCCAGTGGTGCTGGAACAAGTTTTAAAGTGGAGGTACTGAAAGCCATGGAACAAAACTGTAAACCCTGTAGCTGATGGAAAACACTTCTAGCTGGGGGTTGCTACTACACCCCCAGCACCTCTACTTCCAGCACCCCTCCTCTGCCCAAGAAATTGTGTTCATCTGTGTGTCTGATAATTCTGTTATTTACTATAGTTTCAATCAATTTGCCTGGTACTGAAGTTAGATTTATTGGTTTGTAATTGCCAGGATTGCTTCTGGCGCTTTTTAAAACATTGGTGTTACATTAGCAACCCTCCTGTTGTCTGTTACAGAGACTGATTTAAGCAAGAGGCTACATAGCACGTTTAGTAGTTCTGCAATTTCATATTTGAGTTCCTTCAGTGCTCTTGGGTGAATACCATCTGGTCCTGATGACTTATTACTGTTTAATTTATCAATTAGTTCCAAAAGCTCCTTTATTGACACCTCAGTGTACAATGCACACCACTTGTGACAGCACATAGGGTATGTGTAGCTGAACACTATGTTGAAAAGCAGGCTGTGTCCATGCTGTGGTGTGTAGCTACAAATATCAATGAAAGGCTCTGACGGGGAGCAGCAAAAGCCTTTCTCTGCTACTGGAATCTTTCATGCAGCAGGAAAAATCTCTGACAGTGGGGAGGCAACAGACACAGTGTAGATTGGGGATGTACTGCTTGGGCCAGCAGAGAGCCATGCAGGGCATTGGTTCTCAACCTTTTTTCCTTTGCAGACCCTTAAAAACTTCGAATGGAGGTGTGGACCCCTTAGGAAATCTATTGTCTGTATATATAGTTGAATTCCGTTCAGTCAGTTTTCAGTCTAAGTCTTTTGCAGACCCTCTAGACATAATCCACGGACCCCTAGCAGCCTGCGGACCAGAGGTCAAGAACCAAGTGTAGGATACATACCCACAGGGTTCAGGCTTGCCTAAGCACTGCCTCACCGTCTATACTGCTCTTTGTACCCATGCTCGGTGGACGTGCAGTGTGTGTACTCTACACATCACCGAAAAGAGCGTGTAGTATAGACGTACCTTTAGTTACCCATCTGTACATTGGGGATGATGTTGATGATAATACTCCCCTAGCTCATAGGGGTAGATATATTAAAGAGTCTGAGGTGCTCCGATACTATTATGATGGGGACCTAAGACAGAGCAAAATGAAAATACCATGAAAAATCTAATGCTTTTGCAAATGCCCAAATAATCTCTTATCAAAGAAACATCAATTTACACAAAAATAACGTATATGAATAGAACAAAACATCTCTCATCTTGAGTCTTCATTTCTACAAATATTCTTCATAGCAACAGTTTAGGAGAGAAGTCAAGCTTGCAGAACTTCTCAATAGAACTGCCACAAGATTCTCTGGTGCTTTGAGGTAAAAGCCAACCAGTGCTTTTTTTTCTCAGCCCTTTTCTGAGCTAGTCATGCTAAATTACTCCCAGCAGATAAGTAATTCAAGAAGGATCTGACCCATTTTGAAATATACTTTTCTTTTAATTGCAATGGGTGAATGATGCCCAGATTCCCACAAATTACGTTAATTTGATAGGGTTACATGAAGCAGCAAAGGGTGCTTAATAAAAAAATGATGGCATCTTGCAAATGAATAGCAGGGTATTTAGTGTCAAGGTATTGCAATGTAGAAAGCATTGACTGTTCGTTGAAATTAAGGCCTATAGCCAAGAGAGAATTATTAAACTTTAGCTAATAATGTTTATTGCTTTTCATACAGTGTCATTGTGGAAGATCATAATGCCTCAGTAGTTAAAGGAAAATGAGACAGGAACAATATAGTAGGTAAGGCACTATTAAATTAGCTTTTAAAAGAAACACGGCAAATGTTTAATGCTAACACTGGACAGAGAGAAATTCAGCTGCAAAGAATTTCATTAAAGTGACAGTGTTCAGTGTTTCATTTGATCATAATGGAAAATTTATGACAGACTGAAATAACAAAGTTGCTCCTAAGAGAGGATGGGGGAGATACTCGCTACCATTTATTTAACTGTGTAACCATGGGGCTTAATTTTCTGTTTGCCCTGTGTCTTTCCAGAAACCTCCCCACCTTCCCCAACACCCATTTAATAAGATCACCTGTTCACCAAGCAGTCTGGTTTACATCCTAATGGTTAAAACATTTTTTTTAAGCCCTAGTTTCTTTCAAGTTGAAATACCATCACTTTTCAGATTCAAAAATCAAATACATTCCACAGTGCTCAGAGTCAAATTCTGCTTTCGGCCCGATGTGTATGAACCACTCCTATTCAAAAGGTTCAGACCTATTTTAAAGTTGTATGTTGCCTAGGAGGTGCTGAATTGTCCCCTGGACACCAGCTGCAAATATCCAAAGGTGGAATTTGGCCATCAGTTTGAACTTGGAAGTGATAGGTTATGGACACAGCATTTATTAATGCTGTAAATTTTTAATCATCTGTCACAGCAAATCCCGCCCCCCCCCCCACATTTATTGCACTTCCATTACATCTTTCCCTCCCCGTGCCCTCCCCACCACCCCCAAAAAAGAAAAAGACTGTGCTGGATACAGTTTCAGTTATATGTTTTCATGAAGTCTTCTACGTTCTTTTTTTAAATGCTTAAACACCATTTTATTTAAAGACAGGGACTTTTTTCCATGGATGAACGAAATTAAAGAAAAATATATATTTGGCATAAGCAACTTGTAAAATATACAGAGAGGGATATAAGATAAATGACTGCATTTGCTTTAACTTCTCCCAAACCAAAAGTATTACTGTAAAACATAGTGGACTAGAGCCTCAGATGATTTCAGTGGAGCTACACCAATTCATACCAGCTGAGGATGTGGCCCAGTGTCCTCCCATTAGCTACTCTGACTGGAACTTCAGTATATGAGAAAGGTGAAAGTGGACAGAGTTAATGCTAAACTGAACATGTGTATAGGAACTGTGCAATATTGGGCCAGATCCTCACCTGTTGTAAATTAGCAATGCTTCATTTGCAACGGCATCACATTGTTGGCTCATAGGCAATTTGTGACCCACTATAAACCCAAGATCTGTTTCAGCAATACTACTGTTCAGCCAGTTATTCCCCAGTTTGTATTTGTGCATTGGATTTTTTTTCCATTCCAAGTAAAAGACTTTGCATTTGTCTTTATGGCATTTCATTTCATCTTGTTTAAAAATAGCCAGAGCTTCGCGAACCAGCTGAGCGGCGGAGAACCAGCTGAGCAGCGGGGACAGCAGAGCAGCTCACAGCAGGAGTTTGCCTGGGACTGGGAAGCCTGGCTGTTTAAAAATAGCCAGAGCTTCGCGAACCAGCTGAGCGGCGGAGAACCAGCTGAGCAGCGGGGACAGCAGAGCAGCTCACAGCAGGAGTTTGCCTGGGAGTTCGCCTGGAGTGAGCCCAGTAAGGCTTACATCTTGCAAACTGCTCTGAGGAAGCTCATAGTAGGAAGGTGATATGGAAGGGGGGGGTTCAGCTGTTGTGACCTGCACTGGATGTGCCATGTTTGTCTTTCTTCCACAGGACAGAAGCGACTTTGTCTGTACAAAGTGCAAGCTGGTCTCCATATTGGAAGAGAAGATTGAAGGTCTGGAGCAACAGATAACGACCCTGCGTTGCATACGGGAAACTGAGGATTTTCTGGACAAAACTCAGGATAGGCTTCTAGGGGCACAAAGCTCTACAGATATAGAGCAGGTTGCACAGAGGAGCCAAGAGGCCAGTGAAGAAGCTTGGCAACATGTGACCTCCAGAAGAGGTAAGCGGAATGTCCGGGTTCCAGTAACACAGACACAGGTAACTAACCGCTTTCATGTTTTCTCCACAGGTATCGTTGCGGAGAGTGGACCAGATGATATGTCTAGGGCGAGAAAGCAGAAGGAGACTCCGCTGGTTGGAAGGCATGAGATGCGCTGTCCTGAGGTTGGGAGTTGCACGACCACCACTCCCAAGAGGAGAAGGCGGGTGGTGGTGGTCGGGGACTCTCTCCTCCGGGGGACTGAGTCATCTATCTGCCGCCCTGACCGGGAAAACCGAGAAGTCTGCTGCTTGCCGGGGGCTAAGATTCGCAATGTGACGGAGAGACTTCCGAGACTCATCAAGCCCTCGGATCGCTACCCCTTCCTGCTTCTCCACGTGGGCACCAATGATACTGCCAAGAATGACCTTGAGCGGATCACTGCGGACTATGTGGCTCTAGGAAGAAGGATAAAGGAGTTGGAGGCGCAAGTGGTGTTCTCGTCCATCCTCCCCGTGGAAGGAAAAGGCCTAGGTAGGGAGCGTCGAATCGTGGAAGTCAACGAATGGCTACGCAGGTGGTGTCGGAGAGAAGGCTTTGGATTCTTCGACCATGGGATGGTGTTCCAAGAAGGAGTGCTAGGCAGAGACGGGCTCCACTTAACGAAGAGAGGGAAGAGCATCTTTGCGAGCAGGCTGGCTAACCTAGTGAGGAGGGCTTTAAACTAGGTTCACCGGGGGAATGAGACCAAAGCCCTGAGGTAAGTGGGAAAGCTGGATACCGGGAGGAAGCACAGGCAGGAATGTCTGTGAGGGGAGGGCTCCTGCCTCATACTGGGAATGAGGGGCGATCAACAGCTTATCTCAAGTGCTTATATACAAATGCACAAAGCCTTGGAAACAAGCAGGGAGAACTGGAGGTCCTGGTGATGTCAAAGAACTATGATGTGATCGGAATAACAGAGACTTGGTGGGATAACTCACATGACTGGAGTACTGTCATGGATGGTTATAAACTGTTCAGGAAGGACAGGCAGGGCAGAAAAGGTGGGGGAGTAGCACTGTATGTAAGGGAGCAGTATGACTGCTCAGAGCTCCGGTACGAAACTGCAGAAAAACCTGAGTGTCTCTGGATTAAGTTTAGAAGTGTGTGCAACAAGAGTGATGTAGTGCTGGGAGTCTGCTATAGACCACCGGACCAGGGGGATGAGGTAGATGAGGCTTTCTTCCGGCAGCTCAAGGAAGCTACTGGATCGCATGCCCTGATTCTCATGGGTGACTTTAATTTTCCTGATATCTGCTGGGAGAGCAATACAGCGGTGCATAGACAATCCAGGAAGTTTTTGGAAAGCGTAGGGGACAATTTCCTGGCGCAAGTGCTAGAGGAGCCAACTAGGGGGGGCGCTTTTCTTGACCTGCTGCTCACAAACCGGGTAGAATTAGTGGGGGAAGCAAAAGTGGATGGGAATCTGGGAGGCAGTGACCATGAGTTGGTTGAGTTCAGGATCCTGACACAGGGAAGAAAGGTAAGCAGCACGATACGGACCCTAGACTTCAGGAAAGCAGACTTCGACTCCCTCAGGGAACGGATGGCCAGGATCCCCTGGGGGACTAACTTGAAGGGGAAAGGAGTCCAGGAGAGCTGGCTGTATTTCAAGGAATCCCTGTTGAGGTTACAGGGACAAACCATCCCAATGAGTCGAAAGAATAGTAAATATGGCAGGCGACCAGCTTGGCTTAATGGTGAAATCTTAGCGGATCTTAAACATAAAAAAGAAGCTTACAAGAAGTGGAAGGTTGGACATATGACTAGGGAAGAGTATAAAAATATTGCTCGGGCATGTAGGAATGTTATCAGGAGGGCCAAATCGCACCTGGAGCTGCAGCTAGCCAGAGATGTCAAGAGTAACAAGAAGGGTTTCTTCAGGTATGTTGGCAACAAGAAGAAAGCCAAGGAAAGTGTGGGCCCCTTACTGAATGAGGGAGGCAAACTAGTGACAGAGGATGTGGAAAAAGCTAATGTACTGAATGCTTTTTTTGCCTCTGTTTTCACTAACAAGGTCAGCTCCCAGACTGCTACGCTGGGCATCACAAAATGGGGAAGAGATGGACAGCCCTCTGTGGAGATAGAGGTGGTTAGGGACTATTTAGAAAAGCTGGACGTGCACAAGTCCATGGGGCCGGACGAGTTGCATCCGAGAGTGCTGAAGGAACTGGCGGCTGTGATTGCAGAGCCATTGGCCATTATCTTTGAAAACTCGTGGCGAACCGGGGAAGTCCCGGATGACTGGAAAAAGGCTAATGTAGTGCCAATCTTTAAAAAAGGGAAGAAGGAGGATCCTGGGAACTACAGGCCAGTCAGCCTCACTTCAGTCCCTGGAAAAATCATGGAGCAGGTCCTCAAAGAATCAATCCTGAAGCACTTGCATGAGAGGAAAGTGATCAGGAACAGCCAGCATGGATTCACCAAGGGAAGGTCATGCCTGACTAATCTAATCGCCTTCTATGATGAGATTACTGGTTCTGTGGATGAAGGGAAAGCAGTGGATGTATTGTTTCTTGACTTTAGCAAAGCTTTTGACACGGTCTCCCACAGTATACTTGTCAGCAAGTTAAGGAAGTATGGGCTGGATGAATGCACTACAAGGTGGGTAGAAAGCTGGCTAGATTGTCGGGCTCAATGGGTAGTTATCAATGGCTCCATGTCTAGTTGGCAGCCGGTATCAAGTGGAGTGCCCCAAGGGTCGGTCCTGGGGCCGGTTTTGTTCAATATCTTCATAAATGATCTGGAGGATGGTGTGGATTGCACTCTCAGCAAATTTGCGGATGATACTAAACTGGGAGGAGTGGTAGATACGCTGGAGGGGAGGGATAGGATACAGAAGGACCTAGACAAATTGGAGGATTGGGCCAAAAGAAATCTGATGAGGTTCAATAAGGATAAGTGCAGGGTCCTGCACTTAGGACGGAAGAACCCAATGCACCGCTACAGACTAGGGACCGAATGGCTAGGCAGCAGTTCTGTGGAAAAGGACCTAGGGGTGACAGTGGACGAGAAGCTGGATATGAGTCAGCAGTGTGCCCTTGTTGCCAAGAAGGCCAATGGCATTTTGGGATGTATAAGTAGGGGCATAGCGAGCAGATCGAGGGACGTGATCGTTCCCCTCTATTCGACATTGGTGAGGCCTCATCTGGAGTACTGTGTCCAGTTTTGGGCCCCACACTTCAAGAAGGATGTGGATAAATTGGAGAGAGTCCAGCGAAGGGCAACAAAAATGATTAGGGGTCTGGAACACATGAGTTATGAGGAGAGGCTGAGGGAGCTGGGATTGTTTAGCCTGCAGAAGAGAAGAATGAGGGGGGATTTGATAGCTGCTTTCAACTACCTGAAAGGGGGTTCCAAAGAGGATGGCTCTAGACTGTTCTCAATGGTATCAGATGACAGAACGAGGAGTAATGGTCTCAAGCTGCAGTGGGGGAGGTTTAGATTGGATATTAGGAAAAACTTTTTCACTAAGAGGGTGGTGAAACACTGGAATGCGTTACCTAGGGAGGTGGTAGAATCTCCTTCCTTAGAGGTTTTTAAGGTCAGGCTTGACAAAGCCCTGGCTGGGATGATTTAACTGGGAATTGGTCCTGCTTCGAGCAGGGGGTTGGACTAGATGACCTTCTGGGGTCCCTTCCAACCCTTATATTCTATGATTCTATGATTCTATGATTTCAGACCAATTCTCCAATTTGTCGAACTCATTTTGAATTCTAAACCTGTCCTCCAAAGTGCTAGCAAACCCTCCCAGCTTGGTGTCATCCACAAATTTTACAAGTATACTCTCCACTCCATTATCTGACTCATTATTGAAGATATTGAACAGTATCAGACCCAGGACAGATCCCTGTGGGACTCCACTAGATACATTCTCCCAGTTTGACAGCAAACCATTAATAATTACTCCTTTCAAGCAGTTGCGCATCTACCTTACATCAACTTAATCTAGACCAGTGGTTCTCAAAGCCGGTCCGCTGCGTGTTCAGGGAAAGCCTCTGGCGCGCCGGACCAGTTTGTTTACCTGCTGTGCCCACAGGTTCAGCTGATCGCGGCTCCCACTGGCTGTGGTTCGCCGCTCCAGGCCAATGGGGGCTGCAGGAAGCGGCGAGGGCCAAGGGACATGCTGGCCGCCCTTCCTGCAGCCCCCATTGGCCTGGAGTGGTGAACTGCGGCCAGTGGGAGCTGCGATTGGCCGAACCTGTGGACGCGGCAGGTAAGCAAACCAGTCCGGCGCGCCAGGGGCTTTCCCTGAACAAGTGGCGGACTGGCTTTGAGAACCACTGATCTAGATCACATTTCCCTAGATTGCTTAAGAGGATGTCATGTCAGACTGTGTGAAATGCCTTACTAAAATCAAAGTGTATCATGTCTGCTGCTTCCTCCTTTCCAGTAGGCCAGTAAGCCCATCAAAGAAGGAGAATAGGTTGGTTTGGCATGATTTGTTCTTGACAAAACAATGTTGGCTATAACTTATTATCCTATAGTCCTCTAGCTGCTTACAGTCTACTTATTTAATCATTTGTTCCAATATCTTTCCAGGTATTGAAGTTAGGCTGACTGGTCTATAATTCCCCAGGTTCCCTGCCCTTCTCCAGTACTCTGGGTCCTCACCTGTCCATCATGAGTTCTCAGTGGTAATTGCTAATGGTTCCATTTTCTTCAGCTAGTTCCTTAAATACCCTAGGATAAATTTCATCAGACCCTGACAATTTGAATACATCTAATTTCTCTAAATATTCTTTAACTTGTTATTTTCCTATCTGGCTTGTGTTCCTTCCTCCTTGATGTTAATATTAATTGGGTTAAGTAACTGGTCACAATTAACCTTTCTAGTGAAGACCAAGCAAAATAGGTATTAATCACTTTAGCCATCTTGATATCATCCGTTATTCCCTCTCCTTCCCTGCTAAGCAGCGGACCTACACTTTCCTTCATCTTTCTCTTGCTCCTAATGTATTTATAGAACTTCTTCTTATTGTCTTTTACACTTCTTGGTAGGTGTAACTCATTTTGTGCCTTAGCCTTTCTGATTTTGTCTCTATATGCCTGTGCTGTTTTTTTGTACTTGTCCTAGGAGTTTGTCCACTTTTTATAGAAACTCTTTTTGATTTTCAAGTCATTTAAAGAGCTCCTGATGGAGCCACATTGGCCTTTTACTATTCTTCCTGTCTTTCTTTTACATCAGGATAGTTTGCACTTGTGCCTTTAATATTGTCCCTTTGAGAAATTGTCAGCTCTCCTGAACTCTTTTTTGCCTTAGATTTTCTTCCCTTGGAACCCTCCCTACCAGTTCTCTGAGTTTGTTAAAGTCTGCTTCTCTGATGTCTATTTGGCTTTAGTCTGCTGCTCTCATCTTTTCCTTTCCTTAGAATTTTGAAATCTATCCCTTTTGTAATTGTTTTCACTCAAATTGCCTTCAGATTCACAACCAATGCATCCCTGTTATTCAGAATCAAGTCTAAAATGGCTATCCCTCTAGTTACTTCCACCACCTTCTGAGACAAAAAGTTATCCCCAACATATTCCAAGAACTTATTGGATGTTTTTTGTTTTGCTGTATTACTTTCCCACTATATGTATGGTTAATTAAAGTTGTTGCCTGATCTTTAGATTATGTAGTAATTATACTGATTACTTAAGAATCCCCAGTTATCACTTTGAGGGTTGTTAGGTTCTTTCCCCAAGATCAGGCTCAGTATTATTCAAATTATTAAATAGTTGGGAACCCCGATGTGCACAGTTGCAACACTCACACTATAGCAACCCTTTTATATTTACAAATAGAGTTAATTAATACATTTAGCACCGTCACAAACACCCCAACTCAGTAAGGTAGATAGAGATGCTACAGGATGCACATCCATATACTCAAACCATCCCTTGGAGAACAACCTGAAATGTTAGCCATCATCTTCCACATCATCATCACCTTCCCCGTCATCACCAGTGGCCATCATTCTGGCACCTCCAAAGAAATACATCTCTCTCTCCTATCGCCCCTCAGCTTGGATGCCTCTTTTATAATACGTTATGCTTACGCCATCATGTTCAATGCATATTCAGTAGGGGATTTCCCCCATTTTCCTTATTTGTATTTCCTGACCTTACTAATGTTGGAGTGTCTTTTTCCTACAGGTTAGTATATCAATGATCTCAACTTATTATCATTTTTTTTCATGGGTTTCGCATGTCTGATTTTCAGCTACCCAAATATTTGGGGTTTTCCATTTATTCGTGCAAAGTTTATCTGTTCAAAGTGCCTAGGCCTCAAGCCTTATGCTAACTTGCTGAAGCTAATGTCTTACAGGATTCAGGCCTGTAGGTTCCTTGCATTACTGCTGAATATATTGCAAAGCAGTAAATATAATAACAGACTTCCCCATTACTACCAGGTCTTGTGTTCTGGATAGTTGTTATTTGTTCAAGAAATACCTCATCCTGAAGAAATACCTCTTCCTGAATTCCAGGTTTATAGTAAATCCTTACCATGATAGTAAATCCTTACCATCACAATATCTAGGCCTCTGTTAATGTCACCTTATTTTAATACCTGTCTCTAGGCATTTGTCCCGTGCCCCCTTTGATCCTAGTTTAAAGCGCTAGATGGTGAATTGGTGTCTGAAAATGCTTTTTCCTTGGTCAGGTGGACCCCATCTCTCCCCAGTAGTCCTCCTTCCCCAACAGCATCAGATGCAGTGGGAGTGGGCTCTAATACCTTAATCCAACATGCATTAAGGCCCAGATTATGGTGTTTTCACATCTGAGTAGCCCCACTGAATTCATTGGGGCTACTCACGTGTTTACAGTTGGACATATGCTTAAGTACATTACTGAATCAGGCTCAGTAGAGCTCCATAGAGCTTCCATTAAACTCAGTGGAAACATTTTTATTGCCTTTAATAGGAGTTGGATTGAGACCTACATGTTTGTGATATGTACATATACCAATGTGGAATGAGCCAGCCATCTTGCAGGAATTTAGGCACATTTTAAAAGTTTTAAAGGTTGTGAGAACAGTAGCAGCATTCCACTGACAACATCAATCCAGACTGGCAAAGCAAAAACACATTTGTAAATTGATAAAAATTAAGGAAGTGCTGAAGAGTTCCAGATATCTCATTTATGGCAGACTTGGGGGAGTGTTAGGTATGGCCACAGAAGAAAATGCTGAAGCAACCCAGGAGGACAATTTAAGACTAGGTAATCTTTGCACACCTTACTAAAACAGTTGTGTTGTCACATCCTAGATGCATCTGGCAGGATGGGGAATATTACAGCTGCGAGGCACATATGCCAGAAGGAAATTAAGAACAATACACATCTGTCTTGAAGACTGGCACCTTTTAGAGCCAACATTCTAAACAAAGGAACAGCATGTTACATGTTACCTCAGCATAACCATGAATGTAAAGGAAACAGCAGTTTGATATGTAGACACAAAATATGCTGAGAAAAAAGGCTCTGCTTATGTTTGTTTCAAACTATCTCATGCAAACTTTTCTCTAAGTTTCTATAGCTGAGTAGTGGGCCATTAGCTAAGGTAGTATGATCAGTCCAGGGGTCCACTTTTATGCAGTGGAAGGGATCATAAAAACACTTTATGCATTATTTGTATTTAGAGACAGGGACATCACATCACAGAGAAGAGAAGTAAGATTTCTTCTCTAGCTCATGTAAAGTCACACCTTGATTAGCATATGTATTTCTCAGAATCTCACCAGCAGAAAGACTGGAGAAAATTCAGAGAGAGCAACACAAAGTATTGGTGAACTGGATGGATGAACATATAAGAAATTATGACAAGAAAACTATACAGCTTGGCTAACTGATGATGAAATAAAAGGCATAACTGTCTGAAAGGATGTAAATTGTAAGGATGTAGAGGAATTATTTAAGGTAGTAAAAAGGGGTATTTAGGAGTTGGAGCTGGTTGAACATTTCCAAAATCTCAAGGAAAACATGACAAAAAATGTCCAGCATCTTTTGACCAGCTCTAGTAGGACTGATGGGATGAAACTACAAAAGGGGACCATTTAGGCTGAACTTGAGGGAAAATCTTCTAATATTAGGTCCACTGTAAGACTAAAGAGCAGTAATACAAAGTAAGTGGCAGAACCCTCATTGCTTCAGGCATCGAAAACTAGACTAAATGAAGAATTGAAAAGTATAGTGTAAGAGGAATGATGGGGGAACAACAAGATGAACTGATAGGTCTTTATTGTGTTCTATATCCATATTCCATGAATGAATTGAATGATTCTCTGAGTGAGTTTATTTATGTACACTATGGACATCTGTTCCTTTACATACATTAAATAATTGTTCATCAGAATGTAGTCAACCCTAATTGTTTCTATGACTAAAGTTGCGCCCAGAATGATGCTCCTCTCTCTATAAAAAAGAAAAGGAGTACTTGTGGCACCTTAGAGACTAACCAATTTATTTGAGCATGAGCTTTCGTGAGCTACAGCTCACTTCATCGGATGCATACCGTGGAAACTGCAGAAGACATTATATACACACAGAGACCATGAAACAATACCTCCTCCCACCCCACTGTCCTGCTGGTAATAGCTTATCTAAAGTGATCATCAAGTTGTGCCATTTCCAGCACAAATCCAGGTTTTCTCACCCTCCGCCCCCCCACACACAAACTCACTCTCCTGCTGGTAATAGCCCATCCAAAGTGACCACTCTCTTCACAATGTGTATGATAATCAAGGTGGGCCATTTCCAGCACAAATCCTGGAGCCCATGTCCGGTGGTGGTGTTACTTTGCTCTGTCTTCTCATCATGCTGCAGGTTCGCAGTAGCTTTTGTGGTTAAGACTCAGTTCCAGAGGTTTCTCCCCATCTGCTGAAGAAACTCTTCTTTCTGTCTTTCTTTCCCTTCTGGACACTTTCTCCCTCCCTCACCTTGCTGTTTCCCCAAAATCACGGCCCTTGCCCACCAGCCATCAGTGTTTTTAAAACAGCTCAACACCATGCTCATACACAGGCATGAGTTGGTCTGTTCAGTGTTCTTCTAGAGCCTTCCACTCCTAACATGTAACTAAGTTCCCCTTTATTTCTAGGTTCAGGATTTAATATCCATAAGAGCAGAGCCAAGGAAGGCCCAAGGATGGTCTGTGGCAATCAAATTTTGCCTTAAATAAAGATCTTTGAATATTTTGTTCAGTGCATCTTATTGCTCATGAGCTGAGTACCAGGATTCTTTCCAATCAATGTTTTCAATACTGTATGAATTTTGCTATTGATATCTGAGACCGGGAGAAAAGTGGAAGAAGAGTATGAAGTAAACATCTCAAGAAACTTGTGCAAACAACAATTAACTCTCTTGTTCAGCTCAGGGCAGTGAGGGCACTGAAGGAGAGAAAATTGCTATCTTAAAAGAAAACCCAAAGCATTAAGTAGAGTCACTGTTGCTACATTTTATAACGACTTTGTGTATTCAAGATTCAATTACAGTAACCTGCCTAATGCAAAGTTTCCAGTAGGTTAACGATCTCAGCTGGAGGTGGAGATATTGTGCAAAGTTTGCTTAACCTGCATTGGTACAATTGCACTGTTTACTATCCAACTAGAAATGAAAGCAAGTTTAAAACTTAGAAACTGGGTTGATACTGAAAAGATAGGATTAATGATTTTATCAGCTCAACAGGACAACTTAAAAACTCCATTAGCTAAGTTGTGTTCAGAGCTGTATTTTTTTTAAAATGGGTTGAGTGGAGGAGTTACAGTCTAACACACATTACTCTGATGAAGGTTAGGCAAGGAAGCCGTATTTCAGTGCTGGAGGAGATATATATGTCTGCAGTACACTAAGAATTGAGCTTGTTTCCCCCTGCCCCTGGACCTAGATGATAATTATAATAATGTCATGAACTGAATAGGCTCTTTATCCAAGGATCAGAGAGCGCTTTTACAAACCTGAATGAACTAAGCCTCTTGGCAAGCCTGTGAAGTAGGCAAGTAGTATTATCCTTATTTTACAGATGGGAAAAACAACAAGCCATTAAATCTCAGATCTGCAAAGTTGTTTAGTCTCCTAAGTGACTTACTCAATACTATGCAGAGACAGTGGAAAAGACGGGACTAGAACTCAGGACTCTTAACTCCCAACCCGTGTGCCAAGCACTAGACATATATCTTCGGTGGAAGGAGGATTTTTTGAAAGATGTAATGTGTGGTTAATTGCTCCTAAATCTTTACAGCTCCAACCATATTTTTGGTTGTGATTATTAAAGTTTTGCAAATAGATATGTTTTGAAGAGATTAAGATTATATTTTGTTGCTGTCTATATAACTGGGATTGGTTATTTCTCCCTCCTGGGAAACTGTTGGTAAACTATTTCTTTAGTTATCCAGATTTTACTGAGCACCTCCCAAAGAGTTCAAAACCAAATCCACAAATAGCTGTGGTGTTTCTAGCCTTGAAATACCACAAAGAATTTTTATATCTAATGTCTAATTCTATGAGGAGTGTTCAATTAAATGTATTGCTGTTAAACCGTGCAGTGTTCTAATACTTAGCAGTTACATCGGGCTAAATTGCGACTCTGCCGTGAACTCTGAGCAATGCACTGCCTCAAACTGGAAGACAGATGGTGACTCTGAGAGGAACAGTCAGCTTTCCAGGTTCCCCCTTGCTCAGGTACCATGCACCAGATCTATACCTGGCAAACCCTACACCTTACCCACCCTGTTCCCAGAGCAGCAGTGCAGCTATATCCTGGCTGACATGTTGGGAGAAGCAGCAATAACTTGGCTCACACTCCAGTCTGTCCTGTCCAGATGTGGTGTTAGGGAACAGTGGCTCTGCACAGGTCACAGAGAGGCTTGGCTATGTCTCCCACTCTTCTGCTGCCTCCCAGAAAGAGGTGCCTTACACTCCCTTGCTCTCCTGTGCAATCAAGTGAGTTGGGCCATGGCCCATAGTGCTTTATATTTAAAGTGCTGTATAAGCCATAACTAACTTCAGTAGGACTAAGAGGAGGCTATACTGCATATAAAGGAACAGAAGCACATCCAGGGTTTGGGAGGCTTCCCTCTTGCAGAGAGAGAGAGAGAGAGAGAGCAATGCCTGAGAGAGCCTATTCTCTTATAGAGATGGAGACCACGCGGGTTGAGGGAGGTCTGCTTTCTTGCTCAGTGTCAGTTCATTCGCAGGGATTAAACTAAAGTGCAATTAAGAGCTTGTTGGTTGGATGGGTCTGTTTAGAATTTTTAACTTTATACTGGTTTCAGAGTAGCAGCTGTGTTAGTCTGTATTTGCAAAAAGAAAAGGAGTACTTGTGGCACCTTAGAGACTAACCAATTTATTTGAGCATAAGCTTTCGTGAGCTACAGCTCACATCCGATGAAGTGAGCTGTAGCTCACGAAAGCTTGTGCTCAAATAAATGGGTTAGTCTCTAAGGTGCCACAAGTACTCCTTTTCTTTTAACTTTATACTAAAATCTGTGAAAGTGGAGGAAAATGATCATTTATCAGACTCTTCGCTTGCAGGACCCTCTGTCTATTAATCAGAAATCTTTACATGGGCTTTAATTCAACTTGCCCATCAACAGCCCTGCGTGGCTGCTACAGTGTGGCCATCACATACTCCTTTTTCTTCCTCTTTGTGCTACTGAAACGTAATGGCAATCACTGCATTTTCTCCACAGGACTTGCTTTTCTTACTTCACCTGCAAACAGCTAAATCTTGCTTTACAATGAGAAAGAACTCAATGTTAAAGATCTTGTTGCTTCAGCATTGTTGAAATTCCATAGCTAGTGTTAATGGGACATTGTCAACTTGAAAAACCAATCTCAATATCTGTCTGAAAATGTGTTTTACCTCCTGTTGTTACAAGTAACCAATTAAATTAATGCGGCTGAAAGAAGAGAGAAAATATCTTTCTCTGTTGTTTTCTGTATTTTGTGCATTTGGCGGCACTTTCTGTAGTTGGCTTCACCGTCAGTTCCCCATGCTGGTGGTGGTCTTTCAGGCAGCAAAAAGGGAAAGAAAAGCATTTTTAATAATTGGGATGGGGTGCAATTGGGGAATTGTGACTGTAAAACCACCAACACTATCCAGGATGATTCAGGGAGAGGTGTAGTACCTGAAACTACTCTTCACTTATTTTGGGATTTCAGGTCAATTATGTTGCTTTAATTTTTGCTTGACTTTGTTACAATTTGTTTTCAGTTCCTGCCACAGGAGGAAAGGGCTGAACATGGTACTTATCATGGGAGGTGGCGGTGTTTCCAGTTTTAGCTTTGTGTTTTCCTAGAGTAAATACATTGGGCCAAGTTTAGCATTGGTGTTAATAGGCATGATGTGGGGCCTGTATATGCCAATGCGGAGTTTGACTTACTGAGCATTCCTAAACATACTAAAACGCAGTGTCAATTTAATACTGTATCTGAAACATACTCTATTGAGACACCGTGGGTCTGATTTTTCATTTAATCCCTTTTAAACAAATCATTGTTAGTGTGGTAGCATTATTATTTTTAAGAAGGGTCTTAGAGATCAAGGAGAGATCGATGCAGGTTTCCATTACAGGTTCTGAAGTGGTAATATGGTAATTCTTTTCTGTCTGCAGAATTCCACTGAACATGAAAAGTCCTTACTCATGGTTATAAAGGGTGTATGGAATGCCTTCAAATCCAAAGCCAACAAGAGCTTTTCACAAAACATACAAACAGGATTTCAACTCCTCCCTCAATGTTTTTAATTATAACATGCGGGCTATGTATAGATTTTAAATCATGTTTAGTATGGTTATTGATAATATTTTCAGCCAGATCCTCAGATAGTGTATATCAGTGTCATTCCATTTAAGTCATTGGACCTAAGTACAAGTTATGCTCCTAAGTACATTTTTGAAATTAAAGAGATGGTTATGAAAGGGTTAAAAATGTGTATGACAGTTTCTTTTGGAGAGGGCTCTTGCATTGAAGATTTACAATTTAAAAAGAAAATCACCTGACCTTCCCATATCGGTCCTCTTTGTTTTCCTCTCTGCCCCATCCCATGTTACACCCCCTTCTTTTATTCTTTGTTAACTTTTCAACAGTTAGTGAGTGCGTGCTGGGAAAAAAGCCTGACCCAAAATCACTAAGTAATGCCATCAAGGCTGACTGTGTAACTATGTTTGGAAGGTTAGTAGGGAGCTATCCTTGGCAAATTGCATCAGACCCCCACTAATCCATAATTCTGGGCCATAATGAAGGTTAGGGAATATTCTTCAGCATAACGGAGAGGGCAGTGCTGAAGGTTTTCTTGCTCTGCAGTGGAGTGTGAATGATGAATAAATGTTAAAGATGCAATTTTATCTTAGGTTGTTCTGTGAGCAGGTTTTACTGATGAATCCTCGTCCCCTCAGTGATATGTTATATCCTTCATAGGAATATAGGAATTGCCATCCTGAGTTAGACCTAAGGTCAGTGTCGTCCCGTATCCTGTCTGTGACAGTAGCCCAAACCAGATGCTTGAAAAGAAGGTGCAAGAACCCCCCAGAGACAACAGCAAGGAAAGTAACCAATGCCTAGGCAGGGTGTCAAACAACCATCAACAGCCATTGTCCAGCAAGGGAGCTACAATTCAATAACTCACCTACATAAGGCCACACCAAGGGAATTGCTCAACCTTGCCTAGGGACTCAGCAATGCCCACTAGACATGCTTGGACTTGTATTCTCCAAGCACATGGACTAAAGGTATAAAACAGAACACAGGAGGCCCATGCTTTGCTTTTCTCCTGCCCCCACCTATGTTGCAAGCAACAAGGACACCGAGAAGACTTAAGACTTCAATGGAGGCGACTGGTGCAGGTTTCAAGGGTGAGACCTATGTACTATGAACTGCAATATCCAGTGGGGTGAGAAAAACTGCTTAATCTAGATGTTGTCCAATCTAATAGGGTTGAGAGTTTAATCTGCATGCTTATATTTTATTTTATTTTATTTTGCTAACCACTCTGACTTTGTGCCTATCACTTATAATCACTCAAAATTTATGTTTTGTATTCAATAAATTTGTTTAACTGTTTATCTTTACCAGTGAGTTCTCCTGAAGTGTGTGATAAATCAGCTCAGGTTTGCAAAGGCTGATATATGTCCACTTTCCATTGATAAAGTGGTGAACCACTTAATAAATTTGCACTGCTTGTCTTGAGCAGTACAAGATAGTATATTCCTGAGGTGCAAGGCTGGGAGCTGGGGGCCATTTGGCTGGTGCCTTTCTCTGTGTGATTCATGAGTGGCTCTGGGAGCATTCATGCAATCTTGCTGCGTGTGGGGCCCCACGTGCGGTTGTGCTGAGTGAAATAGGGCCTAGAAGGGTTTGCTGCTTGTCACTAGGAAAGCATTGTGAGAGACAGCCCAGGCTGGAGAGTTAAGGGGGCACATCGGTCCCACCATTCCAGACTGCACCCTGGGGATCCCATCACAAAGGGATAATCTGTTCACAAGGAAGTTCTCATTCTAATTCCTAATGGCTAGACATTGGTATAAACCCTGAAATGTGAGATTTTATATCCTTTCCAAAACTATTTGTTAACATTAATTATTACAATTCTGGATATTTTTGTTATCCTTGTAAGTGTGCAGCCCTTTCACTGAGGCCAAGGAGTTATGCAGTCTAACTACACTTTATGTGAAAAAGTATTTTCATTTATGAGTTGTACATATGCCACCTCTTGATCTAGTTGATCCCCTGTGTTCTGAGACAAAGAACAGAAGCTCTGGATCCAACTTCTCACTGCCTTTTCTAAGCTAAACAATCCCAGTCTTTTCAATCTCTTTTCCATTCCCTCAATCATTTCTGTCACCCTTCTTCAAACCTCCTGTTGTTCTGCAAATGCTCCACTCAAATTTCACACCTACTGAATATCACATTAATGCAAATTATACTATTAATATGTATTACTTACACTTTTTTCTGACCAGTTTACACCACTGTTTATTTTGCTCTTCACTGGTCGACAAGAAACTTCCCTGGGAGATGCATCAATTTATAACTTGTCTGAATCTGACCCAGGCTCCTGGGAGTGTTGTAAATACAACACTCCCAGCACTTGTTGAGAAGGAGTGCCTCACTTTGTATAGCACCTCTTCTGGTCAACATGACAATGGTGTTGACTAACTCTAGTTATTCAATTACGGCTCTGCGTATAAGTCTGGTACATCCAGTAGTAGGTATTTACAGCATTTACTATAATGAACTGTTATATATTAAAGAGTTAATGAATGACACCTCGGGCCAAATTCTGCCTTAGTTACACCTGTTCAACATTATTGCTATGACAAATGTACATGGCAAAGATATTAGAATGCATGACAATAAGAAGCTGACCAAAGGAAAACTGGATGCTGACAGTGAATAAGAGGTACATCATCCAAATTCAAGGAGGCTGACCATGTGAATATAAATCAGCCAGTGGCTTATCCTACTTCACCCTTGATGTACTTACTATCAAGAAGAAAACAGAAGTCTTACAGTTGAAAATGACTGCTCATTCACCAAGAACACAGGAATTTTGATTAGTTATATCCCAAGATAACCTTTTCTGTACTTGGATTCTCATGGCTGGGTTCCACAGACAAAAGTGTGTGTCTTGACACCTCTGAGAGAGGTTTACTCCAGTTGTACATCTTGGACTCCCTAAAGACCAATTGAGGATGCCTAGAAGGCTTTAGCAAAAGGCCTTCAATCACTGTCGCATAAACAAAATATTTTTCAGTATTATTTCCAAAGTAACCTGCATGGCCTTTGAATATCTTTGCATAGTATTTCTCGTCAATACTTGTTTATAATTGAATATGAAGGCGGAAGGGTTTCTTAATGCATTTTCTGTAAAAGAGCACTGTTGGCCTGATTCTCAGCTGGGATAACTCAGTGTAACTCTGTTGTCTTTAATGGAGCATGTTGTCTTCAGTGTTGTCTGATTGATGCCAGCTGACCTTAGATCTCTGAGATTTAAGGTAGTTGGTTAGAGAAGGACTGATTCTGCTCCTATATCTGGCCTGCAAGTAGAGTACATTGAACTATTCAGAACATATATTTGTCAAATTTAGCCCCTTTTTCCTGTTCACATGTTGTCCACACACAAATGATGTTTTTATGACTGTTGTTCAGAATTGCTCATTGACTATTTCTGAGAATGAAGTTTGGGAATGAAGAAATGTGGGTTCTTTGTGACCTCTTTGCTGTACTGCTTCAAATGTTTCATATTTATGTGATCAGAGCTGTAACAGGATGAGCTGGCCCTTTAAGGGAGTCCTGGGTTCAGACTCCCCCGTGACTAGTTTACTTTACCGTCCAGGTGTCATGGGATGGGAACATGTCATTAGAAACCAGACCTGCTGAGAAATATAAGGGCAGCCTGAGAGTTCAGTCAGTCAATGTTTGGGGAGCTTGTTGAGGAAGTGGCAGGTTGATGGCAACTCTCCAGAGGGCAGAGAGATCTGAAAGGAGTAGGAAGGGTCCTGCAGGAGACCCTGGGTCAGACAGGACCTGGGAATGGGCTCTCCTCACCAGCCAGGTGAAATGGCCTGGCTGGACCTAACTTCCAGGAAGGTAGAAAGAAGAAGCCTTAAAAGGAAGAGACCTTGGGAAACTCCAGGTAATAGGACCTGGGTTTTGGGAAGGAGCTATTGAGACCAGGAAGGGGTTGAGGGAACTGTAGAGTTGTGGAAAAACTGGTTTTAAGTCGATGTTGAGCTAATTAATAAACCAGCCCCCGAGAAAGGGGTGATACAGGGCTCATGAGAGCCTGCATGTGGCTATTGGGAGCCCAGGAAGGGGAAGCAGAGGCAGTGGATGGGCCTAATACTGGGTTGGGTGAGCCCTGCTACAGAAGTATACCTTATGTAACCCTTCTGCCCGTCAGAGTTGGCAGCAACAAGGGCCGGGTTCAATATCTAGGGGTTCCATTCCAATAACACAATGCAAACCGGCTCGAGCCCCCACCCAGTGACCTGGGACAAATATATACCACCCCCGCTGGGCGCCTCCAAGAGGCAATACTTCCCCTCTCGCAAGCACATGGTCTGAGTGTAGCAAAAGCCTTTTAATAACAGAGAGAAACAATGTGGCATTATGTTGGGGAAACACCACCAACAGGATTCATAACACAACCCATGAGCAAAAAAAAAGAACCCACCCCAGGCAAATTGGGGCATGCCCTTTTCCCTTTGGTTCTTGAGTCCAGCAACCCCAAATCACCCAAAGTCCCAAAAGTCCAATGCCCCAAAAGTCTCTGACCCTGGTCAGGGCAGCCCCAGAGTTCGAAAGTTTATCTGCGGAGCTTTACCTCCCAACCTGGGTGGAAATGGGACGGGGGTAAGAGGCACCTTACGTGATCTGAAGCTGACCGCCCCATAGCTCCATAGCGGCACTCCGCTCCGCCAGCCGCCCCACAAACTCCTTCGCTCAGCTGCACTCCGCTCCGCCAGCCGCCCCACAAACTCCTTCGCTCCGCTCCGCCAGCCGCCCCACGAACTCCTTCACTCAGCTGCGCTCTGCTCCGCCAGCCGCCCCACGAACTCCTTCGCTCAGCTCCACGGCCCACAAGCCGCTCCTGCCATCCACACACTGCTCCGCGTCGAACTGCTTCACCAGCCGTCCCGCAAACTGCTCCACAATATATCTTCAGGCTCCCCCACTACTTAACACAACACTCAGTGATTTCAGCTCTTAGGTGAATTCAGCTTGTAGTAGGGGAGCCCCAGTGCTGGTGCACTGTCAGCCCAAAGTGAGCTCAGCAGCCTATAACTAGACTTCTAATGAAATCAAAATTAGCTCTGATATTCCACAGTGGAGAGAGGAGGAAGTGCAATTAGCATGTAAGGCCCTCACCAAGGGGCCCATGCCACCAAGTATTAATACTTGTCCCCAGCCTCTCTCCATTCACACAGTTTTGGAACCCATGACCCTTGCCTAGCGAGTGCTACTTAGTTGATGGTGAATCCCTCCATCATAACAAAAGGCCACATACAGTTCCAAGCACAGTTCCCATAATCAGGGTAATAACAATTTATTCTTCCTGCCCCAATAACAGAGACACTGGGGATCCCACAGCAGCCAAAGTGACCATTTGGGCAGCTATGGTCTCATTCTAGGCGGGGTGGGTGTGCCTATGCAAATGAGATCGGCCCCTGAAGTTCTTTTCCACAATTTGCCACACCTCACCACCAGATGTCAGGGTGGAGCTCATCCTGACACTGCTTACATCCTCCCCCAGCCGAGACTTTGTCGTCCCGACAAATCACACTCCCTTTATACTAACTCATTGGTTTCCTCCAAAGGGCCTCAGGAAGCCCACTTTAGCTTCCACAAGCCTGTGTGCTAAATGTATTGGCTCCTCACTAGTCACCCCAGGTGCATCATAAGTTAACCGTTTCACTGGTCTTATCACCCTGTCTCGTCTATTGAGAATCTCTGTTGTCGAGGTAGGGGGAACATCCTCTTGAGTGACGGATGGAGAGGCTTCCCTGGAGGGTCCCTCGGCTACTGGCGTAGGCCCCTGCACTCCTAGTTCTAACGCTGGAGGGTCCAAGGTGCCCAGGACATCCTCTACCTGTCCGTCCCCATTGTCCAATAACCTGTGTGTGTCATCACAGGGGGGTCTCATCAGCAGCACCGGGGTATCAGAAAGGGGCCTAAATAGTTCCGCCATTGGGTTTAGGGCGGAAGAGGGAAAACTCTCGTTTGGTTCAGCTGATCGAGACTGAAATCTTGTCTCCATCCCAGGATACACCAGGGTTGTGTCTTCCTCCTCAGACTCACTCTCAGATGTGCAGAATAGGGATAAGTTAGCTGCAGGGGGCCCACTGTCTGTGTTGGATGGCGGCTTTGGTCTAGCACCTCTGTTCTGCCCGGCGGCCCTGCCGTGGCCCATCTCACAAGGGGTGCTTACCAATTCCCCCACAGGGAGCAAAAGGTTTCTATGCACCGTCTTTATTTGCCCTGGACCGTCTTCAGGTTTGATCTTGTAGACCGGCAGATCTCCCAGCTTTTCCATCACCAGGTAAGGTATTGCCTTCCATCTGTCAGCTATCTTGTGTTTGCCAGCAATACCCAAATTTCGCAGCAGGACTCTGTCCCCCGGCTGGAGCTCCTGCGATCGCACTCTAGCATCATATCGATGTTTGTTGCGGTCTGCGTTCTTCCGAGCCGCAGCGGTAGCTAAGCGATAAGCATCCCGCAGCTTTTCTCTTAGTCGGGATACATATTGCTGATGAGTTTCATAGCTATCTCCATCCTCTGATACACCAAAGCACAAGTCTATGGGTAATCTTGGTTCTCGCCCAAACATCAAGAGATATGGGGTGACTCCCGTAGCATCGTTCTTTGTGGCATTGTAGGCATGCACCAGAAATGCGACATGCTGGCTCCAGGTTGCCTTCTGCTCTGGTCGCAAAGTTCCCAACATATCTAATAGGGTTCGATTGAACCTCTCTGGCTGAGGATCACCTTGGGGGTGATAAGGCGTTGTCCTAGACTTTTTAATTCCTGCTATCTTCAGCACCTCCTTCAGAAGGTGACTCTCAAAATCCCGCCCCTGATCAGAGTGTATCCGAGCCGGGAATCCATAGACTGAGAAATATTTGTCCCACAATACTTGAGCAACGGTGGTGGCCCTCTGATCACGTGTGGGATATGCTTGTGCATACCGTGTAAAATGGTCAGTCACTACTAGAATGTTTCCAACATTCCTCTTGTCTACCTCTACAGACAAGAAATCAATGCATACCAACTCCAAAGGTTTGTTGCTGGTGATGTTCTTGAGATATGCAGCCCTCGTGGGCAGAGTTTTCCTTTGAACACATCGAGCGCAAGTCTCACATTTCCTGCGAACATCTTCAGCCATTCGGGGCCAATAGAACCTACTACGAATAAGTTCCAAGGTCCTCTCCATCCCTAAATGCCCAAAGTCATCATGAAGGGCCCTCATGGCCAGGGCTCTGTACTTTTTTGGCAGTACTAGTTGTGCTCGTTGTTTTTGTAAAAGGTCAGTGGTCATTCGGTGTAGCACTCCCTGAATCAGTTTTAGTTTGGTCCATTCTCTCAATAGTAGTTTACCCTCCGGGTTAGGTGGGACAACCGCAGCTGGGCTTCGCCCCTCCCTTTTGGCAAGTAGTGTATCACGAATGTCAATATCTTGCCGCTGGGCTTCTTGCCAGTCAGCCGCATTGAGCATGGGCAAAGGAGATTGGTCTAATGCAATATAGTTCACCGAAGCAGAAGGCATGCATTCAGGGGGCAGGCCCAAAGCTTCTGCAACACATCCCTGAAAGCCCTCACGGGCCTCTGGCTCTCGGCGACTCACACTGCAAATAGCTCTCACTCCATCTGTGGGTATCACAGCAACTTCTGGAGCCTGCGGACGCCTGGACAATGCATCTGCATCTACATTGCTTCTCCCTGATCGGTACTGAATGCTGAACTCATAGCTAGCCAAGGCGGCCACCCATCTCTGCCCTGTAGCATCCAGCTTAGCACTTGTTAACACATAAGTCAGTGGATTGTTGTCTGTCCACACCTGGAACTGAGCACCATACAAGTAGTCTCGAAATTTCTCAGTGATGGCCCATTTCAAGGCCAAAAATTCCAGCTTGTGGGTGGGATAGCGAGTTTCACTATCAGACAATCCTCGGCTGGCAAAGGCTACAGGTTTACATTTGCCTTCCACTTCCTGGTACAGGACTGCTCCCAGACCCTCCAAACTGGCATCAGTATGCAGGATAAATGGTTTGCTTGGGTCAGCAAAAACTAGGACTGGAGCATGAGTTAGGCAAGTAATGATTTCTCGAAAAGCCCTTTCACATCTCTCATCCCACCGTGGCCCAAATGGTGCAAAGGGGCCATTGTGTCTCTGCACAGGAGGCTTTGGGGACCTCCCCTTATTCTTGGACTTAGATTTGTTCTTGCTGGACTGATGTCCCCTGGTAAGATCATTCAGAGGCTTTACAATCGTAGCATAGTTTTTCACAAATCTGCGGTAGTAGCCACTAAATCCAAGGAAGGTCTTGAGTTCTCTGTAGTTACTTGGACGTGGCCATGTAGTGAGTGCTTCTATTTTATCAGGATCAGTACTCACACCTTCTTGGGACACAATGTGACCCACATACTTCACTGAGGTTCTGCAGAACTGGCATTTGTCAATTGAAAGCTTCAGACCATAATCCTCCAACCTATCAAGCACTTTAAGAAGTCTTTCTTCATGCTCCTCTAAGGTTCTTCCAAACACAATCAGGTCATCCAAATAAACTAACACTTGCAGTAAATTCATGTCTCCCACAACTTTCTCCATGAGACGTTGAAAGGTGGCAGGTGCTCCAGAAATCCCTTGGGGCATGCGTTCGAACTGATAAAACCCTAATGGGCAGATGAAGGCTGTCTTCTCCTTATCTTCTTCTCCCAGAGGGATCTGGTAGTATCCACTTCGAAGATCCAACACAGAGAACCACTGGCTTCCCAGCAAACAGTCTAAGGCGTCTTGCACTCGAGGCATAGTGTACTGGTCGACCACAGTACGGCTGTTTAGGGTGCGGTAGTCAATACACATCCGGATTTTCCCATTCTTTTTGCGGACTACCACAATGGGTGAGGCATATGGGCTGCGGGACTCTGTTATGATGCCATTCGCAGCCAGCTCCTGAAGATGATGTCGCACATCTTCCATCTCAGAGAGAGCAATCTTCCTAGATCTCTCCCTGAAAGGTCGAGAGTCATGTAGTCTGATATTGTGCTCTACTCCTTTTGCACATCCCACATCCCACTCATGCAGTGAGAACACCTTGGATCTTTCACAAAGTTTCTTCCTCAGGCGATCTTTCCAGTCCTCGGACACTGGTGAATCTCCAAAGTCAAACTTTGCTGGGTCTATTGTCGGAACTTGAGTTTCACACTGGGGTTTTACAATCGACTCAGGCTCAAAGAGGTCTGCTATCTTTTGTCCTTGCTTCACAAAAATATCACGACTCGTTTCATTAGCAATCAGTATAGTCACCCTTTCCTGGGTGTCAGCAGGTAGGGTTATGACTCCACTGGGGACCAGCACTCCTTCAGGGAGCTCTCCTCCCATCGGCTGCTCTATCATTGCTAACGTCCCTTTACTGCCTTTCAGACAGGTACTCATGACAAGCACTTCTTGCTCCGTCCTTGCAGGCACTACTAAGGGGGTTGTGCCCGCGTACTTCAGTGCCCCAAGTGGTAGCTCATATGTGTCCCTTTTAGCGCTCTCAATTTTCCTATAGGCTTCAGCACAAAGCGTATGGATCATCAGGGTATTCAGGTACTGGTCCCCAGCCCGCCTTCTGCAGTAATCCGCCAGTACCTTGAAGAGACTGGAGTTGGTCCCTATCAGCACAGACACATCAGAAGTCCCTTTAGGGTCAGGGCATATTAAGGCAGCTGTGTCTACCTCTTCTCTTACCCCAGCAACCTCCTCTGGGAATTCCAGGTGCACTATGACATACCCTTGGTAGGGGTATTCATCCATGCTGAGGCCACACAGGCCAAGGCCAGTCAGTGGCTGTATAGGCAGGTGCCTAAGCATCTGTTGGTAGAATGACTGAAATATAATAGTCACTTGAGATCCAGTGTCAAGCACTGCTTTACACTCCACCCCTTCGATCCTCACCTTGACCTCTGCTCGAGGCCCTATCAGTCCTGCAGGGATCCCAGCTGGACAGTCTTTTCTGGGGGAATCTTCAAATCCTGCAGACCTGGGGGGTCCCCGTCCCCAGACCCTTTGGCAGCTACCGGATCTCTCCCAACTGATCCTCAGCTTTCCATACACTAAGGAGGGGTTTTCTTCATTACGGCACTTGGCAGCACTGTGTCCATCCTGACCACATCGGTAGCAGAAGAATTGACCTTTCCCCCTTCGCCTGGGGGGGATGGTGGCTCTAAGTGCGGGCTTCTCAATCGCCACAGTTTGAGGCTTCTTATTCCTGGAAGTCTTAACTCGGTCAACGGTACTTTGCAGCTCAGCTATCCGTTCCGTCAGGACCTGCATTTGTTGGGCAAGTTCCTCTCTGGTGCTCACCATCAGTACACTGGCCGTTTGCAGTGGTGTTGCGCTGGCTGGATCCGATGTTTGGGCTTCCCAAAACTCACTGGCAGCCTGCCTTTCTTCCTCCTCTCGGACCTCTTTTATCAGCTGGGAGTAACTTGGGGGATGTTCCCGTCGTTCTCTTAGCTGGAGATGAAGTAGAATCGGGTTCTGATACTGAGTTCCTCTTACAATTTGAGCCAGTCTGGTCTGATCCATCTGCTCAGCAGTCACTGCTCCCCTCATGACAGCTCTCTGAAGCAGTCTCTCCAGTCTCTGTATGTAGGCTGAAGCCTTCTCGCCCTTTTGTTGTCGGGAATTAAGGAACTTACAGTAGCTGTCTTCAGGGCCCTCTACGCTCCCAAAGTTGTGTTCAAGGGCCTCTAGGCAGTCCTTCACACTGACCCCAGGGTCAATGAGCTTCAGGGTGCGAATCACATCTAATGCTGGGCCGCCAAGGCTCTCTATAAGGCATCTTCGCTTTTCTGCATCTGGTACGGCCCACTCTTGCAGCATTTCAGTGGTATGCTCTAACCAGGGTTCAAACTCCTCCTCCCCAGCAAATAATCTTAACTTACGACAAGAGTCTGACTCAGCATGGGGCAGCACAACCTTTTCCAATATTTGCCCCAGAGCTTTTGTCCAATCATCAGCCGAGGCTGCAGCCTCTGAGCTAGAAGCTGCTGAGCCAGGGCTCAACAAACCTGACATATTAGCCATTATTCAAACAGTAATTTCCTCAAAATATAAGCACAAACAAAAAAATATAAATTGTTTCCCAATGTAGTGGATCACTCAACAGGTGCTTGCGAGGGGTACTGACCCAGGCGATCCCGGACGAGCCCCCAAAAATGTAACCCTTCTGCCCGTCAGAGTTGGCAGCAACAAGGGCCGGGTTCAATATCTAGGGGTTCCATTCCAATAACACAATGCAAACCGGCTCGAGCCCCCACCCAGTGACCTGGGACAAATATATACCACCCCCGCTGGGCGCCTCCAAGAGGCAATACTTCCCCTCTCGCAAGCACATGGTCTGAGTGTAGCAAAAGCCTTTTAATAACAGAGAGAAACAATGTGGCATTATGTTGGGGAAACACCACCAACAGGATTCATAACACAACCCATGAGCAAAAAAAAAGAACCCACCCCAGGCAAATTGGGGCATGCCCTTTTCCCTTTGGTTCTTGAGTCCAGCAACCCCAAATCACCCAAAGTCCCAAAAGTCCAATGCCCCAAAAGTCTCTGACCCTGGTCAGGGCAGCCCCAGAGTTCGAAAGTTTATCTGCGGAGCTTTACCTCCCAACCTGGGTGGAAATGGGACGGGGGTAAGAGGCACCTTACGTGATCTGAAGCTGACCGCCCCATAGCTCCATAGCGGCACTCCGCTCCGCCAGCCGCCCCACAAACTCCTTCGCTCAGCTGCACTCCGCTCCGCCAGCCGCCCCACAAACTCCTTCGCTCCGCTCCGCCAGCCGCCCCACGAACTCCTTCACTCAGCTGCGCTCTGCTCCGCCAGCCGCCCCACGAACTCCTTCGCTCAGCTCCACGGCCCACAAGCCGCTCCTGCCATCCACACACTGCTCCGCGTCGAACTGCTTCACCAGCCGTCCCGCAAACTGCTCCACAATATATCTTCAGGCTCCCCCACTACTTAACACAACACTCAGTGATTTCAGCTCTTAGGTGAATTCAGCTTGTAGTAGGGGAGCCCCAGTGCTGGTGCACTGTCAGCCCAAAGTGAGCTCAGCAGCCTATAACTAGACTTCTAATGAAATCAAAATTAGCTCTGATATTCCACAGTGGAGAGAGGAGGAAGTGCAATTAGCATGTAAGGCCCTCACCAAGGGGCCCATGCCACCAAGTATTAATACTTGTCCCCAGCCTCTCTCCATTCACACAGTTTTGGAACCCATGACCCTTGCCTAGCGAGTGCTACTTAGTTGATGGTGAATCCCTCCATCATAACAAAAGGCCACATACAGTTCCAAGCACAGTTATTACCCTGATTATTCCCATAATCAGGGTAATAACAATTTATTCTTCCTGCCCCAATAACAGAGACACTGGGGATCCCACAGCAGCCAAAGTGACCATTTGGGCAGCTATGGTCTCATTCTAGGCGGGGTGGGTGTGCCTATGCAAATGAGATCGGCCCCTGAAGTTCTTTTCCACAATTTGCCACACCTCACCACCAGATGTCAGGGTGGAGCTCATCCTGACACTGCTTACATCTATAATATTTCTATTCCTTGATTGGGTGCCCTAGTTTTTTTTATCAAGAAGTACTATGCCTTATCAGCTAATTGTGCTTTTGTTTAAGTTGGGGAAAGTGTGGGAGGATTTTAGAGAGAGAGAATGATCAGAAGATAAACAGATCTAGGAATTTAATCTGGTCACTTCAAACATTTTCCTTGCTCCTCTTCCATAAAAAAGAACAATATATTTGTCTGCAAACATAGACCAAGATGTTAAAAAAACCCTGGATTTCTTCCTAACTGAGAGACAGATAAGCCGATTTATTGGCTATCCAGGAGAATTCCCATTCAGTTGTCTGTTGCCATGCTGTCTAACTTCATTTGCATGCATGTGTGCAGTCCTATTGGTTGTGGTTGTATATCCGGTCTAGCTTGTTTAATTAGCTGCCTCAGTGTCAGGCCCCTAGGTGGGGAGCAGGGTGGTGGGCTGATGAAGGTTGGAAAAATTGCTGTGTTGAGTGTTCTGCCATATACAACACTTTAATATTTGCTAAATGCAATGATCAAATGTCCCTATTCTGTTGCTGCTGTCACTCTTGCAAACAATGTAGTAATTACATGTGGGCTATGTCTCAGCTGTGAAGGGTACTGCTGCATATCCTTGTCCTCTTCACAAATTGTCCTGGGACCTTTTCTCTCTTCACTCATTCCCTGCCACCGTTCACTCCCAAAGCCTAGAGACTGTATGCTTAGGATGAACTTCTGAGCTATCAAGTGTTCAAACCAAGCGTTAAAATAACCAATTTATTGTCATGAATACAAGATCTGCTTAGAGGTTGCAAAACGTTTGAGAATATGTTTTGCCTCTGCTTGCCCAGCTATAATTACAAGTGTTCCTTCATTGCCTTTAAAGAACAGCTAAAGAGAAACTAGTCATGCTTACTGAAATGGTCATAACCCCCTGCATGCTGTAGATATGACAATCTTCCGCAGAGTGATTTCAGAGCTCAGCAGCAGCAGACACAGAGTGACATCATCATGGAGTGGCAATGCTAACTCTGACTTGCTTTGCTTTGGAGTGTAGACACATGTTTACCATTGCTTAAATGACTGCATCATAGGAATATGAAATATGTACAAAGATTACATTTAGAAGCTATATTTTATTGGTAAACACTTTGCAGTTGGTAAACTAGGCATGCTCCATCAAGCTGGAGATACAAGAAGCGATTGTACTTTAGTAAACTCTTCCTGTCACTTGTCCAATCCTAATGAAAAGTGTTGTGTGACACTGCGAACCCAGTGAGTCAGTTTAAACATATATATACCAAAGGTGTGTTCCTACATCCTGGAGATCATCAAGATCCTGTGCAGAAGATTTGGCTTGCTTTTCCTATCCTGTTAGGGAACCTACGTACATGCACTGTAATAGTATTATACAACAACAAATGAAGCCTTTCTCCTTCTTATCTAAAGATAAACTGCCTGTTTAAAAAGGGTGTTTCCTCATCTGCAAAAGCCTCTAAAAGGTCATACACATCTGATTACAGCTGCAGATAGTATATTTGACAACAAAAAAAGTAAGTGAACACCTGTGATGCAATTGTGAACAAGATTGCTTTCAGATTAATGTCTCCAAAGCATTTGATATTTTTTGGCAGAAACATGGTCAGTTGTTTGATATACTATAAAGAGCATGCCTTTGAAAGATAACTACTAGTAAAAGAGCTCGAGGTCCTCCTCCTCTGTGAAAATAAGATTGTAGCTATGGGGAAGTAGATTTGTAGGCAGCTTCTAACTTCTGTGCCTGATAAAAACAAAGCAAGCACTTTTGTAAATGGAATTCAACAAAGCACCGATTTTTCTCCATCCTCCTATTTTATACTAATAATTTCTTCTGCAGTTCCACCAGGGCAAATATGTAGGATTATGCACTTCTACTATATGCTTGTTTCATCTTACAGCTCTTCCGTCATGCAATAAAATCCATGCACTTCACTCAATTCTCTGTTGATATAATACTGAAATGCAGGAGACTTCAGAGTGTTCATTAGAGCAAATTGGAAAAATTCTATCCAAGCAACGTTTCAGTGAAAAACAGGAGAAATAAATTTTAGTATTAAGTAGTGGTGGACCATTGGACAAACCTCAAAAGGCTTGGTTTTTTGATTCAGAGAAGAAATAGTTGCTTATCTGAAAACCTGGGCTGGGAATCTTACAAAAACAAGCTCTCGTGAGAGTTTTGGAACTTATTACTTTACATCAGACAAAAAATACTGAGAAAACCACCTCTCATATTGTCCTTTCAGTCCCAGCTGGAGCCCAGAGGGCAGAGTCATGCAAAAATGAAAAATAATGGCAAAATTGTAGCCAGACTCTGAAACAGCAAAAGGTTGATCAGAGTTTTAAGAAAATGTTCAAGAAGGGAGTGGCAGCTGAGTTCTGATTTAGCTGAGTTCCTGGCTTCTATATTCATCATACCCTCCAACTTCTCTGGGGTTGTGAACTTTTAGAACCTGGATCTTGCGAAAGCAGGTGGGTACTGTCCATGTTTGTACTTCTGTGGCAGTAGGGCTAAGGAAATGCCTTTCTTTTCTCCTCAGGCTGACTGCCAAATTAGCCCCTTTTCAAGTAGGTTTAGAAAACTTCCTGTTGTAGAAGGAACTGATTTGACACATCTGGGGAAAATTTATCTCTGTTGCAACTGTATTTGTGGCTTTATGCCAACTCTACTTTTCTTTGCAGTTACAGTGCACTCCTTTTGTAAGAATCACATCCGTCCCACATTATTAGATTCTTATAAGCGGTTGCTTCTTACAAGTGGAGTGTTTTAGTTACTATAGGAATGATTTTGTCCCAGTGGTTTTGATCACTATATGCAATTGATTCTTCTATCAGTGATTTCTATATCTAGAGTGCACTGCATTTAATATTTGCAATTGTAAAGCACTTTAGGGTGCTTTTCTAGTAGGTGCTATATAAATAAAATGTGTAACTGTCGGAGCTGGAACACTTCTCCCTACAATTAACCTTGTTCTTGTGCTATAATGGCATCTAATCCCAAGAGCTTCCACAAAGAATACTCCTTTGATTTTTAACCTGAGGATCTCAAAGCACTTCATAAACATCCATGAAGCCTCAAGGCACCTTTATCCCCAATTAACTGATATTAATTAAGCCACTATGTCCTGCACATTGTCGAGAGTCACAGTCCTGCATAGCAGGAGGCTATTAATGGCCCTGTACTCTTATATGACAACAGCCCCTGTGGTGGTGGATTTCCCAACTCCAAATTGATTCCCTACTGACTGGTAGCAATCTGGCATTGCAAGTTTCCACAGTGCAATCGCCACTTGCTTCTCAGTTGTCAGTGTAGGTCTCATTTTGGTGTCTCCATGCTGGAGGGCTGGGGTGAGTTCAGCGCACAGATCCAGGAATGTGGTCTTGAGCATCCAAAAGCTCAGTGGCTGCTGCTCATCATCCCAAACCTGCATTACTATGTGATCGCAACAGACAGTGCTTATTTCTCAGTCCTAGAACTGGCACTCCACCATCTCCAGCTGCTCCATAAATGCCACCAACAACTCTGAATTGTTTCTTTCTATGTCCCACAGCAACCTGGCCTCCAAGGAATCATCGTGTTTTCCATGGCTCCTCTTGAGGCTCTGCAAATACTGCAGGATCATGCACCCTGTATTTGCAGTGCTCATGACAATAGTGCAGAGATAGGCAGGCTCCAGGCTTCTGTCAGAGATGGCTGACAGCGAGGAGAGATGTGGGATTTTGAAAAGAAGGTATGAAAATGATGGGATGCATATGAAATTATGGGAGGGAGAACACTGCATCATGGGAAGTTGACCTCAATGTTCCTGTCACCCTGTGTGACTCATTTTGGCCCCATCAGACATTGCAAAAACTTGCTAAAAGACAGTAGAATACTTATCCATGGTGCACTGCACTCTGCATCAACACAAGCATTCATGGTGAGTATGTGTACGGCCCACACAAGGAGCCACACATGCATGTGCACAAGTGATGTACTAACTGTGGTGGATGTATGCCAACATAACTTAGATAGATGCAAGTTTGTAGTGTAGACATGGCCTTACTTCTGAATTACAAAACAGGAGGTGCCGTGTACTCCACTGCAGAATTTCACCAAGAGATTTTTATAGTAGCTACACCCACTTACACCTGGTCACAATTTTTTGCCAAGTGTACCGTCCACTTGTTTATAGGCTCAGTGAATGAACCATTATTTTCACTTTCCTTGTCTGGTTTGGAATCAAAATTAATTGCTTTAGCCTTTTGAAAAAACAAAGAAAGAACTGGTGTTTGGGTGCATACATGGATGCTGTGGCAGAGTAGGTAAAAGGGTCCAAGTACAACATTAAGAGTATACTGCAGCCATGATATTGTACTACCTAAAATTTCTTTACCAAATCAAATAGATTTGCAGTCTAATTTTGCAATCGCTACTGTAAAGGATTTTTTTTATTATTTTGCAGGGTGAGAAATGAGTTTACTTGGGACTTGCTATATGAATAAATAAAAGCAGGCAGTTTTATTTGTCTAGGATTTTTTGTTATGATAAATAACTGTTATGTAAAATATTATCAGACAGAATATCTTGGATGTTTCTAGTTCATATGTGAGCGTGTGGTTTTTTTAAAAAGACGTTCCCATTAAATCAGATCCAAACCAAATCTACCCTTTCCAACGGAATGTCATTCTGGGCAGCAAAATCCTTTAAATCTGGAGATTGGTTTCAAGATTTCACTGGGGACTTGATATATTTTTTGTGTTGATATAATTTGGTATTTTCTGATATTTTCCTGAGCTATAATAGATTGGAACTATAATAGATGATGATAGAATAACCTGTAAGTAGTATCTAATTTGTTCACATCAAATTTTGGGATAAAGTTTAGTAAACAGAATGGGATAATCCTGAGTTTTATAGTTGGTCTTTAAACTGAAAAATTTCAGTTATCTTTAAAGTATCGGATTAAAGCCAGGCACCATTTTAAATAAAATCTTCATTGTTACATATTTTTTAAACCTCATTTTACCAATACCTATGCAGAAAAATTTATTAATGTGCAGTGCGTTAAATGCCCCATTCCAATGGTTGATGCTTAACTACAGTACTCCTCTGATCTCCAAAATTCTTAGTGTTTAACTTGCACTCTCAGCAGAATTACACTGAGTGACAACTGTAACAACTGACTTCATAGTGAACACCCAGCCAGCATTCTTTTGATTTACCATTGCAAATTAATCCCATCTACTTGTCCACAAGAACCTATTAAGGCAGAATACTAACCAAAAAGCAATGAGATTCAGCAGACTTAAAAAAACTACTACTTGCAAGGCATTTTCAGCCACACCTTTTTATTATTATGATGATTATTTATTTATTTATGTATTGTTTTATCCTTTTGTTGTTTCTTGGTCAATCTAATTTTCTTCTCTTGTTTTTTCTGGAAACAACATTTCAGACTTTAAGTTTCCACGTACAGGAGACCTGTTTTGGCACTTCTGACCGTCCCATTCTGTGGATGATTAGATTGAACTAAAGTGGTTGCCAGATGACTAATCGACTTATTACAGAATAACAGGTCTCACTGGAGAATGAACAGTCTCAAATCTTTATAGCCTCAATTCAGTGAAGTATGTGGAATTTTCTTAGCTAAAAGAAGAGATCAGTTTAAAATTTTTATGATGCTGCTTACATATAATTTAGCAACTGGTCTAATTAAAATAGAATACTCAAGTCTTATGTTTTTACCTTGGACAGATTTAGGCTTATAATGTGGGGTTTACAGTCCCTTCCCACAGTGTGTATGCCTGCACGTGATGGTCGGGGGAGGGGGAATAAAGAGAGGCCATGCACCGATGGGTGCTGAAAGCATTCATGCTGAATGAGTCAGTATTCTTCTGTGTGCGCTGGGAGAATGCTTTCCACCTCAGGAGCTTCCGCCACCCTTTAGAAGGGAGCAGCCTTCTGCCCTCCCACAGCTCAGCTGCACTGTGTTCCAGGGAATCTGGTATCAGTGGCCGTGTGAGACTCACGCAGTCCCTGCTGGACTGTGGTTTGCCTCTGCACAGCAAAGCGGGAATTCCTTGGATACTCTTCTCCCACTTCACAAACTTGCACAGGGTCAGCTACAATCTCAGAGCCCAATTCACAACTCCTTTACACCAGTTAAGCACTAGTGTGACTGCAATGGAGTCACCCTAGAGTAAAATGGTTACCTTTGGTAACATTGCTATGTCTTAATACATTATTCCCTATATTCTCAAAGGCTTTGAATATTAAAGTGGGCCTTTGTACCTGTAATAGTCATTAGAAGTGGAATTAGTTCCCAATAAGCATTTTCAAAGGCGAGCTCACCTGGGGTGCAAGTGAATTGTGGACAGCCCAAAAGATGTTACTACCAGGAAGTTTGTCCTGCGAAGTTGGCCAGGAAAATACACCCACATGAAAGAAGTGAGTCTGGGTACAAGTGAGTCTGGGTAACTGCAACCTCAAAATCTTGCCCCAGAAACTACACCCGGGAATACCTACTGATGCCCAGTTTGAACACAAGCTGCCCTGCATTGAATCACTAGATCAATCTTGTTACATCCAGCAGCACATACAATCAATCAGGCAGTCAGCTTTGTGGCAGCTTGGCAGTGCAAAACCAAATGCTGTGACCTAACATTGGAGCCAGCCCCAAGCTCTGAGAGGCTGCCATAAAACCAGCCAAACTTCCTGTGAGGAGTTACTAAGCAATGTGGAAATTCACACGCTCATGAGCCATGCTAGGCATGTGGGGCTGTCTGGCAGTCCTGTGCACGGGAAAGACAGCAGGAAAATAGACAAATGATCAGGGGAAAAGCCACAAGGCTCAGGCAGAAGCCACTCTGCTTCTGCCATTTGCACAGAGCAGAGCCAGAAAAAGTTATTTATTAAGATAGATTCCCCCTAGAACGGGAGCAACAGCAGCAAGTTCCAAGGCGGTTAGATGACATTGGACAGGGCACAGTCAGACCCTGTTGCTGGTAGTTTATAGCAAGAGGAAACCACAGAGATGCTGCTCATGCTTTGAGAACAGTGACTGAGCCCAAACTCCTACCCAGGATGGTCATACTGTGGTGTGCCAAGACAGCCTGATGTACATCTCCTCTAGTGGGAAAAGGGGCTGCCCATATAGCAGGTATCTGTCTCTTCATCTTGCATGGACGTGGGGAGCATGCTGATGGAAGTGTGCATAAGAGTGCAATTGCTGGTGTAAATAGGAGTGGCACACAACATATGCTCCTAATTTGCATGCATCTGAAAAATGAACCTATTGGATGAAAATGACACAATCACCATTTTGCATTTGGGGCATAAATGACAACTGGGTTTGTATTGTGGCCTGTCTGTTTCAGTTCACTTGAAGTTGAACCCACATTGTTTACTGCCTCCTCTCCACAAAACACAGATCACTCCTTATGCTGGCTGCTGGGAATGGGGACAGGCATGTACACAGCAAAGGCCTGCTCTGAAATCAGTGAAAGCAGGAGCAAGCCCTGAAGACCTTCTCTACATCACAGATTTGAACTGTTATTGGTTGGACCAACGGGATATCACTGTTGTACGTGTCAGTGGTGCAGACTAGACATTCTGCTTTGAATTAAGGACTTCACTCACTGGCAGAACCTTTAGAAAGCCAAAGTCAAACCAGCAGCTCAAGCAATGGGAGAGCATTTGATACCACTGCCCAAGTCCAACACAGCATGCTGTCCCTATGGATGATCTTTCATGGGCAAAGTTCTTTTGGGTCTGCACCACAATCACAGACCAGTAGGACTGAGTTTTCCCCGGTCTCAAGGACAGTCAGGAGTGGCCACAGAGCTTGGAGATAAGATCAGGCTTTTTCTGCACTTCTGTGGTGAAGCTGACATTGAAGGGCCAAGCCTGGATGAGACCCCACTCTCCGTGAAAGAAAGCATGGTACTCACTCTGGTGCCCGGCTGACCAATACCAATCCGGGACAGCCAGATTAAATCATTTGAATTTGAAAGTGCATTCTGGATGGAGTGGTACTGATCACAAATAACCGTAAATGTGCAATGTGACTAATGTGCCAGAGATCAGTGAAGGATTTAAACAGTGGAATTTTCTAAGCGAATGTGCCACTGATGGAACCCATGTGCCCATTCTCCATACCCTCTCCCCAACAATCCCAGGAGTACGTTAGCAGAAATGGGTACTACTCTATGGTAGTGGTGATGCAGGCCTTCGTGGACTATATGAGGTTCAAAAACTGGATTTTTCAACAACAGTCAGAGTGGAACTCTCTTCCCATCTACCAGCATTGACCATGATGGTGTTCTCTCCTCATTTTAATGTTTCAGTTTATAAAAAAAGAAGGCTGGATTGATGGGGGCCTATATATACATATGCGGGAAGAAGATATCTGATAGTAGAGAGTTCATTAATCTGGCAAACAGAGGCATAATCAGATCCAGTGCCTGGAAATAAGGCACACATTTTTATGTGAGAGTAATTAACCATTGGAACAACATACCAGGGAATGACGTATCAAGGTTTCACTTGTCAGATGTCTTTCTAGAAGTTATGCTCTATTTCAACTACAAATTATTGAGCTTGATGCAAGAATTATTGGGTGAAATTCTATGACCAGTGTTAGGCGGAAAGACTAGATGATACTATTGCCATGTTCTGGCCTTTAAAGTCTATGAAAAAACAGGGAAAAGATGATTCAGTTACACACTGAACAGGTGCAGGATAGTGGTGGTGGAGTGTGCTTTTAGGAGATTACCACAATAAAGCAAAGACCAGTAGTAGGGGGGATATAGTGTCTGAAAATTGGAGGTGTGCATATTTTCCTTTCCCTGGTCTGGCGCAGGAATGGAATGCCTCGGGGAAGTATGTTCTGGACTGAGGGAATGATGGTTGAGCAGGAGGTACTAGAGTTATTGTGTTAATGGGGCAGTCAGTGTCTTCTGTTGAGAGTTAATGTTAGAACTCCCAGCAGACTCAGCATGATGAGATACTGTTGGCTTCTTTTAAGACTTCCTGGCTACTTGGTCATCTGCTCCCTGAGACATGCTTCTCGCTGCGGGTTCATTCATTCATTGAGATCCATTATTTGTTTCTCATTTTTAGCTACTTAGGAGATGACAACTGAATTTCCCTAGTTTTTTTTTCCCTTCCTGGTGTGCCCTGTAATCTGCCGGGACCCTCCCTTCTTAGTGACCATGAGAAAAGCTCCACAAAAGATGTAACAATTGGCAAGTCTCTGTTCCTTGGCCTTGCTAAGCTGCTCTAGAGCCATAATCCTACCTACATCACATGGACTTTTAGGTTGTCTTTGAAAATTGTACTGGGTAGGAGGGCGAGTCTGGTGGATAGGGCACTGGATAGGGGCTTGAGAGACATAGGTTTAACTCCTGGTTCAACCACAGGTATCCTGTTTGACTGTGGGCATATAGCTGAATCTACCTTGTGCCTCAGTACACATCTGTTATATGGGGCTAGTGTTTCCTTACCTAACTGGGGTGCTGTGAGGATAACAATTCTTTAATGATTGTGAGAGACAGGTGTGGGCAAAATCACCTGTGTAGGCACGATATAGCTGCCTGTTTCTAGCTGCATGTGTTTTTGTGGGTGTGCCAACTTCAGCTATATTGTCTGGCAGGCAACGTTTCTGATATTCAAGCAGTTTTGACCCCGTTAATTTTTTACAAAAATTGTATTTAGGTAACTGCCGCACCCCTAGATTTGGGCCTCCCTGACCAAGCCTGTGCCCACAAAATAGTGCTTTTGAAAATGTAGCCTGGTAGCAATTAGCCATTTTTAAAAAGAAGTTCTATAGACGCACTGTATGATTTATCGTAAATAAGACCATATTTCATACACAGACACTGAATCACTAGCAGTGCCAAACCCAAGGCACTATGTATGCACATTTTTCTTTGCATTTTATCTCAGAAAGCTTGGATGTGTGAACTGTGAATCGTTGAGCATTTCACAATGGTTTCTTATTAAAAACTGCTGTAACACTGGACAATGGTGCTTTTGCTCATTTTGTTACATGTGTGTGTGTGTGTGTGTGGTGGGTAATACCAACATTAACACAGAGTTAAGCTAGAAAGATTTTTGCAAATGAAACTGTTTGGACTAGAACATTAATGGGGGCAAACTGTATGAATAGCTTGTTTGATATACTATTGAATTGGAATGTTGGAATGTACTATAGATTTTTAGCAGAGACTCTGCCAGTGGGACTGCATTTCCAATAGTCTCTAACTCTTGTTGCACAACCTGAGTGTTCAAGTGTACATTTAATATTTTTTTTTAAAAATCCAACATTACCTCATGACAATAAGACTATTAGTTTAGATGTTAATGTTAAAAAAAAATTAAGCATGCTCTAAAACAAGTAGAACCCTTCATTATGCACCCTAGTATATAACTGCCCTGGACACCCTGGCCTTCAGTTCAGAGCACATAATTCACATTGCAGTTTATTATCAGCTGCTAGAGGCCACAATGGGGACCACTGCTTAATTATATCCTGCTTTTCCTTTCTAGTTCCAAATTACTTGTAACTTAAGTTGCTGCAGTTTGTTGTCACTTTTATCATTTAACCTACATGAGTGGAAATGAAATGAGATCAGTGGTTCATTTCTTAAAATATAGTTAATCTGAGTCACTTGTCTTTTGCCAAAAAATTGAATGCTAATTACAGACATGATTACACGATACGGCTAATTAGCCATTCAAGAAGATATGTAAGCCCATAATTGTTTGTATTTTATCTGAAATATTGTAGTCCTACTTACTGTTTTCTCTCTAGTTTCTGCTTTCCTAAATATAGAAGGCCCAATTCTCATTTACATGTTAAACTCTGATTTCTTAACTATGTAGGGCCTGATTTTTATGGGGCTAATTAGCCTTCCAGGAAGAAATGTAAAGCCATAGTCAAAATTGTGGACTATGCAAAGTAAGTTAATTAAAATCACAATTGCGGTGGAAGCCTAATTGCAGGATCTGCAATATATGCAATATCGCAAATTAAGTAGGAGAGGAGGTGACCAGCCCTCTGTGGAGAAAGAAGTGGTTCGGGACTATTTAGAAAAGCTGGTCGAGCACAGGTCCATGGGGCCGGATGCGCTGCATCCGAGAGTGCTAAAGGAGTTGGCGGATGTGATTGCAGAGCCATTGGCCATTATCTTTGAAAACTCATGGCAATCGGGGGAAGTCCCGGACGACCGGAAAAAGGCTAATGTAGTGGCCATCTTTAAAAAAGGGAAGAAGGAGGATCCTGGGAACTACAGGCCAGTCAGCCTCACCTCAGTCCCTGGAAAAATCATGGAGCAGGTCCTCAAGGAACCAATTCTGAAGCACTTAGAGGAGAGGAAAGTGATCAGGAACACTCAGCATGCATTCACCAAGGGCAAGTCATGCCTGACTAATCTAATTGCCTTCTATGACGAGATAACTGGCTCTGTGGATGAGGGGAAAGCAGTGGACGTGTTGTTCCTTGACTTTAGCAAAGCTTTTGACACTGTCTCCCACAGTATTTTTGCCAGCAAGTTAAAGAAGTATGGGCTGGATGAATGGACTATAAGGTGGATAGAAAGTTGGCTAGATTGTCGGGCTCAATGGGTAGTGATCAATGGGTCCATGTCTAGTTGGCAGCCGGTATCAAGTGGAGTGCTCCAAGGGTCGGTCCTGGGGCCGGTTTTGTTCAATATCTTCATAAATGATCTGGAGGATGGTGTGGATTGCACCCTAGGCAAGTTTGCAGATGACACTAAACTGGGAGGAGAGGTAGATATGCTGGAGGGTAGGGATAGGATACAGGGGGCCCTGGACAAATTAGAGGATTGGGCCAAAAGAAATCAGATGAGGTTCAACAAGGACAAGTGCAGAGTCCTGCACTTAGGATGGAAGAATCCCATGCACCGCTACAGACTAGGGACCGAATGGCTTGGCAGCAGTTCTGCAGAAAAAGACCTAGGGGTTACAGTGGACGAGAAGCTGTAACAGTGTGAGTCAACAGTGTGCCCTTGTTGCCAAGAAGGCCAGTGGCGTTTTGGGATGTATAAGTCAGGGCATTGCCAGCAGATTGAGGGACGTGATCATTCCCTTCTATTTGACATTGGTGAGGCCTCATCTGGAGTACATCCAGTTTTGGGCCCCAAACTACAAGAAGGATGTGGAAAAATTGGAAAGAGTCCAGCGGAGGGCAACAAAAATGATTAGGGGACTGGAACCCATGACTTATGAGGAAAGGCTGAGGGAACTGGGATTGTTTAGTCTGCGGAAGAGAAGAATGCGGGGGAGATTTGATAGCTGCTTTCAACTACCTGAAAGGGGGTTCCAAAGAGGATGGATCTAGACTGTTCTCAGTGGTAGCAGATCACCGAACAAGGAGTAATGGTTTCAAGTTGCAGTGGTGGAGGTTTAGGTTGGATATTAGGAAAAACTTCTTCACTAAGAGGGTGGTGAAACACTGGAATGCGTAACCTAGGGCGGTGGTGGAATCTACTTCCTTAGATATTTTTAAGGTCAGGCTTGACAAAGCCCTGGCTGGGATGATTTAATCGGGGATCGGTCCTGCTTTGAGCAGGGGGTTGGAGTGGATGACCTCCTGAGGTCCCTTCCAATTCTGATATTCTATGATTCTATGATTCTAATCCAAGTCTCCAATATTGCAACCAGTATAGGTAAGCCAGGCAACGCGGATTAGTTTATCTTTTGTTTTATGTGAATTTTCCCTGTGTTAAGAGGGAGGTTTATTCCTGTTTTCTGTAACTTTAAGGTTTTGCCCAGAGGGGGATCCTCTGTGTTTTGAATCTGAATACCCTGTAAAGTATTTTCCATCCTGATTTTACAGAGATGATTTTTACCTTTGTTTTTTTTTAATAAAATCCTTCTTTTAAGAACCTGACTGATTTTTCCATTGTTCCAAGATCCAGGGGGTTGGGTCTTTGATGATTTTGTAACCAATTGGTTAGGATATTATTCTCAAGCCTCCCAAGGAAAGGGGGTGTGTAGGGCTTGGGGGGATATTTGGCGGGAAGATGTCTCCAAGTGGTCTCTTTCTCTGTTCTTTGTTTAAAATGCTTGGTGGTGGCAGCATACTGTTCAAGGACAAGGCAAAGTTTCAGAGTAACAGCCGTGTTTCTCTGTATTCCCAAAAAGAAAAGGAGTACTTGTGGCACCTTAGAGACTAACCAATTTATTTGAGCATAAGCTTTCGTGAGCTACAGCTCACTTCATCTGTACCTTGGGGAAGGTTTTAACCTAAGCTGGTAAGAATAAGCTTAGTGGGTCTTTCATGCAGGTCCCCACATCTGTACCCTAGAGTTCAGAGTGGGGAAGGAACCCTGACAGACACTAAACTGGATTCTGTTCCTGGCTCTCCTGCTAACCTGCTGTGTGACTTTAAACAAGTAACTTCTTCTCTTGGTAAAATCCTTGTTTCATTGAAATCAATGGGAGTTTTGCCACAAATCCTCTGATTCTGATTCTTTCCTCACCTTTGTCTTTTTTGTCATCTTAGATTGAGGCCTTCTGGGGCAGGGACTGTCTCTCACTGTGTGTTTTCACTGTGTCTGGCACAATGGGACATCAGTCTTGCTCGCTTGAAGTCCTAGGCATTAATGTAATACAACCAGAAATAATTTTACAGTTGATCTGAATTATCATGAAAATAACTTAAATACATATATATGTGCTTAAAAAAAGGTTTTGCTCTGTTTTAGTTTAAATCCTGTGTCGTGTGATGAAAAAAAATGCTACAGAAAAATATGTTCTTTCCGCAGGCTAAAGACTCGGAAACTGAGGAATGCACACAAAGGGAGAACAGACTCTTTTTAAAAAGGAAACACCACCTTCGGTGTATTACAGTTTTATTCCTGAGTGAACAGCAAATCTCAAGGCACATATTTCTCTAACGGGCGGTTGAACTTTGTGAGGTTTCACAGCTGAGCAACGTTGAATGACCATTCACACAACTTGACTTCTTCAGTCCAGTATTTCTTTTTCACCATCTCCATAAAGAAACTGAAAAAGTATCTGTTACAATGACCAGGTTTTGCCATTCAAATCTCTCTAAATTACAGGCTTTTCCTCTGGCCATTTAAAGTGGAGTCTATAATGCATGGCTGTTACTCTTTGACTTCACTGTAACTTGTTATTACTACACTAAACTGTAGTGGTCTGTACAAAAGGCTTTTCTATAAATATCTTCCTGGCTGCACAGCTAACAGTCCCAACCAGTAGCTCCTGCATTATTGAGCCTCTGGTTTTCTGCTCCCCTGCTGAGAATGGTTTTGAGTCGTTTTGAAATAAGAAGCCTGTAAACACTTGATGGCTGCTGGACTCCTGAAAATCTTATTAGCTGGAAGTCAGTAATGTTAGTATACAGCTGGATTTCATCCTGCTCACCATTTTGGTGAGGACAATTCTTTTTTCAGATTCCAGGGCTTTTTAAGGGACAGGAGGCAATGGAAAAAGTGATACAGCTACTATATATTTGTGTTGCCATTATTTAATCATGTCACTTGGCTAAAGTTCATGAATAAAATCCTGGTCCCATTGAAATCAATAGCAAAACTCCCATTAACTTTAGTGAGGTTGGGATTCCACCCTATTTCTTTGTGTCATGCTGATGGCTAGAGGGATCTCACAGGATAGTCTTCACTGAGCCCTGCATTATGCTTTTTTATTTTGGTCAGCAGAACCCCTGGCAGATACTGTCCAGTGGTAGAAAGTCTGGCCAGAGAGAATACAAGGAACTTGTAAACCCCACTGTGCCTGAGGGCCTGCAGCCAGTCAGTTCAGCCCTCCCCAAATTGACTTGGCTGGCTAGAACACCTAGGGGGTGCACTGAGTCAGTACACCCAGGGATAGCTATTGCTGACAGGGCTCCAAGTTAAAGCTGCCCTCCCATGTCTGAAACCATGCCTCCCTGAGCCACACATGGCCCTATTTGGATAGATTGTATCTTGTACCTCCTTTATGAGCAAGGAAAAGTCAAGTCAAATTCATGTATCTAATTCGATTTAATTAATCGAATTAGACTAGAAGCTCTTAGGGGCAGGGATTGTCTTGTAGGGTATGTCTGCACGGCAAGTTTCTGCGCAACAAGTTATACCACTTTTATTAAAGTGCTAGAATTAAACCGCTGTTGCGTGTCCACACTGCGCTCCTTGTGACGCTGGAGCGCATCCACATAAGCAGCTCTTGCAACGGGACAGACAGCAGTGCACTGTGGTAGCTATCCCACTGTGCAACTGGCAGCAGGGTGCTTTGGGAGGGGTTTGCAATGCTTCATGGGGCAGGCACAGCATCACATGACGCAGGGTTCCCAATCCCATTGTTCCATGGGCATCCTACTACATTGCCAGCTGCTTTTCAACTGAAGTGGGGTGGGGTGGGGCAGTGTGGGTGACAGGGAGTGTGTGTGTATGGAGAGACTGTGTTTTGGGGGTCAGAGAGTGTGTCAGCATGCTGTCTTGTAAGTTCAGACAGCATCAGGAAGCAACTTGTCCTGAGGCAGGGGGAGGTGGACACCCAGACATCAGCCCCCGGCTCCCTGCACATACACACACACACACACACACACACACACACACACACCGCCTCTCTGTTCAACAGCATGAGCATTCCACGTTAATGGTTTGCTTTGTGTCCTGGAGCAGATCAGCACAGCACGCAAGGGCTGTCAGAAATGGAGCTTTGAAAGAGGAGGGGCACATCTCTCCAGGGCAGCCGAGTTCAAAACAATGAGCAGAGCAGCCACTTGAGGGATCATGGGACGCTTCTGGGGGCCAACTGATGGCTTTCTGCACTGTAATGTGTTTACACTGCCAATACAGCGCTGGAGCCTCTGCACTGTAAGGCTTACGACTCTCATCGAGGTGGGTTTTTTGCAACACTGCAACTAAGGAATTTCTGCGCACCAAGTGGCTTGGCAGTGTGTACACCTCGGGAGTTACACCGCAGAAAACTACTTTACTGTGCAGTAACTTGCCAGTGTAGACAAGGCCTTACAATGTGTAATGCCAAGTACAATGGATCTTTGATCTTCTTTGAGGCTTCTTGGCTCTGCTGTATTACAAATAGTAATAATAATGAGGGGATATAGAACTGTCAACAATATTTGGCACTTATGGCAAACAGTATTTCCATATTGAAAACACGATACAGACATTAGCTAATTAGTTCCTTTACACTTTTGAGAGGTAGTATTGCCCACCCTAAGTGTTCAAAAATCATGAGTCAGACCCCCAAAATCATGAAATTGGTTTTAAAAAATCTAGAATTTTTTGGAAAAAAAATTAGCCTTTTTCTTGGCCTTCTAGTATTTGAGCCTTGAGGCGTCACATTTTCCAGCCTTTCTCTGCAACTGTGGGGGCTAGAAACTTACTCTTTAGAAAATGTTAGCTGAGATCTCACATAATCATATGACTCCCAGAGCTGAGGCTTTAATATCAATTCCAAATATCATGAGACCTGTAATTAAACCTTGAGAGCAGGCAACAGTGAGGAAGATGGCTTTGATTCTTGTGTTACAGATGGGGAAAAAGAAGCAGAGGGTTTAAGTGAGAGTGACTTGCTCAACATCAAGTGTTTCTACCCCGTCCCCAGGAGTTTACAAAAATGTGAGTCAGGCAGGTCCCAAAAAATCATGAAATTGGTTTTACAATCGTGAGATTTAAAAAGACTCCAAACAAAGAAATTTTGATTCTTTTTATTTGCTTTCTGGTTTCTGAGCCTTTAGGGTAACTTTGCTTCACATTTTTAAGTTCTCCTTAAGTTTTTAAATGAAAGCTGATTCCAGCAGTGTGAGTTTCAATAAAAACACCAAATATCACAGGAGCTGGTGACACAGAGATCACTGAGATTTGGTGGCTTCTTGCTGCTTAGCCAGTTACTCATTCCTCTAAACCACGCTGCCTTTCAATATGTTAATGCCCGCTATTGAGAAGAAAATCATGGAAATGCACTTGGTGTGTGGTTGTTTTTGAAACCAGGATTTTCCTTAAAAGAACGGGCTGGATGCGAGCTCTGTTCGTTGAACTGACAATGCAGTCCTCTGACAAAAATACCAACATGATGTGTATTTTTTTATTTGTCTATGCACACAGTCCTGGATAGTTGACTTTTTGATTTTAACAGGCTGGCTGTATGAAATGCTGTGTAGTAGTAGCACTGTATGTAAGGGAGCAGTACGACTGCTCAGAGCTCCAATATGAAACTGCAGAAAAATCTGAGAGTCTCTGGATTAAGTTTAGAAGCGTGAGCAACAAGGGTGATGTTGTGGTGGGAGTCTGCTATAGCCCACCGGACCAGGGGGATGAGGTGGACGAGGCTTTCTACTGGCAACTCACGGAAGTTACTAGATCGCAGGCCCTGGTTCTCATGGGAGACTTCAATCACCCTGATATCTGCTGGGAGAGCAATACAGCGGTGCACAGACAATCCAGGAAGTTTTTGGAAAGGGTAGGGGACAATTTCCTGGTGCAAGTGCTGGAGGAACCACTGGGGCAGAGCTCTTCTTGACCTGCTGCTCACAAACTGGGAAGAATTAGTAGGGGAAGCTAAAGTGGATGGGAACCTGGGAGGCAGTGACCATGAGATGGTCGAGTTCAGGATCCTGACACAGGGAAGAAAGGAGAGCAGCAAAATACGGCCCTGGACTTCAGAAAAGCAGTCTTTGACTCCCTCTGGGAACTGATGGGCAGGATCCCCTGGGAGAATAACATAAGGGGGAAAAAGAAAAGGAGTACTTGTGGCACCTTAGAGACTAACCAATTTATTTGAGCATAAGCTTTCGTGAGCTACAGCTCACTTCATCGGATGCATACTGTGGAAAATACAGAAGATGTTTGTTTTTATACACACCTATTCTATGAGTTGTCTGTGGAGGCTTATAGCTAAAGGCATAACATTCTAAATTACATAACAACAGTGCTACAGTAGATCCAGTGATACTGTCTAAACAACTACAGTAACAGGGGTTCCAAGGAACTGAAAACTTTAGCTGCCCAAAATTACTGGAACTGTTGTGTACATATGCCATAATAAAAGGGTATGGACATGATGGATGGTTCTGCAGTTATAGCAGATACAGATACACCAGGCGATCAGTTTAAATGGACAACAATTGAAAATGCAAACCCAGAATGTCTATCAGGACTTTGAACTCCTTCTTTTTCTGTAAGAACTAGTTTTCACAGACACCCACACCTCTGTCCCTCTCCTTCTGACATTTCTCTTCTTGATTTGGTAAACCTGTCCCACCTTTTGTATGAAACTTAAAACCTAAGGCCTGACCACTTGCGGTCACTGAAAATCACATGGCACTTTTTGCAAGAGTAGGGTTCTTAAACCTCATGTCCTGACCAAATTCCAGTTTGAGTAACTATATTCAGGGGGCCTGTGTGGGGATTCCCTTAGGCCCAGCACACTTTGGGACATCTCTGCTCCATGGTATAGAGCTCAGAGCAACCGTACAGAGGGAGTGGGAGGAGAGCATCTTGGTCCAGCTGAGCCAGGTGGACCGAAGGGAGAGGGAAAGGAGAAAAGGAAGGAACTGAGTAAATTGCCTTGAAACCCCACCTCCTTGGATTGGAGGTAAAGCAGAATGTCTCCTTGTTGCCCAGCTCACTTTTACCAACCCTTTGAGAGAAAATGGAAAGCAACTGCTGCCGTCAAACAATAGAAAGGGGAGGGTGCAAGGTCTCTTGCAGAAAACCATTACAAATCAATGTGTCTTGGACAGATGGAGAGTACGGGAATCTTCAACACTCCCCCTAGGAACAGGGAAAGGAAAGAAGTCATCTTTCCTGCCTTTCTCAAGGGGAAACATATCACCATATCTTTCCAATGTGGTAGAGCAAGGGAGGGTGTGCTCAGAAAAATGCTAGATTGAAAGCACTCTGCCTGCCTAAAATTAGATCTTAAAATGTTGTTTTTCTCTTAAAATATAGGCAGCACTTTCCTTGGTCTTGTTACCACTGGCCAGATGGAATCGCATTGCTACTTCTCAGACTCATGAGGGCTGCTAAAATGTTCTTTATACAGAATTTCATATTATGGTCCAAGTTCTGCTATCATAAAGCTAAGACTTCCACGGTTCCAATGGGAGTTGCGTTGTATAACTGAGCGCACCATTTGGTCCCTGTCATAAATATAAAAGGAAGGGTAAACATCTTTAAATTCCTCCTGGCCAGAGGACAAACCCTTTCACCTGTAAAGGGTTAAGAAGCTAGGATAACCTCGCTGGCACCTGACCAAAATGACCAATGAGGAGACAAGATACTTTCAAAGCTGGGGGGAGGGGGGGAGAAACAAAGGCTCTCTCTGTCTGTGTGTTGCTTTTGCCGGTAACAGAACAGGAATGGAGTCTTAGAACTTAGTAAGTAATCTAGCTAGATATGCGTTAGATTCTGTTTTGTTTAAATGGCTGATAAAATAGCTGTGCTGAATGGAATGGATATTCCTGTTTTTGTGTCTTTTTGTAACTTTCGGTTTTGCCTAGGGGGATTCTCTATGTGTTGAATCTGGTTACCCTGTAAGGTATTTACCATCCTGATTTTACACAGGTGATTCTTTTACTTTTTCTTCTATTAAAATTCTTCTTTTAAGAACCTGATTGCTTTTTCAATCTTTTCTTAAGATCCAAGAGTTTGGGTCTGTGTTCACCTATGCAAATTGGTGAGGATTTTTATCAAGCCTTCCCCAGGAAAGAGGGTGTAGGTTTTGGGAGGATTTTGAGGGAAAGACATTTCCAAGCAGGCTCTTTCCTGGTTATATATCTGTTAGACGCTTGGTGGTAGCAGCAATAAAGTCCAAGGGAAAAAGGAAAATAGTTTGTACCTTGGGGAAGTTTTAACCTAAGCTGGTAAAAATAAGCTTAGGGGTTTTTCATGCAGGTCCCCACATCTGTACCCTAGAGTTCAGAGTGGGGAAGGAACCTTGACAGTCCCTGAGAGCAGAATTTGGATTTTAGATTCCAAATGCATGTGGTATTTTATTCCCGGACAGAGCATGTTTGCGGCTGGTGATTTCTGCTGCTACTGCTGCTTAAGGTCATCTACACATGCAAAATGTGTCTCAGTGGGCACTTGACAGTGACAATGTAGATAAATATTTTAATTCACATAAACATTGCCTTTACATTTCCAGAACTGTAGTAAATAGTCTCAAATCCCAGAAGCCATTTAGACCCGTCAAGTATCACATTGTTGGGGATTATTTTTGAATAAGGTTGATGTACTGCATTATTTCATTGATCACAGTCCAGGTCTAGAGGATGAGTTACCATTTGTTTTACAAATGGCTATGTACCCTCTTGCAATAAAAGAAAATCTAACTGGACAGGAACAAAGTGTGGAGACCAAATGGCTTTTAAAAACTATGAACAACTCAGGAAACTTCCCTGAGCTTGCCACAAATCATTTAAAAAATTAAATTACCCTCCACCTGCTAGTAAGCATGGAGAGTGGGCATTTAAAAAAAGACTCTGGACATTCACACTTAAATTGCTGTTGTCTTGTTGCATTCCATTGTCCGTACACATGGCCACCCTGGAAATACAGTTGCTTCCTGTTCTGAATGGGTCCTCTCCACCTGACAACAGGAATGTAAAGCTGTATTGTGTGGCTGCCCAAGACTGCAGTTCCCCAGAGGCACTTGGGCTCCACTTACCCCAGTGACACAGAGGCTAGTGGGGATGACACAGGGGAAAGAAAAACTATTGACGCTAACATTGTATAAGATGAGGAACAATAGAGGCCCATTCAAGAACGGATGGTTTAGCCACAACAAATCCTGCATCTTGGCAGGGGATTAGACTAGATCAGTGGTTCTCAAAGCCGGTCCACCGCTTGTTCAGGAAAAACCCCTGGCGCGCCAGACCGGTTTGTTTACCTGCCACATCCGCAGGTTCGGCTGATTGAGGCTCCCACTGGCCGTGGTTTGCCACTCCAGACCAATGGAGGCTGCGGGAAGCAGCGCGGGCCCAGGGATGTGCTGGCCGCCCTTCCCGCAGCCCCCATTGGCCTGGAGCGGTGAAACGCGGCCAGTGGGAGCCGCGATCGGCTGAACCTGCGGACACGGCAGGTAAACAAACCGGTCCGACGCACCAGGGGCTTTCCCTGAACAAACAGAGGACTGGCTTTGAGAACCACTGGATTAGGTGACCCTTGCGGTCCCTTCTAACCCTATGATTCCATAGAGATTTCAGTTCAGGGCTTTGATACCACAGAAATAAGCACCTTTGAAATAGCTGAGCTATTTTGGGGCAGATCCTTGAGTGGTGTCAATTTGAAGAGCTCCAGTTCATCCAGTTGAGGATCTGACCCATAGTTTTCACAATACAGAACTCTGCAGGCACACGAATTGAGTAGCATGCTTCACTAGTGCACTATGGCAACTGAACCCAGGGATAGTTTACATTCTGTACACTGTACACTGTCCACACTGAAACATTATAGGTAACTAGATTCAAGTAGAACTGGTGCCCCTGAACTAGCAGCTAGTATAAATTCATTGGAGTGTAGCTGTCCTGCAGTGTCACATAAGGAGTTTAATGAACACAAGGACCTGCATTTTCTACTCAGGACAATGACTTCAAGTATCTAATTGCCAGTGAGAACTGCAGCATGATTTGGTGAAGTCTGCTGCTTTCCCATGCTGGTGTCATGCTTTTGCAGAGCTTCATCTGTTGTACCCTAAGTGCAATTTGCAGCCACAGCAAAAGCATTATTGCTTGTAATGGAATAGAGAGCTCAGAGCTGTGCAGTGGACTCTGTGTACTTCCACAATTGCACTGTTAATGAATTAACTGCTTGAATGCATTCTGTAGTCCCCCAAACAATTATTTTAGCCTGTCATAGCAGATTGAAGTTGGCTAGTAACAAGTACAGCTTTCTGTGTAGTTTAATTCTGATTCAAGTCACTTACATCATGCATAGTATGGTTGTTTTCTTTGAGAGGGTCTCAAGTAATTTTGTCAGATATATTTCCATACTTGCACTTGGAGGTTCCCCAGGCATGCCACCTTTGTGTACGTATGTCTGCGTGTGCTGTGTAGCCTAAATGTTCAAAAGTGACAAGTGAGTTTGGGTGTCCAATTTGAGACACTTTATAGGGGTTTGATTTTTAGAAAGGGCTGAGCAACTGACCTTTAAAAATCAGGTATCTCAGTTGGGCACCCAAAATCACTAGTCACTTCTGCCAAATTCAGACCGTATGTAATCACAGCCCAGAATCATTCTGCTCTGTGTTGCGGCTGCACATTGGGTTTGAGAAAGATGCCTGGACTAGACCTACCAGGATACTTCTTACTAGTAGGAGAACATTCAGTCACCAGTGTGTGTTAATGATGCGGGTCTTGGGAGTTCAGCCAATCATTTCACAAACTTTGCTGGTTTATTGTTGCACCAAGACAAAACAATGTAACAAATACACAGAAATGGGAAAAGCCCTCAAATATTTAACATGTAAGTACTAAACTAGGCAACCTGCAGCAGGCTCCCAGGAAGTGAGTCCTTTGTTGTTAGGTTCTTGGCACTTACGGGCCTTGAGTGCAAAAACTCCTTCTCAACTGCCATCACCTCATGTCTTTAATCTGCATCTAGCTGGTTTTTATAGTCCTGTAGATTCTGAACAAACTGGTACCTACTCTCTAAGCATGTCTTTCTCACCAAAACTGCCAGCCTCTTTCTGATTTTTCTTTCTATCCTAGCTGGGCTGTTCTACCCACCTGCAATGAGTAAACAAAATTGGACACTACAATCAGGGCTCCTCTGGAGACCCTGTGGTAGCTGCATAACTTCCCAGAGACTGTCTGGCTGGGTACTGTAAGTTCATTCTCTCTAGTAAAGTGTTAGAAAGCACTGGAATGCTCCAGTGTCTTTTATACCCGTATTTTCTACTTTCCCCACTGAATGATGGGGCATGCGTCCGGTTACAAAGTTATACAGGGAAAAAATAATTCATGGCAGTATCACCATGTAAATTGCATAGGGAATATTCTGCCTTTCACAGGGTAATTCCCATAAAAACAGGGGTTCTCTAACTGGGGGTCATAAGGTTTCAGTTTCCACCCCAACCCCCACTTCACCTATAGCATTTATAATAGTGTTAAATATAAAAAAGAATGTTTTTAATTTATGGGGGGGTCGCATTCAGAGGCTTGCTGTGTGAAAGGGGTCACCAGTACAAAAGTTTGAGAACCACTTCATTAAAATGAATCTCCTATAGGAACATATTGTGAATATATCTTAATCTCTTTATCTATAAATTGTCTGGAAAACCCTTAGCGCAGACACAGCAAGATGCACTTGTTTGATGCTCAGAAATCAAAGGTTCCTTATCATGCTCGTAAAACTTTTTTAATGTTATATAATCCACATCATAGGCCGCTAGGGTGCTGGTCAATGTAAACCATTAAAATCAATATTTAAACAAAATTGGGTCAAGTAACCAGCTGGTCAAAAAGGCTAAGGAAAAGAGAAACTAAGAAAGGAAGTGTTGTTCAGAAAGGGAAGATAAAATGTCAGGGATTAACTGATCTAATTAAGAAGACCTTACACTGAGTCCTGAAAAGCTACTAGGGTTCTGGTTATTGATATAAGTGGTGGTACTAGCTTGTGTCTAATGAACAGTTGTGACAATATGAGAGCAGAGCTCAGTGGGCTGAAAGAGAGCATAAGCAAATCACAATATCCGAGCGCCAATCATGTATTTGCATAGACCAGTGAGTGTACTGAATGAGCACTCTGTCAGTGACCACACTGATTCTTTTGGCATGCCCACAAGCAAACTGGGAAGTGGAAAGTGAAACCAGACAAAATTACATGATGCCAAAATAGAAAGAAGCTCCTGCTTTGTGCTTTCATACCCCAGGATCTCTCCAGAGCTGCTCTGGAAATGCACATGAGAAGAGGCCGTCAGTGATTTTCAGATACCTGTCATATTTTCTCTAGCCCGTTTCTGTGGCAGGCACACTTTCTGTATTTGGCTGGTCTGCCAATAGCCAGCTTAACACTTCTAAGAGAGAGAACACTGAAATGGATCAACATATCCTGGAGCTGCAGGATGCCCTTCAGCATGACCCAGTTTGTATTGTGCTATTCCAGAGAAGTGTTGTTGCCTTACACTCTCAGTATTCATTATTTATCAATGGCAAACAAATAATAAAACAAGTTTTATCCTACTGCTGACACAAATCTATGAGCTGCTGCATGCGATCAATTCTCAGACTATGTGTCACCTGACAAAAGTTCCCCATAAACAGGGGCTGATTCAGGAACCTCACAGAGAGCCTGAAAGCATGGTACTGCTAAGCCACTTCGTGGATTTCTCAGACTAACTTTTCTAGATTTACCAAGCCTTCTCAAATAACCTTTGGCTGCAAACTGAACATTTATAATGTGGGTGGCATAAAGGGCAAACTTCATTGAAATGATTACCCACTTGCCAGGAATCCCAGGGACTGCACCTAATTTGCATATTTTAATTGCATAGCCGTTCCAAAACAAAGAAAGCAAACCAGAGTCAAAATGGGTTGTTCCTTTCCTGAAAGTCAGATTTTAATAAGACTGAATATTTTTATCCAATTATCTTGATTCCCTGTCCCCAACTATGCAATGTCAGTCACTCCTGCAAAGAAAATAATTTTTAGATATGTAACCTGTCCTTCCCCTATTATGAGCTGCACTACTCTCTTAAGGATAGTGAAGGTGGCCGTGCTGCATGTTACCAAAAAGCTGATTGTGTGGTATTTTCTAACTTTTGTGGAAGCAGGAGGTATCCTGAATGTCACAAGATTGCCAGCCCAATTTTGCATACACACGAAGCATCTGAACTTCAGGGTACTGATCCAAACTGAACTTCTGAACCTTAAGAGGTGTTGCTTTCAAATGCTGCCTCTTGGGAGCATCACAGGTCCTATAGTGATATTAGGTCCTATAGTGATATTAGGTCTTTCTCCCCCATATACAATTTACCCCACTGTTCTATAATTTCTCTAGTACAGCATAATAGGTTTAATCCTTAAAACCCCTTTCGCTCAAGAATATCACATTTTAACATAAGCTGTCTGCTATGGATTTAAATATATTCTATGATCAACAGATTTTGAGGTAGTCCTATTTATTACCACATACAACAATTCAGAGTATATTGCCATGTAAATTGTAGTTTTACATATAATGACCATAATTTGCCTTCAAGGAGTAAATAGCGGTGTACTTACATTAGACCATGGCACTCAGCTATGTAGGCCTTGCTCAGCAAAACTCTCACTGATGTCAAAAGGGAGTGTTAACTGAAAAAGGATTTTAAGACTAAACCACAAATAAATAGCTGATAGTTGCCTTTCATTTGTATGGAAGTTGTCTGACCATTGTAGAAATAAGAGTTAAGACTAAAATTAATAGTAAATAGATGTATAAATTATAGTAATGATACACAGAAAAATACCAAGTGTCAAGATTTCCGTTTCAAACACTATTGTTATTGTAGTGCTTTTACAATGGATTGTCCTGAAAGTTGGTTATTGAGAGGGGAATGTGCCTGTTGAGGAAATTAGCTTTTAGTCTTGTTTTGTTTGTTAAACTTGGCAGTCATGGGAGTCTAAAAACTCTTAATTAAAATCAGTTGGGATATTGAGAGGAAAACAATAGGACAACAAGTCAAACAAGCTGGAGGAGAGAAAACACAAAGGCAAAGGGGAACTTTCAAACTGCTATGCCAGACAACTCTGACTAACATTAATGCGAGTCACATGGGCAGTGCTTTGAAAAATGCAGGAGAGAAGAAAATACATCATTTAAATAAATTCTGCAGACTTCCAAGCTAACCTGTTCATTTAGTCGAAAACAAGGAGGATATGGCTTCCATGAAGTTGCTGGACAGTATCGCTGCTGTAATTTATTAAAAGGAAGGTTTATTTTACCTCAGTTATGTTTGTTGTATGTTAAATATTGTGCCAATGTGTGACTGTCCTTCTGAAACCATGCAGAAATCTCATGATTTTGTTACACATTCAAAATGTAGCCCAGGTTTGCTGAAAAATTCATCAGCCTTTTGACTAAATCTTAACCTTGTTTCTAGGTAAACCTGAGGACTCAGATGAAAATTGGGATTTATGCCTGAACTTCTGGGTTTGTCCAAATCCTAAATACAATATAGGATTATGATCCCCTATGAACCAAAATCAATGAGCATCGCTGAGTTAGCACAGCATTTGCTAAGTAAGGCTTGAATCAATTCAAACACATTACTCTTATTTCATAATATATAGTGGATAAGATGTGTGAGAGAAGCAGGAGTAAAACCATGTCTCCATCACAAAGACTGTTGTTATCTACTCCATTAGAGGTCTTGCAAGCAAGCTGCTTAATCTCTCTGTGTTCCTGACATGTAAAATGAGCCTAATATTAATGATTTGGGTCCCAATCCTGTAAACCTTTATGGCGTGTTCTAAAGCCAATTGACATCAATGGGTTGGGCGCTACCAAATCCACAGCCTTGAAAAATGCATCACAGACTGTGAAGTCTGGTTTCCCCCATGTAATTGGGGGGTGGGGGGTGGCGGTATGGCCACCCTTAGTTCTGTGCTGCCTGCAGAGCTGGGCGGCTGAAAAGCGGTTGCTGCTGGCCAGGCTAGCCCAGAAGGCAGCACCGCCACCATCAGCAGTGCAGAAACAAGGGTGGCATGGTATGGTATTGCCACCCTTACTTCTCTGATACTGCTGGCATCAGCACTGCTTTCAGAGCTGGGTTCTTGGCCAGCAGCTGCCACCCTCCGGCCACCCAGCTCTGAACGGTGTACAGAAGTAAGGGTGGCAATATTGCCACTCCCCTACAATAGCCTTGCGACTGCTCCGGTGACCAACTTTTGGGGTTGGGACCCCCACGGTTACAACACTGTGAAATTTAAGATTTTTTAAATGCTATCACCGTGAAATTTACCAAAATGTACCTTAAATTTGGTAGGGCCCTATCAATGGGATTTTAGGACTCCCTTTGAAGTTAATGGGACTACTCAAGTGAATGTGGCTTCGTCACATGAATAAGGGTTGAAGGACATTGCTAATTAGTTAGATGTAGATCTGGGAATGACTCTGGTTTTGTTTAACTTTTCAATTTACTCTGCATCACTAGACTAAACAGGCTGTTCTTGGAGCAAAGAAATGCCTAAACCTACAGTGTTTTTTTACCCTTTCCATATTACTTGGCTTTGTTCATGCTCTAGTGTAGTGTCAATCTTGGAATCCAACCAAGCAAAAGTAGGTGTCCTACTTTTTGCCTCTGAAATTCTGGTCATACTGTGGCTACAGCTATACATTTAGCACCCAGAGCAAAGTCTCAGTATTTATTTATAAATGTATAGTATTTATTTCAATATTTTAAAATTCAATTACAAGGCTAAGAAAGAAAACGTGGATTTTCCCCCAAACATTAGCATAAAATGTTGCATAAAGAAAAGAAAGAATTATTCTGTATAGGATAGATTGTTAGGTCTAGTGAAAGCGAATAAAGAGTGAATCATAACATTGTCAAAGCATGAATGCTTCCTTATTTGGTGGTCATGCAATAATATTAAAAAGCAAAATATGGGAGTTTCTCTGATTTGAAGAACAGGGTCGTTATTATCTGTGTTGCAAGTACAGCCACTTATTCTTGTGCCAATAATTTTTTTTTCAAAACAGTTTAGTACTAGAGTAATTATACAAAAAGGCAAATATTAATGTTTTTAGATAGATGGTTGTTTAATAAGTTTCTGCTGTGCAAATATATGTAGCCTTAATATTTTTCCTTTCCTGTAAAGAAATGTAACAGGAGCTACCTGATCTAGTGGTACTGGGTAAAAGTAAACTGGTACCAAACGTTTACCAAGAATGCTGCTCCTAAAAAATCCTACCCCAGCATCTGGGATGTGGCACTATCTATCTTTCAATTCTGTAATCTGTCCTCACTCTGCTTCGGCAAGGCCAGTATATGTATTGGTTTTGTGATCTACAGTGAAAGAATACTGGAGGAAGTGAAGGAGGAGGGGCAGTTCTGTGGTTAGGGCACATGACGGGGTGCTACAGACTTATGGACATATCTTTAAAAGTATTTAAATGTCTTAAAATACAGACAGGTGCATAAGATTTTCCATTGCACTCAATGTGAGTTAGGCACCTGTGTGCTTTTGAAAATATTGTTAGGTGCCTATCTCTTTAGGCATTTAAATACCTTTTAAAAATCTAGCCCTTGATTTTTCTGTGCTTTAGTTCCCTCCACTGTAATCTGGGGATAGAAATATTTACCTTCCTCACAAGTGAATGAGGCTTAACTCATATTTTACCAAATTCTTTAATGAATATCCAGTCAGCTTCCAGAACCCACCAGGGTTAAATAATCTGTCTCCAGAATGGCAAACATCTGCCCTCCTAAACTCTGGAGGGACTTAACCTCCAATCTTTCCCAAATTTCTATGCTGGCTCCAATTTCATGGGAAGCTCGTATACTATAAGAAAACAAAGAGAGAGAATGGATGGTACAGGCTACTGGCAAAGTTTTACACAGCTTTTCAATTCAAGTCCAGAGCCTTAATGACTGCATGTTTTTACTATCAGATGGCTGGTTGGTGGCCTGGGGGTGGGGCTTGATTTCAGAGTAGTTGTAACTAGAAAGGCAACAAAACTATCACTGCTGTTGACATTAACTGGCAACCTGGTGGGCAGTTTCAGTAAAGTGGCCAAAGGACTGAATCAGAAGATAAAGTTGCAGGGGAAGAAATGGACTGATACTGTATTACTTGAGAAACAATTGCAACCATATAATTCAAGACCACACAGTAGCGGAAAGAGGCAAAGTTAAGGCAGTACAGGTAACTTTAACTGCTTAACCATGCGACCTAATCATTCTCTTAAAGTAGCAATTGTGTGGATTCATAGTCTAAACGTTTTGCATTGAATCAGTTTCTTAATAGGGGAGGTCCACCCCAAAATCCTGGGTCAAAGAACCCCAGAGCTTTGGGGAGAATTGGGTCTTGATCCCAGCTTTGTGGCTTAGACCCGTCTCAATATGTCATTCAATCATTTTAGAACAGCTCTGTTTTAGAAACTGGGCTCAACTGCTTTAGAAGATTTTTTTCAAAAACAAAATAAATATCCTTTAAAGCAGAGACTGTGTCCCTTGTAGTGGTGAAGAGAGAGGACTCGGTTGCAATGGGAGTCTTTATCGAAGCTGCTGAACATACACACCCTCTGTGTAGCATCTTGGCCTTCTTCACAGGAGTGAATTTCATCAGGTCTGAGAACAGTAGCCTTCTCCACACAGCTTCATGAATGAGAAGTTTGCCTAAATCCTGGCCTGGATTCTGCAATCATGGAATGGATTACTGACTACCCAGGTCAGTATTGTGTGTGTGTGTGTGTCTAAGAGATGTTTGACAGAGTTATAAGCTCTGGGGACCAAGCCCAACTCACTGCAGGCACTGGTTATTGATTGATCAATTGAGGCATCATCCACAACATTAAGCAAATACACAACAGACAACACATTTGAATGATTTTAGTTTAGCTTAGACATATTATAAAACAAGGCTTTGGTCATCTGAAGTGTGCACTATTGCCCAGAAATGCATTACCCGAAAGGCAACTGCTGTTCTAAAATGTAAACTTAAATTTTTTTAAACAAGAAAAATCAAGAAAACGTGGTGATGTAGTACATCTGGCTGGGCATTGTGTTAGAGACGTTGCAATTTCAATAGCTGACCCAAAAGCTCCATTTCTATTGAAAAGTTCTTAAATTATTTAATCATTTTTGGTTAAAATCTAAACCCATTTGACTTCTGCTTCAAAGCTCCTTTTTAGACAACAGTGTAATGCAGACAGATGATTCAACAACCTTCATTATGGCTGTCTCTGTTTGCCATCTAGTTTGATTTATGTGTTACCTCTTCCAGATTGTAGACATATAGTTTCCCTCACACCATATGCAAATTAGAGAAAATAGAAGGATGCAGTATGGTGTAGTGAGGCAGGATGTCAAGACACAGTAAACTTTTTAAAAACAACATCAAATGAAAGGCCTTAGCATAATGAAAAGGAATTTTGTGGTGACTGTAAAGGATTCTGACATATGTCCTTTATCCATGTGAACAAAAATACTTAGTCTGAAAAGCCCATGGAGATCTGTGTGACCAATTTCCAGACAGGGGGGAAAAAATCCTTCCAGAAAATAAGAAAAAAAGCTGTTTGCACTGCAACAAATGCCTACAGTACTGACATGAATTATGAAATTGCTGGCTGTGACTCATCAGCCTTAATAAATGGAATGAACTGGAAATGGAGCAAATCCTTTTTCTCGTGGTGAAAACTGCTTGAGTTTACATTTTTGCTCAGAAAAAGGGCTTCTACTGAACAAACCTGTCTGTCATTGTATTGTTATCCAGTGGAAAGGGGAGAGACATTCATTGTTAGGGAAAGAAGATGGGAGAGTGGGATTTTGTGAAACTTTAAGAACTTTGCAGAAAGCTCTAAAAGAAGTGTGGGGTTTTTTTGTAAAATTTATTTTGAAATTTAAGATTTTGGGGAAAAATCCAATCTACATTTCTCTACTCTGCCTGCAGAGAAAGTGTTCAGAAGACTGCAACAAAAAGCAAAGCTCCTCCCTCTTACTGATAGAGGACTGATGTCCATCATTCCTAAAATCATCATCTCTTGTGGAGCCAATTGCTACCCTTGTTGCCAAGTTTCAGCAGAGTGGCCAAGGACAGAGTAGTCTATACTTTGATGGGGTGTACAAAGATCTCACTGGCTCAGGGCGGGAAGGGGATAACGGTTTGCTTCTCTCCCCACCCCCCCAAAAAGGGCTATAGCTGGCTCTGCCCTATTGCATGTGGAGATTAAGATACTGTGATGGTAAAATCCAGATGAGTTTACCAGGAGATCTGGTGCCCACAGCCACGAGTGCTGTCCTGTAGATGACATCTCAGAGGCCCTGTGCTAAAGTGACCCCTCCTCCACTACGGGTTAGCTGGAGTTGACTTTCCACAACTCAGCATGCTGTTCCTGAGTCAGCCAGCTGAGTCAGGGATAACTTACGCAACAAGAATCTCTCCATTCTCCTTAGGACTGAGTGCACTACACTGACAGTCAGGTTAGTCTATTCTAGTGCAGAAAGTGAAGGGATATTTATTTTAAAAGACTGACCTAAAAACTCCAGTTGAGATGATGCTGTTTCCAAGGCTGACTTGGTTCAGAGAAAAAAAAAAGCCAGAGATGCACATTCACATTGTTAGGGTAATTACTAGATTGCCCGATGCCAACTCTGTCCACATATTTATTCAAGTGACACCATCATAGGACCTAATCACATTAGCCACACCATCAGGGGCTCGTTCACTTGCACATCTACCAATGTGATATATGCCATCATGTGCCAGCAATGCCCCTCTGCTGTGTATATTGGCCAAACCGGACAGTCTCTACGCAAAAGAATAAATGGACACAAATTTGACATCAGGAATCATAACATTCAAAAACCGGTAGGAGAACACTTCAACCTCTCTGGCCACTCAGTAGAAGATTTAAGGGTGGCAATTTTGCAACAGAAAAGATTCAAAAACAGATTCCAATGAGAAACTGCTGAGCTTGAATTAATATGCAAACCAGATACCATTAACTTGGGTTTGAATAGAGACTGGGAGTGGCTGGGTCATTACACATATTGAATCTATTTCCCTAAAGTTAAGTATCCTCACACCTTCTTGTCATCTGTCTAAATGGGCCATCCTGATTATCACTACAAAAGTTCTTTTCTCCTGCTGATAATAGCTCATCTTAACTAATTAGCCTCTCATAGTTTGTATGGCAACTTCCAACTTATCTGTATGTATATATATATCTTCTTACTATATGTTCCATTCTATGCATCCGATGAAGTAAGCTGTAGCCCACTTATGGTCTCATAAATTTGTTAGTCTCTAAGGTGCCACAAGTACTCCTGTTCTTTTTGCGGATACATACTAACATGGCTGCTACTCTGAAACCTATTAGATTGAAATGGCCATTTGCTTTTCTGTGTTCTGATTCTTTTTCATTTTTTCCCTTACAAAATGGCAGCATCAAGTACACAAGTTCAGTTCCAAGAACACAGGTATGTCTTCATACTATTTATGGCATGCATGGTGGAAAAAAATACATCACTCACTAATGCTAACATTTGTCTGGCCTCAAAGTACAGATAGTAGATAGAGTGGGTGGACCTCACCAGTATGACAGAACACAAAGTATAGAAGAATTACTAAGAAAGTCATAGAAGAGCAAGGGAGTGAACAAATATGGTCAGAAAAATCCCTATACCGTCTTCCCCATTACTGATTCAACATAGCCCAAACCTGGTTGTACTTATCAGTAGCAATAAGCCTTTTCAGAGCTCATTGAGAGATGTGTTTTAGTTCAAAAAGCCATTAACTGATGATTTCCAATGCAACAGAATAATTCTGTTCATGACCATAACGGACCAGTATAGGGCAACACCAGCAAGCTAGTAATTAATCCAAGTAAACGGAGCAAGTTAAGTACTGGGAGAAAAACAAAAACAAAAAGCAAGCTGTTACTTATTCTGAACCATTAATGTGTAATTTTCAGGCCATATACAGTCATCAGTTTTCAAGCTGGCCTCCTCTTTGAATTCAACACTGGCAGCGCAGAGGGAAAGGGGCAACACTAAAAAAGACAAAGATAGATAGGGCCTGATATGAAGCCCATTGAAGTAAACAGAAAGTCTCCCATTGATGGATTTTGGATCAGGTCCATAAATATCAAGGAACAGATACAAATACAGAATATTCTATATATGTACTTGCCATATTATATCTTGGGTTTTGGGGAAATAATCTCTTAAATTGCAGCACTGGAAAAGCACCTGTATATTACAACAGTTGCAAACTGTGTGTGTGGAGGAGAGAGAGGCAGGGGCTGAGGCATATGACTTATTTGTACTCAAAAGAAAGACTTACACTAAAATAAATGTTTTCAATAGAGTCATCCAATATTTGCTATCTTTTTGCTGAAGCAGAATATGGAGTGCCTCCATGAAAGGGCCTGGAGGTTAAATCAACTATTCTTAGTCAAATACCTAGGAATTAAACCTTCCGGTTGCTTCTGCACACAGCAGATCTGTCCTTCAGTTTTCCCTTGGGTTTAATACCTCATGCCAGATGATTTCTTTGCACTTTGTACTTCTAAAAACCCAAGCAAATAAAAAAAAAAGATTATTGAATGTTAGATGTGCAGTTTTGCTAGGATTCATGTGGTTTGCTCATCTCTACAAATTAGTTTTCCAGAATAGTTTCTGAGATACAAGGTAATATTCATGTTGATATATGAGCCTCCAGTACAGCAGTGAGCACCCAGCATGGCTTGTTACACAGCTGTTTTAAAAAGTCATGTTTTGAAACATATTTTTATTTGCAACATTCATGGAGGAAGATATTCAACTTAACATTTGGTGCCTGGCAATGGGATAACTAGGAAGCAGGTTCCGTTTCTAAAGGAATGATGGGAGTAGACTTCTGCTTTACATCTGGACCTTACTTTAAACTAGTTGATACTGGGATTTTATCTAACTTCCATTAAATTTCAAATATTACAAGGGTTGCTTTAAAAATTATTTTTGTGTGAAAAGTAGAGCAGTTTGGATGCTTTATTCTAAAAGTTTCTGTTTACCAACATGTAACTTACCTGTAGCATATGGCCCAGATAATTTCAAAGCTAACCTGGATGGAGAGAAATAGTTTTCACAGTCCAAGTGCACAATGGTGAAGTATGAAATACACTTTGCGTTGTACTCATGTCAATGGCAGGACTCCCAATCCATTCCTAATTTGGAGCCAATTCTCCACAGTGCTGAGCACTTCCATGCAGGATCAGGTCTTTGAAGAGGTGAAGCTCCAACATATCAAATCAAATGAAGATCTTCAGGACCAGAGAAGAGCACAGCTAGGTTTAGAACACAACCTGTGTTACGCTAACACTCCCTTCCCCTCCCCTGCCCTCCAATGTTTGTAGACAGATGTTCAAAGTTTGAAAAGATTTTACTTTAGCACACAAAGTACCATAACCTTTGAAAACAGTGCTAGTTCCCGGCTTCTGAGTTCAATAAATAATCAAGGACAAAGAGATGAACAGGTTAAAGTGGGGGAAGAACAAAATGGAAAAATACCCAATGCCAACCAAACCCACAAACGTAATGCCTCCTGTGTAATAATAATAATAATAATTAATAATAAAGCCAGGAGAGAGGGAGAGCTGCAGTGGAAACAACAGGGACAAGAAAAGGAGTACTTGTGGCACCTTAAGCTTGCGTGAGTAGCTCACGAAAGCTTATGCTCAAATAAATTGGTTAGTCTCTAAGGTGCCACAAGTACTCCTTTTCTTTTTGCGAATACAGACTAACACGGCTGTTACTCTGAAACAGGGACAAGGGCATTCCCTTTAATTGCAGTATGTGACTGTGTATGAAGTCAAACCACCCTAAAAAGTTTCCGTCTTCAGGAGGTCCAATTTAGCCATAATCTCTTCCTGCCCATAGTCTTCAGGATGTGACCTATTTATTTCCTGTTGGCTTGTTTCTAGATGCTAGGAGGAGGTACAGGGGAGCATTCTCCCCTTGCACTCTGTATACACTGTGCTGGGCAAAGGGACAAGTGCAATTTCTGCACTCAGGGGAATGCAGTGACTGCTTCTTCTACGCACCCTGAGGGACAAATAACCTAAGAGGAGGAGGTGGGACCGGCTCTGTTTTGCACGAGCCAGAGTTGGCAGACCAAAGAGAGGGTACCAGGCTGTACCATCCTAAAGGATGATACTGGTTGCCAGCTCCTGCTTGAATAGCCTACCTCTGCACACACACCTTGCAGGCCACAGCCTTAAAAGCACAATCCAGCCCTGAAAACTGAGACTTTGTGTATCCAAGGGATAGATTTCCAAAGGGATTTAGCTGCCTAGTGGGCTTTCCAAATGTGCCTTAACCAGTTAGGCCCGAACTCTCATTGATTTCAGTTGAAATCAATGGGAGTTAGTTGCCTTCAAACTCACTTAGGCACATTTAAAAATCCCTCGAAACCTATCTTTATCTTTAGGTGCCTAAATATCTTTGAAAATCTGGCCCTAAGGCTTCAATCCTCAGTTGTTTCTAACTCCCTGATCCTGGAGTTGGCGAGGAGCTGGCTTGGCTCTTGGCATAATTTAGAGTAGCCCTGAGGTTTCAATTACTATGCCCAGCTGGCTAAAGCCCCAATGGAACATCCTCCAGCTGGTGGTTGCTGGAGTCCAGCGGTGCCCCAGCCATGTATCCACCTGCTCTGGCAAGTCTCTTACCTTGGAGCTGCAGAAGGATTGGTATAGGAACTGACTACACTGGCTCCTTGCTAAGAGAGGACTCCCTCATAATTTTATTTTAAATACATGTTTGCTTGTGAAAGTTGGCAGCTGGAGGACACGGGAAACTGAAGACCTCTTTCTGGCCGCAGATTAGAGCACAAGAAACAAGGAGGACAGGCCCTTAAAGGATAGGTGCAGCTCAGCTCTCCTGCTTCTGGGTCTTGGCCCCTTTAAGACTAAGGATTCTGGGATTTTAATCTTTCTACTCTTCCTCCACCACTTCTCTCCAATGAATTATGTGAGGCTAGGCAACCGATCCGTCTGTGGAGGATGTAGAGTGGGGCTACCAACAAGTGACAGATTTGCCTTTGCCTTAAAGGCGTGGAGACCAAAAACTGGAGTGCTGGGCCATGCATGCTCTTAAAGAGCCAGAGCTTGCCATGCTGCAGTACTTCAGGGACATCCCTCACAGCTTCCCTATGAATCTTGCTCTGGGGGGACCACCTTCTGGGTGAGAGGATAGTTCAATTTCCAAGCCACTTAAATCCTTGGCTTCTCTGCTGATACTGCCAACAAGGTAACAACTGTGATGTTGTTTCCCTGCAATCTGGTCTCCTCTCCACTAGTCACTGCACTGAGATGAGACCACCAGTTCATTTCACATAGGCAACTGAATAGCTCATCATATGATAACGTTTCAGGCATTTAGCTGGTTTATATCCTCAAATCTGTAGTAATACACTCATCATGTCCGTTGCTATTCCCAGGAGAAAGAGAGAGAGAGAGAGTGTAATTTTTGGGGGGGAGGTGGGGTGGGAGGGTAAGCCATTCATTTTTGCAAACCCAACTGTTCATAAATCAGTAGAAATACTGAGCGCAAGACTCAAAGTAAACAAACTGTGCTTTCAAATTGTGCTTATCACCATCTCTTGTCAGAGCGTAGGTGTATTTGTTTACTTATTGTGAATGGTACCATGCTTTTAAAAAATGTTTTGACTCACAGCAGCAACAGATTACAAAAAATTAAATGTTATTTGCCAGTGAAGTGCCATTCACCCTCAGAGTGCTACAGAAATAACAAAACAATGGTAGACTCTCGAAGGTCAGAACTTCTCTATGGAACCAAATCAAGTGTATTTTTAGGTTTTATAATACTCAGTGATATCCGTTTAAAAGTGCAGAAAGCTAGTTCCTACCCTATTAGTTTAGAAGGTGGATTAATTCAATAAAACTCAACAATATATTTTCCCATGTACAATCCTTTCTACCAATACAGTATATTTTGCTCATGATAAAGTTCCCTATAAAACAGATAGAGGTTAGATTTTTTTTTTCTGCTGCTGAATCATCTGCCCATTTGGAAATGTTGAACTAATGAGAATACCAGTAAATGTGAGTTCTGTTTTAGAGATATATCCATTCTTCCCACCACACATGCATACAATTTTGATATATGAAAGCAATACCAGCCATGAGATGAAAACTGTCTATGAGGAACTATTCATCATGTTGGCTGTTTGCCTGTAGTTGTGGTTATTTTGATTAATGTTGTTAGAAGTCCCAAGGATTTGAGAAGTTAAAAACATTTTTCAGTTTCATTAAAACCCTTTTTGCCAAATATATTTTGATCAACTAGTTCTCCCTAAAACCTTAACAAAGATGATGATGTTTTCTAGAGGTATGTTCAAGGGAGAATGTCTCAATTTGTAAGTTATACTCATTATTCATGATGTGTGTCATTCACATAGAGACAGGTCCTTACCTGGTTTAAATCAGCATAGTTCTGCAGATTTCAATGGGACTGTGCAAACTTACATCATCTGAGCATCTAGCCCTGTATATTTAATAACACAGTTGGACTGGCTCTGTGCTCTTTTGCAGTGGAGAGTTGAGATCATTTCAGGTGACTGGGGCTTGAAAATAGATCTCAGTAAAGTGTAATGGCAGCAGGTAGCAAAGATAGGGACATAATGGGCAGAGCTTCTGAAGAGAGGGAGTATGTTATACCAAAACAGAATGACCGCCTTGACCATTATAGGAGATATGTTCTGGGTTCCTTAGCAAGCAAAGTTGGGAATCTGGCCAGTTGCTTCAAGAAGGCTTTGAAGATGGAAGGGATAATAAAAATTAAAACCATGAGGAAAATCTTTGCATGAGATAACTGGCTCTGTGGATGAAGGGAAAGCAGTGGACGTGTTGTTCCTTGACTTTAGCAAAGCTTTTGACACGGTCTCCCACAGTATTCTTGCCAGCAAGTTAAAGAAGTATGGGCTGGATGAATGGACTATAAGGTGGATAGAAAGCTGGCTAGATTGTCGGGCTCAACGGGTAGTGATCAATGGCTCCATGTCTAGTTGGCAGCCGGTATCAAGTGGAGTGCCCCAGGGGTCGGTCCTGGGGCCGGTTTTGTTCAATATCTTCATAAATGATCTGGAGGATGGTGTGGATTGTACCCTCAGCAAGTTTGCAGATGACACTAAACTGGGGGGAGTGGTAGATACGCTGGGGGTAGGGATAGGATACAGAGGGCCCTGGACAAATTAGAGGATTGGGCCAAAAGAAATCTGATGAGGTTCAACAAGGACAAGTGCAGAGTCCTGCACTTAGGACGGAAGAATCCAATGCACCGCTACAGACTAGGGACCGAATGGCTCGGCAGCAGTTCTGCAGAAAAGGACCTAGGGGTGACAGTGGACGAGAAGCTGGAAGTGAGTCAACAGTGTGCCCTTGTTGCCAAGAAGGCCAATGGCATTTTGGGATGTATAAATGCATTGCCAGCAGATTGAGAGACGTGATTGTTCCCCTCTATTCGACATTGGTGAGGCCTCATCTGGAGTACTGTGTCCAGTTTTGGGCCCCATACTACAAGAAGGATGTGGAAAAATTGGAAAGAGTCCAGCGGAGGGCAACAAAAATGATTAGGGGACTGGAACACATGACTTATGAGGAGAGGCTGAGGGAACTGGGGATGTTTAGTATTCAGAAGAGAAGAATAAGGGGGGATTTGATAGCTGCTTTCAACTACCTGAAAGGGGGTTCCAAATAGGATGGCTCTAGACTGTTCTCAGTGGTAGCAGATGACAGAACAAGGAGTAATGGTCTCAAGTTGCAGTGGGGGAGATTTAGGTTGGATATTAGGAAAAACTTTTTCACTATGAGGGTGGTGAAACACTAGAATGGGTTACCTAGGGAGGTGGTGGAATCTCCTTCTCTAGAAGTTTTTAAGGTCAGGCTTGACAAAGCCCTGGCTGGGATGATTTAGTCGGGGATCGGTCCTGCTTTGAGCAGGGGGTTGGACTAGATGACCTCCTGAGGTCCCTTCCAACCCTGATATTCTATGATTCTATGGTTTCCAAATGGATAACATAGGAGTAACCATTTACCCTGGAAATAAAAACAACATGAAAGGTTCTGATGCCTATTCACAGCTTAAATACAATCATTTCCCAACTATTTAGTAATGGGTATATCTCAATGGAAGTCTTTGACACCAGTACTCCATAATCTGTGCTGGTCACCTGTTGAGCTCTGAGTGTGGTTTAGGGTTTCTGACCTATAAAGGACTTTGGACCTACCGATTTGAAAATTGGCCTCATTCCCTGTGCTACACTGAAACAGATAGATGAGTGGAAGCATTGCTTGATCTTGATTCCCCTAACTATAAAAGAGAAGAGGCAGAGAATGGGATACAACAGGGATCGGCAACCTTTGGCACGCAGGCTGCCAGGGTAAGCCCCCTGGTGGGCTGGGCCAGTTTGTTTACCTGCCGCGTCTGCAGGGTCGGCTGATCGCGGCTTCCACTGGCTGCTGTTCGCCACTCCAGGCCAATGTGGGCTGTGGGAAGCAGCAGCCAGCAGATCCCTTGGCCTGCACTGCTTCCCACAGCTCCCATTGGCCTGGAGCGGTGAACCGGCACCAGTGGGAGCTGCGATTGGCTGAAACTGCGGACGCGGCAGGTAAACAAACCTGCCCGGCCTGGCCCACCAGGGGGCTTACCCTGATGGACTGTGTGCCAAAGGTTGCCGATCCCTGGGATATAATTTTGGGGAAGAAATCAGAGACTTGTGGGAGAAAGCAGGAATAACTTCTCTGGCAGGTTGGTGGTGGCTGCTTTTTGTTGGGGAGGGGAGGTGGCATTTCCAAATGGCTGCCTTTAAGCTGCTCAGACTTTAGAGGTAGCCATAACAGAAATGGATTTGTAGGCAAAATGTTGGTGAGGTGCTCTGTCATAAATATAAAGGGAAGGGTAAACCCCTTTGAAATCCCTCCTGGCCAGGGGAAAGCTCCTCTCACCTGTAAAGGGTTAAGAAGCTAAAGGTAACCTCGCTGGCACCTGACCAAAATGACCAATGAGGAGACAAGATACTTTCAAAAGCTGGGAGGAGGGAGAGGAACAAAGGGTCTGGGTCTGTCTGTATGCTGCTCTTGCCAGGGACAGAACAGGAATGGAGTCTTAGAACTTTTAGTAAGTAATCTAGCTAGGTATGTGTTAGATTATGATTTCTTTAAATGGCTGAGAAAAGAATTGTGCTGAATAGAATAACTATTTCTGTCTGTAAAAAGAAAAGGAGTACTTGTGGCACCTTAGAGACTAACCAATTTATTTGAGCATGAGCTTTCGTGAGCTACAGCTCACTTCATCAGATGTTTACCGTGGAAACTGCAGCAGACTTTATATACACACAGAAATCATGAAACAATACCTCCTCCCACCCCACTGTCCTGCTGGTAATAGCTTATCTAAAGTGATCAACAGGTGGGCCATTTCCAGCACAAATCCAGGTTTTCTCACCCTCCACCCCCCCACACAAATTCACTCTCCTGCTGGTGCTAGCCCATCCAAAGTGACAACTCTTTACATAATCAAGTCGGGCTATTTCCTGCATAGATCAAGGTTTTCTCACATTCCCCCCACCCCCATACACACACAAACTCACTCTCCTGCTGGTAATAGCTCATCTAAACTGACCATTCTCCAGGTTTAAATCCAAGTTAAACCAGAACATCTGGGGGGGGGGGGGTAGGAAAAAACAAGAGGAAACAGGCTACCTTGCATAATGACTTAGCCACTCCCAGTCTCTATTTAAGCCTAAATTAATAGTATCCAATTTGCAAATGAATTCCAATTCAGCAGTTTCTCGCTGGAGTCTGGATTTGAAGTTTTTTTGTTTTAAGATAGCGACCTTCATGTCTGTGATTGCGTGACCAGAGAGATTGAAGTGTTCTCCGACTGGTTTATGAATGTTATAATTCTTGACATCTGATTTGTGTCCATTTATTCTTTTACGTAGAGACTGTCCAGTTTGACCAATGTACATGGCAGAGGGGCATTGCTGGCACATGATGGCATATATCACATTGGTGGATGTGCAGGTGAACGAGCCTCTGATAGTGTGGCTGATGTTATTAGGCCCTGTGATGGTGTCCCCTGAATAGATATGTGGGCACAATTGGCAACGGGCTTTGTTGCAAGGATAAGTTCCTGGGTTAGTGGTTCTGTTGTGTGGTATGTGGTTGTTGGTGAGTATTTGCTTCAGTTTGCGGGGCTGTCTGTAGGCAAGGACTGGCCTGTCTCCCAAGACTTGTGAGAGTGTTGGGTCATCCTTTAGGATAGGTTGTAGATCCTTAATAATGCGTTGGAGGGGTTTTAGTTGGGGGCTGAAGGTGACGGCTAGTGGCGTTCTGTTATTTTCTTTGTTAGGCCTGTCCTGTAGTAGGTAACTTCTGGGAACTCTTCTGGCTCTATCAATCTGTTTCTTTACTTCTGCAGGTGGGTATTGTAGTTGTAAGAAAGCTTGACAGAGATCCTGTAGGCCTAATAACATCAGCCACACTATCAGAGGCTCGTTCACCTGCACATCCACCAATGTGATATATGCCATCATGTGCCAGCAATGCCCCTCTGCCATGTACATTGGTCAAACTGGACAGTCTCTACGTAAAAGAATAAATGGACACAAATCAGATGTCAAGAATTATAACATTCATAAACCAGTCGGAGAACACTTCAATCTCTCTGGTCACGCAATCACAGACATGAAGGTCGCTATCTTAAAACAAAAAAACTTCAAATCCAGACTCCAGCGAGAAACTGCTGAATTGGAATTCATTTGCAAATTGGATACTATTAATTTAGGCTTAAATAGAGACTGGGAGTGGCTAAGTCATTATGCAAGGTAGCCTGTTTCCTCTTGTTTTTTCCTACCCCCCCCCCCCCCCAGATGTTCTGGTTTAACTTGGATTTAAACCTGGAGAATGGTCAGTTTAGATGAGCTATTACCAGCAGGAGAGTGAGTTTGTGTGTGTATGGGGGTGGGGGGGATGTGAGAAAACCTTGATCTATGCAGGAAATAGCCCGACTTGATTATGTAAAGAGTTGTCACTTTGGATGGGCTAGCACCAGCAGGAGAGTGAATTTGTGTGGGGGGGTGGAGGGTGAGAAAACCTGGATTTGTGCTGGAAATGGCCCACCTGTTGATCACTTTAGATAAGCTATTACCAGCAGGACAGTGGGGTGGGAGGAGGTATTGTTTCATGATTTCTGTGTGTATATAAAGTCTGCTGCAGTTTCCACGGTAAACATCTGATGAAGTGAGCTGTAGCTCACGAAAGCTCATGCTCAAATAAATTGGTTAGTCTCTAAGGTGCCACAAGTACTCCTTTTCTTTTTGCGAATACAGACTAACACGGCTGTTCCTCTGAAACCTGTTATTTCTGTCTGTGTATCTTTTTTGTAACTTAAGGTTTTGCCTAGAGGGGTTCTCTATGTTTTTGAATCTAATTACCCTGTAAGATATCTACCATCCTGATTTTACAGGGGGGATTTCTTTATTTCTATTTACTTCTATTTTTTATTAAAAGTCTTCTTGTAAAAACTGAATGCTTTTTCATTGTTCTCAGATCCAAGGGTTTGGGTCTGTGGTCACCTATGCAAATTGGTGAGGCTTTTTATCCAACATTTCCCAGGAAAGGGGGGGTGCAAGTGTTGGGAGGATTGTTCATTGTTCTTAAGATCCAAGGGTCTGGGTCTGTAGTCACCTAGGCAAATTGGTGAGGCTTTTTACCAAACCTTGTCCAGGAAGTGGGGTGCAAGGTTTTGGGAAGTATTTTGGGGGGAAAGACGCGTCCAAACAGCTCTTCCCCAGTAACCAGTATTAGTTTGGTGGTGGTAGCGGCCATTCCAAGGATAACGGGTGTAATATTTTGTACCTTGGGGAAGTTTTGACCTAAGCTGGTAAAGATAAGCTTAGGAGGTTTTTCATGCAGGTCCCCACATCTGTACCCTAGAGTTCAGAGTGGGGGAGGAACCTTGACATGCTCAAAGGTGCAAAATAAATACAATGGTTCTGCACTGCTTACATGGACAACACCATCCTCTGTGTGTACAACTGTAAATAGAAAACACTTGACCAGCAGCTGTCACTAGTACTCCAGCTACAAGTATTTCTACATACACACACTTAATGGTTTTATCCATCTGATACATTGCAGAGCCATATGATACGTCCTGCATAGACACATAGATGTGTACATTTTAGTACTACAAAAATCCTGCTGTACCAATTTAAGAAAACCTGCTGTAGAAAACAAATGAAAGGAAAACAAGTGGAAAAATAAATGGTAGCTGGAGGCAAAAGAAAATCTTTCAGGAAGCTTTGGAAATGTGTGTGGAAAATCTGATTTGGTTGATTTTCTTTTTTCTGGTCTTTCTTAAATGAACTGTATTCAACGTTAAGCTGATCATGCAAGATATATGCAGAGAAGTGATGGCTCCAATACACTGGTGAGAATGGAAGCATGATTCCTATAATTCCTAGTGCCTGTCAGGTCTTGAGGCCAGGGGAAAAAAGAGTTTATGTAACAAAGGTGTGGAGAAAGGATAGGAAAACTTGATGCGTTTGAATGTCAAAGGCTAATGCTCAAAGATATTGAAGGCTTAGATGTTGCAATTGTTTGTTCTGGAAAGTACAAAATATTGAGTCTAGAGAAAACCCTAAAGATTATCTCTCTCTGAAATAAACAGTATTTTCTTACCCCTTGACATTATTATATCAATGTGATCTTTAAATGATATATTCTATGATTAGAGTTTGACCTAAGCTCCTAAATAGAGCTATTATTTCCAATGACCTCGTTCTTCATTACGTTTTACAGGTCAGCAGTGAACTAATAGGCAGCTTTCTGCTAATTAATCCTATTTAGCTAAAGAACTGTTAGCCTGCATTATCTTATCTCTGTTAAAAGGAAGTTTTTTTCAGCCCTAGCACCGGATTACGACAATGAATGACAACTCCCCACCCCCCTAATACTGCATTGATGTGAAGGCAGAAGAGTAGAAAACCGGCTGAAGTACACCAATGCCATCTCGTCCATCAGAGTGCTCCTTAACATACTGAACTGTCAGTCATTCCAATACCCAGGTGGCTTTGTACTCACCCTAAATACAGCTGGTCAGGCTGGAAATGGCATTGTGATTGGACTTGCCTGAGCCAAGGGGTCATTTCAAAGACCAGCTAGTGCTGAAGACTCCAAGCAGGTACATTTGCAGATGGCAGAGCTGGATGAAACTAATTGCTTATTTTTGTATATAGTGCTCATTTTTACTTCTGACTGTTAGTTTCCGTGACAGAATTGAATCCACTGTGAGGCAAGGAGGAGCCTCTAGCAGAAGAGTACTTACTGAGATTTAATGGCTTTAATTATGGAGTCTTAATTGCCACTCCTTTACAACAGGTTTTGAAATTAGTGGTGTTACACCAGTGCAATGGTGTTGGGGGGAAAACAAGCCACAGTACTCACTAACTTTCTAGATAAGGTGGTAGAAATGCAATGGGACAGGAAGCACTGGTCAATGCAATATGGTGTGTGGGATATATAGGTTTCTGATTTTTGTTTGCCTTTCACTAGCCAGCAGACCTTCTCTTTTGTTTTAGTATGACCTTGGGTAATCCTGTAACATGCAGGACGTAGCTGAAGGCAGAGCATATATTAGGACAGGGGAAAGAGATGTTTATAAAGGACCTCTATTTTTACTGATGCTGAAGTGTCAAAAGTTAATTAAGAAGCTATGTCTATGAAAAGTAAGAATTTAAAAGGCTAATTAGCTTAGTCTCTGTTTTCAAAGGCCCCCAAAGAAACTATTGTGTTGGTGAAATAAATCATGCATTTGGTTTTGCCAGGGAAGCATGGGCACCACTATGTGGATTTCACCTGAGCTGGCTGAAATAGACCCTCTGTGCTTTACATATGTCACTCGGTATAGTGCTTTGGGATTTATAGCTGTTTTCTGAGTGGGTTTGTTTGCGTCTCCAGCGCCTGGTGCAACTTTTATCACTATTCCTCCTCCCCCCAGTCATGCTGGTTGATTTTTAGAGTGAAGGAAGGTCTGAGAGATGCTACTTCCATCCCTAGCTGTAGGGTGAGTACAGTAGTGGCAGCTGATGAAAGGAAGCTTGCTCGTTATATCAGGGGTGAGGAGGGCAGGAACAAGGAAGGCAGCATAGATTAAAGAGTTATGTCAAATCACCTACTTAGAATGTTCAGAAACCTGAGTCTCTGTTTTAGGGAGTTGAGCCCTCTTGGTACAATGGTTGCCATTAACGCTTACATATTTGTGGGGTATACATCTCCCTAGAATTAGAATAGGAAATGTCTGTTGTGGTTCAGATACTGTAATAAATTTTTTAATGGTGACCACTGTGATTGTACCTGCAGTGGCGAATAGGACGGTGCAAAAGAAATAGTCTTCATACTGGCATACATGGGGATCTCTGACACCAAAAGAAGCAGGATGAAGGGAAGCCAGGCAGTTATTAAGCAGGAAAAAAGTAAATTGGGGCATCAGCTCCAGTAAAAGGCCCACCATCTGCTTTTCTTCATCAACTCCTCATGCCATGACAGTGTTGTGTAATTTTACCCATACATAAAGACAAGTCCCTTAATTGTGTAGTTAAGCAGGATGAATAAGCTAATGATTCTTTTGATGTGAAGTTAAGCATAGCAAAAGTCTGTTTGTAAAATGACACATTAAATTATAGGTTCCTTGTGATTCATTATTAACATTATTTAAAGTATTCAAATGTAGCATAAAGAGCAGCATTTCACTGGCAGAGGAGACAAATTGTAAGATGAACAATAGGTCTCTCTCTTTACCTTTTAAATTAAAATTGAGCTGAAGAACTGTAGGAAGTCCCGTTTTATTATAGAAGGATAAAACCACTTATACCAGGAAAAGAGCCAAAAGAATAAAAATCAGAGAGGCATGAAGAAATGTGAGCAATTTCTCCTACCATGTGACTTTAGTTTGCTTGGCCTACATTTAAGGACTTCAATGTGTTCCTGATTAGTAGAGACAGAGGAATTATGTACCACACTTAAGAACCGTGTGGAGTTTGTCTAGAGATGAAAAGGAAGAGTCAAGTCTGTTCTGGAAAGACTAAGGAATAATCTGAGGAGAGAATGGTTTCCATATTTAAAATGGTGCACTAGGGAAGGAAGAATATGTTCTTTTCCTACTTTGGATCCTTGCTTTCCTGCTCTGATTGTTGGGGAAAGTCTATAAAGCGGCTTTCTTAATCAATTCCTTAGCTAAAAATACTCAAATAAAAAAACAATACATTTGGTAAAATAAATAAATAAACTTACTAAAGAAATTGCCAGCAATTACATGCTATGAGGATGTTACCTCCCCACCCAATTACAGCACTGCACAATTGGCTAGATACATTATGGATTTCCCCCCCTTTTTCTAGGCCACTGCTGGATGCCAGTTTGGTGGACTACGGGTTTGATATGGCATCATCATGTGACATAGTATAATATATGTCATATTTCTTTTTTTAATCTCAGGAGACTAAGGCCAAGTATATGTCCTGTGATTACTAGGGTTGCATGAGGAACAAAATCTGAAGGGATTTACAGACACACACCTCTCTTTTTAGCAAGTTTTTCAATGTTTTTAAAATGCAAGCTCAGTTTTTGTATTATTGAACATTTATATTGTAACAGTGCTTAGAGGCTTTGAGGCCTCAATGTACTAGGCATTGTATAAACAAGCAATTAACTTTTGTGGTCTCCAATAAACATATCCTTTTATTCTCTAACATGCCCCCTTTTTCATGCTTGCATATTTTAACCTGGCTGCAGAGATAGCAATAAGGTCACTTCTGCACAGTAAACATTCTTCAATAGGCTTTTGCTGAACAATCCATTTTGGATCTCTTGTGCGTATAAATAATGCATAAAAACCCCAAGCCTTTATTCACCGGATTTTAAATCTACTGGCACAAGTTAATTTTCATTTTGTTCTTCATTTCGCAAACCAGCAATAATCTCATGCCTGGTAAAGTGGGATGATCTGGTTTAACAGTTCTTTGGCAGTGGTGACACAGAGACAAGAGGAAATGGATAGCTGATCTCTGTCACATGTAGTCCTTTGGAACAGGGCCATAACTTCCTAATACCAAATGAGTTTGGGATTACAGGTTATGAGAGTCAAAATGGCTAAATCACAGCTAGTCTGTTTTTGACGCATAACTTCAATTTGATCTTCAGTACTGAGTAATGCTGACTAAACCTACTTTTTGTGAGTTCACCGGGTGTGATGTATTAAAGGACATTTGAGACCAAAGGGCTTTAGCTGGTGAACATATTAGCAGTCAGAGGAAGCTACTGTAAGTAACTATAACCATTACAAGGACCCTTGAAGTGCCTCCCTTCCCCTCAACCATGTGGCCTTTGGGAAAGAAACTGCAGGGAGGACCCAGCAATTTCTCAGAGCAATTAAGTGCAATAAAATATACTGTGGATACTTATCATCCTAAAATGATAGACATGTATAACCCGTTTCAAGTGAAAGGACCATGTTGTGTAATTAGCAAAAAAGAATAATGCAGATCTCCTTCGATGTTGTGAAATACCCAGTTAGAAGGCTGGTGGGAGGTCCAGGAGCAGCAGCTGGCATGGAAAGTCTTTTTAGGAGAGGTCACAAAGAGCCAAGAGGCACCATGGAGGCACTGGGCCTCTTCACAGATCATTCTGCACTCCAGTGGATCCCCTGTGATAGCTGCGGGCTGAATCATCCTTCTGCATGGAGGACAAATTCCGCACCACCCCAGGGAGGGAAGCTAATGGAGTTTGCTGAGACCTATCTAGATTCTTCTGTATACTGTGTGTCCTGAGGCAAATTCCTCTCTCTATTACTGTAGTGCCAATGAGGGCAGAAATTGGCAGGTGCAGTATAGCTGAGGGCTTTCCTTGAAAATCTACGTTAGGACACAATGTCTTATGAGCATTATATTATTTGTAATTTCAGCTGAAAGTGAAAGAAATCATTATGTTATTACACTGATGTCTGAGAATCGTTAGGAGTTAGTTCTGAGAGGCAAGACTGATCCCCATAAGAGAAGTAGGAGGAGGTGGAGTAAGAGTATTGATCTACTTTATTGTATTCTTCAGGTTTCATCCCTTTATCTCACAGAACTATGGCCTTTGTGGCTGCAATTTCAGATATTATAGAAATGGGCTGAAGGGGAAACAGTATTCAGAGCTGAATCGAGATTAAGTTTAGGCTAGGACTCAGAACAGGATTAAGTTTGGGACAGTGTTAGGTTAGGAGTCAAGGCTCAACTAGGGTTCAAGTTCAGTGATGAAATTTCACAAACGTTGCTCAACAGTTTGGCTCAGAATTATGTATGGTGTAAACCATGGGAGATCAGCTGTTTTTACAAGATTTCCATGATTATGGGGAACATCCAAGTCAGATCTGGAAAAAGGCCCCTTCCCAGTTTGGATCCAGCTCAGAATTAAAACCATAGATTGGATTTAGATTTTGGGATTGTGGTCTGAGACACCGTGACTGATCCTTCAAGTTTGAGGATAGATAGAAAAGTATGGAACCAATGTCCCAGTTTGGGTCCACCGCTAACATATTTGTAGAAATAAAGTGGGAAATAATAAATAAAAACATTCTGATTTTTTAAAAAAAACATTATACAAAACCAGTGTAGCCAATATTAAATAGATTTAAAAGCTGGTTAACAGATAGATCTCAGAAAATAATTCTAGACATGGAATTATTACTTTATGGAGGTGTTTCTAGTGGGGTCCCATAAGGATCTGTTCTTGATCCAATATTATTCAATATCTCTATTAATTATCTGGAAGAAAATATAAAATAACTGCAGGTAAAATTTCCAGATGACACAAAAATTGGTGGAGTGGTAAATAATGGTGGAGAGAGGTCAGTCATGCTTACCAATCTGAATTGCTTGATAAGGTGGGCTCATTTGAACAACATGTGTTATAACACAGCCAAATGTAAGATTTGATATCTAGAAATGAATAATGTAAGTCATACTTATAAGATGGGGGAGGACTGCATCCTGTAATGTAATGACACTGAAAAGGATGCATAAATAGGGTGATATCAAGGACTAGGAAGGTGGTACTACCTCTGTATATGGAATTACTGGAATACTATGTACAGTTTTGGTATCCACACTTCAAAAAGGAAACTGAAAAAAAATGCAAAGGTTCAGAAAAGAGCTACAAGAATGATCTGAGGTCTGGAAAACATGCCTTATGGTGAAAGACTAAAGAAGTTCAATCTATTAAGTTTATCTAAGAGAAGGTAAAGAGGTGACCTGATCAAAGCCTGTAGTACCTAAATGGGAAGAGATTTCTGATAGTAAAGGACTTTTAATCTAACAGAATGAAATACAACCAAATCCATGTAAGATATCCAAGTAAGATATATTTAGACTGGAAATAATAATAAATAAAATAATAATAATAATAATAATTAATTAACAATACCTAGCTCTTATATAGCATTTTTATCAGTAGATCTCAAAGCGCTTTACAAAGATCAGTATCATTATCCCAATTTTACAGATGGGGAAACTGAGGCACAGAGCATAAACTTGTCTGGCCCAGTGTCACCCAGCAGGCCATCACTTGAAGCCGTTAAGTCAAGACTGGATGTCTTACTAAAAGATGTGCTCTAGCTCAGTCAGAAGTTATTTGGCTTGATGCAGGAATTACCGGTTGAAATTCTATGGCCTGTGTTATGCAGGAGGTCAAACTAGATTATGATGATGGTCTCTTATGGCTTTAAAAATCTATTAATCCATGAATTCGTTTTTGTTTGAATGAACAGTAAACCCAGTTTCCTTGTCAGATTACATGATGTATTTTTACACTAGTTACTCTAGCTAGTTCATTGTTCCAAAACAAGACAGCTTGTTTCAATCTTAAATTGATGGGTTTCTGCAGTTCTGCTGGTTAAAAAACAGAACACTATTGAAGTATTCCCATATGAGTTTAGTGTATTGTAGGATAAACAAAAGATGGAAAAATAAAATCGACAATAATACCCTACCAGTCATATGCATATGGAGCAACATAAAAGTTTGACTCATGAAACATTGAGACTCTGTCTTCCTATGTGGGTAGAAGAACTGAAATATTTAACTCTGTCACATACACATGGAAAATGTAGTCTTAAGAAAAGTCCTCCCCCAATTATTAAGTTTGAATTTTAGAACAGTTTATTTTACTCACACTCAAGTGATGCAGTGACTTTTTTTTAGGTAATAGATTACACAGGAATACCTCATATTACAGGACCTAAAGAGTTTTTATTCCTTTATGGCTTCTCTGCACTCCTGTCAACTGAGATCAGCTTAGAGAGCAACATGAGCATCCCCATACTTTAGTCCAGCAAACAATCTCATCAAATGAAATAGGAAACAGTCTTGATAAGTTCAAGTGTCAGTGGGCGCTCACTGGGGAGTGATGAGAAATATTCTCAAATCTCCTACCTAATGTATAGGGCCCTACCAAATTCACAGTCCATTTTGGTCAATTTCAGTCATAGGATTTTAAAAATCGTCAATTTTATTATTTCAGCTATTTATATCTGAAATTTCATGGTGGTGTAAATGTAGGGGTGCTGACCCAAAAAGGTGTTGTGGGAGGGTTGCAAGGTTATTGTAGGGGGCGTTGCAGTACTACTATTCTTACTTCTGCGCTGCTGCAGGAGGCGAGTTGCCTTCAGAGCTGGGCAGAGAAAGAGTAGTGGCTGCTGGCCAGAAGCCCAGCTCTGAAGGCAGAGCCACCTCCTGCAGCAGCGTAGAAGCAAGGATGGCATGGCATGGCATGGCCACCCTTTCCTCTGTGCTGCTGCCTGCAGAGATGGGCCCTCAGTCAGCAGCCGCCACTCTCTGTCCTCCCAGCTCTGAAGGCAGCAAAGCAGAAATAAGGATGGCCTGCCACAAGCCCCTTAAAATAACCTTGTGACTCCCTTGCAGCTCTCTTTTGGGTCAGGACTCCCAATTTGAGAAACCCTGATCTTTCTCTTGAAATTTGTACAGGTAAAAACACACAAAAGACCAGATTTCATGGGGAAAGACCAGATTTCACAGTCCGTGACGTGTTTTTCATGACTGTGAATTTGGTAGGGCCCTACTACTGTATTTACTTCAAGGAATTGTGTTGCATTCTAGCAAAAAATATTAAGAGGCTTTAAGATGTCTAATGCATAGCCATGTTTTATTAGATATCAAGCAGACAGAAAATATTATAAGCACAATATTTTGGCCAACGTGTGATTTGAAATATTGTTCTTACTGCCACTGTTTCTCATATGAAGTAAACCAATACAACAATAATCTATGCTAATGTATTGCATATTCATCCATCTGAAAACTGCACCAATAATCTCTTGATGCACATCCTAGTATGGCTTATTGCTATTAGAGTATGGAGCATATAGTCTCAATTTCGTTTTTTTTAAACAAATTTTTTAAAAAGAAAAAAATGTGTGTGCGCATTTACTCTTTCTACTATGAAAAACAGTACTTAGTAAAAGGATAAGAAGAAAGGGGGGGGGGAAGAGGTGGGGAAATGTACTATAAAACACCTTTTCCTTACAGCTGTGAATGTATTTAGTGTTTTATTTTCTAACTCTGTCTATCAATTTTAGAGTTCCCTATACTAGTTTTCCGCTGCCTCTATCCTTGGTAAGAGAGAAGGCTATTAGCCTTATTAGCTATTAATAATATTAATATTTATTATTATTTGTATTACAATAGCACCTGGAGACCCCAAACAGATGAGGGCAGCATTGTGCTAGGCACTGTAAAGACGTAGTAAAAGACAATCTTTTTCCTGAAGAGAGTACACATTCTTATTTAAGACAAGATGTAACAGGTGGGTTAAACAAAGAGGGAACAGGCATGGGGCAACGGTTGATACAAACATGTTAAATCAGATATAATCTGGAAAAAAACAGTGAATTCTAAAATTAAGGAGAGAGAATTTTATTAACTTCCTGCATCTTTTACATAATGGTGCAGAGTGAAAAGTTCACAACAAAGAATCTCTATATAAATATACACACATATGTAAAAATTATTTTTTTATTATTTGTATTGTGATAGAACCCAAAGAACCCAATGAATATTGGGGCCTAATTGTGCCAGGCACTGTACAGACACACAGAAAACATGGCCCCGCCTCCAAAAACTTATAATCCAAATACCTCTTCATGCTACCAGCAGATCCCATTTTAATGGGATCACCAGGACTGGCATTAGACTTGCTGGGGCCTAGCCTTTTGGCTTTGGCCCACACACCCAGGGCTGAAGCTCTCAGTCTTCGGCTTTGGCCCCCCCCTCACCCAACAGGGACGGTGCGGCTCGTGTGGGCTCAGGCTTTAGTCCCCCTTCCTGGGGTCATGAAGTAATTTTTGTTGAGAAGGGGGTTACAGTGCAATGAAGTTTGAGAATCTCTGTGCTATAAAAATAATGTATTTGAACAGTATATTAGCCTTGTATTGTACTTCTCTAATACACTGATAAAATACTCTCAACTGGGTTATTTTCCACATTGACTGATTTAAAAAAACAAACACCTTCTTCAGGTAAATGTATCTGTAATTAAAATGATAGAGATGTATGCTCATGACTTAAATTACTGTTCATAATTGTGATGTTAGCAATGTCCACCATAATTGAGATGACCTGTGTAAGCTACACAAATGTTTCCAAATTTCCAGCAATATAATTAGCCTACATTACATTAGTTGTTACTATTCTCGACCAGTTCAGCTCATTTAAAGAAATATAATAGAATGCAGTTTCACAAACTGTATATTGTCTAATAGTGAATATTAGAGATTTTTAAAGGATATTTTTCCACACTAATGCTTATAAGTACTCATGTATATATACACTTCTAGGCCTCCAAACTTCTTGCTCATTCAGTTTGGAGAGGGCTATAACAGCATACATACTGTAGCAGACCAGTAGTCCCATCTTGCTCAGTATCCTGCCTTTAGAAGTGGCCTATTTTAGATTTTTGGGGGAGTGGAAAAGAATGAACCACACATCTACCAGCCATCTTTAGAATACTATAGGGAGCGAGATGTGAAAAGAATTTCTTACTGATCCAAACAGTGCTCAGTTTGTACCCTGAAGCATGAAATGATTCATGATGAGATAACTGGCTCTGTGGATATGGGGAAAGCGGTGGACGTGATACATCTTGACTTTAGCAATGCTTTTGATACAGTCTCCCAATCTTGCCAGCACGTTAAAGAAGTATGGATTGGATTGGATGGACTATAAGGTGGATAGAAAGCTGGCTAGATTGTCGGACTCAACAGGTAGTGATCAATGGCTCGATGTCTAGTTGGCAGCCAGTATCAAGCGGAGTGCCCCAAGGGTCGGTCCTGGGGCCAGTTTTGTTCAACATCTTTATTAATGATCTGGATGATGGGATGAATTGCACCCTCAGCAAGTTTGCAGATGACACTAAGACGGGGGGAGAGGTAGATATGCTGGAGGGTAGGCAGGGCCATGCCTACCCATACACAAAGTACGCAGCTGCGTAGGGCACCAGGAAATTTTGTGCACCAAATTTCCTGGTACACTACACAGTTGCATGCTGCTCCAGCCCCTGCTCTGCCTCTTCCCCATGGCCCCCGTCCCTACTCCGCCCCAGCCCCACCTCTTCCCACACTTTCTCCCTCCAGCCCCGCCCCAACTCCACCCCTTCCCCAAATCCCCAGCACCTACTTCGCCCCAAGCCCTGTCCCCACTCCCTCTTCTCCAAAGCCCCTGTCCCTGATCCGTCCCTGTCCCACCTCTTCCTGACCCTGCTCCACTCCCAGCCGCACCACCGGTGAGTGCCGGGGGGGTGGTTCCCCCCGCCTCCCAAGTCTGGGAGCCAGGGGAGCAGAGTGGGCTGGGTCTGGGTCACTCCACTTCCTGCTGCCCCATGAGTGCGGGGTCAGGCCTGACCTACACTCACCGGGCGGCAGGAAGTGGAGTAACGTGGCCCCAACCCGCTCCGCCGGCTCGTGCTGGAGGGTAGTTTCCCCCTGCCCCCCAAGCCTGCTCCTGCCCCCCCACAGAAGCTTGCCCCCCCCACCACATGGGGGCTGCGTAGGACAACAAAATGGCTAGGGACGGCCCTGAGGGTAGGGATAGGGTCCAAAGTGACCTAGACAAATTGGAGGATTGGGCCAAAAGAAATCTGATGAGGTTCAACAAGGACAAGTGCAGAGTCCTGCACTTAGGAAGGAAGAATCCCATGCACCGCTACAGGCTGGGGACCGACTAGCTAAGCAGCAATTCTGCAGAAAAGGACCTGGGGATTACAGTGAACGAGAAGCAGGATATGAGTCAGCAGTGCGCCCTTGTTGCCAAGAAGGCCAACGGCATATTGGGTTATATTAAGAGCAGTGCCAGCAGATCAAGGGAAGTGATTATTCCCCTCTATTCGGCACTTGTGAGGCCACACCTGGAGTATTGTGTCCAGTTTTGGTCCCCCCACTACAGAAGGGATGTGGACAAATTGGAGAGAGTCCAGAGGAGGGCAATGAAAATGATTAGGGGGCTGGAGTGCACGACTTACAAGGAGAGGCTGAGGGAACTGGGGTTATTAAGTCTGCAGAAGAGAAGAATGGGGGGGGGGGGATTTGATAGCAGCCTTCAACTACCTAAAGGGGGGTTCCAAAGAGGATGGAGCTCGGCTGTTCTCCGTGGTGGCAGATGACAGAACAAGGAGCAATGGATTCAAGCTGCAGTGGGGGAGGTCTAGGTTGGATATTAGGAAACACTATTTCACTAGGAGGGTGGTGAAGCACTGGAATGGGTTACCTAGGGAGGTGGTGGAATCTCCTTCCTTAGAGGTTTTTAAGGTCCGGCTTGAGAAAGCCCTGGCTGGGATGATTTAGTTGGTGTTGGTCCTGCTTTGAGCAGGGGGTTGGACTAGACGACCTCCTGAGGTCTCTTCCAACCCCAATACTCTGTGAAGGTGTCCCCTTGTAATATTTTGTGATCAACAAATATAACTGCAAACCTTATTCCTCTACCTATAAATAATTAATGTTTTCCCCATTGTTTCAAGTGAACGAGGGTATAAACTGCAGGTGCATACATTTTCTTAAACCTAAAAAAGAAGCTTACAAGAAGTGTAAGGTTGGACATATGACCAAGGAAGAGTATAAATATATTGCTCGGGCATGTAGGAATGATATCAGGAGGGCCAAATCGCACCTGGAGCTGCAGCTAGCCAGAGATGTTAAGAGTAACAAGAAGGGTTTCTTCAGGTATGTTGGCAACAAGAAGAAAGCCAAGGAAAGTGTGGGCCCCTTACTGAATGAGGGAGGCAACCTAGTGACAGAGGATGTGGAAAAAGCTAATGTACTCAATGCTTTTTTTGCCTCTGTTTTCACTAACAAGGTCAGCTCCCAGACTGCTGCGCTGGGCATCACAAAATGGGGAAGAGATGGCCTGCCCTCTGTGGAGATAGAGGTGGTTAGGGACTATTTAGAAAAGCTGGACGTGCACAAGTCCATGGGGCCGGACGAGTTGCATCCGAGAGTGCTGAAGGAATTGGCGGCTGTGATTGCAGAGCCATTGGCCATTATCTTTGAAAACTCGTGGCGAACCGGGGAAGTCCCGGATGACTGGAAAAAGGCTAATGTAGTGCCAATCTTTAAAAAAGGGAAGAAGGAGGATCCTGGGAACTACAGGCCAGTCAGCCTCACCTCAGTCCCTGGAAAAATCATGGAGCAGGTCCTCAAAGAATCAATCCTGAAGCACTTGCATGAGAGGAAAGTGATCAGGAACAGCCAGCATGGATTCACCAAGGGAAGGTCATACCTGACTAATCTAATCGCCTTTTATGATGAGATTACTGGTTCTGTGGATGAAGGGAAAGCAGTGGATGTATTGTTTCTTGACTTTAGCAAAGCTTTTGACACGGTCTCCCACAGTATTCTTGTCAGCCAGTTAAGGAAGTATGGGCTGGATGAATGCACTATAAGGTGGGTAGAAAGCTGGCTAGATTGTCGGGCTCAACGGGTAGTGATCAATGGCTCCATGTCTAGTTGGCAGCCGGTATCAAGTGGAGTGCCCCAAGGGTCGGTCCTGGGGCCAGTTTTGTTCAATATCTTCAGATATCTTCAGAAGAACCCAATGCACAGCTACAGACTAGGGACCGAATGGCTAGGCAGCAGTTCTGCAGAAAAGGACCTAGGGGTGACAGTGGACGAGAAGCTGGATATGAGTCAGCAGTGTGCCCTTGTTGCCAAGAAGGCCAATGGCATTTTGGGATGTATAAGTAGGGGCATAGCGAGCAGATCGAGGGACGTGATCGTTCCCCTCTATTCGACATTGGTGAGGCCTCATCTGGAGTACTGTGTCCAGTTTTGGGCCCCACACTACAAGAAGGTTGTGGATAAATTGGAGAGAGTCCAGCGAAGGGCAACAAAAATGATTAGGGGTCTGGAACACATGACTTATGAGGAGAGGCTGAGGGAGCTGGGATTGTTTAGCCTGCAGAAGAGAAGAATGAGGGGGGATTTGATAGCTGCTTTCAACTACCTGAAAGGGGGTTCCAAAGAGGATGGCTCTAGACTGTTCTCAATGGTAGCAGATGACAGAACGAGGAGTAATGGTCTCAAGTTGCAGTGGGGGAGGTTTAGATTGGATATTAGGAAAAACTTTTTCACTAAGAGGGTGGTGAAACACTGGAATGCGTTACCTAGGGAGGTGGTAGAATCTCCTTCCTTAGAGGTTTTTAAGGTCAGGCTTGACAAAGCCCTGGCTGGGATGATTTAACTGGGAATTGGTCCTGCTTCAAGCAGGGGGTTGGACTAGATGACCTTCTGGGGTCCCTTCCAACCCTGATATTCTATGATTCTATGCCATGCAGTAAGGGCATTGACTACCATTGCCGTATAACAAATAAAAGGCATTTAAATGAAAGTCCCCCCTTAATAAAATTAATCTTTTCTTGAAATGACAGCAACATGTTTAAACGTTTACAACCAATCTTTATTTTATTTTGCAGTGCTGCTGTTGGCCGTGTAAAAATCTTTCAATTTCTTTCTAAATTCCATAATCAAGTAAAAAAAATCTAAGCAGACTGACCTGTTTCTCTAAATTACCAGACTTGCTGGAAGTAATCCAGCAGGCCGTTTTCAAATGTGACCCTGGTTCATAAAAGATTCCATATATAGTTTTGGAAAGTGAAACTGCAGTTTCACAAAGACCATATACATTTGCATAAGCATACACATAGTGGTAAGTTACACTGAAAAGATGGTAGGTTCTCAGCCTATTTTGTGCTTGAAAAGGTGGGATTGGGCTGAGCTGGAAGTACTTCCTTACCACAGGCCAGAAGAGCTGGTTCCCCTCTGGGAGTGGAGGTTGGCAGCTTGACTCTGTCTGTAAAAATGTCCTACATAAGCCTAGAACTCTGAGGAATGGTATATAGATGAAATTAAACTGGTATTTCTACTGAGGTCTGTCTGTGGGACATACACTGAAAGACAGTGAGAGTTTCAGAAGTTTGAAGGGGTTAGAACTGGTGTTTGGAGCTAACCAATTGAAGAAGAAACTATTTGCAAAAATGGGATCCAGATTAGGACTTCTGCTACTCCTCCCCCCAACCCCCAAAAAACCAAGGTTGGATCCAGGGTTTGGCAGTATCTCACCCGACTATCTCATTCCATACACACTTCTGCAACGGTGCTTAGAAATGTCAGCGGGCCAGAAGCGTGTTGTCTGTTAGTGTCACTGCTAATGCCCTGCTTGGGTCCACCCAGCTCCAGGACCAATGGAGCTTTGTTAGAAATAAATGTCGTTTTGTGACAAGTGAGCATAACCGTGAGGCAGCAAGTTCCCCTTTGCGGCTCCCCTCCCCCAGCACCTTACCCGACAGCGGGCAGGAAAAGGAGCTGCAGTCAGGCGCGCTCTCCTCACGGGCCAAGCGCGATCCCTGCAGCGGGCAGAACAATGCCGCGTTTGCTGAGCAGGGTGCCTGGGAGGGAAAGGCGTCCTCAGCGCCGAGGGAGGCGAGGGACGCGCTGTGTGGGTGCCCGGTGCCCGGCGTCCGGCAGGGGGAGGCATTGCCACACAGCAGGGCCCCCGCTGCAAGGCGAAGCTGGGCGAGAGCAGTTACTGCTGCTGGCCTTTCCTATTTGCCTCGAGCGGCTCCTCTCCCCTTGCCCCGCTGGCTTCCCCGCCGCTGTTCTGTGGAAGCGGCTGGGCCTGCAGCCTTGGGGCGGCCCGGAGTGCAATCAGTATGGCAGCCAAGGAGGGCTTGTGCGCGTGGCTCTGGCCTCCTCGGCAAAGGGCTTACAGACTAATGGGATTCCTCAACTCTGCAAGGAGCTCTCCTTCCCCCGGGAGGGGCCCCCGAAACTGTGGCAGGGCGGGGGAACAGCCCCTGTCCCCGGCCATCACTGTCTGTAGCGTTCACTAGGATAACTGTCCACGGGCCACCCCCCTCTCCTCGCCTCCTCTGAAGCCTCAAAGCAGAGCCGCCGGGAGGCAGAACCCCCCTGGGCTTGCATGAAGCAGCCGCGCTGTGCGCGCTCTCTCCCGCCTGCTCCCCCGGTGCTAATACCGTAAGGGCGACGAAGCTACCCGGGGGCTGAGCGGCTGCAAAGAGCCAGCCCTTCTGTGCGTGGGTATCGGAGCCAGCCCTTCTGTGCGTGGGTATCCCTACCCGCGCCGCAGCCCGGGAGCGCACAGAGCTCATTCACACGCAGCTGGCACCGCCCCTCCTTACCCACGCTCACCCCATTGGCTCCTAGCCCTGAGGGGCCGAGGGGAAGGAGAAGCCGTCGCCGGCGGTGATTGGCGGGGCCCTTCGCACAGCCCAGCCCTTCGGAATCGCCCAGCAGCTGTTGCTGGAACGTCCGGACCTGTGACGTTCTGTCCCGTCCAGCTCCCCCTGGTCCAGCGGCTGCTCGCCTCGCCCATCCCCCAGGAACGTGCCAGCCACATCTGCCGCCATGCGCCAGTCAGCCCGTGCCCACGCCCCTTTACATGTGTCCGATTGATCTGTCTGAGGAACTGCGTAGCAGGAGCCCCTAGTTATAGCCACATTGGGCAGTCACAGGTGAAGCTGTTGCGTGGACTTCGGTGACACACACGGAAGATAATACTAGAGATAAAAGAGTGAGTTTCTTTTTTACGGTCTTGTTTATACATCTACCCATTGCAAACTCAGGGCGCATCTCCAGCCATTTTAAAGCATCGCAAATTTTTAAAGCAGCCTACCAGACATTTTAATTGAAGAGAAGATTAGCCTCGCGGCAGTGCAAACGAAGGAAGAAGTTTTTACATTGTAGCATGTACCTACTGCCTGTCTGCACTCATATGCCTTCTTCTATGCTGCGTGATCCGCGTTTTATTCTGCTCTGCTTGTATAATGTTTGTATCTATATTGTTAAATCCTTCTCAGAGATAAAATTGGATATACCTGGATCATGCCGATATTTGGCCCCAAGTCTCCTACTGCGCGGGTGGGGGAGAGCAGGGAAGACGGCAGTTCATGCACCACCGAGCATGAGCGCTGCAAAAATCCGGATTCAGCAGCAAGAGCCTGATGGATCCAATCAGTTTTTGGCCCTGAACCCTCAAGTTCTGTTGCGTCCATACAAAACAAGTTTTTCAGCTCTTACCGCAGCAAAAAATACTGGACCCTAACATAGCGCGTGAGTGCCGCTAAAACCCAGAACCCAACGCACCTGTATGCATCCCTGCTCAATGGTACCGCAAAGACAGCACCCGGAGCCTGCTGGATCCTAGCATTTCGGTTTTGATTTTTTTTAAGCCCCGAAGTTGTACTATCAGAATAGACGACACATATTTTCATCATACTTAACCAGAAAAATACACGCTCAAACTCATCCTGGTACAGGAACAATGCAAAACACATATACGGCACCTGAGTCTTATCAGATCAAGCAAAATGTGGACCACAAACCTATATTGTACTGATCTCATTATTTGTGTTTTTAGCTGATCAACTCTTGGCCGAGATTTTCAAAGCAGTCCATGGAACTGAGACACATATCTTCTATTATCACATTTTAATGTTTGTAAATCTCCTGGACTGTTTAACACTCAGTGCATTGGATACATTAGCTAGATTGGACAGATCTGTCAGGTAAAAGAATGGCTCCCTTTGCTGTTTATCTAAAAGGTAAAAAATGGATGAATGGAGAGTGGATTTTTCATGTAGGAGGGTGCATCAGCTTTTCCATTTTTTCACCTTTTAGATAAATAGCAAAGGGAGATATTATTTTACCTCAGATAAATCTGTCCAATCTAGCTAATGTATCCAATGCACTGAGTGTTAAGAAGTCCAGCAGATTTACACACATTAAAATGTGATAATAGAAGATATGTGTCTCAGTTCCCCGGACTGCTTTGAAAATCTCGGTCAAGAGTTGATCAGCTAAAAACACAAATAATGAGATCATCACCATCTGACCGACCAGTCCACTGCTATATTTCAGTGTCATGGCATACATTTTGGCTCTGTTTAGAATGATGATGTGTAATCTGCTTTCACCGAACGCAAGGAATCCAGTAAAATGATGTCTAAACTTGATGTCTCCTAGAAAAGGGATGGGGGAGGGGAGGGGGATAAGAGGCTGCTGGATCCACGTACATATGTGGGTGCACCACGGTCCCCATTTGCCGGGGCAGTAGAAGTAGCTACAGAGGGGATTTGGGAAGGAAGGGCCAAAAACTGGTTGGATTCTGTAGGCTCCGTGTGCCAGCTTTGGCATTTTGTGGCGCTCCTCTACAGGGATACCCCGAGGTTTAGAATTTTTTTTGGCGAAGTAGGAGCAGCTCCACATAGTATCTGTTTAGGCATTCGCATTTGGGGATTAGGAGGCAAATTTTGACGGGATCCAGCTGCCATATGCGGGTAGTACAGCATTTCTGGTGTGGGATGCCTAAGGGTCCGAATTTTGCTTTGGTGGGGGACCAATGGCTGGACAGGGGATTCTTTTGCTCGTTCCGCGCTACAGTTTTGGGGGCAGTGGCAGGATCTGAGTAGCTCCAGCTTTGCTCAACCCCCCACCCCCACCCCCCGCCACCCCTGCTCCGAGGTGGGGCGAAGGGCTTGGGGCGAAGGGCGGTTCTGGAACGACCGTAGGCTCGGCGGCGAGCGCCGAGAACAGCTGTTTATGCATATGAGGTGGGCGTGGCGGGGGAGCCTCGCCAAGGGCTGCAGCGGGCTGTCCATGCAAATGAAGGGGGCGTGGGGAGCGTGTAACTCGGAGCCCCGGAAGAGCGGAGAAACCCCATATAAAAACTACTGGGGACATTTCCCGGGCAGAACTACGAAAGCTCCAGAGACAGCAGCACCCGGGGCGGGCGGGCACAGCAGCGCAGCGCAGCAGCCGGCGCCGAGCAAGCCAGCGGGCGAGGAGAAGCGGAAAGCGGGGCCGCGAGCGGCTCCCGGGTCGGGCAGGCGCTCTCCGGCCGGGCAGAGGCGCAGCGCCACTGGGCTGTCTCTCCCCAGGTGATAAAGCTCGGAGCGATCTCTTCCTTTGGGCGGGGTGGGCTGCGTGTGCGCGTCCGGGCGAGTGGGATCCCCGGGGGTCTGCATCTATAAACGCCGCGCCTGTGGGTGGGAGCCGGGGGGCCGCAGCCAGCTGGGCGGTTAGGCGCCGGTGAGCGCTAAAGCCCCGCTGTGATGCAGTAGCGGAGCGGGTCTAACTGGGCATGTCAAACCCCGCGCTCACCGCTTGCTTTCCTGTTCCGTTAAGAGCGAAGCAAGGCGGCATCTCGCAAAAGGGACCAACCAGGCTCCCGAGAGGAAACGGCTGCGGACCATGGCTGACGATGAAAACGCCCGCAGCCCCAGCTGCAGCGGTAGTGGGCATTGCACGGGCACTTGCGGCGAGAACCCTCATTGCAACGTGCTGAGCTGGGAACAGGTGCGGCGCTTGGATCGCATCCTGAGCGAGACCATCCCCATCCACGGCCGGGGCAACTTCCCCACGCTGGAGGTGCAGCCCCGGCAGATCGTGAAGGTGGTGCGGAGCCGCCTGGAGGAGAAGTGCATTGGGGTCCGAGACGTGCGGCTCAACGGCTCGGCAGCCAGCCACATCCTGCACCAAGACAGTGGCCTGGGCTACAAGGACTTGGACCTCATCTTCTGCGCAGACCTCAAGGGGGAAGCCGAGTTTCAGACTGTGAAGGACGTGGTCTTGGACTGCCTTTTGGATTTCTTACCTGACGGAGTTAACAAGGAGAAGATCACCCCGCTTACCCTCAAGGTAAACCTGGACTTGTCCAGACACACAGCCAAGGGAAGGAGCACTTTGTAACAGTGGAGCTGGGGGGAGGCAAGGGTGTCATGAAATTGACGCCTACAACATGTCTTTAAAAGTGACTCTTCTCTCATTTTAAACCCCAGCTAAACCAAAGAGAGTTTGACTTGCAGCAAAGCGATAACGGCAATACATACTGAGCTAATGAGGAGGAGGAGCCAGGCAGGATTAGTGAACATTTTTTCCCCTTTTGTCATTATGGTTATTGGGTTACATTTACTTAGAAAGTTGGAGTTTACAGAGCCTCATTTTAAGAGTCACTCAGAGGGAGGGAAGCATAGTTTAAAAGTATCTTAAGCTCATTGAATATTGATATGTATCTGCAGGGAAAATACTCTTTGCAGTGAGCACTTTTCCTAGAGGGATGGAGAAGCTGTACAGTTTCTTGTTTTAAACAGAAATTCTTGTCTTGAACAGGATTCACTTTCTGAGTTTATTATAGTTTATGCGAAATAGCTTATGCCAAATAGCATATACCTATTTTGTCTGGTTTTGGGGGCATTTTTAAAATTTGGGAGTGTTTTGGGGGAGCTGTGCTGAAAGTACAAGCTTTGATTAGTTTGAAAATGTAGAAAATATATTTTCGTGGTGCTTATAGAAATGCTTTTTTGTTATATTTTAATGGTGATCTTTCAGATCCCCAGGAGTGATTGTATGTGTGAGACAGAAAGCGAGTGTGTGTGCATATATACCATGTGTGCAATCAATTTTGTAAGGTGTCTCTCTCTCTCTCTCTCTCTCTCTCTCTCTATAATGGTTAGAAGTGCTTAAAAAAACATGGTTGCAAAAGTTGCTCCTGACATAGCATAATCCCATAAGGAATACCACTCCCATCACCCCTTGCAACTATTATGGTGCCACCACCTATGTTCAATATGTCTCCTTCAGTTTTTATCCAGAATCCTTAAAATACTTTGCACAAAGCGGGCACAGGGTGGAGGTGGGAGAATATGCAAATGAAGTCTGTGAAGGGGAATTGCTTGTATTGGTTTCTTCATCTGTTCATTTTGTTTTTCAAATTATAGGAAGCTTATGTGCAGAAAATGGTAAAAGTGTGCAATGATTCAGACCGGTGGAGTCTCATCTCCTTGTCCAACAACAGTGGCAAAAACGTGGAGCTGAAGTTTGTGGATTCTCTGAGGAGGCAGTTTGAGTTCAGTGTAGACTCTTTTCAAATCAAATTAGACTCCCTTCTGCTTTTTTATGAATGCTCAGAGAATCCCATGACTGAAACTTTTCACCCGACCATCATTGGTGAGAGTGTCTATGGGGATTTTCAAGAAGCCTTTGATCACCTCTGCAACAAGATAATTGCCACCAGAAACCCAGAAGAAATCAGAGGAGGTGGCCTTCTTAAGTACTGCAACCTTTTGGTAAGGGGCTTTAGGGCTGCCTCAGAATCTGAGATTAAGTCCCTTCAGAGATACATGTGTTCCAGGTTTTTCATTGACTTCTCAGATATTGGAGAACAGCAAAGAAAGTTGGAGTCTTACTTGCAGAACCACTTTGTGGGATTAGAGGACCGCAAGTATGACTATCTCATGACCCTTCATGGTGTGGTGAATGAGAGCACAGTGTGCCTGATGGGACATGAGAGGAGACAGACTCTAAATCTTATCACCATGCTGGCCATCCGTGTCCTTGCTGAGCAAAATATCATCCCCAATGTGGCCAATGTCACCTGCTATTACCAGCCAGCCCCATATGTAGCAGATGCCAACTTTAGCAATTACTATATTGCCCAGGTTCAGCCGGTATTCACATGCCAGCAGCACACATACTCGACTTGGTTGCCCTGCAATTAAGGACAGTTTTAATACACCTGGTGGGGAGAACATTTTCTAACAAGCAGAAAGGGGTGATATGCTCCTTAAAATGGGGTGTTTTGTGCAATGATGATCTGCTCTAGCTATCAAGTTTGGTAAAGCTTGTGGTTCTTCTTATAAATTGTGTGAGCATGATCTAGAAAAAGAAGCAGAAATAATTGGATTCTACCCCAGAGCACAAGAGACCTGTCATTAAAAGCAAATAGCTTCCCCTGAAATAAACAAGGGAGGAATGCTTGATGACAATATGGGTGGCAATACCTGCTCCCATAGCTTTGGCATAGAGAAGGTTGGAAAGCCTTTTTTTAGAATGGGATCTGCAAAAGGGAGAATATGAAAAAAAAATACAAAAAACAAAACAATTTGCTTACATATATTCAGGAGTTAAAAGTAGAGGCATGAAGCAGAGATAAGTTGAAATAAAATGTATATTGGAATTACTGCCTTTGGGACTTGCAACAAGTGCTGTCTATGGAATGATCGTGTAGAATGTATAGCTTGCTTGAATAGAATGCTTTAACAGAAACAGCTTGCTCCAAATGAACAGTAGGAGATTGGTAGAGTTATCATAAAACCAGAAAAAACACATGATGATACAGTCCATTCTTTACAGCTGCATGCGTGCTTCACATTTTAAAAATGTGAAAATGCAAGAAAAACAGCTGTAGCAAACAAAATATGCTCAAGGACCAAAGATTTCACAAATAAGTTATCCAAGCAAAGGAGATACAGTAGACTATAAAAATAATTTACTATATTTGTACACACCAATGTTAATCAAAAGTGCCTGATGCTTTCAGAAAATTTGAAGTGAGAAAAATATAGTTTTGTGGTTTTTACCGTGCATTTTGTTTTATCAGGGACACAAGAAGACAAACAAACAAAACAAGCAAACAAAAAACCAAGCTTGTGAATCAGTGGTGGAGAAAATGCCCTATTTTTTCCTTGGCAAATACTTGTATAAAGTTAATATTGTCAGTGTGATGTTATCATAGGTACGTGTGTGTGTGTGTGTGTATGTTTGTGTGTGCGCGTGTGTGTGTATATATAAAAATACACACACATGCGCATACACAATGTATATATTAAATGTGGTCTCGGAAAATGTAGCAATTAAGGAATGTTTAAATAAAGTACTGTGTGTTTTCCAGTTTGCAACAGGATATCATAGGACAGTGAGCACCTTGCCGTGAATTTATAACCCACACCTGAGAATTTGCAGTAAATGAACCAGTCAGGATTAAGGTGGGATACAAATAATGTCTTTGGTTGCAAGAACAAAGATTACAGTAATTCAGTGAGTTGCCTGTGAGCCATAATAATTCCACAAATGGATAAACATTTGATTAGCTGATGCCTTTTTTCACATTTTGTACTGTAATACCATTTTGACATTTAACCCACTAACTTTGTGACTGCATACCTCCATGATGTATAATTCAGTGGAACGTGGATCAAAGATAGGTTATTTAAACCCCCTGACAGCTAAAGAATATTGTATTAGTTGGTCATTTGAACACTAATTGTTAATATTTAAAGAAATATTTTAATAGAATGCATTATGCATTCCAGGACCACTAGAATTTAGTAAATGTGAAATGAATCCTTTCTAAGAGTGTTGCACGGTTGCTTAAAATTATATTTTATATATATATTATATATATATTTTTATGCAAATATTAAACATCTTTGATCTGGTTGTCACACTGCATTTACAAGTTTAGTACTGTACTTTATTTAAATGGAATCACTTTACATTGGAACTATAACTATTCACTTTCATTTCCTCGCCCAAGAGACCAGTGGGAGGGAGAGGCGTGGGGGGGGGGGGGCGGGGGAGGAGAAGAAATCGACCGTTTCACTATTTTCACTTCAGAAACATCTCTTGGGGGAGGACTGGTTTTGAAATCCTAGTGCAGTATTTTCTGCATCATTTAAGTTTCGGGTAAAAGAAGATGATGTTTAAAAATGTGTGTTTGGAAAGGGAACTGTTATCCTGGAAGTGTGTTCTCCCCTTGTCATTACAGAGCTACTAAGACAAGATTATTTTTGCCACCCTTTGTACTTTTATCTTTGAAGGCAAATTTAACAGGAACCTGACTTGTTTACTGAAGCACCTTTCCTGTGAGTTCTTCAGGAAATGTAAAAGCTATTTCATTGCCACTCAATGTGTTTACTTGGGGGTCCTTGTCCCCACCTTCTCTTTCCTTCCCTTCCTCCCTTCCGCATTGGCTGTTTTCTTTCTCTCTCTCTTTGGTCAGGGGAAGGCTTTTCTTCATTAATTATGAAAAGGAAGGGTTTGTTTCCCATGGCCTATTACTTCAAGCTGTAGATCAAGACTGAGATGTACTTGTCAAACCTAGAGCATTGCCTGTAGCTGTTTGAAGAGTTTTCTAACGGAAGCTAAGGGGAGGGCTGGGGAAATAGGATCAGCTGGTAATGTGGTATGTCCTCTCTTACCACAACTATTTGCAGCAAATAAATGAGTCATCCACTATTTAAAGAGGTTTTGGGATCTATAGCTGTGCCTCAACCACAAAATACTGATAATACATGAGACAATGTACTTTTCCTTTGGAGGGCAGCCTTTTTCCATTGCTTTTTTTTAAAAAGTTTTGATTTCTTTCCTCCTTCAGCTGAAATTTTATTACTTTTTGTGACTGACAGCAGCTGTTCATTTTGTAGTACACGCAGCAGGGCTCAGCCTACCGCACCTTTCACCATGCACATTTTGATACATATTTAATACGTTTTTGGATATATTATATAGGTATTAGACGTATTTTGCATATGTAAATGAACAAGTGGTGGAACTGGCAGGCCTTTGTTTTCTCTGTGGCTGGTAGTTTAAAAGGTATCTGATGTTAGTGGTGGGAAGGAGCCATGAGTTCAGGCCAAGAGTAAAATAAGAACATCTTTTCAAAGCTGGATTGCTTCTGTGGTTTGCACACCTTCCCCTTCATAAAGTCTGATTTTTTTTTTCTCTCTCGCTCTCTTTCTCTCGCTTCAGAACACTAGTACTTTTACAGCAAAAAAGCTCTTGGTATTCTGTGTAGGCTTCACTTTCCCATCCAATCAGCCATTTCAGCTTAGAACTTGCTGAAGAAACAGTACCCCCTTTAAAATGCTGAACTGATGAAAAAGGTTGACCTGATTACAGGCAAACTGTTGTGTGACAGTTGGATTTATTGCTAATCAACAGGGAGCTAAACTTGTTTTAATATAAATATAATGAAACGTGAGAAGTTTGAAATCAGATTATTTTCTGATATGTATAAAACCCCCCAAATGTAAGAACTTTCTCTTAAAAATAGAAGGGAAAGTAGAAACACCAATGAGATCACATCATATCTTTCCTAACTGCTTTTTTTTTTTTATTTTGTGCTTTAAAAATACATCTTGTTAAATGTTCTGCATATGAAGCATATTATGTTGGAGGCTCATTCCAGTTCAAAAGAAGCTTTTTTGTTGTTGTTTCATTGAGAAAATGAAGTGTGTTAGGTAAAACTGCAGATATAAGAAAAGGAAAGAAAATGTAATGACATATTCAGCATCTATTTGAGTATACTCTTTTGTATGGTTTTCTTTTAGCAGACAATTTCCACTGCAAGAAAGAAAATCTGTGTACTATCTTGCTGTTGTAATAATGGCTTGCTAACAAAGTAAATAGTAAAAAAAGGCCTGCAAATTTCAATACAGCTTGGCTGAAGCACTGTAAACTCTTGCAGTCTGTAGGAGGCTGTGAACATTTGATCTCCCTCAGAATTCCATACAACTGTTGCCTTCTGTGAGGCATCCTGTTGCACCAAATTGCTCCTTGGATTGCTCTTGTGGAACATTTTGACTATAGGCTCTGTCACAGACAGAAAACGAGCTGATGGAAAACAGACTCTAAGAGCTGAAGTGTTTGCATCAGTGCTAGAGGGAACAGATTGTGAATTTTGTTTACAGCATCCAATATTTGGATTTTTTTTGTAAATAAAAAGAAGTTATTTTTTTCTATTGATTTGTGTCTGCCGTCTTCAGTGTTTGAAATAGCTCTGGCCTGTTCCTAATGAATACCAACTAGCTTTCATTAAAAAGGACAAGGGCAGCACTTTTCTGAGAAGCGCAGCGTTCAGCAGCTTTCTGATTGGAGCACAATAAATTTTAAAAAGTCCTGCCTTCTGCCAGCCAATTTTGACTGGGTTCACTCAGCTACGAAAGAACCTAGCTGGCTGATGCCAAAAATACTTGGCAGAACACTGGCGGAGCAATGTAAATGATCTTAAAATCCAAGCCCCATCGAACTAGCAATTCTGAAGAACCAGAGCCTCAAAACATTATTTGCCACCTTTCCTGGACCCTTGGGTGAGAATATTAATAATATTGAACACTTACATAGCACTTATTGTTTTCAAAGCAGCACACAAACATTAAGGCCCAGATTCTGATACCCTCACTAATGTTGAATAGTACTTTACTCCTCAAATGCTCCCATTGATTTCATTAAATTAACTTGCAGAGTTGGAGTAAGGATATCAGAAATTTGGCTTGAGTAATAGAACTTCTGTGTGTGCTGGAATCTACATGCCCATTTGATCTGGGACTCTGAATCAATGTTTATTCCCCCAGATTTCCCCACATTAACTGTGCTTTCCTCGCTTATGATGCTGTCGCTGTCAGTTGAGGTACTTTGTTTGCCGTGTTTGTGGTGGAGAACCTCTGGTAATGAAGGCTGATTTCCTCAAAAGGCACTTCAAGGGAATATAAAATATTAATTGACAATGCTAATGGCAGTACTAGGTTTCAGTGTACGTCCATTATCACAATCCCCCTCCCTACCCCTTTTTAAACCAGACTAACCCTTCTATAAGAAGTGTTGACGAGAGACTCTTCAGTACATTAACTGTTACTACACTCCTCTGTACCTGGCTCCCTGCTTGGAAGTTTAAGTGCTTGCCTGAATGTGTTTTTTGTAATGATGAGTGAACCTATATTCCCTTTTAAGAAAGTAAACTCAGCTTCTGGGAACTGCTAATTTTTCCAGGCACATGAACAAACACCTGGCTGAACAGCAGGCTCATTCTGCATAGTACATCTTTTTCTTTAACAGCTCTGTGTGTGTAAAGTGATTAGCAGGCTGCGCTGACGACTGAGATGGTGTATGGGAGAGGGGATTAGCTGCGCCTGAAAAACTGCACTGCATTTTTCCAAAATTAGAGGGGAAATGTGGCCTGAGGCTCACACTAGTATTAAACCATGGGGCTGCAGAAATTTTCAGCCAGCCAGGAAATTAAGGCTGGGATTATCAAGGAAATAGAAAGGGGTTAGGTGCCCAGTTCCTACTGAATTTTCCTAGGAGCTGGACTCCTAACTTCCTTATGCAACTTTGAAAATCCAAGCTTGAATGGATTCTCTTCTACTTTTGACTGGTTAGTGTCTCCTCTCCTCAAATAGCACTTTAGAGATGGAATCATAAATTAAGCCTATGGAAGACTTTGAGGGGCTTCGTTCTTCTTGTTGAGTGTTATGTTGTTCTGGGTTGTGGGGGTTTGAGTGTGGGGTGGAAGATTCAAAAGACTGTGGAGTAGGGGAAGGAAAAGTTTGATGGGTTAAACTAGGAAACGGGAGCATGGCTCATGCTATCACCCTGCATTTCCCCACCAACAGGAGAGGAGAGGGCAATTTCAATAATAATATGCTGCAAGTTGCCCTGGCTGCAAGCTCACTTGAGAAAAACAAACAAACACAAAGATTTCTTGAGACATGAAGCTGAGCCTAGGTCACACCCAGTTCCTTCCTTGTCATGGGTACCTCCAGCCCCTGTAATGAAGGGTTTTATGACTTTGGGAATAAGCGATTTCCAACCTAAATAACTGACTGTTCTCATCAGGATCCTCTATGCAAGCTATATATTGATTTTCCAGAACATCGTGTACTCCTCGTTGTTGCCAGGAGTTTGTGGGGATCTGGTCATGTCATCATAAAACTGCCAAAATGCTGCATTCTTTTCTTTTTCAATAAAAGTCAATATGTTTGGCTGTGTTCACTTCTGCAAATCATACTGTATTGTTCTATACAGTACTAGTAGAACCTACGTGTTGCTGGAGCTGTCAGTTATAGGCTTTTGGAGTGTGTCAGAAACAGTGCGGTGCAAGGGGTTCTGACGTTCCGATGAGCAATAAGAGCACTATAGGTCAGATCTGCGTTTCAGTCCTGAGACTAACACCATCCCGCAAAGGCCTGATAACGCATCAGAAACAGAATACAATACCTTATCATGTTTACATAGCTTTCGACTACACAGCATGATTATTTCGGGGATGCTAAACTCAGCCCGCTCATAGGTTTGCTGCACCTTCATGCACGGTTTAAAATACCCTCTACACATTACGTCGTATGTAGCTCTAACCAATGAAAGGCTATCTTGAAAAATTGACATTTTTGCATTTGCCAGAGCGCTGATTGCAGAACAACTAAATTCTTCCGGGGAATTCAGAGCCCCAAATAGCTTCCCGTGCTGCTTCTTTCTTGCTTGGGGCACAATAATTGCACAGTGTCTTTTGATATATCACATTTCGGTCATGGGTCTCCCGAAGTTTTGGAGTGCCCAGCTAGGAGACACATTGGTCCAGTCTTTCTAGAATGTAGTACACTCGAAATGCACATTGATTTAGGCTGGGATTGAGGGTGATCAGCTCTACTGAGCATTAATTTGCGGGTTCCCAGAAATGGGAGGATCCAAAATTGCCAGCCACTTTAGACAATGTAGTCTTGTTGTGATAGAACAGGTTTCAATGTCTAATTGAAATATCTGTCCTTAACTTTCTTTTGTGCAGTGAATAGAATAGTGTTACTCTTCAGATCACAGCTCAAGTAAAAATGGTAAAGGGGAAGCACATTTTGGCCACTACTATCTTGCCTCTTTCAGTTACTTACTTGCCCCCTTCCCCCTAGCTTTTGGATTGTTAGAGAGGAAAGACTCAAGGGAGATGTAAGGCAGGGATTCTCAAACTCTTTTCTAGCGGGAAGCACACTTTTTAATTGTGTGTGTGTAAGGTGTTGGCCTGTTTCCCCAGCCTGTGAAGGACTCACTGGGGAATGTCGACATTGCAGTAAAAACTCTGCAGCTCAGCTGTAGCTAGCCCGGTTGGCTGACTCGGGCTGCAGGGCTGAAAATTGCAGTGTAGACATTCAGGCTCACGCTGGAGACCAATTGACTGGGGCTCTGAGGCTCCGTGCCATGGGTTTTTTTATTGCGGTGTAGATGTACCCACTGTGACACCCACAGTCTCTTTCAAGCCACATTTTTATTTCTCCAGTGCAGAATGCAGGCAAAACCTTGAACACAAAACTGTTCCTCTGCCCAGCCTGGCCTACAGTCCCCAGGGCTTTTCTGCATTGCCTCTCTCAGTGCCTCCTGCTTCAGGGCCTACTGCAGGAGCTCATCTCCCTCCTGCTACTCCTCTGTCCTCCTTCTCCAAGCCATCTGCCTAGGAGTTACCCTCCTCCAGGACCTACAAAAAGCTCCAACTGCCCTTCTGCAGCAGCCCCTCAACTGAGCCCTTGCCAGCTTTTATAATCACTTATTCCCTTCCCAGCTGGGTCTGATGACTGAACAGGGCTGGCCAGCCCAGGCCCCCAGACTCTTAAAGGGGCAGACCATCCTGTTACAGAGTGTCTCACAAACAATTTGTCCTGTCTTCAATGGTCAGATTACCTTCCTTTTTAATCGTAACTTAATGGACCACCTCCGCTTTACCCATAACACCTTTGTGGCAACTGCAGCACTTGCTTGCACAAAAAAAGTAGTATCAGGAAAGTGTTTCTCTATATGGAACTGTCCTTAATTCAGTGAACATCCTGACCTGCTTTGAAAACCATTAAGCCACTGTCTACTTTGATTCTTCTGTCCCTCTCTTCTCTCTCTCCCCTTGCTTCTCTGCACATGCTTGTCTGCCACCCAGTCTCCTTCTCCACCTCTTACACTTCATGTGTTGAAAATCAGGAGGAGGAGCTACACCATGTGACGTGCCAGCTCTTCACAGACTACCAGTGATCCATGGGTTACAGTTTGAGAACCCCAATGTGTGAGTCCAAAGCTGACTGTGAAGAGTTACAAAGGAATCTCACAAAACTGGGTGACTAGGCAACAAAATGACAGATGAACTTCAGTGTTGATAAGTGCAAAGTAATGCACATTGGGAAACATAATCCCAGCTACACATACAAAATGATGGGCTCTAAATTAGGTGTTACCACTTAAGAAAGAGATCTTGGAGTCACCGTGGGTCGTTCTCTGAAAACATCCACTCAATATGCAGTGGGAGCCAAAATGTTAGGAACAGGATAGCTCATAAGACAGAAACTATCATAATGCCACTATATAAATCCAAGGTACACCCACACCTTGAACACCGCATGCAGTTCTGGTCACCCCATCTTAAAAAACGTATATTAGCATTGGGAAAGGTACTGAGGAGGACAACAAAAATGATTAGAGGTATGGAACAGCTTCTATTTCAGAAAAGATTAGAAAGACTGGGGTTTAGAATGGAGACACCTAAGGGGGATATGATAGAAGTCTATAAAATCATGAATGGTTTGGAAAAAGCAAATAAGAAAGTATTTACCTCGTCACATATCACCGGGCACCCGGTGAAGTTAATAGGCAGCAGATTTAAAACAATCATAAGGAAGTACTTCTTCACACAACCACAGTTGCCACGGGATGTTGTGAAGGCCAAAAGTATAACTACATTTAAAAAAGAATTATATAAATTCATGCAGGACAGGTCTATCAATGGCTATTAGCCAAGATGATCAGGGATGCAACCCCATGATCTGGTTTTTGCCAGAAGCTGGAAATGGGCAACGGGATGGATCACTTGCTTCCCTCTGGGGTACCTGGTATTGGCCACTGTCAGAAGACATGATACTGGGATAGCTGGACCTTTGGTCTGACCCATTATGGTCATTCTTATGTTGTCCTTAAACCTGTGACTGCCAGAAGCTGGGACTGGATGACATGGGATGGATCACTCAAAATTGCCCTGTTCTGTTCATTTCCTCTGAAGTACCTGACACTGGGCACTGTTGGAAGACAGGATACTGGACTAAATGGATCATTGGTCTCCTCCAATATGGCCATTCTTATGTAAGATGCTTCCACACCAGCAGCCCTAATTGCCCTATCTACACAAGACATCTAGTCTTTCAACAAACAAGATATCTAAATGTGAAGCCCTATGTGGATTTTATGACATAGTCCTCAGGAAGATTTGATATAAAGCAACCAGTGCCTTGAGGTAGGTCCTAGAGAAATGCATAATGAATATGTAAATTTCACTATCTCAACTCCAGATATTACCAGATAGGAGGCTCACCATGACTGCTTTCCAGTTGTTTATTTTATTTACACATACAGCAGAAAGGTACACTCCAACTGCAAATATCGTCCAAGGGTACCAAGTCAGACTTTTCCATGTGATACTATGTGCTACCAGTACTTGCTCTGCCTTTGCCACTTCGCCTTAATCCCCTGTGTGGATAAAACAACCAAATCCTTTGTGACATCAAAGTGCAATATTTAAAGCTCTTAAAGTTTAGTGTCATTCATTAGTTTGAGGTAATCCTCTATCCCATACGGTTTCAGATATACTTGACTGGCAGTTAATGTACTTAATTGCACTGTAGTCGTAGTTAATGCACGTAAATGAACAATATATACCAATGAACTGCCTTTAAATTAGGATTTAATTGACTAAAGGATATGCTGTTTAACCAGCACAGATGTGATTAACAAAAGTCTCTCCAACGTGAACAGCTCCTCTTCACTCCTGCTATTAGACAAGTGCTGAAATTTGCATGAGCTGGTTTCCTCTCCTGTGGAAGGGCCTACTTCCTCAGAAGTGACATTTCACAGCAACATGAATATAAACCGCCTGATCCACAACCCACTGCAGTTAATGGGAGCTTTTCCTTTGATTGCAGTGGGCATTGGATGAGGTCACAGGAGCAGCACCAGAGGGCTCAGAAAGGCAAAATTCATGTGTGCCCAGAGCATACACATGTACATCCAAGGGGAGAATTTGGCCTTATGATTGTTATTATTTATATTAAACATTTATATTGTGATGGCAACTAATGGCCACAACCAGGTTGGGGGGGGGTCCACTTTACAAGGCACTGTATGAACATACAATGAGAGTCTTCAAGGATCTTTTTCCTGGATGGCTGTCAAAGAGCATACTCTTTTTCTTATAAAAGTTGGCTTACCTACTTAAAAATATACACTTCTCTTCTAGAAAAATCTGATATTGATAGCAAAAAATGGATCCCAAAATTGTAATTCTCCTAAAATATTATGTAACTTCACAAAAGACAAGTAAGGTTAAAACTGAAATCCCTGACAATACACCCATCATGAGTAATGAAACCCACTTGCTCCTCTACAAATCTGTAGGTTTAGGATGCAAGATGATCTTTGCAGCACTGGGAACTGAAGAGTATGCTTATCTCTCTACTATGGGCAATACACAAACAGACCCAGTGCACTTACTTCCTCCTCCCACTTCTGGGACTGAAACGTGGACGCTGCTTAGCAGTGTGCAGCAACACTGAATGGCACTATAAAACAGTAAGTGACATACTTTATTCAATGAAAACTGTAAGGCAAATTCAGGCTGGCAGAGTGCAACTACTCAAAGTAGAATTTGGTCAGGCCACCAGGTTAATGTCCACTTTGACATATATATATATATATATATATATATATATATATATATATATATATATATATACTAGCCTGGTTTCTGCCCAGATTAATGGGGGCATAAGGGTCAGGACTCCCCACAAGCAAAGATTAGCCACAGAACCACTCTGCAGAGGCTACATCAGCCATTCGGCCCAGAGTCCATCTCTTCCTAAAAATAAAGTCACTATCACAAAAATCAACAGCCTCTCAGCATTAAACTGGCAGCAGGAAACTATTGTCTTGGTACACTGTTTTGTTCCATAAACATTATCTCTTTTATATATCAAATTACAATGTTTGAAAAATCTTGATATGCTAAGCAGCTTCTAGACAAAAGTTGTTAGCGAGTTTAATCACTGCAAACCGCTATAAATAACAAGGATGAGGGGAACTAATAATAGCCCTTTATGTAATTCAATAGAATAATTTGAAACTATGTTGCAAGCCTGTGATTGTACTCTCTGTTCATGCGAGCCATGTGCTATGGTTAAGAGTCTATCTGTGTTTCCATTATAAACCCCTACTTTCCAGGTTTATAGTTTGGTTGCAAAAGCGCCATAGAGGCCGAAATTTGGTGAGTCCACATGTGGTTTAAACCCACAAAAGGCAAGCAATTCAGAGGTAGGACTGGAATTCCCCTTTCTATGTCCCCTGGTGTGCCAACATATTTCACAGCATATTGTACCAGAGAGGGACTGATGATTCTAGTTGATCTTTATTCCATATGAATGGGAATGTTCCACAAAATATAATTAGTGGTAAATACTAACTTCATCATTACATGAATAAAAAAAGTAATACATTTGCAGAAACTTGGGCCACATCTCTGCTGTTTTGAACAAAAATGAGTGGGCATTCTTCTCAAATTTGGCAACCCATGTACAAATTTATTCAAACTAGAACTTATTTGCTCTCTGGGTAGCAGATGAAGTTCACAGCAAATCAATTTAAGTATATTTCTATAATGTAATACTGACATAATCAGTCTATTTTAGACTTTCCCAAATATAATTGCTGTGTTCTGTGTAGTAATGAGAAATGTTCCTGTTTAAAAATATCCAGTCAGGCCCATTTAATCTTGAATCAAAAATTTAGACCCAGTTTTCTTAAATGTAGACAAAAGTAAGAATACTAAAAATTTAACAAAGCAATGGTATAGACCCGTTGGAAAATTTATCACAGCTAATTACTCAGATAATCAGAGATATGTCAAATCCAGTCACAAATTAGCTAGTTCTCTCAATGGCCTAGATTATTGTTACTGTCTTCCCCCACTTTCTGGATCCCCGGTCCATAGATCATTCTCCCTCGTATACAAGATGGGGGCCTGCTTCATTTGCTGTTGGTCCAGGGGTGGAGACTGGACATGCTAGGGTGAGGAATCCCACATTCTTCCTTCCCTCTGACCCAGTGAGATCCTGAAGAAAAGAAGCTACAGCTGTGACAGGATCCCAGGGATACAACCTGGAACTGTGGGACCACTGTGCTCCCTTAACTCTCCAGCCTGGGTTGTCTCTCACAATGCTTTGCTAGAGACAAGCCTTAAACCTCTCCAGGTGCCGTTATCACTCAGCCATCTGCATACAAAGACACATCCAGCTAAATTGCATGAATGCTCTCTTAGGCTTTGTCTACACTACCAAGTTTGTCACCAAAAACTGCCTTTTGGCGACAGAACAGTGAGAGCGTACACGCTGAAATGAGACTTTTGTCGGGAAAAACGCCTGGTTTCAGTGATAAAAAACTTCCACCCCACGAGAGACTTTTTTCTTTTCCCCTCCCTTTATTGCCGACAAAGAGAAAGTAGAGACACTGTTGTTTGTTTTGTCGACAGAACTGGCTTCCGCCAGTATCCCACAATATCCCACTGATCCCTCTGCTCAGGGCTTTGATCTCTGCTGCCCTGCAGGCATGTGCCCCTCCCCTTTCAAAGCTGCAGGAAGTATCTGACAGCTGAGTGTGCTGCTCCCTTTGGGGAACAAAGAGCAAATGCTCCTGTTCTACCCTGCACTAGGAACAAAGTGGCAGGCAGTCTGGTGTTGCAGGGAGAAGGGGAGGAGAGACTGCTGCGCTGCTTTGACATTCCTCAGCATGGAGAGTTCACAGAGCTACTCATGATGCTGCTCCTGGCAGCTGAGGAGGCTGTGGGAGAACTCAGACGGAATCCTCGCAAGGTGCGAAGCGATCAGCTCCACCTTCCCACTACACTGCACTGTGTGATACATACCCACGGTGCATTATTCACACTGTCGATGATGGTGCCCACAATGTGCACAGATCTGTTGACAGAGGGAGCAAGTGTGAACTTCCTTTGGCGATTTTTGTTTTGTCGACTTTTGGGTGTTGACAAATTTTCTCGACAAAACTTGGTAGTGTAGACACAAAGCCTAAGCCACTCATGAACTATACAGAGGGAGACACTAGCAACCCGTCCCCCAGCACCCAGCCTTGCACCCCAGAAATGTACTGTCTTGCACTGCTCACAACCTTCTTTTGAACAATGCAAGCTCATTAATTAGTTTACCCCTTTTTCAAAGGATAGCGAACATACACCAGCCTTTGTAATCTGAGCAGAGTCCTCAAGCACATTAGATAAACTCACTGGTAAGAATACATTAAAATAAGTTTATTAACTACAGAAAGATAGATTTTAAGTGATTATAAGTGGTAGATATAATGGTCAGAGATAGTTACCTAAGAAAATAAAAAGTAAACACTCATTCTGAATCCTAAACTTTCAGACTATGCGAGATTTGAATCAAACAGCTTTTCTCACCCCACTGGATGTTGCAGGTAGTTATAGTTCTTAATACACAGGCTGAATTTCCTTCTCGGCCTCGGACGAGTCTCCTCAGTTCAAAATCTTTGTCTTCCCAGAGCTCTTGTTGCCTTCAGAGAAGGTGGAGGAGGTGAGAGGTGATTGCCTGGTGCCATTGTGCCTTATTTTATATGCTCAATTTCTGTACCAGAGAAGATACTGGGCCCAGATATGTCCTGGTGGGCCTTGCTGAGTCACAGAGTTGAGCAATCCCCATTGTGTGGTGCTTGCATAACTGTGTCTTATAGAATTGTAAATCTCTTATTTACAATTCCCCTGCTGGTCAATGGCTCATGATGGTCGCCTAGCACCCATTTGGGTGTGGGTCACCACCTTTGTATTACGATTTTCATAACGTATTTCAATAGCAACTATACAGCAAAATCTCACCATTTAGTACACCCTGTGATATACATATTTTGGCAGAACAATGAGTTGCAGCAGATCATGACCTTTCATATGGTACCTTACAAAGCATACTTTGTATTAAACATCACCACAATATACCAATGATGACTTTGCAGGGCTTACAGGGTGTTATTTTGAGGTATAGCATGTCACAATAGCCTACCTCTGTATCACTTTTTCCTTGGAGATCCCCAAGCAGCTGTGGGCAGAAGTCATCCCTGGAAACAGGGCTCTTAAGAAGATGAACCTGCAGGCAGGAGGCTGGGGAGGAGAGCTGGGGCTGGACTAGGTGTGCAGGCAAAGGACCACCATACAGCTGGCCCTGGACTCCCATGAATACCCTGGGATTCTCCAGACACAGGTACAGTGCCATGAGGTAAGGCAGCCTTTAGGGCTGTTCTAGCCTAACCTGCCCCGGGGCCCAAGCAGCTCAAGGATATGGGAAATTAAGCTGCCTGTGCTGGGCTGTGCTCTGGCACAGAGATGAATCTAGCCCTCTGAGCTTGTTCATTGCCACAATAGGCAGCTGCAACACTTTCAGGGCTCCATCCAGCTCCTATGGGGCCAGAGGATGGGAGGGAGCTCTACGGGGAAGGAGCTTGTACTGGCTTGTAGTAACCTGAGCTGTAGGTGAGGGAGAAGAGAGTTACAGGCACAGGGGCTGGCAGGGGGAGTTGCTGGAGTTGAAGGCGGTGAGGCATCTGAGAGCGTATTACAGGGCTGCTGGGAGTCTTCCAGCAGTACTGCTCAGAGCCGCTGCCAATTCAGCTAGCAGATAGTGGAGTGAGTTGGGAAGGTGGTGCTTCCAAGTGCCTTCTATTGACAGGCTGGCCTGCAACACTTGGGTGTTCTGGGATGCAGTTCTTGGGATTGCATAGTTACATTATTGCTTGTAGCACTATGGAGCTAAAAACAGATCAGAGATTACTAGCTGAGCATGTGACTGACAAAATCCCAATTTTAATGGTAGCCCATGGGCCTGAGACTGCCACCTTTACTCATGCTGAGGAGAGCCCCATTTCAGTGGAGCCAAAAATTTGCATGGTTTGACAATGACACTGTGCATTTCTCTGACCCTTCAGGAGGACAGTACCATCCATGGTGTCCTCCCCTTCAGCGGTGGATAGGTCTACCTAGGTTAATGCTTCTGTAAGCAACCTTAACTTTGGCCCTGTACCTGCATCCAATCAGTGTGGTAGATTTTGCCCAGGCACAAAATGACCAACAGTAGAATGGCTTCTATAGCTATTCCATGCTGCAAGGAAGGAAGTAGGGCCAGAGGAGCAGTGTAGCATCTGACTTTCTTGGAACTTCCCCGTTGAGCCCCAAGAACTGTGGAGTTAGTATGCACTAGTCCTATTTTATTTATTTCCTTTGAAAAAGAGAGAGAGAGAGAGAGAGAGAGAGAGAGAGAGAGAAGATCCACTGAAGTGAAACTTTTGGAGCTATTTTTGTTTCTCCGTTCCCCTCCTTTGGGTATAAATGAATCAAGGCACATTTTGGCCCATAGGGCCTAACAGCAAAGCAAGAACAAGTTTGTCACATTCTTTGATCCTCTAAGGTCCAAGATTTCTGCACGTTTTTCTCTGTAGTCTAATCCTTTCACTGAGTGTCTTTTTTCCTTTCACAACTGCATGCCAAATCCCAGCTTTTTCCCTTTGAATTTGAGAATTAGGAAATCAAAGGAAAATGAGCAGAAAACTTTCCAAAGTGTCTTTAACCATAAATCAATCACTTTTGCACCACTGATATTTTTCATCCTGTAAAAGACAAGCCCTACTGGAAAAATATTTATACAATAAACAAAAAAAAGCCTTGACATCAAATTAATGTAAGGAAAGATAATCCAATCTCTTGACAAATGGGGAATTAAAGTGATTCATTTTTCTTTGGCTTTCCCACTGTCATTTATTCAGTCTTCATGTAACCAATGAAGGGACAGAAGGACTTTCACCCCTGATTTACCTTTTTTCACATTGCCTGAAAGGCGTTTGGCTCTTAGCAATGATCATCAAATCGCTGCCTATTGTCAAATCCTCTCAGGTTAGTAAGACTGCACTGCCGTCTTTAGCTTTGTAAAAAAGGTCTTGTCAATGAGAACTCTTCACCCAGAAGCACCTATCATCTTTGTTGTACAAAGTTGCTTATGTTCTTCCTCTCAGAGTTCCTCACCTTCCTAAAACGTGACATATTGGCTGAGATGGTTCAGAAACCTTTAGCTCCTCCTAGTATGAAGGCACCTGACAGTTCATGTATGATCCAACTGATCGCTGTTGAGTGTCCGGGCAGTTTACAATACCCACACAAATTGCATCAGAAGTGCCTCCTTTTGTTATCTTGCTACGACTGTCAGCCACCTCAGTTTGCTTATACAGGGCCCAGCCTTGCAAGGTACTGAGCGCAATCCACACCCAAATCAGTGGAAGCTGAGGGCACTGGATGATGCACAGGATTGGGTTTGACATGAAGTTTTGAGGGCGCCATATCAGGAATATTTCTGTGTAATCTTTGGAAACACCTTATTGGGCATTTGAAGCCAGGACAAGCAAATGTTGAACATACTTTCTCACTACAAACCCTCCAAGCAGGTCAGAAAGGTAATTCACACTAGCTCTTTTGACTCTAAAATCGTCTGCTCTTTTGGACAATCCGAGCTAAGAGGCATACATACCTAATCTCTCTTGGGCTAGCCAGACACTGATGTCACCTTATCATACTCAAAAGCAGAAGGATGATTAGTATTTCACATCTCAAATCAATCTGAGATGATGTATTGAAATACCCCCAGGAGAACTGGTGCAGGCAGGAGATCAGTATAACTTGTCAGGAGCTGGGAGGGAGGTGAAGGGGGAAGAGATTTCTTTCTGAAAAGCTTTGCTCAGCTGAGAATCAGAGGGAAAGTAACTGCTGAAGGCTCCTGGAAGCCAACAGACTCCATCTGCCCCTGTGAAGTCATTCGCAGCACTGGAGCCTTAGAGAGCCTCACACAGCAGCTGGGTTGGCTGTTTTCAGGTAATGAAATGCTGCTTGAGGCACAGGTTAGAAAATAGCAGGCAAAGCCAATCAAAAATCTCACTGCACAGCCTTTGTCTATGCCACATTTCTCCTGTGGAGAAATAGTTCTCCTGAGGAACTATTACACTCTGCTTTGCTGGTTGGATCTGTTGCTTCAAATTAAAGCCTGGCAGCAAGCAAGCATCTGGAGAGAAGCCTAGCACGTGCATGAGGTCACAGAGCTGGATCGTGCAGCCTGGACCTCGTTTTTGCCAAGAACAAGCATTAAAGGTGATTTTCAATCCAGAAGCATAGGAACTGAACCACAGAGCGTGAGTTTCTGCAGCCGGTGGGTTTGGGGCAGGCTGCACCAGTTCGTCCTTGACATTTACATTTAGAATACAAATGACTGACCCATTCTTGGTTTTTCTTTTCAAATTTCTGTTTGAGCCCTTGCAGTTAACAGCTGGCTCCTGCAGGCCTCCCACACATGGAGCTGCCATTGAAGTTAATGGGAGTTGCCCAAGGAGGCCTTCCCAGAGCTGGCACATGATGGGTGTGTGAAATTGCCCTTCTGTGTCCCCTGTGCCAGCTTTACTACATGTTATAGTGTGGCCCACTTCTTCAGAGAGAAACTGTCTCAAGGACCACGTCCCCTCTCAGCACTCCCATCCCGATCCTGTTCACTGGCCGTGTGGCCAGTACTGGCATTGGTGAGTTACTGAACTTACAGAAACTTCAGAATCAAATCAGTTTCCTTTCCCCCCAAACTAACCCCGCTATCTCACTTTTGTTTAATTTTCTCTCCTCTGCCTCGCATGTCTACTCCAGTCTCCCCTGCTCCCAGCGCCTTTTCTCTGCCTATTCTCCTGCTATTCCCTGCCCCTGCTACCCAACACTTCCTCTCTACCCTACTACCTGGTGCTTCCCCCCCTCCACCCAGTCACTTATACTTCTCTTCCTTGTTCCGCAGCATCCCCTCCCTGTCCAGTCACTTGCTTTTCCTTCATCACTTTTCAGCCCTTGCTTTCTGCCTCCACCCTCCTGTCATGTCTCACTGATGAAGCCCTGGCCTCCAGCCCCAAGACTGTGTCTACTGGCTGTCTTAGTCCCCCTGAGACCTATGTATTCATGTCCTGTTCTCCTCTTGGGGTTGCAAGAGCCCCTCGTGAAAGGTGCTAGGTTAGAACTCCTCTTCTACAGCTGCTGCTGGAACACATGTACTTCACTCAAGAGCCAGGGCATCTGTAGAGAAAGGCTATAAAGAAAGAGGCACAACCAGCAGCATGTGACTAGCAACTGTTCCCCATATCACCAGTTCTCTGGGCCACAGTTTGAAAAGCATTATACTAGTATTTCTATGTACTACAGTACTTGTCCTAGCAAGGCACATCCAGCCAGGGAATCATTTTATGTTTCACGTTAACATAGCAAGCTTCAAAAAGTCACATATTGGGCCTGATCCTCCTTGCACATTGACATGTGTAAGTTGGAGTAATGCCTGGAATCAGTGGAGTTACACCAGTTTGAAACCAGTATAATTGAGAGCAGAATCAGGTCCATCATTTCTAACATACGAAAAGAAGAACACTCATTTGCTCTAAAGTTGTTTTCGACACTCTCCCGCACCAGCTGGCCAATCACTTTTGGCTCCAAGAACTCTTAACCAACTACCTATTAAATGAGAAAGGATTGCACAACCCTGTAACCTAATAAAGGAATAACTTGGCACAAAATATTGAATTTAGGGCAAAGTAGCACAAGGCCTACCCAAACACAAACATGTCTCACTAATTGTATGTTTATTCAACATGGAACCCACCATTAGTTGTGAGAGAATAACACAGGGTGACCCAAAGTCCTGGTTTATTGAGGTAGTTCTGGTTTGATGGCCACTACTGGACCTTTATAAACTGTCTCACATCCTCCCTCTTCACTATTGAACCTGGAGTGAAGATTTCCCCTACCGAGCTGGTTCAGATGTGAGAAAACCAGAATACAGTGCAGAGTACAATACAACCTCATGGATATTACTGAGGTTTGGTTAAGCAGGAGTTTTTCTAACTGGCGATTACACTTTATTGTATATATAGAAAAGAGTAAAAATCAAAGAGGTGAGAACTAGAAGAAAGACATTAACTGAAACAAAATAAACTATTAAACACAAAAGTAAAAGTTATACAGAGCTCATTATTTAATTCTGTAAAACTCATTGTTATAAATATAAAAGGAAGGGTAAACCCCTTTGAAATCCCTCCTGGCCAGGGGAAAGCTCCTCTCACCTGTAAAGGGTTAAGAAGCTAAAGGTAACCTCGCTGGCACCTGACCAAAATGACCAATGAGGAGACAAGATACTTTCAAAAGCTGGGAGGAGGGAGAGAAACAAAGGGTCTGTGTGTCTGTCTATATTCTGTCTTGGCCGGGGATAGACCAGGAATGGAGTCTTAGAACTTTTAGTAAGTAATCTAGCTAGGTACGTGTTAGATTATGATTTCTTTAAATGGCTGAGAAAAGAACTGTGCTGAATAGAATAACTATTTCTGTCTGTGTATCTTTTTTGTAACTTAAGGTTTTGCCTAGAGGGGTTCTCTATGTTTTTGAATCTAATTACCCTGTAAGGTATCTACCATCCTGATTTTACAGGGGGGATTTCTTTATTTCTACTTACTTCTATTTTTATTAAAAGTCTTCTTGTAAGAAAACTGAATGCTTTTTCATTGTTCTCAGATCCAAGGGTTTGGGTCTGTGGTCACCTATGCAAATTGGTGAGGCTTTTTATCCAACATTTCCCAGGAAAGGGGTGGGTGCAAGTGTTGGGAGGATTGTTCATTGTTCTTAAGATCCAAGGGTCTGGGTCTGTAGTCACCTAGGCAAATTGGTGAGGCTTTTTACCAAACCTTGTCCAGGAAGTGGGGTGCAAGGTTTTGAGAAGTATTTTGGGGGGAAAGACGTGTCCAAACAGCTCTTCCCCAGTAACCAGTATTAGTTTGGTGGTGGTAGCGGCCAATCCAAGGACGACAGGTGGAATATTTTGTACCTTGGGGAAGTTTTGACCTAAGCTGGTAAAGATAAGCTTAGGAGGTTTTTCATGCAGGTCCCCACATCTGTACCCTAGAGTTCAGAGTGGGGGAGGAACCTTGACACTCATCCTGTATGTTTATTCCACTCCTAGCACAATAACTAGAGGTAACAAATAATAATATCATCTTCATGGGAAATCAAAGAATTTTGCTAAAGCATAATCTGATTTCTGAGAAGCTAGGTAGAGGTAATCAAGAGAAAAGTAGATTCATAGGACCAAACTCGAGGATTTGTCATTGTCTTCAACAGGACCAGGATTTGTCTCATGTTCTTCAGTGGGAATAATTAAAACCACTTGTGACAACAGACCAGCATTCCAAGGTTCCAGAGATACCACAACTTCCTCTTCATTAATGAGAAGTAGTTCAGAATTTCAAGGCAGGATTATTTGCAAAGATTCTTTGTAACTTCGGTCTCTCCAAGATGCCAACAATTTCTATTGTGAGAAAAAGTATGCAAACATTTCCTAATTACAACTCTGCAATGTAGTACACAATTGTTTCTATTTATTTACCGTAATACTTTTGTATTCTTTTAAACTCCAGTGTAACGTACATTTAATTTAACACATATATGCTAACCTACAACTGGTAGTCATCTTGTTGACTACATTCTGCTTAGGTTCCAAATGCCTAACCCAAAACCTACTGAAGTCAATGGAAGTCTTTCCCCTGATTTTAGTGGTCTTTGGTATATGATTGTCAACAAATAGGATTGTTACTTGGGTGGCAGCACTTATTCACAGTGTTCACTATATGAAGCATAGACTCTATGATGGCATCTGAAAACACTTGGCATTTCTTCTGAGATTGTTAGGAAATAATATTAAAGAATTATATGAGTGTGTGAACTTTCCTCTTGTTATTTATTGAGTAAGGTATTGAAACTTTACCAAGCCTGATGGTTAAAGTTCAAAAAGTTTGGAAGTTTAAATTTGGATAGCCATCATAAAATGTGGATGCATATGTCAAGGTTCCTTCCCCACTCTGAACTCTAGGGTACAGATGTGGGGACCTGCATGAAAGACCCCCTATGCTTATTCTTACCAGCTTAGGTTAAAAATTTCCTCAAGGTACAAACTTTGCCTTATCCTTGAACTCTATGCTGCCACCACCTACCATATTAAACAAAGAACAGGAAAAGAGCCCACTTGGAGACGTCTTCCCCCCAAAAATATCCCCCCAAGCCCTACACCCCCTTTCCTGGGGAAGACTTGATAAAAATCCTCACCAATTTGCATAGGTGAACACAGTCCCAAACACTTGGAACTTAAGAACAATGAAAAAGCAATCAGGTTCTTAAAAGAAGAATTTTAATTAAAGAAAAAGTAAAAGAATTACCTCTGTAAAATCAGGATGGTAAATAGGTAATCAGGTAAAAACAGTGTAATCAGATTAAAAACATAGAGAATCCCTCTAGGCAAAACCTTAAATTACAAAAAGACACAAAACCAAGAATATACATTCCATTCAGCACGGCTATTTTACCAGCCATTAAACAAAAGAAAATCTAACACATTTCTAGCTAGATTGCTTACTAACTTTTTACAGGTTTCAGAGTAGCAGCCATGTTAGTCTGTATCCGCAAAAAGAAAAGGAGTACTTGTGGCACCTTAGAGACTAACAAATTTATTTGAGCATAAGCTTTCGTGAGCTACAGCTCACTTCATCGGTGAGCTGTAGCTCACGAAAGCTTATGCTCAAATAAATTTGTTAGTCTCTAAGGTGCCACAAGTACTCCTTTTCTTTTAACTTTTTACAGGAGTTCTGAAGAGCATTCCTGATCTGTTCCCAGCAAAAGCATCACACAGACAGAGAGACCCTTTCCCCCCCCCCCCAGCTTTGAAAGTATCTTGTCTCCTCATTGGTCATTTTGATCAGATGCCAGCAAGGTTATCTTAGCTTCTTAACCCTTTACAGGTGAAAGGGTTTTGCCTCTGGCCAGGAGGGATTTTATAGTTCTGTATACAGAAAGGTGGTTACCCTACCCTTTATATTTATGACAGCATATCTAAAGCTTATCCAGACACCTGAATCTTTGAGACTCTCAACTATGCCCATGTATAGTATGGTATCACTCTCTCTTCTCCCTTCTCCACCAACTCTCCTGTCTCCCAAAGAGCTGTTTAAATAGAACATTGATTTTATATTTTTCTAACACACAATAACACTTTTCTGCTTAAAATTAGCAAGGAATGTGTAAACGGTTGATCAGCAAAATCAATCCTAGCCTATTTTCTTTTAACAGTAGCAGTTTGATGCTGTATTTTCCACTTATACACTTCACTTGGGCATCTAAAGTTCCAGATCCTGAAGAGCTGAAATAAAAAGCCGAAGACTGCTCTTACAGACATTATTTTTACCCGTTAAGTCACTGTTTTTCCACATTAGTCACCGGGTAAAGATATCGGGCTTTGATTCAGATGATGACAATATCTAATGTCTTTTCCACATTCAGTTTCAAGCTAGGAGAAGACTTCCTCTCTTGTTTTCACAGGAATTTTGTGAATTCCAGCCTCACAATTTTATTTGTAATTGGAAATTGCCAGTTGAAATATCACCTTTCCTATGGAAAAGCTGCTAACACTAAATCATAGCAGCTTAAGTATATTTCAAGTACTCAGGTTAGATGGGCTCCTTATGCCTAAAGCAGAGCTCTTCAATAATATTCTGATAGGATTTGCTGTGGAGATCATTGAGCACATCTTAGTTTGTTTATCCTTAGCCCTATATAAAGCTTATAGACAATGGATTAAGAAAACAGGTTACATATAGTTTAAGGTCCTTTGAGGTAAAACTTCTCTTTTGGATTCCCTTTCTGACAGCATATGGTATAGTTGAAGCAGGCAAGAAAACAAGAGAAACTTTTGCATGTATGCTTCGTTTGTAGCTCTAGAAATCAGATGACACAAAACTGTGCCAACGTGTCTAGTGAAGTGCTGGCATCCTGCTAGCAATTCCTCTCCCCATTATTTTTGCATTGGACACCTGGACATTCCCTTCCTTATCCCCTATTTACTCCACTGCTGGGGATCTTTGTGATTTTTCACTTTCCGTGCCCCACCACCCTAATCGTGACATTCTGGGAACTGACTTCATGATTTCTCCTCCTCCTCAATCTCTCTTGTAATACAGAGACAACTGGACTAGAGCAGTCCTTGGCTGAAGCAGTGGGGCAAACTGACAGGTGAGCTGTCTCTCCTGCACTTGGCCAGGTCCCTCTGCTTTCAGCTTCTCCATTCCTTTCAAAGTGACAGACTGGGAGATCTGGATGAGCAAACTAAGCTACCAACAACTCTAATTTGGGAATAAAACAGTGAGGAAAAAAAATCAAGAGTTCCTTGAGGAAGTGGGATATTGAGATCAAAGCCAGGAGGCTCTTGCCAAAGCCAGTTTAACTCAGATTGTAAACCATTCTGACGGAGGGATTATAGACCTGATTCTAATCTCACACGAGTGCAAATCAGGAATAATTCCACTGAAGTCAGTGGCAGTACCCCACTCTACAGCTAATGACAGTGAAATCAGAATTAGATCCCAATGTCATTTCTGTGTCCAGTACAGAGGCAAGTATACTTTTGCTGCTCAACAACTAATAAAAGCTTGTTAATGACTGTTAAAATATTAAAGGTGTTATCTCATTAGTTACTAAGTAAGCAATTCAAATGTAAGAGGTGTCCTGAACTAGGAGGTCAGGAGAAATCATTTGGGGGCTAAGCAGACTATTTAAGGCATCTATGGCTAAAAGTGGTTTTCCTGCCAGTCAAAAGGAAGAGATCTACATTTTTTCATTTCTGAATTTAGAAGAAGAGAGTCTCCCAGCCTTGGGTTCTGGAAGGTGGGATGTTTATTGACGCAAAAATGAATTTCCAAAAAGGACACGTTGACACATTCCACTGCCAATGGCTTAAAAAAATTTCAGATTTTCCATTTTATGGCTATTTCAACATACAAACACTGTCCAGCTACGAGTTCTCCAGATGGCAAATAATTTTTGCTTCTTAAATGCAGCATATATGTAGCCTTTATATACTGACGTTTTTATTCCCATTGACAACCGCTCTAATTATTAAAGTTTAGGATTCACTATACATCCGCAGGGAAAATCTCTCCAGATGCTCCCATCTGTTCCTGAAGTTTTGGGACTAAATGCTGCGAGCATAGCACAGAAGACTGTAACAAAGCTGTGTTTCCACCACCAGCAGCCACTATAGAGAACATCAAATATACTAAATAAACACAGTTACCTGTTTTGACTCTCTTGGTATCAGCTATGCCACTAACCCCCCCCCCCCTCCCCAAAGAACCAACCCAAAACCAACCAAACAAAAACCAACCTCAAACAGAGAGGTATTAGAGAACCTTGGAAGATACTATTAAAACTCTTCCGTTTTCAACTAAGTTTTAAACAAATCTTTGAGCTATTAAAATGAAATAGTCATTACATCACTTTTATTTTTTCCCTTTCAATTTCATCATTAATGAGCTACTTATGTGTGCAAATTATAGTTCTGGCAGTTACTCTCTACAAAGATAGTCAACGACTAAATTTTTTTGCTTTACCCACATCAGAAAAGACAGACCTGAATGTGTCTACAGCCCTTTGCTTTACCCATATAGCTGGGCAATATTTTATTTATCAATCCTCACACTGTTGGTTGGCTCTTTTTCTATATTTTTAAAATTTACAAGATCAGTAACTTGGGTAAGATCTGATGCACTCCAAAAAGGATACTAAATGCTAAGAATACAATGATACCCCATGAAAAAATTAGACATCTTCAAGGGTGACTACTAGTAAGGTATAAAGAATCTCTGATTATTTTGAAATTAAAAAAAATCCCTAAATATAGAACATTTTAAAAATACACCCCTTCTATTGGAAACAATATCTGTCTCTACTGAAGCTAGATTGTTTCACAAGACATCATTGTTCTGAAAAGAGATATCCCAGAATGGCTGGCAAATACAGTGATCAGATGGAAAGAATTTCTGGATGTTCAGCCAATCTGATCCATGTTCTGTCTTTTTATGTAGGAAAATAAAATCTGTTTTTCCCCATTACTTCAGGCTGCTACTACCAATTATTTCACTCAGATCTAGTTACATCCTAACAGAAAAGCCATCAATAAATTGGATGAAAGTGAAGAGACATAAGGGCTTTTGTTTGAACAAACTTTTGGAGACTGAAGCACAGTTGGTTGCTACAGGTATAATACAATTCATCATGGTCCGATTCAGTGGTTCATCCCTATTCAGCAAAACACTTTAATCACACACTACACTTTAAACAGGAGAGCAGTCCAATTGACTTCAAACCTAGGAAATCTTGTTCTGATAAGGCCAGCATAGGATACCCACTCATCAATCAGTCCAGACAGTTGAAGACACACAAAACAGGCTAGATAAAACTGGGGGGCAGAATTGCACAAGGCCCTTCAGAGAAGTTTAAAAAAAATGTTTCTTTAGGCACACTCCTGTGAGAGCTATCGAGTGTGTTGGGGAAGAATTTCAGTTATAGTTTTCATGTTGGTCACATTCACATTGGTTTTTAACTTCTTGTTGTTGGCCTCCATGTTTAGCCCCTTCTTTATGCCACTATTGGCACCCTTTTCAGAAAGTGTGGGAAAAGGGAGTAGTCACATGACTAAAATCTGCCCATCAATAGGGGTGTTCATGCACCCCTCAGCGCTGTTTGCCTCTCTGGAGTGCCAGATGCAGTAGCCAAGCCGCTATCTTAACTACTGTGGTGCTTGATGGTCGGTGGTCTCCAGCCAGAGAGAGTGTCTGGTACGACTAGCAGGTAGTAGGAATGGTTCAGTAGCCCACATAAAGCACAGCTGCTGGGATAGAGCCAGAATAGATCCAGGTTGTAGACAGCGACTGATTTCACCTGATTTCCAGATCTGACACACAGACACACCCATAATATCACTTGACTCATCCGCAAACCTCACTCATGATGGCGTGTCAAAAATAGAAGGCAGCAGAAGGAAGACAAATCATCATCTACTTACTGAGGTTCCTGAGTGCCTGGCCCTGAGGTCCTTGTCCTGCATCCTGCGATCCTGTCCCGAGTCCTCTGTCTGGTTCCTGATCACCATGGTGTCCACCTACCTGCTTCTCCTGTCATCGAGGTATGGTAGTGTGATTAAGTTTGTTTCTTGCTTTATTTCCTCTAGTGTTTCTGTAAGGACTTTTGGGTTCTGGCTTGAAGCCCATTTTATCTGTTGACAATCAAGTTTGTTTTACTATTGATAGTTAAGTTGGGGTCCTTATTATCTATACACCTGTGTTTTGTTAAATAAAAGTACCTGTTTGCACCATACTGTTTAGTCACATCTCCTATTACTAACTAAACAGGCCGGTGACTAGATACGGGCGTGGGTGGAGAACCTGAGCTTGGGGCCTTCTGATACACACACACAGTTCTAGGGCTGCCTAATTCAGTCCTTGCCCCAACAAGTGATAGTCTTGGGCTGCAGGACAGGAGGGTAAAAGCATGTTTTGTTTAAACAATTTTTTTTAATCTATGGAATTGCACAAGTTATTTTCAATTTTTTATTATGATTTGGACCAATGGTCTACCTCTTCCATTTGATGCATTTAGCAGTGTCATGCTTGATGCCTTCTTCTCTGCTTGCTCTTGTTCTGTCATACACCCCAGCCCCCTCCTCCCCACATGGCCTTCTGCAAAACCCATCAAAGTCAATAATAATTTTGCAGTTGACTTCACTGGGATTTGAAAAAGGCCTACAATGCACCTAGTCAATTCTTCAGTGTCTTATTCTGAGAGAACAATTCCTTCCACAGCTCCTGATGTAAATTCTGTGAGTTGGAACTGCAAGGTCCTATCAAATTCTAGAGCAGACAAATTTGATCTAATTTTAGAAGAAGTAACAAAAAACTGGTGTTGGAGAAATTAAAAGGACACAGGGCCTCTGCTTCTCCATGCAGCTGAGAGAAAGTCTTTTGCACCATTTTGTAGCTATTGAGCATCCTAACAAATACTCAGACTTCAGTTTGGCCCACCTATTGTCAGAGGTGGTTGATAATCAATCTACAAACCTCCCATCCTCTGTCCTACATAGTGTCTGTGTTTCTCAGGGTATCAATTTTCAAAATAGCTTCAAGCAGGCCTTCACATTTATACCCACAATTTTAGCAAGATTTGCCTGTGGAAATGTGGCGGCCATTTTTGAAAATTTAGGTCCAAATCCTCACCATAAATTATACTCATGCAAACCCATAGGTTTGGTTTAAATTTAGCAGCATTGATAGCTGAAGGCAGAAGTTTTCCTTTAATATCAAGCATTAACTTGCTGACTTTTTTTCTGTCTCCTAAAATGTATTCCATTCCAGAAGGTGAGATAGTTCAGATAAGCTTCATTTAAAGCATCCAAACATTGAAAGTTTTATCTGAATTATACTGATGATCCAATCCTTTTGAGAATGACCATCTACTGACTCAGAATCCTGTACACAGTTCTGCTTAATTACAAAACAGATCTTGAAACACAGAAGCTCAATAGCCACGCTTTTTACCAGAAGTTTGGTATTTAAAAAATTATTTAAAACTAAGCTACTCCAAGAAGAACAGCAAAAAAGAAGTAAAGTTTGGCTATATTTACGTTCAGCATTTTAGGATTTCCCCGTGTGATTCAATGTATTCTCCTTGTACATAAGTAAAGAATTCTAACCCTCCCCCCAAAAATTAATTAATAATAATAAATAATAATAAGCTAGAAACAGTAGTTGACCGCTGTATGTGTTGGTATGTGCGTTGGTTTAGGATTAAAGATTTATGGAGAAAGTCACCATTGAAGCCTACCTGTACACCAGCTGATCCTCAATTAAGGGGCAGTGCATCTTTTTATATGCACAAATATCTGGTGATAATCATTTGTCATGCCATATCTTGGGAAATATGACTCTGCAGGAAAAGTCCCTTTATCAAAAAGTCAGTTTGACGGTAGTTGTACAGCTGTTTTTCAGTTTAGTAGCCAAAATAATTTTGTTTATGTTATTGTTGCTCCCTTTGAGTCAATATAACTAAGCAGCTTTTGAAAACCTGCTCATATTCTCTCTGTTTCGTGTATTATCACAAGGATGAACCATCCAGAATCAGTTTGTGGTAGCTTAATGAGTGGAAAACAAAAATGTGGTCAGAGTATGTTATCTCCCCACATGAGTCCGTACGTGTCTTCCTTCTTCGTTTTTAGCACTACATAGCAACAGAGAACAGGAATGTGATCCAAGAAATAAAGTATATGCTGTTTATTTTGACAATGAATTGTTCTTTTAGGCCCTGATCCTACAATGCAATTCGATAACATGGAACCCTGCCAGACTTTCGTGGGATTCCACATGGACACAGGGGGCAGCATTTTCATATTGCATTGCAGAAGAAAAGCCATGCTATGGAACTTAATATTCTGTATAGTCAAGTCCTTGGCATCATTGACAATACATCACAATACTATTCACAGTATCTACGGTGAACTAGATCATGTGAAAATAACCAAGTGTTAGCAGGCACCACATTTCATTATCTCTTGGTTTTGTAGTTATCCCCTGGAAATTTACTCCTATGTCCTCTGGTTAACTGGCTATATTTCTACTATTAAGGTTAGCCTTTATTTAAAGCACCAACTGCCTCTAGGCACTTTACAGACCTATATAAATATAAGGTCCCTGCACCAAAGCATTTATAGCAAACAATGTAACTGAAAAGTACTAAGTTTATCATGTAACATGTTAGTGCCACAATTTCTCTGTGGGCTCTTTTTAATAATTTAGATGAGGATGTTTTCTAGCCCCTTTGCCTCACCAGAGTAGCACAAAGTGGCAGGAGTCCAGGAAAGGATCTGGCTCAAAATGTGGAAGCAAGAGGAAAGATTTGTAGCAGCAAAAGTAAGAAAGTATGAAAAGGCATCACCGTCTCCCAGCATGGTCTATTAGGGGGGGGTCTTTGCTTCTCCTGACTGGCCCACCTTAATTTAATCTGAGTCAGGGCAGTTCTTGGACCCGCACCTCTAATTAAATCTAGCAATCTGCTTCAGTCTCATGGCTGTGTTTGTGGTGGCAGCCTTGTACAGGGGTATCGCCCCTTTGCTGTCCCAGGCCTTTCAGCCTGTCCTTCCCCCTCTGTACTCTCCCCTTTATAGCAGGTCTTGTTTCCTCTGTTGGTTGCAGCTCTGGCAGCTGTGTGGGGTGTGATCAAGCTGCTTCCTTGTAAACAGGAGAGACTCTTCTCCCCCTCTGTCTATGCTCAGTATGGGGTTTGTAGATCCCACTACAGAAGGTATATGACAAAGAGATCAAGCTCCTTTAGTTTCTACCTTCTTACACACCCTTGTTGGTTGCTGTTATGGCTACAGTCCTGCCTTTCTTTAATTTACACCATTTAACATTTATTCAGGTTGATTTATCAATAAGAATATAAGAACATAAGAACAGCCATACTGGGTCAAACCAAAGGTCCATCCAGCCCAGTATCCTGTCTTCTGACATTGGCCAATGCCAGGTGCTTCATAAGGAACAGACAGAAAAGGTAATCAGATGTTACACATAACGTACATTATGTCTGATTTTAGCGTTACGAGCGGATGCAGCTTAAGCAGTTTGGGGCAGATTTTCAAAGGTGTTCAGGAGGCTAAAGATTCAGACAGATGCTCAGTGGAAGTTTCAAAGGCACCTAAGCAGGTTAGGTGCTTTTGAAACTTCTACTAGACACCTATCTGAATCTTCAGCCTCCTAAATACCTTTCAAAATTTGGCCTTTCGTTCCTCTTGTGATGCTTCACAGTTAAGGCCCCTTGGTCTAGTAAGTTCTGGATTGAGTATAGCTCTCTATCTCTAAAATATCAGACAAAGAACATTTATGCATACAAATAATATGTTATCATAAAAAAGCAGCATATTAGTCTTGATGCGTTTATAGGATAAATTACATCCTCTGGAAAAATTAGAAAATTTACTTTTCTCAGCTGGCTTCTGTGCCTGATTAAACTAGGCAAAGTCAGCAACCTTCAGGCAAGACTATCCCTGTGGCTCAGATCAATGGCAAAGCAATGGGATACTTAACAATAACCCATTAGCATACAGAATAATAGTTTGTCTGGTTTAGGGCAGAAAGCAAAATGCAACAGAGCCCTTGCCTGCTTCACTGTATCTATTAGTGCAGACTGAAGTAATTACATGACAGGCAAAAAATTTGAAGAGGATTAGGCATTTTTAAGAGCCTGAGTCTCATTGACTTCCATATGATTAAAGAGATCAGTAGTCAGCAATCAGACTATACAGTGGCAATAACTAATAGCAAATGCACACGGATTATATATTATAACTGGTAGGCTGAAATATGTTTCCAGGCTCCTAATCACTTATGCACTTTTATAAGGTTTATCCCAAATCTACTTAAGCCTAATTTAGAATCTTTTATTCATGTGGCACATTGTCCTCAGAATATCGTTATTGTTGTCTCACACAGATCATTCTTCATTTTCTATTGCTAATCCTTATAATGGCATTCTCTCTCCCCACTGGTGTAAAGCTGGCTTTTTTCTGTCTATTGGTTACAAACATATTTTGATTATTAATTTGTTTATTTGTAACGCTCAAGGATCTACTTGAATTGTGGGATGATTGTCAAATAATTGCGGCTGAGTTGCAGACAAGATATGGAAAATCACAGAAAAGTAATAATGGACCTTTATTAATTGTGGGAATTTGGAAAAGCCAGAGAAGACCTTTTTGTTTGAGAAAAAATTGCTGGAACAGTATAAACACTCAAGTATTATCTTATACCTGCTAAATTTTTTGATACCAGACATTTTGCTGCAACTATATTACAGTCATTAATGCGCAGGCCTGACAGCTTGAGCCCCAGCCAGTATCAGCTCGGATAAATGGGATTCTACTGTACTGTGAGTTGCAAACCTCAAAATGTATGCAAAATTGTGGACTATGCAAGTAAGCTAATTAAAATCAAAATTGCTAGGGGAGCCTAATATTGCGGGATCCACAATTTCTGCAATATCACAAATTAAGTAGAGCCTTAGTAATGATTAAATATTATATGTGAACATATTTCAGGCTACAGGATCTGTGTTCAGGATGTGTACTTGCTACTTGTTATTACCCTGCATTGCTGGTGTGACTGATCACTTTAGGCACAAGGAATTATTTCTGTTACCTGACTGGATGAGTGTAAATGCAATAGGCCCTGTTTCAGGACAGCACTTAACGACATGCTTGAGTCCATCTGTGTTCCGGGAAAGGTATGCTTTCCAGAACAGGAAGCCTTAAGAAGAGGAGGGCATGATCAAGTCACTGTTTTGACTTTCTCAAATAAAGAGTGGAGAAGTTGTAGAGTTAGCAGCTTGGCTAGCAGTGCTAGGGAAGTGCTAGGAGCTTTCCTTTCTCGGGTACTTAATCAGCCCTTGCCAGAAACTCCTTGCTAGGAAACTTTGGCTATTGCGATATTTATTTTGATTTCTAATAAATATAAACATTTTTAAAATGTCTACCCTGGTTTTTAGGTGCTTTGACATAAATTAAAAATTCAGTCACATAAGGAATAAGACAGATGCTTTCATACCCTCTATATTCAGAAAATAACCAAACAGAAATAAAATCAACCCAGCAAGATCTTGCTTCACCCATACATACAACCTTCACAGTGCCCTTCCCACTCTTAAATGGACCTTGCAGAATACCGTGAAAGTGAACAGATCTGAACTATTGCAGAGCAAGAGAGGGGAGTAAATTGCAAAGTCAGGGGTCCCTCCTGGAGAATAGCATGCTGGTAGCTTTAGTCCAAACTATGGGGACTCTAGTGCCTAAACTGCCCACAATGGTGGTGGTATAACATAGTAAGAGAGGTAGTCGGCCAGGAATACAGGTCCCAAGCCAGGTCCCAGGTCATTTCTTTTATAGATAAAAAACAACGCCCTAAACTGTCTCCAAAAACCAACCAGCATCCCATGCAGGTTGTGGAACACTGGTATCATGTAGGCCCAGGGAGATGCATCACTTACTCAAGTGAGTTGTCCGCAATCACACACAAGCCATTTCTGAGTTCATTTAAGGTGTAGAGCACATTGCAGTAGCCTAATCTGGAGGTGACAAAGACCACGGTTACGGCTGCAAGATCAGTAGCTACAGGAAACTGTTTCAATCTCCTTACCAACCAGAAATGGGAAAAAAAGGCTTTCCTGGACACTATTGATATACAATTGCCTAAGAGAAGCGTGGGTCCAGCAGTAATTCAGGATCAATCACACCCTCAACAACAGTGGCAGGTATAAGCCTTAACTTGATAGAGCTTCTGCTAATATTCTTTAAGTGTGAGAAACTATATATATATATATATATATATATAGAGAGAGAGAGAGAGAGAGAGAGAGGCCCTGGGATCTTATGTCAAAACAATTTTCTCTTGTCACATTTATACAACTTTTGCGTTGGGTATGCACAGAGGGTTCCTGCTGTGAAGGTTACTGCCAGATGCTCGTCTGATTTATTGAATTCTGACCCTGGCCAGGAGTTCTGTGCATTACTAGCTGTGCAATTCACCTACCCTTGTCGGTCTCAGTTAAACTATGTTTGTGCCAGACAGAGCTCTGCAGAGCTGCTGTGCGGAACACAGTACTTAAACACAACCCTCATATTTCACAGGTGAAGTCCTGGCCCGATTGAATTCAATCGGAGATTTCACCAGACATATTGTAGCAAGTGCATATATCGAATTTACTGGTCTCCAGTGTTTATCAACTACCACTTTTCACCATACCGACTGCCACAAACATATTAGTAATTGTGTTATCGGTGTTTATGTAGGTCCTCTTTGGAAGGACCTGTGATATTCGCAATGGGTGAGCTTTCCTCTTATATTTGTACCAGGTCAGAGCCCTGACGCTGGGGGAATGTTTCAATGCATCTGGTCTTCTGCCATGTTAATTATGCATTGTTTTATTAATTTTAATTACTTTTTCTAGGCATGAACACATGCAATAACAAGAGAAGTAGTTAGGGAGCACACAAGCCAAGCCATTGTCCAGCATTTGGTCCACTGTGCTATAAATGGAATGGAAATATCATTTTTGAAAATATATTTTGTAGATCAAAGGAAGGGGGGAGAAGGTAGGATGGACATCTTGTAGGTACCATGAGAACACACGTCACATGGTAAATACAGCTGAACATGAACATGCAGAGCTGTAGCCTGGAAACTGGATCACCATGCTATGTCGTTTGAAAAAAAAAAATTAATACTATAGCTAAAGAAAGGGAACAGAAATTCAAAGCAAAAGTTCTCTCATATTCAGCACATAAAACACCAGTACAATGGCAAGTGTAACTATTACAACTTATTTTAAGTATTACTATAATTTAATTCCTTTCTAAATAGTAAGTACTGATGAACCTTTCCTGTGTTAGGACTGAAAACTTGCTACTAAATGAGTAAAAGAGATGTTTGTTTTAAATGCTACAGAATCATCTATGGAGCATAAACAGCATAGGAAGAGAAATGTCAGATGTATTAAAGGGAAATGCCACATGAAAAGAGACCAATCAGTACCCCCATTGATATATCCATGAAGAAAGCGTCCATTTTCCTTTAAGATAAAGTAAGTGCAGACTTACTATGGAAAACCTGCGAGTCATTGAAAAGGTAGAACAATCTAGAGTGGGTTAATTGTAACTGAAAAGCTAAATCGAGTATGGGTACATCTTGATCCACGTGATCTCAAATCAAGCAATGCAGCCTGAACACTACCTAATTAAAACTGTTGAAGTAGTGCTAGCTATCCGCACAGAAGCACAAATATTCTTTGTATTAAATGTAAGGTATGCATTTTGGCAAGATATGTTGGAGGAGTCATTCTCTAAGATAGTGATTTTCCATATAATTGTGGCCAATGCATTCAGTGGCTTCCTCCAGCCTACCAGCCTTTAATCCATCTTCAGCCTCAGCCAGTTAGCCCTCACCCAAGCCCCAGTCTCATGCAGATTCATAGAGTAACTATTGAATTATGTTGCTCTTCTTAATCAGTAGTGCCATCTTTGAAGGGAACTCCTTATCAATATGACAACCTAGCTTGTGCCCCTTCAGCCATTTCCTCCAGTACACACACTGGTCTCAGTAGCAGCTGATGTGATGGCAGCATCTCTTAGGAATCAGAAAACTTCACAGAGTCCAAGGCCAGAAGGGTCCATTGTGACAATCTAGTCTGACCTGTATCACAGAGGCCATGGAACGTCCCCACAAGAATTCCTAGAACAGAGCTTTTAGAAAAATATCCAACCTTGATTTAAAAATGGTCAGTGATGGAGAATCCACCATGATCCTTCATAAATTGTCCCATTGGATAATTATTCTTACTGTTAAAAATGTACACCTTATTTCCTATCTAAATTTGTCTAGCTTCAACTTTCAGCTATTGGACCATTGAACCGTTATACCTTTCTCTGCTTATAAACAAATAGCTTGATTTTAATGTAATTAATTAATTATGCATTTTTAAAAAGTGCCCATTACTGTAGTGTGTATGTGTAATTTAAATAACGAAAGAGATCCGAAATGGGGAATACGTGAATACAGTACAATGCCCTGCACTGTCCTGGAAAATTTCCGATCCTCCAAAAACAAACAAACCCCTTCTAGAATACCATCTGAAAGAGACTATTGGCCAGACCCAACCGGGGGAGGGTGGGGGGGAATACTGTCCAAAGAGATACCTTACTAAAGTGGTAAAACTCCAGGATCTAATAGACAGCAAGGGAGAGTGAATGCTAAAGAACAGGACCCTGAGAATATCCTGCAAATATACCACAAATTTCACCCTAGGGACTGACAACAGACCCACCGCAGCCAGTTGCAATGGACATGAGATTGCACCTTTGGCAACAGGTGGATATGCATGTTTGCCCTTAGTTTGACATCTGGTTGCAGTTCTTGTCAAATCCAAAAATGTTTCCTCCTGCCAACAAGCATTACTACTGTTTTATCTGGACTGAACCAAGAGGATCAAGCTTTCATCCAGATGTTGGGGTTCACTCTGGAGTTACACTGGAATTACACGATCAGAACTGAGATCAGAGTCTGGCACTGGGGGCAAAGAAATAGCAATATCCAAATGTGATGAAAAAGAGAGGAAGGAATTTGTCATGAGGTGAGGCCTTGAGGGGTGGTGATGTGACAGGGTGAGGGAGAAATGGAAGATTTGTCACCATGGACTTAATTAAAAGGAGTTTGATTTTTCAGATGAAGTTACAACTCTGTTGCCAGTCATTTCCCCATAAAGCTATGCAGTTTGTGTCAATTACCCATAGAATGCCATATAAAATAGATCATGTGTATTGGGATTTGTGTTTGACATGGCAAAGAAATGGAATCCAGTGTGCCCATATTTGAAAGAAGTCCAAACCAAAGACATATTTGGATGTTCTTTGGGAGAATGTTGTGATACCAATGACCTCATCATACCGTGCCAAAGATCTGCTGAAGGAAAATATGGTATGCTCAGCTAGGTCAAAAAAGCCAGACTAGAGCTCATGGACAGAACTCCTCAGTTTGCACACTTCATGCCAGGACAAACTAAGTTCATTACCTTCTATGCGACTTCCAAGTATATACAAGTGAAAATAAACACTGGTAATAATTTCTGGCCTTAGTGCCAGAGCTTTTACAATAGAAAATCTTCCTCCTAATGGAAATTAGAAAGTAAAAGTAAAAAGTGAATCATTTTAAAATTACAAAAAGTTTATTTACAAAAATAGAGAAATTGCAAATGAAAAGCTAAAAGTAATCTCTCAGATGCATGAAGAAAATTTTTGAAATTAATCCAAAAAGAAGAACAAAGCAGTTTTTATTATTTTGCCAAAGGGAAAACTTCATTTATTGTTGGATAAAGGACCCAATTCATTAAAATGTACTTACTGATGTGTTTGATGCATTTCATCCTTTACACTTGAGTCTAGGTGGGGATTTTCCACCTGATTAAAAAGGGAAAAAGGGGTACTTTTGTGCCGGCATATATACATAAATTATAAGCGTACAGAGATTAAATTCAGACATGAGCTAACATCCTTTTTCTGCTCATAAGACTGAAGAAGGATCTGTGTGAATTTTTGCTACTCAAGGGGATACAAACCTGCTCCCATTGAAATCAATGGCAAAACTACAGTGGAAGCAGGGACAGTCCCATGGGGCTAGGTTCACAAGGAGGGCATATGCATTGCAACTCTGAGCATTGCAATGCCTAACTTTTAGGTGCATTGTCACCCAGTAGAATTCACAACCCCAAGTTGGGCACCCAGGCTCCTCTATAATGCATGAGGAGAGCTAGGTGCCTAAAGAACGGGATTCACTGAGCAGGGAGCTGCCAAAGTTAACCAGTAGGACATGCTGCAGAAAGGGACATGGCCAAGTCCTACCTCCTTAAAGGGGGCACTAGGCGCCTAACTCCAGGTAGGAGGGGATGCCTCCCTCCACTCAGGATTCATAGATATGAACCCTGTACTGGAGTTGGGCACCTAACCTATTTCATCCCTTTCTCACAAAAGAAAGTAATGGTGACATTCCCACTCTTTATACTCAGTAGCTTACTGGTTAGGGGACTCATGTGGGCTGTAGGATACCCAGGCTCAGATACCTGCTCTGCCTGAATTGTAGCAGGGACCTGGGTCTTTTCCCTCGTCCAGGTGGGTGGCCTATCGTAGAGAAGCTAGAGAGTCAGGCTCACACTTTGGCCCCAGAAGATTGGTTTAGCCTGTAAGAATTTTATTTAATGTGTCATTAAAACTGAGAAAATCTACTGGCTTTTATAAAACCTCTTTCCCCAGAAATTCCAATTGTGTGTATCAGAGGAACAGCCGTGTTAGTCTGTATTCGCAAAAAGAAAAGGAGTACTTGTGGCACCTTAGAGACTAACCAATTTATTTGAGCATGAGCTTTCGTGAGCCACAGCTCACTTCATCAGATGTGTACCGTGGAAACTGCAGCAGACTTTATATACACACAGAGAATATGAAACAATACCTCTTCCCACCCCACTGTCCTGCTGGTACCAGGACAGTGGGGTGGGAGGAGGTATTGTTTCATATTCTCTGTGTGTATATAAAGTCTGCTGCAGTTTCCACGGTACACATCTGATGAAGTGAGCTGTGGCTCACGAAAGCTCATGCTCAAATAAATTGGTTAGTCTCTAAGGTGCCACAAGTACTCCTTTTCTAATTGTGTGTATGCTACACAGCATGGGAGTGTGGTTCTTCTTTCCTGGTTTTATTCTATAGTACACTTAGCACTGTGGAAAGATGTCAGACTGCTAGCACAGGGAATTGTACTGTACAAAACACCTCTGAAGGTGGGATGGAGCTTCAGGCTTCATTTCCGTTCCCTTTTTGTCCTCCGTGTCGGGACTACCAACAAAGCTGCCTCTTGTTAGAGAGGTTTTTGTGATGTAGACATGTGGGAAGAGGACAGGACCAGGGAGTGCCAGAAAAACACCCTTCTGAGTTATAATACTCCCAGAGCTCCCCTTTTCTACTGTTGGTGGAGTATGTTGTATTAGCCTTTACAAACCAAGCGACAGCATACCTCCTTCCATCATATTCAGCCAGCTCTATTGACAACCATGTGAGGGGGTGAGGAGATAAAGCCATTTTCTTTTCCTAAACTTCCCCTTCCTCCTTGAGAGAAAAGGTTGGAATATAAGACACCCTTCCTGCATTCTTTCTACCCCTACCCCCATGCTCACAGCTGCAGGGACATGATCCTACACAGCCATGCAGGAGGTGGAGTGTGGCTTGACTCTCCCACATGGCCTTGTTGGACAAGAACACCATCTAGGCCTACGTAGCAATCAATACCCAAAGGCAATTTGCGGGTCCAGGTTGAGAGGCTGAAATACTTCATTCAGTTCCATTTCTTTCTTTAAACCAAACTATTCCAGCAGTGTTTGCATTTTTCAGGTGCGAGGATGTCATGCTCCTTGCTGTGTGAATCATCACTCACTTTTTAGTTGAAAAGTTCCATGAGCCAGCAGCCACTGACTGTGATTTAAGAGGGGCTGGAAAGGAAGGGAGAGAAAGTGTCATTGCCATCATTTTAGCAAAGGTACCATGAGTGGCCTTCAGAATAAAAACAGCTTGTGAGTGTGGAAATCGGGGACTGACAGAATACTGTCTTTGGAAGACAGGGATGTATTTAAATCTTTGATACTAGAGTAGAGGTGTGGGGAAGTGTATTTATACAGAAATCTCTAACTGCTCGCCACTGAATACGTTAACTGATATTTGTTTGGAGCAGAGTTTAAGGTGTTGGTTTTGATCTATAAAGCCCTAAGGCAGGGGTGGGCAAACTACCGCCTGCGAGCCAGATCCGGCCCGCCAGCCATTTTAATCTGGTCCTTGAGCTCCAGCTGGGGAATGGAGTCTGGGGCTTGCCCTGCTCCAGCACTCCAGCTGGGGAGCAGGGTTGGGGGCTGCTCCACACAGCTCCCAGAAGCAGTGGCATGGCCCCCCCTCTGGCTCCTACTCATAGGGGCAGCCAGGGGCCTCCACACTACATGCTGCCCCTGCCTCAAGTGCCGCCCCTGCAGAACCCAGTGGCTGGGAGCTGCAGCCAATGTGAGCTGCAGGGGTGGTGCCTGTGGACAGGGCAGTGTGCAGAGCTGCCTGGCTGCGACTCTGTGTAGGAGCCGGAGAAGGGACATGTCACTGCTTCTGGGAGCCACTTGAGGTAAGCGCCGCCTGGAGGCTGCACCCCTGAGCCTCTCCCCATTCCCCAAGCTCTGATCTACCTCCTGCCCTCTGAACCCCTTGGTCCCACCCCAGAGCACCCTCCTGCACCCCAAACTCCAGCCTCACCCCAGAGCTCACACCCCCAGCCAAGCCCTCACCCCCCCACACACACACCCCACACCTCCATCCCAGCCCAGAGCCCCCTCCCTTACCCTGAACTCCTCATTTCTGGCCCCGCACCCCCAGCCAGAGCCCTCACCCCCTCCCACACCCCAACACCAATTTTGTGAGCATTCATGGCCCACCATACAATTTCTATTCCCAAATGTGGCCCTCAGGCCAAAAAGTTTGCCAACTCCTGCCCTAAGGGGCCATTCTGAGGACAGGGAATGTCTTTTTGTTCAGTGTTTTATGCTTAGCACAATAGAGTCATAGTCTATAATTTGGGTCCCTGGGCACTCTCACAATACAAGTAATCATAAATACTAATAGTAATATCACAGTTGCAGTTAGCGAGGTCATTCAGATCTAGAGTAATCTGTCTAATTCGTTCCTCTGTTCACTGTTGATGAGTAATGCATCCCAAACTTATGCTGGTAAAGCTTTGGGGGTATAATAATGATACGCAGAAACTTTCCCCCGAGAACACCTTCCTTCATATCATTTTGTCTCTACTGACTCTCTTTAGTGTAGGGTTGCTCTCTGATAAGACCTTTGTTCCAGCTCGTCTTTCTGGGGTTGACCCTTTAAATTTGGCAGACACATACAGCTGCAGCCCTAAAGTAGCCATTTTGTAGTTGATTGTTGCTTTCATCTCTCTTGTAGCTGCCAATGTTCTTAACTCCTGTTATGCTACCACCTGGTTTTTAATTTTCATATTGCTGAGGCCATGGCACATTCTTGTAAGTCTTTACCATACCCTCATGTATTACACATAGTTATCTCTCTGTAATGTGTGTCTATAGAAATCCTAATATCTAGAGAGCTATAGTGGTGTATGTATTACTTAATAATATAACTTTAATTACTGTTTCGGCGATGTTGGTTCTTGAAGGGGTGGATTATTTGTCCCATTCCATAAACTTATTGCAAAGCACGATGAATGGCCAAGAGAAATGGCAGTGTATAGAGTTTCTGCCTAGAAGGAAAGCAATCTTCTGTAGGCTAATTGATGAATTTGTTAAGGTTTGGTGTTGGTTTGCAGTGACACCACAGTTTGCCTCTGGTTTTGTGTTGGGAGCAATTGTTCGGTAGTAACATAGGGGATGATACAAAAACTGAGGCTGCAGCCTTAGGATATGTCTACTCTGCAGTGGCGTGTGAATCCCCCAGTCCGGGTAGACAGACTGGTGCTAGTGGGGCTTGAGCTAGTGCTCTAAGTGTAGCAGCATGGGCTTTCAAGCCCTTTCCACTCCATGGCTCTGAGCTCAGGTGGCTAGCCTGAGTCTCTGCCGGAACCGCAACACCCACCCTGATATTTTTAGTGGGCTAGCACCGGTCTGTCTGCCCTGGCTGGGAGGCTCACTCCCAGTTGCAGTGAAGACATCCCCTCAAGGTCTTAACGTTGTGGCATTAGTAAATTTTGGATTACTTCAGTTCCTGTAAAAGTGCTTTATTCAAATAGAGTAACTGAAAAGATGGGTGAGAAGTAGAGGCGGATTCAGCGAGAAAATAATGTTGCAAGTGATCAGAATTTTTATTACAAAATTCAGGAGAAGGGAGGTGACCCGTGAAGAAATAACTTTTCCCAAAGTATCCAACAGATCAGTTATTGGGAGAGAATCAATATGGCAAAAATGGAGAAGAAACTAAATTGACCAAAATAAATAAATAAATAAATAAATAAGCTGATCTCTTCTTTTTCAAAAAAGAAAAGCACCCTTCAATTTATTTAATAGCATAAATTTGCTCAGCCAGATTTTAAACTAAGTAACAGGGATAAATCTTAGTGCTTGCACCTGTACATTTCTGATGATCTTTGCTAGCCCCTTCTGCCACTGAATGACTAAACCTGCTTAGTGACACCATTAAGGCTAATTCAATTCATAGAGTGAAAGAAGGAGACAGGTTGGTTTAAAAACAGGATTGGCCAGCACAATATAAATCAGGCAAACAGGATTGTGATAGAAAAGCTGAATATTAATTTGTCACTTTGAGCTGGTTCTGGGTTCCTTTAGGGGCTCAGTCCTGCAACCTTCTGTTAATGGGAGATGAGCGCATTGTACACCTTGCTATGGCCATTCAACCTTTTAGGATCGGACCCTAAATGTTCTTGCCCTGGAGAAGACTATAACTGACAATATTAGCAGTGCAAGATGATTGGGATCCCATGGAGAGTGGCCAGAACCTTGGGACCAGCCATTTGGCACTCTGTGCATCTCAGAGGCTATGAAGTACCCTTACAAATCCTTGATGCTTGATCCACCAGGATTCATGGTCAGTCCTGGGGCATAATTTAGGGCAGTGGCTGCTCTCACTGATGCCAGTAGTCCCCCCTGAGATATACACCGAACACAGTGGTGAGGCCTGTGAGGGGATGAATAGGAGCTGCTATGCTGGTTTTACATGAGGGGAACACTCAGCTGGCTGGTCACATAGACTGTAAGGTTGTTTTATTATTAATCATGTTTACTATAGTAGTTTATGTAGGGGCCAACAAAGAATGGGGTCCCATGGTGGTAGGTACTGTACTAACATGGAGTAATGGATGGTCCTAGCCCTGAAGAGTTTACAATCTGAATAGACAAGCCAGACCCAGGGTGAGGAAAGGGGTAGAACATATAAGCAGAATGAACAATGTGGTGGCAGCAAATGTTATGTTTATGCCACAATATTTGTGTGTGTGGGAGGGGGAAATTTACTTAGGAGGTGAAACACTGAATGGAAAGAAAAGGAAAGGGAAGTGGACAAGGGCAGGGTAGGAGAAGTTGAGGGAGCAGGTGTGGAGTGAACCTGAGGTGAAGTGGGAGTGAGAGGGTTGGAGCAAACAGCCACTCATCACAAGGCAGAGAATCATAGAATCACAGAATATCAGGGTTGGAAGGGACCTCAGGAGTTCATCTAGTCCAACCCCCTGCTCAAAAGCAGGACCCATCCCCAAAGAAATCTAAGAAAGTCTAATCAAAGCTGTAGAAAGTTCTCTGTATGTCCAAAGGCTCCTGCTTTGTCTGTTCTGCTCCTATTGACTAGAGCCTCTGGCTGTTTCTTCTCTGCAGTTTTCCCCAAAGGCCATGTGGCATGGGGTAGGCCACAGCATATCTGAGGATCTGGTCTGATATAATGTATGGAAGAACTGAACTGCAAAATTCTCATTGACTTGAATAGGGCCAGGATTTCACCCTATGCCATTTTCCACATTAAGCTTTTTCCGTACACTCCATTAATTGATTAAAACAATAATCAGTGCTCTGAGCACATTATTGCTCCAGGTTTCCAATGAAAAAGTTAATTTACACTCAGTCCCCAGATGCTTGTTTCCAGATGCTTGTTATGCACTGGACTGAAAAAAACAAATTTGTGGCCTTATGGTGGATCTAAATTCAGTTGTAACACTACTAATGTGAAGTATGTTTTTAGCATAAATGCTAACGGGAAGATGAAGAATACATGAACGTAGGCTTGTGTCTTCTCTGTGATCAATGCTTAAGTTCCTCTGGGAAGAAGGAGCCCTCTCAGATTTCTTGTAAAAGTCTCCAATACATCAAATACATGAGAATTTTTTCCCCTTCCATTGCATTCCTTATTCCTGCTGTAACTTTTCGCTCCATGTTGAATCAGTTTGTCTGGAGGCTGACTGAAGGCATTGCTTCAGGCAGTACTGGTGAGTTTGGTGAGGGATGAAGTTGGGCATAGTTACAAGCCTTTCTAGTTAGGCTCTGAAGGGACTTTAGTAATTCGGGACAAATTCAAAACAATGAAGCAAAATCAAAGCTTATGCTCAGATAAATTGGTTAGTCTCTAAGGTGCCACAAGTACTCCTTTCCTTTTTGAAAATCAAGAAATGTACTTCCTAGCCAACAGAGGATAATAAACAAGTATCCTGTAGCCGGAGTTAATTCAGGATCCCCTTGACAGCAAGAGCACTGATGCTCAGATTCCCTACGCTCCTCACCATGATTTCAAGTTTAATTGCTGGGCGAGGTTCTACAGCCTTTGCTACACAGGTCAGACTATATGATTTCAGACTAGTTGCCTTTTGGCCTTAAAATCAGTGAATCTCTAGGTAGGCTAGGTCGTTGGAGAGCTGATGGGGAAACGTGAGGTAGAGGAGGAACAGCACATCTTACTCTAAAGTAAAAGTAAAAAAAAAGAAGCCCCCTTCAGCTAATCAAAAAACAAGAATAATCTAAACGGCCAGGATTCATATTTTCCATTTGAATACTCACGTTAAAAATGTGGATATTCTGAGATATATATTTAAAAAAAAAAAGTACGGCAAGTCACTGGGCAGTATGATGTCTGAGTGTTCAATAACTGCTTGACTTGAAAAGATCATAGTAAGTGATTACTGACTTGGGCTCTTAATTACCCTAAATGCACGTGGAAATGCATGAGTTCTGCCCCACACTCATAGATGCACGTATTTTCAAGGCACCTTTTTGGATGGTAGCTAGAAAATCTTGGCACATCAGGCAGCAATGTTTTATGGAATGAAAAGGAACCTAGTTGCTCACTGTATCTTTAGTAATGAGTAGTTTTCAAAACAAACCTAATTTCTCCTGTCTGCTGAAGTGAATTTAAATACAATGAAAGTGGAAAGTAAAAGAATTGCTAGGCAGAATCTTGCAGATAGACTCTCGTTCTTGCATATGTGTTCTGGCGTGCTCTCACTCAATATACTTTTTAGGTTATGAGATCTTTGGAGCACGGAACATGTCTTCATATGTATTTGTATAGTGCCTTGATCCTGACTGGGGCCTCAGAGTTTCTCTCTCTCTCTCTCTCTGCATCATAGAAAAGGAAAGTTAAGGAAGATCTGAGACATTCTTAAGAGTCTGAGAAGTTGTGCAGTGTTTTGGATGGTTGTTATCCTTCGCTCCCGATGCAGCTGCATTTCAGTGGTCCCATCTGCACAGAGTTGTAAAACACTGCGGTATCCTTCAGGATAAACAGTGCTATGTAAAGTATGCTTATAAATACATAGGATTTTTGTACATTAGTATTACTATCATATGTTCTAGCCTCTTTTCCTAGCAGATACTTATATATGGCCTGATCATGGGGTCCTTACTGATGTGAGTAGTCCCATCAAAGTCAATGAGCCAACTCCTCTAAAGGTTACCATGTCGTGAATTGGGCTCCTAATAGATTACGTTCAGGGGTATGAATGTGTCCATTACAGCCAGTTTGCAATCTGCATGTTTTAATGTCTTTTAGCAGTTTAAAATTCTGTACAGTGGTTTAAAGTTAGTGTTAGCATATAAAATGAATATTTTGGAATTCATATATATATTTTTTTTAAAGCAAAGGAAGCTTCATGTGAGCGATGGAGATCTTGGCAGAATTGGAGGCCCCTGACCTTACTGAGTATATTTCTGATTGTGACAAAACTCGAGAGTGATAGGAAAAGCTGGTGCACAAGCTGGGCTCTTTTTGAACCAGCAAAACTGTTGTAGAATTTCCCTGGCTCTGAGCACTTACTAGATAGATACGATACACTCTGAGGCCAATTCTCCTCTCTCTTACACCAATGCAATGTGAACAAATATTGTGTGAACTTTCCAAATACCCTCCTAACAGCAGATGTACCTCATTCCTGATCTAGTCTGTAGCGGTGCATGGGATTTTTCTGTCCTAAGTGCAGGACTCTGCACTTGACCTTGTTGAACCTCATCAGATTTCTTTTGGCCCAATCCTCTAATTTGTCTAGGGCCCTCTGTATCCTATCCCTACCCTCCAGCGTATCTACCTCTCCTCCCAGTTTAGTGTCATCTGCAAACTTGCTGAGGGTGCAATCCACACCATCCTCCAGATCATTTATGAAGATATTGAACAAAACTGGCCCGAGGATCAACCCTTGGGGCACTCCACTTGATACCGGCTGCCAACTAGACATGGAGCCATTGATCACTACTTGTTGAGCCTGACAATCCAGCCAACTTTCTATCCACCTTCTAGTCCATTCATCCAGCCCATACTTCTTTAACTTGCTGGCAAGAATACTGTGGGAGACAGTGTCAAAAGCTTTGCTAAAGTCAAGGAACAACACGTCCACTGCTTTCCCCACATCCACAGAGCCAGTTATCTCGTCATAGAAGGCAATTAGATTAGTCAGGCGTGACTTCCGCTTAGTGAATCCATGCTGACTGTTCCTGATCACTTTCCTCTCCTCTAAGTGCTTCAGAATTGATTCCCTGAGGACCTGCTCCATGATTTTTCCAGTGACTGAGGTGAGGCTGACTGGCCTGTAGTTCCCAGAATCCTCCTCCTTCCCTTTTCTAAAGATTGGCGCTACATTAGCCTTTTTCCAGTCGTCCGGGATTTCCCCCGATCGCCATGAGTTTTCAAAGATAATGGCCAATGGCTCTGCAATCACATCCACCAACTCCTTTAGCACTCTCGGATGCAGTGCATCCGGCCCCATGGACTTGTGCTCATCCAGCTTTTCTAAATAGTCCCGAACCCTTCTTTCTTCACAGAGGGCTGGTCACCTCCTCCCCATGCTGTGCTGCCCAGTGCAGTAGTCTGGGAGCTCACCTTGTTCGTGAAGACAGAGGCAAAAAAAGCATCGAATACATTAGCTTTTTCCACATCCTCTGTCACTAGGTTGCTTCCCTCATTCAGTAAGGGGCCCACACTTTCCTTGACTTTCTTCTTGTTGCTAACATACCTGAAGAAACCCTTCTTGTTACTCTTAACATCTCTTGCTAGCTGCAACTCCAAGTGTGATTTGGCCTTCCTGATTTCACTCCTGCATGCCCGAGCAATATTTTTATACTCTTCCCTGGTCATTTGTCCAATCTTCCACTTCCTGTAAGCTTCTTTTTTGTGTTTAAGGTCAGCAAGAATTTCACTGTTAAGCCAAGCTGATCGCCTGCCATATTTACTGTTCTTTCTACATATCGGGATTTTTTTCCCTGTAACCTCAATAAGGATTCTTTAAAATACAGCCAGCTCTCCTGGACTGCTTTCCTGCTCCTGTTATTCTCCCAGGGGATCCTGCCCATCAGTTCCCTGAGGTTGTCAAAGTCTGCTTTTCTGAAGTCCAGGGTCCGTATTTTGCTGCTCTCCTTTCTTCCTTATGTCTGGATCCTGAACTCGACCATCTCATGGTCACTGCCACCCAGGTTCCCATCCACTTTTGCTTCCCCTCCTAATTCTTCCCAGTTTGTGAGCAGCAGGTCAAGAAGAGCTCTGCCCCTAGCTGATTCCTCCAGCACTTGAACCAGGAAATTGTCCCCTACACCTTCCAAAAACTTCCTGGATTGTCTGTGCACCGCTGTATTGCTCTCCCAGCAGATATCGGGGTGATTGAAGTCTCCCATGAGAACCAGGACCTGCGATCTAGTAACTTCCGTGAGTTGCCGAAAGAAAGCCTCGTCCACCTCATCCCCCTGGTCCGGTGGTCTATAGCAGACTCCCACCACAACATCACCCTTGTTGCTCACGCTTCTAAACTTAATCCAGAGACACTCAGGTTTTACTGCAGTTTCATACCGGAGCTCTGAGCAGCTTCTTTCTTTCCCCTTATGAATTCCATCCTGATACCTTCAGAAATCCAGTGCATAAAAAATACAAAGGGAACAGCAGTTTTAACTCAAAAGGACCATCACTGCCATTACGGGGGAAAAGACGGATATTCAAATGTTCAATTATCATTACAGTATATTTGGCAGGAGCAAACAAAATGGACAGCTCATATACTCCCTAAATAATACCTGTTTCTTCAAAATTTTAATCAATATGGAGTCCCAGTTAGACTTTTATAAGAGCAAGAGAGACATGCACACAGAGAGACAGATGCTAAAATTTACCCTGTTACATGAAGTTTTTTTCTATGAAACCTGTACTTACCACAACTCCACTCTCCTCACAGATATTCTTTATAATCATAGAATATCAGGGTTGGAAGGGACCTCAGGAGGTCATCTAATCCAACCCCCTACTCAAAGCAGGACCAATCCCCAACTAAATTATCCCAGCCAGGGCTTTGTCAAGCCTGATCTTAAAAACCTCTAAGGAAGGAGATTTCACCACCTCCCTAGGTAACGTATTCCAGTGTTTCACCACCCTCCTAGTGAAAAAGTATTTCCTAATATCCAACCTAAAGCTCCCCCACTACAACTTGAGACCATTACTCCTTGTTCTGTCATCTGCTACCACAGAGAACAGCCTAGATCCATCCTCTTTGGAACCCCCCTTCAGGTAGTTGAAAGCAGCTATCAAATCTCCCCTCATTCTTCTCTTCTGCAGACTAAATAATCCCAGTTCCCTCAGCCTCTCCTCATAAATCATAGAATCATAGAATATCAGGGTTGGAAGGGACCCCTGAAGGTCATCTAGTCCAACCCCCTGCTCGAAGCAGGACCAATTCCCAGTTAAATCATCCCAGCCAGGGCTTTGTCAAGCCTGACCTTAAAAACCTCTAAGGAAGGAGATTCTACCACCTCCCTAGGTAACGCATTCCAGTGTTTCACCACCCTCCTAGTGAAAAAGTATTTCCTAATATCCAATCTAAACCTCCCCCACTGCAACTTGAGACCATTACTCCTCGTTCTGTCATCTGCTACCATTGAGAACAGTCTAGAGCCATCCTCTTTGGAACCCCCTTTCAGGTAGTTGAAAGCAGCTATCAAATCCCCCCTCATTCTTCTCTTCTGCAGGCTAAACAATCCCAGCTCCCTCAGCCTCTCCTCATAACTCATGTGTTCCAGACCCCTAATCATTTTTGTTGCCCTTCGCTGGACTCTCTCCAATTTATCCACATCCTTCTTGAAGTGTGGGGCCCAAAACTGGACACAGTACTCCAGATGAGGCCTCACCAATGTCGAATAGAGGGGAACGATCACGTCCCTCGATCTGCTCGCTATGCCCCTACTTATACATCCCAAAATGCCATTGGCCTTCTTGGCAACAAGGGCACACTGCTGACTCATATCCAGCTTCTTGTCCACTGTAACCCCTAGGTCCTTTTCCGCAGAACTGCTGCCTAGCCATTCGGTCCCTAGTCTGTAGCGGTGCATTGGATTCTTCCGTCCTAAGTGCAGGACCCTGCACTTATCCTTATTGAACCTCATCAGATTTCTTTTGGCCCAATCCTCCAATTTGTCTAGGTCCTTCTGTATCCTATCCCTCCCCTCCAGCGTATCTACCACTCCTCCCAGTTTACTATCATCCGCAAATTTGCTGAGAGTGCAATCCACACCATCCTCCAGATCATTTATGAAGATATTGAACAAAACCGGCCCCAGGACCGACCCTTGGGGCACTCCACTTGATACCGGCTGCCAACTAGACACGGAGCCATTGATCACTACCCAAATCATGTGCTCCAGCCCTCTAGTAATTTTTGTTGCCCTTCGCTGGACCTCTTTCCAATTTTTCCACATCCTTCTTGTAGTGTGGGGCCCAAAACTGGACACAGTACTCCAGATGAGGCCTCACCAATGCCGAATAGAGGGGAATGATCACGTCCCTCGATCTGCTGGCAATGCTCCTACTTATACAGCCCAAAATGCTGTTAGCCTTCTTGGCAACAAGGGAACACTGTTGACTCATAAAATCTTTTATTTCTCACCAGTGTATGTTAAACCAATATTTCAGATGGCTTAAAAACAAACACTACTGACCAAAAGAAAAGGAAAAAAGGATTTGTAACTCTTAAGAGCATTTGCTGAATAGCATTAACTGTTGTATCTGTTTGTTTTAAGTGATCACATTTTCTTCCTGGCACTAGATGGACAAATATATAAATCAACAACTTGAAATATGTGTACATATTTTTCAAAGTAAAAAAAAAAAATGCCAGGACTTTCCTATTTTGCATCTTGTAAAATAGCAAAAGCAATCTTTTTTGAATAACGTGTTCTTATTGAGCTAGGCTAGCTCTGCCAAGCTCTGCTGGACACAGCGCACGTACAGAGTTGTTGATGCATTCCAGCGAAAGGGGTGCTGCTACTGCTGACTAGAATGGAATCCGGTGCTTGCTTTTCTTGTTCAGGCCCAATCGTTTCAGGAAAGTATAGGTACCATTTGTATCCTGGCTGTAAAGGAACATCTGTTGATGATGAGGGGCCAAAATGCTGGAGTGGTGAGTGGCCAGAATGTCTGCAAACAGGTGACGCTTACACGGTTATACAATTGTTACATGGTTGTTAGTTAAATATTTTAAATTAAATTTACCAGTAATTCATATAAAAGCTCTTTGAGTCATTGTCTATAGTTTTGTAGAGTGCCTAGCACCACAGGGGACTGCCACAATTAGATGTGCATTATTTATGTATTTATTTATTAATAATCATAAGAAAAGGGGAATGAAATCATCATGCTATATTTTGACTTTAGCTATATTTTGACTACAGCTCACTTCATCGGATGCATTCAGTGGAAAATGACTCCTCACTGTATTTTCCACTGAATGCATCCGATGAAGTGAGCTGTAGCTCACGAAAGCTTATGCTCAAATAAATTGGTTAGTCTCTAAGGTGCCACAAGTATTCTGTTCCCAGAGAGTAGTTATCAGTGTTTCACAATCATGCTGGAGGGACATGACGACGGGGGGTCCTGCAGGGATCAGTTCTGGTTCTGTTCAATATCTTCATCAATGATTTAGATATGGCATTGAGAGTACACTTATAAAGTTTGTGGACGATACCAAGCTGGGAGGTGTTGCAAGTGCTTTGGAGAATAGGATTATAATTGAAAATAATCTGGACAAACTGGAGAAATGGTCTGAAGTAAATAGGATGAAATTCAATAAGGACAAATGCAAAGTACTCCATTTTGGAAGGAACAATCAGTTTCACACCTACAAAATGGGAAATGACTGCCTAGGAAGGAGTACTAAGGAAAGGGATCTGGGGCTCATAGTGGATCACAAGGTAAATATGAGTCAACAATGTAACCCTGTTGCAATAAAAGCAAATATCATTCCGGATGTATAAGCAGGAGTGTTGTAAGCAAGACACGAGAAGGAATTCTTCCGCTCTACTCCACACTGATTAGGCCTCAGCTGGAGTATTGTGTCCAGTTCGGGCACCACATTTGAGAAGGATGTGGATAAATTTGAGAGAGTCCAGAGGAGAGCAACAAAAATGATTAAAGGTCTAGAAAAGATGAGGGAAGATTGGAAAAAACTTGGGTTTGTTTAGTCTGGAAAAGAGAAGACTGAGAGGGGACATGATAACAGTCTTCAAATACGTAAAAGGTTGTTACAAGGAGGAGGGAGAAAAATTGTTCTTCTTGACCTCTGAGGATAGGACAAGAAGCAGTGGGCTTAAATTGCAGCAAGGGAGGTTTAGGTTGGATATTCAGAAAAAATTCCTGTCAGGGTGGTTAAGCACTAGCATAAATTGCCTAGGGAGGTTGTGGAATTTCTGTCACGGGAGATTTTTAAGAGCAGGTTAGACAAACACCTGTGAGGGATGGTTTAGCTAATACTTAGTCCTGCCTTGAGTTCAGGGGATTGGACTATATGACCTCTCAAGGTCCCTTCAAGTCCTGTGATTCTATGACCATGGTACCACTCATTCCTGATGTGCATATGAGGGTTGTTTGTGGACAGGCCCAGGGCAGATGGTAACAGTGGACTGGGAGGAAAAGTCCCCTGTACTAGAATGCTGACATCTTACTTCAAGACTAGTCCAAGAATTTGTGTGTACAATTGGGGAAGAGAAAGACAGACAGAACTGATTGGAGGCAGGGTGGACAAAAATAACTGAAGTTGGGCTGATGAGGCCAGAAAAAATTGATGTGGGGCAAGAAGATGCACACTAATTGATGTTGGGGTGCAAAGGGGCACACAATTGATGTGGAGCCCAGGGACAGGCAGATATGGGCGGGAGTGGCACAGTATTAATTAAATCGTGTTTGGGAGAAACTGGAGCTCTATTATCAGGCAGCACTTTATGCAAAGGTCTGTAACCTTCTGTAATGATGCTTACTACTTTTGTGAAGTGCTTTGAGATCTGTCGACGAAAAGGGCTGTATGAGAAGCGCTAGGTATTATGTTTGTGCAAATTAAGAATCTACCATTTATGTCATTAGATGTTGACAAGTAAATTTTGATGCTTGTGTCATCTGAAGCAGGAAAGTATTCCTTTGGATATCTGTACTTACCTGTGGAAAAAGGCAGCACGTATGGTTTGCTTAGTAGGCCAGAACTAGTGGGACTGCACTAAGAAGGAATCAAGTCTGGAAGCAGAGGGTTGCAAAACCCATTAATTTACATGAGGATGCTCCTGCTGATCAGTTAGTTTTGGATGAATTGTGCCTTTAATAAATGTCAAAGCACTTAGAGTTTATTTAGGCACTTTTGTGTACATAAATATAAATGATATATACATTTGTAGTGTGTTTGCCAATCAAGTGTTTTGACAACTATCTACAATCGTGCTGTAGAACTGAACTTGGCCTATAGTTAGTGGTATAAAGAAGGCTTTCGTTGGGTTTTAGCAAACGAGTGATACATACCATGTTCATAGGCTTCCATAACTAGCCTTTCATCAAAACATAATTAAAAGCCTCTAGTAACAGCAGAGGCAGTGAAGCTAAATTTTAATTTTTCAGAAACTTACCAAATGAAACAATCAGTCTTTGACCATAGTAAATTCTAGAAGACTTTTACATAGGGATGTAACCAATGAGGTTTAACCCATTAAAAAAGTTCTGTAGAAATTATTTGAAAAACCTATAGTGTATGAAGAGAATAATACCTTCCTATGGGTTCTTATAATTTTAACCATTGTAAGAATACTGTAGTAAGGATATAATTTTCTATTACATTTTATAGGGTGGTAGGGTTTCTTCAGCTGCCTATAGAAAGAATTAAAATTTATAACCTATTGGGCTTTTCTATAAAAAGGGAGGTTTGATTTGAGGGGTAAACTTTTACTATTGGTTTTAATTCCCTTTTCAAGGTCCGACTCTAGATGGCTTTTGGCCTTTCTCACTTTATCCCTACATGTTCTGACCTCAACAAGGTAGCTTTCCTTGCTAATCCCTCCCATTTTCCATTCCATGTAGGCTTTCTGCTTTTTCTTAATCACCTCTCTGAGATGCTTGCTCATCCAGCTTGGTTTACAACTCCTACCTATCATTTTTTCCCCCTTTCTTGGGATGCAGGCTTCTGATAGTTTCTGCAACTTTGACTTGAAGTAACTCCAGGCTTCCTCCACCTTTAGAGCCACAAGTTCTTTAGTTCAATCCACTTCCCTAACTAATTTCCTTAATTTTTTTTAAGTTAGCCCTTTTGAAATCAAAAAGCCTAGTCACAGATCTATTTTCGTTTACCCTTCCATTTAGTCTGAACTGAATTAGCTCCTGATTGCTCAAACCAAAGTTGTCCCCTACATTCATTTCTTCTATGAGGTCCTCACTACTCACCAAAACCAAATCTAAAATGGCATCCCTTCTTGACGGTTCAGCAACTATGTGATGAAGGAATCCATCAGCTATCGCATCCAGGAAAATCTGAGCCCTATTATTATTACTAGCACTTGTCCTCCAGTCTATATCTGGGAAGGTAAAGTCTCCCATGATCACACAATTCCCATTAGTATTTGCCTCATTAAAAACGTTAAAGAGGTCTCTATCCTGGCAGTCTATAGCACACCCCAAGCACTATCCCAGGGCAGGCTCTAGTAGCTTTCTTCCCCAATGTGATTTTTGCCCAGATAGACTCTGTCTTATCTATTCTAACTCTTCTTATTTCTTTATGGTCTACCTCATCATTGATATACAATGCTATTGCCTTTATTTCTGTCCTTCCTAAACAGTACATGCCCTTCAATACCTGTAGTCCAGTCATGACTACTATTCCACCATGTTTCTGTTATTCCTATAATATCTGGTTTCACGTCCTGCACCAGTAGCTCTAGTTCCTCCATTTTGTTACCTGGGCTCATCGCATTAGTGTACACACATCTTCATTTTTGCTGTTTGGCCTCGCTCACATTCTTTACCCGATTAGGCACAGACATTCTACTGCCAGTATCACCTATTCGACTGGTATGTACACTACCCTTCCTCCTTATTTCCATTCTCCTACCCACAGCTGTATCCTTTCTTACTTCATTTTCTTCCCTCTGAATGTTAAAATCCGGCATGGCGATTACCTGGACATCTCCCAACCATCTCCCTCAGATTCCTAGTTTAAAGCTCTCTTTATTAGTTGTGCCATCCTCCATCCTAGAAGTCTATTAAGTTAGTGGAGTCTCCAATTCAAGTTTATCTTTTTCATTCAAGTTCTTTAATAGAATATTCTCAACGACAACTAAAAGGTGTCATAGACTTGTTCTAACGCTGCACTTGTGAACTAGGTTTTGTTTCATTATAATTTTGAATGTTTTGTTTATTATTTTGGTTCTGTCACTACAGCATCATTTTCTTGTCAAGAGTTGCTCTCTGGAGTGATTTAAATTATGTAGTTTAAATCCAAATTTGATTAATATGCTACAGTTGCCATCACGGTTGCTTTCCCTAAACAATTCCTCTCTTTTTCTTTTGCTCTGTTTTTAGAATTTCAAGTGTTGTTGTTTTGGCTCTTGATGAGGGAAAAAGTAAATGATTCTCTCTCTTTCTTTCTTCTTCTCCCCTTCACCCTCCCCCCCTCCCCCGGTAAGGCTTCAGGGAGTCTTATAATATATCTGGCAAGATCATAGGAGACTTGTTTTTATTCATTTATTTCTTGATCTTTATTATAAAGTCACCAAATGTAGAGTCACGAATCCTTAGAAAGGAGTTTTGCCAGAAAGCATCAATATTAAAGATTGAAATGGAAACATGATCAGAAATATGAATTCTGCCAATGCAACTACTATCTGTCCTGCCAGAAATCAACAACAGATCTCTTCTAGAAAATGGATGGGGAAAAATGTATATTTACTCTGTGCCAGATTTGAGAGATGCCGAATAACTTGTAGGCTTAGGCCAATATTTTCAACTCTGGGTACCTAAACCAAGGAGCCTGATTTTCAGAGACACTGAGTCCTTGAAGCTTCACGTGATTTGATGAAATGTATGGCTCTTTAAAATGGGTTTATATAGGGATCTGTCAAGAATGGGATACTTACTAAGTTGTATTGTTCACTGATATTCAGAAAAATATCCTTGCACTCCACCAATGTAACCAAAGCCTCATATTAATAGATTTTAGTGGGATTGATGTATAGCAGATTATTTTGATACCTCATGGTAATGGCTAAATATAAATAGTATTTATCAAGCAGTGTTCAAAACAAAGCCATTCACTGGCATACAGGAATCCAGGCATGAAAGGGAAATGCTATAGAATTAACATGTGCTTGGATGCTCTGCTCAAAGGAAATTAGTAGGGTCTGGTACAGAGGTCCCTCCCACCCGCAATGAAAATATAGAGGCTTTTTCCCCAGACTTTGCAGTAGAAGACTCCACAAACAATATTAGTTAAATATCAATTTAGAGAATATGCAAAGAGTACTTTAAGTGTTAGCTAGCATTGATGAAGTGGTATAAGTTAGTCTTAAGGAGGGAAGATGATATCCAATTGTTCATTATGGCCTTCATCAGATGGACTAGGGATGATCATGCCCACTGGAGACACAGTTGCCTCTTGTATCCTGAATCATAAATTCAGTTCACAACTCCTCTATAATAATAGCATGGACATCAGTTTTTTAGTTACATCAGTTTTTTATTTGCCTTACAACAGATGACCATATTATGCTATTAATTTCCTGTCCAGCAGTTGAGAGGAAGGTTGCATTTGCTCTTTGCTTCTACTTTGTGCTTATGATGATGAAATCTTAGAAATCAGGATTCTCAAATAGCACAATATTCAGTATAAGAAAGTATAGCAGACAGAAAGAGGAAAATGAGGAATGGCAGCAAACAATCCTGTAGCAGAGGAAGGCACAGATAGCAGGGAACATTGCACTCTGCAGTGTTTGAGGTCAAAGGTGGTTTTTGTTGTTGTTGTTGAGGGGTGTTTTTTGTTTTTGTTTTTTTTTTTGAGCAAAGATTCATGACTTTTAAGGCCTTCCAGACCTCTGCTACCTATGATCATTATGCCCAATGAATGTACTTAGTGTCTTTTTAAGTGGTTATGAGTTAATGAATGAGATCTGCTTCCTTTGTCTCAAGTACATTTTACTGATGAGACATTCGTTTATTGTAAATTAGAAGATTTAAATAGAGCTGAGTTGGATTTTGTTCATAGTTTCAAATATTCATGCTTTGTTTTTACTGGTACTGAAAAATATTACATATTTGGGACTATTTTATTGTACTTATCATGGGAATTTTTAAGGGTTTGAAACATAAAAACTCCAGGAATTCGATGAACAGTGCAATTGCAATAGACAGTTTCTTGCCATATTTAGATAAATTTATATTTTCCTTTTGGGTCGTCTAACCAGGAATTAGTTTTTCTGACATGAGACATAAATTATATAAAGCTTATGGGAAGTTATCACTTTAAAAAAAATTGCTCAGTAAGTACTAGCATACCCAATCCAGCTCTAATTTCCCAGCAGGCAATCAATTCAACACTGCTGCCTATATAGGGAATTTTATCATGTGTGTGAGACATCTAATCTATAATAGAATTATGAAACATTATAAATTACAATGACCCAAAATTATTGCAGAATTTGCCTTGCATACATTACAGAAGTCTCACATTGCTCAAAACTGGTCATTTAGCTTTGGTTGTTGCTGGGATGTTAGATCTGGGTAGAAGTCTTATTGAGTAATCACTGCCTGTTGGTGAAGCAGGTGTCTGTGTTTCTCTTACTTGCAGCTCAGAGCCATAATTCTGGTCTATTTTGTTTTGCAAACTTTATTGCTGGAATGATGATGATGATTTTAGCTCTGCTCCCTCTTAGCAGAAATTATACAGCATTGCCAGTCAAAATTGCTAGCATAAGGGTGTAACATGAAAACAAGGCTAGTTAGCATGGGCAATGGATGGACAAATGCCGTGTGCCTATGATCATACTGGCAAAGTTTATGATCAATGTCAGCATATCACAGAGTCACACTGGTATGGACAAACTCAGCACGATTCCTCTTACTACAAGGTGACATAGAGCTGAGGGTGTGTGTCATAAATATAAAGGGAAGGGTAACCACCTTTCTGTATACAATGCTATAAAATCCCTCCTGGCCAGAAGCAAAACCCTTTCACCTGTAAAGGGTTAAGAAGCTAAGGTTAACCCCGCTGGCACCTGACCCAAAATGGGAACAAGATTCTTTCAAATCTGGAGGGGGGAAGGGTTTGGTCTGTCTGTGTGATGCTTTTGCCGGGAACAGATCAGGAATGCAGCCTTACAACTCCTGCAAAGTTAGTAAGTAATCTATAAGTAATCTAGCTAGAAAATGTGTTTGATTTTCTTTTGTTTAATGGCTGGTAAAATAAGCTGTGCTGGATGGAATATATTCCTGTTTTTGTGTCTTTTGTAACTTAAGGTTTTGCCTAGAGGGATTCTCTATGTTTTGAATCTGATTACCCTGTAAGGTATTTACCATCCTGACTTTACAGAGGTGATTCTTTTACCTTTTCTTTAATTAAAATTCTTCTTTAAAGAACCTGATTGATTTTTCATTGTTCTTAAGATCCAAGGGTTTGGGTCTATGTTCACCTGTACAAATTGGTGAGGATTTTTATCAAGACTTCCCCAGGAAAAGTGGTGTAGGGCTTGGGGGGATATTTTGGGGGAAGACATCTCCAAGTGGTCTCTTTCCCTGTTCTTTGTTTAAAACACTTGGTGGTGGCAGCATACAGTTCAAGGACAAGGCAAAGTTTGTACCTTGGGGAAGTTTATAACCTAATCTGGTAAGAATAAGCTTAGGGGGTCTTTCATGCAGGTCCCCACATCTGTAGAACCTAGAGTTCAGAGTAGGGAAGGAACCTTGACAAGATGTAACAGGGTGGCTTGCCCCCTTAAGGGCTAGAGGGCTGGGGCCAGCTAACCCTAATTATTAAGGAGGCACACCTCAACAGGGATCACTTGATTCCTCTATAAAGGGCATTAGGAAGCTAAAAAGAGTGGACTGGGAATGCTCAGGAAGTGGGAGAGAGAGGCCTGCAGGGAAGACCCTGGCTGTACCATGATCTGTGGAACTGGAGTCAGAGGGCGCATGTTCCCTGGTGGAACTGTTGTTGACAGGGAACCAGTGGAACTCGAGTGAAGCTGGAAGCAATGGCACTTCCCAGGGTTTAATAAATTGCCACTTGTTCAACTTAACCTGCATTCAGCTTCACTCTGTGCTAATGAACCATGGCGGCAGGGTCTGAGCCGTGAGTTCTCTGCAGTGCAGTGACCGGCAGCGTGAGACATGTGTATAGGTCTTTTGCAGGAACAGCTTTTCTGCTGGTTGCTTGTGCCAGCAGAGCCCTGTCAGACACTGAATAGGAGATGGCCAAATAGAAAAAGAGATGCTGGTATTTGGTATTTGGAGTGGAGTGATATTATCAGTACACCTATGCCCATCCAATAACAATACAATCAGAGCACAAATGCCTAGAGACACTCTGGCAAAGCCCCTTCTCCAAAAGATTGCAGAGTATGTTGATATATCTCCAGGGGTTACAGGTAGAGATCAAATATTGTCCAAGATGTTTACATGAGTTAGCTGTCATGCTGAGCAGGGCATATATGCCTAGGATCGGCGAATTGGGGGAAGGGAATAAGGACACAGTGCAGCATTCTAATGTATTCAGTCTCCCTGTTTCCACAGCAAAGCTGATAGGAGTCAAAGAGGATATGGAAAAGGACATCAAATGGCAGGCAGACAAGAGGGCGCTAATAGCAGGGTGGCCAGAAGATAAAATCCAGGAACCAGTAGGAGCAGAACCAAATACTTTCAAAGTAAAGATGAACTGGGTGTACAGGATGGAATCATATTTCAAGGACAGACAGCTGTTGTCCCCACCTCATTACTTAAGGAAGTTGTGCAAAAAATAAATGCCTCACAACTGGCCTTGATAGTTGTCTTAGACAGACTTGAGAGTGTATTTCCCAGGCCCGGAATGAACACATGGCTCCATTCCTTGATAGAAGGGTGTGATACCTGCCCATTGTGTGATAACCACCAGCAGAAACAGATTCTATTACTGTCCACCCAACCACGAGAGAAAGTGGAGTTATTTACCTTCAGTGAAAAGGAGAACTTTATTACAGTGAACTACAGTTCAAATATTGGGGAGGTTGATGCCCTGCCTAATACAAGGAACAAGTCAGTGATTGGCAAACTGAAGGCCCACTTCATTCGGAAATCCAGTATACTGTATTTTTTTTAAAAGTACCCAGTTTACTAGGCCACCCAGTCTTTTAAAGTGTGCTGTCCAATTATCTTCACAGATTCATGGGGTAATTTTTTTATGTCCAGAAAAGACCATTGTGATCATCTGGTTTGATTTTCTGCTTAATATAGGCCAGTGTTTCCCAAACTTGGGACGCAGCTTGTGCAGGGAAAGCCCCTGGCTGGCTGGGCTGGGTTTGTTTACCTGCCGTGTCCATAGGTTTGGCTGATCGCGGCTCCCACTGGCTGCGGCTCGCTGTGCCCAGCCAATGGGGGCTGCAGGAAGCGGCGTGGGCCAAGGGACGTACTGGCCGCCGCTTCCAGCAGCTCCCATTGGCCTGCAGCAGCGAACCGTGGCCACTGGGAGCCATGATTGGCCGAACCTGCAGATGCAGCAGGTAAACAAACCGGCCCAGCCCGCCAGGGGCTTTCCCTGCACAAGTTTGGGAAACACTGACATAGGCTATAGAACTTGACCTCATAATAACCAAATTAACATGTGATTGAACTAGAACATATCCTTTAGAAAGACCTCCAAACTTTGTTAATTGGGTTCTGCAGGTAATTACCTGCACTTTCACTTCAATAACTCATGGATGTTGAATCTAATAAGCGAACTGATTCTGGAATATTTCTTATCTTTAAAATCTATATTAAAACTATTGCATTGTCTGCTGTCAAATGTTTAGTTCTCCTTTGCACAGCAGGGTAGGTGATGCATGACTAATGATTCCTATGATGGAGTGAAAATAAAAGCAGAAAGGAAAACCTATATCATTGCTTGCAACTATATTATCTTGAGTTATGGCCTTGTTAGAGTTCCCACAAGCTAAGCAGGGTCATTCCGTGGATAGGAAAACACATACAGCATATGAAAAAATGTTGCGGGAGGGGAACTAGGGGTGAAAATATTTAAGATCTGCCTCCACACAGAGCAATAATTAATAGGATAATAAAATGTTGAGGGGAGGGAAACTCCTTCATCCGACATGGTTACAGCAAATGATGGGATTCATTAAGAATAAGACATCACATTGCTATCAGTGCCATTGTGTCACCAAAAGTTCACGTACAATGTACATTTTTATTAGCACTGGCGAGACAGTAAAAACTGAACTTGATCAAATCACATAATTAAATGTTACTGAATAAACCAGCTGACTTGGTTAATAATATGGTCACTGTAATAAAATCAAATAAGCTTAGGATTTATACAGATCCAAAAGATTTTGAATAAGGCCATCAAACTTGAGTGCTACTTTATACCAACAGTTGTGGGAGTCATGACTAGACTTCAAAAGGCAAGAGTATTTTTAGTGTTGGATGCCAGCCAAGTGTTTGGCAGCTCCAACCTAGTAGAGAGAGTAAAAGTTTACATCTTCAACTTCTTTTTGGTAGAGATATGTTAAAGGGAATTTCAATGAATCCCTTTGGGATTTCCTCAGCGTCTCAGATGTAACAAAATACCATGTCCCAGAGCTTTGAGGAGCTGGATGAGGTTGAAGTACTTGTTGATATGCTGATTTGGGGTGAAAATGATCAACACCACAGCCAAGGACTGTATCTTGTTCTGTGGCGTGGTAAAGGAAAGAGCCACAAATTTAAGGGGAGCAATTTCTGTGTGGATGTGGGTGAGGTGAGTTATGTAGGACATAGACTCAATGCAAGTTTGTTGCCCAGTGATTTAAGCTTTCAAAACATAGACTAATGCACAAGTAAACTGTTTATCAGTTTGAAAAAGAAATTCTAACCATTGTTTGGCTCTGGATAGTTTCATGACTATGTTTACAGGCAGAAATAGGAGGAGGCAGAACTAGATAATTAAATACTGGAAACCATATTAAAGGAAACCATTGTGCAAAGCACATCCTCAACTTTAGAAAATGCTTATGAAATTGCAACAGTGGGGCTAGTTATATGTGAAATGCAGACCCGGTTAGGGTCTCCACAGAGGGCACACTACATAGTGAAGGCAAGGAGTTGCAGGATGAGGAGTAAGAAATAAATATGACTCACATACTACCCATTACCAAAGCAATACTTCATATTCTCAAATGATAAACTCAAACTGACACAGGCTACTTCATTCACTTCACAACACAATGTCATGCAAGATCCATGGGGCAGAGGCCTCCTTATGTCTGTGGAGGACAGAGAGAGCTGCTCCTCTGCAGGGTTCCATTGCTTTTGCCTGGCCCATGTGAAAGAGGGCAGTAACATTTTCCATGGCAGTGTCCAGTGATCATCCCTGGGACTCGGATGGGTGCTCCTCCATCCGTGCTTTGTGGGGTTGGGGCTCTCTGGGCATTTGTGTTCAGGGCAGGGGACTGGTCCTATGGAAATTGAGTCAGATGTTGCTAGACTAAAGCTATATTAAATCCAATGTTCTGTCAGGGGCTACTGTTGCATAGCCACTGGAAGATCCAACACATAGTTAAGAGCTCTATAATAAATCCAGGGAAAGCCAGATGATAGGGAAGTTTTGTTTAATAATATGTGCCTTGTTCCAGGGAGTTCTCTTCCCATGGCTGTTTAATAATTAAATAGCTTTTTCTAAAGGAAAGGATTAATTGAAGAGACTATTGTTACTGAATTCTTTAGGGTAACAGCAATTTCTCACTCTGTGTGGCATCCCAGCAGGGCTGTGTTTAATAGTTACTTTGAATCTGATGTCACCTGCAGTGTTGAAGGAGGAAGCCTCTCTAGAAAATAAAACGGCTAATCATCAGACCAGAGGTTTCCATCACTCAATTAAACATGTTTAAAAAAGGAGAGAGGCTTTCTGTTACCTTTATTCAGGAGTCTGGAGACATGCCACAGTATGAGTAACTTCACAAACTCTGGGAAATTACGTCAGCCAAATTTATATTGTATTCTTTAACTCTCACAAAAGACAAAAGGGAATCTTTGTTAACCTAAATCCACAGACCATCATTTCTGCCCCATGGGGATGCTCTGTGCTTCTCTCTGGAACCTTTATTAGGAATTACAATTACCATTTTTAAAGCCCTATGAGAAGAACCAGTGTTGTTTCCTTTAGATTTATTTAAAAGTCGGGATCTTGTACACCTTCATATTCTGAAGCTCTGATCTGGATCTAAACTTTGCTGCTGTCTTTGTGATAGGTCAAACCTTTGTGTCTGTGATAGGTCAAACAAAAACCCAGGATCCAAAGACTTTCAAATTTGGGAGAGGTTCAGATGCAAATCTGACATTTGTGGCTTGTGTGATGGCTACCCTCTTGGCTAGCAAAACAGGGAATGAACTGGAGACCTCCAGAGCTAAAATCATATACTGCTGGAGGCTCAAGGATTTGTACTTGGGGGTAGTAACTCCTATCCTTTGTGGACTGGAAGAACACACTGACCCGTGGGTTACACTTTCACCCATCTCCTTTTGTGAAAAAAGATGATAATGAACGACACACCTTCTACAGCATTTTTAGACGGAGCTTGCAAATGCTACCATAAGTGTTTTTACTGCACATATTTCTTAATTTTTTTGTGTGTCAAAGTTGTGCATCTTTGTAGCTGTCACTCTATTTTGTGGTGTAGTAGGCCAATGAAATTTCTGCCAATATGCCTGTCTGTTACAACCAAAAGCATATGTATTTCTCTTTAGTCTGTCAGTCAGAATATATTTCACCAAATCCAGATGTCTCTGAGAAAAATGAAGTAGTGAAACAAAAACAGGACACTTAATAATTTTTAGAGATTTGTTGCTTTTCAGGAAGATGGCTTGCTAAGAATCTTCAAGGGAGGGAATAGTTTCCCTCTATATTCTGCTGATGCCTCTAGAATATCCTAAAATTATTTAAAATACTTGAATAACTGCTAACACCTTTTAGGATTTTCATAATGTTCCAACAAGTTTTTGGAGATGTTGTTTTATTCCTTTTGCACCTGCTATCATAGTTGCAAAATTTCTTCTCTCTCATTCTAGACCAATCCAAAATGGTGCCAATTCAAGGAGCTAACACAACAGAAGGAGTGGTTCATGAAGCAACCCCAAACTCTTGTATAAAGACACTCCTTTTCTTCCAGAGATGATTGGGAAGAATAATCCACATTATGATTGTGACCTATTGACTGAAGTAATAGCTAGTTTGTCTGAAAATACAAAAACTCCATCGCACTCTAATGAAGACAGGTGATTTTAGGCTAGTTCTGTTTATCTTTTTATTGTACACCATCACATGGGATGGGATGATAGATGTCTATGAATGAACATGGTGGTTTTGAAATCCTTTGTGAATTTGAAATACTGGGAATATGTGTAATTTTCATGTATAATTCTGATTAGCTACACACAAATGGGCAGCTAAAGAATAGCCCACAGTAATAACAACATTGCACCAATGAATAGCCCTTATGAGGGGATACATTTTTCTATTTACCCTGCTGAGAAAAACAGGAAGCCTTTATCTCTGTTACAAATATTTAAATAAAATGAAAATAAAAAACAAAAGCAAAACAAAAAAACCCACCTTATTTTTCTGGTATAGTTTTTTGGGTCTTTGATGTAGTCAGATATGCTTTAAAAATGAACACTTTCAAGGTATGCACTACCATAAAATAAATAGTTTTGTAGAAAATTTAGTTTGGCGACTGCTATTTTATTTGTTGGTTCAGACTGTGCAAAAGGAAGGACATATATGGCAACAAGAGACCTACTTTCTAATCACAGTCTGTCAAATTAAGGTCTGTCCGAGAGCTGCTGAAATACTGGCTGCTTTAGTTTGCTGGTATTTCTTTATTAGAAGAAGGAAGCTAAAAGGGCAGAAGGTCAAGATTACTGGTCAATATCAGCAAGCATTGAGGCCAGTTTAATGACTATATTTTGCATAGTAGCACTTTCCATGATCATTATAATCCCAGAGGTGAAACAAAGTGTTATGTATCTTCATGAACTATATAGACAGTGCATGAGGAAAGCTCTGTCTCCTTGCTCTCTGGTGGGTTCTGGAGCAGAGGTCGCAAACTACAAAAATGGCTGTAGTGTCATAAAGGTTCATAAGATGGTACAATATATATCTGCTATTACATTAAAAGATTCTATTTTTGCACATGTCATATATGCATAGGGGAATTAGGCAGTAAAAAACCCCATGAAATCTGATAAAATGAGCTCCTAATGAGCTTTAAGATAGCAGTGTGAACTGGGGGGGAAAAGAGCACTTCTCAGAGGACAACTTCTTTGACTGCTTAAAATGCATTGTGTAAAACATTCACTGGTACTTGTTGAGCCAAGTCTTGAGATTCTCATTTATACTTAGGCAGAAATTTTATTGACTTCATTTGAAAGTTAGATTAGAACAAAGGCTTTGGGCTTGATCCACAAGGGCAGTTAGGTGTCCAAGTCCAAGATGTAGGTGCTACTGAGATCCTCAAAACCCAGCTCAGCTGCTACCTTACTCAGTAGGCACCTGAAGTCCCTAAGCACCTAAGTTTCTGCCTACAGATATGTGTAAAATTGCCCAAGTCCTGACACCACCAAGCAGTGTGGCACCTGATATATGCCTAAGAAAGGTGGGATTCTCAAACTGTGTTTTCCCACCTATGTGATTCCATAGCATTCTCAGATCTCACTTAACCCACTTAATCTCTGTCTTCTGTTGGGGCTGTTCCACTTTGTATACATGATTGACTATTCATTGGGCCAGTAAGAGCCTACAGCCCACTGCTTTGGTAACTGTACTGCCAGGTAAAGACCTGGTTCCAGTCCCTGTTCCAATGAATATTTAATTATTTATACAAGGTGGAACAGCTTCAATAGGAGAGATTAGGAGCACTCAACTGGGACATGAGAGACCAAATCAGGTAGTGCAGAGATCAGATAGACCAAATAAGGTATTGAAAATAGGTCTCTCACAGTCCCAGTTGGTGCCCTAACCACTGAACAATTGGCTATAATGGGGTCAGAGTCTCTCTGGCTCTTCATGGGGAAGGACTGACCTGACCAGCCTTAGGTGCCTAACTCTAGGAGAGGGTTCATAGCTGTTAATCTACATCAGAGATAGGAGATCACCTCTGTCCTCTAGTTAGGCACTTAATTGCCTTTTGAGGGGTGGGACTTAGGGGATGCCCCTCTGCTTAGCATTTTTCTATTGGTTAGTTTAGGTGACTTCCCTACCTAACCAATAGAAAACAGGTCAGCTCCCAGACTGCTGCGCTGGGCATCACAACATTGGGAATAGATGGCCAGCCCTCTGTGGAAAAAGAGGTGGTTAGGGTCTATTTAGAAAAGCTGGACGTGCACAAGTCCATGGGGCCAGACGAGTTGCATCCGAGTGCTAAAGGAACTGGCGGCTGTGATTGCAGAGCCATTGGCCATTATCTTTGAAAACTCGTGGCGAACGGGGAAAGTCCCGGATGACTGGAAAAAGGCTAATGTAGTGCCAATCTTTAAAAAAGGGAAGAAGGAGGATCCTGGGAACTACAGGCCAGTCAGCCTCACTTCAGTCCCCGGAAAAATCATGGAGCAGGTCCTCAAAGAATCAATCCTGAAGCACTTACATGAGAGGAAAGTGATCAGGAACAGTCAGCATGGATTCACCAAGGGAAGGTCATGCCTGACTAATCTAATCGCCTTCTATGATGAGATTACTGGTTCTGTGGATGAAGGGAAAGCAGTGGATGTATTGTATCTTGACTTTAGCAAAGCTTTTGACACGGTCTCCCACAGTATTCTTGTCAGCAAGTTAAAGAAGTATGGGCTGGATGAATGCACTATAAGGTGGGTAGAAAGTTGGCTAGATTGTCGGGCTCAACGGGTAGTGATCAATGGCTCCATGTCTAGTTGGCAGCCGGTGTCAAGTGGAGTGCCCCAGGGGTCGGTCCTGGGGCCGGTTTTGTTCAATATCTTCATAAATGATCTGGAGGATGGTGTGGATTGCACTCTCAGCAAATTTGCGGATGATAGTAAACTGGGAGGAGTGGTAGATACGCTGGAGGGCAGGGATAGGATACAGAGGGACCTAGACAAATTGGAGGATTGGGCCAAAAGAAATCTGATGAGGTTCAATAAGGATAAGTGCAGGGTCCTGCACTTAGGACGGAAGAAATCAATGCACAGCTACAGACTAGGGACCGAATGGCTAGGCAGCAGTTCTGCGGAAAAGGACCTAGGGGTGACAGTGGACGAGAAGCTGGATATGAGTCAGCAGTGTGCCCTTGTTGCCAAGAAGGCCAATGGCATTTTGGGATGTATAAGTAGGGGCATAGCGAGCAGATCGAGGGATGTGATCGTCCCCCTCTATTTGACATTGGTGAGGCCTCATCTGGCGTACTGTGTCCAGTTTTGGACCCCACACTACAAGAAGGATGTGGATAAATTGGAGAGAGTCCAGCGAAGGGCAACAAAAATGATTAGGGGTCTGGAACACATGACTTATGAGGAGAGGCTGAGGGAACTGGGATTGTTTAGTCTGCGGAAGAGAAGAATGAGTTGGGATTTGATAGCTGCTTTCAACTACCTGAAAGGTGGTTCCAGAGAGGATGGTTCTAGACTATTCTCAGTGGTGGAAGAGGACAGAACGAGGAGTAATGGTCTCAAGTTGCAGTGAGGGAGGTTTAGGTTGGATATTAGGAAAAACTTTTTCACTAGGAGGGTGGTGAAACACTGGAATGTGTTGCCTAGGGAGGTGGTGGAATCTCCTTCCTTAAAAGTTTTTAAGGTCAGGCTTGACAAAGCCCTGGCTGGGATGATTTAATTGGGGATGGGTCCTGCTTTTGAGCAGGGGGTTGGACTAGATGACCTCCTGAGGTCCCTTCCAACCCTGATATTCTATGATTCTATGATTCCCGCTCAGCTTGCTGGCTTCTGAGAGTCCCATTTTAGATATATCTCTGTGCACTGAATAGGGAGCCTAACTGAGGTCTGCACATTCCACTTGGCAGCAGGACACCCCAAAGTTAGACATTGCTCACCTAAGTCTCTTCTGTGGATCTATCCCTTGAAGATTGGGCCCCATGTTGGAGCTAATGATTCTCCAGAAAGGGACTGTGGCATACTAGCAGGTGATGCACTTCCTGCTTAGGGAGAGATTTTAAGTGAGTCAAAACAAGCATATAAGTGCTCCAATGCTATGGTGGTGGATGTGGTAGAAGAGCCTAAATAATATAGTTAGAATAAACAAAATCTTTACCTATGTTCATGGAAGAAAATGTCATAAAATAAATATCACCTTTTCTGTTTGTACTCTGTCCAGTCAGATGTCTCCCAGACCATGGCAGTGAAATCTGTCAGGTCCTAGCACTGAACTTTCCAGGACCCAATTGTAGGATTTTCTAAATAATGAGCTTCCATCTGGGGAGCCCGCTTGCACCGATGGTCAGCTGGAACCTTAATTTGGGGATCTTCAGGCTTACAAGTGAAAGTATTCAATTCAATCCCGTTCATCACGGCAGCCTGCAAGTGTACATCTAAGTGAGTGGCAGAGATTTCTACAAGTTGTTGACTTTGAATTGAAAGTGATGTGAAAGTCCAAATGCTATGACAATGTAACCAGTTTGTTACCTCATACTCCTTAGAGATGGACAGCTCAGTGCTGCTGGTGTGTTTTGCTCTGAAGCTCAATAACTTTAATTTTATTTCCACACTAAATGACTCAGGCAAACTATATATTTTGCATCCAGTCCACATGCTTGATTACTGGTGGGAATTTAGATTCTGTCAAGCTTTCATCAGGCACTGGCTATTCGATCCAAATTATTTAGCAGCTTTAAAAACACCTTTTATGTTCCAAAGAATTAATCAAAATGAACACTGCCAAAGTGTGATCAGGTGTTCACCTCTCATCAGCCCTGAAAGAGCTAAGATGGTGCAGTTAGGGCCAATTAGCCTTATAGGCTGTACCTGGGGGACAGTCTGGTTTGACTGAAAATGCCTAATGGCTGTTAAAGACTAACTGGGGAAGAAACTGGCTAAGGTATAAAGCCAGGAAGTTTGCTGCAGAAAGGGGCTGCAGTGTAGAAGCTGGCAGCCTTTCTCTGGGCTTAGAAAGGGAAAAGGAGGAAACCCGGAAGGAGGGAAGAGAAGCCCAGGAATCCCGTCTCAAGAGAATGGTTTACCCAGAAGCATGGAGGAGAGAGCCTGTGGGAGGCAGAGTAGGGAGCAATGAGGTTAGAGATTGTGCTGCTGATTGTAGGGTCTCTAGGCTGTAACCTGGAATCGTGGGTGGGCCTGGGTTCCCCTACCAGGCACTGGGGAAGAGGTACAAGATTGTGGGAGATGCCAACTGGACATTTGGTTGACAGGGATTTTGATACCGCAGGAGCAGTATATTATGTCTGACTTGGAAAGCTGAGTCACAAAGAAAGCACCCTGAGTCCTAGAGAGTGAGAGGTGCTGCAGGGTGAACAAGCATCTGAAAGAGGCACTAGACTAGACAAGAGCTGATCCCCAGACCCAGTCACAATGGGGTGTCCCCAGTACTGTGTGTACTGCGTTAGAAAATGACAACAGAATGAAGAGGTTCCCTACCTGGAATGGGAATTCTGTAAAAAATCTACATGCAGTAGGCTTATAAATTTTAACAAAATTATTTTCCAAAAATTGCTCCTTTCTCCCCTCCAGGGAAATCCAGACTCTCTTGCTTCTCTGGAGGGGCATATAAAAGGAGATGTCATTTCCACATGAGATTAATTATGGATAAAAGTGAGATTCTAAATTTTCTTTCTTTAGAATCCTGTTCTATTCCCCAAATGGGACCTGATCCTACACTATTGAAGTCTATGGGAGATTTTTTTTGTTTCACTGAGAGCAGGATTGGGATCATATTGTGCAGGCATTCTTGCAATAAAATCAAATATGTTCGATTTGAGTCAAGGATCTGCCATTTCCATTGCTTTGCTCATTATCCCAACCTTGTTGCTCCTTTACTGCTTGTCAGCTTCAGGGCTCAATACTGTAAGTAAGTTGAGTAGTCACAATGAAGTACAGGGTGGTGCTGTAACTATCAAGGAATACCAAAAAGTGGTTGGAAATGTACATGAGTTACCCTGAGTCTGAAATGCTGTTGACCATAAAGAAACCAAAGAAACAACCAGAATCTAAACAAATTTGAACTGAGTTTTCTCTTGGAAAGTGATGTAAGGTGAAGCCAAAGATTGTACTTATGCCTTTAATCAATGTCAGGTAATTGACAGTGATGGTTATCCAGTCATCCTGAAGCTTATCCTCATTAAGATTGGCAGCTTCATCTTTAGACACTGAGGTGTTTCCCTGCACACTGTCAAGATAATATTTCTTGTAGACAACATATGCCATTGTTAACCTAGTTTTTTATTGGGCAGGTATCAGGGATAAAGGAAAAGTAACAAATACATTTATTTCTTGCTTTGCTAATAAGCTATTTTCTTATGTTTAAACTAATCTGATTTACTTTTTCCAAATCAAACTCATGCAACAATACATTTAAACAAAATAATAAACTGAATGATGATAAAGCAAGAAAAAAAGTTGTCAGGAGAGTCTGACACATTATTAAACATTAAAAACATAAATGCCAGTACAGAAAAACATGGTCAAGCAAAAACTTCATCCTCAGAAATGACTAGATCAAACTGTCTTAAAGTACTTGCTCAGTTTTAAATAGCCAACAGTTAATTCTCTTTGGATTGTTTCTCATATTAGAGTTTTATGATGTCATTCATATTATCCTGTCTTTGTCAGATTATAGAGACATCAGAAAGTTGTCAGGATTTTTTGAAAGGCTGCTAGGCATAACTTATTTGGTAGATTTTTGTATTTTGGATATAAAAGTGTTGTTTGGGTTTTTAATGAAGCTGGAAATAGACATTTTCACATGAACACCATGGCACTCAAATTAGTCTTTTGTGCTTTATGTTTCTCACATATTTAATATATCGGAAGCCATTTACAGGTCAAAACAATATGAAATCTACTCTCCTTGTGGTATTGTTACAATTGAGGAACTGAAATACAGTGAAAAGACCAGATATCACCTTATTGTCCCCATAAATGATCCCCCCTAAGATATTAAAGGCTGTGGAAGACCTAAATGTAAATACTAGATCTCACCGACATCCCGATGCTCCAACTCTGTAATCAGATGGAGCCTGCATTTGTGCAGAGCGGATCTGGGTGAGAAATGTTTTTACTGTCCCATGAAAGTTTGTGAGATTTCCAAATCAAGCAGACCAGGGACTTGAATCTCTGGCTTCCAGCCAAAACAAACAGAACGGGGAAGGCTGAAAAATTGCAACACCACCAGGAAGAGACATGCCTATGTGACTGGGGACTCCCTACTAAGAAGAACAGATAGGCCTGCCTCTAGGGCTGATCTGGAGAACAGAAGGGTGTGCTGTCTGCTGGGAACTAAGATACAGGATGTGAACTTGAGGCTGAAGAGGATCCTAATGGGAGCAGGAAAGAATCCATTGATTGTCCTTTATGTGGAAACAAATGATACTGTGAGAGTCTCACTGGGGTGCATCACGGAAGACTACGCCAGGCTTGGGAAGACACTTAAAGAAAAGGGGCTCAGGTAACCTTCAGTGGGATTCTACCTGTCCCTAAAGGAGCACAGCGAAAGTTAGAAAAGTTTATGATGATCAACAAATGGCTCAGACAATGGTGCTATAAGGTGTAGTTTGGGATGTTCGATTACTGGAAGGCATTGATGGACAGAGGACAGTTCTCATGAGATGGACTCCATCTGAGTAGGGAGGGAAATAATCCTTCTGGGATGGAGATTGGCATAACTGATTTAAAAAGCTTTAAATTGGGAATTTGCGGGAGACAGATGGGAGAAGCTCATGTAATCTCCATGCCTGATTCTAATATTGAGCAGGAGGAAAGTCCAGCAGGAGTATACAGCAGTTGAGAAGGGAACAACAGAGGATAGGAGAATGGACAAGAGGAGAGATAGTGCTAATACTAATGACAGTAACAGGCAGGCAATATTGGAAGTAAATGACTGTTCCTAATTGGGCGAGGAATCTGGGAGAAACCAAGCACAAACAACTAAACATTTCTGTATGCCAATGCAAGAAGCCTGGGTAACAAAATGTATGAATTAAAATTACTGGTGCAGGAAGTGAAACTAGATGTTATAGCAATAATGGAAACGTGATGGAATAGTAGTCATGACTGGTATACAGGTATTGAAGGGTACGTGGTGCTCAGCAAAGACAGAAATACAGGAAAGGTGGTGGAGTAGCATGGTATATTAATGATGAGGTAGACTGTAAAGAAATAAGAAGTGATGGACTGAATAAAATGGAATCTATTTGGGGAAGAAAGGTTCAGCAGCTACACTGGAATAGTGCTTGGGATCTGCTAGAGAATCTCATGATCTGATCAAGTTATGGTTAGAGAGCTCTTTAATATTTTTAATGAAATAAATACTACTGGGAATTGTGCGATTTGGGAGACTTTCATTTCCCATATATAGATTGAAGGACAAGTGCTATGAATAACGGTAGAGTCCAGATATCTCTTGATGTGATAGCTCACAGATTTCTTCACCAACTAGTCACTGAACCAACAAGAGGTGATTCCATTTTAGATGTAGTATTGGTAAGCAAGGACATCACAGAACAGCTGGTTGTAGAGGACAACCTTGGTCCAAATGATCATGAATTAATTCAGTTTAAACTAAATGGAAGGATAAACAAAAATAGGTCTGCAACTAGAGTCCTTGATTTTAAAAGGGCAAACTTTAAAAAATTAAAGGAAATAGTTAAGAAATTGGACTGGACTGAAGAATTCATGGATCGGAATGTGGAGGAGCCTTGGAATTATTTTAAGCCAAAGTTGTGGAAACTATCTGAAGCCTACATCCCAAGCAATGGGAAAAAATTATAAGGAAGGGTAGCAGACCAAATTGGATGGGCAAGCATCTCAGCTAGGTTATTAAAAGGAAGGCAGAAAGCCTACAAGGAATGGAAGAAGGGATGGATCAGCAAGGAAAGCTACCTCTTGGAGGTCAGAAAGTGTAGGGAAAAAGTAAGAACTGTCAAAAGCCAAGCAGAGTTGGAACTTGTGAAGGAAATTCTAACCAATAATAAAGGTTCTTTAGCCATATAATTAAAAATAAAACAAAGAAAGAAGAAGTGGAACTACTAAACACTGAGGATGGGGTGGAGATTAAAGATAGTCTAGGCATGGCCCAACACCTAAACTAATATGTTGCTTCAGTTTTTAATGAGAAGCTTGGAGACAGTGGTTGGGTGGCTAATGGGAACAAGGATATGGAAGTAGAAATGACCAATCTGTGGTGGAAGTCAAACTCAATCAGTTTAATGGGACCAAATTGGTGGGAAGGTCCTGGATAATCTCCATCCAAGGATGTTAAAAGAACAGGCACATGAAATTGCAAGCCAATAGCAAGTATTTTTAATCAATCTGTCAACTCGATGCTCATTCCTTATGCCTGGAGAATGCAAATATAGTACCTATATGTAAGAAAGGGGAAACTACTACTAGAAACCTGGTAAACTACAGGCCCATTAGTTTAACTTCAGTTGTTTGTAAGAACTTAGGGAAAAAATGGAAAGAGAAAGTAGGTAAGGACATAGAGGTAACTAGTAATTGGGATAAAATACAAAATGGCTTTACAAAAGGTAGGTCATGCCAGACCGACCTGATCTCTTTTTGTGAGAAGATAACTGATTTTCTAGACAAAGGAAATGCAGTAGATCTACCTAGATGTCAGTAAGGCATTTGATACAGTTCCACATGGGAAATTATTAGTTAAAATGGAGAAGATGGGGATTAATATGAGAATCGAAAGGTGGATAAAGAACTGGTTTAAGGGGAGACTACAACAAGTTGTACTGAAAGTTAAACTGTCAGGCTGGAGGGAGGTTATGGCAGTGGTGGATTACTGCAGGGGCCCCGGCCAATTTGGGGGCCCCTGCAGGAGTGGCCAGAAGTCTGGTTATGCCCCCTGCTGCTTCTCCCCTCCCGGCTCCTCCTCTTACCCCTGAGGCCCATCTCCAACCCAGCTGGAAGCCTGTGGAAGTGTGGGTGAGTAATATTCCCCCCACCCCCAGGCAGAGCTGACTGAGCTATTGGCTCGTCCGAGCCCCACCCTGCGCCTTGCCCTGCCTGGCAAGGAGCTGGACTGAGGGGCCCCCCACTCCATGCAAGTCCCCCGCCCTGTGCGGTGCTGAACTGAGGCCCCCCCATCTTGCCCCACCCCGCACAGTGTGGCACTGGACCGAGTCCCTCTCCCTTCCCCGGTGTGGATCAGAGGCAGGAGCAAATGGGACAAAGGCTCGGTTTGGCCCCCCCTCGCCCCTCCCTCCAAAAAAAGTCAGGACATGTGGGGTCAAAATGGGCCAGGGGCCCTTTTTTGGACATCTGCCCCCCCTTACCCAGTCTGTGTCTCCGCCACCACCCGGAAGCTGGGGCCAGGAGCAGGACTGGGGCCCATGGTCGGGGGCAGTGAGTGGGGATATGACCTGGAGCAGAGCCACAGCTGGACCTGGGGCAGGGCTGGGGGCAGAGCAGGGCTGGGCCCTGCTGCGCCCCCTGAAATTCCTTCAGGCTCCCCTAGGGGCACGTGCCCCACGGTTTGGGGACCACTGCCCTAGGCTGTGGTAAGAGCTGCCCAGGGAGCCCTGGATCCTGCACTTGCATTGGGCAGAGGGTTGGGGGGCCTGAGCACAGGCCCCGGCCTGTGTCCCTGCACCCCAGGGCGCACGGCTCCGGCTCCCAGGGCAGCTCTTACCATGCCCTGGCTTCTGGCCAGGCCGGAGAAGGAGACATGGGGAGCAGGGGAGGCAGAGGGGGCAGGGCCCCATAGCAGTGGGGGGAACAAATGTTCTTTGTGCCCAGGGCCCCAGTATTTCTTAATTCACCTCTGGTTACTAACTGAGTTCCCCTGGGATCAGTCTTGGGACCAGTCTTATTTAAGATTTTCATTAATGATGGCACAAAAAGTTGTAGTGTGCTTGCAGATGACACAAAATTGGGAGGTACTACCAGTATGGAGGAAGACTGGAATATCATACAAGAAGATGTGGATGACCTCAAAAATTGGAGAAATAGAAATGGGATGAAATTTAATATTGTAAAGTGCAATGTCATGTACTTAGGGACTAACAAGAATTTTTGGTATAAGTTGAGGACATATCAGTTGGAAGCAACAGAGGAAGAGAGAGACCAGCGTGTAGCCATCAATCACAGTATGACTATGAGCTGCCAGTGTGATGCCGCCATAAGAAAGGCTAGTGCAATCCTAGAATCCTTGAGGCGAGGTATTTCCAGTAATGATAGGGAAGTATTATTACCTTTATATAAGGCACGGATAAGACCTCATCTGGAATACTGTGTGCAATTCTGGTCTGCTATGTTTAAGAAAGATGAATTCAAACTGGAACAGGTGCAGAGAAGGGCTACTAGGATGATCAGAGAAATGGAGAACCTACCTGGAAACTTAAGGAAATGTGGCTTGATTAGCCTAATCAAACAAAGGCTGAGGGGAGATGTGATTGCTCTCTCTGCATACATCAGAGGGATAAATACCAGAGAGGGAGAGGAACTATTTAAGTTAAAGGTCATTGTTGGAATAACAACAAATGGATATAAACTGGCTATCAATAAGCTCAGACTTGAAAGTAGAGAAAGGTTTCTAACCCTCAGAGGAGTGAAGTTCTGGAACAGACTTCCAAGGAGGGTAGATGGGACAAAACCCCTAACTTTTTTAAAAACTGAGCTTGATAAGTTTATGGAGAGGATGGTGTGATGAGATTGCCAGCACTGGCCCATCTGAGACTGCTATTAGTATATATCTCCAATGGCTGGTGATGGGACACTAGCTGGCAAGGGCTCTGAGTTACTATAAAGAATTATTTCCCAAGTGTCTGGCTGGTGGGACTCACCCATATGCTCAGGGTCTAACTGATTGCCATATTTGGGGTCAGGATGGAATTTTTATCCAGGTCAAACAGGCAGAGACCCTGGGGTTTTTTGCCTTCCTCTGCAGGATGGGACACAGATCACTTGCTGGTTTGAACTAGTGTAAATGGCGGATTCTCTGTAACTTTAAATCAAGATTTGAGGACTTCAGTAACACAGCCAGAGGTTAGGGCTCTATTACTGGAGTGGGTGGGTGAGGTTCTGTGGCCTGCGATGTGCAGGAGATCAGACTAGATGATCATGATGGTCTGTCTTCTGGCCTTACAGTCTATGAGTCTCCCATATCGCAGCAGAGTGCCTTAGGCAGTGGACTACTGACTATTCTGCTAGGAGTGGCAGGGAGGAGAGAGGTGTCTCTTGCGACAGATTTGATCACAGATTCTATTCTGGGCCAGAGAATTTTTTCCTGATGAAAGGTACATTCCCACAAAAACTTGTGGCTTTGAATCAACATTTTCTGTTGAAAAGTTCCCAACCAGCTGTAATGCAGCAACCTATTGAAGTTAAGGGGACTCCACATCAGCAGAGGAGTCCCTGATAGAAGATCTAATTGAAGCACAAGGCCCTAGCATTAGCTTGGAGGTGAACTCATGCAGTAGCTCTAACATTAATTTTATGTCTAGTATATTGGTCACAGTGATTGTAATAATCAGACTTCGTACCTGACACAACAAAGATCTCCCAGTGAGGTGGGTACTAATGAATTCTCAGTCACTCCTTCCTCACAGTCAGTTTCACTTTGATTTTTCAAGAAGTCCTGTCAGTCGTATGCCTTCAAGAGGTGGCACAGCATTAGCACCATTAATGGGAAAGCAGTGTTGGGAAAAATATCATGAGTTTTCTTCCTGAATTTGGTGACAGAAAACTCTTTGCCAACTACTCAGGGTTGCCCTGGCAGCTTTTCTGAAGAGTCCTCACTTGTTCACCTTAAGCAAGATGGAAAAATATTCAGTGGGTGACTCTGAAAATGAAATATTACACACAAGAAATAAATAGTGGCTGACCCAGAGATGGTAACACTCAATTGATCTGCTATGTGGGAGACCTGGTTTTCAAGGTGAAAAAAAGAAAGAAACACCAAACCAAACCAAAACAGGGCTTATGCCCTTTTTCTTTCTTTCTTTCCTTCCCCCCTGCTTATTGTTTTAAGAATTCAGGTCCTATCTAGCCCCAAAAATACTCTGATCACCTTTCCCTAGCTCTCTAGTCAACACCACAAGAATGAAGAGGAGACAGGGATTTTTAGTTTGGTTAACGTAATGAGGGGGCGTGATCTCCCTCCCTGATGGACCGGGAGAGGACCGCAACCGCCCTCTGGTGGGCAGAACCAGGATATGCATGGCCGCCCTGCCAGAAGCAGAGGGGCGGGACAGGAAACGGAAAAGGCAGGCCCTCCAGCTCAGTTGGAGCAGAGCTGCCAGAGGAGCAGGAAAGCCCCCTCCCCCACTGCAGAAAGCTAATCCCCCCTAGATTGCTGCATTGCTCTACCTGAGTGTAGGCCGGAGCCATTACTGGAACCGATTGCTGGCCTGCCCTGATTGAGGGCCCTTGGCGGACATATAGGCTGCCTACTGCTCTGCCTGACTGCAGGCCAAAGCCGTTAACAGATTATGCTCCTGCCCTGATTGAGGGCGTGGCACCTATAGACTCATTGTTACTCCCCACCCTGACTGTAGACCAGAAGCACTAACTGTGTGCTGCCCTGCTCTGGCTGAAAGCCAGGGCTCACAGACCCAATTGTTCCCCGTCCTAGACTGCAGGCTTGGACCAATTATTCATTAACTGTCAGCTAATTCCCCCCCCCCCCACTACCTCCCGAAATGGAGTTGCTCTAGGAGAATTGCATAGAATCATAGAATATCAGGGTTGGAAGGGACCTCAGGAGGTCATCTAGTCCAACCCCCTGCTCAAAGCAGGACCAATCCCTAACTAAGTGAGAGGGTGTGGTCTCCCTCCTTGAGGGTTGGGGAGAGGACTGCGACCGCCTTACGGTTAATTTTTCTTTGTTATTGTTTTTTTATTTTATGTATGTATTCAATGAATAATTAAACTTTTGGATACAAGGGAGTCTTTGTTAAAGATCCAGTGCCCTCACCCCTTCTTTTAACATGCAAAAGTTTACAATAAACATCCGAGATAGCTCCCAGAGAGCCTCCAACCAAATCAGGGAAGACTGGGCTTTGTAGTACTGATTTTTTTTAAGGCAACAAAAATTGTAGAGAAACCTATTCAGCCCTTCTTTGTCACAACATAAAAAAATAGACAAGGTCATGAGTTCAATTTAAAAAGAAAACCTTTGCAGGTCACCTTTAAGAGTGACTTTAAGGCATCTGCTTCCAAGGCCAGTGCAAATCACCAGGTATCTCTCTGGTTTCTGAAACTGTCCTTACCAATCATCTTGAACAAGCTAAGAAAAGCTCACACATGTGCTCTCTCTGTGGGAAGGAAAATGGATAGTATTCCACTTAAGAAGGAACAATCAGTTGCACACATACAAAATGGGAAATGATGCCTAGGAAGGAGTACTGCAGAAAGAGATCCAGGGGTCATACTGGATGACAAGCTAAATATGAGTCAACAGTGTAACACTGTAGCAAAAAAAGCAAACATCATTCTGGGATGTATTAGCAGACGTGTTGGAAGCAAAAACGAGATGTAATTCTTCTGGTATACTCCACACTGATTTGGCCTCAACTGGAGTATTGCGTCCATTGGAAAGATGTGGACAGATTGCAGAAAGTCCAAAGAAGAGCAACAAAAATGATTAAAAGTCTAGAAAATATGACCTATGAGGGAAGAGTGAAAAAAACTGGGTTTGTTTAGTCTGAAGAAGAGAAGACTGAGAGGGGACATAACAGTTTTCAAGTACATAAAAGGTTGTTGCAAGGAGGAGGGAGAAAAATTCTTCTCTGTAACCTCTGAGGATTGGACCAGAAGCAATGGGATTAAATCCCAGAAGGGTGGTTTAGGTTGGACATTAGGGAAAACTTCCTAACTGTCAGGGTGGTTAAGCACTAGCATAAGTTGCCGAGGGAGGTTGTGGGGTGTCCATTATTGGAGATTTTTAAGAGCAGGTTAGACAAACACCTGTCAGGAATGGTCTAGCTAATACTTAATCCTGCCATGACTGCAGGTGACTGGAGTAGATGACCTCTTGAGGTCCCTTCCAGTCCTACAATTCTATGATTCTATGAAAACACCATAGTGGCAACAAAGGGAAGCATGAAAGTAATTATTAATGTGAAAATCTGACAATTCAGAGCTGACATCATTAGGCAGTAACACTTGCCCCAAATGCAGTACATATATAACTCTTCATACTTTACTGTGTAGTCTTGGGAATACATGAGTAATGTCTGTATCACAGTACATTTCTCTGACTTCAGAGAGTTGTGCTTGAATATTCTCTTTAAGCCAAGTCTAATGCTTTTCTAGCACACCTGCTAATTGCAGAAATAACTAATAGACTAATAAATAATGTAAAAGTCTAAATGAAACTTAGTACCTTATCAAAAGGAAACCATTTAATCTAAACCGACACGTTCCTGCGAAATGTTCAGTTTTTGACTAAACTGCATTTTCCAATGGAAAACTGTGTGGTCAAAAATTTTTAATTGGCGCTAAAAATCAATGTTGACTCTGAATTTCTGAATGCTGTAGCCTCTCCCTTGAGCTGTGGCTCAAGGCTCTTCTGGGTGTTTGTTACTTGGAGTGACTTCTGTCCTCTCTTTACACGGGGTGGGTCCTGGGCTCTTTTTTCCCCTCAGTGTGCCCAAGATACCAGGGGTGCTATCCCCTAAAAAAATGAATAATGCTACTAATGGACAAGTAGTATAAAACCCAGTACACAAGAAACAGTACATCAACACAAATCCCAGCAAAGAAATGGCACACCCAAAATAACTATATAATAAAGATGGTCTTTACTGGGAATAGGAAGGATGATCTGGGAAAAGAAAGGGTTAGAGTTAACTAAGTACTATATACTAAGAAATCAACCACTTCCCCATCTCCCAATATTCACAGTTCTTCCCAACCCTATCTCCCTCCCTGGCTACTTCCCAGGCAGAGGGCACACTGAGGGTGAGGCCAGAGATGAGTGCTGCAGCACTGTGAACATTGGCCAGTTTACACAAAAAGGGATGACCCCTTACTGTGCCTTTGCCCTGGGTGGATCAGGGTCCTCTTCTGGCTCCTACCAGGCCTGCTGGTTCCTTGGTCTGGAGTCCTGTGGAAGTCTTGGCTGGTTCCCAGTAGCTGGCACTGGGTCAGATATCTCCCACTTGGGATGTTGATCTGTGGAGGTCTGGGATTGCCTGAGCCATTCAATTTTCCCACAGCACTCTGAAGATTCCTTTTGTGGGCAGGGAGGGGAAGGTAATCAGAAACTCCCTGAGCTGTTCTGCTTCTCTCTCAGCTCCCAGACTCAAAGCTCAAAACAGTATGAAACTAAAATCTCATCTCTTTGTCTCTGAGTCAGACTGTGCCCTCCCACTGGGGGTGGGGCTGAGCAGCTTTGGATCATCAATGGCCCAGTGCCCTGTTTGTCCAGACCACCCCATGCAGAAACCTCCCTATTGTCCTCAGCAGAAGTTTCTAGTCCATTCTGTCCCCCATGTGACTCCAAGCATGCTTGGAAATGGTGCCAGAGGGCCCAGGTAGCTATTACAGATGTAGTCCCATGGGTAGCACTCCCCAGAGGCTCAGGCTGGCACTTTAGGAGCTGGCAAACTCCAAGTGGGTGGTTACATGGTTTAACTTTAAATTGCTTTAAAATCCATGTTAATTAAACTGGTGCAAAATCCTGAGTGGACGTTGTTTGAGGTCAGCTAAAGCATTATAAACCTGGTTTCAGTTTGAGCAAGGGTTTTTTTCAACAGGATAACTACATCATTTTAAAGTCACACCTTTGCGTCGACTGAGGAAGCTTTCCATATAGACAAGGCCTCTGTTACCTACTGTTTGTTTTTAGATAAAACCAATGTTCTTGCAAGGTCTTTACCTTTAAGGACATTGATGTGCACTTTTAACCTTAATTCCAGCTTACTGAAGCATTTTTGATTGGGGAATATCTCTGTTATGGATTTTCAGGGATTTTCTACAATGTACCTAGCAGTACACAAAACATTTTTGTATGATGAGGCCTAGTGGCTTTTTCGGGGGGGGGGGGGAACAGGGGGTCAAGGGAAAGCAGCCTAATGCCATGCAAGTAGAATCCCAGCCCTTAGAAATGGAGAAAGACTGATTAGATCATCTCGTTTGGCTCCTCTCAAGTGAAGAAGTGTTTCCTCTATTTCCCATGTTTTAAAATTACAATTGTTAACCTTTTTTTGTACTGCATTAGTGTCTACTGGCCCCTATCATGAACCTCCTTGTGCTAGGCCCTGTATGCATACAACAAAAACACAGTCCTTGCCCCAATGAGTTTACTATCTAAGATGTGGCTTTAATTTAATTTTAGGAGTTTTTCCTTTTTGAATCGATTCCTGAAAGTACTTAGTTTTATTTATTTCTCTTCCACCTGCTTCTTTTTATTTGCATTAAGAGAAAATGGTTGTGACTGAGGGTTTGGTTCATGGGAACTTTCCCCTTTATCTGTCATAGGCCCTGATCCTGCAAGCTCATCTGCATTGTCAGGTACGTGAACCCAATGGACCTCTATTGATTTGAGTAGGGGTCCACCCATGATAAGCAGATTGAGGGCTCCGCGCCCTAAACAGGCCACAAAACTTAGATTAAACTAAATTTAATCTAAGTTAAACTAAGATTATATATGCATTTTTACGTGATTTTAGACTGGTGAGGCAGGCTCTCGCCTACCCTGTTTTAAAGTTCTGTGGGTATCTGTGTGGTATGCACATGAGCATGAGTGAGTGAGAAAAAGAGAAGAAGATGTGACCGAAATAAAGAATATTCCCTGTGGGAAAAATTAGACATGTCTCTTCACATAATAAAATGATGTTGTTTCTGGTCAGCAGCCCTGGGAGCATCAGCTGTCTCTCTTTAATAGGAAGTGAGCATATTCCTAAAAAGTCAGTGCACGTTTTAAACTTTCATTCCTCTTCCATAGGTCACTGAACTCTTTGTAGCCTTTCCCGCGAAATAAACAATAATACACCAACAGGCTTTTAGAAAAAGCCACAGGCGCCTCATGACTAACCTGCTCCACGGTTTCTGTGTCTTCCCACAGAAACACAGAGAGATCTCTGGAAATGGCCCTCCTGTAGCACTGCTGCTTCAGACACTACGGTAGAAAGCATTGTTTTCATTTATCCATAGATGTACATAACGGTTTTCAAATCACTGCCATTTATTTCAGTGTTTATCCAGGCTCTGGTTGCTTTAAATGGAGTGGGGCTATTCTGAGGCATGAAGACTGAGGATGAAACTCTCACTCTCTATTAATTGGCATCGAATGGGCTTTGTGCAGGAGGCCTACGTGGAGACTGGGAAGTGCAGGGTCCCTCCTCCCGCTGAGCAGTTTGATACTCTGGAGCCGGCACTACCATGAATGATATCCCATAGCTAAAGGGATGCTCATCAAAACACAGGAATAGCCAGCACTCTGCCTAACTGTAAAAACTCAATTATGGTGACAGCAAAGTTGCTGTGGGGACCCAAACCAGTGTTACCTGTAACCATTTAATGAAATCATGCCTGTAACCAGTCAGGCAAAATCATGGTTGTAGGTGCAATGTGGACAGATCCTTAGCTATTAATTATTTGAGTTACGGTAACATTTAGAGCCCTAGCCAAGATCAGGGTCCAATGTGCTATGTACATATCTATATAGTAAGAGCCAGTCCATTTCCCAAGCACTTAGAATCTAAATAGACAAGAGGGAAGGAGAGAGGATGAAAACATGCAAGCAGAGTCAGCCCAGTGATGGCTGGCAAATATCTTGTCAATGCCACTTAAATTTTTTTTTTCAGTTCTTATTTTTTGTTTTGGAAATATAACGTGGGGTTGGAAGGAAGATGAGGGAGACAAGCTGGAGGGGAATGAGTTAATAGATGCAAAGGAGTGGACAAAACAAAGGGTGTGAGATGGGATTGCAAGGGCAGAAAACAGGAGCTATGGAGAGGAAAACAGTGGGGGGAAGAAGAAAGAAGGAATGAGGAGGAGCATAGGGGCCTAGAGGAGAGAGCTGGGAGCCAAGGGACTGTGAGGGAAATGTGCGGGAGGAGGTCAAAGCAAACAGCCAATCAGCGAACAGAACATAATCAACCAAGTCTATGGTGAAAAAGGTCAGTCTGACCTCACCCTTTCCAGAGCTATCCAGGGAGCAGGGGGGCCTGGGTGGGCCTCCCACCTGTGCCCTTGTGCTGTTTTTGCTCCAACTGCCTCTGCTGGGGGAATTTCTGTACTCTCCAAGGCTGTTTTTGCCCCAGTACTAATCCTTCTACCTCCTGCTTGGTGCCGTGTGGCTGGGGGAAGGGGCAGCATGGTGCCTGCTGCCCCCTTCCTCATCTGGTCTGGGTCCAGCTGGGGGACAGAGAAGGGCAGGGGAGTCTTTAGTGAGCAACTGCATACACTGGTGTGTTAGGTCAAGTTAATATGGGATAATCGCATGTAGAGGAAAATACAGCTGTGCTTGTGCATTAACCCTCAGGGACATGCTTGTTTACCCTTAAAGCTCTCTTGCATGAGGACTGAATACTATATTGTTCATTCTGGAATCACACAAAGTGGCTTATTTAGAATTCTGCACACTATTTTAAGCTAAGCACTATCATTTGCATAGATTACCAAATGTTCTGTCAGGTGACATTTGCAGTGAACTGTTTACCTTCACTTCATTCTATGTTGCCATTCTTCCCCCTTTCCTGAATCCTGTCAATGGGCCTGATTCATTGTTGCCCAGCTCCTTGTTCAGTCATTTACATCAGTGAAAGTAAGTATGACAAGTTTAGGCTCATAGATGGAGAGACCATGTGATCATCTAGTGATCACTGCACGGGCCATAGAATTTCACCAAGTAATTCCAGCATCAAGCCCATAACTGCTAACTGAACTGTTTTAGAAAGACATCCAATCTTGATTTAATGGAAAAATAGGGGGAAAGCAGTACAAAGCGAGTATGGTTGCTTTACGCTGGTATACATGACTAGGTGCAGAGTAATGGTGAATCAGGCCCAATAATTTCCTTGAAGATGTAGGCAGCAGAATGGGGCAGAGAACCTATCCCTAAATATTGATTGTAACCTTTTGGAAATAACATGTGTGGCAGGCTGAAAAGGTTGTACACCACTGGCCTACGTCATGACTTTAAGATGTAGCCAGTAATGATGGGATGGCAAGAAGGGATGCTGTGCCACGTACAGCAACCCCTCAGGACATTGCAGGCAGCCACCGGGAATCACACATGGCTGCTGTGGTACTTTTTTACAGGGTACAGCACTTGTCCCACCGTGCCATCCAATTGTGCTGGCCAATGGGAAGTGAATGGGGCTGTAGTTCTACTTTACTCCTGCCCCTCTCCACCTTCTCTAGGGAGTGCAACCATGCTCTGGCACTGAAGTCTCCCAGGAGTATAAGAAAAAAGAGGTACAAGCGGCTGAAAGCTTCACTGTGCACTCTCAGCACCTGTACAGGACTTCAAAAAAAATCTCCCATATTTGCTTCCAAACCCAAATATATCCTAGGGGAATTTCAAACATATGAAATGGGACTGCACACAGAGTACTTTAAAATAAACCACAGCTTATACATGGCAGTACATTTGGTTAGCTAAATTCAGGAGTCCAGTCTGGCCTTACACTACCCTGAATGTGAATTTGTGTGTTTAAATAATTGGCTTCCTCACAAGCTCAATAACTCTACTTCTGTGCTCCTGTTTAGGCCTTCGCCACTTCTGGCTGTCATTTAGGCATGTTATAGTTTTTCTGTGCAACCTGTTGAAAATATTAAAGAACATGCAAATTCTGTTCTAGCAGGACAACGTGGCATGCCGTTTTGAAAACTTTTCCTACACAGCTTACGTTTGTTTTCAGTTTAAGATGATTCAGACTCTCCTGCAAAGGGACTCACTTCTCTTAATTAAATGGTTGATGTGTCCCTGTTTGAAGGACACCTATATTATGTTTCTGATTCATGAAAATAATCTGAGTGTCCTCCAATTTTTCTGGGATGACAGATTTTGGCTGTTCACCTTTCTGTTCATGGAGCTCTTAATGGGTTCTCTGGGATTTAAAAAATGTTATCAGATTTCTTAGTCACTGGCAGGGTACTGAGGACATTTTTCTAGAAGAACTGATTGCAAAATTAGCAGCCACTTTATTCCTGTCCGTTTCCTTCAGAAAGCTCTCTAATATAGAAGCTTTGGGTGTCGCCACTGGTGGGAAGCTCCTTTCTCTTTAGTGATAAAAACAACACCAGTCTTAGCTGCGATGTCTTGGATGACTATCAATCTCCAAAAGGAGCAGTTGATAAATACCAAAGTGACTGAATGATAGAGAGAACAGAGGAAAAAAAGAAAGAGAGAGAGAGAGCGAATTTAGTCAGAGGACATTTTTTCTTATAGTGTTTACTTTTAAGGGAAACTACAGTGAGTACCTATCTGAGGTAATGAAGTGAGAATTTGAATGTAAATAATAATGTATACATATGAAAAAAGGCAGTGCAACTCGTATAGTAATATATATCGTTAATTTAGGAAGGGCAAATGTTCAAGTTCCTGCAGTCATGTCAAGTCAGCCACACTGCACTGATGGACTATTTCTTATTTATATTTTTCTTGTCAAGGGACAAATGGTATCTACTCTCTGCACAAGGGAGGAAGGGCACAAGTCTTCTCCTTCCCAACCCCCCTCATGCAGAGAGACAGAGTACAACTGCAGTTCTTGGACTTCTCTGAACACAAACACTGTCCGTAGCTTGAGCCACTGACTCACCCTGCTGTGCTGCAGGAAGGAGATTTGGTCTGCTAAACCAATCAGTGCCTCAAGATCCACACAGGGGTTTTGGGACCCCTGCAAAGGCCCAATGCCTCTAAAAAGCTCCCACAGCAGCACAGCTCCTGCCTAGGCTGTCCAAAATAGCAGTTGCTTCCCTCTCCCCCTTGAAAAAAAATGTTTGAGGAAGGTGTTCATTGTGCAGAGGGGCCATCAACAAAATCGTAGGTCAGTGTTGTTGAAGATCTCTCAGTTCCTGTGAGGGTAGAGGAAATGGTGCTATGGAGAGCGGTAACTCCTGCCTCCTGACCTTTGAGGCACTACTTGTGTGGCATATCTGTGCTGGCTGTTTCCTGGTCTAAAAACTGACATGAACTTGTAAACAAGGGGACAGACCCGATTGCGGGATTTGGAAGACTGATACCTACTAGAGCCCTATGTTGGTGTTGGGGGTGATCTCTTGTAAGCTTTTAGCATACATACAGGTTTTTATTGTTCTTTATTAGGGCTGTCAAGTGATTAAAAGAATTAATCACAATTAATAGTACGATTAATCACACTGTTAATAGTAGAATACCATTTATGTAAATATTTTTGGATGTTTTCTACATTTTCAAATATATTGATTTCAATTACAATAGTGTACAGTGCTCGCTTTATATTTACTTTTTATTACAAGTATTTGCACTGTAAAAAAACAAAAGAAATATTATTTTTCAAGTCACCTAATACAAGTACTGTAGTGCAATCTCTTTATCATGAAAGTTGAGCTTACAAATTTAGAATTATGTACAAAAAAACCTACATTCAAAAATAAAACAATGTAAAATTTTAGAGCCTGCAAGTGCACTCAGTCCTACTTCTTGTTCAGCCAATCACGCAGACAAACAAGTTTGTTTACATTTGAAGGAGATAATGCTGCCCCCTTCATGTTTACAATGTCTCCTGAAAGTGAGAACAGGTGTTGGCATGGCACTGTTGTAGCCAGCGTCATAAGATATTTATGTGCCAGATATACTAACAATTCATATGTCCCTTCATGCTTCAACTACCATTCCAGGGGATGTGCATCCATGCTGATGATGGGTTCTGCTTAATAACAATCCAAAGTAGTGCAGACCGACACACATTCATTTTCATCATCTGAGACAGATGCCATCAGCAGAAGGTTGATTTTCTTTTTTGGTGGTTTGGGTTCTGTAGTTTCTCTTTTAAAACTTCTCTTTTAAGACTTTTTTAAGGCTTCTGAAACCATGCTCAACACCTCATCCTGGTCAGATTTTGGAAGGCACTTCAGACTCTTAAACCTTGGGTTGAGTGCTGTAGCTATCTTGAGAAATCTCACATTGGTACCTTCTTTGCGTTTTGTCAAATCTGCTGTGAAAGTGTTCTTAAAATGAACAACGTGCTGGGTCATCATCCAAGATTGCTATAACATGAAATATATGGCAGAATGCAGGTGAAACAGAGCAGGGGACATACAATTCTCCCCCTAAGGAGTTCAGTCACCAATTTAATTAATGCATTCTTCTTTTAACGAGCGTCATTAGCATGGAAGCACGTCCTCTGGAATGGTGGCTGAAGCATGAAGGGCATATGAATGTTTAGCATATCTGGCGCATAAATGCCTTGCAATGCCAGCTACAAAAGTGCCATGCAAATGCCTGTTCTCACTTTCTGGTGACATTGTAAATAAGAAGAGGCCAACACTAGCTCCTGTAAATGTAAACAAACTTGTTTGTCTTAGCGATTGGCTAAACAAGAAGTCAGACTGAGTGGACTTGTAGGCTCTGAAGTTTTACATTGTTTTGGTTCTGAGTGCAGTTATGTAACAAAAAAAAATCTATATTTGTAAGTTGCACTTTCATGACAAGGAGATTGCACTACGGTACTTGTCTGAGGTGAAATGAAAAATACTAGTTTTCATTTTTACAGTGCAAATATTTGTAATCAAAAATAATATATGCTTTGATTTCAGCTACAACACAGAATACAATATATATGAAAATACAGAAAAACATCCAAAAATATTTAATACATTTCAATTGGTATTCTATTGTTTAACAGTGTGATTAAAACTGAGATTAATAGCGATTAATTTTTTTGTTAATCGTGTGAGTTAACTGAGATTAATCAACAGCCCTATTCTTTATATCTTTTCTCTGTAATGCTTTTTATTTGAAGAATAAATGCAGTTTGCTTTGCAAAGTCTGGAGGGTAACTCTTATACACTGTTTTAGCCTCTGGAGAGAGGTTAGCTATAGGTGTTGGACCCTGGTCAGACCTGCTGGTGAAACCACTGTTAGGTGCAAAGGACTGTATGCCTAAACCCCTGGTCTGGAGGTAGAGAGACATGGGTCTCTGCCCAAGAGAGATGAGGGGTTGGAGCTAGAAACCTTAAGAGGGTGCCCTTGAGGAAGACTGGGAGAGGGCAAAAGTACAGTTAACCCTGAAACTGTGACAATATGGTGGCAGCATGTGTGGGTTCTATGACAGTTGGGAATTGCCTCTTCTCACACACATGTGCTCATATAAATATTTATATAATCTATATTTTATTATGGAAACATGTGTGGAGATATATTTCAGACCAGAATTCTCTCATTCCTTAACTGCCTCATGAGACTCTGAAAAGTGATGGTTTCCTGTTTACTTGTTAATTTTTCCTTATAAAATTATATCCAAATGTTATGAGTAAAAGTGAAGGACCTATTCCTGCTCTTAGTTGCAGTGCTGTAACTCTGGAGTCACTTTATTGAAGTTTATGGAGTTTTCCATTATTTATATTAGTGAAACTGAGAACAGAATTTAGTTCTTAATTTTTACTATCACTTGGACATAATTTTAACAAAGAGAATGTGAGACTTTATTCATTAACCCCCCCACCCCCAAAAAACAACAAAACCCCACTTCATCTGAATAGTAATTTGCCACTGATCTTTATTCAGGATTTTAAAATCATAATCTTTATGCTGTTGTCTTGTTCTTGATATTTTCAAATACTCTATTAAGAGCAAATAGAGCTGTTGCTTCAATGCTATCACAGCTGCATTAAAATAATAGAACAGACACTGAGCCGAGCTGAGACGAACAATCAGGGCTACTTCAGTGTGGTGAAACTTGAAAGGATGTATTTATCTTGACATCCCCTGTCCTCCACCATGTTCCAGCCTGATTTTAGGAAGATCTATTTGACTTACTCAGTAAGCTCCTCCAGCCTTTGCTGAGATTGGAAAACAAAACAAAACTTTACATGTGGGCGTTTCCATTCCATTCTTTCTTCGTCTTTAGAAAGAACCAGGTCTATAATGTCTGACCTTGCTTTAATTCATGCAAAACTCGCACTGGAAATTCCAATTTTCTGCCATTGGAACAGGCACAAGTTTGACACTGGAGGAGCCTCTAGCCATTCCCAGACATTATTTATGGCCAGAGTTCAGAAGGATATGAGCCAGCTCTTTAGCTATTTGTACCATTTATCTTCCCCTTCCCCCATCCAATCTGAACTTTTTCCACTGTTCTGAGAAATAAACTTTTATAGCATTCTGCAATGCAGTCTCTTTACTCAACTCTCTAATAAGTATTTTCTTCCCAATGTGATGTGACAGTGGAACCTGTAAGGGCTTTCAAATACATTTTCAGTGACCAGGCTTGGGATCCAAAGCTTTTGTTTCCTCTCTATATACATGGTGACTTGAGATTGTAAGGTATAGACAGCTGGAACATGTGTGTTGGCACAGTCTTGTATCCCTGCCTCACATGCAGAGCTTAGCTAGCTATTCCCCCTTTGTCTTTTACAACAACCAGAAAAATGATTGGGTTTGATCAATGGTTTCCCCAAGCTAATTATTTGACTAATAAAACCTTTTTTCCCCTTTGCTTCTCATGTCTTCCGAAAGCTTTTTAGCTTCATGGAACTGAAGATCAGCCTAATTTTACCTTGTTTTTCCAAGAGTTTCAATTCTATGGCATACCTTTATCTTTAGGGATCGGGGGAAGTAGTTCAACCACCTTCATTTAATTGTAATGACTCTGGAGGCTTTGGGGCTTTTACTTGGTTTGTTGGAGCCTGTTTACTCTTTTTTATTCTATGAATACCTGGTATGATGTATTTAGACAATTGGAATGGGAAGCAGGGAGTTGTACTGGGAAGTCTGAGTAACATGTCTAGCTAATGTTCCTCACCTCATTATTACAAGTCAGCTACAGTGCTTTGCTAATTTGTTTAAACCCTTTATTTGACATGAAACATACTACACTCCCTGATGAATAGGATGTCTTCCATATGTCCAGCTGGAAATCCTCTTCTATTCTTTGGCCAATACCACATCTTCAGCAACGTGATATGTCTAGTTAAGATAAGAGAGTTTGAGGAGTTGAATCTATTTTGCAGTGATACTTGGACACCAATAATCAGTTCAGGTAATGGTGGTATCTATTGTTTACAGACTACATATCTCATCCCGTGGCTGACTCTGCTTCCTGCACAGCAGTCTGACCAAATCAGTTCAAGTCATGAATCAAACTCAGGAGTCTCATCTCACAGTGCAGATCGTGACAGTTTTTCCAGGATGCAAGTCAACAGAATAATAATGGCAAATTTTCCATGTACTTTGTTAATATTATAGTGAAACCCTTTAATATGATGGGACTACCTTTTTAGGAATTAATTTACTTGTACCAAGTCCTTCCATTCCAGAAGGTCTCCTATATTTTCTTAAACATTATCAAAGGGCCAAATACCTGGGGAAATATGAATGGAAGTGGGAAAAGTTTACTACTGTACCTGAGCGAAAAATGTGATAGGATGACAGTAATTAATGCAGGGTGCAGTGGTGGAATGCACCAAAGACACAATAGAAAACTATATATTTGATCAAACTTGAAAGCCAGGAGCATAGTGGAAAAACAATGGAATCCCTCCCAATCTGGGTATCAAGATAATTGAGGTTGGGACATGAAATTAGAATTAGCTTTTCAAGTGAAAGCTAACTATGGTCAGATGGCTTTTGGGTCTGAGTTTCCATTACCCCAAAAGAGACCCCCTTGACTTCATTTACAATTGTATTAGTATTCATTATATATATATTGCTCTGTATTTTGTTTGTTTTGATTTTTTCCCAAAAAGTGTCTATACAAGCTCTAGGCTCTTTATAAACATGGAAATTAAACAAAATGAACAGATAGTGCAGAAACTTGCTCATACTCCTCAAAGCCAACCCAATTTCTTAAATTACAATTGTTTTCATTTAATCAACCCACCATTAATAACAGCCTCCCTTCTCAGACTATTCTATATCCCTCATCCCACTCTTTGCAAAAGGCCCATGAAAATAGATGAGGTTTTCATTATATCCTGTAAGTCAGCAAATCCAGGCTCAGTTGGAACAACAGAAGTGTGTTCCAGAGAAGAGGATGCCTCATGGAAAACAACGTGCTACCAGCCCGTGCATGTAAAGCCAGTTTACAGTCAGTATGAATACATCCACTGATCGCAACTGTCGTGACAGCACAAGGGGAGAGAAACAGCTTCTTGGGTAGGCAGCTCCTGAGTCATTTAGGATTCTGTAAGTCAAAACGAACATCTTAAATTACACCCAGAAATTAATGAGAAGCCAGTGCCTTTTATTGCTCAAGAAGCAAGAAAATTCCCAGTATGCTGGTTAGAGGATCTAAAATGATGATCAAAATTTAAATATATGGTGACAAAAGTGTGTTTATTTCTTTAGAAAGCTTCCCATACACAAGAAAAAAATCTGTATGCAAAAGAGGGAAAGGACTGGCTTGTGTAAATACAGTAAGCACCCTGCACTTGCTAGTTAACTTTTACTTATCTCTTGAGCATAGGATTCCAGTTCTTCTCTCAGTTACAGTGGTGTAAATGTGGAATAACTTTGTTGAAATGTGTGTAACTGAGAACCAGAAGTTGGGCCCTGGTCTGGGAGTCCAGTATTTACCTGACTTCCCAACCAATGTGACTCATAAATTGGAGGAAGTATTTCCTGTCTGCTCTGGGACCTGATCCAAAATCCACTGAGGTAACTGAAACGACTTCCATTGAATTTGATGGGCTCTGAATCAGACCCTGGTCAGTAGACCTGAGAAAATAGCCCCTCTGCAGATACTTTCAATCCACCCATTGGCTTGTCTACCAGCTGTTCCTTAAAAGGAAGAGTTATTTCCTATTACCATTTTTCCTGATTTATATCCATACCCCAAATCAAGGAAAGGAGAACTTTCAGATAGATCATACAGCTGAATGTATAAACAGGGAAAAACAAGAAAGAAGGAAAGTGCAAAAACTGACCTGGTGTTTGCTGGTAAGTTCAGAATTTGTGGAAAGGAAGACAAAAACAGTTGTAAGATTTTGGCATTCTGTAGTTAAATCGTATTATAAAACAAAAACTGAAAAAACCCTCTTCCCTCACCCAACCCAGAACTAAAAGAAATTCATAGGGATGTTTAACCTATAAAAAAATCTCTTTTTATTCAAGGTGTACATCATTTAGCAAAACATGAGCAATCTTTCAGCACAAATGACACCACAAACTAGCAATGAGCAACCTATATTAGAGAGTTCTAAGCAGCACCTGTGCTCACAATCAAGGATTTTCCTTTTGGGTCTCATTTTAAAATTAGCAAGCCCTGACCTATAAACAGATGTTATGGAAATAATGAGTGATTCTTTCAATGAAGTGAGAACATACTGTAGGTGGGATAAACTGCACCATCATCAAGGTTCTGAGTCATGTGGCAGTAGGCCTGTAAGAGAGAAATGATGAGGCCTGTATGCAAGACATAGTAAATCAACAAGCTAAAAGTCAATCTGTATTTGGAGAGAGACACAAAAAGCTAAAGCTTGTCTGGTTAGAGCAGTGAGAGTATATTTTAATTTACTAATTGTTTGAGAGCCTTCAACACTACTGGCTTTTTAACTTGACAGTGGTAAAGTTATAGAGGACGTGAGATCAAATTTTTTACTATGAAATAATCTTGAGTCCTGAGGGTAAAATAAAACTGGCAAAGGTACCATTTCTAATGCTAATGAGGAAGCTTGATCTTTGAGATAAGATTATGGAAAGGCATTTTTAATGACACATTTGAAATTATTTTATTTATCACTGAAAAGTGACTGGAACGTATTAGTTACCAAAAGCAGCAGAATCAGCCCTGCAAAGTAATCACGTGACAAAAGTACAAGGAACAAATTTAAGTATCTGGAGTTTCACAGTATGTCTGTGAATACAATTCTGAATCCATAACTTATATGTGCCTGCTTTTTTTTGCACAATGCCTGTTCGCACCAACCAGTTTCATTTGCTCTGCCATAGGTAGCAGGCTGATGCAGTTAATTCTGCAATCCCTTCTGTAAAAGACAAACAGGTGTTATAATGTAACGGGATCTGAGGCAAATTAGGAAGGAGTTCTATCAGGACTACAGGATTGGGTAGTGTATATTCCCTAGATGCAAGCACTGCATTTTAAATTAACACAGGACTGCTTTCAACAAGTTCTCAGGCTCTTTTTTTATTGGGAGCTCAGATGACAGGAGGGGAGCTACTTGCTGCAAAGAAAAGGTAAGCTGTGATCTGTAGAACAGAGTACTGAGGGGAGTATTCTATGAAAGGGAAAAGGAATCCAGCATTTCAGGTGCTCAGATACCATGATGAAATGGAGTGATATAAGAACACAGACAGATCTTAATATAATGAAGTAATGTATATAGCCTCTTCCCACTCTCTGCCCCCATAGAAATGAGCATTATCTGGAGTGGCCTGTTGAAACTCTTAAATGAACAGCACTTTTGCATGTATATTAATAATGAGAAGGAGGTTTTGTTTCTGTTGCATGTCACACAAGATGTGTGTTCTCAACAGCCCTTTGCAGATGCCCTCTGATTGGCATTATTGAGCACTGTTAACAGAGTCAGTAATAGATTGTAAATGAAGCTGAGTGAATAATTCATAACTTACTTGTTGAATTTTTACTCTTTTTCTATTTCATAAGCAGATCACAAAATACTCTAATTAATGCACTAAAGTTATTCATTAATTTCTTATTTTCCCCCAATATGAATAGCATGCCAAGGTTTGTTGCAAATATTCAAACATCAAAATTTGCACTGTGTTGATTGTCATATCGCATCACTTCTGTTTCCTGAATGGATACTTTATGTAACTAATCAACACAATGCAAATGGATAAATAGATTGGAGTTATGTTTTCAAAGATATGCAGGTACAGAACTCTGTGACCTTCCACAGACAGATGGGAGAGGTAAAAGGGCATGCTTTCCCCTGATACTCAGAGATAGATAGGCCAAGAAAGTCATATAGCCCCTGGTGGTCTCCTTTTCCAAGGCTCCAAACTTACGCTAGAACCCTCCTTTATGGGAGAAGGGGGTATTTTGGACAATGTTCAGCAGAGGAAAACTCTGGCAGTGTGGTTCTAGCCACGGAGTGGGGAAAAGTTACAGAGGGCCTCAAACTCAGGACAGAGGAGTGGAATGTCCATGTAGATGGCCCTGGCCTTCACAATTTTCATCTTCCCTTACCCTATAGATCTTGCAGGAGCCACAGGGTTGAGGCACCAGGGTTGCATAGTAGACAACTTCTCTTTTCTGTGCATTCTCTCTCTCTCTCTGGAAAAGATCCATAAGGAGAATCTCCCCTCTCATCAACTTTTCTTCTTCCAACACCTCTCCTATGAGTTTTCCAGCATTAGGAGTTGATGAGTCCCTTAATTTTATCCCATCCAAGTTTCCCTCCATCCTTGGAGTTTCCATCTTGTGAACATTTGTAGGCAGTTATCATGATCCCTCCTTAGTCATCTTTCAGCCAAATAATGTATTAACTTTTCTTCACATAAAAGGACCCCTTCATCTCTATTGTCAGTTTGGTTGCTCTTCTCTAAACTTCTCCCCAGTTAGCCAATATCTTTTTGGTAATGAGATGCCCAGAATTCCATACCATATTGTAGAGGTAGTTGCCCCAAAGCCTATCTACGACTCAAAAATCAATGCCCATTGAAGTTCGTAGAAGTCTTTCTATTGACTTCAATGGTGTTGCACCAGGCCTATAGAGGTGGACATGTTATCTCCTTGTTCTGTGACATATGATGCCTTTGTATGCAGTCAGAAATTACATAAACTGTTTTGACTGCCATCTCTCACTGATTGTACTGCTAGGGCTCTCTCAGTATTGCTGCTTCCCTAGTTTCTCCTTTATGCTGTGTATCTTCGTTCCTGCCCAGATGATATTAGTTTGCATTATTCCAAAATGAATCTCCTTTTATTTCACCCATATTTCTAATCCCTTACATATTTTTGTCCTACTTGCTCTTTGTAACACCCCCTGATTGGTATCACCTGTGCATTTCATTTAACAGCTGTCTACTCCCAGATCACAACAGAATAGAGGTGGATGGAATTTGGACAAACTATTTGGACAAATAGTTTATTCACCAAAATATCAATGGTTTGGGTCAATAGGAGGCCTCCCTGAGAACCTCCACTTACCCTAGATGTAGGAGACCCGTATGCAACTCCTGCCCCTGCCGGATGTGGAGAAGGGTTTGAATTTGGGTCTTCCACACTAAAGACCAGTGCCTTGACTACTGGACTATGGGGTATTCTGGGACAGGTCTCTCTCAATCTCTCCTATTGAAGGTTTTCTCCTGTTTATAAATAATGAGTCCCTGGAGCAGGGACTTGAAGTTGTCTCCCACACCTTATGTGAGTGCTCTAATCGCCAGGCTATATAGTCACTCTCACTCTCATTCGCTTGTCTCAATGACTTTTCATTGTTATTATGGATGACTGTGAGTTGCTGCTACAAATTAAACTGACCAAAGAGCTACCACCATTCACTGTGGTATCTATCAAACTGTCTGGTGTGGCTCACGAATATGAGTACCAACCTCAGGGTAAACTGTTACAAACCTGGGCACAAACGCCAAACTGGCTGCGAATTCTATACTTAGATTTCACCAACCAAAATACAAGTGTGAACTCCTCAGGCACTACATGAGCCTTAACATGGAGTCACAGACAGTCCCTTTGGGTAGTCCAGTCTATCTTGCCACATAGGCAAGCTTGCTTTGGTGATAGATGGTCCCTTACACCAAGAATGACACCAATGTTCAGATAACTGCCAATCCCAAAGGACCAGCCACTTGCCCCAGGTCAATTGCACATCAGATCTCAACCCAAAAACAACACTTGCAGCCAATACTATAATAAACTAACCAAAGATTCATTAACTAAGAAAAGAAATGAAAGTTATTTACAAGGTTAAAGCAGGTAAACATACACACACAAATGAGTCACAGTCTCAGGTTTCAAAAAGCAATAGCAGTTGCCATAACATGCAGGCTCTATATGTCCTTTAGGGCTAACCCTGGCCAAACCCTGGGGAACTCCTGCTTATACTTAGAAATCTTCACCCTTGAGAGTTCAAGCAGCACAGAGCATCCCAATTCCTTCTGGTCAGGGATTTTTATTCCCTTCCCACAGAGTTCAACCTGATGGGCTGAGTCCTTGTGAACGTCTCCTCTTCATGGGTATGGGGAGAGCAATCAACAGGAGTCTTTGTCCTTTCATGTTTCACAGTTGCTCATTTGGTTTCGATGGGACTTTTTTGTGTTGAAGACCTAACACTTTCTGTAGTAAGCTATTTTATATTTACTACTTTTTTTTTTACTGTTTGATGAGTTAAACAGTTACAGAGGTTTACAATGCAAACTTAATATAACCTTTTAACATGGGGTTAGGGTGACGAGATAGCAAGCGTGAAAAATTGGGACTTTTTTTTGCGGGTGTGGGTGGGTTAATATTTGCCTATATAAGACAAAGCCGCTAATATCTGGATGGTCCCAATAATATTGGGACATCTGGTCACCCTACCTGGAGTACAGGTGTTAAGTGAGATTAATAAATGCAGCCTCCTGAAAGTATTTCCTAAAGTCTAATCACTACACACATTTTTATAAATCTAATACCTATTTTAATAATAACACACAGGTGAGCCAGACTCATTTCCAGCTGTGCATTTGTCAGTGTTCAGGGAGGCCTAGGGGCCTTGGCATGAGCTGGCACTTGGTCTGCCAGTGTCACAATACCCTTCTATGTTCCTCCCCAAAGGAACATTGATACATTGCTGTTTATTCTCTTTTGGCCAGTATTGAATTCACATGGAATTATGAGGCAGATCCTAGTTGGGGTGAACTGCTCCATTGACTTAAGTGGAGCTATGCCAGTTTACATCACCTGAGTACCTGACCCTGTGATCTAAGCTAATTTAAATAACACACTGGCAAAATTAATAACGAGGAAAGTGCTTAATAGCCAGTGGTTTGTCTGGTTATACTGACATACCACAGAACCACAGATGTATCTGTCAGTCTGTCTGCCAATCGAGGGTTGTCCCTTACACAGTATTGGAAAGCAATATGAACTGTATGACTGCCCTTTCATGCAGTATTACAGAAGAACTGTGAGCAATCTATTTGGCAAGCTTGCTCCTCAGGTTATATCCAGCCACGACCCCATTACTGGGGTTGGATGGTGTGGCTTCCTGGCACCATAGAGAGTCTGGGTTTGTGGGGGCACTAAACATGACTTACCACTATTATGTATTTATTTAATTTTATTTTATTACAGGTAGAACTATTGAGTGCAGAATATCCAAAGTAGTATGTTGAAAAGGGACTCCTAGGTGCTGCTGAGTAATGTTGTCCTATTGTTCAATATGATAACCATGCTCAGTTTTCTGATTCATGTACACTAAAGCCATCAGTCCATACACCTATGGCATTTCTAATGTTCCAGTTACTGCAGTATCTAGGACTCTGTCATTTTTAAGAGGTTTATGTTGCCCTAACAGGAAACTCTGTATGGCAAGAGTCTTGTGTGTGTGTTGAGAACATACTTTTGTCATTTGTGTTCAAGTAAATGTCAACATAATTGAAATCCCATAATCAATGTCCTGACCTTTTTACAAGTCTCCCTTTATACAAAATGCTTCCTGTTCTACCTCCTATTCCTGCCCTGGATATCGCTAACAGTTTCCTGTGACTTTTGTTTTTTCTCCATTTCTTCCTTTCAGCTCAACCTATACTCTTAGCAGTGGTAAGCAGACCCTACTGGCAAATGTTTTCCCTTTGAGATAATGTTCTTCCTCTCATATGTTCACATACAAATGCCGTGTATCTGCTACTTGAATACTAACTGCCATTTTCTCATTTATTGCAACTGTGATGTAGTGACTACCTCCCCAACCCCTGAATTATCTATATATCTGTAAAATATATCTGTAAGAATAACAGGAGATACTGTGATAAACTTCTTGGACCTTCCTATATTTCCTCTGATTCTGTTTCTTTTGAAGGTAAGCAGTTGAGTAAATTAACAAAAAGTATTTTACTTAAATATAAGCAACTCTTAACTGTGACCCAAATGATAGAGGTGATAACTTCTCCATCCCTAGTACAAACACTAGAGATTTACTTGTGCTTTTAGGGCACAGCCTTACATTTGGGTTGGGGAGAAGCTACACTGCCTAGGGGAAGCATTCAGTGAGCTGGAATGCCTACTTGAGAGCTTTGTACATAAGGAATCAATTGTGACCCGCTACTACTCCCTTTTTTTGGATTCAGCATAATCCCTGTCCACTTCCTGTGAATGTTAAGTCACAATCTATGACTTTGTGCAGGGCCCAACACATCCCTATCTCCCCTTGTGGCACTGTATGTCCTAGGAGAATATGGAGGAAACAATTCCTTTCTGTGCTACCCTGAGGATGGGACTGTAATAGTTTTTGTCCCTTACCAGGGCCATGAAAAGGATGGAAAGAAAATTGGTACCTCTCATTGATCCCTACTGAGCACACTAGAAGGGGTGAAGCACAACCTGGCCCTAACTGCTTCTCTACATGTCTTCTTCCTTCATGAGATGGGAAGAAATGCATATAATAGTTATTCGAATAGGATAAATAACTTGTTACAAGTTACTCCTTGAATTTTGCATCCATTTCTGTTCAGGAATGTATATGAATAGATCTGAAATCTAGGAGTGGGCCATTTGAGTTTCTCTCCTCTCCCACTCCTGGATCCACTCAGGTCTGACTTCTGATCACTCCACTCCACTGAAAATACACAAACTAAGCTTCAGAAACTTGTATGTGGCAAAACATTGAGCTTCTACTCTACCTTCCTCCTCCATCCTTTGATACTGTTGATCACTCTTACCCCCTTGTATTCTTGTCCTCCATGGACTTTCTTCTCCCTTCTGAATTCTCCTGTCTTGGCTTTTTTAGCGTGTCCTTTCATGGCCCTTTTCCACTTCTCACCTCAACTCTCTGCAAGTCTGACAGGTCTCTGTCCTTTATCTCGTCTCTTCCCCCTCAATACCTTGTCCCTTTCACATCTTCAGATATCGCCTTTTTTTTTTTTTTTTATAACACACACCAATTTTCTTCCTGTGTCTCATGCTGAATATCTAACAGCTTGCCTTCAATGGCTCCACCAGCAGCTCAAGCTAAACTGAGACATGACTCAGCTGCTATAGTTCCACTTGCCTTTCCTCCCATCTGTACGGCCTTTGGCAACACCGCCATCCCCGCTGTCATGCAGGCTCGCAGACACTGGGTCACCTTCAACTCTACTACCCTTCCCTCTGGACATGAAGGCTGTCTCCAAAACTTGCTGCTGCTTCCTCCCTTTCATTTCGAAAACCAGCCTTTTCTCTCTGGCTTAGTCATCTCCCATCTTGCTGCCATCGCCTCCTTCTCTGGGATCCCTGACACCACACTGCTTCCTTCCACTTCATCCAAAATATAGCTGCTAAAAGCATCTCCCTTGCCTGCTTATCAGGCAGCGCCACTCCTCTTTGAATCCCTTCACTGCTTTTTCCTTGCTCACTGCATCAAGTTTAAAATTTCTCATCCTCCTCTCAAAGGTGTTGCACAGCCCTGTGCCAGTCCTCATCTCACATTCAATTTCTTGCCATACGGCTTTCACTCCACATGTAACTTCAGCCTTGTTGCTCCTCTCTCTCTCTCTCAAGTTCATACTTTTCACACTGCATGGAATGGATTTCCCATCACATGCCAGGTTCCTTCCCTCTCATTGCTCAGATCCTTTCTAAAAGACTTGTTTCTTCTGTAGTGATCACAAACATTAACCCACATCAAATGTCTTGTGTACCCCAATGTTATATTATCAGAGGAGAAAGTAAGATTAGAGAACCAAAACCAAAGAACTCTGTAACAGGGTCCTCTGCCTGCCCCTCTTCCTGGGGCCCGCTGACTGCCCCAGTAAAACTCAGAGAGGCTTCCTGTAATATAGCACCCATAGCTTTATTTACACACACAGTTCTCCCACCACCAGTGTTGAGCCGCTTACAGGGTTAGTTCCCTCTTTGACTAGCAGTCAGCCAGGAGACTGCCTATTCTCCTAGCAGCCCCCCCTTCATACTGGCTCCTAGCCCTTATAACTGCTGGCTTGTCAGGCCCACAGGTGGAGCCAATCCCCAGGCCAGGCATCATGCCTATTACACCAGCCCCAATCTATTTGTCTTGATTGGAGCTGGCTGAGCAGACACTAATTAGGTGCTTTTGCAGCAGCACCCTGCTACAAACTCTATACAATTGCTTTTTGTGAGTTTCCTAGAATGTGGGTTTCCTTATCTGTGTCTATCTTTTGGATGATGATTTACCAAAGGTTGGGACTGTCTTTATACTGGTGTTCTGTACAATGCCAAGTACCTTTTTGCTGCTCATCAATGATTAGTTAGTATTTTTCAACAAGAGATATTTGAACAGTTGAAAGTTTAATCAGGGACTGCGAAGAAGCCTATGTAAAGATGCAGGAAGTACAGGGGATGGCATATATTTTGATTTGAGAACCAAGTCTTGGGGGAGGGATGGCTCAGTGGTTTGAGCATTGGCCTGCTGAACCCAGGGTTGTGAGCTCAATCCTTAAGGGGGCTGTTTAGGGATCTGGGGCAAAAATTGGGGATTGGTCCTGCTTTGAGAATGGGGTTGGACTAGATGATCTCCCTTCCAACCCTGATATTCTGTGATTCTATGAAGTCTTACATAATGGAATCAAGTTGGCCTGGATGTAAGCTCAGTCACATGGATTGAAAACAAGCTGTAAAGAAAGGTGAGTGATAAACAGCAATGTGTTGTGTTGGGAAAGTATCTGGAGGTCTCTTCTTATTTATTATTTTCATTAGTGAGCTGGAAGAAGAATGGGTAAAAAACATGTTATTGGCATCCCCAGATAATACTAAACTGGGAGGTGCTGTGACTGGACAACAGTGAGGCCAGAGAAATAATAAGGAACATGGAGAGGTTAGAAATATGAGCAGGAAATAACAAAATTAGATTCAATTTGGAAAAATGCAGTCGGAATGCTCCAGGGGAAAATTAACTTAAACAGATATACAGTGTGAAGGAGAAACCTGGAAAGCAGTAATGCCAAAAGAGACCCAGGGGTTTAGAGGACAGCACATTGGATATGAATGTGCAATGTGATCTAGCTGTAAAGAAGCCAATGTGATTAGAGACTGTATAAACAGAGTTACCGCATCTCAGAATAGGGAAGTGATGATCCTGGGATACTGACTTCAGTTCTGTGCCCCTCATTGCCAAAAAGATGTATGCAAACTGGACAGAGCTCTGAGAGGAACAACGAAACCGAGGGATTGATTTGTGAGGAAGAATTAAGAAAGCTGAATATGTAAGGCTTTGTGAATTTGAGTGACAAAGGTGGGCAAGATAAACTTCTACAAGTATTTGAAGCATGGACAAACGAAGGAGGGTATTGTTCCATTACTGTGGAACAGAACTAGGAGCAATAGGCTAAGATTAGGAAAGGGAAAATATAGATGAAACATTAGGAAAACCTTCCTGACAGTAAATTCTACTATATGGAAGTGTGGAATTATCTGCTAATAGAAGTGGTGAAATCCCTATCTCTGTAGACACACACAACTAGATGGGACAAAGCATTAGCAAATGCATCTTTGGGAGAAAACTTTCAGTGGCTTGGGATCGACTGCCTGGCCTAATAGGGCTTTTCTTATTCTATTTCTGGTTATTCTGATGCCAGTTCTATGCTTAACTGATGGTATTTCTCATGCCCCAGGTCGCATGCACCTTCTCAGAGCCATGTGAAGTTCCACTATTTTTGCTAAGTCCAAGTCCCAGTATCCAGCCAGGTCCACCAATATTGGGCTGATAGCTCTTCCAGTCTGTTAATGCTACTCTTGAATCAACAGTCAGGATCACTAACTAGTAATATAGTACTCTTTCCCATTCAAGAGAACAGGAAATGAGTTCAGATATTGAAGTTGTCCCTCATTTGGTAGCATGATGCTGTCCCATTGGGGCATCAAAGTCTGTCCCATTGGGGCATCAAATGGGGCATCCCATTGGGGCTGTCCCATTGGGATGCCCCATCCCAAATGGGGCATCCCAATGGGGCTGTCCCATTGGGGCATCAAAGTCTTTCTGTTCTAATCAACCTTGTGTAAAGGGTATGGTCCTCAGTTCCTTGGAAGTTGGAAGAACTTTGATATAGGTCTGAAGCAGAAAATATCTGAAATGCTGCGGGATTTGCTTTTTTTCTCTCCTGAAGTTGTTGTTGTCTTCTTGCTCATAAGAGTGCTGGATTAATCTGTAACCTCCCAGAATATCCAACAGAATGTATATAGAAAGATGAGGTCAAACTGCATTCTTGGTATTGATAAAGGCACTGTGAGGACAGCTTTTCCAATGGCTGTGTAACTGGACATAAGTAGAGCACTTGAAATAGCTTCTTGGCCCAAATGAATTCTAATCAATTTTGGAACTCAGAAGAATGGCAGCAGATCTTTGATTGGTCTCATTTAAAATAAAAGAAGAAAGTTAGGGCAACATGAAATTCTGAATATACTTTATGACTCATCATTGTAACGCCATTTAGTGGACAATGCTGTTACAACTGTATGTCATACGATGGCTGCAGTGAAATAAAGTTATAATTCTTTCATCTTCTTAACAAAAACCTTTCATTTAATAGTTTTTACATCATCACAGGGTACATGGCAGAAACAAATGGATCCAAAAGGAAAGACAAATGAGACTTCCGTGGGTTTAGAGCACACTTGAATACTGAAAACTTGAATAATTCAGTTTTAACAAGCTATGTTATGCAATGAAGATAACCTTAATTTTGCCTCCATTTGCCACAGTAAGAGGAAATTCTACAGCTGAAAGTTCTCTGCTATGTACATTCTTCGGTAGGTCTTGCTATTTGCAGCTGCAGCTCTGGGGAGCAGAGAGAAAGGCGACCTCTCTATAGGAGATAACTTGCTGATTTAACTATATGACACATGGGAAGAAAAAACTATTCTTCCTTCTCAAGCTTTCTGAGGCACAAAAAATGATCTGGCAGTCTCCATTGTATTAAATGGCACGATACCAAGCAGACATTGTATTACCATATCTGAATAATTCAGAGTCAGATGTGAAAAGCAGGAAAAAGGATTTTTTATCAGGTGGTTAAAAACAGAAGTGGGAGGACAGGGTAAAAGAAAAAATATTCATGAATATTTCCTCACGTTTTAAAACAAATTTACTTTGTTTTCCCCTCTTGTGTTTTTCTGCCAGAGTATTTGCCAAAAGCAAATTTACTGGCAGGAATGTTCACAGATGCAATAAATTGATATAAATATTGCAGTTTTAGAAATTAAATGCTGAATCTATGATTGAGAATTCAGAGTGGGAAACTAAGACTACATGCTCCCTGACTTGAGGGAGCATGCAAACATACCATGTGACCTATCTTTTCAATGAGAGCAGGTCAAATAGTTGCAAGGTTTTCTTCACAAACAAGACTGGGAATTATTTGGCAATGATACTGGATAAACTCAAAAAAAACTAGTAATCCCATGTACACTTCACAAAGAGTTCATTAAACTTCTTTCACAAATTTGTTACCAAGTATTTACCCAACTCTAATTTAAGCAGCAGTCGGGTGTGGCGAATGTGACAATGTGGGCCTAATGTCTATGAGGCTGTCGTTAAATCAGTATGAAAGGCAAATTGGAGTTGTAGAATCAGAAGTGTTTGAGCCAGATCTCATTCAGTCTCCCAAGAGATTACTTTTGGAAGAGAGGATTCTGGATGTGGAAGAAATAACTGCCTATTAAAGCTAACACGTGCATATCTGACTTCTCTCCTTGTGGACGTAAAGATTCCAAGAGGATTAACTGTCCAGATAACTGGAAGTTTGAGAATTCTGTATTTTAATGTAAATGCTGCATCTTGTATGGTAGATTTAAGATGATGATCAAATTAAATGGAGAAATCACTGTTCATTGTAAGTTTAGTGCTTTAAAGTATACACTGGTGGCAGAATTTTTGAAAGCAGACTAAGCTTTGCTTCCCAAAATGAGACCCAATTTGTCACACCTGCTAATGGTGACTAGTATCTTATTATGGGAATAAACACATTGAAGTAACGAAACTATGGTAGCACTTAACATGACAATGGGGTGGCAGAATCAGTTCCTTAACAAGGCTTTGGATGGATATATATAATAATATATATAATTATTATAATACTTATAATAATATAAGTCTGTTCAGAAACTGGTGCAAGTAGTTCATTTAATTAATGTGTTACTTTATCACAAAATATAACCTAAACAAAAAAGTGCAGGGTACTTAACTAATTGAATATCCAATTTCATATTTCAGGCACAAAAGACTGAGTGAAGGGAAGACAGTTTGGCACTTCTCTATTTTCAATGACCTGCAGAGGCAATTCATCTGCATTACATAGTTTTGCTTGTTGTAGTGATTGGAAAGCTGCACTGATGATATGGACTAATGGCAGTAAGAGAACCAAGCCAGCTCCAAGGAGAAAAGTTAAAGGTACAGTAACACTTTTAGGTTTTCCATTACTTTAGGATTTCCATTAGTGACAACAAGACTCAAAAGATGTAGAGGCTCTTATGAGGTCAGTGAAAATAGCACAGTGATTAAAGGTGTGTGGAGTCAACAGACAAGTAAGACCAGTGGGGGAGCGTAAAATTGGATGGCGTTTATGTGTGGTCATACCTGATTTTTCCTTCACTATGCCAGTTTCTTAATGTTGCTTGTAGGCTAAGTGGTGCTATGGGCTCCTCCATTCTGACTTAACTGGACAAAATGGCAGCATGGCAGTGCCAGTGTTCTTGCACTACTTGACCGTGTTTTCTGAACAGTGATGTGTCGTACTTCACTGCGTGCTCCTGTGCTGTACACAAAAGATCATCAACCTGGTTTAAAGAAACAAAGAAGAATGCTAATCCCTTTAAAAAAGGTGTGTGTGAGGGGGGGTGTTTCTAAAAAAAAATGTATTCTTTTATGACAAAATGTAAAATAAAGTCGATACATAAGTTGTATCTGAGAACAATTAGAATTAAAAAAAAACAAAACCTCAGCCCAGACCACCCTGTCTAAAGATCCACATGAGTTTGTGTGTGTATGGGGGTGGGGGGGATGTGAGAAAACCTGGATCTATGCAGGAAATAGCCCGACTTGATTATGTAAAGAGTTGTCACTTTGGATGGGCTAGCACCAGCAGGAGAGTGAATTTGTGTGGGGGGGTGGAGGGTGAGAAAACCTGGATTTGTGCTGGAAATGGCCCACCTGTTGATCACTTTAGATAAGCTATTACCAGCAGGACAGTGGGGTGGGAGGAGGTATTGTTTCATATTCTCTGTGTGTATATAAAGTCTGCTGCAGTTTCCACGGTAAACATCTGATGAAGTGAGCTGTAGCTCACGAAAGCTCATGCTCAAATAAATTGGTTAGTCTCTAAGGTGCCACAAGTACTCCTTTTCTTTTTTTAATAAAATCTGTGGGAGTTAAGGGCATTCATTACCTCTCAGCAGATGCTTAACACCTCACTGGGGCAGACCTTTAAAGATGTTATATATTAAAAATGCACACCCCTATCAGAAACTGGGCTTATCCAAGGTCAGGAGAGAATTATGGGAGCTGATGGAATTGCTTGACAAAATTATGAAGATCATATCAAACATGTTTCTTTCTGTCCCATTGTTTTCCATTCTGTACTTACAAAATCACTGTGAAAACATGTAATCTAAATTGGCTCTTGCATACCATATCAGTCAATGAGTCATTAACAAAATAAAAGTTATTGTTTTCAGTTTTCATTACCTTGTTTAAATATTAAATGTGCTGTAAGTATACCATATATTTTATTTTCTTAGGATTTTTATTAATATTTAGCTCTGTATTTTTCCTTTTGCCTTATCCCACCTGAATTTGAAAATGTTCTTATTCTGCATACAGTGAAAATGGGACTTGTGCTTCTAAGTCTACAATCTCGGTCTGTAGTTCCTCTCTAGTCTGACTTCTGCCCCTTGCACTCAACTGAAACCACTCTTGCCAAAGTCTCTAACAGCCTCTTCCTAGCCAAAGCTTATAACCAGTACTCCATCCTCATCCTTGTTGATCTATCAGCTGCCTTTGATGTAGTTGACTATGTTCTTCTTGAAATTTTGTCCTCTCCCACTTCTCCTTTTACCTGTCTAATTGCTCCTTCAGTGTGTCCTTCAGAAGATCCACCTTATGTGCCTTCCAACTTTCTGTGGGAGTTCCCTAGGGTTTTGCCTTTTGTCCCCTTCTCTCTGCCTCCTGCACCTTATCTCTGTGTAATCTCATCCACAAATACAAATTCAGCTACCCTCTCTATGCTGACAGCTCACAGATCTACCTCTTGACTCCAGACCTGTCTCCTTCTGTCCGTACTAAAATCTTGTCCTGTCTCTCTGACGTCTCCTCTTGTATGTCCAGCTGTCAGCTCAAGATCCACATGGCAAAACAGAGCTCCTGACCTCCCTTCCATCCAAGCCTTCCCTGCTGACTCCTTTCCTGATCACTGTAGACAACACCATCATCTTGTCTGTCACTCAGACCATTAACTTGTCCTCAGCTACGTTTGGACTTCCCAAGGTTCTTGTGTCTGGGCTATATCTAAATCCTGCTGATTCTTTCTGAATAACATCTCTAAGATACAAGCTTTCCTATCCATCCACACAGCTAAAACTCTCGTCCATGCTCTAGCTTCTTGATTACCTCAATGTCCTTCTCTTTGGCATTGACAAATGCAATCTTGCCCTCCTCATATCCATTCAGAATGCTGCTGTAAAGATCATGTTTCTAGCCTGTCACTTTGACCTTGTCAACCACCCTCTCTTTGGATCCCTCCACTGGCTTCCATGTCTCTTCTGCATCAAATAATTATGCTGCTTGTTTTCACTTTTAAGGCCCTTCACGGACAATTCCCACCCTAGCTGTCTTCTTTCAGTTGCTATCAAACAGTGGATGCTCACCTCTGATTGCCCCACAAAGCCAGCCTCCATCATCCACTAGTTAAACTTTCAAATAAGCACCTTCGTGCTTTCTCCCATGCTGCCCCTCACATCATAAACATTGGCAAGGCTACCTCATTATCCACCTCCAACTCTCCTTTGCCACAATTGCTACTTAAAAATTGACAGTGATTGGGCTGCTGGTGTGCTGATACTACTGAGTATCATGATGATCAGTGTTGTTTCATTGTTTACTTGTACTCCACCATCGTGTCTGTATCCATCTGTTGTCCTATATTTAGATGATAAGCTCTTTGGGGCAGGGACCATCTTTTTGTTCTGTGATTGTGCACACCTAGAGCAATGAGGTCTTGATCCATAACTAGGACTTCTAGATGCTATGGTAATACGAATAATAATATTCATAAAATAAAGGCCACTCTTCATGTTTAATTACACAAGCACTTTAAAGGCTTTGTTCTAAAGAATTTAGGCAATTTTTTTGTTGAAATTAATTCCTTCAAGGGAAAGGGCATTGGATAAAGTGTTCTTAAGAAGGACTCTTTGGGTCTTGAATTCACTTTTCCTCTTCAAGTGGGAGTTTTGCCTGGGAAAGGCTAAAGATTTCTTTTTTTGACCCTTAACTGTGATCTATTGATTGAAAGATTTGGTGAATACCTTATACTAGTAGCACAACAAAAACAGAGCTAGGAAAGGGGACATATATATTAGGTTGTTGTTGTTGGGTTGTTTCTCTTTTCTTTTTTTTTTTTTTTTTAAAGGAAAGCATTTTTCTAGTGTAGGAAAATGAATTAACTTGACACAAATGGATGACTCAAAACCTATCGGCCCATAAGATCTGATTTTATCCACAAACTTTGCTCTTTTTTTCTGAGTAATTGAGTAAAACTGCAGAAATTCATCTATATGGAAAACTGCGGGACTAGAATAATAGCAGAATAATATGAAAACTATATTATTTTAAGGGTCTTATTGCTTGAGTGTTTATGATTGTTTGTCTAATTTACTTTTTCTCTCGCTTGTTACTCTCTATAGTGCATCATATTGACTGCAGCAGTAATTTTGGTTGCTTGCAACATGGAGAGAACTGATGTACATACTAACTAAGCCTCCCTATTGGTAAACTCAGCCAAAAAGCTGTCCCTGAGCCTAAACAGATGTTTCTGTTGTTTAGACCAATGAGAAATGTATGGAGTGTGTATTTATCTTTCAAAGGAGAATGCTAAGAGTTCATTCAAGCTCAGAATCCAATCTTTCCTGGATTTAGACTGCATAGGTAGATTAGAGCAAAACTTGGTAATCATATGAAATAATTCTGCAGATTTCATAGAAGAGAATCTTTTCCCCAGTTGGAAGGCAAGGACTCGGAAACTACACTGACTCACTGGTCAAAGAATTGAAGAATTAGAATACTTGCTAAAGAATCAGACTGACAAAAAATGCTTTAGACACAAGTTCAGTTGTAGATAACAGGATTGAATTTGACCTAATTATGTCATTGTCAACTGATTTATATTGCCAGACAGATTACTTTCATTTACTGATAAATGTTTTTTAAAAAGACATAAATCTGCAGCCAGTTAGGAACAAATCAGTATGTTGCACCTGTAATTAAAATATTGTATTTATTTTTTAAACTGAATTAATAGTTCTGAAAGGGTCTATTCATGTGCTGAGTACGTATAGCCTAGGCAGCATCAATGCAGCCTTCCTTATTCCACCTATGTACTTCAGTCAGTAACCTGTCCAGACACAAAAGTATCTGTTAGTGTCAGTTGTCATGTGCTAAATGTCAGCCTCAATACCATATTTATTTTCTTTGTACCTTTTCTGTACCTTTTCCATGCAGTCACTCATGCCAGGAATGATCTCCCAATCCTGTTTCAATAAGCCACCATACTCTCCTCAATCATATCTTTTTGAAAGTTCTCTTAGGTGTCTGTGAGTAGTGAGTTCTTAATGTAAGAAAGACAATTGTGATGGTGGGTTTTGTGATATAGATACTTATCTGCGTGTTGAGGGGTTTGATGTCTGAGCCAAGCAGCATTATCTAGTGGCAAGAGTCTACAGTTGGCAGGGGAACCTGAGCCCTCCCTGCTCCACTGGGTTCCAATCCAGGGCCCTGCAACTGGCTGGTCAGATATGAAGCCTTGGGGGTGGACACCACCAAGTCTGCTCCCTGAATCTATCATATTCTCAGCCCCCTCCAAAGTCACAACAGGCGTAGGGTATGAATTCATGGGGTGTTGATGGGTTCTTACTGAAAGTGATCCAGAAGCTCTTCTCATTCAGTCATGACCCTCCTCTCCACGTGGGTCTTCAGTGGCTCTGCAGCAGGGTCTGATCCAGGCAGTATGGAGCTCCTGCAGCCTCTCTGCAGGAGCTACCAGTACAGGACTGCTTCCTTGTGCTATCTGTCCTGACTGAGCTAGGCAATTCCCTTTTGAGCTCTGTGTCCATTGTGAGCATGCCCAGCAGGTGCAGCTGAGCAGGGCCTTCTGAGTCCAGAGCTGTTTGTTAACCCTTGGTTCTCCGGTATGGGACCTGTACACTCCATCCCACAACCTCCCCCTCAGGCTAAGACCCAGGGACAGGTCTTCTTTCTGCCTCCCTTCTCCATCCATAGGATGAAATTCAATAAGGACAAATGCAAAGTACTCCACTTAAGAAGGAACAATCAGTTGCACACATACAAAATTAGAAATGACTGCCTAGGAAGGAGTACTGCAGAAAGTGATCTGGGCCTGGGGGTCATAGTGGATCACAAGCTATATATGAGTCAACCATATAACACTTGCAAAAACAGCAAACATCATTCTTATGTATTAGCAGGAGTGTTGTAAGCAAGACACAAGAAGTAATTCTTCTGCTGTACTCCATTCTGATTAGGCCTTAACTAGAGTATTGTGTCCAGTTCTGGGTGCCACTTTTCAGGAAAGATGTGGACAAATTGGAGGAAGTCCAGAGAAGAGCAACAAAAATGATTAAAGCTCTAGAAAACATGACCTATGAGAGAAGATTGAAAAAATAGGGTTTGTTTGACCTAGAGAAGAGAAGCGGAGAGGGGACATGATGATAGTTTTCAAGTACATAAAAGGTTGTTACAAGAAGGAGGGAGAAGAATTATTCTCCTTAACCTCTGAGGATAGGACAAGAATCAATGGGCTTAAATTGCAGCAAGGGCAGTTTAGGTTGGACATTAGGAAAAGCTTCCTAATTGTCAGAGTGATTAAGCACTGGCATAAATTGCCTAGGGAGGTTGTGGGATCTCCATCATCGGAGATTTTTAAGAGCCAGTTAGACAAACACCTGCCAGGGATGGTGTAGATAATACTTAGTCCTGCTATGAGTACTGGGGACTGGACTAGGTAATGTCTCCAGGTCCCTTCCAGTCCTATGATTCTATGATCCCCAGAAAAGAAATTATCATTCTTGTGTGCCTTTCCTGGGAGGTGGAATACCTGGAAGTCATAGGGTTGTAGGGAAAGATACCATCTCATGATCCAGGCATTAGTGTCTTTTGTAGAGTTTAGCAGCTTATGCTCAAATAAATTGGTTAGTCTCTAAGGTGCCACAAGTACTCCTTTTCTTTTTGCGAATACAGACTAACACGGCTGTTACTCTGAAACCTAGTCTCCAGAAGGGAGTGTGGTCTGTAATGAGTAAGAAGAAGTTCCCTAGGAGATAATACCAAAGTGCCTCTATGGCCCATTTCACTACCAGGGGATCCTTCTCTATTGCTGAGTAGTTCACCTCCCGAGGAAACAGATTTCTATTTATATATAGGATCGGATGTTCTTTGCCCGCGAGCTCTTTGGACAGCACAGACCCAAGTTCCACTTCTTAGACTTCTGTTTGCAGAATGAATTGCTTTCTAAAGTTGGGTGGAGGAGAACTGGCCCGTGGGTTGGCCAGTCCTTAAAGGTTTTGAAGGCCCTGCTGCAGGCCTCTATCCACTGCACTTCCTTGGGACTGGTGCCTTTCACCAGGTTGGTAAGGGGGACAGCTATTGTGGTGAAGTTGGGCATGAACTGCCTGTAATAGCTGGCCAGGCCTAGGAAATGTTGTACCTGCTTTTTGGTTGATGGTATTGGGCAATCTGTCAGCATCTGGACTTTGTCCACCAGGAGGTGCAGCCAGCCCTATCCCACAGTGCAGAAGAGATATATCACTTCTCTCTGTCCTAGGAGGCATGTGACCATGTTTGCTGTAAGTCTTGCCTTCTCAAGGATCCATCAGCTGCTGAAAGGTGGTTGTCATTCTGTGGAGGCTGAATGGCATAGTCACAAATCGGTATAGTCCGAATGGGATAAGGAAGGCCATCTTTTCCTGGGACTTGGCTGTCAGGGGGATCTGCCCCCTTGCTTTTGGGACTAGGCTGATTTCCACTGGTGGGTGCGGGGTGGGGGATCTCTGCTCCACCATTTCAGGACCTCCCCTAAATATTTCCGGTCTTGCCCTAACATCACAGCGTAGGTCAGGATGGCTAATAACCCTACCTGGCAAGTCTCAATGTGGTCCCTTACCCTCAATGGAAGTTCTGTCATGGGGTAGGGTCATACATTCCTTGCATATGAACTGGAGGTAGAGGGGAGTGCCTGATGTGTTGGGAGACTCTACTACATTTTCTTGTGTGGTTGTTTGGCTGCATCTGGAGTTTACCAGGCCTGTGACCTCTGATTTGTTGACCCCCTACTGGGATTAGCATCTTGGCTGTCTTCATCTGCAAGCACTGGAGCAGGCCATCCATGCCTGTCCGTAGCTGCAGTCCACAAAAAGACACTCCTGCCTAAAGTGTTCTTTCTGTCCACACTCAAAACCATTCCCCCTTCAGGGTCATAGTTGGTTGTTCCTCCTCTGGGGTTGTGGGAGTTCCTGGCGGCACACACCTTCCTTCTTGGGGACCTTGCACTTTCTCTGCTCCACCTTGTTGGCTGACCTCCAGCCCTTGGGTGGGGGTGACGTGAAGAGGAGTGACTGGTTCAGCAATGCTTGGCGTCTCCTACTAGCCTGGCCTCTACTAAAGATTGGTGTCTGGAGTTTGGGTGCCCTGATCCTAAGTGTCAGAGAGACTGGGCCCTCTGCTGCCACAAAATTCTCCATCAAGGTTATGGTCTCTGCCAGTTGATGGTGCTTCACCCATTCTCTTGCTCCAGCCAGGAGAATCTGTATGAACTGCTCCAGCACAGCAACCTCTGCTACTTAAACTCCGGGCTGCTTCTCGGGGTCTAGCCAGTGGCAACACTGTTCTTTCAGGCATTGTACCACCACCAAGGGCTGGGCTCCTCATGAATACTTTTGCTTCCTGAATCGTTGGCAGAGTGTCTTGGGGTTGAGGTCCATGTAGCCCAAAAAGGCTGGTTTTTACTTTAACATACTCCAGTGGCTCTATGGGATCTAGGCCCCTGTAGGCAGCTTAGGTGAGTCCCGTCAAATATGGAATGGCGAGGGTGGCCAGTGTTCCGGCAGCCAGCACACTGTGTTCGCCACCTGCTCAAAGTGTGCGAGAAGGCTTCTGGGTCAACCCCAGGACCCATTTTCTCATGCCTGATGGGCAGGCCAAGTGTGGGGGGTGGGATATATTACCTGAGGATTCTGGTGCCAAGGCATTGGATGTCCTCTGGGGCTGCAGGAATGTCACTAAGTGCTGGATTAGCTGTTCATGTTGCTTCTGGTGCTGTGCTGCTGGCTCTCGAAGTAGCTGCTGGGCAGCTGTCTATTGCAGTAGCTGACCCTGTTGCTGAGCCACCTGCTGCTGTTGGCTCTTTACCATCAGTTTAAGCAGGTTTTCTGCATCCGTGGTGTCCCTTGGGTCAGTTTGCCGGTACGCCTGCTGTCCTCCGAATGGGACCGGGTCTCTGCCTGTGTTCTCCACCAGTTGTTGGCAGGTTTGATGACTGAGCTCAGCAGTGCCGCTCAGCAGCAAGAGTCTGTGGCTACGCTGCCCAGCAGTGAGAATCTGTGAATTTGTGAGGGAGTTCAATGTCTGAGCCCCAGCAGTGTTGCCTAGTGGCAATTGTCTACAGCTGGTGGTAGGGGAACCCAGACCCTCCCTGCTCCATTGGATTACATCCCAGGGCCCCATGACTGGCCGGTCAGATATGCGGATCTGGAAGGCGGATGCCACCAAGCCTGCTCCCTGGGTCACTTCCTAATGTGTTCTCCAGTGTCATGGGGGGGAAGGGGATTCCCATCAACAGTGATTTGGAGGCTCTTCTCTTTCAATCCCAGCCACCTATTCCCAATCTCCACAGGGGCCTTCGGTGGCTCTGCAGCAGGGTCTGGTCCAGGCAGTGTGGAGCTCTTGCATCCCTCTGCAGGAGCTACCAGCAAAGGACTGCTCCCTTGTCCTGTCCACCCTGACTAAGCTGCGCTGCTCCCTTTTAAGCTCTGCTCTATTGTGGGCATACCCAGCAGGTGTGGCTAGGCAGGCTATTCTGGGCCCATACCCTTGGTTCCCCTGTGTGGGCCTATACACCCCATCATTCTATGAAAACAGCATGACAGACAGTGAGCTTTTACATGATGGTAGAATGAATAGCTTCATCAAACAACATCCATCATAAAGAATGTCAACATCTACATCCGTAATAATTTCATATAAGAGAAATAAAGTCACTGGAATAGAACGATTCCATAATAAAAATGTCACCTGCTTAGCAAACAAATAGCCAAGGTTTGCTGCTATATGGGGTGAACCTTTTTGTGCTTTATCCCCTAGTGAAGGGAGAAAATTAACATGTCACAGTGTAATATTCCATTAAAATGATCTCTACATTGTATTGTAGAAAAGTATATGGAGATAGAGATGATGTTTTAGCCAGAAAGAACTGAATAAAGATAAATATTTAAGAGGATTGTTGGGGCAGATGGAAATGGCATCAATTTCAGTAGCCAAAGAAATGGAATTATTACAAGATCTATAATTTAATAGACAGCACTGTCATTTTAATTCCTCCTTTCCAGAGACACTCAGTCATATCAATAATGCCTTACATTCTGACATGGTAAAAAGAGATGGATGCTAGAATTTATATTAGGTAGAATTGGAGTCAGACTAACCTCAAATTGAACCTGAAGAGGTTCTGGCCAGAGTCCAAGGGTCATCCTAACCTCCTCAGATTAAAATGTGCCCCAAAGATAAAATCAAACAATCCTCGTCGTATGCTCTGTCTGTAGTTAAACTGGGTGAGGTCTTTAGATGCCATGGGGTCCAAATATCTTTGCCAACCAAGAGCCCTCATCAGGGAGTTAGTATTCTATAGATTATTGATTCTCAGGATTTCAAGAAAGGAGTTCTCTCAGCTGAGGGTCCTTGGTCCAAAGTCCTAAATTGGGTAGTATTCCAATAGCATTCTTAGGCAAGGGTCTTCCTGAAAGTAACAGCTATTTGGATGAATGCCAGATAGAGGGCTGCATACCAAACATGTTGGTCATTAGATTACAGACCTAAAAGTTGCAATTCTTCAACAAAAAAAACTTCAAAAACAGATTCCAATGAGAGACTGCTGATTTGGAATTAATTTACAAACTGGATACAATTAATTTAGGCTTGAATAGAGACTGGGAGTGGATGGGTCATTACACAAAGTAAAACTAGTTCCCCTTGTTTATTTCCCCCCTCCATCACCCACTGTTCCTCAGACGTTCTTGTCAACTGCTGGAAATGGCCCACCTTGATTATCACTACAAAAGGTTCCCCCCCCCCACTCTCCTGCTGGTAATAGCTCATCTTAAGAGATCACTCTCGTTACAGTGTGTATGGTAACACCCATTGTTTCATGTTCTCTTTGTATATAAATCTCCCCACTGTATTTTCCACTGAATGCATCCGATGAAGTGAGCTGTAGCTCATGAAAGCTTATGCTCAAATAAATTTGTTAGTCTCTAAGGTGCCACAAGTCCTCCTTTTCTTTCTTCTGACAGTGGCCAGTGCCAGATGCTTCAGAGGGAATGAACAGAACAAGGTAATTATCAAGTGATCGATTCCCTATTGTCTAGTCCCAGTCTGGCAGTCAGAGATTTAGGGACACCCAGAGCATGGGATTGTATCCATGACCATCTTGGCTCATAGCCCTTGAT